>NC_057359.1:93403342-94612717 GCF_016509475.1 Prionailurus bengalensis
CACGAAGCCCAGCCCCTTGGCCTGGATCCTGGATCCCCGGTTCCCGAGGCAATGTCAGGGGACTCGGCCCCCACCGGGGGTCCTCAGCCCCCCCGCCCCACGCAGGGCGACCCCGGGCCTGCTCAGTGACGTACTCAGGCACTGGCACACGAGGTTCTGCCCGGGGGCGTCGGTGTTCTCCAGGCACAAGAACAGGTAGTTCTCGTAGTCGGTGTCCAGCACGAGGAGCTCGTTCTCATCCAGATCTGGGGAGAGAGAGTCCCGGGTCTTCCCTCCTAGCAGGAGGGAGAGCATGGGTCTCCTCAGGGCGGCCCCATGGCAAGGCCGGGGTGGGGAGCTTCTCCCGCACCCCCTACAGGGCACAGGGGGCTGCGAGGCCCTGGCTGTTAACTGCGGACCCCCCGCCAGAAACGCTGTGCCTCCTGCTAGATGGGCTCACTCAGCACTCAACCCCGGACCCCCCACCCCCGTGTTCTGGGACCCAGAGAGGTTAAGAAGTGGGGTTCCACACTGATCTTGAATGAATGGGGCACCTCGGAGAAGAGGGGCGGAGCCGTGGGATGCATGGAAACGGGGGGTGGGGGTGAGTATGGGCCGGAGGTGACGGTGGCCCTCGGGGGCCGTGGGGACTGCCAGCTGCACAGCTCGGTGCCACACCCCCACCCACGCGGCTCTGCGCTGGAGCCCCCGGGGCCGGTCGGCAGCCGTCGCACGAAGCCAGGCTGGAGGGCTGGCCTAGGGGGGGCAAAGTGGGACGCAGCCCAGGCTGCCCGGTGGGGACGGCCGTGGAGGAAGCGGCCCCTCCCACGGGGCCTTCTCATTCTGGACCTGGTGAGGAATGCGGGAGCGAGCACGGGAGGGAATGACCCAACGGGGGTCTAGGAGTGCAGGAACCAGGGGGCAGGCCGGGCGTCATGGGGCGCCCTGACCCGTGGGAAGCAGGAGATGTCCTGGCGCAGGCGGCCTGGGAGGCGGTGCAGAGGACGGCCGGGTGCGGGTGCCTCCCAGGCCCGGCCCACAGACAGCGAGCTGGGTCTCATGGCCGTGGGGGTCAGAGAGGCCCAGCAGGGACCTGCCCACGGCCCTGAAGGCGGGAAGGGCAGTGAGAGCTGGCACTGAGGACCGTGTCGCTCTTGTCAGCACCCTGGGGCCGGAGCACGGACCCCGCCGTGCTGCCCGGGAGCCGCCAGCGGGGGTGTCCGGGGTGGCCCGGGGGCCCGGCACTTACAGCTGATCTTGAACTCAGCAGGGAGCTCGGTTTTTTCTGCCCAGACCTTCTTCTGCACACACCTGCCGTGCTCCCTGAAAGAAGGCCGTGTCTGCGGGCCGCCTGCACAGACCTTCCCGTGACAGAGCTGAGCTGCGGGTGGGGAGCAGAAGCCCGGCTCTGGGAGGCCTGGGCGGCACTCGGCAGGTGACCCGGTGGGACAGGGCCACCCCATGAGAGGGCGGAGGGAGCCAGAGGGAGCGGGGGTGGGAGCGCCCTCGCCCCAGCAGTCAGCAGACAATTGTGGGGTTTGTGTCCTCCTCTCTGCCCCCCACACTGACCCCGCTCTCTCCCGTACCCCCACAACCTCTCCAGGGCGGACAGGGCTCGTGGCAGGAACCACCCAGGCCCCCAGGGCCCCAGCCCCCAGCTGACCGGCCGGCCTCCACGCGGGCCTCTCTGCGCACTGACCTGCGGCCTCCCTGTGTGGTCGGCCCGTCGGCCCGGAGCCCTGGGTGGGGCCTTGAGGCCACCGGGAACCACCCACTCGGAGCCAGCTCCCGTCAGGACCCTGCCCGCCCTGGGCCCAGGCCCTCACCGGCCCCCAGCCCGGGGCCTCGGTCACCCACCATTTGCGCAGAATGATCTCCAGGTTGTCCCGGGGCGTGGGTCTCAGCTCCTGGACGTACACTCTCAGAGGGGCGGTCTCCGAGTCCAGGAGGGAGATGTCGCTGGCCGCCATGGCCATGGAGTGCCACGTCCCAGCCACCTGGGGAGGGGGCCTGAGCTGCCATCGGGGGCGGGGAGGCGGCCCCGGCCCCACAGCGGGCTCTCCCTCCCACCCCGGCCCGGGGCCCGGTCTAAGTGTGGTGGCAGCCAGTGAGCTCTGGGCGACCCCTCCGCCACCGACCAGACGCCCCTCTGGGAGCCCCCACACTTGAAATGACATCTTAGGTTCCCAGGTGGCCTTAAAGGACAGGTTGTGCAAGTTCTGTGGAAACATCTGGACCTTGGGCAAGCGAGGGAAAGCCGCCCTGGGGGAGGGGAGCAGGTGGGGGGGTGTCCCAGCGTCCTGGCTTCCATCCGTGCCCTTCAGATGGCCAAGGCCCCGCCCCCCGCCCACCCTGCAGCTCACCGCCCCCTCCCCCAGCCGTCCTCAGACCTTCTGCAGGTCTAGGCCGTCCATGGTCAGGGGGACGGTGGCGGCCTGGAGGCCACACACGAGGGCCAGGCCCAGAGCGAGCGGGAGGCACTTCATGGCTGCGGCTGTGGTGGCGCTGACCTCCCGGGACTGAGGAAGGCCAGGCCGCGGGCTCGGGCCCTTATACGGGGGCCGGGGGCCTGCGAGCCATGTGGTTCCCCGAATCCCCCGTGGCTCATCCCCATGCCCTCAGGGGGCTTCCTCCACCCGCACAATGGGAGGCCTTCTTCTCGCGGAGCGAGCGAGAACGGGACGGTCCCTGTGTCCCTGGACGGTTCCTGGTAGGCCCCCGAGGGGGCAGGGTCCGGGGTGTGGGTCCAGGTTGGTCGCCAGTATCGGGAACACTTTCTGGGTCACGATCTTTGAGAATAACAGGTCAGAGTCAGCACTGGGGACAGCTGTGTCCTGGAGGGTGTGCCCTGGAGCCCAGCCAATGGCCGGAGGGCCCCGCGCCAGCCCCAGGGTCCGGGACATTGTGACTGCGGGTGGCTGTCTGTCCCACACGAGGAACAGACATCACCCCTTCACCCCCTCTCCTCCTGCAGGCGCCCACCACCTCCCAGTGCCCCCACGTGCGGCGGGTCAAGGCCTCCCAGGTCTTTCTCCTTCGGATTCATTCTCTCTCCTGGGGCATCAGCGACTCCACGACCCACGGCCACGACCTTGGGAGGATGGGTTCTCCTCCCAGTCACCCCACCGCCTGCAGGAAGGGGAAGGTGCCGCGGGTTCAGGTGGGGTCCGAGGACGGGCCTGGCCAGCAGTGGGCGTTCTGCCGAGTCACAGGAGTGGTCGGGGACCACGGTGATCGGCAGGGTCACCCAGCCCGCGGGCTAAGTCCCTCTCAGGGTGGGGCGTGTGTGGGGGCAGCACGAGGGGCATCCATGGGTACGTGCCATCAGGAAGCCCACGGGTCTGCCAGGCCGCAGCTCTGAAATCGCCCGAAGCACTTGCTGTGGCCCCTCGTGCCCGGGAGCTCCAGGTGTGCGGGCGCGGAGGGGAGTCGAGCGGTTACAGAAGAACGTGTCCCGCCGATCAGGTTGCAAACCAGCACCCACAGGGGGACGCGCGAGCCCCGTGCGCTGAGCCAAGGGGGTGAAAGGCCACCGCCTGACGTTCAGACGGTCAACCTGCCCGTCCCCGGGAGGCGGGCATCGGGATGGAGGAGGAGCGCGGAGGGGGACAGCCACCTGCCCTGTGCCCTCTCCCGATGGGGCGTCTGGAGGGCGCCTCCCCCACAGGTGGGGGCCATCCGGGTGACCCACAGGCAGCAGCAGCACCTCGGGTGGAGGCCCAGGGCTCTGCTCTCTTTCCTGGAAAGGCCACATGTCACTGCATGTCATTGTGCCAGGAAAGAGCCCACCCCGCAGAGAGATGGCAGGTCCCGGGCCACGGGGCTCCGGTTCTAAGGGCGGGAAAGGCGGTGGCTCAGGCCGTCAGGCCGGTGTGGCCCTCTTGTGGCAGCTCGTGCAGACCTGCCTCTCGGTGTCCACGATCCTCCCTGGCAGGTGGCCGGGCTCAGTGTGGCTGCCGCTCCCGGGGGAGGCTCTGACCCCAGACGTGGGGGTGTCTGTTGAAACTCTGAGGAGTGGCCTTGAAGCCAGGCGGGGTGGGGTGGACATTCTTGCTGCCTGTCGGTGGAGGATCTGGAACGGTCCGGATGAGGTGGGTGTCCAGCAGCACCTCTGTGGGGCGTGTGCCAGGCACCGTGACCCTTCCGGGCCCTCCCCACGCCGTCCCCGCAGTCCCCGTGACAGCCTCCGGGGTTCAGCGTTTTCCTGTTTTCCGGGGAGCAGCAGGGAATGCACTGGGTTGAATGGTGTCCCCCAAAACTCACGTCCAAATGTGACCTTATTTGGAAACAGGGACTCTACAGATGTGATTTCTGCGGATGAGTTCCACGTGGGAGTGGGGGCTACTGTCTCATGTCCTTTTAAGAGAAAACAGAGGCAGAGAGGGGACCCAGGGAGAAGGCCTGTGGCCACGAAGCCAGAACTTGGGAGGGATGTGTCTACAAGACAAGGGATGCTGGGACACCCAGCAGCTCCAGAAGCTGGAAGAGGCCAGGAGCCTCCCCTGCAGCCTTCGGAGGGAGCACAGCCCTGCCCACCCCTTGACTGGACTTCGGGCCTGGGAACTGGGAGAGTGGTCCTCTGTGGCTAGCAGTCCCCACCAGCGGGGGGTCCTTCGCGACGGTGGCCCCGGCTACTAGCTCCAGCAGCTTCGACCATGTCCGCGGTGACCCGGCTGCGAGATGCGAGGCCGTACTTGGCTTCCAGGACAGGGTCGTGGGGGTGTCAGCCTGCAGAAAGCAGATGTCCCGTTTTCTGGTGAGTTTGGGACGCGCTGGCCCCGCCCTCCGCGGGTGACATCCCTCTCGCGTTCTCGGAGATTCTGCCGCGTCCCTGCCAACATGGTGCTGCAAAGCGTGCTGTTTGGGATGCACCTGGTCATAATTTCCAGAATACTCCTCAGAATGCTATTTAAAAAAACACAAAGAGGGGCGCCTGGGGGGCTCGGTCGGTTGAGCGTCCGACTTCCGCTCGGGTCATGATCTCACGGTCCACGGGTTCGAGCCCCACATCAGGCTCTGTGCTGACCGCTTGCTCAGAGCCTGGAGCCCGCTTCGGATTCCATGTCTCCCTCTCTCTCTGCCCCTCCCCCGCTCACGCTCTGTCTCTCAAAAATAAATAAACTTAAAACACACACACACACACACACACACACACAAAAGGAAAAAAAAGTGATCGCTGGCCTCAGGCGGTTGGCGTTGTCCAGTCTGAGGGGAGACCCAGGCCCCGGCATCCAACTTTCCCAGATCGCTGCCCCAGTAAGTGGGACGTGGGAGGGGACTGGCCCCAGCCCCTTGCCCTCCTGTGGGGACCCCGAGGTCTTCAGAAGCGGCCGGAGGGCAGGCCTGTGACGGCAGAAGCAGGACATTACTTTTCTTAGGATGAACTCTTGGGGCCAGGGAGGGGCAGTGGGCTTTCACGCAGCTGAGGACGTGCGTTGATGCCCCGCCCTGTTTCCCCGGGACCCGTCCCTGCAGCTGGGCCTCAGTGGGACCAGCGGGCGGCGTGGCACCACGCGGGCCAGTCTGAGTTTTGCCGGGCACGAGTGTGGTGGCCGGCACCAGGTGTCCCCAAGCATGCACCCTCGTGGGTTAACTTCCATCTGGAAAGAACACCTCTCCCGGTGGGGGCTCCCTCCCTGCACAAATCCTAGGCAACCCAACCCCCACCCCCGACACCGGCACCACTGCTGCGTCCCGGACGCCGCCTCCCTGAGCCTCCAGAGCCCCGGGGACTTGAGGTGCCCACACTTACTAACGTTACTCACGTCAGTAGCACAGCAGGTAAAACTCAAGTCGCCAAAATAGTCTCAAATGTGTCACCAACAGCGTGGCCAAATTACTGTCACCATAGAAGACCGGATGGCAGTTCCTCAAGAGAGTAAGCAGATTTCACAATTACCGTGTGATCCCACAGCTCCGCCACAGACCCCAAAAGATCTGAAGGCACATTCTTCTTTTCAGTTTCCTTGCTTCCTTTGAAAGAGCGAGAGGGAGACAGAATCCCAAGCAGACCCCACGCCGCTCGGCGCGGAGCCTGACGCTGGGCTCGATCCCACGAACCGCGGGACCACGGCCTGAGCCGAAACCAAGAGTCAGATGCGCCACCGACTGAGCCCCCGGAGCCCCTGAGAGCAGATCTCGGAGAGATATTTGTGCCTCCCTGTTCACGGCAGCGTCTTCGCAGCGGCCGAAGCGGGGAAACGGCCCACGTGTCCATCGACACGTGGATGGAGGCATAAACCACGCGGTCCGTCCACACCATGGAAAATTATTCCGCCTTCGAAAGGAAGGAAATCCTGACAGCTGAGACCACGTGGACGGAGCTTGAGGACATTATGCCGAGTGAGATATGCCAGACGGCACAGATCGAATCCCGTAGGATTCCACTTACGTGAGGGACCCAGAGGAGTCAGGTCCGTGGAGATGGAAGGAGGGGGGGCCCAGGGGCTGGGGGAGCAGAGGTATTGTTCTATGGGTGCAGAGTTTGTATTTGGCAAGATGAAAAAGTCCTGGAGATGTGTTTTTACGGCAGTGTGACTGCACCCAGCATTACCGAGTTGTGCACTTCAGAACGGTTCGTCTTAGGGAGAGAGAAAGGAGGAAAAAACCCCACAGACACAGAAAGCGGGAGGGGGCCGGGGGGCTGCACAGTCTGGGGGGAGGTCAGTGTGTAACGGGACAGAGTCCAGTCTGGGAAAATAGACTCGTGCTGGGGACGGACAGAGGGGACGGCTGCACGACCGCGTGAATGCGCCTGACGCCCCCGAACGGTGCCCTCGAAAGTGCTAACTGTTGTGATTCACGCTACGTGTATTTTGCTGCAACTAACAAAAAAAGTCTAATTGCCACGCACAGCCTCCCCCGCCCCCACCCCCCGCCCAGCGTGCTCCCCATCCTTTTGGAAGCATCCATCTCGGGAGGGGGTGTCACTCTTGTTTCCTCGGAGGCCGCCTGAGCCCCTGCTCTTCCGCAGAAAGGCCACGCGGCCTAGCCTGCTGCCTCCATCTGGAACATTCTGTGGTTTGCACCAAAGCTCAGTGCCCGGTGCTCGTGCAGCCTGGTTCTGAATGAGCCCTCGGGGCACGGGGCGAGCTGCCAGCGGCCCCAGGAGCGCACACAGTCAGCGCCCAAGGAGGCACCGTGGCCTCGCCGGCTTCCATAGATGGTTTCTGTATAACGGTTTGCGGACACGGTCTTAGAGCAGAGAGCAGAGCGCCAGACCCGCTTTGGGCGGTGGGAGGGCGGCTGCCGCCTGGGAGCAGGTGCCGGCACAGGCACGCCCAGGACCCACAGCACAGACAGAGCCACTGGTGGACGGAGCGATCGAATGCCTCTGAGGCCCCGGCGTGGGGACAGGACAGCACAGCGGACCCCCCGGGAGAAGAAATGGGTGAAGGTGTTCTGAGTGCCCTGCGCAGAGGCCGGGGGTCAGGCCCCTCCCAGACTCAACGACATGGACCCCCAAGGTCCTTGCTGAGCTCAGTCAAGGACGAGGAGAGACACCGCACAGAACAGCCGGGTGAAAGGGCCACAGGTGTGGAGGAGGCAGAGACCGAGGCCGGGAGGCTGGGAGGCCGGGGAGCGCCCACCAGGAAATGCGCCCGAAGAGAGTGGGGACCCTCCACAGTTATTAAGCCCATCGTAGCAGTGATCTAAGTGTTTGCTGCGACATCACCAGCTCCGACCGCCTCACCGCCCTGCTCTCCTCTGACGTGTTCGAGTACAGGGTCCAAACCCAGAACGGGAGGCAGGGTACTTACTCCCAGCCCGTCCCACGGACCCGTTCAACCTCTGTGTCACAGCAAGACAGGGAGCGGCAGCCTCCCCCGGAAGTAAGTGCGAAACGCCCTCGGCTAAAGGGCAGAATGTGGCACCCAGCGGCGGACAGAGCATCGGAACGAAATCGGAACCGTGAGGACCTTCTGACACTGCAAACTGCACACCGGTGCCATTTGTAACCTCAACAGGCTAACGAGGAAAGACGACTTGGTCAGCTTAGCTTACGCAGAAATCACACCGCTTATAGTTTACCAGCAACCCTGGCTCAAAAACACAGCCCGGCACAGGACAAGACAGGGCAGGGCAGGACAGCCCAGGACAGGACAAGACAGACTAGCACAGGACAGCCCAGGACAATGAAGTAAAACCTTTCAGCAAAACAGGAATGGAAGGGACGTCCCTTGACCTAACAACGCACACGAGCGCCCAGTCCCCAGCACGATCTCTCCCTCCTACAAATGCTGCCATCGTTCGCTTTGTGTTTCTTTACCTGGAATTCGTCTGTCTCCATCACAGATTTCATTTATTTATTTATTATTGATGAGACAGAGACAGCGCGTGCACGCGCACGCAAGCAGGGGAGGGGCAGAGAGAGGGGGGGACGGAGAACCCCAAGAAGGCTCCGCACCGTGCAGCTCATGAGCCATGAGATCACGACCTGAGCAGAAACCAAGAGTGGGACGCCGAACCGACCGAGCCCCCCAGGGGCCCCCGGTCCCAGGGTCAGGCCACGTGAGCGCGCTCTGTTCTGGTGGCCCTTTCTTCGTGTTTCTCTGAGTTCTGTGAGCTGCTCTGGAGACTTCCTGGCCCCACCCCTCCCCTGCGCTCGGTAGCCGGGCCGTCAGAGCCCGCGGGGCCCACGGGGGGGTCGCCTGGCGTCTGCAGAGGGGCGTCCCGGGGTCTGGACGTCGGGGGTGAGAGCCGTCCGGCTCTGAGGCCGTTGGGGCCGCGCTCTGTGTAAGCAGGTTTGTACCCGCCCGTGGCTGACCGCGTGGCTCCATTTCCTGCACTTACCGCCCCCGGCCTCCCGCATCCCTCGGCCACTTGGGGCAGGTGCAAGCCCCCGGCTCAGAGCCTGGGGTGTCTGTCCGTCCACCCCCCTTTCAGGCCTGTCAGCCTTCGCTGGGGGCGTTCTGCAGCCGCGCTGTGTGGGCGCGTCCATTGGGACTGCCGTGTGTCTGGTGAGCGGGTGGCCTCGTGCTCAGGGACCTGTCATCAGAGCAGTTTCCTTTGCCCAAGGAGGTGTGGTTGGTGCTGCGGTAGCGGGAATGTCCGCCGTCCCGCGAATGTCCGTGGGACACCCTCTCGTCGTCTTCTCCCTCGGGCTGTGATGCTCCTGGTGTCCCGTGTGCCGGGTGACCTCCGGCTGCTCCCCGGTCACTCTGCCTCTTCTGTCGGAGACCCCGGGTCCTGTTGAAAGTGTCCCAGGCAGCAGCAGCGGCGGCGGCTTCCGGTTTGGGGGCAGCACGCGGTCCCGCCAGTCTGACGTTCACAGCGTGCCTTTGCCGGCGTGGCTGGCGTGGGGCTCCCATGGCCCTGCCGGCGCTGCCTGAGGGGCAGGAGCGATTCTCCAGCTCAAGGCCACGGCCCGGCTCCCCAGGGGAGGGTCGTCTCAGGCCCGGTGTCCCGAGGAAGGGGAGTCCGTCCCGGCGGCTCGCGGTTGGAGGGGCCCCCGTTGGTCCTTCTGGCCACAGGCACTGGGCTAGCCTGGTGTCATGGGGGGACCCCGGTTTGATCCAGGTGGGCAGTGGGCCACCCTGGGCTGCCTTCTGTCCTGGGGGGGACCCAGAACTAGCTGCCACTGCGCTGTCCTCGGATCCCCGGGTCCCAGACCAGACCGCCCTGCTCGCCCGCCTTCCAGGGCTCTCTTTTTGGAGTTTATGTTATTTTCAGGGCTCGTGATCGTGGTGCTTACTTTGCTGGCTTCCAGGTAACCGTGGCGGTGGCCGGAGGGGCAGCCGGCCCTGAGGTTGGGGCCTGAGGCCCGAGGGGTGTCAGAGTTGTGGTCACGGCAGCGGGGCCACACCACCACGCGGGGTGTGCAGCCGAGCTCAGGGTGCAGGAGCTGTCCTCCCCCGTGTCCTACCTCCCACTCCCTGCATGTTCCTTCAGCCGTCTCCACTTACGGGCGAGACCAGACGCGGAATGGACGGCAGGGGCCGGGCGGGCTGGCGTGCGCTGCCCTCTTGACTCCAGCACCCGCGCCTCGCCAGCACGTGGCCCTGGTGACCGCGGACGCGCGTGGCACACGGGTTCCGTGCCCGGCGCCCCCAGAAGCGAGCTCACCTCCTTTCCACCCGCCCCGGGTGGGCCGGATCCCATCAGTGGTGTCTCCGGGCCCGAACCCGGTGTTGCCCTCAGATGGGGCTTTGTGTCGAGTTCAGAGCTGGGCTGGAGCCACACGGCCTGGGTCAACGTCCAGGTCCCCCTCTGACCGGGCTGTGTGGACCTGGAGGCTAGTTGCTGCTGGGACACCCTCTCTCGGTGTGGACGGGAGTGGCTGCCTTCCAGGGCCTTGGTGACGGTGGAAGGAAGGCCTACGTTCAGCCCCCAGGCAGGGGCTCAGGGTGACCGCAGGCCGGCCCATTTCCTGTTCCCGTTTCTGTCCGGGGCGGGGGAGGGGGAGCAGGTCCCCTCTGCAGTGGCTCCCTGGGGGACCCCAGAGCCCTAACAGGGGGGCGGGGGGGGGGGCTCTGCTCTTTGATGCTGGTGTCTGTGGGCCTGTCGTCCACACCGCAGGCCGTGTGCCCTCTCGGCCCTGGAGCTCCAACCGCCCCCCCAACCCCGACCTTCAGGCTGGCAGGAGGGCAAGAGGCACCAAGGAGACCCCTGAGATGTTTCTGTGTCAGGAAAGGCAACGGAGCAGTTGGAGCCCCAGCTGCACGGCCCCCTCAGCACGTACAGCTTCCACGGTCGTGGGACCAGAGACGCCACACGTGGGAACGGGACATCGTGTCTAACACCCCGCGGGGACCCCCCCCCCATCCCCACACGCACAAGGCCAGGAAAGACCCAGGCAGACTGTTCCCTGCTTTATTTCTTTATTGCTGGAGGGGAGGGGCTCAGAGCAGGAGACCCCAGGTTGGCTCCCCCCCAGGAGCCTAGGGGCTGGACGAACAGGTCCGGCAGGCCCGGTCCCTCCTGAGTCCCCCCGACGGGGCTGGAAGGGGTGTCATCCCCTCTGGGCCCTGAAACGGACCAGGGCACCCCTGTGATTCCTGGGGAGCCTGTCGGACCCTCGCCGGCCCCTCCCAGCCTGGGGGCGAGGGACGGCTTCTCCACCTCAGGCTGAGTGCTGGCCACCCCACGCCCTTGCCCAGAAGAGCCCATGGGGATGTCCGCGTGGGGGCTCGACCGGGACACAGGAACGACATCCCACAAAGGCCATTCGAGAGAGTGGACACACAGCCAGCCCGGCCCCCGCGGTCAGCAGGAGAGACGCCGGGTTCCGGCCATTCCCGCAGAGGGGCCAGGGCCCGACGGAGGGGAGCTGGGGGTCCCCCGGGACGCCCCCCACCCGTGCACGTGCCCAGGACGTGGGGGCAGGGCTGCTACGTTACCCCAGGAGGCGGGTCGGGCAGGAGCTCACCTACCTAGACGCGGCACTGCTCTGCGGGAGGAGAGAGAGCGGGGAGGGGGGGAGAGGTCACAGGTCGCCGGGGCAGCCCTGGGCCCAGAGGGGTGGGAGGGGGACCCCGCCTCAGGGGCTCTGCACCCCCTCCCCAACCCGGGAATGGGGACCAATGATGAAGGATGACGCTGTCCTGATTTCTACAGAACCACTGATGGGTCCCAGAGCTGGGACAGCAAGCCCAGGAGGGGGCGACCGAGGGCAGAGCTAACCCTTCCCCTGGGTCAGGTCCAGGATGATCCGGATGTGCACGGGCAGAGTCTGGAGGGCTCTGTCGAATTTCTCCATGACCTCGTTGTCGGCCTTCAGGGTCCTGGCTGAGGGGGCGTGGGGGGGGGGGCAGTGGGTCAGTCCCTGGGCCGCGGGGCTTTGATGACACTGGGGAGCCCAAGGTCCCCCCCATCCAGAGAGCGAGTGTAGGAAGGACACACTGTCTTCCTGAGGTCAGCTCCCAGGGTAGCCTCCGGGGCTCAGCCCCCCTGCCCTCCAGCGTCCCTGCCCCTCTCCCGGCCCAGTCCCAGGACAGCACCGGGGGGTCTGCATGGACACAGGACAAGAGGGCCCACAGCCCCCGGGCCGTCGGCTGTCCTGCCGCATCAGGACACCGTGAGTCAACTGGCCAGGGAGCGTCCTGCTGGCCCAGCACCCACGGTCCCCTCGGGAGCCCTGGGAGAGAGCACCTGAGAACAATGGTAGGGTTCCCCGTGTGGACGACTCCACATCGGATCACACCCCAGGACCTTTGCTAACGTGAGCCATGGAGGCCAGGAGGCAGCCCTGCTCCCTTCCTCCCACCGGGGCCCCCGGAGTGCTCACGAGCCACGCCTTGGAGGGTGGCCCCGTGGTGGCTACGCACCCAGGTACTGGCACATCATGCCGTTCTCCGTGCCGGGCGCTGGGGCCTCCATGCAGAAAAACATGTAGTGGGTGTAGTCAGTGTCCAGCACCGAGATCTTTCTTTCCCCCTGGTCTGGAGAAGAGGCCGGAACAGAGACCTGAGATCCGGCCCACGACCCCCCTCGCCACCTCGGGCCTCCCCTTCACCTGCCGTGCATTTCCACGGCCCGCACCTGGCAGGGACCCCGCGGGGGGCCCTCCGAGCGGCCCTGGCTGCGCCGGACCGGCACGCCCTGCACTTGGGCCGAGACCGTGGGCATGGCTTTCAAAATCCTTACGGCAGCAAAGCCTTCTGGGATTTTCTGCCCTGCTTGGCCCAAGGCTCGTCCCCACCTCTGGCGGTGCCCTTCAACCTTTCGGATATTCGTGCAGACGCTCAGGCGCTAAGACCCAGGTGACCCCCCCCCCCCTACAATTCCTGTGACAGGTGCCCAGGTCCTGGGAGCGATGACAAAATAATCCAGAACCGGAGCCGGAGTCCACTGGAGTCGCGGCTCTACGCGGACATCAATGGGCAGAAAGAAATGGAGAATTATCGCGGTGGGTAGGGCCGTGGTGTCTGTTTTTCAAAGGTGGGGAGCCAACGGGAGCGTGTGGGGACCCCAAGTCTGTGGGGCCGTGGGCCTGGCAGGGCTCGGAGCAGGACAGCAGCGAGTGGGCCAGCAGTGTCCCTGCCGGGCACCGCCCAGCTCTTCGGAAGCTCCCGTCACCTTCCCAGGATGACCCGAGGTCCTGCTGGAAAGCCTGCTCATAGCTTAAGAACGGGAGGTGCTGGGGTGGCTGCTCGGTGGCCGTCCTTGGTGGCAGAGGAGGGCTGGAAGCTAGGGGGTGGGCCCGGGGCCCGCCCCGGATGAGGCCTCTAGGCCCAGGAGACAGGGCCCGGGCGGAAAGGCTGGAGTTGAGGCCCAGAACGTTCCAGAAGCAGGTTCCAGGATTGACCGGCAAATCCACAGGGTGTTTGCCCACCGGTCTGGTTTATTTGGGTATTTTTAAGGAGCCCCAGGCCGCTGGTCCCTGAGCAGGGGAGTTGCCGCAGGCCTGCCCTCGGGTGTTCCCTGCGAGGACCGAACCTGCCCGGGTTCGCAGGGAACCAGATGCCTCTCCGCCGTCTTCCTACCTGAGCAGGGAGCCAAGGGGCCTGGAGGAGACTGAGCCCCAGAGGCGGGGGGCTGGTCCCCAGGCCTCATCCACCCCCTTCCCCGGGAGTGCCCTTTGCGATGTAGGCTAGGAGAAGCCGGGCCTGGCGTTCAGGGCAGGCCACACACCCGTCTGACTCTTCCCTGCCGTCAGGACGTGGCGGGGGTCGGGGGTGGGGGGCTCAGAGCGGAGGGAGCACTCTGTCCACGGGCACGGGGTGGGGGCACTTACAGTCGACCGTGAACACGGCTGGGTCCTCGGTCCTCTGGGCCATGATGTTCTCCTCGATGCATGCGTGGTTTTCCCTGAAAAACCAGAGCGGTGGGGGTCACCCCCGAACCCCAGTGGAGGGACAGGAGCTGGGCTCCAGGAAGCGTCCACAGACCCTGAGGACACCCAGCCCTGGGCCGGCTGTGAGCAAGGCCATGAGGTGTTGGCCCAAATGTGAGTGGCCCTGTGGCCTTGAGCAGGTGACTCGGACAAGGTGACAATGGGGTAGACGAAGCCAGCCCAGAAAGCTGCTGGGGGTGGGGGGCGGGGGCTAGCTCAGAACTGACCCCGTCCGCGGGGGGATTGGTCACAGCGCCTCTAAGGATCTCATCACCGATCACAGTGAGAATTCCTTGGGTCCCCGGCCCTCTCTCCAGGGCAGACAGGGCTCGTGGCAGGAACCACCCAGGCCCCCAGGGCCCCAGCCCCAGCTGACCGGCGGCCTCCACACGGGCCTCTCTGCGCACTGACCTGCGCCACCCTGTGTGATCGGCCCGTCGGCCCGGAGCCATAGGCTGGGCCTCCGAGGCCACCGGGAACCACCCCCACGGAGCCAGCTCCCGTCAGGACCCTGCCCGCCCGCCCGCCCGCCCGCCCTGGGCCCAGGCCCTCGCCGGCCCCCAGCCCGGGGGCCTCGGTCACCCACCATTTGCGCAGAATGATCTCCAGGTTGTCCCGGGGCGTGGGTCTCAGCTCCTGGACGTACACTCTCAGAGGGGCGGTCTCCGAGTCCAGGAGGGAGATGTCGCTGGCCGCCATGGCCATGGAGTGCCACGTCCCAGCCACCTGGGGAGGGGGCCTGAGCTGCCATCGGGGGCGGGGAGGCGGCCCCGGCCCCACAGCGGGCTCTCCTTCCGACCCGCCTGCTGGTTCGTCCCCTACACCCCGGGGTTTCTCGAGTGGGATCGCGATTGTGGTGCATCAGGACTCAGGGCACGTCTGAGGACCTCCTACCGTGTGCCAGCACCCCAAGGGGTTCTTGCATATTTGCGATAGCTGCCCTCTCCCCGCAGCGCTGTCCTGGGTGAGCTCCTTTCCGGAGTGTGGCAGAGTCATGGGTGACTCCGCCCGGGAGTGAGAGGGAAACAGGCAGGTGGTCGGAGCCAGCGTTCGGGGGACAAAGGCCTGGCCTAGCTCTATGCCCCGTCTGGTCTTCCCTTAGGTTTCTGCAGTCAGGCCTTCCTGCCCTCTGTAGGCCCCCCAGCACCCACCCCGCACGCCCACACCTGTCTTATATCCAGGTCCTCCATGGTCGGGGGGACGGTGGCGGCCTGGAGGCCACACACGAGGGCCAGGCCCAGGGCGAGCGGGAGGCACTTCATGGCTGCGGCTCGGGTGGCGCTGAGCTCCCGGGACTGAGGAAGGCCAGGCCGCGGGCTCGGGCCCTTATACGGGGGCCGGGGGCCCGCAAGTCAGGACCTCTGGGACCCCAGCCATGCGGTTCCCCGAATGCCCCGTGGCTTATCCTCAAGGCCCCGAGGACATCATCTTCCAGGACAGCCTGAGGCCCTCTTCCTGTGCCACTGACTCCCCCACTCCAGTCCAAACAGGAAGGTCCCTGTGTCCCTGAGGCCTGGACGGTTCCTGGTAGGCCCCAGAGGGGTAGGTCTGGGGTGTGGGTCCAGGCTGGTCGCCAGCACCAGGAACACTTCCCAGGTCGCAATCTTGGGCAACAACAGGTCAGAGTCAGCACTGAGGACAGCTGTGTCCTGGAAGGTGGGCCCCGGGGCTCCACCAATGGCCAGAGATCCCTATGCCGGCCCCTGGGTCTGTAGACATCATGCCCGTGGGTGGCTGACTGTCGAGCACAAGGGGCCCACCTTGTCACATTCCTGGTCCCCTCCCTGTGTGATGCTCAGTTCACACCGTTGTTCTGAGCTTGTGTGCCCTTGGGCCGGACATGGCCACGTGCTCTGTTGTGCTCCATGAGGACCCCACCGCCACCTCGCTCCTGCGTGGCCACCTGGGCTCACAGGTCATCATTCTGGGGGCAAAGGCTGCAGTCCCAGATGTTTGGGCAGGCTAGTGGCATACAGAGTGCACAGAGGACCCTGCCCCCTCCCAAAGCCACCCCTCAGGCAGGTTCTAGGTGCCCCTGAAGCAAGGGCAGTCAGCTCACCTTCGCTCCCTCTGCGGGTCTGGGGGTGGGGTGGAGGCTGTCGTGGGAGTGGGACTTCAGGTAGGCCGAGAGGGGGGCTCGGGTCCCTGGGCCCAGGTGGACAAGTGCGTGGCCGGCAAGTTGACCAACTCCAGAGAGGAAGGTGGACGTGGGGACGCGGTGGGCAGGGAGGGGCAGGGACCTGGGACTTGGCACCCTTTCCGATCTCGCTTTTGCTGTCTGTGTAAGTAATACAATTTCTGAATCTAAAAAGGGCTCATTGTTTCTTTACCAGCGGAATCTGTCAGCCTCGCTTGATATGTGTATCTGTCACGTCACCAATGACACTAATGAATCCACATTTGTGTAGCAGAAACAATTGTTTCTGCATTTTGAAAGTTACCTGTACTCTACACAGGAAACCTCTGCAGTATTTATCCCAGGGTTGACTGTTCAAGGGGCTCTACTGAGGTAGTGTTGAGGCAGCAAAGATTCCCAAAACAGGTCACACAGCACTCTAAATGGTGTTTGAGAAAAGGAGTGACGGATGTTAAATAGATGGGTGGATGGTAGATGGATAAATGGTGGATGGATGGATGGATGGATGGTTAGTGGATGGATGGTAAATAACTGGATGGATGGATGGATGGATGGTTAGTGGATGGATGGTAAATAACTGGATGGATGGATGGATGGTGGATGGTTAGTGGATGGATGGTAAATAACTGGATGGATGGATGGATGGTGGATGGATAGACTGATGGTGGATAGATGGTTGGATGGTAAGTGGATAGACGAATGGTAGAAAAATGGACGAATGGCTTCCTTAACTCCTATTGGACAGGACATTTAGCGTCTCATTCTCACAATGCCTCCAACTCTCCAAGGTGCTTTCGTGTCCTTTGTCACTCTTGACACCTCCCAGCCAGCTTCCTCTGCAGGTGTCAAGAACGAGATCTAATGTGCCAAGTGCCTGACCTATACTGACCCACAGTTAGTGGCCAAGGCTGGCCTAGAGTCCAGGGCTGTTGAGGTCAGCCAGAAGCAGGTTCTGGAACCAACGTCACTTCCAGCTCGCAGGGCCCTCCTAGACCCGGTGTGGGGCCATCCGCCTGAACCCAGAGTGAGCCCGACACCTGCCAGATTCTGCAGAGTCCTCAGGCTCTTCCTCATAATGGGTCTTTGTGTCTTGCTGGCTCCGTTTTTGGCCCCTTCTGAGACTTCCCAGTAACCCTGAGTGACAGCTGGGTCTGATCATTAACTGAGTAGGGCAGGAAGGAGGTGAACACCAGTTCAGTCTCAGGGCTGCAAGTGGTAATTAGGGCTTTCAGCTGGTGCTGATAAATATTTACAAGGAGAGAGTCAAAGTAGGACTCAGAGTCCTAAACTGGTCCCTGTTATTCCCAGGCTTTCTCCACTTACCCAGATACGCTTGGGACCCAGAGGACAAACCAGGGGACCCTTCATGTTTTAGGACGATCAAGATTCGATTTTCCCCTCCAAAATTGGATTATGAGCTAGACTAGTCAATGGTTCTTTTTACAGCAAGAACATAGAGATTGTAGGGCAACTCTTGAGTGAAAGAGAAAATTGCAGAGTATTTAGAAAATAAAAATGAACACATAGCACATCAGATTCTGAGGGATCTGGGAAAATCTATTGTCCTAAAGATGATGTTAATAAATGAAAAGAATGAAAAGGAATTGGTTAGCTATACCACTCAAAAATTAGGGGTGAAAACAACATAACCATAATAAAGGACAAAGAAGATAATATTTACATTTCTGCAAACCTAAAAGCAGAAATCACTGAATTAGCAAATAGGAAAATGGGAGGGGAGGTGTCTGTGCCGATAGCACAGAGCCTGCTTGGGATTCTCTCTCTCCCTCTCCCTGCCCCTCCCCCACTTGCACTCTCTTCCTCTCTCTCTTTCTCTCAAAATAATAAATAAATAATAAAGAAACTTAAAGAAAATAGAAAAACCATTACTTGGTCAAGTGGTGGTTCTTGAAAAATATCAATAAAATGGGGAAGCCATTAGGTGCCTTAGTCAAGACAAAAAGGAAAAAGAAAAAAATACATCAAATATGGGAAATAACCACAAAAGGAGAAAAAAGTAAAGAACCGTTAGAAGGGAAATTTTTATTTAACTTCACGGAATAAATGAAAAGTTGGATGAAACAGACAATTTTCTAGAAAAGCGTTTTCTGCCAGAGGAGAGGGAGCCGTGCCCAAAATGCGTGAAGGGGAGTGGGAGGCACAGGCTCCCAGTTACGGAATGAATAAGTCACGGGGATGATAGGTGAAGCATGGGGGACATAGTGATGTTGCAATAGTGTGTATGGTGATAGATGGTGGCCACGCTTGTGGTGAGCACAGTACAACGTGCAGAGATGCTGAATCACGATGTCGTGCACCTGACCTGAACCTAACGTAATGTTGTGGGTCAGCTGTGCTTCCAAAAGGCAACACACAGAACAAAAACCACTGGGGTTCTGGCACGTGGACAGCCCGGGAGAATGGATGAGAAGCCTCCGAACAGACCAAAATACACATGAGAATCACGAATGTGGGAGAACTCAGTAGTTATAGACGGTTTCGGGAGAACAGGGTGGATAGTTGGAAAATACTGTTTGGGTGCTAACTCATGAATTAAAGCAAATGAATTCTTGATGGAGAAAACATGAGATATTTTTTAATATGAAATTTATTGTCAAATTGGTTTCCATACAACACCCAGTGCTCATCCCAACAGGTGCCCTCCTCAATGCCCATCACCCACTTTCCCCTCCCCCCCCCACCCCCCAGCAACCCTCAGTTTATTCTCAGTTTGTTTTTTTTTTTAATTTTTTTTTCAACGTGTATTTATTTTTGGGACAGAGAGAGACAGAGCATGAACGGGGGAGGGGCAGAGAGAGAGGGAGACACAGAATCAGAAACAGGCTCCAGGCTCTGAGCCATCAGCCCAGAGCCTGACGCGGGGCTCGAACTCACACACTGCGAGATCGTGACCTGGCTGAAGTCGGACGCTTAACCGACTGCGCCACCCAGGCGCCCCTATTCTCAGTTTTTAAGAGTCTCTTATGGTTGGGCTCTCTCCCTCTCTGTAACTTTCTTCCCCCTTCCCCTCCCCCATGGTCTTCTGTTAAGTTTCTCAGGATCCACATAAGGGTGAAAACACATGGTGTCTGTCTTTCTCTGCCTGACTTATTTCACTTAGCATAATACCTTCCAGTTCCATCCACGTTGCTACAAAAGGCCAGATTTCATTCTTTCTCATTGCCACGTAGTATTCCATTGTGTATATAAACCATAATTTCTTTATCCATTCATCGGTTGATGGACACTTAGGCTCTTTCCATAATTTGGCTATTGTTGAGAGTGCTGCTATGAACATTGGGGTACAAGTGCCCCTCTGCATCAGCACTCCTGTATCCCTTGGGTAAATTCCTAGCAGTGCTATTGCTGGGTCATAGGGTAGGTCTATTTTTAATTTTTTGAGGAACCTCCACACTGTTTTCCAGAGTGGCTGCACCAGTTTGCATTCCCACCAACAGTGCAAGAGGGTTCCCGTTTCTCCACATCTTCTCCAGCATCTACAGTCTCCTGATTTGTTCATTTTGGCCACGCTGTGTGAGGTGATATGTCAGTGTGGTTTTGATTTGTATTTCCCTGATGAGGAGTGATGTTGAGCACAAAAGATGAAATATTGAACATCCAGGAATTCAACTTTAGAATATGAAAAGCCTCTCTAAAGATGATCGAAGCCCTGTGACAGTGATCGGAAGCCACAAAAGGAAACGCCGGTGAGTTTAGCCACATAGAGGAAACACATTAAAATGACACCACTAGCCAAGCAAGAAAAGCAATGATAAACTGAGGAAAATTATGTTTAACTCTTTTAACTGATAGCACAAATAAAATCTAATTTCCTTAATACATAAACAGCTCCTACGAATCAATAGAGAAATACCAAGAACTCAATAGACAAAAGATATGATTTGCTCCCTCACAGAAAAGTATTTTGAATTAAGTAAAAACGAGAACGAAATCTATTACAATATGTGGACACAGCTCAAGCAGCACTTTGAAGGGAATTTGTGGCATTGATGCTTATTACTAGACTGCCGGAGACCAGCTCCAGCAGCCAGGGGTTCCCGAAGGAAGAAGTGTCGGTGAAAATCAAACAAAACTAAAATAAAAAACTGGAAAATAAAAAACTAAAATAAAAACGGACACAGTCAACAGCAGTGTGTTGAACTGGCCAATTTATTGCGGTAAACGTGGCATTATATATGCTAGTGATTTCCTTGTAACGTACGTCATCTATGTTTTTCTAACATTACCCAATTCTAACATTGTTCCATTGTATAATCACCCAATAAGGAATAACATGATTGTTTTATCATAACGTTCCCTCCTGCCCTTTGCTTGTTGATTAATTTCTTTTATTGTTTTTATTATGTATCTATGTTTGTCTATAATTTATAAAGTATTTGCTTTGCTGTTTTCACGAAAGGTCATTTATCTCTCAACACTTCAAGTGGAACAGTTACAGGGACACGACCTCTTAGTTGTTTCCCTGAACCATTCGTGGTTTTGAAGAACAAAAGCGTTCGCCTGGGTCCGAGGTGCCAGGAAGGGGGCCAAGAGGGCCTTAGAAACCCATGTCTTATACATTCTCAGAGACACAATGGAACCAATGAACCGTTCTGTACTTTAACCGACGAGGTTCAATCATCATCTGGAATGCCTCCTGGGGGCCAAGTGGGCCTAGGGGTCAGCGTGACCTGTGTCCATAGATAACACTCCTTAGTTACCGGAGTGGGGCTCTCTGCTTCGTTGGCCGCCTTTGCTGGCAAATGAATGAGCCTATCCTTCCTGTAAGTAGAGGAGTCTCCATGGGGGATGGCAAGGGCTAAACATAAGGCCGCACAATTTCTTGCGGAACTTTATTTTCTTTCCTAATGGTTCTTTTCCCAGAGGGCCTGTCGAGGGCGATTCCCCAACAGACAATACCCCAGGTAGTTTTAAGGCCAAATTACCTAAAAGCGGGAGTACAAGAAGCTTCCCTGTCGGCGGCCGCCCTGCAGTCACCAATCCGTCCACAGCCCGGGCCCTGCCACTCAGGCTGGGATAGCTCGGCTTCCAGAATTAGACCACATAACATGCTCAATTTAAAAATCTAAGTCTGTAGCTTAAGTAACTAGGAGAACAAGTCAAAACCAGTGTAAGCAAGAGGAAAGAAATGATAGTAATAGCAAAAATCGATGACGTGGAAAACAGAAAACCAATATAGAAAATTAACCCAAATCAGGTTTGGTCTTTGAAAAGATGAGGAAAATGGATAAACCTCTAGCCAGACTAATCAGGAAAACCCAGATAGCTGGTGTATATCACTATTAGGGATAAAGAATGTGACACCAGCACAGATCCTATGGACTCTAGAAGAATGTCAAGGGAGCATTTTGAGTAACTTTATGGAAATAATTTTGATAACTTGGACAATTGCATAAGTTCCGGGAAAGATGCAAAGTATCAACGCTTATTAGAGAAGCAATGCATAGCCAGAATTGACGTAGATCTATTGCAGAAATTGAATTTATAGATAAAAATCTCCCCCAGCATCAAAACCTCAAACCACAGTTGGTTTCGCTGTTAAACTCTGCTAAACATTTAAGAAAGCAGTAACATGAATCTTGCAAAAACTCTTCCAGAAACCACAAGCCGAGGGGTGACTCCCCGACTCACGTTATGAGGCTGGCGCCACACAGATTCCAGCTGGCTGTGTGCCACCCACTAAAGAAGACTTAAGTCTCCTTCGAGTTGAAATGTCACTCTAACCTTCCATTAAATTTCTTCACAAATTTCCCGCCAGTCTACTTTGCTCCACTGACCTTTTCATTTATTCCAGTGACAACATGAGTCCTTCCCTGTCCCTTGTCCTCGTGACTGTGCGTGGCAAGAGGTTGGCTCCACTGTCCCCAGCCCCCTCCTTCCTTCCCTGGTACCAGATCGCTCTAAATGAGTCCTCGATCAAACCCACGCCTAAAGTTCCATCTGTTTCAAATTGGATTCCAGCTGATAAGAACACCCATATTGTCACCAACACAAATGTTACTACTAGGCTGATGTTAAGATTTCTTTTTCCCTAGAATATAGTCCACACAAGGTTGAGTACGAGGAAGTGGGGCACTATCGCAGGGGCGAGACCCCCGGGTAGGCACACAGCACAGTGAACATGGGGTGACCAGAGTGTGGCATCTGGCCAAGATTTCTCGATGTGGCTACCCACTCCATCACTGTCCATGTTCCCTAATATTGGAACTGACCACGCCTCAGGGCAGATCGATCTCCGTATGGCATTAAAACATGTCACTGGTAGGGCGCCTGGGTGGCGCAGTCGGTTAAGCGTCTGACTTCAGCCAGGTCACGATCTCGCGGTCCATGAGTTCGAGCCCCGCGTCAGGCTCTGGGCTGATGGCTCGGAGCCTGGAGCCTGTTTCCGATTCTGTGTCTCCCTCTCTCTCTGCCCCTCCCCCGTTCATGCTCTGTCTCTCTCTGTCCCAAAAATAAAAAAAATAAAAAAAAATAAAAAAAAAAAAAACGTTGAAAACATGTCACTGGCCAAAAAAAAAAAAGTTTGGGGATTTTTCTCTGAAGTGGTCAATTTATAGAAGTTAGATTCACTTGTTTCTGCTTGTTTATCATTTTATGGCTTGCTGCCTTTCGGTTTTTATTCTTGTCTTACATTTAAAATATTTAAGATGTGAACTGGTTCGAAACTTAGAATTGCGTGAAAAGCTGCGCCCGCCAATTTGTTGCCTGCACACCTGCGTTCCTCGCGGTAGATCACCAACTCACTGATGTGTGCTCCTTCCTGAGTGTCTTGTCACGGGTTCCTGCGTACGTGCTCATGGCCGTCCTTTCCCACGCAGAAGTTAGCACGTGACGGCAGACGCTGGAAACCTCCCCACGTCCATTTAGAGAATCTACAGGAAGGAGTTTTAACAGACTTCGCCACCTACGGAGAAGCCATTCCCCTTCGCCTTCTGTTATCTGAACATAGTTTGTTCAGACATGTCTTCTGGGTATGAGATCCACCCCGATGCCCCCCTGTTAGATCCCAGGGGCGACTATGCCATTCAGGGGCTTCGTGCTGATGCGTGGGGTGTCCTGGGTGGCTGTGTGCACTGACGCCGGGCCGGCTGACCCATCGGGCAGGTGGATCGGGAGGCGTACCCGGTGCCTGCCCCCTGCGTGGTCGTAGGGGTGAACTGGCCATCTGTGAACACAGAGCAGGGAGGAGCCCCTTGGTGCCGTGCAAGGGCACTATTCCTGGTAGGGCTTTCTGTCACTGTGCTGTCTCTGCCAGTCTCTGTCAGGCGTGAGGTAATGGAGCTGCCCACTGCTGACCTTCTGTCCCTGAAGCACCTGTCTGTCCCCTCCTGATGCTGGTGGCCGGGGAGCGGGCGGGGGCTCTGCACCTATCGGTCTGTCTGTCTGTCTGTCTGCCTGGCAGAAGGACCTGTCTACTTTTTCTCTGGTCTTCTTTGATTTATTTTGGACGCTTGCATTTGCTGTGGAAGTCATCCATTTGGGGTTTCAAGTATATTAGGCTAGAGCCAAATAGACAAATCCCTTATGATTCTTTTAAAATTTCTCTTGATCTGTGGTGGTCATTGATTGTTCTGGAGTTTGTGGTTTTTCCCAGCTATTTCTGACAGGTGAGCTAACTGAACGGGTGCAGCCTCACCCCGCCCTCACCGTGGGGCGCAGGCACCTTTATTATCCTCACTTTAATGCTTTCTTTCTAACTTGAGTTGATTGTAGATTCATTTATTTTAGCTTCTTTTACCTAACTACCGTAAGGATTAAGGACTCCTCCTGGCCCATCGATTCTGATACTTTGCGCGTATTTGACAAATTTTGCACAAGCAGGTTCTCCTGTTTTGTTGATGAGAAACCTGGCCCCCTCCCAGATGCTGCCCGGGTCCCACCCGGAGCCCCCAGAAGTGCCAACAGAGCCCGTGTCCCCACACACTCCCAATGACACACTTCGAGGAGCAGAGGTCATGCGGCTTTATTTAGAATCTTCAGAGAGCAGGTGCCCGGCCCCCAAGCACAGGGACCAGGAAGGAGGAAGGGGACGGGACCAGGTCTCTGGCTCCCTCTTTGAGAGGACAAGGAGACGTCTGCCTGCTGGAGGAGGGGACCGAAAGGTCTGCTTGCTCCTGTGTGGGAGGTGAGCAATGAGGTCACGAACACAGACGAAGGCAGAGCAGCATGCTGCTGGGGACAGGGGACCGGGTGGGGCCAAGGACACCCCCTTAGTAATGTGGCACCAGGCCTGCAACTTCTCAGCCTTCGATGCCACCCAGCCACGACCCAACCCCCTCCCTGTCCAGTTCCCCCCCACACCTCCTTCAAACAACAGCCTGACCCCCAAAGAAAGCACGAGGTCCCAGAGTGGGGCACATGCCTGGACCTAACAGGCTCTAGGACAGAGCCGGGCACTTGACTGGCATTGCCAGCCCGGCTCCCGCGGTCAGCAGGAGAGACGCCGGGTTCCGGCCATTCCCGCAGAGGGGCCAGGGCCCGACGGAGGGGAGCTGGGGGTCCCCCGGGACGCCCCCCACCCGTGCACGTGCCCAGGACGTGGGGGCAGGGCTGCTACGTTACCCCAGGAGGCGGGTCGGGCAGGAGCTCACCTACCTAGACGCGGCACTGCTCTGCGGGAGGAGAGAGAGCGGGGAGGGGGGGAGAGGTCACAGGTCACCAGGGCAGCCCTGGGCCCAGAGGGGTGGGAGGGGGACCCCGCCCCAGGGGCTCTGCACCCCCTCCCCCGGGGGCCCGGGGAATGGGGGCCACCGTGGGAGACGGACGCGCCCCGGGCTCATGGCTGTCCCACGGGTGAGCCGCACGCAGGGTGAGAGCAGGGACGCGGGGTGTGGAGGCGGTCACCTGCCACCTGGGTCGGGTCAAAGAAGAGGTGGACGTGCACAGGCAGAGTCTGGAGGGCTCTGTCGAATTTCTCCATGACCTCGTTGTCGGCCTTCAGGGTCCTGGCTGTGGGGGGCGGTGGGTCAGTCCCTGGGCCGCGCGGCTTTGACGGCCTCGGGGAGCCCCGTCCAGGGAGCGAGAGCAGGAAGGACACACTGGCGTCCTGAGGTCAGCCCCCGGGGTGGCCTCCGGGGCTCAGCCCCCCTGCCCTCCAGGGTCCCCGCCCCGCCCTCCCAGGACGGCACCGGGGGCCCTGCGGGGACACGAGGCCGGGACCCACGTCCCCGGGCGGCTGGGGCTCGCCCGCAGGGCCGATGTGCCGGCCAAGAACGCGTCTCTAACCGCACACCAAGCGCTTCATTCGGGCAAAGCGGCCGCGTCTCAGCCCCCTGCTACCAGATCTTAGCGGCTTGCGTTCCGTTCAGAACATGCTTTTGTGGAGCATCACCCCCAAGCAAAGCTTCCACTTAGCAGTCATCCTCGGGCCGAGGCAGGAACACGAAGCCCAGCCCCTCAGCCTGGATCCTGGATCCCCGGTTCCCGAGGCAATGTCAGGGGACTCGGCCCCCACCGGGGGTCCTCAGCCCCCCCCGCCCCACGCAGGGCGACCCCGGGCCTGCTCAGTGACGTACTCAGGCACTGGCACACGAGGTTCTGCCCGGGGGCGTCGGTGTTCTCCAGGCACAAGAACAGGTAGTTCTCGTAGTCGGTGTCCAGCACGAGGAGCTCGTTCTCATCCAGATCTGGGGAGAGGAGAAAAGCCAAAGGGGAGACGAAGTCCTGTCCAGCAGGAGCCCCCTACGGGTGTGGTTCCTTGTCCTGCAGCCCCCAGGGTGCTGCCCACGTGCAAGCGTGGCCATCGGCAGCAGGAAGTGGAAAGTGGGGAGCACAGAGCCGGGTGTGTCCCCTAGGCCAGGCGTGTCATGGGTCAGGTGGCGGGGACAGAACGGTCAGACGCGCACACAGCGGTCGGAGCTGTGCCCGGGGCTGTGAGCAGGAGAGCTGCTGACCAAGCACTCAGGCTTGGCAGGGAGGGGCCGGAGGTAGGGGTGAGGTGGGGGTGAGGCATGAAGGAAGGAGAGAGAGGAGGAGGGTCAGGGTGGCCCAGAGCAAATCTTCAGCATGAGAGAAAAATAGAATTTGCCGACCGAAAACCCACAAGAAGTGTCTGTGCCTCCTTTGTTTAAATTTTAGCACTTAGCTCTCCATTGTGGTTTTTTATAATTCACAAAAGCCCCTAAATGTTGCAGTTAGTGATAGAGAATTCGGTAGAAGATCCTTAAACCACCCGCCCCGCCCCCACTCCAGCAGAGTCCAGGAGCTCAGCTGCGCACTGACCGCAGTGGTGGGGCGGGAAACTCTCCCTGCCCCGGTTCTGTGGTCGGGCTGGGTAACCACGCCTGAAAGGCTCCTGGCTCGGGGCGTGGACAGACCCACGGGTCAGCACCCCACCGGCCGCTCCAGGCAGCCCCGAGAGTGGGACCGGACCGGCACTCTCCCACCTCGTCCCCGCCTGCAAGGACAGCCACCACCCAGGGACAGTTGTGACCAGCCTTGCCACTCGCACCCGGCCCTCGGGGAACTCCCACTCGGCCCTTGGGGACACTTACAGTTGATGTTGAACTTGGCCGCACACTCCGTTTTCTCTGCTAAGACCTTCTTCTCAACACACCTGTTGTCCTCCCTAAAAGGTGGTAACACTGAACTTGAGTTGTCCTCTCTGTGATCCCTCATGGCAGGAACCGCCCAGGCCCCCAGGGCCCCAGCCCCCAGCTGACCGGCCGGCCTCCACGCGGGCCTCTCTGCGCACTGACCTGCGGCCGCCCTGTGTGATCGGCCCATCGGCCCGGAGCCCTGGGTGGGGGCTCCGAGGCCACCGGGGACCACCCCCACGGAGCCAGCTCCCGTCAGGACCCTGCCCGCCCACCCGCCCACCCTGGGCCCAGGCCCTCGCCGACCCCCAGCCCGGGGCCTCGGTCACCCACCATTTGCGCAGAATGATCTCCAGGTTGTCCCGGGGCGTGGGTCTCAGCTCCTGGACGTACACTCTCAGAGGGGCGGTCTCCGAGTCCAGGAGGGAGATGTCGCTGGCCGCCATGGCCATGGAGTGCCACGTCCCAGCCACCTGGGGAGGGGGCCTGAGCTGCCATCGGGGGCGGGGAGGCGGCCCCGGCCCCACAGCAGGCTCTCCCTCCCACCCCGGCCGGGGCCGGTCTAAGTGCGGTGGCAGCCAGTGAGCTCTGGGCGACCCCTCCGCCACCGACCAGACGCCCCTCTGGGAGCCCCCACACTTGAAATGACATCTTAGGTTCCCAGAGGGCCTTAAAGGACAGGTTGTGCAAGTTCTGTGGAACCATCTGGACCTTGGGCAAGCGAAGGAAAGCTGCCCTGAGGACAGGGTGCGGGGGGGGGGGGGGCGGGGGGGGGAGGGGGCGGGTCCCAGCATCCTGGCTTCCACCCACACTCTTCAGAGGGCCGAGGCCCCGCCCCCCGCCCACCCTGCAGCTCACCGCCCCACCCTCCCAGCCGTCCTCAGACCTTCTGCAGGTCTAGGCCGTCCATGGTCAGGGGGACGGTGGCGGCCTGGAGGCCACACACGAGGGCCAGGCCCAGGGAGAGCAGGAGGCACTTCATGGCTGCAGCTGTGGTGGCGCTGACCTCCCGGGACTGAGGAAGGCCAGGCCGCGGGCCTGGGCCCTTATACGGGGGCCAGGGGCCTGCGAGCCATGTGGTTCCCCGAATCCCCCGTGGCTCATCCCCATGCCCTCAGGGGGCTTCCTCCACCTGCACAATGGGAGGCCTTCTTCCTGTGGAGCGAGCGGGAACGGGAAGGTCCCTGTGTCCCTGAATGTTTCCTGGTAGGCCCCCGAGGGGGGAGGGTCCGGGCTGTGGGTCCAGGCTGGTCGCCAGTATCGGGAACACTTCCTGGGTCGTGCTCTCTGAGGACAGCTGAGCCTGCCGCCTCTGTGCTCCCAAGCTCTGTGCCGTTTGGCAGCCGGGACCCAGGCAGCACCCCCATTGGGAACCCGGGGTCACTACGCTGTGTCCAAACGACCTTGACAACTTCACCCTGGAACGACCTCCCTTTTGTGTCCCCAGCAGCATCTGGGTGACTGCAGCCCGCACACAGGCTTGTCAGTGGGCACAACCACGGAGACGGGTCTCCCTGCCCCCGGTCACCCACTCAGCTACCAAGGAAGGAGATTCTAATGCAGATACGACCCCAGTGTCTTCTCTGTAAGACAGAAGGGATGACCCTGGAGCATGTTGTGCATTTTGGGGGAAGCAGTTCTGGACCTAGAGGGCTCCCTGAAATCTCCTGGAGAACTTTTCAAGACGGTGCTAGTCCTGGGCCCATCCAGACCCACCGAGGCAGGGACGGCTCCGCCTTGCCCGTGTGCTGGACGACCCCCAGATGTGAATACGGGTACGGGCGGCCACTGAGGCGTGCTCACGCGTGGTAACTGCCACGTGTGGTCACAGCACGTTGCTTTGTTTAAAATACCACGCTAGCAGACTGCAGACTCTTCTCATTACAGAGGCCAGGGAGGCATGTCTGGGGTTGGCCCTGGAATGTTCCGCCAGAGACAGAAGGAAAGTGACAGGTCTGTCTGTGGAGCCCGGACAGCTGTGAAGCTGAGTGTAGGGTCCAGGGGGCTCACCCGCCACCCGGTCTTCTCCGCACACGTGAGTGTTTGTAACATTTTAAATAAAAAACGCAACCCATGATCACTTCTACGTGACCAGCTGGTGAGTATTCACTGAGAGGACGGAGTCCCCAGATCAAAATGGATTCCGGTCCCCAGGGTCCTGTCACTTCTCACTCTGGTCCCTGAGCTCTGGCAGCTCCAAACCCCTTCCCTGATCCCTGGTTCTGGCCAACCCCATCTCCGCACAGCCACCCCGGCCCCCGTGTCCCCACACCTCATAGCTGCACAGCCACCCAGTCCCCTGCGTCCCCACCCGGTGGCTCAGCTCACGCAGGAGGGTGCACTCTGCACACCAGACAAGGCGGCTCAGGAGGCGACTCTGTGCGCAGGGACCTGGGCCAGCCCGGGGACCCGAGGCAGGAGCTGTTCTCAAGTCTAAAGGGGGGGCTTTGCCAGGGGAGACAATCCAGCCCGAGATGCAGCCCTGGGCCTCTGGGGGTGAGTGTGCCCGTGTGTGTGTGTGTCTGCCGGGAGCCAGAGCAGTGGGTAGCTCACCTCAGTGACCCCTGTGGCCACGGTCCAGCGTCCAGAGGCCCAGGGCAGCCTGCTGACCGGGCTCTTGCGGGGGTGGGGATGGAGGCGTCCCCGCCTGCCCGCTGCCCCCGTTCCCGCACATTCTCAAGCCTGATTATCTGGATCCAGTGAATTCTGTGAGCTGCAGTCATCTGATTGAATTTGACTTCCGCCTCGGTTACCTGGCTGGTTCCTGGCGTCTGTGCTCAATCACCCCGATCGGCCCAGATGCTCACAGGACGAACGTGGCCCCCACGGCGGCTGCACCCCACGGTCTGTACCAGAGCCGGCGTCCGGGGCCGGGGCTGTCAGGACACAGGGAAATAAAACGTGAAGGGCGACGGAAAGCCTGCAAACCTCACCTGACCCAGAACAACCGCCCGCAGGGGCCCCCGCGAGTCCACACACGCGCGTGGTCACAGCAGCACCGGCCACACCCGCGGACACACGCCACGGCGGGGGGAGCCTCGGAAACGTCACGGTGCGCCACGTGCGAGAAGCCAGACACGAGAGGCCGCCCGCGGAATGATTCCTCGCCTACGAAGGTCGGGGACAGAGCGCAGATCCAGGGTGTCGGGGCTCGGGGAGGGGGGCTGGGGTCGCCTTTGGGGCGATGAACACATTCTGTGACCAGAGACAGGTGGTGGCTGCACGGCATCGTGAGTGTCCCAAATGCCACTGGATTGTTCATTTCCATGGCTCATTTTATGTTGTGTGACTGTCACCTCAATAAAAGACCAAGGACGAAATCCATCTGTCCGGACTTGCGAGATGGAGTGGCAGGTGCACTGGGGCAGCAATGGAGAATTTTCCAGAATTCTGCAGAATTTTCCAGAACGGAGCGCAGACATCAGTGCTCAGGCCGGGTGTAAGAGGAGGACTCTGCCTCCGAGCAGCCGCTGCTGAGGACCAGCAGGAGGAGCCGTGGGTGCAGGGCATCTGCTGGGGGCTGGAGGGAAGGTGTGGGTCAGGGAACAGGCGGGCCCCACAGGAAGTGCAGTTTACAGGACTCCGTGAAGATCTCGCTGTTCCGCCCCATCTCACCGGTGACTGTCCTCCCTGGGACACTCCTGGGTCTGGGCCTCCCTGCAAACCACTGTCCAGCCTTCGGGCAGGGCCGGGTCATTGGGGAGGGGACGGTGCTCGGGCAGGTGCTGAGCTTGGCTTTCCGGAAAGGAAAATACCTCCGACGGGGTGTCTGCCACCTCCCCCACCGGGGAGACGGAGACCAGGCTGCCGGGCTCCACCGGGGCCTCCCAGGAGCTGGGCACGGGCCCCCCGCCTCCTTGTTCTCCAGCTGGAGGGAGGCCTCCTGGGACTGTCACCTGTCGGACCTTACACCCCCACCCTGAGTCTCAGCCCCAGACCATTACAGACACTGGGCCCCCGGCCCCGGCTCCCTGGAGCCCCTTCTCTGGGCCTCGGTGCAGCCACGGCAGGAGGACCAGCTGCTTAGGGACAGGTCAGCACCAGGTGGATAAATGGTGACAGGCCTGGAACCCCAGGACAGGAGCGTGTGGCTGGGGCGGCATCCAAGGGGTCTCCCTGCCAGGTACCCAGCTTGAGGGCCTCGTGTCTTTGCAGGGAAAGCGGGGTAAGGAGCATTGTCATTACAGAAAGCCAGACACGCAAGGCCAAGGCCAGTGAGGCCGGGCCCTCAGGCACTGCTTCTGGACGCAGCAGGGACCCCTGCCCCGTGTTTCCTGCCTGGGCCCCCACAGTCTGCATTTGGGGCCGGCTGTGTCCCGGAGAGGCCCAGGGATGCCCGCGACGTAGGAAGCTGCACTGACCCTGCGTGGACGGAGCTGCCCTCATCTCCCCGCCTCAGGGGAGCCGGGCCGGCTTCACCCTCCCGCCAGGAGAAGGGAGACGCTGGCCCCCGCGGCTGTGTGTCAGGCCTCTGGCTGCAAAGCTGCCCAGTGACTCTGGGAGCCCGCAGGGTTGGCTCCAGGGCGTCCAGCCAGGCCCGGAGGGAGGGGGCAGGAGCAGAGGGCGCCCCGGCTGGGCTCCCAGTGTCCGGCTGCCCCCATCTGTGGGCCCGGGGAAACGTCCTGCTGCCCTCACTCCTGCCCGGTCTCCAGCCAGCGGGGAGCTGGGGGGCCGGGAGATCCCCCCTGCGTGTGTCCCCACATCGGAAACCTGTCACCCTCACACCCCTGTCCCCCAACCTCAGGACCACCCCGGACCTGAGCTTTGTGGCGTCGGCCCCGCGGGAAGCCCCCACAGGACCCGTGGGCAGAGCCGCACCCCCACCCCTCCGCCCACACCCCCACGCCCCTTGGGCCGCCGCACCACCGCCGAGAACCAGGACGCCGGGTGCCCTCGCGTCCTCCCTGCCTGGCTTGGCCGCCCTCCCTGACCCCAGCCCACGCGAGGGGCCCCACACACAGGCACAGTCAGCAGTGATTGCAGAAGCTCTTTATGTGGGGACAGGAGAGGGGTGGGGCAGGGAGGCGGGGGAGGGGAGGGCGGCAGGAGGGGCGGGGCGAGCCCAGGCCCGGTGGGCGGTGGGCAGGGGTTCCTTCCATGTCGTGCAGGACAGAGGGTCCTGGTGGTGCCGCCCCGGGGCTGCAGTGGATCCGTTCCTCACGCCTCCGGCTCTGGAAGGGGGGGTGTCAGTGAGGCCGGGGGCGGGGGAAGGCCTGGGGGGAGGCACTGTGGGGTGCAGGTGTGGGCCCATGGCGGGGGCCTCTGTGGGGTGCAGGTGCGGGTTCATGGGGGGCCGCTGCAGAGCCTGTCTGAGCAGAGGGGGAGGGTCCTTCTGCCATCTGACCCCAGCCAAAGCTCTGTGGGCACGAGGGGCTGGGCCACGGTGGGACCTCAAAAGTAGCCCCATTTTGTCCTCATCTGGCTGTGCTCCCGGCAGATCTGGGGGCCTCGGGTGGGTCACGGCACCTCTGGCTCCAGTATTAGTGAGCCGTGTGACAGAGGTCCTGGTGACAGGGCAGCAGAGGGGATGCGGGAGGAGGGGAAAGTGACAGCTTGCCCTGGATCAGGGTGGCCTGGCAGCTCTCTCTGGGTGGGCCGGGTGTGATCAGGCAGACCCTGGGCCCCTGGCCCCGACTTCCACATATGAAGCCAGTGGACAGAGAAAGAAAAGGAGTCCCTCAATGTCCCTGAGTGACACCTGGGGACAGATATCCGAGGCGACGAGCAGGCCCCAGAGGGGGCTCTCAGGGCAGAGAAGGCTCTGCCCACACCGGGTCCCTCCTGTCTGCAGGTTGGGGTGCCCCTGGGGTACCCGACATCCCATCGAATACAGGACTTTCCTCCAGGGGTCACTCACCCCAATCACAAGTGGGGGCGCAGCTCTCTGTGGAAACGAAGAAGGAGACCGAATGGGAAGGTGCCCCAGCCGAGGGCCCCGACCCCAGCACCGCTCACGCTCACGCAACAAAGACCCAAGAGCGGGGACCCTGGTGCCCCTGGGACACGTCACTGCACCGATGTCTCCCCCAAGGAGCGGTCCAGGTGGGGACCCAGGGGACACGTGCCGGGCCACCTTCTCACCCGTCTGGACGGGCTTGAAGACGCTCTCCTGCGGCAATCCTTTGCGCTGTGAGAATTTCTTAAATGCTTCCAGAACTTCCGGGGGGACGCCAGGACTTCTACCTGCGGTGGGGTGAGCGGGTGAGCCGAGGTGTCAGGGGGCACAGCCCGGGAACAGTCAGGGTGGGGGTGGCAGGAAACATACCCATGAGCTTGGCTGTGCTGAATGCCCTTTGCTGTAAAACATGAGGTGGCCCTTCACGGGTGTCCCCTCGGGCATCCCTCCACGTGCAGGTGGCTCACGCCCCACACCGCGAAAGGTCACAGGGTGGGGCATGTTGGCGGAGGCCCCCTGGGCTCCACCCCAGACCTGAGCCCCAGGAGTGGGGTCCCCAGCACCAGGGACTCAAGTCCCAAGTCCTGGGCACAGGACTTGACCCAGGGCCGCGGGGGAGGGGGAAGGCCTGGAGGGCGTGAGGCACCGCCCCCCCCCACACACCCCGCGGGTTCTGTGTTTGCCGGGCACAGCGGTTTTCTCCAGGACAGACTCCACCGTGTGGCACCGGCCGCTGGTCTTGGAGGGCAGGAGTCAGGTGGGCAAGGGCTTGATGTCCACTCCTGTTTGGGGGACGCACCAGGCCTCTACTCCTGCCCTGCCTGGGGGCCTTCTACCTCCAGAGTTCGGTGGGCGTTAGTGTCACCCCACGCCCACGGCAGGGCAGGAGGGCCCCGAGTGGGGACTAAGGCCACGGGAAGGAGAGGCCACTCGCTTGTGCGTCAAGGAGACGTCACGTAGCTGCTGCCCAGCACCGAGAACGGCACAGGGGTCACCTCGGCCATTGGGAAGCCCGCCTCCGACACGAGAGCGTTAAAGTACCACTTTCCCGAGGTCTGAAAGACGTGTGCCCTCTGCAGGCGCTGCCGCACACGTGGCCAGCCCCCCCCCCCCGCCGACCGCGACACCCCCATAATTCCACCTACGGGCCCCAGCAGACACAACCAGCACCTGGCCGCTCGTCCCCCAGCCCGTCTGAGGCCGCCCAGGGGTTCCCTGTCCACCCCCCACCCCGGGGCTCCCAGTCCCTTCCAGATTCTAGCGCGTTCCCTCAGCCACACCCTCATCTCCGAGGGTGCTGAGGACGAAATGGAGGTCCTTTTGGCCCTGACTCTTCCCGCTTTTCTGACCGTAGCCTGGGGAGGGTCACGGCTGCCAGACAAGCCTGTCTCTGGGGCTCGGGGAGGGCCGGGGCGTAGAGGCTGGGTCCCGGGGACTTGGCGCAGACCCCCTGCGACCCACCGCCAGCTGGCAGGGAGAGCCTATCATCTGGGATGACAGCTCATTAAGCCTTCAGGCCCCCGTGTTCTCCCGGGTCACCTATTCCCAGCGGCGGTGGGTCGCAGGGGGTCTGTGCTTCGGAGCAGGAGGTCCCTGAATGGGCGGGACACACTGTCAGTATCGGAGCCTCCAGTGGGAAATGAGTGGGGCGGCTCCTGAGCCCCAGGCCCCCTCCCCACGGCTCACCTGGCTCCGCCCGGGCCTGCCCGCGCCACCTCGGCGGTCCCCTGGACCTGCTGTTCCTGGACCCGCCACATCCCTCCCTGGTCGTCCCATAAGGGCCCTGTTCTGGGACTCAGGCTCAGCTTCAACGACGCCTCCTTGGGGAGGCCCCCAGACACGCTCTGGGAACGCCCCTCTGCCCCCCCCCCCCGCACATCATGTTCCTGCTTGATCTGCTGTAGGACACTTGTTCGTTTCCTGGGTTCTCAGGAGCGACCGAAACGTGGTCACCAAGCCTGGGTGGGCAGAAGTCTGAGATCGAGGTGTGGCAGGGCTGAGCCCCCACCCCCACCCCGCCTCGTCCTGTCCCCCGAGGCTCCGGGGGTGGGGGGTCGTCCCTGCCGCCTCTCCCGGCTCCCGGACGCCCCAGCTGTGTGCCCTTCGTTCCGTGTCTTCTGTCCCCAATCCCCGTCTTCTCTCCTCTGGACGCCAGCCCTCGGTGCGCAGCCCTCGGTCCAGGATGACCTCGTCTCACGGTCTGTGACATAATCGATCGCATCTGCAAAGACCCTGTGTCTGAATCAGCCCCCAGGCGGGCGTATCTGCTGGGGCCCCATCCAGCCCAGCACGCGCCCCCCTCTCCAGAATGACCCTGCACACCTTCTCATTTGTTGCCAGCTCCTCCTAGAAGAAGTAGGCTGCCTGAGAGCAGGGCCTCGGTTCCCCTGCTCACGGCCACCTGCCCAGAGTGGCCCTGCCCTCCCCCGGCAGCCTCAGCCTTGCCTGCTGCCCACCGTCTCCGTTTCACACTGGCCGGGTGGGAGGCGCGGGCCCCAGAGCCCGCACCCAGCGGCCGAGTCCCCGCTTCCCTCTGAGTAAGGGCCCCCGTGATCTTTCCAGGACCACAGCAGGTCCTGGGCGGGAGCGTCTGTCCTGGGGCCCGGAGCTGGCCTCGGCAGGAGGCCGGGGCCACAGCGGGTATAGCGGACCCCACAGAGGAGACCTTGTGTCTTTGTGCACAAGCTGCACCTCCCCCACACGTCCTCAGTGACCCCTGGGTGATGGAACTGAACGTGTCACTTGTCATTCCCCAGTAATTATCCCGGAAAGGTGCTCTTGAGCAGAGCGCTGCCTTCCAGGGGTGGGGAAGGGGCGGGCCCAGTGCCCTTTTAGACCCGAGACCAGGAGGCAGGTCCAGGCTTTGAGAAAGGCTCCCCTGTTCCCTGCTGTGCTGACCTCCCAGGGGCGGGCCCTTCCAGGTCTCAGAGAAGACAGGGCTCCCCGGACCCCTTGACGCCCCAGCTCTGTGGAGACTCTGGTGCTGTCCATCCTGACAAGGAGCCGGGACACCGGGACACCGGTGGGGGGCGTGGGACGGCCTGTGTCCACAGCCCTGCTGAGGCTTGCAGACTCGGGGGTGCTGAGGGGCGCCGGCAGGCCACGGCACAGTGTGGGCCCAGCCCTCAAGGCAGATAAGATGTCACCTGATGCCACGTTCCATTTGCAGGTGTCATGTGGGCGTGAGAAGGGACACACACGTCAACGGAGCAGAACAGAGAACCAGGCACAGGGCCACACCTCAGGGCCTGTGGGCTGTTCGACAAAGGTGCTGAACAATGGAACATCCACAGGCAAACAAAGGAGGCTTGACGTCAGCCTCACGCTCTCCTTTACAAAACCAGCTCAGTTGTCATGGGCCTCGTGTAACGCAATTTAGGAGAAATTTGCATGACTTGGAGTCAGGTGAATCGGCACCATGTCAGAAAGGCAGATTAGCAAACTAGAGGTCATCAAAATGCAAGATTTCTGCTCTGCAAATTCCAAATAAAAATTCTTTATTTTTTTTAATGTTTATTTATTTTTGAGAGAGACAGAGACAGAGTGCGAGTGGGTTAGGGTCAGAGAGAGAGGGAGACACAGAATCCGAAACGGGCTCCAGGCTCCGAGCTGTCGGCACAGAGCCCGATGCGGGGCTCGAACTCACGGACCGTGAGATCGTGACCTGAGCCGAAGTCGGAGGCTCAACCGATTGAGCCACCCAGGCGCCCCTCAAGAGAATTCTTTTTTTTTTTTTAATTTTTTTTTAACGTTTATTTATTTTTGAGACAGAGAGAGACAGAGCATGAAGGGGGGAGGGGCAGAGAGAGGAGACACAGAATCGGAAGCAGGCTTCAGGCTCTGAGCCGTCAGCCCAGAGCCCGACGCGGGGCTTGAACTCACAGACCGCGAGATCGTCACCTGAGCTGAAGTCGGACTCCCAACCGACTGCACCACCCAGGCGCCCCGAGAATTCTTTAAAATAAAGCTGCACCCTGGGAGAAGTGTTTGCAGATTTCATAATCCCCCCCAAAAAAACCCCAAAACACATGGAACACTCCAAGCCTCAACAGTAACAAAGTGAATGACCCAATAAAAATGAGCAAAACACTGGAACCGACGCTTCCCCAAAGAGGACATCCAGGCGGCAAAGGGCCGTGGGAGTGGAGGTGAGGGCTGCCGGCCCTGAGGTGACAGCAACTCATACCGTCCATAGCACGGGATGCCGAGTGGCGGAGAGGATGGCCGAGAGCAGGACCCTGGTCCACAGCTGCTCCGGGGAACAGCTGGGCGATTTCTCACAGATCGGAATGTACCCTTAGCCTTACGTACGACCCGGTGACCTCTCCCAGGTCTGCACGTAAAAGAGAAGAGAACACAGAGTCACACGTCTGCGAATGCGCGTGACAGCTCCAGCTGTAATTGCTAAGAACCAGACACACCCCACAGGCCTTCACCTCAGCGGCTCGAGCAGACCCGGGGCCGCCCGTGCGATGGACTGGCACGACGAACTGAGTCAGGTGTGGACCAAGTGGACAGCTCTGTGGGTGGCAACGGCAGCCAGGCTCACGGGCGCCGTGCCGTGTGGTTCCGTTTCCGTGACATTCTAGAAAAGGCAAAGCTCCTGGTGTGGAGGAGGGGTGAGTGGTTGCAAGGGTCGGGGACCCAGCAGGAGGGAGGTTTTGTGGGGAGTTTCAGGGGACAGAGCTGCTCTACATCCTGAACTTGGCTACGCGGGTCTCCACGGGAGTTAATGTTCACAGAACCGTACTTAAAAATGCTATGGGTTAGGGGCGCCTGGGTGACGCAGTCGGTTGAGCGTCCGACTTCAGCCAGGTCACGATCTCGCGGTCCGGGAGTTCGAGCCCCGCGTCGGGCTCTGGGCTGATGGCTCGGAGCCTGGAGCCTGTTTCCGATTCTGTGTCTCCCTCTCTCTCTGCCCCTCCCCCGTTCATGCTCTGTCTCTCTCTGTCCCAAAAATAAATAAAAAACGTTGAAAAAAAATTTTTTAAAAAAATGCTACGGGTTGAGGTGGGGAGCAAACACCCACCCGCCCCCGGCCCCGCCGGGGAGCGTGCTCCCTTACCGCTTTCTGGGCCAACACCCGAAGGCACAGCATTTCCAGCTGGTTTTCTTCCTCCAGCCCCTTGGGAGGTGAGTCCTCTGGAATCGGTTTTCCCAGGGTCTCCGCGTGTGTGCGTGTGCTTGCCCAGAAGACAGGTGGGGCCACCTCGTCGGTAGGAGACGGGGCACCGGTGTGTCGGCACCGAGTGACACAGTCCCTCGGATGACTCTGCTGGCTCGTTGGGACACAGCTTGACCGGAAATGTGGGACCGGCGGCCGTCTGGCTGCAGCTTTCAGAAAGGGGACGTCGAACTTTGGAGCTCTGGTTCCGTGAGGTCCTTCGCCTCATGTTCATTCTCGAAGCGTCCGGGCGGACGTGCAGGAAAACCGGACCCCCGTGCGACAGCGTGGGCTGCGGGATTGCGTCAGCAGCTGAATTCAGACCCTGCCAAGTCCTGTGCAAGGGGGGGCATGAGGAGGGGACGGGCCCCCGACCCCCGATTGGGACACCGATGAAGTCCAGTTAGCGTGAGGACCGCAGCCCTCCCTCCGGCCCCCTGGTCCTCCCCGAGCACGATCAGCCCCTCTGCCCTTGCCCGGGGGCACCCGACTTCCGGCCCTTGGAAACCCTCTGCCGAGGCGCCGTGCAGGAATGGACTCGGAAGGGGTCACCCCGAGAGAGCTGCCTTCCGTGCCGAATGGAGCGGAACTCATCGGTCTACGTGCACGCGCCAGGGTCAGGACTTCGCGAGGCGGCTCGGGCAGCTGGGGGCAGCTTCAAAGCCCGGCTGGGAACTGCTTCATGCTCTCGTTGGGAGAGGCTGAGACCCCAGAACTGCTCTGAGCGTGAAAGAGAGAAAGGGTCCTGTGTCTGTCACTCGGGGTGATCGGGAGACAGAGACCACACGGCCCTTGGAACAAAGCGTCACGTGAGGAATTAGTGACTTGGTGGCAGGGCTCGGGCACTAACGGCAGCAAGAACCACACGGACATCAGAGAGGAGGCCCGGGACCCCGCCGGGGGCCGACTGCGCTGGAGGGGACACACATTCGTGGGGCTTGGGGCCGGCGGGCCAGGGTCCCCGTGGAATCCCTGTAAAAACGCCAGTGGGTGAACTCCACTGGGCATCCTGCTTACGGGCCAAGCATCTCGAGACAGAAGAGGAGCGGGGAGAAGGCAGCCCCCCAAGCTGGGCGCCCCTCCCCCGCCCTCTGCCCACGGGCCGGCGCTTGGACCCCGCGCGGGAGGGGAGCCAGACAAGCTGTGGGCCCTGTGGCCACGAGGGTTCCCGCTGCCGTCCTGCTTCTGGGTTCCCTTCTCTCTCCAGGCCGCTTGCCTGCAGGGGCCAGCCCCACCCGCGTCTCTGGGGGGCCAAGCCCCCGGGACTGAGCCCTTCCCAGGCCTTGGTGACTATGGTTGTCTTGTCATGACGGTCCCCAGGCAGGGAGCCCCCCGCAGGGGAGCCGCCAGGGCACCCCCGGCCCAGACGCGCCCCTTCCCGCTCTCCTGGATGCAACGAGCCTGCCCGCTCACCGTGGGCAGGGTCAGCACTGCCACCAAGTAGCCTGGAGACGAGAAGATCGTACAGCCGCGGAGGCGTCCGAGGCCGTGACCCGGGGCCGAGTGTGTCTGAGTGTGGAAGGCGGGCGTGGGGGCCGGCCGCGATGCCGGGGCCCCGCTCATCTTGCCCCGGGCCCGTCCTTCCCGGGCACAGAGGCTGGGCTCTCCCTGGGGCAGGAGCACACCCACAGCAGCCCAAGGCACACCAGCACGGCCCCCCACTCGGGCCCTGGGTCAGCCCAGCCTGGTGGGGGGACGAGCTGCCAGTGAAGTGTGCGGGTCTGACGCCACAGGATCCCCCCCGGGACACTCACGTTCTGTCCTCTCCTCGTGGTGACTGCGTACAAAGCCCATCAGATTTCCCAGACCGCGGGAACATCCGCTCCCAGGGCAGAGCAAGGATCTGGGGACTCTGGCCGTTTCTCAGCTCACACACACCATCTTCTCTTGGGATTATCAAGGGCAGTTCCATTACCAAATGGTGGTACCCCCCACCTCCCACCTGCCCGCCAGCTCAGGGAGCGTTATTTACTCTGGACGGAGCCCCGAGACCACTCTCTGAGGGCACCGAGGGGCGCGGAAGTCACGGCACTCGCTCCCCATTCTCTCTGCTCTCTCTCAGCCCCGCGGAGCAGGTGCGGCGCTCACAGAAGCCCCGCCCTCCTCCTGGCTTGAAGAACCAGGGGACAGAGTCCTGGGCAATTCCGGCTGCTGGAAAGGGAAGGGAGAAATCCTCGAAAGAAGGCAGCCGGAGAGCGAGAGCCCCAAGTGCTGCACGTGAACTGTCTGAATCTCAGGCTCACCCTACGACGGGAACGGGCAAGGCAGACCCCGTGCCGCCCAGCTAGGGCCGAAAGAAGAACCTGCCACCACGCAGGGGAGGCAGACTGTGCAGTCTGGGTTCAGACAGGGGAGGCGCCTGTTGGCAAGGGCAAAGTCCACACTCTTCCGAGGAGCCCCACCAAATCCAGAATTTGTACAATACGTTCCCCAAATCCAGGAGGCAACCCGAAATTACTCAGCAGACGAGGAAACGGGAAAATACAACCCATTCTGCTTTCTTTAAGTTTATTTATTTTGAGGGAGAGATTGAGAGAACACAAGCGTGTGAGAGTGGGGGAGGGGCAGGGAGAGGGGGAGACAGAGTCCCAGTCGGTCTCCACACCATCGGCCCAGAGCCCAACGCGGGGCTCGGTCCCACGAACCGCGAGATCAGGACCTGAGCCAAGATCAAGTGTCAGACGCGTAACCGACTGAGCCACCGGGCGCCCCACATACAACCCATTCTAAAGAGAAAGGCTCGAGGTACACGGGGCTTGCGGACCAGGAGGCTGAGGCCGTGTTCTAAGGACACGTAAGGCTGCAGGGGAAAGCGTGCTGCTGACCCACGCAAACACAGGCGAGCCCGGCGGGAGACGGGGGCCCCTAACACTAAACGTTCCAATAGCTGACGTGGAAACGCACTGGCCAAGGCCGACGGAGGGACACAGGAGCCGCGGAGAACTTGAGTCCGCCTCAGGAGGAATAAGGCAACCCTGGGAGTAGAGAGAAAAAAATATGGAAAACCAGAACAGTCTCGGGGGGCCAGTGTCCAGCCCGAGCGTAATCGCCTTCCAGGAGGGGTGGGGCGGGCCGGGCCGAGAGTCGGTAGAAGAAACAATACTTGGAAAGTGCCCAGATTTTCTTAAAAGCCATGAGGGACGGATACAGAAGGTCAGGGACCCCCAAGGGAGGGACACTGGGAAGCCTCAAACCCAAATGTGTTATCGGAGACGCGGGCTAAGGTGACATCGGGAAGGCCGTGGCGTTTTGCCGGGAAGCCCCCGGGGCCGGAAGACGTGGGCCGATGTCTGTAAAGTGTTGAAGGAAGGAGCCCACCCAGAATCCCGTCTGCTGGAAATACCCTTCCCGAACAAAAGCAAAACTGTAGTCGCTGAGGATTGGGGGCGACAGAGCGGCCGGCAGGGCAGGGACTGCCTGGGGGGGAGTCAGCGTCACTGGTCGGGGGGGAGTCAAGGGGAAACCTGCTGTCCCCTCCCAACCCCTTGTGACATCCCACCATTTGGGTGAGACACGCAGGTCAACGGGCACCTACGGGGATCCGGGGACAATGGGCTGTCCGGGGGCAAGGTTTCCACTGTTCGGGTAAGACGCCAGCTCCGAGCAGGTGCCCAAGGTCACGTGTCTTGCAGCCCAGGCAACCCCGTTCACAAGCTGAGAGGCCCGCAGCGGTGGAAACGCAACCAGAACGGGGACGATGTTCGGGGCCCCTGTGGATCCCTGGGCCCCTCGGAAGCCCTGAGACCCGGCCGCTGGTTTTCTTCTTTCTTCACCACCAGTCTGAGGGACACCCCCTCTTCCAAAATGCCCCTCCCCACGTGACGTGGTGCCCAGGACAGAGCTTGGAGGTCTTGCTGAGGCTCTGGCCGTGCTGAGGACGGCTCTGGTCTGATCCCAGGCAGAGGAAGGTCCCGTGCGGGCGACACTGTGTGCTGTGGGCCGAGGTCCTTATGCCTGGGGCCTGGGCAGAGGCGCTGACCGGCCCGTCAGCCGGGCCGGTCTGAGGACGCAGGCCTGGGACCACCTCCAGGAGCCTGGTGGCCGTCCCTCCAAGCCAGAGCCTTGGCCAGGAGCTGCGTCAGCAGCACGTCCTCTGTCCCCATGGGGGGGGGGGTCCCCAGGGACACACAGTGTCCTAAATTGATGTCCTCCCCAAACACCCCAGGGACAAGGAACTGGTCCCCATGGTGTGCCTGGTGTTGCCCAGGAAGCAGGAGGAAGGGGAGGGACTGAGACCCGGGAGGAGCCACGGAAACAACGCGAGCGGTGCCCTGAGGGGTGCCCTGAGGGACGGAGGGCTGGACAGTCAGGACACCGCACACCCCCAGATGGCCCCCGGGGCTCCGAGCCGGCTCCCGAGGCCCCACGGGTGCGGTAAAGCAGAGAAACTGCCCGAGACCCCTGTGCGCCTGCCACACGTGACCTGGGAGCTGGGCCGCTGGGTCTGGAGCTGGGCGTCGAGAGCAGCGGCTACAAGGAGGCCCTCGGATGGCGTGCACACCCCGGGGCCCCCCGGTGCTGCCAGCGCCCGTCCGCAGGGAGCCCCGGTAGCCGGCTTGGCCCACCCGACGTGCAGCACGCGAGTGGCCCTGCAGCTCCAGCCCTGGTTCCCGGCCCCGGGCGAAGCCCCTGCCTGGCCCCGCTGGCCGTCCTCTGTGTTCAGAGCTGAGTAGCCACTGCCCTTCTCATGTCCGAGTGTCGCTGTGTCTCATTCTGTGGTGTGGTGTCCTCGGGGAATCTTTAAATCTTAGAAAGCACCGGGAGCCCTGAAGGTGTCTGAGTCCGTTCTTCTGCTCCCGGGACCTGACAAGCTTCCAGGGGACCGTGGGAGGTGAGGTGTGGCAGCCAGCCTAAGAAGCGGGGGCTGGCCTGCTGGCCCTGACGAGGTTCAGGCCCCAGCCGCACCCCTGCTCTGAGCTGCTGTCCCCCCGGCCCCCGCTGCCCCGTGCAGGCTGCCCGGATACAGGACCAATGCCCACCTGGGGCAGACGCTCCCCTTTGTTCCGAGCCTGACGAGTCTCACTCGTGCAGCCCCGTGGACCGGGACCTCCCCCACCCCCAACCTCGGGACCACCCAGGACCTGAGCTTTGTGGCGTCGGCCCCGCGGGAAGCCCCCACAGGACCCGTGGGCAGAGCCGCACCCCCACCCCTCCGCCCACACCCCCACGCCCCTTGGGCTGCCGCACCACCGCCGAGAACCAGGACGCCGGGTGCCCTCGCGTCCTCCCTGGCCTGGCTTGGCCGCCCTCCCTGACCCCAGCCCACGCGAGGGGCCCCACACACAGGCACAGTCAGCAGTGATTGCAGAAGCTCTTTATGTGGGGACAGGAGAGGGGTGGGGCAGGGAGGCGGGGGAGGGGAGGGCGGCAGGAGGGGCGGGGCGAGCCCAGGCCCGGTGGGCGGTGGGCAGAGGTTCCTTCCATGTCGTGCAGGACAGAGGGTCCTGGTGGTGCCGCCCCGGGGCTGCAGTGGATCCGTTCCTCACGCCTCCGGCTCTGGAAGGGGGGGTGTCAGTGAGGCCGGGGGTGGGGGAAGGCCTGGGGGGAGGCACTGTGGGGTGCAGGTGTGGGCCCACGGTGGGGGCCTCTGTGGGGTACAGGTACGGGTTCATGGGGGGCCGCTGTGGGGTACAAGTGTGGGCCCACGGGGGGCTCCAGCCATTGGGCCTGAACAATCAGAAGGGGCAGCTTCCCAGGGGCTGTCCCCAAGGCTCCCAGGCCAGGTGTGAACATGTGACAAGCCAGCTTCAGTCCAAGGATGGGGGAGAGCAGAGGAGGAACAGGGAAGACGTCTGGATCCTGACCCTGCCAGCACCTGGGCAGGTGACGCTGAGGCAAGTCCCTAAAACTCCAGGGAGAGACCCAGGAAAGCTGAAGTATCCTGCACATGGCTGCCATATCTCCGAACCTTTTAAGCAAGTCATTGGGTAAACAGAGTCACCATGACTGTTTAGGGGCGAGGAGGGATTTCGCACCTGCCGGCCAGCGCACGGGCATGTCGGGAGGTATGTCTCCTGCCCACTGTCCGGAAAGGACTCCCTAAGTGCCCAGGGGCTCACCCGATGAGACCGAATGTGCAGGCGACGCCCACGTGCCAAGATGACTCCAGGGGCAGGGAGTCCCCTTGCCTGGCCTGGGAGGGGGGATCCAGGGTGGGGGGCAGACCAGATGGCCTCTTGAAATCCCCCCAGCAACAAGGTGGTTTTCCCAGGCGTCCTCTGCAGCCGCTCACTTACCCTGATCTGTCCCGGGAGGGCAGGTGTCTGTGGACGGAAGGAAACACACGTGATTCAGAAGATGGCAAGGGGTCGGTCAGCGCCCCAGGCCCCTCACCGGCCAAGGTTTCGGGCCACCCCGGAGAGAGCCAAGCCAAAACGAGACGCAGTGTGTCCCCCTCCACCGTGCGGGCGAGTGGGCAGCACCGGGCAAAGCCGCCCTTCCTACCGCTTTGTTTGGGGGAGAAGATCTCCTGGTTGAATCCTTTGGCTCTTATGAACTCCCGAAAATTCTCCAAGGCCTCCTCGTTGCTCTCGGGGTCTCTTCCTGTGGGTGAAACCAGGAGATCCGAGGGTGAGGGGCCCGACTCGGAGGCGCTGCTGTGTCTACCCCAGCCTGGGCGCGGAGGGAGGCCCCACACCCGCGTGGGGGCTGGACCGGAGGGCTCTCGGCCGGGGGGAGAGTGTGGCTGGAAAGGCAGAGCCGGGATGCTGTGGCCTCCTAGCAGGAGCCCGAGCGGCAGACCCGGGAGGAAGCAGACACAGGCTTCACAAACACCCTGGGGATCCCCCCGCCCCGGCCGCTGGACCCTCCCGCCACAGAGGAAGCGCACGGCCTCTCTGGTCCTGGGGCCCAGGCCGTCCCGCGGCACTGACATTCTGCAGCTCTGGGCCACGGGGAGCTCTCAGGAGACCCTCTCGGGGCCTCTTGTAACCGGCAGGGGTGGTGCCGACCTCCCGATGCCTCCTTGAGCCACCTGTCCAGGAATGAAGGCTGGCAGCTGGCCTTTCCTTCCCGGGCAGGGCCCCTTGCGCACAGAGCTCTTCTCCCCCCCACCCCCCGGAAGCGGAGCTGTCCCCATGCACAGCGGGGCCTGCCCCGTGACATTTGTGACATTCTAGTCCCTGCGCTCTGGGTTTCCACTGCAGAGACCCAGGCTGGGACCCAGAAGCCCAAACTCTGGGGATGGGGATAAATGCTTTCCTTCCGGAAAAGCAGCCCGAAGGCGGCGGCTCCTCCCAGGAGAAGGAAGGGGAAGGCGGGCAGCGCCTGGATGTGTGAGCCTCACCCACAAGCTTTGCCATTCGGGCCTGCTCCCCCTGGATCTCGCCCTCACAGTAGAAAATGTAGTGGTCCTTCACCTCTGTCGGCTCGATGTACACGACACGCTTGCCCCCGTCTGCGGGGAGGACAGTGCACACATCAGGGAGAAGCCACATGGCTCTCTGGAAAGAGGCGCTCACCCGGGTCCAGCTTAGCAGACCCCCCAGCCTCCATGCGCTCCGGGCTCCTCCCCAGGTCCCTCCCCAATGGCCCGACCCCCTGCATACCGGGTCACGGAGAAGTCTCGGGCTGTGGGGCTGGAAGAGGTTGGGGCGTGGGGAGCTCAGCCCTTACCCCTGACGTGGGCACAGCCATAATGGGAACATTCTGGACAGGCCAGTCCCCCCGGGGACAGATCTGTCACACCCAGTGCTTGGGGGCTGGTGTTCATATATGTGAGGCACACTGACTGATGAGAGGAGACGGCAGGCATTTAGGGGTCAGATAGGAACGGGGCTTCTCAGGCCGGGAGTCCCCATTGGAATCATGTCACTGCCCCGTCTCCCAGGGCTGGGGGGGGGGAAGGGCGCACCACCCGGGGGAGGCTCCAGGACTCACAGAGCAAGTATTTGTTGGGCTCAGAGGTTTTCTCCAGGATCAGTTCCACCTCCTTGCACTGACCATTTATCCTGGAACACAGAAGCCACGTGAGGGGCTGCGGTGGGTGTGGCCTCTCGCCAGGGCCCCGTGATGCCCTGGGTCTGAGGCCGGCCGACTGGGCAGCTGCCATCTCCCACCCCAAGTCTCGGCCGGGCCCCCAGTGCCACGTGGGGCAGCTCCCTGGGGCTCCCCCAGGGGAGGGGGTGTGGGTATCTCACCCCTAATCAGCCAGCGCTGCCCCTCAAAGCCCACGGGGTCCCATCTGGGGCTTCTCTCCCCTCCCTGAGTGCCCCCCCCCAGTGAGGCACTTCCCACGGCAGGGTGCCCCCAAAGCTGCCCCGTGCTGAGTGTGAGGAAGACAACAGTGTGGCCTGTGCCCGCCGCACCCAGATGCTGGCCTCGCGGTGCGTGTGCACGCGGGGGGGTGCTGAGGGAGGTCACGGGCCACCACAGCTGACACTCACAGCAAGGTGGTCTCGGCTTTCAGGTTGCCCCCCTCCAGAACCGTGAGGGTCATGGGAGTCACCAACTCCGGCTTCTTCTGGGATGTCTCTCGGTCTGTGATCATGGCCTTCATGTACCATTTTCCTGACATCTGCAGAAGATGCCCTCTCTTCAGGACACAGGCCAACCACCCCCCCAGGGCCCCCCTCCCCCTCTGCGGGCCCAGGCCCTCCCGACCCCCGGGGCTGGAGGCACACGGCAATTCCGAGCCCACCACCCTCCCCAGCCGGCGCCCAGCACCCGGGTGCCAGCTGCCAGCCTCCACAGGTGCCCTCCACCCTGGGGGTCCTCAGGGGCAGGGGTCAGTGCCTGAGCCTGAAACGTCTCCCGCCTCCCTGCGCCCCCTCCAGCCCACCCTGCCCGTCCGAGCCTCACAGCCGTCGAGTCCTCGCCCGAGGCCGGGGGATCCTGGGCCTGGAGGACGGTGATGAGGCCGAGGCCGATGGCCAGGAGCAGGGCCTTCATGTCTAGGGGTATGTGCTCACGGCTGCCGACAGGTGCTCACTGGGATTCCGAAAGGCTGTCCCGGCCCTTTGCACAGCCACACTTTATACTCTTCGGCCCAGGTCCCCCGGGAGGCTTGGCACGGACAGTCTACCCCTCCCAGCCATCAACCGTGGCCAATTCTGCAGTGAAGCGGATAAAACATCGTTATTGTAGGACTGAACAACTCTGGGTGACCGCCATGGACCCGTCAGGTCTGCGCCACGGGCCAGAGACACAGTAGCAGATGCTATCGGGAAGGGAAGCGAGCCTGGCTGGCGTGCTGGCCGCCAGAGAGAGGACACAGGCTTGGTCTCACAGACCCTCCTGTATCCGGGCAGGCTACCCGACCCCAAATTCAGCATCGAGAAGGAAGGATCCGGCGTGTGGGAACGACTCAAAGGGGTCGTCCACCCTCCTGGCAAGATGTGTGCGTGGACACCTTGCGCGGAGCGGTGACAGACGAGACGCGGAAGGGGAGAACCATGACGGGCAGGCGGAAACGGGGATGTGTCTGATGTGCACACGCACACACGCAAACGTGACATCGGGAGCCCGGAGAACGCAGAGGCGGCCCGCGAGGCCGCCGGGGACACACCGCCTCTGGTCTGGCCACGTCACATCCGACTCCCCCCGCGTCACAGCAGAGCAGGACAGACCAGACACACTTTCAGGCGAACAGCGTTGGTAGGGACGCAAGGGGAACCAGCACAAAAACAGTTGAAGAAGCAGTCGACTGAGAAGGCACGACCGTCGCGAACTTGAGGACAGGCTGGGCCAAAACCCAAAAGGCCAAGCAGCCGCAGGAACCCGCGGTCACACGGGGGACGTCACACCCCTCCGCTGGAGCAGAGGCTCGCAGGGGTGAGAGGCTGTGCGCGCGAAGCAGATTCCAGAGCAAGACGATAGAGGCCTGCCTCACGGTCGAAGAACCTCGCTCTGGAAGAGCCGCGGAGTGTCCACGTGTGGGTAATGCGGCAAATTTCAAGAAGCAATACAAAGAGCGTGCCCTTTGTGGCCGCCAAGCCGCGAGGGCCCGCGGTGAACAGAGTGGCAGAGAGAGAAAATCCACACTTGAGAATCTTCCCAAACAGCTCGTGGTTTGAAGAGGAAATCGCAAGAAAAGTATCGCATATTTAGAAAGACTTCAGACGGGTTGGGTGTCGAGTCGTGTCCCATGCTGTGGCCCCCACATTCTTCTGCTGAACCCCTAGCCCCCCCATGATGCTGTCCGGAGGTGGGGCCCCTGGGGCGAGTGGGTCCTTGAGGGTGGGGTCCCCAGATATAGGATCGGAGCCCTTGCGGAGAGACCCCAGGGGGCTGCCTCACCCCGTGCGTCGGGTGTGGACATGGCGACAAGATGGCCCTCACCAGACACTGCACCTGTTGGCACGGTGATCCCAGACTTCCGGCCTCAAAACTCTGAGAAAGCAACGTCCGGCGCTTTTGCTATAGCGGCCTGCGGGGACAAAGACAGGGCAGCTAAAGAAATCCAGAGAGAAACGTCTAGAGCGTTGGGTGGGTTTCTTAAACAACAACAAAACAACGAAAATAAATGAGCTAAGCATGTGAGTCAAGAAATAAGAAAGATAGGCTAAAGAAATTAAAATCTAAACAATTATAAAGAGCAGAAATTAACGAACTAGAATATTTTTTTAATGTTTATTTTTGAGAGAGAGAAAAAAAAAAAAAGAGAGGCAGAGTGTGAGCAGGGGAGGGGCAGAGAGAGAGGGAGACACAGAATCCGAAGGAAGCTCCAGGCTCTGAGCCGTCAGCACAGAGCCCGACGCGGGGCTCGAACCCACGAGCCGTGAGATCATGACCTGAGCTGAAGTCAGTGGACTGAGCCACCGAGGTGCCCTTAGACTATTTTTAAACTGGAGAAAACCAATAGTGGTCAAGCTGGCTGTGGGAAAAATGCATTAAAATAGACTCCTCGCAAGGCTGATGGAAAAAATCAGAAAAGCGATGAAATCAAGGAAATGAGATCGAGGAAAAGCTCGAGCCGTGCTGAGGAGCCGCGGCCGTTTGGAGACCCGGGTGCTGTCACAGGGCGGCACCCACAGACCGAGCCGACGGCATGGCCGGCCCAGGAACAGCCCTGAGCAGGAGCGGAAATGCAGACGCGCCTTGCAGGTGACAAGAACATCTGTGGGGGCGGGGGGAGGGGCGTTGGATAAACGGATCCCACCGTCTGGAACAGGTACAAACGCTGATGTCCCTGCCTCACGCCACACACACGTAGTTCCCTACAGACCGTGAGGCGCCGTATGAAAAACAAAGCTTTGGAGACCCGAAAAGAGAGGGAGAGGTCCTAACAGAGGCTGTGAAAGGCAAGCCAGGCAGGAGGAAACCGTTTGCAGCGTGTACAGGTGGGAGGGTTATGCGGGGTCCACCGGGAGCTCCTGCAACGGAATCGGAAAAAAGAGCAGCGGCGGGGGACAAAGTGGGCGGCGGACAGAAGAGGCAGCGGGGTGCGGGGCGCTCAGCGTCACCGCAGGGCGGGTCGAAAAGGAGATCCCCCGCAGAGCCCCACCTGAGGATAGGTGCCCCTAGCACGTGGCGTGCGGAATTCTCATCCACGGCCGCGGGGTGTGAGCCCCCAAGGGAGAACCACAGGCAGTCCCCGGCAGACACGCGAGCCCTGGGCCCCGCGGTTCTGCTCGTACAGACCCTGAAACGTCCCTGCGGGGCCCTCCCATGCGCAGGTGAACTGCTCCCCGGTCGTGAGAATTTGTAAATTTGCTGAAGCTTCTCAGTGGTGCGGGAGGGGGCCACCGGCAGTCTGGGGCTCAGTGGGACGGTGGGACGGTCACTTGAGTGTAGAGCTACTCTCTGCTGGCTCCCCCTTGTGGCCTTGGCTTTCAGGAACACCCCCCCCCCACTGCCCTCTGTGCCGATGCCGCTGGGGTCCCCACGCGGGTGTGTGGGCTGCAGGTCACCGCACGTGGAGAGCAAAGGAAGAGAAAGGCCGCTCGGCGCGAAGCCGGGGGACCGGTCTGCGTCCCGTGCTTCCGCGCCCCGCTGCGGACACTTGTAAACGGCGGTCGGTTCCCGTCGAGGGCCGGTCTAAACGCAAGCCCCTCTCTGTCTAAATCGCAAGGTGATGCCACACACTTTTATGCTGTTTGGACGGTAATCACACGAAGCAGAATTGATCGGAATTCTGGTCAAGGCACCAAATCCCGACGGGGGTAACAAACGTGTCACGTTGGAAGTCGCGTGTCTTCTGCGCCCCAGCCACCAGCAATGACAAACGAATTCTGGTGCCCCATACTAGAGCGGAGCCTGAATTTTCTTCCTGCTGCAGGAAACAGTAGAAAGTCAACGTCACGGGAAGCGGCTAGAAGACACGGGACAATGACATTTTCTGGAGATGTGCACGTAGTAACTAATCAGATGTCATGGTTCTCCTTGGATTTGGTGATGTGTACGGCACGTAGCTTTGTAATTTTTATTTTATTTAAAAAAATGTTTCTTTTGAGAGAGAGGGACGACGTGAGTGTGAGCAGGGGAAGGGCAGAGAGAGGAGAGAGAGAGCCCCCAGGTTCTGCACTGTCAGCACTTAGTGCTGATGCGGGGCTCGATCTCATGGCCGTGAGATCACAACCTGAGCCAAAATCAAGAGCCTGGATGCCGGGAGTGCAAGCTGGTGCAGCCGCTCTGGAAAACAGTCTGGAGGTTCCTCAAAAAACTAAAAATAGAACTACCCCATGACCCAGAAATTGCCTTACTAGGTATTTATCCAAGGGATACAGGTGTGCTGTTTCAAAGGGGCACATGCACCCCCATGTTTATAGCAGCGCTATCGACAACAGCCAAAGTCTGGAAAGAGCCCACATGTCCATTGATGGATGAATGGATAAAGAAGATGTGGTCTATAGATACGGTGGAGTATCACTCGGCAATCAAAAAGAACGAAATCATGCCATTTGCAACTATGTGGATGGAACTGGAGGGTATGATGCTAAGCAAAATTAGAGAAAGTGAAAACTCATATGACTTCACTCATACGAGGACTTTAAGAGACAAAACAGACGAACACAAGGGAAGGGAAGCAAAAATAATATAAAAACAGGGAGGGGGACCAAACAGAAGAGACTCATAAATATGGAGAACCAACCAAGGGTTACGGGAAGGGTTGGGGGGGCGGCTAAACGGGTAAGGGACACCAAGGGATCCACTCCCGAAATCATTGTTGCACTCTATGCTAACTAACTTGGACGTAAATTTTAAAAACTAAAAACTAAAAACAAAAAAGAGTCTGGATGCTCAGCTGTCGGGTCCACCCAGGCGCCCTGGTACTCAGCTGTTTCGGTGTGCAGTTTGGTGGATTTTTTTCCTCACTCCAACTAAATATTTACTTTCCTATCTAGTTCAGGTTAATAATTTGTATTGCTTTTGCTCTGTGTCCAGCGCGGGTCGGTCTGTCTCCATCTGACCCCCGCCCACCCCACCCCCGGCCCGTGCCGTCCCAAAGCCCAGCGCGGCCGCCCTGTCCTCGGGACGAAGGGGCCAGGGCCACCGTCCGTACAGGACCGCGTGTCACGGTTGATGGCGGCGTGCCGAGGGGGCCCCGTCACCAGGTCAGCTCGGCTCCCTCCTCCCCCATTGGCTGGCTCACGCGCTCCTTTGGGACTGGGCTCAAAAGGAAGCTTGGACTTAGCCCAGCTGACCCAGTGGCAGCCATTTGGCACGAGGCGAGCCACACTTGACCTCAGGGCCCGGGAGCAGCGAGGCAGCAGGAGGGCCCGGCGGTGCCAGGGCGGCTTCCAGGAAAGGTCACGCCGTGTTTCTGTTCCGGCTCTTTCTCTACCTTGAGCTCCTGCAAGGTCCCCGGCTTCTCTGAACACAGGACCCCTTTGTACCACTAGTTTGCTCCGTGTTACGGTGAATGTCACACGAACAGTGTGTCCTCCTGTCTTGGCTGCTAGGTCAGTGCCAGTGGCCATGGCCCCCAGGGGAGGCTTGGCCAACCTTTCTGGGCCGCTGCCCTGGCACGAGCAGCCTCTCGGGGGCTCCTCACACCCTCCTCCCGGGAGGCAGATCCCAGGGAATGGGCCCCGAAGGCAGGCCTGTCCCAGTCAGTGTCCAGGAGCCACGTCGGGCCCCCCCGATGTGCTCGGCCCGGGGGTCGTGCCCGATCGGCCTTGGCCGGCCCAGGGGGGTGCAGGGGCCTCATTACGGACATGCTGACCTCTCAGCCGGGCTTCTTCCGGGGGACCGGACGCCTCACTCTGCAGCTGGGGCCGGTTCTGAGCAGGGGGCTTGAGGGCCGGTAACTGTCCCTGTGCCGCAGATGACAGGCTGTGCACTTTCCCTCACGGACTAGGAGGAGCAGAGAGGAAGGGCTCACTAGCAGGGGCCGCTGAGGAGGGAACAGAATGAAACCGGCCCTGTTTGCCCCCCGGGGAATCTGGCCCCCGCCCTCCACCCTGAAGTTCTCCCGCCTCGCCTCCCTGGCCGTCCCCAGCCCACCCCAGCTGAAGTGTCGCAGGCGGGGCCTTGAGACCAGCGCCGAGGGAGGGAGGCCCTGTCCCCACGCCCTCCCCCTGCTCCCGGCAGGCAGGCCGGCTCACAGGTGCCATCGGCCTTGACCTCGGAGAGGCCATGAGTCTGGTCCACGAAAGGCGTGGAGGGGCCAGAGGGTGGGAAGGGAGCCAACTCCTCAGAGGCTGGTGCGCGCTGGGGCTTGTGCGTGACCGAGGGGCCGCCTCCCGCGGCAGGCTCACCCGGGGGTGCTCTGGGGAGGGGGGTCTACAACACCGTGCCCTTTGACACGCTCCCATTTCTCCCCTTTTCTGGTTTTCTGAGCCCTTGTTTGCAATTGCCTATGGGATGGCCCTACCAGACTCCGAGTACTAATAGAAAGACTCCCCTGGGGGGTGGGGGAGCTGAACAAGGGAGAATCTAACTCCTACTTTTAAATTTTCAGCCTCTTCTGAGTTCTGTGCAGTTGGCTGTTGAATAACGCAGGGGTTGGGGTACCCAACCCCACCCCCTGGGCAGTTGAAAATCCACATATAACTTTTGACCTCCCCCCAAAACTGAACTGCTGATAGCCCGCTGGTGACTGGAAGCCGTACTGATCACACAAACAGTCGACTGACTCATAGCTGGCCCGTTCTGTGAACACACGCTGTGTTCTTACCGTAAAGGGAGCCGCAGAAGAGAAACGTCAGAGGAAGATCAAAAGGAAGAGAAAATACATTTACGGCGCTGGCCTGTATTTCCTGAAAAAAATCCCGGGTCGCAAGTGGACCCACGCAATTCCAACTCGTGTCGTTCAAGGGTCAGCTGTATAATCAGAATTTTTTTTAAAAGGCTGTTTACATTAAATATAAGCCGATATATTTGTATTGTAATTTTGTGCTTTTCAGAAAACATGTAAATTGTCTATAATCTCACCACCACCCCCCAAAGAACATTCCCCAGAGATTTTAACAGGGTTGCCATTAGGTATGAGGTTGAATTTGGGGATAATCCAATTATTGCCATGGTTTCCCCCCTATTCGTTTGCTCCCCATTTGGTCTGCGGCCACCATGTCCCTTGGGGCCGTTGGGCATTTCCTTGTGGGTGCCGAACACATCTTTTCAGGTTCTCCTAGGCATCAGGGGGACCAGTGTGAAGGGCTGAGAGGGTCCCTGGGCTGCTGGGCCCACGGGAGCCATGTTAGTGCCGGAAGTCAGGGGCTCGAGGAGGCCTTTGGTGGCACCGTGGCGGGTGACCCAGCGACCGTTCCCGGCCTCCACCCTCCCCGCTCCCCATGGACCGGTGTCCTCATGAATGCTGACCGCCCTTCACGGTGAGTCTGGTTGATCTAACCGCGACCCCATCCTCTGGTCAGTGACGGCTCTGGAACAAGCCGGGAGACACGGGAAGAGACAAACCAAGGACAAACCAAGAGACAAACCAAGGAGAGCCGCAACAGGAACCCCATCAGGATGAGCCAAGCTCGTGGGCCCTTGAGTAGAGACATGGAGAGTTCCCAGACCCTGAGTGACCCCACGGAAGCCCGCCCCGGAGCTTGGACTCCAGCCACATGAGCCGACACACAGCCAGATTGATCCGGCTATGGGAGGCAAAGCAGAGCACCTGGTGTGGGTACTGCGGTCAGGACAGCCCTGCCGTGGACGGCACAGTGAGGGTGCTCTCCTGGGAGAGGTGCGGGCGATGGCGGGCGCAAGCATCGGGGGACAGGCAGGTGCTGGGCAGCGAGAGGTCGGCAGCGGTGACACGGGGCGGGGGGGGGGGGGCCCTGCACAGGCCACCATCACTGCTGATCTCCAGCAACAAGGAAGGAGGCACCGGGACAAAGCAACAGGATATATCTCTAAACCCATAGCAGCTGACCTTTAAGACTCCAGAGACGGACCGTGCCCGTCTCAAAAGTCCTTACTCTCAAACAATTATGCGGTCTGCCGTGCACGTGGAAAAGCCAACATCAATATCCGCGTGCGCGAGGCTCCAGGTGGCTTGGCCGTTGCGCGGGGAAGTGAAGCCGGCGCCTGGCTCGCGGCCCCCGGCACTGACCGCCGGGCGGCAGGGCCAGGCGGACCCGGTGACTTCCAAGGGTCAGCCCACCGTCACCGCCTTGCTGTAGGTTGGACAGAGCAAGCGTGTCTGCTTTCTCTGTTCTGATTTTGTTCTGTTTGGGGAAGCGGGGGACGCTGCGAGTTTCAGCGGAAACCATCCCAGAACTAGGCTGGTCTGGTGACCTTGCTGTGACTCCCGAGTGACTCGGCTCGCCTTCGACCCTACCCCAGGTGCCAGCAGTGCGGACATTCCCATCGAACTGCTGGGTTAGACTGGAAATGTTTCTCAGTTCTCTCTTCTTCCTCCGCCTCCGTCAAGGGACAGAACGGCTTCCAGGTCACGCTGCCTTTTAACAGCTTTGTCGGCACGTACGTCACATCCCCTAGAGTTCATCGTGTTACCTGGACAATTCGGGATTTTTGCTCTATTTCAGGCTTGCGCAGCCTTCAGCAAAATCTACTTTTAGAACATTCCCACCTCCCCAACAAGGTCCCTCATAATTCCCGACATCAATTCCCAACCCCACCCCAGCCCCTGGAAGCCAGCCTTGTGGATTTTTCTCTTCTGGACATTTCATACAAGGGGATCCATGTAATATGTGGCCTTTCACTCAGTATCATGTGTTCGGGATACATCCCCGTGGTCGTGGGGCTGGTGTTTTGGTCTTTTTCACAGCCGAACGATATAATATTCCATCATAGGGGCAGACCACGTTCTGTTTGTCCATTCCCCTCCTGCTGCGCACCTGGGTTGTTTCACCTCGGGGTTCGGCGAGGGATGCTGTGTCCGCATCTGCGTGAAGGTCTCCGTGTGGACGTACGTCTCCAGCTCTGTGGGGTACGTGCCTAGGAGAGGGCTCCTGGGTCATCCAGCAGCGCTATGAAATTATTTGAGAAACTGACAAGGTGTTTTCCATGGTGGCCGCACTTTCATATTCCCACTCGAAACGGGCGATGGCCTCATGTTCCCGACATCCGTGACACCTGTTTTTGCCCATTTTCTCGGCTGATGCCGTTCTAGTGGGTGTAAGGGGGTGTTTGTTGTGCTTCGATGTGTATTTCCCTGATGACTAGTGGCGCTGAGTTGCTTCCACGGGACTTTGGCCATTCGTGCGTTTTCTGTGGTGAAACGCATATACAGATCTTCCACTTGTTTTTTAAGCTGAGTTTTCATTTTTAGGGCTTGTCCTCTTCCTCCTCCTCCTCTTCCTCTATTATTTCATTACTCAAGAGTTCTTTCTACATTTTGGAAACAATGGTGTTTTTGAATCACAAAAGTTTTTAATTTTGATGAAGTCCAATCTGTCTTGTTTTAAATGGATCGTGCTCTTGGTGTATATCTAAGAAATCTGGCTAGCCCAAGGTCATGAAGATTTTCTCCTGTGTTTTCTTCTTGAAATTTTATAGCTTTAGCTCTTGCATTTAGATTTATGCTCTATCTTAAGTTAGTTTCTTCATATGTTGTGCAGTGCAGGCTTAAATTAATCTTTTTGCAAGTGGTTTCACCATTATCACGGCAGAATTAGTAGGAGATGTTCCCTTTCACCAATGAGTTGCCCTGGCACCTTGTCAGGATCAATTAGACAAAAATAGTTGGGCTTCTTTCCATATTCTCCGATATAGTCCATCAATCTATATGTCTATCCTTTATTTTTTTTAATTTTTTTAACATGTATTTATTATTTTTTTCAACGTTTTTTTATTTATTTTTGGGACAGAGGGAGACAGAGCATGAACGGGGGAGGGGCAGAGAGAGAGGGAGACACAGAATCGGAAACAGGCTCCAGGCTCTGAGCCATCAGCCCAGAGCCTGACGCGGGGCTCGAACTCACAGACCGCGAGATCGTGACCTGGCTGAAGTCGGACACTTAACCGACTGCGCCACCCAGGCGCCCCTGTATTTATTTTTTTGAGACAGAGAGAGACAGAGCATGAATGGGGGAGGGTCAGAGAGAGAGGGAGACACAGAATCCGAAACAGGCTCCAGGCTCTGAGCTGTCGGCACAGAGCCCGAGGCAGGGCTCAAACTCACAGGCCGTGAGATCATGACCTGAGCTGAAGTCGAACGCTCAACCGACCGAGCTACCCAGGCACCCCAACAATACTTTTTAATTGAGAAATATAGGACCTCCAACATTGTTCTTTTTCAAGATTGTTTTCGCTATCTGGATCCCTTGCAATTCCATATAAATTTTAAGATCAGCTGGTATCTTTCCCAAAAAACCCCGCCAAAATCCCATTGGGATTTTCTCAGTGATTGAATTGAATCTATATATTGATTCGGGGGGATTCGCCATCCTGACAATACTGACTCTTCCAATCCACGGGCATGGAACATCCCTCCGTCTACGTACAACATCTGAGCTCTCTCAGCAATGGCTTATAGGTCAGCCCACAAGCCTTGCACTTCTTTGTTAAATTTATGCTAAGCGTGTTACTCTTTTGGGGACTTTGTGACTCGAATTGTCTTCTTGCTTTCGTTACAGACTGTCCAACTCTAGTACACAGAAACACAATGGATGACACTGCAAACTCATTTATTGATTTTTATACTTTCTTGTTGTCGATTCCCAAGATCTTCTACAGAGAGAACCAGTCGTTTGTGGAGAAAGACCATTTCACTTCTTCCTCTCCAACTGGGAGCTTAAGTGTCTTTTCTCATTTTTGGTTTTGGTTGTGGTGCTTATTATTCATTTTTTTTTGTCAGAGTGAACCGGAGAGAACCTTCATGAATTTGGAAGACCCTGGTGTTGAATGCATGGACATTTATAATTATTTTATCTTCTTGAAGAATCAAGTCTCCATTTGCTATGGCATATCCCTCTTGGTGTCTAGTAACATTTCTCTTGTCTTAAAGTCTATTTTTCTAAATTTGATAGACCTTCTCCAGCTCTCATGGTCACTGTTCACATGGTGTCTCTTTCTCCATCGTGCTATTTTCACCTCCTTGTGTCTTCAATCTGAAGCATTTCTCTTGTAGATCATGGAGCTGGATGGTGTTTTCCATCCAGTCTGACAGTGTCTGTCTTTTGATTGAAATGTTTAATCCATTTACATTTAGTGGAACTCTAGATAAGGTTGGATTTATGTCTGCCCTCCACTATCTGTTTTCTATATGTCTCATGTCGCTTACTGTCTTCTTTTGTATTAAATAGATACTTGTCTCTTCCCTCTCTCTTCCTCCTCTTCTGTTGGACTGTGAGTATGGCTATGCTGCCTGATTGAGTTCCACAACCTGAAGGCTCTGCTCCTGTTCCTTCATTTTTTCTGCTCTTCAGATCAGATGGTTTCTCTTGGTCTCCCTTCACAGTTTGCCGAATGTGTGGGATACTTTCTCAGCCATCTCAGATATACTGTTGAGCTCTCCCAGAAAATCTTCCACACAAGTGACAGTACTTTTCAACTCCAGAGTTTCCATTGCATTTTTTTTTATAATTTCCGTGTCTTGGGGCACCTGGGTGGCTCAGTCGGTTGAGTGTCTGACTTCGGCTCGGGTCATGATCTTGCCGTCTGTGAGTTCGAGCCCCATGTCGGGCTCTGTGCTGACAGCTCGGAGCCTGGAGCCTGCTTCGGATTCTGTGTCTCCCTCTCTCTGCCTCTCCCCTGCTCATGCTCTGGCTCTCTCTATGTCAAAAATAAATAAACATTCAAAAAAATTTTATAATTTCCATGTCTTTATTTTCTCTATTCCATAAGTCATTATCCACATACTTTCCTGTAGTTTCTGTAAATTTTTTTTAATGTTTATTTATTTTTGAGAGAGAGAGACAGCACGAGCGGGGGAGGGGAAGAGAGAGAGGGAGACACTGAATGAGAAGCAGGCTCCAGGCTCCGAGCTGTCAGCACAGAGCCTGGTGCGGAGCTCGAACCCACGAACCGTGAGATCATGACCTGAGCCAAAGTCAGACGTTTAATCGACTGAGTCACCCAGACATCCCTTTCCTTTAGTTCTTTAAACATGGTTTACATTAATTCTGTTTTTACTTTGAATTCTGGCTTCCTAGTGGTTGGCAAGTTCTTGCCCAGAGGTTGGGCTCCAACACCTGAAGTCAGGAAGGCTCCTGTTTCTTGCCAGTGGATCTGGGTGTGGTTTGGAAACACATTCAAAGTTCTGGCCATTTACAAATCTACCCTTGACGTACCTCTTTCCCAACTTTCTCGTGTCTCCTCTGCACGTGTGCAAGGCCTCACGCTGAGCTGGGAGGGAGGAGACAGCTAGGACCCTCTCTGGTCTTTCCTGAGCAGGCTGTTCTATTGTTTGATTAAACCTCAGGCAGCTGTAAGTGGATCTCCACATCGGCTGCCACTGAGATGGCCACCGTTTCCGGAAATTCTCGTGGGCTGGGCTTCCCCACCTGTGCACACCGGACGCTCTCCCTCTTCCTGCCTGGCATTCCGATGCCCCTCAGTGCTCGTGAGCCTCTGGTGTCTTCCCGGAACCCTGAGCCGGCTGTTCCCTGGCAGCCCGTCCAGTGTGAGCCTTGTTCTCTGGGAGGAGCATTTGCTGAAAACCTCAGTGCATCCTGCCGCCACAGCTGGCTCGCTCTAGGAAGGCGTGAGAGGCCGAGGCCATCACCTCGGCCATCTGAGGACCCCAGGCCGTGGGATCGTGGCCCGGAGCGGAGCCGGTCGGAAAAGGGTGCGGCAAAGCACGGAGGCAGGTTTCCAGAAAGCTGTCCGGGGTCCTCGGCATCCTGCCCCTTTTGAATCAAAGCCCTGATCTTTAAAATGCCAGCGACGTCACAACGTGGGCCAGAAACACAAACATCTCTGGGCATCTACCACCACCTGAACTATTGTCCATTTTTGTAACTTGAGGTGGGCAGAGAGAATGGGGGCAAGGCCTTGAAGAGGGTGGTTCCTGGCCCAGACTTTGTGTTTGGGGGTAAAGGCCATGCAGACAGGCCTTTGCTGGGCCTGAGGAGGGGACAGGTATGGGGACCCCAGCCGCAGGCACAGCTGTCCCAGTGATGCCACCTCAGGGCGCCCGAGTCCACCTGCCGCTGGGAGAGCACGGGCGACCCTCCTCTCTGCCTGAGGGCTCTGTCCTGCCCCAGGGGCGCCTCCTCTCCTGTCAGCCGGGGCCAGCCTGCCACCTGGGATCGCAGGTGCTCCGAATGCCCTGGGGACAGGGCCGGTCCGGGTAGGACACCGTCTCCCAGCGGACTTGAGCGCCAGGCCGCCACGGTGCTCCCCCTCCTCCTCCGGCTGCGTGGGTCCGAGTCCTCCTCTGCTCAAGGACCACCCTCTGTCCAGGCTCCACACGCTGGCACTTGGGGCAGGTCGTCTGGACCTTCTGGACTCGTGCTTCCTTGTCGGGAACGTGGGCAGAGGCCTCCCTCCCAGACTCGCCAGAGGGGACACGGCCAGGAACATTCAGACCCTGCAAAGGAAGATGCCACGTGGGGGACCTATCGGGTCGTGCTCACTGGAGAGGTCACGGTGCTCAGCACACAGCAGGGACCTGAGTTCCCCAGCTGAATTAGGGAAGGAGGAACGGAAGGAGGGAGGGAGGGAAACCATAGAAGTGGGGTCCACACCAGGTCAGGTCAGAGGTCCGGTCAGAGGGCATCACAGCTCGGGCCCTGGAAGGGGGCACGGGACACGTCCTTCTGTCCCTCCAGCGCTGACCTTCCTCCACGTGGGACCTGTTGACCTCCTGGATCGTCTCCACCTCCTCCGCAAACAACGCTGAGTGTTCCCAGAAGGGGGACAGCGGGCAGGGCCAAGAGGGGCTTCCGGAATCCTGTGCCCTGGGGGACTCTGGGACAGCCTTCCAGGTGGCCCCTTATGTCCTCCAGGCACCAGGCCACGATTCCACCTCATGTCTCAGGGAACGCGCCAACCCATCTAGAAGGCCCGTTACGTCCCCATGTCACAGATGGGGACACCGGGGCTAATAGCACAGCCTGGGTCACTAGTAAGACGAGCTGGGTCAGGAAGCCCATCTCCTCGACTTTGGATTCTCCTACCCGCAGGCGTGCATCTTGGAGTCCTAGGGCTCGGGGTCCCTCTTCCTGGGGGACCCCACCACCCGCCGAGGGCCTCCCCTGAACTCAGGGGAGCAGAGCTGACCAACCTGCCTGGGGCCCCACAGGGGGCTGGGGAAGGGCCGACCGGGGGTCTGGAGGCTCTCCTAGTACTGGGCCAGCCGGTCCCATGCAGGACTAGGACTTCTCGCTGGGGATCGGCTGGGGCCTCTGCTTACTCACGTTGTCACCTGGGCTGCCGGTCCCCAGACCAGAAACCTGCCCGTCTGAAGGCAACCACCGCTGCCTCCCCCGGGTCTCACTTGCCTGAGTCCCTCCCCGGGACCCCCCGCATCTCTGATGCCTGCTCCCTTGGGGGTCGCCTCCCCTTGGACTGGGACGGGTCTGGCCTCCATCCCGGGGAACGCACTGATTTGGAGCATTATTTGGCCCAGAGGCCTGTGAACCTTCTGGCCCTGGGTCGTGAGGGATGCTCTCCCCTCTGTGGTGTGACCGTCCAGCCTTCTGCATCTCCCGGTTTCTGTTTGGGCCACGGGAGGACCGGCCGTGTCCTGTCTGGTTTTAGGCTGTGGTGTCACAGCACGCACAGGGGTCTCCACCCCGAGACCGTGCCCATTGTCACCGAAGGGGCCTCCATATTCCCACCTAATCTTTAACCCATTGTGATTTCAATATCAAACGAGAAAAAGTCTATTTCAAATGACCACAAAGTACAAAAATGAATCTGTCTCGTCTGAAAAGTCGGTGCAGACCCAAAGGTATCTCTGGCGACATTCCACTTGAAGGAAACCTCCAGAGTAGGTAACGGAACACGGAGAGAAAGCAGACTGGGGGTTCCCAGGGGCTGGCGGGGGCACGAATGGGGAGGGAGGGCTCCGGGTACACGGTGACCCTTGGGGACCGAGATATTCTGCAGCAAAATTCTGTGGCGAGGTTCACAGCGTCGTGAGCGTGCCCAGTGCTCAGGGATTGCACAACATAAAATAAACAACATTTTTATTGAAGATTAATGTGGATTTTAAACATACCATGAACAAATAATGTACCAGCTAAAAAGTAGAGGAGAGAAAGGATAAGGGAGAAGAGGAAGAGTCATTCCGGTGGGGGGGTCGGGGACTGGGACTGGAGCAACAATTAGAAACACAATAAACACCCCTCGAAGGCCTTTGGGCCCTTGATTTGTAGTCGGAATCCATATGGGAACAAGGGCGGTGGCAGGAACGGTGTTGGGAGCAGAAGCAGGAACCAGCTGACCCTGTTCAGGTGCCCGCTGTCCCAGCACAGGTCCCAGGTCACCTGCTGGCTCTCCGGCCCCTGCAGGAGTCGCCCCAGACTCCACCCCCGCCTGCAGAGACGCCGAGGACCCCGATGCCCTTGGGTCGGGCTCTGGAGCCGACCCGGCTTTTGCTCCTGCACCGGACTCTTGAGAAGGAAACAGAATGATGGTTGCAGCGGCTCCAAGGCCTCACGGTGAGAGGAGGGAAGGTCCCCCACCCACCCAGCGCCGGCCTCTCCAGGGGCCTTTGCAGACACACAACTCACCCCAGAGCCTCCCCGAGAAGCCACGGCCAGGAACCCACACCAGGACCTCTGCACCCTGCAGGCCACAGCTCGGGACTCTCAGTCTCTGCTCCTGGCCCCACACCAGCCCCGGGGGCTCCTCCATGGGTGGCCCAGCACTGCCCTGGTCCCATGAACACACATCTCCCACCCCCAGCCTTCTCACCCTCGGGCTCTGGCTCCGGGGGCTGCGAGTCCTGGTCCCAGGACCGGTGAACCAGCACCCTGTGGAGGGGCCAGGGCGGTGAAGGAGGCCTTCCCAGGCCATCTCCAAGCTCTGCTTCCCAAGACCTCCGTGTGGCCACTCTCTCCCTGGGCCCAGGGTGGCCCTCCTGGATGACGGGGCACACGCACAACTCTCTACGGCAGGTGTAATGGGATTCGGCCAGACGTTTCCCGATTTCATCGGTTGATTTCTGGAAAGACAGTGACGCGCGGATGGTCCGGAGACATCACAGTCCCGCCCAGTCATCCTCAGAGTCCTTCCACCCTCTCCACCTGTGGCTCCCAGATCGGACACAGACCTGAATGTGCACAGGCCTGCCCCTGGGACACAGTGACATCCACCAGCAGGGCTCGGGATGAACCTCGAGGACAAGAGGGCCACCCCAGCAGACCCTGTCCCTCCCATCCAGCCTTGACGGGGATGTGAGCCTGACCCGCCCACCAGGGATCTGACCCCTTCATCAATCTGCCCCTGCTCAAGTGGGCCCTCCACACACGACCCCTCCTTCCACACAGGCACGCAGACACAGACACACACAGACACACACACACACACAGACACACACACACACACACACACACACACGGGAGGGGACGTGGGGCCGCACAGGTCAGATCAGAGCGGTGTCGGGCTGGACTGGATGTCTCTGGGTCTCCTGTGTTACCTTTGGGTCCCTGCGAGCTAGAGACCTGAGGCGTCCTGTGCACGACCTGACGCACTGTCTCCAGGGTCGGGAAGTGTCGTGGCCACTGGCTCCCCTGAGCCGGCAGCCGCGGGACACAGGCACAAAACAGGAGAACATGTTCGTCAGGCAAAGGTGTCCCAACGAATGAGCCCAGTTGGGCACTGTCTCCAGAATGTGGGTGCCTGGTGACCCGGGTTCTGAGTTCAATTGGGCTCTGTGACCAGGGAGGTGAGGTCAATTCCTGGGGTCACCTTACCCGGCTTCCTCCTCCCACAAGAGCCCCTCCCAGGCTGCAAAGGAGTCCCCTCCACCCCATGCCCTGTCCCTACAGTGACACCAACACAGCCCAGACACGTCCCCGCAAGGCCTGGTGCAGCCGGTGCCACGGCTTTGGGGACCCGGAGCTGGGTTCAGACCTGGGTTTTCCTCCTGACCAGTGCTGGGACCCCTCACAGACCCCGTGCCTCCCGGGGCCCCCCGGTCTCCCCATCTGCACAGTGGGGTCCTTGTGGCATCTACTTGTAGGGGTGCCATCAGGGAGCCACCTGTAGACACGTCCCGTGCCTGCTATCCCGTGAGGCTCATGGGCACACGTGGCCATGGAAGGATGAGGAAGGGGTGCGCCTGGCACAGAACACAGGAGAGGGCAGAGTGGAGTCTCTTTGAGGTCATGGCCTCCTGCTCAGCCCAGAGCCAGGTGTGTGCCGACCCCTAGGGCACCTGGACCCCAGCTTCCGGCCGGGCTCGGGGACGGACACCAGAATGTGTCCCTGTGTCCTATAGCTCTACACAACTCACCCTGTCCCTCCCAGTCACCCTTCACCTGGGGTGTGAACATGACCCTCCCATCAGCCTGTTCCTGCTCTGGGTGGCTTCCCCCCCACGTCCCATCCTTACAAGCACACACAGCCTCACACACACTCACAGACACAGGGAGGCTCGTGCGACTCACCATTCGGATCAGGGCCGTGTCAGGCTAGACTGGCCTGTCCTGGGCTCCCGGTGTCACCTTTGCGTCCCTCCAGGCACGTGACCAGAGGCTTCGGGGGTGAGACCTGACCCACCTTCTGCAAGTGGGAAAAGGCTCTCCCTGTGGGCTTTCCTGAGACCACAGCCTCGATTTATCAGGACACAGCATGAGAACACGTTGCGCATTCGAAGGTCTCCAACCACAGGGGCTGAGTGGGGTGCTTCTCTAGAATGGGGGTGCCTGTGATACACACGGGGGCATTTGAGGATCCCCTGGCCATCGGCCTGGCGTGGCTCCCCTCATGGGCATGTTCCCTGGAGACAATGTCCCCGCCCCACACCTCTTCTCTCCCCCAACCCCTGTCACCTCCAGGGTCCACTCATCCTTTGACCCCCACGCGGGTGGTTAGTTACTGGGGGGCGGGGGACTGTGTTTCCATGCAATTGCGTGGACCTGTGCCCACTCGGGGATGCCCAGAGGAAAGGACCCCACACGGCATGGGTTCAGTGGTCCTCCAGGATCTTAGAGGCTCTCATTCCCTCGAAAACCCCCTGGGAAAGTGAAGCCCTGGCCTAGGAGCCCGAAACCTCCCCCAGCCCCTCTAGTCTCTGCTCACCTGGTGGGTCCCCGGCCAGTCCCTGCCTCTCCTGGCCTCAGTTTCCCGACTGTTCCACGAGCGCTTGGAGGAAGAGCTTCACCAGTCCGGCTAGAGTGGCCCCTGGCTCCCACCTTCGGGCAGGATGTGGCGCGGGAGCCTTGTGGGCGGGGAGGTGCTCCCAGCAAAGGTCGAGGCAGGTGGAGCCTGCGCAGGTACACCGGGACCATGGGACTGCGCGCACGGGACCACCTTGCGGCAGGAGCCCACGACACCTGGGGTCGCACGTATCCGATCTCCGACGCCCGCTCAGTGACCCTCATATCCTCTTAGGCCTGGGGCCACGGCCACTCCACCCAGGCAGGGCGGCTGGACACAGCGGGTATGGAGACCCGGGTCAAGAGGAAAACGAGACAGACCCCCACCCTGCTGACCTGGCCCCCACACTCCACTCCACTGTTCATCCGGGCACCTGGCTGAGCAGGGGGAGGGGGAGGTGGACACCAGTCTGGGCAGGGAGAGGTCAGGCCGCCTTTCCCTCCTCCCCATCCCCTCCCCCTGCCTTCCCGAGAGCCCCCTCCCCCTGCAAGCTCCCCCACTTTGGACACCTTCACCTCCCTGCTTTTATCCCCCACACACCCACCAGAGGTGGGAGCCGCCGACCCCATCTTCAAAAAAGAGCACCGAGGTCCCAGAAGCTGGCATAGAGCTTGCGTGTCACAGGACTCTGACGTGGCCCCGCTGTGGGTGTGAGCCCGGGTCGCTCTGACCCGAAGCATGGGCTTTCTCAGGACCCTGAGGAGGTGACCTCTGAAGCCAGCCTTAGAGATGAGGGTGCTCTGGATGGGAGCCATGGAGCGGGGCGGTGGTAGCAGGGGGCTCGAGGGGCAGGGATGGTGGGCTCCCTGGGGGAGGAAAACACTAGGGAGGGGGGAGGGGAACACCCTGGGGAGGGCATCTGGCCCAGTTCACTCGGGGCTTGGACGTCAGGTAAGGAGTCGGGGGTCACCGCAGCTTGCCAGGCACAGGGGACGTGACCAGTCAGTGTCGTCAGAGCCACGGCATCCTAGATGTGCAGGGAGCTCACGGGCTTGGTATTTGCCCCCAGGCAAGAATGGATTCCCAGGCACCGGCCTGGGAGGGTGATGTTGCCTCAGTCTCCTCCTCTGTAGAGCAGAGCTGGTCGTCGCCTCCTCCCGGGGCTGGATTCCCCGGCAGGTCCAGAGATGGTCTCCTGTCAGAGGAGTTGTTCAAGTGACGTCTGTACCCGGAGAGGTCTCGGAGAGGGGACCAAGGGACATGCCCCCTGCCAGCTCGGCGGATACTCTCGTCCAAGCTGCTGATCCTCACGTCCAGGCCGGCACCGGTGATGCGGTGTCGCCCGCCGGCTGGGGGGACAGGGGCAGTGAGGAGCTGTGCTTGCGGACCCTGAGAGACAGAGCTCGTGAGGGCCCAAGGCTGCCCCGGGGCGTGTGGCGGCTGAGGCTGCACTGAAGCCCGATGTCTCTGGGAAGGACTGGGAGGACAGCCTGGGCCCTGGGGTCTCCGGGAGGGACCGGGAGGCCAGCCAGGGACCTGGGGTCCCGCCTTGTTCCTGCCGTGGGAGGGGTCAGTCTGCATCACCCATTTCACAGAGCAGGAGAGTGAGGCCCAGAGAAGGGAGGCAGGTGTTTCTGGGCACAGGGCTGGTCAGCAGAGAGCTGGAATACCACCTCCGGAGCCCCCGCCAGCCGGGCAGGGACCCCCCGAGTCAAGGGTGATCCTTCCCCTTGTGCCTGGCCACTCATTCTTCCCAGACCTTGACGGTGGCCTGTGCCTCTTGGCCACAGATATGGCTGGCCGACCAGGAGGGAGTCCAGCTGGTAGGACAGGTCTAGCTACAGGACACAGGGACACCTGTGAGCTACCAGGAGCCACATTGTGGTCTCTGTCCCCGAGCCTGCCCGGCAGCTGGGGTCCAGGTGCCCTAGGGGTCGGCACACACCTGGGTCTGGGCTGAGCAGGAGGCCATGACCTCAAGGAGCCTCCACTCGGCCCTCTCCTGGCTCCTGCCCGGTCTCACCTGTCCTCCCTGAGGGGCTCCAGGGCCCGGATCCAGGCCCCTGATGGCTGCTCGGGCTCCAGCCGGGAAAGATGTAGAGCCTGTGGAGCAGCTGGACCTCTTGGGGCTGGAGGGAGGGCCGGCCACCCACGGGCCTTGGCTGGGGAGGATGAGGGCCTCTTGGGGTGAGGAAGAGGCCAGGACCCGGTGCCGGGGTCATGGCTCATGTATACAAAGGGCTGTAATCACTGAGTGCCCGGGGGATGGCCAGTTAAAGTGGCCCCCTGACACTTGGTTTTCCTGGAGCTGCCCTCTGGCCTCCAGGGGCCTCTTCCCACCCTCTGACTCCGCCCAGGGCTGCAGCCAGGCTGGACCTCTGTCCAAGGTCCTGCCAGGAAGACAAGGCGGAAGGAGGAAAGGAGAAGGGCAAGGGGAGGACCGACTTCTCCCTGCCCTGAGTCGGCCTCCACTGCTGCCTCCAGGAGGCCTGGCCAAGTCATGCCACAGGGTCCAAGCACCTGGACCCCGGGGTGGAGTCTGCGGTCCAGGCCAGTTGGTGGGATGGGTGTAGTCACTGGCTGTCGTGTCCCCAGATGTCCAACCCACCTGGCCTCGCACCGTGAGGCCTGCCTGGATGGGGAGGGCATGGTTCTGGGGCTCAGGAAGGTTGGGGTTCCAGAGTAGTTGGCAGAGGTGGGAACATGGGGGACCAGCCAGGTGGGGAGCCATTGGATTCATGCACGTCAGCGTCACCTCTGGATCATCCACAGGTGTTGAGTGCCGGTACCTGGGCATACCTGGCCATGACACAGACCCAGCTGGCCTTGGGGAGGGAGGCCTGTGTACCCAGGGCACCTCCCCTCCACCTACCCCTGGGGGCGAGACTGGACCACGGCCACGCTGATGCACTTCCCCGTCTGACCCTCAGGGACAGGGGGGACACTGAGGTCAGGAGAGGCAAGGACTGGCCTAGGACAAGTGAGGTGTGCAGGATCCAAGGAGCAGGGCTGGTCTCCAATCCCAGGCCAGCCTCTATGCCCTCATGGGGTTCTCCCTGGGAATGAGAGCCCCTGAGATGCTCAGGGTCCCTATGCACCCCATCCATGCGAGGCTGTGACCTCTGGGCATCTCCAGAAAGGCGCATGCACACACACACAACCACACACACACACACACACACACACACATATTCTGACTGTCCCACTGGAGATCAGAGGGGAGTCCACACTGGGAGCGCGTGGGTAATAGGGGGAAAGAAGAGAAAGGCTGGACGCAGTCGGGCCATGGGGCAGGGACATCAGGATTCCTGGCAATAGCCCGGGACCCACCACATAGGGAGGGGATATGTGCCGGCTGAGGGTCAGGGGGTCCCCAAGATGTCCGGGGGGATTGCCAGGAACTAGGGAAGACGGGGTCTGGGGTCCTGTGTCCACCACACTGGGCCCCTGGAGCTAGGAAGTGTGGACGGGGCTACAGCACAGAAGGACTCAGCTTCCTCCTCCTAAACTGGGCTGTGTCGACAGTGTCCCAAGGGTCCCACAGGCTCATAGATGAGTCTGTGTCCTGGGATCTTCATCCCTGGCCCTCTGTTCTCCCCTCCTGGGAAAATGCTTCCTACTCCCTCAAGGTCCCTCGGAGTGGAGGGCAGCCTGGGGGCCTGGAGGACCGAGGACCTGGGTTTGCAGCACGTGGTCAAGCAGTGGACCCTGGTGTGGACACCGAGGTCAAGAGCCTCCTTGTTGGAGCCTCGGGTCCTCATTAGGAAGTGGTTCCCCAGGGAGAGCCCTGGCTGGGGAGAGGAGGCCTCGTGAGGGACCTGAGCACCGGGCCAGGGGAGGGACACGGGCCACAAGGGAGGCTTCTGAGGGTTGTCACCTGGACCCTGGAGCCCACAGGACCTGCACCTATGAGACACAAAGAGAGAGACAGACTCCGAGGCAAAGACAGAGAATGGACCCAGGAGAGAGGAAACCAGAAATTCTATGAATTGGCTCAGAAATGACACCCGGTCATCATATTCTAGCCCTTAGAACCCGGTCACATGGGCCGTCCACCCGGGAGGGGAGGGGGTGACAGAGGCACGTAGGACCAGGAATCGGGAAGGCTGGGAGCCACAGTGGTGACCGCCCAGCACGTAGGCCCAGACCAGGCACTGGGACCCGAGCCCAAATGTAATGGAGCCCCTGGCATGCGTGTCTGGTGGGCACAGGGTCTGAATGAGTTCACCTCCACCTTCCCTGGGCCTGGGACCCAGGCAGGAGGGGTGGCTGTGCCTGGCCCCGGAGCAGACCCAGGCCCGCGTGAGTGTGTTCCGTGCCAGGCCCACCCCTTCCTCGTCCTTCCACGGCCATGTGTGCCCACGTGGATAGCAGGCACGGGACATGTCTACAGGTGGCTCCCTGATGGCGCCCCTACAAGTAGATGCCACAAGGACCCCACTGTGCAGACGGGTGACCGGGGGCCCCGGGAGGCACAATGCAGGGTCCCAGCACTGGTCAGCGGGAAAACCCAGGTCTGAACCCAGCTCTGTGGCCCCAAAGCCGCGGCCCCGGCTGCACCAGGCCTCGCGGGGACGTGTCTGGGCTGTGTTGGTGTCACTGTAGGGACAGGGCATAGGGTGGAGGGGAGCCCTTTGCAGCCTGGGAGGGGCTCTTGTAGGAGCAGGAAGCCGGGTAAGGGGACCCCAGGAAGTGACCTCACCTCCCTGGTAACAGAGCCCAACAGAACTCGGAACCCGGGTCACCAGGCACCCACATTCTGGAGACAGCGCCCGACTGGGCTCATTCGTTGGGACACCTTCGCCTGACGAACATGTTCTCCTGTTGTGTGCCCGTGTCCCGCGGCTGCCGACTCGGGGGAGCCCCTGGCCGCGACTCTTCCCGACCCTGGAGACAGCGGGTCAGGTCGTGCACAGGACGCCTCAGGTCTCTAGCTCGCAAGGACCCAAAGGTAACACAGGAGACCCAGAGACATCCAGTCCAGCCCGACGCCGCTCTGATCTGACCTGTGCGGCCCCACGTCCCCTCCCGTGTGTGTGTGTGTGTGTGTGTGTGCGTGGAAGGAGGGGTCGTGTGTGGAGGGCCCACCTGAGCAGGTGCAGGCTGATGAAGGGGTTAGATGCCTGGTGGGCGGGTCAGGCTCACACCCCTGTCAAGGCTGGAGGGCAGGGACAGGTTGTGCTGGGGTGGCCCTCTCGTCCCCAAGGTTCATCCCGAGCCCTGCTGGTGGATGTCACTGTGTCCCAGGCGCAGGGCTGTGCATACTCAGGTCTGTGTCCGATCTGGGAGCAGCGGGGAGAGAGGGCGGAAGGACACTGAGGATGGCTGGGCGGGGCTGTGATGTCTCCGGGCCGTCCGCGCGTCACTGTCTTTCCAGAAATCAACCAATGAAATCGGGAGGCGACTCTCGGAATCCCGCTTCACCTGCCCTACAGAGTTGTGCGAGTGCCCCGTCGTCCAGGAGGGCCACCCTGGACCCAGGGAGAGAGTGGCCGCACGGAGGTCTCGGGAAGCAGGGCCTGGAGTTGGCCTGGGAAGGCCTCCTTCACCGCCCTGGCCCCTCCACAGGGTCCTGGTTCACCGGTCCTGGGATGAGGACCCGGAGCCCCCGGAGCCAGAGCCCGAGGGTGAGAAGGCTGGGGTGGGAGATGTGTGTTCACGGGGCCCGGGCGGTGCTGGGCCACCCAGGGAGGAGCCCCCGGGGGCTGGTGTGGGGCCAGGAGCAGAGACTGAGAGCCCCGGGCTGCGGCCTGCAGGGGGGCAGAGGTCCTGGTGTGGGTTCCTGGCCGTGGCTTCTCGGGGAGGCTCTGGGGTGAGTTGTGTGTCTGCAAAGGCCCCTGGAGAGGCTGGCGCTGGGTGGGGGGTGGGGGACCGTCCCTCCTCTCACCCTGAGGCCTCGGAGCCGCTGCAACCATCACTCTGTTTCCTTCTCAAGAGTCCGGGGCAGGAGTGGAAGCCGGTGCGGCTCCAGAGCCCGACCCAAGGGCATCGGGGTCCTCGGCGTCTCTGCAGTCGGGGGTGGAGTCTGGAGCGACTCCTGCAGGGGCCTGGGAGCCAGCAAGTGACCTGGGACCTGTGCAGGGACAGCGGGCACCTGAGCAGAGTCAGCTGGTTCCTGCTTCTGCTCCCGACACTGTTCCTGCCACTGTCCTTCTGCCCACCCCTGCCCCCGCCCCTGTCAACGCCCTTCTCCCTGCCCCTGCCCCCACCCTTGCTCCCACATGGATGCCAGTCGCAAATCAAGGGCCTGAAGGCCTACACGGGGTGTTTACTTTACTTTATTTTTGTTATATTTTATTTCAAATTTATTCTCCAATCCCTGACCCCGACCCCCCACCAGAATATCTCTTCCTCTTCTCCCTTATCCTTTTTCTCTTCTATTTTTTAGCTGTTATGTTATTTGTTCATTAGTTATAATCTATATTAATCTTCAATAAAATGTTTTATTTATTTTACGTTGTGCAATTCCTGAGCACTGGGTACGCTCACAACGCCGTGAACCACGCCACAGAATTTTGCGGCACAATATCTCGGTCCCCAAGGGTCACCGTGTACCCGGAGCCCTCCCTCCCCATTTGTGCCCCCACCAGCCCCTGGGAACCCCCAGTCTGCTTTCTCTCCGTGTTCCGTTCCCTAGTCTGGAGGTTTCCTTCAAGTGGAATCTTGTAAGAGATACCTTTGGGTCCGCACCGACTTTTCAGGCGAGACAGATTCATTTTTGTACTTTGTGGTCGTTTGAAATAGACTTTTTCTCGTTTGATATTGAAATCACAATGGATTAAGGATTAGGTGGGAAAAAAGAGGCCCCTTCGGTGACAATGGGCACGGTCTCGGGGTGGAGACCCCTGTGCGTGCTGTGACACCACAGCCTGAAGCCAGACAGGACACGGCTGGTCCTCCCGTGGCCCAAACAGAAACCGGGAGATGCAGAAGGCCGGACGGTCACACCACAGAGGGGAGAGCATCCCTCACGACCCAGGGCCAGAAGGTTCACAGGCCTCTGGGCCAAATAATGCTCCAAATCAGTGCATTCCCCGGGATGGAGGCCAGACCCGTCCCAGTCCAAGGGGAGGCGAGCCCCACGGGAGCAGGCGTCAGAGATGCGGCACGTCCCGGGGTGGGAGTCGGGTAAGTGAGACCCGAGGGAGGCAGCGCTGGTCACCTTCAGACAGGCAGGTTTCTGGTCTGGGGACCGGCAGCCTAGGTGTCCACGTGAGGAAGCAGAGGCTCCAGCCGATCCCCAGCGAGAAGTCCTCGTCCTGCATGGGACCAGCTGGCCCAGTACTGGGAGAGCCCAGAGCCTGGGGTCAGCCCTTCCCCAGCCCCATGTGGGGCCCCAGGCAGGTTGGTCAGCTCTGCTCCCCTGATTCAGTGGGTAAGGGCCCTCAGCAGGTGGTGGGATCCCCCAGGAGGAGGGACCCTGAGCCCCAGGATGCCAAGATGCACACCTGCAGGTAGGACAATCCAAAGTCACGGAGATGGGCTTCCTGACCCAGTTCGTCTTACTAGTGACCCAGGCTGTGCTATTAGCCTCGGTGTCCCCATCTGTGACATGGGGATGTAACGGGCCTTGTAGATGGGTTGTCGCAGTCCCTGAGAGATGAGGTGGAATCGTGGCCTGGTGCCTGGAGGACATAAAAGGGCCACCTGGAAGGCTGTCCCAGAGTCCCCCAGGGCACAGGATTCCGGTAGCCACTCTTTGGCCCCTGCTCACTGTCCCCCTTCTGGGAACACTCAGCGTTGTTTGCGGAGGAGGTGGAGACGATCCAGGAGGTCAACAGGTCCCACGTGGAGGAAGGTCAGCGCTGGAGGGACAGAAGGACGTGTCCCGTGCCCCCTTCCAGGGCCCGAGCTGTGACGCCCTCTGACAGGACCTCTGACCTGACCTGGTGTGGACCCCACTTCTATGGTTCCCCTCCCTCCCTCCTTCCATTCCTCCTTCCCTAATTCAGCTGGGGAACTCAGGTCCCTGCTGTGTGCTGAGCACCGTGACCTCTCCAGTGAGCATGACCCGATAGGTCCCCCACGTGGCATCTTCCTTTGCAGGGTCTGAATGTTCCTGGCCGTGTCCCCTCTGGCGAGTCTGGGAGGGAGGCCTCTGCCCACGTTCCCGACAAGGAAGCACGAGTCCAGAAGGTCCAGACGACCTGCCCCAAGTGCCAGCGTGTGGAGCCTGGACAGAGGGTGGTCCTTGAGCAGAGGAGGACTTGGGCCCACGCAGCCCAGAGGAGGAGGGGGAGCACCGTGGCGGCCTGGCGCTCAAGTCCGCTGGGAGACGGTGTCCTACCCGGACCGGCCCTGTCCCCAGGGCATTCGGGGTACCTGCGCTCCCAGGTGGCAGGCTGGCCCCGGCTGACAGGAGAGGAGGCGCCCCTGGGGCAGGACAGAGCCCTCAGGCAGAGAGGAGGGTCGCAGGTGCTCCCCCAGGGGCAGGTGGACTTGGATGCCCTGAGGGGGCGTCACCGGGACAGCTGTCCCTTGCCAGCCCCACTTCCCCAAATCCAAGCACAAGACCTAACAGCCTCTGCCCCACCCCCCAGACAGAAACCACTTCTGTTCTTTTTCCTTTGTGGATGGGTCCATGCCTGCCCTCAGCACCCTGTCTGCTCCCCGCTGTGTGCACGCACCTGGATCCCAAAAGCGAGCCCCGGACCCCACCCAGGGGCTCTTGGCCACAGCCAGCAAGGGGGGTGCCGTCCCCATGGCCCTCCTCACCCTAAGAAGACATGTAAGCCATATTCACCAAGGTTTTTAACCATCACACACAGACATGCACACAGACACACACACACACACACACACACACACACACATAGAGCGAAGGGTGGGGGCCCAGGAGGACCCACACACGTGTGTCTCCGGCTCCTCCCGCCGCCCCTGTGCTTTTGTGGGTTTGCTCTGGTTCTCTCGATCCTCCTCCTGGCTCCCTTGAAGGCATCAGGTCCACGCCCGAGTCCCTGGGTCACCCACCCACCTCTCCTCTTAGGAAGACGTGCAAATGCACACCCTGCATTTCCTCCCATCTTCCTCTCGCCTCCCAGACTTCGGTCGTCAGATTTGGGAGTCGAGAACACCCCTTGTGTCTTCCCTCACCTGTCCTTCCACCCAGCTCTTCCCAGGCCATCCCCGAGGCGGTCCTCGGGCTGGATTCGTCTCCTGGGAGGTGGGGTCAGGGGACAGAGGGCAGACGGTGCCGGTGGGGGCAGGAGAGGGCCGTGGCCCACAGGCCGAGTGTCGGCTTGTCTGCCAGGGCCCCCCGGGCTGGGTGAGCCCCGCCGGCTCTCCTCTTTCTTCCCGGGAGACATCCTTGTCCTGAACGGGCACCAGGGATCCTGAGTGAAGACACCACTTTGCTTTGAGACGACTTTCTCGCTTTCATTTTTTGAAAGTCTGTTTTTGAGACCAAGAGAGACACAGAGTGCGAGCAGAGGAGGGGTAGAGAGGGAGGGAGACACAGAATCTGAAACAGGCTCCAGGCTCCACGCTGTCAGCACAGAGCCCGACCCGGGGCTCGAACTCACGAACCGTGAGATCGTGATCTGAGCCGAGGTCGGACGTTTCACCGACTGAGCCACCCAGGTGCCCCTCGACTTTCTCCTTTTAAACATTTAACATGGTACAAGTCCCTGACCTTAACTACGCCTCCCCTGCCGGGCGCCATCACCACTATCTAGTTCCAGAACATCCGCGTCACCCCAAGCAGAAAACCAGTCCCCGCCGAGGGGTCAGGTGCTCGCTCTTGCCGACCCCCCGTGCTCCCCGGCAACCAGCGACGTGGCTCCCGTCACTATTTCTTGACTTATCATTATGAGTTTTTCACACGGGTGGGATCCTACAGCGTGTGGTATTTTCTGCCTGGTTTCTGCCACTGAGTATAACGTCTTCTAGTTCACCTACGTCGGGGGCGCCTGGGAGGCTCAGTTGCTTACACATCAGACTCTCGACTGCAGCTCAGGTCATGATCTCAGGGTCACGAGGTGGAACCCAGAGACGGACTCTGTGCTGGTCGTGGACCCCGCTTCAGATTCTCTCTCCCTCTCCCTCTGCCCCTCACACTGTGTGTACGTACTCTCTCTCTGAAGAAACAAACACCGAGTTCATCACACTGTAGCCCGTATCCACACTCCAGTCCTTTGTGCCCGAACGAATAAAGGGTTGTTGTGAATGGGGCTGCTATGAATATTTACGTACAGGCTTTCGTTAGAGCACCTGAACTCGATTCTTCTGGTTATACGATAGAGAACTTGGGTGAAATGTTACCCGTACGCCTAACTGTTCGAGAACGTACCAGACGTTCTGCTACAGAGGCTCCACCATTTTTCATCTCCCAGCCAGGTAAGCGGGTTCCGAGTTCTCGAAATCCTCCCCAACAGGTGTGTTGTCGGTGTATTCAGTAGAGCCCCTCCTTGTGGGTGCGGGAAGGCATGTTACTGTGGTGGTGCGGTGTCCGGTTGCATTTCCCTTTCTTTGTATATTCCAGATGCAATACCCTTATCAGATTTATGGTGCGCCAATATTTCCTACCATTCTTTGGGTTTTCTTTACATTCGTTTGAGATTGTCATTCATTCACAAGACGTTTTGGCAATGATGAAGTCCCGTGTGTCTCTTTTCTCCTTGGTTGCCTTGCCTCCGGTACTACATTAGGGACACGACTGCCAAACCCAAGGGAATGAAGATCACCCTCTAAGTGCTCTTTATTGATTTCTGGGGCGTTAACATTTTTGCCCTTGAGAAAATGTCTTCCTTATATTTGAGAGAGAGATAGCATGAGTGGGCAAGCGGCGGTGGGGGGGAGGACAGAGGATCCGAAGCGGGGTCCATGATGATGGCAACGAGCCAGCTACAAGGCTCAAACTCCTGAACTGTGAGGTATGACCTGGGCTGACGTTGGATGACCCACTCACTGACTGAACCACCCAGGTGCCCCTGGAGATCATTGTTTTCCGTGGTGTCGGGTAATGTTCTGACTTCACGCTTTTCTGTGTGGAATCTGGTTTCCCAACACCGTTTGCGAATACTCCGTTTTTACTGCACGGAACGGTCTTGGTACCCATGTTCATAAACAAGTGACCGTACCCGTACGGATTTATTCATTGATTCCCAGTTGGATTCCATTGATCCGTATGTGTTGGACTTCTGTGCCCATTGCTTGGTGAAAGTATTATAATCTCACACAGACTGTTTTTATTCCATGATATTGTGCCCGTGAGGTCATGGAATATATACACGTATTCTCCTTCTTCTTGTCCATTCGAGAACTGTTAAATTATCCATCTTGTGTAGTAGCTCTGACCAAACTTTCATTACGCTGTTGAAATGAGGTGTTGGAAGAGGGCATCCTTCCCTTCTTCACCATCATAAGGGGGAAACGGTCAGTGTTTAACCACTGAGAATGACACACATGTGAGTTTTTTCCTCAATACCCTTTGTCATAATGCAATCTCCTATTTCTGTTTCATCGGCAGCACTAGTCACGAAAGGTTGTAGATTTTGTCAAAGCTCATCCTGCAACAATGGCTCCTTCTTGAACCGTGTAGGACAAACCACCAGTGAGAGCGTCAGGCTCTGGGGTTGGCTTTGTCGGAAAGCTCTTGGTCCCGCCTCAGTCTCTGCACTTATTCCAGGTCTGCTCGCGGTTTCCATTTCTTCTGGGGTCAGTTCTGGGAGTTTGTGTGTGTCTCAGAATTGAGACGTTTCCTCTCAGCCAATTTCTTGGCGAAAATTGTTCAGTTTTTGTCTATTCTGTCAATTTTGTAAATCTCTAGAAGAAAGAATGTTATTTTCACCGATTTTCTCCAGGGCTCCTCTGTTTCCTATATCGTTATAATTTCTTTCGATCTAATATTTTTAGGTTGACTTTGATCTCTTTTTGTAGTTACCCAGAGGAACCTTCTACCTGTTGTGGACACCAGCCATCCACAGGGCCACTGTCCAGGTCTGGGTTGTTGGGTAGATAAGCAACTACAGACAGGAGTGGATGAGGCTTCCAGGCAATTTCTACCTCAGCTGGCATCCCAGGCCACCCCCACACTGCAGCTGTGTCCAGGACCCCTCCTTTTGCCAGGCCGGACGCCCAGCAGCATGCTGACCTGGCTTCCCTGGACCACTCACACCTTAGGTCCCTTCTGTACTCGGGGAACAAGAAGAGCCATGAAGTGAGGCAGTGGTAGCAGGGGGCTCTGAGGGCCCAGGGATGGTGGGCTCCCTGGGGGAGGAAAACACTAGGGAGGGGGGAGGGGAACACCCCGGGGAGGGCATCTGGACCAGTTCTCATGGTGCTCCGGATATCAGGTAAGGAGTCGGAGTCACCGCAGCTTGCCAGGTGCAGGTGCATGCTGATGCACTTCCCCATCTGATCCTCAGGGACAGTGGGGACACTGGGGTCAGGAGAGGCAAGGACTGGCCCAGGACATGCGAGGTGTGCAGGGTCCAAGGAGCAGGGCTGGTCTCCAGTCCTAGGCCAGCCTCTACCCCCACATGGGGTTCTCCCTGGGAATGAGAGCCCCTGAGATGCTCGGGCTTCCCTATCCACCCCACCCGTGTGAGGCTGTGACCTCTGGGCATCTCCAGAAAGGCTCACACGCACAGAAACACACACACACACGCTGACACTGACTGCCCAGCTGGGGATCAGAGGGGAGTCCACACTGGGAGGGGGTGGGTAACACGGGGGAAAGAAGAGAAAGGCTGGAGGCAGTGGGGCCATGGGGCAGGGACATCAGGATTCTTGGCAATAGCCTGGGACCCACAGCATGGGGAGGAAGACATGCGGCTGAGGGTCAGGGGGTCCCCAAGGTGTCCGGGGGGATTGCCAGGAACTAGGGAAGACAGGGTCTGGGGTCCTGTGTCCACCACACTGGGACCCTGGAGCTCGGAAGTGTGGACGGGGCTACAGCACAGAAGGACTCAGCTTCCTCCTCCTAAACTGGGCTGCGTTGACAGTGTCCCAAGGGTCCCACAGGCTCATAGACGACTCTGTGTCCTGGGATCTTCATCCCTAGCCCTCTGTTCTCCCCTCCTGGGAAAATGCTTCCTACTCACTCAGGGTCCTTCTGAGCAGAGGGCAGCCTGGGGGCTTGGAGGACCGAGGACCTGGGTGTACAGCACATGGCCGAGCAGCAGCCCCTGGTGTGGAAACCGAGGTCAAGACACTTCTTGTTGGAGCCTCGGGTCCTCATTAGGAAGTGGTTCCCCAGGCAGAGCCCTGGCTGGGGAGAGGAGGCCTCGTGAGGGACCTGAGCACCGGCCCAGGGGAGGGACACGGGCCGCAATGGAGGCTTCTGAGTGTTGTCACCTGGACCCTGGAGCCCAGAGGCCCTGCTCCCGCGAGACACACAGAGACAGAGTCCGAGGCAAAGACAGAGAATGGACCCAGGAGAGAGGAAACCAGAAATTCCATGTATCGGCCCAGAAATGACACCCAGTCATCATATACTAGCCCTTAAACCGGGTCACATGGGCTGCCCACCCGGGAGGGGAAGGGGTGACAGAGGGACGTGGGACCAGGATTCGGAAAGGCTGGGAGCCACAGTGGGGACCGCCCAGCACATAGGCCCAGACCAGGCACTGGGACCCAAGCCCAAATGTAATGGAGCCCCTGGCATGCGTGTCTGGTGGGCACAGGGTCTGAACGAGTTCACCTCCACCTTTCCCCGGGCCTGGGACCCAGGCAGGAGGGGTGGCTGTGCCTGGACCCGGAGCAGACGCAGGCCCGCGTGAGTGTGTTCTGTGCCAGGCCCACCCCTTCCTCGTCCTTCCACGGTCACGTGTGCCCACGAGCCTCATGGGATAGCAGGCACGGGACGTGTCTACAGGTGCCTCCCTGATGGCGCCCCTACAAGTAGATGCCACAAGGACCCCACTGTGCAGACAGGGAGACCGGGGGCCCCGGGAGGCACAATGCAGGGTCCCAGCACTGGTCAGGGGGAAAACCCAGGTCTGAACCCAGCTCTGTGGCCCCAAAGCCGCGGCCCCGGCTGCACCAGGCCTCGCGGGGACGTGTCTGGGCTGTGTTGGTGTCACTGTAGGGACAGGGCATGGGGTGGAGGGGAGCCCTTTGCAGCCTGGGAGGGGCTCTTGTGGGAGGAGGAAGCGAGGTAAGGGGACCCCAGGAAGTGACCTCACCTCTCTGGTCACAGAGCCCAAGAGACTCGGAACCCGGGTTACCAGGCACCCACGTTGTGGGGACGACGCCCAACTGGGCTCATTCGTTGGGACACCTTTGCCTGACGAACATGTTCTCCTGTTGTGTGCCCGTGTCCCATGGCTGCCGGCTCAGGGGAGCCCGTGGCCGTGACCCTTCCCTACCCTGGAGACATTGGGTCAGGTCGTGCACAGGACGCCTCAGGTCTCTAGCTCGCAGGGACCCAAAGGTAACACAGGAGACCCAGAGACATACAGTCCAGGCCGACACCGCTCTGATCTGACCTGTGCGACCCCAAGTCCCCTCCCGTGTGTGTGTGTGTGTGTGTGTGTGTGTGTGTGTCTGCGTGTCTGTGTGGAAGGAGGGGTCGTGTGTGGAAGGCCCACCTGAGCAGGGACAGACTGATGAAGGGGTCAGATCCCTGGTGGGCGGGTCAGGCTCACATCCTCGTCAAGGCTGGATGGGAGGGACAGGGTGTGCTGGGGTGGCCCTCTTGTCCTCGAGGTTCATCCCGAGCCCTGCTGGTGGATGTCACTGTGTCCCAGGCGCAGGGCTGTGCACACTCAGGTCTGTGTCCAATCTGGGAGCCGCAGGTGGAGAGGGTGGAAGGACTCTGAAGATGACTGGGCGAGGCTGTGATGTCTCTGGGCCGTCCGCGCGTCACTGTCTTTCCAGAAATCAACCGATGAAATCGGGAAACGATTGGCGGAATCACGATTCACCTACCCTACAGAGTTGTGCGTGTGCCCCGTCGTCCAGGAGGGCCACCCTGGACCCAGGGAGAGAGTGGCCACACGGAGGTCTCAGGAAGCAGGGCCTGGAGTTGGCCTGGGAAGGCCTCCTTCACCGCCCTGGCCCCTCCACAGGGTCCTGGTTCACCGGTCCTGGGATGAGGACCCAGAGTCCCCGGAGCCAGAGCCCGAGGGTGAGAAGGCTGGGGTGGGAGATGTGTGTTCAGGGGGCCCGGGCGGTGCTGGGCCACCCAGGGAGGAGCCCCCGGGGGCTGGTGTGGGGCCAGGCGCAGAGACTGAGAGCCCTGGGCTGCGGACCTGCAGGGGGGCAGAGGTCCTGGTGTGGGTTCCTGGCCGTGGCTTCTCAGGGAGGCTCTGGGGTGAGTTGTGTGTCTGCAAAGGCCCCTGGAGAGGCCGGCGCTGGGTGGGGGGCGGGGGGACCGTCCCTCCTCTCACCCTGAGGCCTTGGAGCTGCTGCAACCATCACTCTGTTTCCTTCTCAAGAGTCCGGGGCAGGAGCGGAAGCCGGTGCGGCTCCAGAGCCCGACCCAAGGGCATCGGGGTCCTCGGAGTCTCTGCAGGCAGGGGTGGAGTCTGGTGCGACTCCTGCAGGGGCCGGAGAGCCAGCAGGTGACCTGGTACCTGTGCTGGGACAGCGGGCACCTGAACAGAGTCAGCTGGTTCCTGCTTCTGCTCCCGACACCGTTCCAGCCACCGCCCTTGTTCCCCTATGGATTCCGGCCACAAATCAAGGGCCCAAAGGCCTTCGAGGGGTGTTTATTGTATTTCTAATTGTTGCTCCAGTCCCAGTCCCCGACCCCCCCACCAGAATGACTCTTCCTCTTCTCCCTTATCCTTTCTCTCCTCTACCTTTTAGGTGGTACATTATTTGTTCATGGTATGTTTAAAATCCACATTAATCTTCAATAAAAATGTTGTTTATTTTATGTTGTGCAATCCCTGAGCACTGGGTACGCTCACGACGCTGTGAACCTTGCCACAGAATTTTGCTGCAGAATATCTCGATCCCCAAGGGTCACCATGTACCCAGAGCCCTCACTCCCCATTCGTGCCCCCGCCAGCCCCTGGGAACCCCCAGTCTGCTTTCCGTGTTCCGTTACCTAGTCTGGAGGTTTCCTTCAAGTGGAATCTCGCCAGAGATACCTTTGGGTCTGTACCAACTTTTCAGACGGGACAGATTCATTTTCGTACTTTGTGGCCGTTTGAAAGAGACTTTTTCTTGTTTGATATTGAAATCACAATGGATTAAAGATTAGGTGGGAAAAAAGAGGCCCCCTCGGTGACAATGAGCATGGTCTTGGGGTGTAGATCCCTGTGTGTGCTGTGACACCTCAACCTGAAGCCAGACAGGACACGGCTGGTCCTCCCGTGGCCCAAACAGAAACCGGGAGATGCAGAAGGCCGGACGGTCACACCACAGTGGGGAGAGCATCCCTCACGACCCAGGGCCAGAACGGTTCACAGGCCTCTGGGCCAAATAATGCTCCAAATCAGTGTGTTCCCCGGGATGGAGGCCAGACCCGTCCCAGTCCAAGGGGAGGCGACCCCCACGGGAGCAGGCGTCAGAGATGCGGGACATTCCGGGGTGGGACTCGGGCAAGTGAGACCTGAGGGACGCAGCGCTGGTCACCTTCAGACGGACAGGTTTCTGGTCTGGGGACTGGCAGCCCAGGTGACAACGTGAGGAAGCCAAGGCCCCAGCCGATCCCCAGCGAGAAGTCCTCGTCCTGCAGGGCACCGGCTGGCCCAATACTGGTAGAGTCCCGAGAGCCCAGAGTCGGCCCTTCCCCAGCCCCATGTGGGGCCTCAGGCAGGCTGGTCGCTCTGCTCCCCTGAGTTCAGGGGGGGCCCTCGGCAGGTGGTGGGGTTTCCCAGGAAGAGGGACCCCGAGCCCTAGGACGCCAAGATGCAGGCCCGCGGGTAAGACAATCCAAAGTCAAGGAGATGGGCTTCCTGACCCAGTTCGTCTTACTAGTGACCCAGGCTGTGCTATTAGCCTCGGTGTCCCCATCTGTGACATGGGGATGTAACGGGCCTTGTAGATGGGTTGTCGCAGTCCCTGAGAGATGAGGTGGAATCGTGGCCTGGTGCCTGGAGGACATAAAAGGGCCACCTGGAAGGCTGTCCCAGAGTCCCCCAGGGCACAGGATTCCGGTAGCCCCTCTTTGGCCCCTGCTCGCTGTCCCCCTTCTGGGAACACTCAGCGTTGCTTGCGGAGGAGGTGGAGACGATCCAGGAGGTCAACAGGTCCCACGTGGAGGAAGGTCAGCGCTGGAGGGACAGAAGGACGTGTCCCGTGCCCCCTTCCAGGGCCCGAGCTGTGACGCCCTCTGACAGGACCTCTGACCTGACCTGGTGTGGACCCCGCTTCTATGGTTCCCCTCCCTCCCTCCTTCCCTTCCTCCTTCCCTAATTCAGCTGGGGAACTCAGGTCCCTGCTGTGTGCTGAGCACCATGACCTCTTCAGTGAGCACGACCCTCCGGGGTCCCCCGGGTGGCATCTTCCTTTGCAGGGTCTGAATCTTCCTGCGCTGTGTCCCCTCTGGCGAGTCTGGAAGGGAGGCCTCTGCACATGTCCCTGCAAGGAAGCACGAGTCCAGAAGGTCCAGACCACCTGCCCCAGGTCCCAGCCTGTGGAGCCTGAACGGCAAGGCGGCCCCAACCCCCACAGCGGATGAGGGAGGCTGGACCTTCGTCCCTCCCAGCCCTCTCCAAAGTGCAAGGCCTTCTCTCCAGCCCAGGGTGAGCCTGCTGGGCACACAGGCCCCTCCGAACATGCCCTCGTTCACATGTGGGTCTGGGCCCCTTGCCCCACCCTCAGCTCCTCTGCCGGATGCAGGGGGAGCCCTCTCCTCTCCCTGGGTCTGCTCCTGGGGTCCCGGCCTGCTGGTCTCAGAAGAGCTTGCAGATTTGCTCCCCATGACCAGAGTGGGGTCAGGGACAGGATGGGGGCTGTGGGTCGAGGCCAGGCCTTAGCGAGTGCGGGACGATGGGATTTGGTAAAAGAATGACCCGCAGGTTCAGCTGGACTCCCGTAGACGGAGCAACCAGACTGCATACCCACTGGTCCCCCCTGAGCGCACAGGACAACACGGAACAGAGGAGCAGACACCCGGAGGGACAGGCTTGGCCCAGCGCTCACCTGCCCTTACGGTTTCAAACCTCACCTATATGGGGGCGGGCGTATGCTGTCCCGACGGTACCTAAGGCAGAAGCCCTGTGTGGCAAACACAGGACAGAGCTGCTCAGGGTGACACCGGGATGAGGCGTGGACTCCCCGAACGTCCACGGCCCCCTAGAGGCCCGACCCCCAATCCCAGAAGCACAGCTTGACGAGCCCATGAGGAACCCATCGCTTCTTTTTATAGCAGGCAACACTGAGGTTTTGTCCAAGGTCACCCAGAACGTCTAGGGCAGAGCCCATGGCAGGTGGCCTGAGACCTGGCATCTGTCCACAGAGACACGTCTCCTGTTGTCGCCCGGTCCCGGTACCGAGGCCCCGCGGGGGCTGACATGGATGTCTGGGTCTACCCTGAGCTTTCCAGAGCCGTCTGCTGGGCTCCCGGGAAAACGCTGGCCCTTCCTCCAGACAGAAGGTTCTGCCCTCCGGTAAGAAAAGGGAGGTGCGTGCACTCACTGGGCTAGAGGCCCTGCCCCCACCTGCCCTTGGAGATTAAGGTCTGGGGAGCCCTGTCTTCCTGCTCCTTCCAGGGTTCTAAGACATGCTCGACCACGTAGCCCCTCCTTCCTGGGAGACATTCCCGGGCCTCCTCCGGGATCACAGGCGGAGGTCACAGCAAGGGATCGAGCGGGAGGATGTGGGTGGTAGGGAGGTTGAGGACGGAGTTTGGAGGCCAGGGCTCCCGGTCCAGCTTGGCCGCTAACCAGAAAAGGATCCCTAGCCATTCCCCGGGGGTGCCGCCCCATCCCCTTGGTGACGTCAACCCCTCTCCTGGAGTTACCAGTGGGGAGACCGACCACCAGGAAGTTCTTCCTCATCTGCCCGGAAGAGTCGAGACCACGTTCACGGACAAATCAAGGGGCCTGTTTCCCTACACACCCATTTGACAGATGGGAAATCTAAGGACAGGCCAAGGGAACGGAGGCTTGCTTCTCCGGGGTAGCTGGGGCATAGCCCCTCCACCGCGGGCCTCACTTGGCTTGGTCCTAAGCTGCTGGTCGAGCCCGCTGATCCCAGCGAGACCACACGGCTGTCACCAGAAGTCCTCAGTGAACCCCTCCCTGCTCCAGTCAGCTCCAGGCGAGCAGGAACTAGGTTGGCTCATTGCTCTAAGTCCAAGTCCCCAGAACCTTCCCGCAATGTAGTGGACGTTTACCTTCTCTCGAATAACCAGGTGAATTGATATGCGTCAGGTGCTTCATTGACAGAAACCGCTTCTGTTCTTGTTCCTTTGTGGATGGGTCCATGCCTGCCCTCAGCACCCTGTCTGCTCCCCGCTGTGTGCACGCACCTGGATTCCAAAAGCGAGCCCCGGACCCCACCCAGGGGCTCTTGGCCACAGCCAGCAAGGGGGAGCGCCGTCCCCATGGCCCTCCTCACCCTAAGAAGACACGTAAGCCATATTCACCAAGGTTTTTAACCACGGTACACACACACACACACACACACACACACATAGAGAGACAGGTGGGGGCCCTGGAGGACCCGCAGACGTATGTCTCCTGCACCTCCCACCGCCCCTGTGCTTTTGTGGGTTTGCTCTGGTTCTCTCGGAAACTTCTCCCGGCTCCCTTGAAGGCGTCAGGTCTCTGCCCTAGTCCCTGGGTCACCCACCCACCTCTCCTCTTAGGAAGATGTGCAAATGCACACCCTGCATTTCCTCCCATCTTCCTCTCTCCTCCCAGACTTCGGTCGTCAGATTTGGGAGTCGAGAACACCCCTTGTGTCTTCCTTCACCTGTCCTTCCACCCAGCTCTTCCCAGGCCGGCCCCGAGGCGGTCCTCGGGCTGGATTCGTCTCCTGGGAGGTGGGGGTCAGGGGACAGAGGGCAGACGGTGCCGGTGGGGGCAGGAGAGGGCCGTGGCCCACAGGCCGAGTGCCGGCTTCTCTGCCAGGGCCCCCGGGGTGGGTGATCCCCGCCGGCTCTCCTCTTTCTTCCCGGGAGGCATCCTTGTCCTGAACGGGCACCAGGGAACCTCAGTGAAGAGACCACTTTGCTTTGAGACGAGGGGCGGAGTGGCAAGGGCTGCAGAGGACGTTGGCCTTGGATGGGGAAAGCGAGGCCGGCCACGTACCGCTGTCCTGTTCAGGTCCCCTCTGGCACCTGGGTGCACCTGCAGCCGGATGGGCTGGTTCCCGGCAGGCTGGCCCCATCCCTCTGGAGCCCCCGGTCCCTCCTCTCTGCCTGAGGACTCTCTCCCAGAGACGGGAGCCCGTCACAGCTGTCTCTGGGGACCTCTGCTTCCTTACCTTGTCACCTGGGCTGCCGGTCCCCAGACCAGAAACCTGCCCGTCTGAAGGTGACCAGCGGCGCGTCCCTTGGCTCTCACTTGCCCGAGTCCCTCCCCGGGACGCCCCGTATCTCTGACGCCTGCTCCCGTGGGGGCCGCCTCCCTTGGACTGCGACGGGTCTGGCCTCCATCCCAGGGAATGCACTGGCTTTGGTGCATTATTTGGCCCAGAGGCCTGTGAACCTTTCTGGCCCTGGGTCGTGAGGGATGCTCTCCCCTCTGTGGTGTGACCGTCCAGCCTTCTGCATCTCCCAGTTTGTGATTGGGCCACGGGAGGACCAGCCCTGTCGTGGCTGGCGTCAGACTGTGGTGTCACAGCATGCACAGGGGTCTCTATCTCTGACACGTGCCCTTTTTCACTGACACAGACTGTTGTATCCTCGTGACATCCCCTCCCCACCCCGGTGGAAGGCCCGTGTGACCGGTTCTGAGGGAGAGAATATAACGATGGGTGTCGCGTCCAAGGTGGTTCATGAAAGCCTGTGGTGTCTCCGGGTTCCTTTTCTCCCGGGTCCATTCTCTGTGTCTGTGTCAGTGTGTGTGTCTGTGTGTGTATCTCTCTCTGACGAAGCAAGAGCAGATAATGTGAGCTGCCCCAGGACGCCCAGTGTAAGAACCTGCAGAGAGTCCGGGCTGAGACACAGAAGTCCTGAGACCCCCCAGGCCCAGCCGAATCCTGCCAAGAGCACGTGCCCGGTCGCGGTCTTGGAGGCGGACCCTGCCCCACTCGAGCCTCAGCTGAGCCTGCAGCCCTGTCCTCCTGGGTGACCGTGGGGCTGAGGCTCCCAGCCGAGCCAAGCTGGGAGACTGGCACAGAAAGTGTGAGGTGGTCCAAGTAAGGTGAATGTGTCCCCCAGCACAGACAACAGCCCATCCTCCAGGCTGGGGGCTGGGCCCGCCCTCCTCCCTCCCAGGCTCTCTCTGGCCACACTGGCTCCTCCTCAGCTCCACTCTGGACAAACCCTCTGTGCCTCCGAGTCTCTGCAGCTTTGCTCGTCCCCGCAGCACACTGCTTGCAGACATGTGAGGGACTGGCTCCTCTTGTCCTTCTGGGTCCCAGCATCAGGGCCACCCTGGAGGCCTGTGAGACCCCACCCAGGGGCCCCTGGCCGCCCTCCTTCACCCTGCTTCATTTCCCGACAGTGTTGGTCTTTCCTTTCACACGGATTCACTCTTGTGCATTGATGCACCTACCCCTCTGGGCTGTGAGCTCCTGGAGGGCTGGGACCTCACGGGACCTTTGACTCCGGCCCCTGGGCCCAACACAGCCCCTGCTCAGGGTGAGAGGCGCAGGAGCTGAATGCGTCCAGAGAGGATCTCAGAGTCCCTACCTGCCTCTGAGCAGATCATGCTGTGGACATGCAGACTAATAGTAAGAGGTACATGTTGGGTTGGGGGCAGGGGACGCCCAGCTTGACCCCTGAGCGTCCCTTCCCGCTCTGAGGCTTCACTGAGCACAGTGGACACAGCCTGCCCCCTGGTGGTCAGCACCAGCATGACAGTCCCAGGCTTGGAAACCAGAAAACAAAACACACACCTTTGTTTGGGTGTAGTCAAGGCAGCAGCCCTCCCTGGCCCTAGGGGGGCACAGGGGCAGGACCTGCGGGCTCCAGGGGCGATGTGAGGACTTCAGAAGCCTCCCTTGTCCCCCGTTCCACCTCTCCCGTCCCGGTGCCCCGTTCATTCCTAAGGCTTCCTCACCCCAGTCAGGGCACTACCTCTGGAAGCCCTTCCTAATGAGGCCCCGGGGCTCCGACAAGGAGGGTCTTGACCTCGGTCCCCACACCAGTGTCCGCAGCTCGGCCACGTGCTGTCCACCCAGGTCCTCGGTCCTCCAAGCCCTCAGGCTGCTCTCCGCTCAGAAGGACCTTGAGGGAGGAGAAAGCATTTTCCCAGGACCAGGAGCATCTTGGGGCAGGGGTGGAGGTCCAGGGCCAGCAGACAAGCCTGTGGGACCCTTGGGACACCACGTCTATGCAGCCCAATTTACACAGGAGTAAGCTGAGGCCTGTCCCGTAGCCCCCTCCCAGTAGGGGGGTGTCTCCTTCTAGCTCCAGGCTGGTGGTGGACACAGGACCCCAGACCCCGTCTTCTCCGGGTGCCCCGGGCAAGAGCCAGCCTAGGCAGCCCCCTGGGTACCCTGGAGATACCCTGGTCATCAGGCTGGCACGTCCTCCCACCCCATGTATGAGCCCTGGTCGTGCTGCCAGCCCACTGGGGACCCCTGCCCCGTGGCAGAGCTGCCTCCAGTCCCCTTCTCCTTGCCCCGGTGTCACCTCCCCCCTCCAGGGTGTACTCCCCTTGAGCCGCTGCCGGGTGGTCAGTGTGTGTGTGTGTGTCTGTGTTGTGTGTTTTTGTGTGTGTGTGTGTCTGTGTGTGTGTGTGTGTGTGTGTGTGTGCGTGTGCTTGCCTGTAAGGTCTGGGGACATCCAGATATAACAGCCCCACCTCGTATGGCGTTGATACAGATCCGACGGGATCTCAGGGGTCTCATTCCCAGGGCGAACCCCAGGGGAGGACTGAGTTTGGCCTAGGACGGAGACCCCCACTGCTTGGACTTTGCCCACCTCACGTAACCTGGGCCGGTCCCTGGCCTCAGTCTCCCACCTGGCCCTGAGGTTGGGCGTGCAGTGACGTCAGCGTGGACAGGGCCCAGGCTCTCCTCCTGGGTGGAGGAAGAGGAGATGTGCCAGGCACACAGGCCTCCCTAGCAAAGGGCAGCTGGGTCTCGTGTCCTCAGCCTGGCACGGCTGTGTGCCCTCCCCGGGGGGCTCCGTGCCGCTGATCCCGTGTGCGCCCTGCCTCCAGACCACTGCCCTGTAACCCCAAATCCTGTGAGCCCTCGGATCAGCCTCACCCCAGCCAGTGGGCTGCAGACTTGAGGGCCGGGTGGGTTGGACACGCGGGTACACGAGGGTCGCCGAATGTACCTATACCGTCCCAGCTGTCACAGACCCCACGCTCCCCCCCAGGGTCCAGCTGGGTGCACGGCCGGGGCAGGGGGCCTGGAGGAGACGGTGGACACCAAGTACGGGCAAGGAGAGGATCGGCCTGTCCCCTCCCCCCTCCCTCCTTCTCTCCACCTCCTCCCACGGTCTTCCTGCCAGGACCCGGGACACAAGGGGCAGCCTGTCCCTGGCTGCAGCCCTGGCCGGGTCAGAGGGGTGGGAGGGAGCCCAGGAAGGAGGGGGCACATCGTGGGGATGTCTGAGTGTTGGGGGTGGTTAGAGTTGCTAGGGACCCCCCGGGGTGCTCACTGACTTCACCCCTTCTTATACATGAACTGCGGCCCCGGGATCAAGGGCACTCAGCTCTGAGTGACCAAGTCCAGCCGTGAACGGGAACGAGGGACTCAGTCTTCACCCTCATGGAGCCCTGCCCTGACCATCACAGGTCTTGTCCTGGGTTGGGGTTCCCCCAGCCAGGTGATCCCCGTGCCTCCTGCTCACCTTCCTGAGATGGGAGTCACAGACCCCATTTTCAATGAAGAAAATGAGGCTCTGACACCCACCACGTGAGCTTGTGGGTCACAGGGCTGGGACATGGCCCTATTGTGTGTATGTCCCCCGAGAATCCGACCCAAAGCCTGAGCTCGCACGGGAGTCTGGGGAGGCTCCAGCCTTGGAGATGAGGACGTCCTGGGTGGGGGCCATGGGAGGGGCGGTGATGGCAGGGACCTCTGTGGGGCCGGGGCTCCGTGGGCTCCCTTGGGGGGAAGGCCCTAGGGAGGCCGGGGTGGGGTGAGGGGTGCCTACGGGGGAGGGCGTCTGGACCAGCTCACGCAGGGCGCCGGATGTCGGGCCAGGAGTCGGGGGTCACTGCAGGTTGGGGAGGGTGGGGATGCTCTGCCTCTGTGGCCCCCAGCTGCTGACCGTGGGGGAGACGCCGTCCCACCGCTTAGGCTGTGAGCTCGAGGGCGGGGTGGTGTCTGGGCTTCACCATCGTGTGCGGGTGCCTGCACACAGCAGCAGACAGACACGGGTGCTGACGCGTGCGGGGATGAGTGAATGGACACCGGGCTGCGGCTCCCATCTGTCGCTGTAAACAGCGGGGCCCGCGTCATGCGGCTCTGGGACGGTCCCAGTGAGTCAGCGAGATGTGAAGTGTTATTCCTCACCCGGCACAGTTTGAGGGCTGAGAATCCAGCTGGGGACGGGACGGGGTGTGTGCGCATGGAGCTGACCGGAGTGGGTGCCGCTCGAGCCGGGCACAGACACCAGAAATACGTGGCTTGCAGGTGTTCTCGTCGGCCCTCCCTCTCCGGCTGGGGACGTGGTGGCCGCCGGCCTGCGGCAGAGGGAGTAACGGGAGGGAGCGGAGTCCACACGGCCCCCAGGCGAGGGGCAGGGGCAGCACAGAGCTGACGCGGAGGGGCAGGGAGAAGCGCCCGGGGCCTGCAGCCTGCCCGTCTGGACACGCGTGTGGGCTAAGCAGGTGACTTCTAGCCGGTCAGTCCCTGGAGCCACGACACTGGGGTGTCCGAGGGCGATGCCGCGGAAAGCCAAGCACCCTTTTCCCAGTTTGATGCCGACTCAAACGCCCAGGACCCACCTGGGAGCCAGGGGAGGTGGAGGTCAGCGGTGGGATTATGGGGTGTCTCCGGGCCCATCACTGTTCTTTTTCTCATTTCTAACATCCTGTAGGAAATATGCCAGTAACTGGAACAAGGTATCACACACGATGTCTGCATAACACCCTGTTCTAGATTTTCTGAAACAAGGTCCTCTACAATTAGGGTCATGGCAGACGCTGGACCGCGGCCAGCACCCCGGCGGGAGACACCGTGGCTGGCGTGCAGGGTCTGGGGCGGCAGGGCCGCCTGGAAGGGGCGGGGATGTTGGGGGACGCACATCTCCCCCGGAAACCTGCTGTGTTACTAGGGTCTCAGCCCTCCCCGCAGTGTCTTCATTTTGTATTCCACCTGAAACTGGCCCAGCCTTTCGTTCCAGAATTTCACACGTCCAGTAACAGCCGGGACAGAGGAGTGAGCGCACAGGTGTTTCCTACAGCTGCCCTGGGCCAGTGCCCGCCTTTCCTGGCTTGTTTCCCAACTGTCCCTGAGGGCCTGAGGTGGAACCACATCGCTCACCCAGCCTGGGGGCAGTGTGGGCTCTCAGCAGGGCTGGAGGGTAGCAGGAGGCAGGGGGTGGGGACGCTGGAGGCAGGGGTGGGGACACTGGGGCAGGACTGGGGCCCTCCAGCCAGGGCAGGGGAGGAGACGCACACCTGGGGCAGGGGAAGGGAGGCTGGGGCTCAGGTCGCGGGCCTCTGTCCTCACTTAGCCGAGTCCGGAGACCTAGCCGCGTCCCTGGACCCGGTTGGGAGGGCGCACCCCGCCCCGGAGACTCCGCCCCTCCTGGTCCCGTGTGGCGCACGTCCATGGGGGTGTTGGAAGGGTTCCTCCAGCCGCTGTGGGGCCTCGTCGTGGGCACTGGGTGTGCGCAACCTGTTGCAGGGCGACCCGTGCCCGCCCACAGTTTGCAGACCTTGCACGGGGCTCAGCCGGTGCCCAGAGTCCACTTAGGACTTTCCGGTGCCGGGGCAGGTCTGGGTGCCCTTCGACTGCCCAGCCGCCCCGGGGGCCCGGGGATCCTTTGTCTGTCCCCGGGCCTTTGTCTTGCACTGTCCTTGTTTGTGTATGAAGGGACCGGCTGGAGACCTCCGTCCCTCCATGGAGGATCGGGGACCCCCGTCATCCAGCAGGTGAGAGGGCGGATCCTCGGCACCAAGGGGAGCACCGTCCACCACCACTGCCCTCGACCCCCTCGGAGCGCCTGGCGGCAGGGGCACACCTGAGGTCATTTTTCCTGTAATGACCTGGTAGCAGGTGCCCAGCTGTAGCTAGGGAGGCTGTGTTGGGCCTTTTCTGTACACAGAATAATGCACATGTGCTGGTTTCCGGAGGCTCCTTTAATGCAGCTGATGTTGTCAAGGTTCACCATGAGTGCGGCATGGACCGGGAGTTCAGTCGGTCTCAAGCCTCATAATGTTCTTCAAATCATTGTTATTGTGTAGATAGGCCGTGTTCTGTATCCACTCAGCAGTCGATGGACATTGGGGGTGTTTCTACCTTTGGGCAACTGTGAGTGGCAATGCTGTGAATGTTCACGGTCAGGCTTTTCACAGGTTTTCATCCCTGGATCATACGGATACTCCGTGTTTACGTTTTGAAAAATGGCCAGACGGTCTCCCAAAGGGCTACATCACTTTATATTTCTGCCAGCAAAGGAGGAGGACCCCAACGTCTACGCATCCTTGCCAACACTTCTTCATATCTATCTTTTTAATGACAGCCGTCCTGGTGGATGTGAACTTGTATCTCATTGTGGCCTTGATTGGATTTCCATCCTAAAGAACGATGTGGAACATTGTAGGTCACTTGTTTATCGTTTGTTGAGAAATGTCTCCTCAGCTGCATTTCCCATTTTTTAAAAAATTTTTTTAATGTTTATTTATTATTGAGAGAGACAGAGACAGAATGTGAGTGGGTTAGGGGCAGAGAGAGAGGGAGACACAGAAGCAGAAGCAGGCTCCAGGCTCTGAGCGGTCAGCACAGAGCCCGACGCGGGGCTCGAACTCACGAGCTGTGAGATCATGACCTGGGCCGAAGTCGGCCGCTCAACCAACTGAGCCACCCAGGCGCCCCTGCATTTCCCATTTTTAAATTGGATGCGCAGTTTCTTCCTACTGAGTTGTAAGATTTAATATGCATTCCACATGCAAGTCTCTTAGGATATATGTCCTTAGCCGATTCATTGTCCCATTCAGTAGGGTGCCTTCTAGCCTTCGTGATGTCTTTCAGTTCACCTACTTGTAGTGTTTCTTTTTGAGAGAGAGAGAGAAAGACAGAGTGCAAGTGGGGGAGGGGCAGAGAGAGAGGGAGACACGGAATCCGAAGCAGCTCCAGCTCTGAGCCATCAGCACAGAGCCCGATGCGGGGCTTGAACCCACGAACTGTGAGATCATGAGCTGAGCTCAAGTCGGCCGCTTAACCGACTGGGCCCCCCGGGCGCCCCTGATTTTGTTTCACTGACGCGTGGCATTCAGTCAGTTCCGTATATACCTCGATGATTGGGTAGCTGTGTGTATGGCCGAGTGATCACACAGCTGGCCCTATTAACATCCATCTGCACACGTAGTTGCACATGTTTTCTTGTTACAGAGACTTTTCAGATTTACCCCTTGGCAGTTTCCACATGTGCAATGCAGTATTAACTATAGTGACCACACTGCACATCACGTCCCTAGACTTATTTCTTTTATCACCGGCAGATTGTACCTTTCGACCACCTTCCCCGGTTCGCTCATCCCTCAGCCCCTGCCTCTGGCAACCAGCGGTGTGATTGCTCCATCTGTGAGTTCTTTGAGCTCTGTTTTTAAGATCCCACTTATAAAGGAGATATGATATTTGTTTTTCTCTGTCGGACTTATTTCACTTAGCATAATATCCTCGTCTGTGTTGTCACAAATGGGTTTCCTCCTTGTTTATGACTGACTAGTATTCTATGATATGTACGTTTCTGTGTGCACACACTCCCACATCCTCTTTATCCGTCCATCCATCGTGGACGCTTGGGTGCCTTCCACGTCTTGACTCTGTAAGTAATGCTGGGGGGCGGGGGTAAGATATCTTTTGGCGTGAGTGTTTCATTTTCTTCCTATAAATACTCGAAAGTGGAATTGCCGGGTTACATGGTGTTTCTATTTTCGATGTCTTGAGGAGCTTCCATGCTGCTCTCCGCATTGGCTGCACCAGTTTACTGTCTCGTACAATTTCTTTCTTGGTACTGTGCTTGTATCCTGCAGCCTTGCTGAACTATTTTATTACTTTGGAAGATTTTCTGTGTATTCTGTACGATTTCCTGTATACCCAGTCATGCTGTTTGCAAGTAGAGACGGCTTTCCTTCATTCCCTCCGACCTAGATGTCTGTTATCCCCCTTTCTTGCCTCGTCGACACGGCTGAGACCTCCAGGACAGGGTGGGCTGCAGCCGGGGCTTGGGCCTCGTCCGTCTTGCTCCTGACCTCAGGGCCAAGGCTTCCAGTCTTTCCTCCTTTCTGGGTGACAGGAGCTGTGGCTTGTTCGCAGGTGGCCTGTAGGAGGGCTCAGGAAGTTCCCTTCTGTTTCTGCTTTGAGCGTTCGTATCACGAAATGGTCTTGGATTCTGTCAAGGGTTTTCTGTACTAACTGCCGATCGGATTATACAGCAGATTGAAAGCCACAAAGTTGTGTCGCTTTCCCTCTTCTTCTGTCTTTCTCCCTCACACAAACACACAGAACTTCTCTGGAAGCTCATCAGAACTGGATGGGAGCTCTTGGGTCCTGGTTAGCCTCGTTCGGGCCGCTGTGTGCCTGGGGGTGGGCCCGTTCAGAGGACACGCCCCACAAGGGACAACTAGAAATCAAAATAGTAATGATAATCTTCCAGGTGGTGGCTGCCTCTGGCATGCATATGCCATGATTTCCTCTTCTCTGTCCTGACTGTAGAGTGAGAACTTTTAGCATTAAAGGAGACAACTGTACGGGAAACAGAGCATATCAAGCATGTGTCCTTAACGGGTAATGACCAGGAGGCAAAATCCCCTGCTCACCCGAGACGCATGTCAGAGGGAATACAGCATCTTCTGTACTGACTGCCTTTGTGGAAGTCCACGTTCCAAAAAGACCGTTTCTGGCTTGTTTTCTGAGGCCTCGCGTCGGGAGGCCCGCTTTTCTCTTCCGGGAGTCTGGGTGCTGACTGTGTTTCTGGCCGGTCTCAAGAGCGGCAGTTCTGAGCCCACAACTTGGCCTCTTCCAGGTAAGAGGGCTTGGGGGGTCACCTGTGTCCTCAGCCAGGAAAGCATCAGCCACGCACTTCTCGGCATTCCCAGGAGGTGCCCACAGAGCCCAGTACACAGCGCGAGGCCTGGACCGGGAGGCACTTTGCACGCTACGTGGCGCTCGGTCTCTAAGGCCCGCAAGTGACAGAGACTCTTAAAGTGGGAACGGGAAGGCAGTTTAGTGCTGTGGTAGTTGAGGTTCTCCAGGTTAAGCTCCAAATAAAGAGAGTGAGAGAGTCATCCTCCCTCCTAACGTAGCACAGCTGTCCCACGTACAGTTCAAACCATACGAATCCTCTCCCCGAGGAGGATGCTGAGCTCTCAGGGGACGTCCACGCTTGTCTTTGATATCCTGTGACTTACGTCCTATGATGTGAAGTGAGCCGTTATTAATGCATCTTATATGATGTTACACTATAAGAAGACAAGGAAGGGAAGAAAAGAGAGGTATTTGATACTCAAGCGTACGGTCTACAGGTGAGGAAGACGCCCTGGGGTGGGTCCTCGGGCTGGGGCTTCTACGCGCGCTGGAACGTTTTCTGGTTTTGCAAAGGCACATGGGAAGGCGCTCGTGTGGCCAATTTTCGTCCTCTTGTGGCACCAGTGCCGACCACGGTGCCGGCTCGACCCCCGGCTCCAAAGCCTTCACGGCCAGCTCTTGCCCCAGCTCTGGTACCAAATCCGGAGTTAGAGCCCTCTCCGGCACAAGCCCAGCAGCAGATAGAGCGGCAGGTACGGAGTGCGGGCCAGCTCTCTCACCTGATCCAGTGTCAAGTCCAGAGCCGTTGTTCTAACATCAGCTCACGTGAGAGCCCCGGAACCACAGCCAGCTCCAGCACCGGCTCCAGGACCAGCAGAAGGGCTGGAACCAGCACAGGCACCCGCGGTATCACCGGCTGCAGAGACAGAGGCAGCTCTGTCGTCAACCGACTTGCCAGGTCCGGCACCAGCCAGCTCTGGAGTCTGGGTCGGACCGACGTACATTCCAGAGCAACGGACAAGGCAGGAGTGAACTAGACCTGGTCCTCACCACTTCCGGCAACACGACTAGAGCTACAGGCATCTCTAGGGCTGGAACCGTCTCCAGAGCCAGCGTCAGCACCGGAAGTGGCCTCAGCGCCAGACCCCGCCCTAGAGTCAGCTCCGGCACCGGCTCAAGAGCTTGAGAGACCTGCAGAGCCAGCCAACGCCCGCCGAAGCTCCAGACCCAGAGTCAGTCTGAGCCCCGGCCTCTGCGTCTGAGCCACTGGCACAGCCGGTTCTGTCACCAGCTCAGAACCACAGCCAGAACCGGCTCCAGAGCCCTAGGTCAAGCCCCTTCCCAGCTCGAGTCAACTCCAGGTCCGGCACTGATTCAACTGCCGAGATCGAGGCCGCTCCAGCTTTAGCTCCGGTGCCAGGTTCAAGGTCAGGGTCGGTGCTCTCCCACCAGCCAGCCCTGGCTCGATGCCGGCTGTAGTGCTGCCTCCAGAGACGGCGGCCGCTCTCTCGCCAACTCCTGTGTCAGCCCCGGTGGTCGCTCCAGTGCCCACGTTAGAGAGAGAAGCTGCTCGAGCCCCATGTAGCATCGTCGCCAGGTTGCAAGGAAGAGCCAGCTCCAGCATCGGCTCCAGCATCGGCTCCAGCATCGGCTCCAGAACTAGAGTCAGGACCGAGTTCAGGGTCAGAGCCTGCGACAGCAACAGTTCTCATACCGGGTCCGGAGCAGAAGCCCCCGCAAGTGCCGGCTGCTGCACCAGCTCCAGAGCGAAAGCTGCCTTGGGCACCGGTGGTAGACGCAGAGCCGATGCCACCTCCGGACAAAGAACCAGCTCCGGCACCGACATCCCAGCCACGTCCTGCTCTGGCACCGGCTCCATCACCGCCTCCTGTCCGGAGCCCGTGTCCGATCCAGCGCTGGGTCTGGAGTCGGCGTCCACCCGGACACCGGTTCCGCAGGTGGAGCCAACGCCGGGGCTCCGACCAGCTCCCCCACCAGTTTCCCCACCGGCCGGAGGGCCAGATCCAGGACCGGCAATGCAAGCAGGGCCCCCGGCACCGGGTCCAACATAGCAGCCGCGACGAGAGCCAGCTCCGAACCAGAGCAGCTCCAGCACCATGGACAGCTCTCGCAGCGGTTCTGGGATTGGATCCCCCGGGACTCTGGCACCAGCTGTGTAGCTCCCACTGGCTGCACGGCCAGCTGCAGTTCCAGGGCCAAAGCTGAAGCCGCTTCAGCACCCACTCGGGAGCCAGAGCCAGAGCCAGAGTCTACAGCAGAAGCTCTAGCTTCAGCTCCAGAGCTATATCCGGCTGCAGAAGCAGGTCTGGGTCCTCTCTGGAGGTGCCTGCCGCTCTAGCACCTGCCCTAGAGCTGGAGCCAGGTCCAGCACCGCCTCTTGCCCCAGCTGCAGACATGGGGCCAGCTCCAGCTTCAGCCTGGGGCCAGTTCCGGGATTAGAGCCCCCGTTCGAGCCAGAGCAGCTCCAGCACCAGCTGTGGAACTACCCATACGAATGTCCGCTCCTTCCTCGTCACCGCCACCGTCGTGGAGGCCGGTATGGGACCAGGGTCAGGACGGTCCCTGCTAGGCCGGTCACCCCAGGTACCCTGGTCACTCCACTCAGAGCTCGCCTGCCCGATCCCTCCTGGAGATCATAGTCCCGGGGCTCTGCACCCCCGTTTTCCCAAGCCAGGCTCTCAGTGGACCAGGAGACCGTGGAGGCTGAAAGCCGAGGCTTGTACCTGACAAATGATATAAAATTTGACCCAGAAACTCCACTTGATGGCTTGTGTCCTGAAAAAGGACAGATTTATGGACACGGTTGATCCCTTGAGGAAGCTGGGAGTGAAAACTCAGAAACGGCCCATGTTCCAGGGCCGGGGCGCTTTGGAAATTCTGATGTGGGGACACAGGATGCAGAGGAAGAGACTTGAGTGGCCAGCACCCAGCCATTCGGGGAAAGCTAGTTCGGGAAGAGCACACACCCCGCGCCCGCCTCACCCCACACGCTGCACCAGAGTTTCTCCGTGGTCCTGGTATGAGCCCTGTTGGGGGAGGGTCCGCGCCTGCGGCCATGGATGGGGGCTGCGCTCTGTTGTCTCAGAGAGGGGTGCCGGTCACACTTCTCGCTGGGGATCTGATGGGGCCTCCGCTTCCTCATGTTGTCACCTGGGCTGCCGGTCCCCAGACCAGAAACCTGCCCGTCTGAAGGTGACCACCGCTGCCTCCCTTGGGTTTCACTTGTCCGAGTCCTTCCCCGGGACGCCCCGCATCTCTGATGCCTGGTCCCATGGGGGCTGCCCTCTCTGGGACTGGGACGTGTCTGGTCTCCATCTTCCTGCAGACTCACTCCCATCGTGTTGTTTTATCTCAGGATGGTTTACCCCCAGCCCAAGGTGCTAACACCCTCATCACTAACTTGCTGAAAACCCCCCAAACTCACCATGTACATTAAAAGGCGGTTTCACTGAAAACTCGGCGGGAACTTGCTTCGGCAGCTTCTGAGTCTGAATTTGGAGCCCACCAATTATTCTCCGCCCTTTCTCTCTCCACCAAAGAATGCCCAAGGGGCGCTTTCTCCTTCCCGGAGGACGACCCCCACCCCTCACCGTCAAATCCCAGCTCCCACGCTGAGGTCCAGCAGGGTCCAGTGTTCGCTAAGGGCTGCGAGTGATTTGCACGAGTCTGAGTTTTGATTTCCATGTCATTTGTTTCTTGCACATGTGAAGGCCTTCTGGAAGGAGGGTCAGCCCTGTGGGTCCCTGATGGGGTGGAGGCTGGGTGGGTGGGGTGGGGTCCCGGGTGGGGGTGGTGATGCACCAGGGCCCTCCGTGTGTTCACTGTCATGCTACTGACACCGGGTGGCTCTCTTGTGCCGCAGTAGGAAAGATGTCCTTGTCCTCACCCCTTGGCTGGCCCCCATCATCTGGGAAGGGACCTTCAACATTGACATCCTGAATGAGCGGTTCCGGCTCCGGAACACCACCATCGGACTAACGGTGTTTGCGATCAAAAAGTAAGTAGGTGACGGGGCGCCTGGGCGGCCCAGTCGGTTCAGCGTCCGACTTCAGCTCAGGTCAGAATCTCGCGGTCCGCGAGTTCGAGCCCGACCACATCGGGCTCTGTGCCGACAGTTCAGAGCCTGGAGCCTGCTTGGGATTCGGTGTCTCCGTCTCTCTCTCTGCCCCTCCTCTGCTCATGCTCTGTCTCTCTCTGTGTCTCAAAAATAAATAAACATTAAAAAAAATAAGTAAGTAGATGAGATGACAGAGGGTGGGGACCAGGATGCAGGAGAGACCGAGGACATCAGGTCTGGCTGTGTGTTCAGCACACGGTGGGTGGGGACCCAGCCTGTCCTCCTAGGGGTTAATGTGAAAGTCCACATGTTCAGCAGTCTTCCCGGGCTCAGTGAGTGGACACCACCTGGCTCCCTTTCCGAAGGCTGCACGTCACCCAGGAAGGCAGCTCCAGACCCACCAATGACCCCAGGTTGCTCCTCTGCTGAGTCAAGGAAGCAGCAGAGCACCCCAACCTCCAGGCGGCAGGGGAGTCCTCCTCCGGCCACAGTAGCAGAAGGGAGGAGGCTCTGTGCTTCCCTGGACGGGTAGGAAGCCAGTGCCTGTGGAGCTGGGCTCCTGTGTGCTCCCGTATAGGGTGACGGTCATGGAGGGGGGACAGCCAGGTCAGGCACAGCACTCGGTGCCAGACCCCAGGCTCCTGTGAGGGAGCTGAGCAGTGAGGCCCTGGGACTCCAGGGACAGGTGACTTCCGCAGGATGAGCTGGGCAGCCGCAGGTAAGTGGCGTGGTCTCTCTGAGCCTCTGGAAAGTAGGGCTGACGACAGCATCCTCTCTCGGGATCGCCATGGGGGAAGTGAAAGCTCGTAGGTGCTGGGCCTGCGTGTGGACAGGTGGGGCTTCCTCCCTCCACAGAGCTCACCCGAGACCCCAGAGGATGGCCCTGAGGCCTTTGCAACCCCTTTCCCAGGTCTTGGCCCCAAGTGCAGGGAGTAAGAAGGGTACAGGGTCGCCTCAGAATCCTACTCCAGTCCCTGGACACAAGTGGCTGAAATCACCAACCAGAAGCTTCACTGCCCAGGCTCCTCGGCCAGTGCCAGTAGCTGCCTGCTGCGCGTGCGCTGGCTGTCCGCGTGTGTCCCCTCTGGGATCCGAGTGCAGTCCCCAGGGGGTGGGCAGGTGGTGGGCATGTCCTCAGACGAAACCAGACTCCCCGAGTCGAGCTGTGAACCCACGATCACATCGGCTGGGTCTGGACTTGCCCCTGGTGACCTGACTGGTGGCTGGGCAGGGGTGTGTGTGTGTGAGTGTGTCTATTGAAATGGAGTGCCCGCCTTCCCTGTGGGAGGGGTTTCTGGGCCAGGCACCGGGAAGTAGCCTTAGGGCCTGCTCAAAAAACTGTCACCGAGGGGCTCACCGCACTTGCCCGATGACGGGGGAGCTGCTGTGTGCAGGGTGGGGAGCAGCGAGCCCCCTCGAAGAGGGACCAGCCATGGGAGGCGGTTGGAGAAGACTTCCAACCTCTTGGGGTTGGGGAGATACAGACCTGGACCCGGAAGCTTACACGCTCGGGTTCAGTGCTGGGGCCCGAGCAAGCCCCCTCTTCCTCCAGGGGCCCTCTTTCGCCTCCCCTGGCCACATGCTGGGCCTGAGTCCTGATCTGGGGCAGATGGGGGGGTGACCCCTCCTCGGAATACCCGCCGTTGACTGAGGGCCCAGTAGCCTTCAAGGGAGGGCTCTGCAGGGCAGACACAGTCCTGGGGGGCCAGGGACCGACCACTGAGCCAAGAGGGGCAGGTGGCCGGCCCTGCAGGTTCTGCGAAGTCTGTGAGGCCACGTTGACCAGAGCTGTGCCCGAAGGGTGTCGACTCCCTCACAGCAGGGGGGAACCTGCAGGGCATTTGCCAGGGGCGGGTCCTGTGGGTGAAGGGGGTCTGCCAGGGGAGCTCGGCACCGGGGTGCGCTGCTGGCTCCAGCATGGTGACTCGAGGCTGCACGGGTTTCCAGCCTCCTCCGCCTCAGGCTCGCTCCCCTTTGTAAGATGGGGTGCTGATGGTCTCCCGTCTCCCGGGGCAGAGGTTAGGGAGGTGCCGTGGGCAGACTCGCCCAGGACAGGCCAGGACAGCGGCTGTTCCTTAAGCAGCCCAGGGTCTGCCTCCTTGATAAGGCACACAGGTCCACGGCCCAGGCTTTGGGTTCCTGCCGCCAGCCTCTGGCAGCGACCCTCCTCCCACCCTGTCCCCTGTCCCTGCAGATACGTGGCCTTCCTGGAGCTGTTCCTGAAGACGGCGGAGAAGCACTTCATGGTGGGACACAGGGTCACCTACTACGTGTTCACCGACCGGCTGGGGGATGTGCCCCGTGTGCCCCTCGGGGAAGGGAGGCAGGTGGTGGTCCTGGAGGTCCGGAACTACTCGCGCTGGCAGGACGTATCCATGCACCGCATGGAGATGATCAGCAACTTCTCCCGGCAGCGCTTCCTCCGCAAGGTGGACTATCTGGTGTGCGCGGACGTGGACATGAGTTTCCGCGACCACGTGGGCGTGGAGATCCTGTCCCCGCTCTTCAGCACCCTGCACCCCGGCTTCTACGGGGCGGCCCGTGAGGCCTTCACCTACGAGCGCCGGCCACAGTCCCAGGCACACGTCCCCAGGGACGAGGGCAACTTTTACTACGTGGGAGACTTTTTCAGGGGGTCGGTGGCCGAGGTTCTGCGGCTCATGTCGGCCTGTCACCAGGCCACGGTGGTCGACCGGGCCCACGGCATCGAGGCCGTGAGGCACGACGAGAGCCACCTGAACAGGTACCTGCTGGACCACAAGCCCACCAAGGTGCTGTCCCCCGAGTACCTGTGGGACGAACAACTGCTGGGCTGGCCCGCCGTCGTGAAGAAGCTGAGGTATGTGACCGTGCCCAAGAGTCACCGGGTCATCCGGGACTGATGACGGGCTGGCCTAGTGTCCGTCAGGGGTGCCACCCTGACCCCAGCCGTCAGAGCGGATGGGCTGTCGCCGCTCCCTTTCTCTGTCCGGTCGGGGGACATCGCCGAGGCCCGGCGCCGCCCGCATCGGGCACGGGCACAGTTAGGCCTGACCGGGAGCCTGCCGGGGGGCGCAGCTCCAGCAAGACCCCTTGCTCTTCGGGTTCCTGGTCAGAGTTGAAATGTCGCTTGCAGCCGCGGGCAGGACGTGAAGGTGAGGCCGGATCAGGACCCCCTTGGCTGGCGCCTGGCTTCCCGGCAGCCTGAGGCACAGCCCGCCGCCCGCTGGGGCAGGACAGTCCCCCCACCCCCTGGCCTCCCTCGGTCACTGCGGTGTTGTGGGTGTCGCGCTTGCCCTGTCACTGCCACTAAAATGTTTCTGGCGGATGACGGGAATTGAGGGTTGTCCCGGAAACCTGCCTTGAGGACAGGATGCGAAGTGAACTAAGCAAGTCACAAAAACACAAACGTTGCATGGTTCCACTTCTATGAGATGGGGCATGTAGGGTGGTCGGCCTCACAGAAGCAGAAGGAGCAGAGTGGTTTTGGGGAGCTGGCAGGAGAGGGAGACCGGCAGTTGTTGTCCACCGGGTATAGAGTTCCGGTTCTGCAAGATGCAAAAGATCTGGGCATCGGTTGTGCACCACTGAATACGCACCGTGATACTGTGCTTCACGGTAAATATATATTTGGTCTTCGCCCCTGTTTGTGGCACAGATTTCTCCAATTTCCTGAGTGATGAAAACCGTGACACTGCCTTTTGCTGTGTTCATGGGTGGCTTTTGGACTCTACCTGAGGGGGGAGGCTGGCTGCTGGGGGAGCCAACCCTGCGATTAGATGGCTGGAAATTTCCATCCCCTCCCCCCACCTCTGGGGAGGGAGAGGGGCTGGAGACGGCGTTCAGTCCCCAGTGACCAGTGATCCAATCAATCGTGCCCGTGTAATGAGCCTCCCCGAACGCCCATCCGACTGGTGAACACGTGGAGATAGCAGAGAGTGTGACATGCTCGGTTACTGTCACGGGGGCCCGATTGTGCACGGGCACTAGGTTCGAGGGTCCCAACAGACCAGGTTCGGCCACTCACCGCTGACAAAAGCCAAGGGCAGAGAGACACAGGAAAGGGTGGTGACTCAAGAAAGGATCCATTTTGGTGAGGCCGGCGCTGGGAAGACGGGGGCTGACATCTCAAGGTGCTGCAGACAGTCCTGGTGGTGGTTCTCTCTCTCTCTTTTTCTTTCTTTTTTTAATTTTTTAATGTTTATTTATTTCTGAGACAGGAGAGACAGAGTATGAGCAGGGGAGGGGCAGAGAGAGGGAGACACAGAATCGGAAGCAGGATCCAGGCTCAGAGCTGTTAGTACAGAGCCTGATGCGGGGCTCGAACTCACAAGCTGCGAGATCATGACAGGTGCCCCCCCCCTTGTGAAGTTTTATTCGTTTCCTAGGATTTTACATGAGGACAATCTAGGACAATGGTCATGGGTGCTTGAGGTGGACAGTGAAGGTCGGGTCGATCGCTGTCTTGGGGTCAATCCCGCGGGGTCTTGCTGACGTCAGGGACGTCCGTCCCTGTTGCTTGAGGGTTAGTTTGGCTGCCCTCAGGGTCTTTGGCTGGCGTTACGAGATGAGCTGGGAGGAAGGACCCAATCGGTCAGGAAGCACAGATGATGGGCAGAGAGCAGGGGGGCTCCGAGCCTCCGCTGCACCTTGCCCTGTGCTCCCCATCCCTTCCGCCCGGCTGGTCCCGAGTGCTGTCCTGTGTGACAAACGGGCGATCTAGGAGGTGACAGGCTTGTCTGAGTTCTCTGAGCCGCTCCAACATTATTCGAACCCGAGGGCAAGGTTGTGGGAACCTCCTCTCTATAACTTAGAGACGCGGGCGACCTCTCTGCCCGGCCAATGAGGGACCCCTGAGTTGGCCGCACAGAGACTCCAGGGGCCACACACAACAAAGGAAACAGACCTCACGCGGTTCAGACAAGTCACAGCCCCGAAAAGCAAACAGTAGCAGCTTCACGGAGCAGCAAAGATGAGGCTCGGGGAGCGGGGGCTGCAGAACTGAACGGTGGGCGGGTCGCCAACCTTCCATTGGAGCCAAGCCCCGCCCCTGCAGGGCCGGGTCCTGGTGGCTGCCAGATGTTCCACCTGCTTCTCCGCGACTCCACGGCCGGCCGGACACAGCGACGTCACAACGTGGGTCAGAAACACAAACATCTCTGGGCATCCACCACCACCTGAACTATTGTCCATTTTTGTAACTTGAGGTGGGCAGAGAGAATGGGGGCAAGGCCTTGAAGAGGGTGGTTCCTGGCCCAGACTTTGTGTTTGAGGGTCAACGCCATGCAGACGGGCCTCTGCTGGGCCCGAGGAGGGGACAGGTATGGGGACCCCAGCCGCAGGCACTGCTGTCCCGGTGATGCCACCTCAGGGTGCCCGAGTCCACCTGCCCCTTGGGGAGCACTTGCGACCCTCCGCTCTGCCTGAGCACTCTGTCCTGCCCCAGAGGCACCTCCTCTCCTGCCAGCCAGGGCCACGTGCCCCAGGGAGCGCGGGTACCCCCATGGTGCTGGGGACAGAGCCAGTCTGGTTAGGACACCGTCTCCCAGAAGCCCTGAGCTCCAGGCCGCCACTGTGCTCGCCTTCCTCCTCCGGGCTGCGTGGGCCCAAGTCCTCCTCTGCTCAGGGACCACCCTCTGTCCAGGCTCCACACGCTGGCGCTTGGGGCAGGTCGTCTGGACCTTCTGGACTCGTGTTTCCTTGCCGGGAACATGGGCAGAGGCCTCCCTCCCAGACTCGCCAGAGGGAACACGGCCAGGAACATTCAGACCGTGCCAAGGAAGATGCCACGTGGGGGACCCCGTTGGGTCGTGCAAACCGATGAGGTCACGGCGGTCGGCACACGGCAAGCACCTGAGATCCCTGGCTGAATTACGGAAGGAGGGAGGGAAGGAGGGAGGGAAGGAGGGAGGGAAGGAGGGAGGGAAGTAGGGAGGGAGTGAAACCACAGAAGCAGGGTCCACACCAGGTCAGGTCAGAGGGCGTCACAGCTCGGGCCCTGGAAGGGGGCACGGGACACGTCCTTCTGTCCCTCCAGCGCTGACCTTCCTACACGTAGGACCTGCTGACCTCCTGGATCATCTTCACCTCCTCCGCAAACAACGCTGAGTGTTCCCAGAAGGGGAACAGCAGGCAGGGGCCAAGGAGGGGCTTCCGGAATCCTGTGCCCTGGGGGACTCTGGGACAGCCTTCCAGGTGGCCCTTTATGTCCTCCAGGCACCAGGCCACGATTCCACCTCATGTCTCAGGGAATGCGACAACCCATCTGAAGGCCCGTTACGTCCCCATGTCACAGATGGGGACACCGGGGCTAATAGCACAGCCTGAGTCACTAGTAAGACGAGCTGGGTCAGGAAGCCCATCTCCTTGACTTTGGATTGTCCTACCCGCAGGCGTGCATCTTGGCGTCCTGGGGCTCGGGGTCCCTCCTCCTGGGGGATCCCACCACCTGCCGAAGGCCCCTACCCACTGAATCAGGGGAGCAGAGCTGACCAACCTGCCTGGGGCCCCACATGGGGCTGGGGAAGGGCCGACTCCGGGCTCTGGGCTCTCCCAGTACTGGGCCAGCCGGTCCCCTGCAGGACAAGGACTTCTCGCTGGGGATCGGCTGGGGCTTCAGCTTCCTCACGTTGTCACCTGGGCTGCTGGTCCCTAGACCAGAAACCTGACCGTCTGAAGGTGACCACCGGTGCCTCCCTCGGGTTTCACTTGCCCGAGTCCCTCCCCGGGACGTCCCGCATCTCTGACGCCTGCTCCCGTGGGGGTCGCCTCCCCTTGGACTGGGACAGGTCTGGCCTCCATCCCGGGGAATGCACTGGCTTTGGCGCATTATTTGGCCCAGAGGCCTGTGAACCGTTCTGGCCCTGGGTCGTGAGGGATGCTCTCCCCTCTGTGGTGTGACCGTCCAGCCTTCTGCATCTCCCGGTTTCTGTTTGGGCCACGGGAGGACTGGCCGTGTCCTGTCTGGCTTCAGGCTGTGGTGTCACAGCACGCACAGGGGTCTCCACCAGGAGTCTGTGCCCATTGTCACCGAAGGGGCCTCCATATTCCCACCTAATCCTTAATCCATTGTGATTTCAATATCAAACGAGAAAAAGTCTATTTCAAACGACCACAAAGTACAAAAATGAATCTGTCCCATCTGAAAAGTCGGTGCGGACCAAAGGTATCTCTTACAAGATTCCACTTGAAGGAAACCTCCAGACTAGGTAACAGAACACGGAAAGCAGTCTGGGGGTTCCCAGGGGCTGGAGGGGGCACGAAAGAGGAGTGAGGTCTGGGTACATGGTGACCCTTGGGGATCGAGATATTCTGCAGCAAAATTCTGTGGCGTGGTTCACAGCGTTGTGAGCGTACCCAGTGCTCAGGAATTGCACAACGTAAAATAAATAAAACATTTTATTGAAGATTAATATATATTATACTAATGAACAAATAACATAACAGCTAAAAACTAGAAGAGAAAAAGGATAAGGGAGATGAGGAAGAGACATTTTGGTGGGGGGTCGGGATCAGGGATTGGAGAATGCATTTGAAATAAAATATAATAAACAAAAAATGAAATAAGATAAAAAAAGCACCCTGTATAGGTCTTCAACCCCTTGATTTTTGGCCGACATCCATGTGGGATCAAGGGCAGTGGCAGGGGCGGGGAGAAGGGCGATGGCAGGAGCAGTGTTGGGAGCAAAAGCGGGAACAGTGGAACCAGCAGAAGCAGGACCCAGCTGACTCTGCTCAGGTGCCCGCTGTCCCCGCACAGGTCCCAGGTCACCTGCTGGCTCCCGGGCCCCTGCAGGAGTCGCTCCAGATACCTCGCCTGCCTGCAGATACGCCGAGGCCCCTGATGCCTTTGGGCCGGGCTCTGGAGCCGACCCGGCTTTTGCTCCTGCACCGGACTCTTGAGAAGAAAACAGAGTGATGGTTGCAGCGGCTCCAAGGCCTCAGGGTGAGAGGAGGGCAGGTCCCCCACCCCACCCAGCGCCGGCCTCTCCAGGGGCCTTTGCAGAGACACACCTCACCCCGGAGCCTCCCCGAGAAGCTGCAACCAGGAACCCACACGAGGACCTCTGCCCCCTGCAGTCCGCAGCCCGGGGATCTCAGTCCGCTACTGGCCCCACACCAGCCCGCGGGGGCTCCTCCCAGGGTGGCCCAGCACCACCCGGGCCCCGTGCACCCCCATCGCCCACCCCCAGCCTTCTCACCCTCGGGCTCTGACTCCGGGGACTCCAAGTACTGGTCCCAGGATCGGTGAACGAAGACCTTACGGCGGGGCCGGGGCGCTGGAGGAGGCCTTCCCAGGCCAACTCCAGGCTCTGCTTCCCAAAATCTCAGTTCAGCCACTCTCTCAACGGGTCCAGGGTGGCCCTCCTGGGCGACGGGGCACACACACAACTCTGTAGGGCGGGCGAATCCAGATTCCGCCAATCGTTTCCCGATTTCATCGGTTGATTTCTGTGAAGACAGTGACCCACGGAGGGCCGGAGACATCACAGCCCCGCCCGGCCACCTCAGTGTCCTTCCGCCCTCTCCCCTGCAGCTCTCAGATCGGACACAGACCTGAGTGTGCACAGCCCTGGGCCTGTGACACAGTGACATCCACCTACAGGGCTCGGGATGAACGTTGGGGACAAGAGGGCCACCCCAGCACACCCTGTCCCTCCTAGCCAGCCTTGACCTGGGGTGTGAGCATGACCCACCCACCAGGCATCTGACCCCTTCATCAGCCTGCTCCTGCTCAGGTGGGCCCTCCACACACGACCCCTCCTTACACACACACACACACACACACACACACACACACGGGAGGGATGTGGGCCGCACAGGTCAGATCAGAGTGGTGTCAGGCTGGACCGGCTGTCTCTGGGTCTCCTGTGTTACCTTTGGGTCCCTGCGAGCTAGAGACCTGAGGCGTCCTGTGCACGACCTGACCCACTGTCTCCAGGGTCGCGAAGGGTCGCGGCCATGGGATCCCCCGAGCCGGCAGCCGCGGGACACGGGCACACAACAGGAGAACATGTTCGTCAGGCGAAGGTATCCCAACGAATGAGCCCAGTCGGGCGCTGTTTTCAGAATGTGGGTGCCTGGTGACCCGGGTTCCGAGTTCTATTGGGGTCTGTGACCAGAGAGGTGAGGTCACTTCCTGGGGTCCCCTTACCCGGCTTCCTGCTCCTACAAGAGCCCCTCCCAGGCTGCAAAGGGCTCCCCTCCACCCCATGCCCTGTCCCTACAGTGACACCAACACAGCCCAGACACGTCCCCGCGAGGCCTGGTGCAGCCGGGGCCGCGGCTTTGGGGCCACAGAGCTGGGTTCAGACCTGGGTTTTCCCCCTGACCAGTGCTGGGACCCTGCATTGTGCCTCCCGGGGCCCCCGGTCACCCGTCTGCACAGTGGGGTCCTTGTGGCATCTACTCGTAGGGGCGCCATCAGGGAGCCACCTGTAGACACGTCCCGTGCCTGCTATCCCATGAGGCTCGTGGGCACACGTGGCCATGGAAGGACGAGGAAGGGGTGGGCCTGGCACGGAACACACTCACGCGGGCCTGGGTCTTCTCTGGGTCCAGGTATAGCCACCCCTCCTGCCTGGGTCCCAGGCCCAGGGGAAGGTGGAGGTGAACTCGTTCAGACCCTGTGCCCTCCGGACATGCACTCCAGGGGCCCCATTACATTTGGGCTCAGGTCCAAGAGCCTGGTCTGGGCCTACGTGCTGGGCGGTCCCCACTGTGGCTCCCCGCCTTCCCGAATCCTGGTCCCACGTGCTTCTGTCAACCCCTCCCCTCCCGGGTGGACGGCCCGTGTGACCGGGTTCTAAGGGCTAGAATATGATGACTGGGTGTCATTTCTGGGACGATTCATGGAATTTCTGGTTTCCTCTCTCGTGGGTCCATTCTCTGTCTCTGCCTCGGACTCTGTCTGTGTCTGTGAGTCTCATAGGCGCAGGTCCTGTGGGCTCCAGGGTCCAGGTGACAACCCTCAGAAGCCTCCCTTGTGGCCCATGTCCCTCCCCAGGCCTGGTGCTCAGCTCCCTCATGAGGCCTCCTCGGCCCAGCCAGGGCACTGCCTGGAGAACTACTTCCTAATGAGGGCCCAAGGCTCCATCAAGGACGGTCTTGACCTCGGTCCCCACACCAGGGTCCGCTGCTTGGCCATGTGCTGCAAACCCAGGTCCTCGGTCCTCCAAGCCCCCAGGCTGCCCTCTGCTCAGAAGGACCTTGAGGGAGTAGGAAGCATTTTCCCAGGAGGGGAGAACAGAGGGCCAGGGATGAAGATCCCAGGACACAGACTCAACTATGAGCCTGTGGGACCCTTGGGACACTGTCGACACAGCCCAGTTTAGGAGGAAGAAGCTGAGTCCTTCTGTGCCGTAGCCCCGTCCACACTTCCTAGCTCCAGGGGCCCAGCGTGGTGGACACAGGACCCCAGACCCCGTCCTCCCCTAGTTCCTGGCAATCCCCCCGGACACCTTGGGAACCCCCTGACCCTCAACGGGCACATCTGCCCTCCCTATGTGGTGGGTCCTGGGCTATTGCCAGGAATCCTGATGTCCCTGCCCCATGGCCCCACTGCCTCCAGCCTTTCTCTTCTTTCCCCCTATTACCCACGCCCTCCCAGTGGGGACTCCCCTCTGATCTCCAGTGGGACAGTCAGAATATGTGTGTGTGTGTGTGTGTGTGTGTGTGTGTGTGTGTACACGTGCCTTTCTGGAGATGCCCAGAGGTCACAGCCTCACAGGGACAGGGTGGATAGGTACCCCTGATCATCTCAGGGGCTCTCATTCCCAGGGGGAACCCCATGGGGGGTAGAGGCTGGACTAGGACTGGAGACCAGACCTGCTCCTTGGACCCTGCACACCTCCCTTGTCCCAGGCCAGACCTGCCATTCCTCAGGGTCCCTCTGTCCCTGGGGGTCAGACGGGGAAGTGCATCAGTGTGACCACGGCCCAGGCTCGCCCCCAGGGGTAGGTGGAGGGGAGGTGCCCCAGGTACACAGGCCACCCTCCACAGGGCCGGATGGGTCATGTGGAGGCCAGGTGTGGCCAGGGACCCGCACTCAGCACCTGTAGATGATCCAGACGGACCGGTGATGTGCATGAATCGAACCGTTCCCCACCAGGCTGGTCACCCACGTTCCCACCTCTGCCAACTGCTCTGGGAACCAAACCTCTCCTGAGCCTCAGAACCACGCACGCCCTTGCCAGGCAGGCCTCAGGGTGCGAGGCAAGGTGGGTTGGGTTGGACATCTGGGGACAAGATGGCCAGTGACTATACCCACCCCACCCAGCTGGCCTGGACCGCAGACTCCACCCCGGGGTCCAGGTGCATGGACCCTGGGGCATGGCTGGGCCAGGCCTCCTGGAGGCAGCAGTGGAGGCCGACTCAGGGCAGGGAGAAGTCGGTCCGCCCCTTGCCCTTCTCCTTTCCTCCTTCCGCCTTGTCTTCCTGGCAGGACGTTGGACACGGTTCCAGCCTGTGCCTGGCTGCAGCCCTGTGAGGAGTCAGAGGGTGGCAAGCTGCCCGGGGAGGCCGGGGGCCAACTCCAGGATGACCAAGTGTCAGGGAGCCTACTGTAACTGGGCATCCCCCGGGCACTCAGTGATTTCAGCCCTTTGTATACATGAGCCATGACCCCGGCACCGGGTATCAGCCCATTCCTCACCCCAAGAGGCACGTATCCTCCCCAGCCGAGGCCCCGTCGGTGGCCAGTCCTCCCTCCAGCCCCAAGAGGTCCAGCTGCTCCACAGGCTCTACATCTTTCCCGGCTGGAGCCCAAGCAGCCATCAGGGGCCTGGATCCGGGCCCTGGAGCCCCTCAGGGAGGATGGGTGAGACTGGGCAGGAGCCAGGAGAAGGCCGAGTGGAGTCTCCTTGAGGTCATGGCCTCCTGCTCAGCCCAGACCCAGGTGTGTGCCGACCCCTAGGGCATCTGGGCCCCAGCTGCCGGGCAGGTTCGGGGACAGAGACCACAATGTGGCTCCTGGTAGCTCACAGGTGTCCCTGTGTCCTATAGCTAGACCTGTCCTACCAGCTGGACTCCCTCCTGGTCGGCAGGCAATACCCATGGCCAAAAGGAACAGGCCACTGTCAAGGTCTGGGAAGAATGAGTGGCCAGGCAGAAGGGGAATGCTCGTCCTCGGCTTGGGGGTCCCTGCCCGGGCTGGCGGGGGCTCCGGAGGTGGTATTCCAGCTCTCTGCTGACCAGCCCTGTGCCCAGAAACACCTGCCTCCCTTCTCTGGGCCTCACTCTCCTGCTCTGTGAAATGGGTGATGCAGAGCGATCACTCCCATGGCAGGAACAAGGCGGGTACTGGTGACGGATGGAGCACCCGTACAGGACCCGGATCGCAGACCGCAGTGGGGAAGGGGGGAGGGGACGCCAGTGAGGCCCCGCCCCAAAGCCATCCAGCCTTTCCATGCAGCCACCAGGGCCTGGCATGGCCCCAGGAGCGGTGGCCGACCAGACTCCTGACACAGGTCCCTGTGGCCTCTTTCTCAGCAGTGGGGACCCGGGGGCGGGGACACCCAGGGTGCAGGGGTGCTCGGGGCAGCTCCTCCCTTGGAGGGAAAGAGAACAATGGAGACAGAGAACAATGGAGACGTTCTCTGGGGTCCCCCCAGGCCAGGAGAAATGGGAGGAGCGCTCCCCCAGCCCAGAGAGCTCTTCCCCGTGACGATTTCCCTGGCGGGGCTAGGGGGTCAGCTGGTTATACTGGCTGTGACGCTGCACTTGAATGTGTGAGCCCCCGAATTCACCATATACACTGAGAGGCGGTTTCACTGAAAACTCGGCAGGAACTTGCCTCGGCAACTTGTGAGTCTCAATTTGGAGCCCCGTCCCTGCCAGAGTCCCCAGGGCCGTTCTGTCCTCCCAGTCCCTCTCAGAGACCCCAGGGCCCGTGCTGTCCTCCCATTCACCCCCAGAGACCCCAGGGCCCAGGATGTCCTCCCGGAGGACATCACTCCCGGACATCACTCCCTCCATTCACTCCCGGAGACCCCAGGGCCCGGGCTCTCCTCCTAGTCCTTCCCAGAGACATCAGGCGTCAGCTTAGCCTCAGCCTCCACACACCCCGGGGCAGCCTTGGGCGCTCACGAGCTCTGTCTCTCAGGGTCCGCAAGCACAGCTCCTTACTACCCCTGTCCCCCCAACTGGCGGATGAGACCACATCACCGGTGCCGGCCTGGACGTGAGGATCAGCAGCTTGGACGAGAGCATCCGCCGAGCTGGCAGGGGGCACGTCCCTTGGTCCCCTCTCCGAGACCACCGAGGTACAGACCTCACTTGAACAACTCCTCTGACAGGAGATCATCTCTGGACCTGCCGGGGAATCCAGCCCCGGGAGGTGGCGACGACCTGCTCTGCTCTACAGAGGAGGAGACTGAGGCAACATCATCCTCCCAGGCCGGTGCCTGGGAATCCATGCTTATCTGGGGACAGATACCAAGCCCGCGAGCTCCCTCCAGATCTAGGATGCCGTGGCTCTGACGACACTGACTGGTCATGTCTCCTGCGCCTGGCAAGCTGCAGTGACCCCCGACTCCTTACCTGACGTCCGAGCCCCGAGTGAACTGGGCCAGATGCCCTCCCCAGGGTGTTCCCCTCCCCCCTCCCTAGTGTTTTCCTCCCCCAGGGAGCCCACCATCCCTGCCCCTCGAGCCCCCTGCTACCACCGCCCTGCTCCATGGCTCCCATCCAGAACACCCTCATCTCTAAGGCTGGCTTCAGAGGTCACCTCCTCGGGGTCCTGAGAAAGCCCACGCTTCGGGTCAGAGCGACCCGGGCTCACACCCACAGGGGGGCCACGTCAGAGTCCTGTGACACGCAAGCTCTATGCCAGCTTCTGGGACCTCGGTGCTCTTTTTTGAAGATGGGGTCGGCGGCTCCCACCTCCGGTGGGTGTGTGGGGGATGAAAGCAGGGAGGTGAAGGTGTCCGAAGTGGGGGAGCTTGTGGGGGAGGGGGCTCTCGGGAAGGCAGGGGGAGGGGATGGGGAGGAGGGAAAGGCGGCCTGACCTCTCCCTGCCCAGACTCGTGTCCCCCTCCCCCTCCCCCTGCTCAGCCAGGCACCCGGATGAACAGTGGAGTGGAGTGTGGGGGCCAGGTCAGCAGGGTGGGGGTCTGTCTCGTTTTCCTCTTGACCCGGGTCTCCATACCCGCTGTGTCCAGCCGCCCTGCCTGGGTGGAGTGGCCGTGGCCCCAGGCCTAAGAGGATATGAGGGTCACTGAGCGGGCGTCGGAGATCGGATACGTGCGACCCCAGGTGTCGTGGGCTCCTGCCGCGAGGTGGTCCCGTGCGCGCAGTCCCATGGTCCCGGTGCACCTGCGCAGTCTCCACCTGCCTCGACCTTTGCTGGGAGCACCTCCCCGCCCACAAGGCTCCCGCGCCACATCCTGCCCGAAGGTGGGAGCCAGGGGCCACTCTAGCCGGACTGGTGAAGCTCCTCCTCCAAGCGCTCGTGGAACAGTCGGGAAACTGAGGCCAGGAGAGGCAGGGACTGGCCGGGGACCCACCAGGTGAGCAGAGCCTAGAGGGGCTGGGGGAGGTTTCGGGCTCCTAGGCCAGGGCTTCACTTTCCCAGGGGGTTTTCGAGGGAATGAGAGCCTCTAAGATCCTGAAGGACCACTGAACCTATCCCGTGTGGGGTCCTTTCCTCTGGGCATCCCCTGAGTGGGCACAGGTCCACGCAATTGCATGGAAACACAGTCCCCCGCCCCCCAGTAACTAACCACCCGCGTGGGGGTCAAAGGATGAGTGGACCGTGGAGGTGACAGGGGTTGGGGGAGAGAAGAGGTGTGGGGCGGGGACATTGTCTCCAGGGAACATGCCCATGAGGGGAGCCATGCCAGGCCGATGGCCAGGGGATCCCAAATGCCCCCGTGTGTATCACAGGCACCCCCATTCTAGAGAAGCACCCCACTCAGCCCCTGTGGTTGGAGACCTTCGAATGCGCAACGTGTTCTCATGCTGTGTCCTGATAAATCGAGGCTGTGGTCTCAGGAAAGCCCACAGGGAGAGCCTTTTCCCACTTGCAGACGGTGGGTCCGGTCTCACCCCCGAAGCCTCTGGTCACGTGCCCGGAGGGACGCAAAGGTGACACCGGGAGGCCAAGGCCTGGCCGGTCTAGCCTGACACGGCCCTGATCCGACTTGTGAGTTGCACGAGCCTCCCTGTGTCTGTGAGTGTGTGTGAGGCTGTGTGTGCTTGTAAGGATGGGACGTGGGGGGGAAGCCACCCAGAGCAGGAGCGGGCTGATGGGAGGGTCATGTCCACACCCCAGGTCAAGGGTGACTGGGAGGGACAGGGTGAGTTGTGTAGAGCTATAGGACACAGGGACACATTCTGGTGTCCATCCCCGAGCCCGGCCGGCAGCTGGGGTCCAGGTGCCCTAGTGGTCGGCACACACCAGGGTCTGGGCTGAGCAGGAGGCCATGACCTCAAAGAGACTCCACTCTGCCCTCTCCTGTGTTCCGTGCCAGGCGCACCCCTTCCTCATCCTTCCACGGCCACGTGTGCCCACGAGCCTCACGGGATAGTAGGCACCGGACGTGTCTACAGGTGGCTCCCTCATGGTGCCCCTACAAGGAGATGCCACAAGGACCCCACTGTGCAGATGGGGAGACTGGGGGGCCCCAGAAGGCATGGGGTCTGTGCAGGGTCCCAGCACTGGTCAGGAGGAAAACCCAGGTCTGAACCCAGCTCCGTGTCCCCAAAGCCGTGGCACCGGCCACACCAGGTCTTGCGGGGACGTGTCTGGGCTGTGTTGGTGTCACTGTAGGGACAGGGCATGGGGTGGAGGGGAGCCCTTTGCAGCCTGGGAGGGGCTCTTGTAGGAGCAGGAAGCCGGGTAAGGGGACCCCAGGAAGTGACCTCACCTCCCTGGTCACAGAGCCCAATTGAACTCAGAACCCGGGTCACCAGGCACCCACGTTCTGGAGACAGCGCCCGACTGGGCTCATTCGTTGGGATAACCTTTGCCTGACGAACATGTTCTCCTGTTGTGTGCCCGTGTCCCACGGCTGCCGGCTCGGGGGAGCCCGTGGCCGGGACGCTTCCCGACCCTGGAGACAGCGGGTCAGGTCGTGCACAGGACGCCTCAGGTCTCTAGCTCGCAGGGACCCAAAGGTAACACAGGGAGACCCAGAGACAGCCGGTCCAGCCCGACACCGCTCTGATCTGACCTGTGCGGCCCACGTCCCCTCCCGTGTGTGTGTGTGTGTGTGTGTGTCTGTGTGTGTGTGTGTGTCTGTGTGTGTCTGTGTCTGCGTGCCTGTGTGGAAGGAGGGGTCGTGTGTGGAGGGCCCACTTGAGCAGGGGCAGATTGATGAAGGGGTCAGATCCCTGGTGGGCGGGTCAGGCTCACATCCCCGTCAAGGCTGGATGGGAGGGACAGGGTCTGCTGGGGTGGCCCTCTTGTCCTCGAGGTTCATCCCGAGCCCTGCTGGTGGATGTCACTGTGTCCCAGGGGCAGGTCTGTGCACATTCAGGTCTGTGTCCAATCTGGGAGCCACAGGTGGAGAGGGTGGAAGGACTCTGAGGATGACTGGGCGGGGCTGTGATGTCTCTGACCCGTCCGCGGGTCACTGTCTTTACAGAAATCAACCGATGAAATCGGGAAACGATTGGCGGAATCCCGAATCACCTACCCTACAGAGTTGTGCGTGTGCCCCGTCGCCCAGGAGGGCCACCCTGGACCGAGGGAGAGAGTGGCTGCAGGGAGGTCTTGGGAAGCAGAGCCTGGAGATGACCTGGGAAGGCCTCCTTCACCGCCCCGGCCCCTCCACAGGGTCCTGGTTCACAGGTCCTGGGATGAGGACCCAGAGCCCCTGGAGCCAGAGCCCGAGGGTGAGAAGGCTGGGGTGGGAGATGTGTGTTCACGGGGCCCGGGCGGTGCTGGGCCACCCAGGGAGGAGCCCCCGGGAGCTGGTGTGGGGCCAGGCGCAGACACTGAGAGCCCCAGGCTGCGGCCTGCAGGGGGCAGAGGTCCTGGTGTGGGTTCCTGGCCGTGGCTTCTCAGGGAGGCTCTGGGGTGAGTTGTGTGTCTGCAAAGGCCCCTGGAGAGGCCAGCGCTGGGTGGGGGGCGGGGGGACCGTCCCTCCTCTCACCCTGAGGCCTTGGAGCCGCTGTAACCATCACTCTGTTTCCTTCTCAAGAGTCCGGGGCAGGAGCGGAAGCCGGTGCGGCTCCAGAGCCCGACCCAAGGGCATCCGGGTCCTCGGCGTCTCTGCAGGCAGGGGTGGAGTCTGGGGCGACTCCTGCAGGGGCCGGAGAGCCAGCAGGTGACCTGGTACCTGTGCTGGGACAGCGGGCACCTGAACAGAGTCAGCTGGTTCCTGCTTCTGCTCCCGACACCGTTCCTGCCACCGCCCTTGTTCCCGCATGGATGCGGGCCACAATTCAAGGGCCCGAAGGCCTTCGAGAGGTGTTTATTGTATTTCTAATTGTTGCTCCAATCCCAGTCTCCGCCCCCCCACCAGAATGACTCTTCCTCTTCTCCCTTATCCTTTCTCTCCTCTACTTTTTAGCTGTTACTTTATTTGCTTATGGTTTGTTTAAAATCCACATTCATCTTCAATAAAAATTTTGTTTATTTTCCGTTGTGCAATTCCTGAGCGCTGGGCATGCTCACGATTCTGTGAACCATGCCCCAGAATATTGTTGCAGAATAATTTGTTCCACGAGGTCACTGTGTACCTGGAGCCCTCACTCCCCATTCGTGCCCCCGCCAGCCCCTGGGAACCCCCAGTCTGCTTTCCGTGTTCCGTTATGTAGTCTGAAGGTTTCCTTCAAGTGGAATCTCGCCTGAGATACCTTTGGGTCTGTACCAACTTTTCAGATGGGACAGATTCATTTTCGTACTTTGTGGCCATTTGAAAGAGACTTTTCTCCTTTGATATTGAAATCACAATGGATTAAAGATTAGGTGGGAAAAAAGAGGCCCCTTCGGTGACAATGGGCACGGTCTCGGGGTGGAGACCCCTGTGCGTGCTGTGACACCACAGCCTGAAGCCAGACAGGACACGGCCGGTCCTCCCGTGGCCCAAACAGAAACCGGGAGATGCAGAAGGCGGGACGGTCACACCACAGAGGGGAGAGCATCCCTCACGACCCAGGGCCAGAACGGTTCACAGGCCTCTGGGCCAAATAATGTTCCAAATCAGTGCGTTCCCCGGGATGGAGGCCAGACACGTCCCAGTCCAAGGGGAGGCGACCCCCACGGGAGCAGGCGTCAGAGATGCGGGACGTCCCGGGGAGGGACTCGGGCAAGTGAGACCCGAGGGACGCAGCGCTGGTCACCTTCAGACGGACAGGTTTCTGGTCTGGGGACTGGCAGCCCAGGTGACAATGTGAGGAAGCAGAGGCCCCAGCCTATCCCCAGCGAGAAGTCCTCGTCCTGCAGGGGACCGGCTGGCCCAATACTGGTAGAGCCCCCAGAGCCCGGAGTCGGCCCTTCCCCAGCCCCATGTGGGGCCCCAGGAAGCCTGGTCGCTCTGCTCCCCTGAGTTCAGGGGGGGCCCTCGGCAGGTGGTGGGGTTTCCCAGGAAGAGGGACCCCGAGCCCCAGGACGCCAAGATGCAGGCCCGCGGGTAAGACAATCCAAAGTCTAGGAGATGGGCTTCCTGACGCAGTTCGTCTTACTAGTGACCCAGGCTGTGCTATTAGCCTCGGTGTCCCCATCTGTGACATGGGGAGGTAACGGGCCTTGTAGATGCGTTGTCGCACTCCCTGAGAGATGAGGTGGAATCGTGGCCTGGTGCCTGGAGGACATAAAAGGGCCACCTGGAAGGCTGTCCCAGAGTCCCCCAGGGCACAGGATTCCGGTAGCCACTCTTTGGCCCCTGCTCACTGTCCCACTTCTGGGAACACTCAGCGTTGTTTGCGGAGGAGGTGGAGACGATCCAGGAGGTCAACAGGTCCCACGTGGAGGCAGGTCAGCGCTGGAGGGACAGAAGGACGTGTCCCGTGCCCCCTTCCAGGGCCCGAGTGGTGACGCCCTCTGACCGGACCTCTGACCTGAGCTGGTGTGGACCCCGCTTCTATGGTTCCCCTCCCTCCCTCCTTCCGTTCCTCCTTCCCTAATTCAGCTGGGGAACTCAGGTCCCTGCTGTGTGCTGAGCACCATGACCTCTTCAGTGAGCACGACCCTCCGGCATCCCCCGGGTGGCATCTTCCTTTGCAGGGTCTGAATCTTCCTGCGCTGTGTCCCCTCTGGCGAGTCTGGGAGGGAGGCCTCTGCACATGTCCCTGCAAGGAAGCACGAGTCCAGAAGGTCCAGACCACCTGCCCCAGGTCCCAGCCTGTGGAGCCTGAACGGCAAGGCGGCCCCAACCCCCACAGTGGATGAGGAAGGCTGGACCTTCGTCCCTCCCAGCCTTCTCCAAAGTGCAAGGCCTTCTCTCCAGCCCAGGGTGAGCCTGCTGGGCACACAGGCCGCTCCGAACATGCCCTCGTTCACATGTGGGTCTGGGCCCCTTGCCCCACCCTCAGCTCCTCTGCCGGATGCAGGGGGAGCCCTCTCCTCTCCCTGCGTCTGCTCCTGGGGTCCCGGCCTGCTGGCCTCAGAAGAGCTTGCAGATTTGCTCCCCGTGACCAGCGTGGGATCAGGGACACGATGGGGGCTGTGGGTCGAGGCCAGGCCCTAGTGAGTACGGGACGATGGGATTTGGTAAAAGAATGACCCGCAGGTTCAGCTGGACTCCCGTAGACTGAGCCACCAGACTGCATACCCACTGGTGCCCCCTGAGCGCACAGGACAACACGGAACAGAGGAGCAGAGACAGGGAGGGACAGGCTTGGCCCAGCGCTCACCTGCCCTTACGGTTTCAAACCTCACCTATATGGGGGCGGGCGTATGCTGTCTCGACGGTACCTAAGGCAGAAGCCCTGTGTGGCAAACACAGGACAGAGCTGCTCAGGGTGACACCGGGATGAGGCGTGGACTCCCCGAACGTCCACGGCCCCCTAGAGGCCCGACCCCCAATCCCAGAAGCACAGCTTGACGAGCCCATGAGGAACCCATCGCTTCTTTTTATAGCAGGAAACACTGAGGTTTTGTCCGAGGTCACCCAGAACATCGAGGGCAGAGCCCGTGGCAGGTGGCCTGAGACCTGGCATCTGTCCACAGAGACACGTCTCCTGTTGTCGCCCGGTCCCGGTACCGAGGCCCCGCGGGGGCTGACATGGATGTCTGGGTCTACCCTGAGCTTTCCAGAGCCGTCTGCTGGGCTCCCGGGAAAACGCTGGCCCTTGCTCCAGACAGAAGGTTCTGCCCTCCGGTAAGAAAAGGGAGGTGCGTGCACTCACTGGGCTAGAGGCCCTGCCCCCACCTGCCCTTGGCGATTAAGGTCTGGGGAGCCCTGTCTTCCTGCTCCTTCCAGGGTTCTAAGACATGCTCGACCACGTAGCCCCTCCTTCCTGGGAGACATTCCCAGGCCTCCTCCGGGATCTCAGGCGGAGGTCACAGCAAGGGATCGAGCGGGAGGATGTGGGTGGTAGGGAGGTTGAGGACGGAGTTTGGAGGCCAGGGCTCCCGGTCCAGCTTGGCCGCTAACCAGAAAAGGATCCCTAGCCATTCCCCCGGGGGTGCCGCCCCATCCCCTTGGTGACGTCAACCCCTCTCCTGGAGTTACCAGTGGGGAGACCGACCACCAGGAAGTTCTTCCTCATCTGCCCGGAAGAGTCGAGACCAAGTTCACGGACAAATCGAGGGGCGTGTTTCCCTACACACCCATTTGACAGATGGGAAATCTAAGGACAGGCCAAGGGAACGGAGGCTTGCTTCTCCGGGGTAGCTCGGGCATAGCCCCTTCACCGCGGGCCTCACTTGGCTTGGTCCTAAGCTGCTGGTCGAGCCCGCTGATCCCAGCGAGACCACACGGCTGTCACCAGAAGTCCTCAGTGAACCCCTCCCTGCTCCAGTCAGCTCCAGGCGAGCAGGAACTAGGTTGGCTCATTGCTCTAAGTCCAAGTCCCCAGAACCTTCCCGCAATGTAGTGGACGTTTACCTTCTCTCGAATAACCTGGTGAATTGATATGTGTCAGGTGCTGTCATTGACAGAAACCGCCTCTGTCCTTGTTCCTTTGTGGATGGGTCCATGCCTGCCCTCAGCACCCTGTCTGCTCCCCGCTGTGTGCACGCACCTGGATCCCAAAAGCGAGCCCCGGACCCCACCCAGGAGGTGGTACGGCCTCTCACCCGCAGCCAGCAAGGGGGAGCGCCGTCCCCATGGCCCTCCTCCCCCTAAGAAGACACGTAAGCCATATTCCCCAAGGTTTTTAACAATCACACACACACGCACACACACACATGCACACACATAGAGCGAAGGGTGGGGGCCCTGGAGGACCCGCACACGTATGTCTCCTGCACCTCCCGCCGCCCCCGTGCTTTTGTGGGTTTGCTCTGGTTCTCTCGGATCCTCCTCCCGGCTCCCTTGAAGTTGTCAGGCCTCTGCCCGAGTCCCTGGGTCACCCACCCACCTCTCCTGTTAGGAAGACGTGCAAATGCACACCCTGCATTTCCTCCCATCTTCCTCTCTCCTCCCAGACTTCGTTCGTCCGATTTGGGAGTCGAGAACACCCCTTGTGTCTTCCCTCACCTGTCCTTCCACCCAGCTCTTCCCAGGCCGGCCCCGAGGCAGTCCTCGGGCTGGATTTGTCTCCTGGGAGGTGGGGGTGAGCGGACAGAGGGCAGAGGGTGCCGGTGGGGGCAGGAGAGGGCCGTGGCCCACAGGCCGAGTGCCGGCTTATCTGCCAGGGCCCCCGGGCTGGGTGAGCCCCGCCGGCTCTCCTCTTTCTTCCCGGGAGGCATCCTTGTCCTGAACGGGCACCAGGGAACCTCAGTGAAGAGACCACTTTGCTTTGAGACGAGGGGCGGAGTGGCAAGGGCTGCAGAGGACGTTGGCCTTGGATGGGGAAAGCGAGGCCGGCCACGCACCGCTGTCCTGTTCAGGTCCCTCTGGCACCTGGGTGCACCTGCAGCCGGAGGGGCTGGTTCCCGGCAGGCTGGCCGCGTCCCCTTGGAGCCCCGGTCCCTCCTCTCTGCCTGAGGACTCTCTCCCAGAGACGGGAGCCCGTCACAGCTGTCTCTGGGGACCTCTGCTTCCTCACGTTGTCACCCGGGCGGCTGGTCCCCAGAGCAGAAACCTGCCCCTCTGAAGGCGACCACCGCTGCCTCCCTCGGGTCTCTCTTGCCCGAGTCCCTCCCCGGGACGTCCCGCATCTCTGACGCCTGTTCCCGTGGGGGCCGCCTCCCTTGGACTGCGACGGGTCTGGCCTCCATCCCAGGGAATGCACTGGCTTTGGTGCATTATTTGGCCCAGAGGCCTGTGAACCTTTCTGTCCCTGGGTCGTGAGGGATGCTCTCCCCTCTGTGTTGTGACCGTCCGGCCTTCTGCATCTCCCGGTTTCCCATTGGGCCATGGGAGGACCGGCTGTGTCCTGGCTGGCGTCAGACTGTGGCGTCACAGCACGCACAAGGGTCTCTGTCTCTGACATGTGCCCTCTTTACTAACACAGCCTCTTGTATCCTCGTGACATCCCCTGCCCTCCCCGGTGGAAGGCCCGTGTGACCGGTTCTGAGGGAGAGAATATAACGATGGGTGTCGCGTCCAAGGTGGTTCATGAAAGCCTGTGGTCTCTGGATTCCTTTTCTCCCGGGTCCATTCCCTGTCTCTGTGTCAGTGTGTGTGTCTGTGTGTGTGTCTGTCTCTGACGAAGCAAGAGCAGATAACATGAGCTACCCCAGAGGCCCAGTGCCAAAAACCTGCAGAGGCTCCGGGCTGAGACACAGAAGTCCTGAGACCCCCCAGGCCCAGCCGAATCCTGCCAAGAGCACGTGCCCGGTCGCGGTCTTGGAGGCGGACCCTGCCCCAGTCGAGCCTCAGCTGAACTGCAGCCCTGGCCTCCTGGGTGACCGTGGGGCTGAGGCTCCCAGCCGAGCCAAGCCGGGAGACTGGTACAGAAAGTGTGAGGTGGTCCAAGTAAGGTGAATGTGTCCCCCAGCACAGACAACAGTCCATCCTCCAGGCTGGGGGCTGGGCCCACCCTCCTCCGTCCCGAGCTCTCTCCGGCCACACTGGCCCCTCCTCAGCTCCTCTCCGGACAAACCCTCTGTGTCTCCGAGTCTCTGCAGCTTTGCTCGTCCCCACAGCACACTGCTTGCAGACTTGTGCGGGACTGGCTCCTCTTGTCCATCTGGGTCCCAGCATCAGGGCCACCCTGGAGGCCTGTGAGACACTCCCCCCCACCCATAGGCCCCTGGCCACCCTCCTTCACCCTGCTTCATTTCCCGACAGTGTTTTGTCTTTCCTTTCACACAGATTCACTCTTGTGCTTTGACCCAACTCCCCCTCTGGGCTGTGAGCTCCTGGAGGGCTGGGACCTCGCGGGACCTTTGACTCCGGTCCCTGGGCCCAACACAGCCCCTGCTCAGGGTGAGAGGCGCAGGAGCTGAATGCGTCCAGAGAGGATCTCAGAGTCCCTACCTGCCTCTGAGCAGCTCATGCTGTGGACATGCAGACTAATAGTAAGAGGTACATGTTGGGTTGGGGGCAGGGGACGCCCAGCATGACCCCTGAGCGTCCCTTCCCGCTCCAGAGGCTTCACTGAGCACAGTGGACACAGCCTGCCGCCTGGTGGTCAGCACCAGCATGACAGTCCCAGGCTTGGAAACCAGAAAACAAAACACACACCTTTGTTTGGATGTAGTCAAGGCAGCAGCCCTCCCTGGCCTTAGGGGGGCACAGGGGCAGGACCTGCGGGCTCCAGGGGCGATGTGAGGACTTCAGAAGCCTCCCTTGTCCCCCGTTCCACCTCTCCCGTCCCAGTGCCCCGTTCATTCCTATGGCTTCCTCACCCCAGTCAGGGCACTACCTCTGGAAGCCCTTCCTAATGAGGCCCCGGGGCTCCGACAAGGAGGGTCTTGACCTCGGTCCCCACACCAGGGTCCGCTGCTCAGCCATGTGCTGCCCACCCAGGTCCTTGGTCCTCCAAGCCCCCAGGCTGCCCTCCACTCAGAAGGACCTTGAGGGAGGAGAAAGCATTTTCCCAGGACCAGGAGCATCTTGGGGCAGGGGTGGAGGTCCAGGGCCAGCAGACAAGCCTGTGGGACCCTTGGGACACCACGTCTATGCAGCCCAATTTACACAGGAGTAAGCTGAGGCCTGTCCCGTAGCCCCCTCCCAGTAGGGGGGTGTCTCCTTCTAGCTCCAGGCTGGTGGTGGACACAGGACCCCAGACCCCTTCTTCTCTGGGTTGCCCCGGGGAGTGCCCAGCCCAGGCAGCCCCCTGGGTACCCTGGAGACCCCGCTGCTCATCAGACTGGCACGTCTCCCCACCCCATGTATGAGCCCTGGTCGTGCTCCCAGCCCACTGGGGACCCCTGCCCCGTGGCAGAGCTGCCTCCAGTCCCCTTCTCCTTGCCCCGGTGTCACCTCCCCCCTCCAGGGTGTACTCCCCTTGAGCCGCTGCCGGGTGGTCAGTGTGCGTGTGTGTGTCTGTGTGTCTGTGTGTGTGTGTGTCTGTGTGTGTGTCTGTCTGTCTGTCTGTGTGTGCGTGTGCTTACCTGTAAGGTCTGGGGACATCCAGATATAACAGCCCCACCTCGTATGGCGTTGATAGGGATCCAACGGGATCTCAGGGGTCTCATTCCCAGGGCGAACCCCAGGGGAGGACTGAGTTTGGCCTAGGACGGAGACCCCCACTGCTTGGACTCTGCCCACCTCACGTAACCTGGGCCGGTCCCTGGCCTCAGTCTCCCACCTGGCCCTGAGGTTGGGCGTGCAGTGACGTCAGCGTGGACAGGGCCCAGGCTCTCCTCCTGGGTGGATGGAGAGATGTGCCAGGCACAAAACCCTCCCTAGCAAAGGGCAGCTGGGTCTCGTGTCCTCAGCCTGGCACGGCTGTGTGCCCTCCCCGGGGGGCTCCGTGCCGCTGATCCCGTGTGCGCCCTGCCTCCAGACCGCTGCCCTGTAACCCCAAATCCTGTGAGCCCTCGGATCAGCCTCACCCCAGCCAGTGGGCTGCAGACTTGAGGGCCGGGATGGGTTGGACACGCGGGTACACGAGGGTCGCCGAATGTACCTATACCGTCCCAGCTGTCACAGACCCCACGCTCCCCCCCAGGGTCCAGCTGGGTGCACGGCCGGGGCAGGGGGCCTGGAGGAGACGGTGGACACCAAGTACGGGCAAGGAGAGGATCGGCCTGTCCCCTCCCCCCTCCCCCTCCTTCTCTCCACCTCCTCCCACGGTCTTCCTGCCAGGATCCGGGACACAAGGGGCAGCCTGTCCCTGGCTGCAGCCCTGGCCGGGTCAGAGGGGTGGGAGGGAGCCCAGGAAGGAGGGGGCACATCGTGGGGATGTCTGAGTGTTGGGGGTGGTTAGAGTTGCTAGGGACCCCCCGGGGTGCTCACTGACTTCACCCCTTCTTATACATGAACTGCGGCCCCGGGATCAAGGGCACTCAGCTCTGAGTGACCAAGTCCAGCCGTGAACGGGAACGAGGGACTCAGTCTTCACCCTCATGGAGCCCTGCCCTGACCATCACAGGTCTTGTCCTGGGTTGGGGCTCCCCCAGCCAGGTGATCCCCGTGCCTCCTGCTCACCTTCCTGAGATGGGAGTCACAGACCCCATTTTCAATGAAGAAAATGAGGCTCTGACACCCACCACGTGAGCTTGTGGGTCACAGGGCTGGGACATGGCCCTATTGTGTGTTTGTCCCCTGGAGAATCCGACCCAAAGCCTGAGCTCGCATGGGAGTCTGGGGAGGCTCCAGCCTTGGAGATGAGGACGTCCTGGGTGGGGGCCATGGGAGGGGTGGTGATGGCAGGGACCTCTGTGGGGCCGGGGCTCCGTGGGCTCCCTTGGGGGGGAAGGCCCTAGGGAGGCCGGGGTGGGGTGAGGGGTACCTACGGGGGAGGGCGTCTGGACCAGCTCACGCAGGGCGCCGGATGTCGGGCCAGGAGTCGGGGGTCACTGCAGGTTGGGGAGGATGGGGATGCTCTGTCTCTGTGGCCCCCAGCTGCTGACCGTGGGGGAGACGCCGTCCCACCGCTTAGGCTGTGAGCTCGAGGGCGGGGTGGTGTCTGGGCTTCACCATCATGTGCGGGTGCCTGCACACAGCAGCAGACAGACACGGGTGCTGATGCGTGCGGGGATGAATGAATGGACACCGGGCTGCGGCTCCCATCTGTCGCTGTAAACAGCGGGGCCCGCGTCATGCGGCTCTGGGACGGTCCCAGTGAGTCAGCGAGATGTGAAGTGTTATTCCTCACCCGGCACAGTTTGAGGGCTGAGAATCCAGCAGGGAACGGGACGGGGTGTGTTCGCATGGAGCTGACCGGAGCGGGTGCCGCTCGAGCCGGGCACAGACGCCAGAAATACGTGGCTTGTGGGTGTTCTCGTCGGCCCTCCCTCTCCGGCTGGGGACGTGGTGGCCGCTGGCCTGTGGCAGAGGGAGTAGCGGGAGGGAGCGGAGTCCACACGGCCCCCAGGCGAGGGGCAGGGGCAGCACAGAGCTGACGCGGAGGGGCAGGGAGAAGCACCCGGGGCCTGCAGCCTGCCCGTCTGGACACGTGTGTGGGCTAAGCAGGTGACGTCTAGCCGGTCAGTCCCAGGAGCCACGACACTGGGCGTCCAAGGGCGATGCCACGGAAAGCCAAGCACCCTGTTCCCAGTTTGATGCCGACTCAAACGCCCAGGACCCACCTGGGAGCCAGGGGAGGTGGAGGTCAGCGGTGGGATTATGGGGTGTCTCCGGGCCCATCACTATTCTGTTTCTCATTTCTAACATTCTGTAGGAAATATGCCAGTAACTGGAACAAGGTATCACACATGATGTCTGCATAACGCCCTGTTCTAGATTTTCTGAAACAAGGTCCTCTATAATTAGGGTCATGGCAGACGCTGGACCTCGGCCAGCACCCCGGCGGGAGACACCGTGGCTGGCGTGCAGGGTCTGGGGCGGCAGGGCCGCCTGGCAGGGGCGGGGATGTTGGGGGACGCACATCTCCCCCGGAAACCTGCTGTGTTACTAGGGTCTCAGCCCTCCCCGCAGTGTCTTCATTTTGTATTCCACCTGAAACTGGCCCAGCCTTTCGTTCCAGAATTTCACACGTCCAGTAACAGCCGGGACAGAGGAGTGAGGGCACAGGTGTTTCCTACAGCTGCCCTGGGCCAGTGTCCGCCTTTCCTGGCTTGTTTCCCAACTGTCCCTGAGGGCCTGAGGTGGAACCACATCGCTCACCCAGCCTGGGGGCAGTGTGGGCTCTCAGCAGGGCTGGAGGGTAGCAGGAGGCAGGGGGTGGGGACGCCGGAGGCAGGGGTGGGGACACTGGGGCAGGACTGGGGCCCTCCAGCCAGGGCAGGGGAGGAGACGCACACCTGGGGCAGGGGAAGGGAGGCTGAGGCTCAGGTCACGGGCCTCAGTCCTCAGTCGCGTCCTGGGACCCAGCCGTGAGGGAGCTCACCACGCCCCAGAGACTCCGCTCCTCCTGTTCCCGCGTGGTGCACGTCCGTGGGGGTGTTGGAAGGGTTCCTCCAGCCGCTGTGGGGCCTCATCGTGCGCACTGGGTGTGCGCAACCTGTTGCAGGGCGACCCGTGCCCGCCCACAGTTTGCAGACCTTGCACAGGGCTCAGCTGGTGCCCAGAGTCCACTTAGGACTTTCCGGTGCCGGGGCAGGTCTGGGTGCCCTTCGACTGCCCAGCCGCCCCGGGGTACCGGGGATCCTTTGTCTGTCCCCGGGCCTTTGTCTCGCACTGTCCTTGTTTGTGTATGAAGGGACCGGCTGGAGACCTCCGTCCCTCCATGGAGGATCGGGGACCCCCGTCATCCAGCAGGTGAGAGGGCGGATCCTCGGCACCAAGGGGAGCACCGTCCACCACCACTGCCCTCGACCCCCTCGGGGCGCCTGGCGGCAGGGGCACACCTGAGGTCATTTTTCCTGTAATGACCTGGTAGCAGGTGCCCAGCTGTAGCTAGGGAGGCTGTGTTGGGCCTTTTCTATACACAGAATAACGCAGATGTGCTGGTTTCCGAAGGCTCCTTTAATGCAGCTGCTGTTGTCAAGGTTCACCATGAGTGCGGCATGGACCGGGAGTTCAGTCGGTCTCAAGCCTCATAATGTTCTTCAAATCATTGTTATTGTGTAGATAGGCCGTGTTCTGTATCCACTCAGCAGTCGATGGACATTGGGGGTGTTTCTACCTTTGGGCAACTGTGAGTGGCAATGCTGTGAATGTTCACGGTCAGGCTTTTCACAGGTTTTCATCCCTGGATCATACGGATACTCCGTGTTTACGTTTTGAAAAATGGCCAGACTGTCTCCCAAAGGGCTACATCACTTTATATTTCTGCCAGCAAAGGAGGAGGACCCCAACGTCTACGCATCCTTGCCAACACTTCTTCATATCTATCTTTTTAATGACAGCCGTCCTGGTGGATGTGAACTTGTATCTCATTGTGGCCTTGATTGGATTTCCATCCTAAAGAACGATGTGGAACACTGTCAGTCACTTGTTTATCTTTTCTCGAGTAACGTCTCCTCAGCTGCATTTCCCATTTTTAAAAAAATTTTTTTAATGTTTATTTATTATTGAGAGAGACAGAGACAGAATGTGAGTGGGTTAGGGGCAGAGAGAGAGGGAGACACAGAAGCAGAAGCAGGCTCCAGGCTCTGAGCGGTCAGCACAGAGCCTGACGCGCGGTTCGAACTCACGAGCTGTGAGATCATGACCTGGGCCGAAGTCGGCCGCTCACCAACTGAGCCACCCAGGCGCCCCTGCATTTCCCATTTTTAAATTGGATGCGTAGTTTCTTCCTACTGAGTTGTAAGATTTAATATGCATTCCACATGCAAGTCTCTTAGGATATATGTCCTTAGCCGATTCATTGTCCCATTCAGTAGGGTGCCTTCTAGCTTTCGTGATGCTGTCTTTCAGTTCACCTACTTGTAGTGTTTCTTTTTGAGAGAGAGAGAGAAAGACAGAGTGCAAGTGGGGGAGGGGCAGAGAGAGGGAGACACGGAATCCGAAGCAGCTCCAGCTCTGAGCCATCAGCGCAGAGCCCGATGCGGGGCTTGAACCCACGAACTGTGAGATCATGAGCTGAGCTCAAGTCGGCTGCTTAACCGACTGGGCCCCCCGGGGGGCCACTGATTTCGTTTCACTGACGCGTGGCATTCAGTCAGTTCCGTATATACCTCGATGATTGGGTAGCTGTGTGTATGGCCGTGATCACACAGCAGGTCCTGTTAACGTCCATCTGCACACGTAGGTGCACATGTTTTCTCGTTACAGAGACTTTTCAGATTTACCCCTTGGCAGTTTCCACACGTGCAATGCAGTATTAACTATAGTGACCACGCTGCACATCACATCCCTAGACTTATGTCTTTTATCACCGGCAGATTGTACCTTTCGACCACCTTCCCTGGTTCGCTCATCCCTTAGCCCCTGCCTCTGGCAACCACCCGTGTGATCGCTCTATCTGTGAGTTCTTTGAGCTCTGTTTTTAAGATCCAACTTATGGGGCGCTTGGGTGGCGCAGTCGGTTAAGCGTCCGACTTCAGCCAGGTCATGATCTCGCGGTCCATGAGTTCGAGCCCCGCGTCAGGCTCTGGGCATGAGTTCGAGCCCCGCGTCAGGCTCTGGGCTGATGGCTCGGAGCCTGGAGACTGTTTCCGATTCTCTGTCTCCCTCTCTCTCTGCCCTACCCCATTCATGCTCTGTCTCTCTCTGTCCCAAAAATAAATAAAAAACGTTGACAAAAAATTAAAAAAAAAAAAATAAGATCCCACTTACAAAGGAGATATGATATTTGTTTTTCTCTGTCGGACTTATTTCACTTAGCATAATATCCTCGTCTGTGTTGTCACAAATGGGTTTCCTCCTTGTTTATGACTGACTAGTATTCTATGATATGTACGTGTCTGTGTGTGCACACTCCCACATCCTCTTTATCCGTCCATCCATCGTGGACGCTTGGGTACCTTCCAGGTCTTGACTCTGTAAGGAATGCTGGGAGGCGGGGGTAAGATATCTTTTGGTGTGAGTGTTTCGTTTTCTTCCTATAAATACCCGAAGGTGGAATTGCCAGGTTACCTGGTGTTTCTATTTTCGATGTCCTGAGGAGCTTCCATGCTGCTCTCCGCATTGTCTGCACCAGTTTACTGTCTCGTACAATTTCTTTCTTGGTACTGTGCTTGTATCCTGCAGCCTTGCTGAACTATTTTATTACTTCCAGAAGCTTTTCTGTGTAATCTGTATGATATCCCATGTACACAGTCATGTTATTTGCAGCTAGAGACGGCTTTCCTTCATTCCCTCCAATCTAGATGTCTGTTATCCCCCTTTGTTGCCTCGTCGACACGGCTGAGACCTCTAGGACAGCGTGGGCTGCGGCCGGGGGCTTGGGCCTCGTCCGTCTTGCTCCTGAACTCAGGGCCAAGGCTTCCAGTCTTTTCTCCGTTCTGGGTGACGGGAGCTGTGGCTTGTTCGCAGGTGGCTCAGGAAGTTCCCTTCTGTTTCTGCTTTGAGCGTTCGTATCACGAAATGGTGTTGGATTCTGTCAAGCGTTTTCTGTACTCAGTGGCGATCAGATTTTACAGCAGATTGAAAGCCACAAAGTCGCGTTGCTTTCCATCTTCTTCTGTCTTTCTCCCTCACACAAACACACAGAACTTCTCTGGAAGCTCATCAGATCCGGATGGGAGCTCTTGGGTCCTGGTTAGCCTCGTTCGGGCCGCTGTGTGCCTGGGGGTGGGCCCGTTCAGAGGACACGCCCCACAAGGGACAACTAGAAATCAAAATAGTAATGATAATCTTCCAGGTGGTGGCTGCCTCTGGCATGCGTATGCCATAATTTCCTCTTCTCTGTCCTGACTGTAGAGTGAGAACTTTTAGCATTAAAGGAGACAACTGTACGGGAAACAGAGCATATCAAGCATGTGTCTTAACGGGTAATGACCAGGAGGCAAAATCCCCTGCTCACCCGAGACGCATGTCAGAGGGAATACAGCATCTTCTGTACTGACTGCCTTTGTGGAAGTCCACGTTCCAAAAAGACCATTTCTGGCTTGTTTTCTGAGGCCTCGCGTCGGGAGGCCCGCTTTTCTCTTCCGGGAGTCTGGGTGCTGACGGTGTTTCTGGCCGGTCTCACGAGCGGCAGTTCTGAGCCCACAACTTGGCCTTTTCCAGGTAAGAGGGCTTGGGGGGTCACCTGTGTCCTCAGCCAGGAAAGCATCAGCCACGCACTTCTCGGCATTCCCAGGAGGTGCCCGCAGAGCCCAGTACACAGCGCGAGGCCTGGACCGGGGAGGCACTTTGCACGCTACGTGGCGCTCGGTCTCTAAGGCCCGCAAGTGACAGAGACTCTTAAAGTGGGAACGGGAAGGCAGTTTAGCGCTGTGGTAGTTGAGGTTCTCCAGGTTAAGCTCCAAATAAAGAGAGTGAGAGAGTCATCCTCCCTCCTAACGTAGCACAGCTGTCCCACGTACGGTTCAAACCATACAAATCCTCTCCCCGAGGAGGATGCTGAGCTCTCAGGGGACATCCACGCTTGTCTCTGATATCCTGTGACTTACGTCCTATGATGTGAAGTGAGCCATTATTAATGCATCTTATGTTACACGATAAGAAGACAAGGAAGGGAAGAAAAGAGAGGTATTTGATATTCACACATACGGTCTACAGGTGAGGAAGACGCCCTGGTGTGGATCCTCGGGCTGGGGCTTCTACACGCGCTGGAACATTTTCTGGTTTTGCAAAGGCATGTGGGAAGGCGCTCACGTGGGCAATTTTCGTCCTCTTGTGGCACCAGTGCCGACCACGGTGCCGGCTCGACCCCCGGCTCCAAAGCTCGCACCGCCTTCAGGGCCAGCTCTTTGGTACCGAATCCGGAGTTAGAGCCCTCTCCGGCACAAGCCCAGCAGCAGACAGAGCGGCAGCCACGGAGCGCGGGCCGGCTCTCCCACCTGATCCAGTGTCAAGTCCAGAGCCGTTGTTCTAACATCAGCTCACGTGAGAGCCCCGGAACCACAGCCGGCTCCAGCACCGGCTCCAGGACCAGCGGAAGGGCTGCAACCAGCACAGGCACCCGCGGTATCACCGGCTGCAGAGACAGAGGCAGCTCTGTCGTCAACCGACTTGCCAGGTCCGGCACCAGCCAGCTCTGGAGTCTGGGTCGGACCGATGTACATTCCAGAGCAACGGACAAGGCAGGAGTGAACTAGACCTGGTCCTCATCGCTCCCGGCAGCACGACTAGAGCTATAGGCATCTCTAGGGTTGGAACAGTCTCCAGAGCCAGCGTCAGCACCGGAAGTGGCCTCAGAGCCAGATCCCGCCCTAGAGCCAGCTCCGGCACCGGCTCAAGAGCTCGAGAGACCTGCAGAGCCAGCCAGCTCCCACCGAAGTGCCAGACTCAGAGTCGGTCTGAGCCCCAGCCTCTGCGTCTGAGCCACTGCCACAGCCGGTTCTGTCACCAGCTCAGAACCACAGCCAGAACCGGCTCCAGAGCCAGAGGTCAAGCCCCTTCCCAGCTCGAGTCAACTCCAGGTCCGGCACTGATTCAACTGCCGAGATCGAGGCCGCTCCAGCTTTAGCTCCGGTGCCAGGTCCAAGGTCAGGGTCGGTGTTCTCCCACCAGCCAGCTCTGGCTCGATGCCGGCTGTAGCGCTACCTCTAGAGACGGCGGCCACTCTCTCGCCAACTCCTTTGTCAGCCTCGGTGGTTGTTCCAGTGTCCACGTTAGAGTGTGAAGCCGCTTGAGTCCCATGTAGGGCCGGTGCCAGGTTGCAAGGAAGAGCCACCTCCAGCATCGGCTCCAGCATCGGCTCCAGCATCGGCTCCAGAACTAGAGTCAGGACCGAGTTCAGGGCCAGAGCCTGCGACAGCAACAGTTCTCATACCGGGTCCGGAGCAGAAGCCCCCGCAAGTGCCGGCTGCTGCGCCAGCTCCAGAGCGAAAGCTGCCTTGGGCACCGGTGGTAGACGCAGAGCCGATGCCACCTCCGGACAAAGAACCAGCTCCGGCACCGACATCCCAGCCACGTCCTGCTCTGGCACCGGCTCCATCACCGCCTCCTGTCCGGAGCCCGTGTCCGATCCAGCGCTGGGTCTGGAGTCAGCATCCGCCCGGACACCAGTTCCACAGGTGGAGCCAACGCCGGGGCTCTGACTGGCTCCCCCGCCGGTTTCCCCACCAGCCAGAGGGCCAGATCCAGGACCGGCGATGCAAGCAGGGCGCCCGGCACCGGGTCCAGCATAGCAGCCGCGACGAGAGCCAGCTCCGAACCAGAGCAGCTCCAGCACCATGGACAGCTCCCGCAGTGGTTCTGGATTGGATCCCCCGGGACTCTGGCACCCGCTGTGTCGCTCCCACTGGCTGCACGGCCAGCTGCAGTTCCAGGGCCAAAGCTGAAGCCGCTTCAGCACCCACTCGGGAGCCAGAGCCAGAGCCAGAGTCTACAGCAGAAGCTCTAGCTTCAGCTCCAGAGCTATATCCGGCTGCAGAAGCAGGTCTGGGTCCTCTCTGGAGGTGCCTGCTGCTCTAGCACCTTCCCTAGAGCTGGAGCCAGGTCCAGCACCGCCTCTTGCCCAGCTGCAGACATGGAGCCAGCTCCAGCTTCAGCCCTGGGGCCAGTTCCGGGATTAGAGCCCCCGTTCGAGCCAGAGCAGCTCCAGCACCAGCTGTGGAACTACCCATACGAATGTCCGCTCCTTTCTCAACCGCCACCATCGTGGAGGCCGGTATGGGGCCGGGGTCAGGACGGTCCTTGCTGGGCCGATCACCCCAGGTACCCTAGTCACTCCACTCAGAGCTCGCCTGCCCGATCCCTCCTGGAGATCATAGTCCCGGGGCTCTGCACCCCCGTTTTCCCAAGCAAGGCTCTCAGTGGACCAGGAGACCGTGGAGGCTGAAAGCCGAGGCTTGTACCTGACAAATGATATAAAATTTGACCCAGAAACTCCACTTGACGGCTTGTGTCCGGAAAAAGGAGAGATTTATGGACACGGTTGATCCCTTGAGGAAGCTGGGAGTGAAAACTCAGAAACGGCCCATGTTCCAGGGCCGGGGCGCTTTGGAAATTCTGATGTGGGGACACAGGATGCAGAGGAAGAGACTTGAGTGGCCAGCACCCAGCCCCGGGGAAAGCTGGTTCGGGAAGAGCACACACCCCGTGCCCGCCTCACCCCACACGCTGCACCACAGTTTCTCCGCTGGTCCTGGGACGAGCCCTGCTGGGAGGATCCGCACCTGCAGTGGTGGATGGAGGCTGCGCTCTGTTGTCCCAGAGAGGGGAGCCCGTCACACTTCTCGCTGTGGATTGGCTGGGGCCTGTGCTTCGCCACATTGCCACCTGGGCTGCGGGTCCCCAGACCAGAAACCTGCCCGTCTGAAGGTGACCAGCGCTGCGTCCCTTGGGTCTCACTTGCCTGAGTCCCTCCCCGGGAAGCCGCGCATCTCTGACGCCTGCTCCCATGGGGGCTGCCTCCCCTTGGACTAGGACGGGTCTGGCCTCCATCCCGGGGAACGCACTGATTTGGAGCATTTGGCCCAGAGGCCTGTGAACCTTCTGGCCCTGGGTCGTGAGGGATGCTCTCCCCTCTGTGATGTGACCATCCGGCCTTCGGCATCTCCCGGTTTCTGTTTGGGCCACGGGAGGACCAGCCGTGTCCTGTCTGGCTTCAGGCTGTGGTGTCACGGCACAAACAGGGGTCTCCACCCCGAGACCATTGTCACCGAAGGGGCCTCTTTTTCCCCCCTAATCTTTAATCCATTGTGATTTCAATATCAAAGGAGAAAAAGTCTATTTCAAACGACCACAAAGTACAAAAATGAATCTGTCCCATATGAAAAATCGGTGCAGACCCAAAGGTATCTCTGGAGAGATTCCACTTGAAGGAAACCTCCAGACTAGGTAACGGAACACGGAGACAAAGCAGGCTGGGGGTTCCCAGGGGCTGGTGGGGGCACGAATGGGGAGTGAGGGCTCCGGGTACACAGTGACCCTTGGGGACCGAGATATTCTGCAGCAAAATTCTGTGCCATGGTTCACAGCGTCGTGAGCATGCCCCGTACTCAAGAATTGCACAACTTAAAATAAATAAATTTTTATTGAAGATTAATGTGGATTTTAAACATACCATGAACAAATAATGTAACACCTAAAAGGTAGAGGAGAGAAAGGATAAGGGAGAAGAGGAAGAGTCATTCCGGTGGGGGGGTCGGGGACTGGGACTGGAGCAACAATTAGAAACACAATAAACACCCCTCGAAGGCCTTTGGGCCCTTGATTTGTGGCCGGAATCCATAGGGGAACAAGGGCGGTGGCAGGAACGGTGTCGGGAGCAGAAGCAGGAACCAGCTGACTCTGTTCAGGTGCCCGCTGTCCCAGCACAGGTACCAGGTCACCTGCTGGCTCTCCGGCCCCTGCAGGAGTCGCCCCAGACTCCACCCCTGCCTGCAGAGACGCCGAGGACCCCGATGCCCTTGGGTCGGGCTCTGGAGCCGCACTGGCTTCCGCTCCTGCCCCGGACTCTTGAGAAAGAAACAGAGTGATGGTTGCAGCGGCTCCGAGGCCTCAGGGTGAGAGGAGGGAAGGTCCCCCACCCACCCAGCGCCGGCCTCTCCAGGGGCCTTTGCAGACACACACTCACCCCAGAGCCTCCCTGAGAAGCCATGGCCAAGAACCCACACCAGGACCTCTGCCCCCCTGCAGGCCACAGCCCGGGGCTCTCAGTCTCTGCTCCTGCCCCCACACCAGCCCCCGGGGGCTCCTCCCTGGGTGGCCCAGCACCGCCCGGGCCCCGTGAACACACATCTCCCACCCCAGCCTTCTCACCCTCGGGCTCTGGCTGCGGGGGCTCTGGGTCCTCATCCCAGGACCGGTGAACCAGGACCCTGTGGAGGGGCCAGGGCGGTGAAGGAGGCCTTCCCAGGCCATCTCCAGGCTCTGCTTCCCGAGACCTCCCTGCGGCCACTCTCTCCCTCGGTCCAGGGTGGCCCTCCTGGGCGGCGGGGCACACGCACAACTCTGTAGGGTAGGTGAATCGGGATTCCGCCAATCGTTTCCCGATTTCATCAGTTGATTTCTGTAAAGACAGTGACCCGCGGACGGGTCAGAGACACCACAGCCCTGCCCAGTCATCCTCAGAGTCCTTCCACCCTCTCCACCTGTGGCTCCCAGATCGGACACAGACCTGAATGTGCACAGGCCTGCCCCTGGGACAAGTGACATCCACCAGCAGGGCTCGGGATGAACCTCGAGGACAAAAGGGCCACCTCAGCAGACCCTGTCCCTCCCATCCAGCCTTGACGGGAATGTGAGCCTGACCCGCCCACCAGGGATCTGACCCCTTCATCAGTCTGCCCCTGCTCAGGTGGGCCTTCCACACACGACCCCTCCTTCCACACAGACACGCACACACACACACACACACACACACACAGGAGGGGACCTGGGGCCGCACAGGTCAGATCAGAGCGGTGTCGGGCTGGACTGGATGTCTCTGGGTCTCCTGTGTTACCTTTGGGTCCCTGCGTGCTAGAGACCTGAGGCGTCCTGTGCACGACCTGACCTGCTGTCTCCAGGGTCGGGAAGCGTCGCGGCCACGGGCTCCCCCGAGCCGGCAGCCGCGGGACACGGGCACACAACAGGAGAACATGTTCGTCAGGCAAAGGTGTCCCAACGAATGAGCCCAGTTGGGCGTTGTCCCCACAATGTGGGTGCCTGGTGACCCGGGTTCCGAGTCTCTTGGGCTCTGTGACCAGAGAGGTGAGGTCACTTCCTGGGGTCCCCTTACCCGGCTTCCTGCTCCTACAAGAGCCCCTCCCAGGCTGCAAAGGGGCTCCCCTCCACCCCATGCCCTGTCCCTACAGTGACACCAACACAGCCCAGACACGTCCCCGCGAGGCCTGGTGCAGCCAGGGCCGCAGCTTTGGGGCCACAGAGCTGGTTCAGACCTGGGTTTTCCCCCTGACCAGTGCTGGGACTCCGCACAGACCCTGTGCCTCCCGGGGCCCCCCGGTCTCCCTGTCTGCACAGTGGGGTCCTTGTGGCATCTACTCGTAGGGGCGCCATCAGGGAGCCACCTGTAGACACGTCCCGTGCCTGCTATCCCATGAGGCTCGTGGGCACACGTGGCCATGGAAGGACGAGGAAGGGGTGGGCCTGGCACGGAACACACTCACGCAGGCCTGGGTCTGCTCCGGGTCCAGGCACAGCCACCCCTCCTGCCTGGGTCCCAGGCCCAGGGGAAGGTGGAGGTGAACTCGTTCACAGCCTGTGCCCTCCGGACATGCACTCCAGGGGCCCCATTACATTTGGGCTCGGGTCTCAGCGCCTGGTCTGGGCCTACGTGCTGGGCGGTCCCCACTGTGGCTCCCAGCCTTCCCAATTCCTGGTCCTACATGCCTCTGTCACCCCCTCCCCTCCCGGGTGGACGGCCCGTGTGACCGGGTTCTAAGGGCTAGAACATGATGACCGGGTGTCATTTCTGGGCCGATTCATGGAATTTCTGGTTTCCTCTCTCCTGGGTCCATTCTCTGTCTCTGCCTCGGACTCTGTCTGTCTCTGTGTGTCTCGCGGGAGCAGGTCCTGTGGGCTCCAGGGTCCAGGTGACAACCCTCAGAAGCCTCCTTTGTGGCCCGTGTCCCTCCCCCGGCCCAGTGCTCAGCTCACTAATGAGGCCTTCTCACCCAGCCAGGGCACTGCCTAGGGAACCACTTCCTAATGAGGACCCGAGGCTCCAACAAGGAGGGTCTTGACCTCGGTCCCCACACCAGGGTCCGCTGCTTGGCCATGTGCTGCAAACCCAGGTCCTCGGTCCTCCAGGCCCCCAGACTGCCCTCTGCTCAGAAGGACCTTGAGGGAGTAGGAAGCATTTTCCCAGGAGGGGAGAACAGAGGGCCAGGGATGAAGATCCCAGGACAGACTCATCTACGAGCCTGTGGGACCCTTGGGACACTGTCGACACAGCCCAGTTTAGGAGGAGGAAGCTGAGTCCTTCTGTGCTGTAGCCCCGTCCACACTTCCTAGCTCCAGGGGCCCAGTGTGGTGGACACAGGACCCCAGACCCCGTCTTCCCTAGTTCCTGGCAATCCCCCCGGACACCTTGGGGACCCCCTGACCCTCAGCCGGCATGTCTTCCTCCCCATGCTGTGGGTCCCGGGCTATTGCCAGGAATCCTGATGTCCCTGCCCCATGGCCCCACTGCCTCCAGCCTTTCTCTTCTTTCCCCCGTGTTACCCACCCCCTCCCAGTGTGGACTCCCCTCTGATCCCCAGCTGGGCAGTCAGTGTCAGCGTGTGTGTATGTGTTTCTGTGCGTGTGAGCCTTTCTGGAGATGCCCAGAGGTCACAGCCTCACACGGACGGGGTGGATAGGGAAGCCCGAGCCTCTCAGGGGCTCTCATTCCCAGGGAGAACCCCATGTGGGGGTAGAGGCTGGCCTAGGACTGGAGACCAGCCCTGCTCTTTGGACCCTGAACACCTCGCATGTCCTAGGCCAGTCCTTGCCTCTCCTGACCCCAATGTCCCCACTGTCCCTGAGGATCAGATGGGGAAGTGCATCAGCATACACCTGCACCTGGCAAGCTGCGGTGACTCCGACTCCTTACCTGACATCTGAGCCCCATGAGAACTGGTCCAGATGCCCTCCCCAGGGTGTTCCCCTCCCCCCTCCCTAGTGTTTTCCTCCCCCAGGGAGCCCACCAGCCCTGGCCCCTCAGAGACCCCTGCTACCACTGCCTCACTTCATGGCTCTTCTTGTTCCCCGAGCGCAGAAGGGACCTAAGGCTGTGAGTGGTCCAGGGAAGCCAGGTCAGCATGATGCCGGGTGCCCAGCCTGGCAAAAGGAGGGGTCCTGGACACAGCTGCAGTGTGGGGGTGGCCTGGGATGCCAGCTGAGGTAGAAATTGCCTGGAAGCCTCATCCACTCCTGTCTGTAGTTGCTTATCTACCCAACAACCCAGACCTGGACAGTGGCCCTGTGGATGGCTGGTGTCCACAACAGTTTGAAGGTTCCTCTGGGTAACTAGAAAAAGAGATCACAGGCAACCTAAAAATATTAGATTGAAAGAAATTATAACGATAAAGGAAACAGAGGAGCCCTCGAGAAAATCGGTGAAAACAACATTCTTTCTTCTAGAGATTTACAAAATTGACAGAATAGACAAAAACTGAACAATTTTCGCCAAGAAATTGGCTGAGAGGAAACGTCTCAATTCTGAGACACACACAAACTCCCAGAACTGACCCCAGAAGAAATGGAAACCGCGAGCAGACCTGGAATAAGTGCAGAGACTGAGGCGGGACCAAGAGCTTTCCGACAAAGCCAACCCCAGAGCCTGACGCTCTCACTGGTGGTTTGTCCCACACGGTTCAAGAAGGAGCCATTGTTGCAGGATGAGCTTTGACAAAATCTACAACCTTTCGTGACTAGTGCTGCCGATGAAACAGAAATAGAAGATTGCATTATGACAAAGGGTATTGAGGAAAAAACTCACATGTGTGTCATTCTCAGTGGTTAAACACTGACCGTTTCCCCCTTATGATGGTGAAGAAGGGAAGGATGCCCTCTTCCAACACCTCATTTCAACAGCGTAATGGAAGTTTGGTCAGAGCTACTACACAAGATGGATAATTTAACAGTTCTCGAATGGACAAGAAGAAGGAGAATACGTGTATATATTCCATGACCTCACGGGCACAATATCATGGAATAAAAACAGTCTGTGTGAGATTATAATACTTTCACCAAGCTATGGGCACAGAAGTCCAACACATATGGATCAATGGAATCCAACTGGGAATCAATGAATAAATCCGTACGGGTACGGTCACTTGTTTATGAACATGGGTACCAAGACCGTTCCGTGCGGTAAAAACGGAGTATTCGCAAACGGTGTTGGGAAACCAGATTCCACACAGAAAAGCGTGAACTCAGAACATTACCCGACACCACGGAAAACAATGATCTCCAGGGGCACCTGGGTGGTTCAGTCAGTGAGTGGGTCATCCAACGTCAGCCCAGGTCATACCTCACAGTTCAGGAGTTTGAGCCTTGTAGCTGGCTCGTTGCCATCATCATGGACCCCGCTTCGGAGCCTCTGTCCTCCCCCCCACCACCGCTTGCCCACTCATGCTCTCTCTCTCTCAAATATAAGGAAGACATTTTCTCAAGGGCAAAAATGTTAACGCCCCAGAAATCAATAAAGAGCACTTAGAGGGTGATCTTCATTCCCTTGGGTTTGGCAGTCGTGTCCCTAATGTAGCACCGGAGGCAAGGCAACCAAGGAGAAAAGAGACACACGGGACTTCATCATTGCCAAAACGTTTTGTGAATGACTGACAATCTCAAATGAATGTAAAGAAAACCCAAAGAATGGTAGGAAATATTGGCGCACCATAAATCTGATAAGGGTATTGCATCTGGAATATACAAAGAAAGGGAAATGCAACCAAACTCCGCACCACCACAGTAACACGCCTTCCCACACCCACAAGGAGGGGCTCTACTGAATACACCGACATCACACCTGTTGGGGAGGATTTCGAGAACTCGGAACCCACTTACGTAGCTGAGGGAGACGTAAAATGGTGGAGCCTCTGTAGCAGAACGTTTGGCACGTTCTCGAACAGTTAGGCGTACGGGTAACATTTCACCCAAGTTCTCTATCGTATAACCAGAAGAATCGAGCTCAGGTGTTCTAACGAAAGCCTGTACGTAAATATTCATAGCAGCCCCATTCACAACAACCCTTTATTCGTTCGGGCACAAAGGACTGGAGTGTGGATACGGGCTACAGTGTGATGAACTCGGTGTTTGTTTCTTCAGAGAGAGAGAACGTACACACAGTGTGAGGGGCAGAGGGAGAGGGAGAGAGAATCTGAAGCGGGGTCCACGACCAGCACAGAGCCCGTCTCTGGGTTCCACCTCGTGACCCTGAGATCATGACCTGAGCTGCAGTCGAGAGTCTGATGTGTAAGCAACTGAGCCTCCCAGGCGCCCCCGAAGTAGGTGAACTAGAAGACGTTATACTGAGTGGCAGAAACCAGGCAGAAAATACCACACGCTGTAGGATCCCACCCGTGTGAAAAACTCATAATGATAAGTCAAGAAATAGTGACGGGAGCCACGTCGCTGGTTGCCGGGGAGCACGGAGGGTCGGCAAGAGCGAGCGCCTGACCCCTCGGCGGGGACTGGTTTTCTGCTTGGGGTGATGCGGATGTTCTGGAACTAGATAGTGGTGATGGCGCCTGGCAGGGGAGGCGTAGTTAAGGTCAGGGACTTGTACCATGTTAAATGTTTAAAAGGAGAAAGTCGAGGGGCACCTGGGTGGCTCAGTTGGTGAAACGTCCGACCTCGGCTCAGATCATGACCTCACGGTGCGTGAGTTCGAGCCCCGGGTCGGGCTCTGTGCTGACAGCGTGGAGCCTGGAGCCTGTTTCAGATTCTGTGTCTCCCTCCCTCTCTGCCCCTCCCCCGCTCGCACTCTGTGTCTCTCTCGGTCTCAAAAACAGACGTTCAAAAAATTAAAGCGAGAAAGTCGATTTTATGTTACATTTAAGACATAAATACACATACTCGTGAAAAGCAACAAACCAAGAAAGGAGAAAGAATGCCTTCCCGGGTGAGGACGGGAAGACTCCGGTCTGGAGCTGGCACTGGCCGTGTCTCGCAAGCGATGCCGAGGCAGGCGGGAGCCGGGTCTGGCTCTGGAGCTTGTGCTGGCGGGGGTCTCACCAGTGTCGAGGGCATCGGCTCGCGTGAGCGAATGCTGGGCCGGCTCTAGTCTGGGCCTTGCGCCGGCTCTGTCTCCGCGAACGTGTCGGAGCGGGTCACGGCCCTGGAGCCGGGAGCCCAGCCGACACCGAGGCGGGTGACAGAGCGTCTCTGTCTCTGAAGTCTCCGGGCATGGGGGTGCTCGGGCTTCTGGGAGCTTCTGTGTTGGACCTAGAGCTGCTCTGGGGGCTGGTGTGGGCCCTGGAACTGGCCGGGCTCCAGCTTGGAACTGGGCCCGAGCTGGTCCGGACCCGGCCCTGGCTCCAGACCTGGGGCTGGAACAACGGCTGGAGCGCTCCCGGGGCCTGGCTGTACACCTGCCTCTGTTTCTGGCATTGGCGCTCGAACTGATGCTGGTGCCTTCTGCCTCCGGCTTTGGCGTCAGAGCTGACGCGGGAACTGCGTCTCGCTCTGGAGCTGGCACCGGAGACCCCCGTCCTCGGACGTCGGGGCCGGGACCGGTGCCGGCACAGGTGGCGATGTTGGAGCTCCTGCTGGAGCCCGTGCTGTGGCCGGCCCGTCCTCTGAGCCTGGCTCTGAGGAGTCGTTGCGGAGCTGGTTCTGGCTCTAGGGCAGTCCCGCCTCAGTTTCCTACTGTGTCCAGGGTGGGGCTAAGGCGTCCCTCCTCCCGGGGTCGGGCACGCTGCCAGGAAGAACCGACTGGGCTCGGTCACGAGGAGCCCTTACAAAAGAGGACCGGACGGGGGGAGGAGGGCACCGACAGGCCTCCCCGCCCGGGGGCGCCCCGGGCTGCTCTCGTGCAGGTGGCCATTGTCCACATCCGGGGTGACGCGGGTGACCCCTTGTTGTCTCCGGGCTGGAAGCAGAGCTGCAACGCGGACTCGTGGCTGCAGACCCCCGACACAGAGCGCTTGTGGGTGCGTGTGGCAGGCAGGGCCTTGGCGGCAGCTGAAGACGAAGGGCTGCTTGAGGCTGACGGTGCCAGAAACCACCGGGGACGGAGGCGGGCGCTCGGCGCGGTGGGGCGGGCGTGTCCGGCAGATGACCGGACCCTGCAGGGCACCCCAGGCTGGGCTCCAGCTCCTGGGCCCCGGCGCCCTCGTGGGTGTGGGCTGGAGAACACGGCACCGGGAGGGGCTGTCGGGGAGAAGGGCGGGAGTCACCTTCTCCCCCAAGCTGTCCAAGGCAGACACCGTCCCGGGGCAGGACCTGGCCCGGGCGTGTGTTCTTTCCAAACCCCCGTGTTCGGTGGGCGCTGCCCTGTCTCTGAAAGCCCCTCAGCCCCCAGAGCCCCCTGGGAGTGAGGGGCTGTCTCCAGCCCTGGCCCAGGATCCCGCCCGGGAATGACCCTATCTTTGGGAGGACGGGTCTCCATCAGGACCAGGGAGGGGACCGGCCCCCCCCCAAGTCCAGTAGGCTCAGGACCCTGCGAGAGCTCTCTGTTCGAGGAGTCCTTGAGAGCACGTGTGTCCCCTCAGCCTGGCAAGTGAAAGATCCAAGCCACAAAGCTCAGGTTCTAGTAGAAGCAGAATTTCCACCTAACAGTCAAGTGTAGAGTCTCTGTCTACAGCCAGTATAACCCGCTGACCCCCTAGCCCTGCCAGGGAAATCGTCACGGGGAAGAGCTCTCTGGGCTGGGGGAGCGCTCCTCCCATTTCTCCTGGCCTGGGGGGACCCCAGAGAACGTCTCCATTGTTCTCTGTCTCCATTGTTCTCTTTCCCTCCAAGGGAGGAGCTGCCCCGAGCACCCCTGCACCCTGGGTGTCCCCGCCCCCGGGTCCCCACTGCTGAGAAAGAGGCCACAGGGACCTGTGTCAGGAGTCTGATCGGCCACCGCTCCTGGGGCCATGCCAGGCCCTGGTGGCTGCATGGAAAGGCTGGATGGCTTTGGGGCGGGGCCTCACTGGCGTCCCCTCCCCCCTTCCCCACTGCGGTCTGCGATCCGGGTCCTGTACGGGTGCTCCATCCGTCACCGGTACCTGCCTTGTTCCTGCCATGGGAGTGATTGCTCTGCATCACCCATTTCACAGAGCAAGAGAGTGAGGCCCAGAGAAGGGAGGCAGGTGTTTCTGGGCACAGGGCTGGTCAGCAGAGAGCTGGAATACCACCTCCGGAGCCCCCGCCAGCCCGGGCAGGGACCCCCCCGAGCCGAGGGCGAGCCTTCCCCTTCTGCCTGGCCACTCATTCTTCCCAGACCTTGACAGTGGCCTGCTCCTTTTGGCCATGGGTATTGCCTGCCGACCAGGAGGGAGTCCAGCTGGTAGGACAGGTGTAGCTACAGGGCACAGGGACACCTGTGAACTACCAGGAGCCACAATGTGGTCTCTGTCCCTGAGCCTGCCCGGCAGCTGGGGTCCAGGTGCCCTAGGGGTCGGCACACACCTGGGTCTGGGCTGAGCAGGAGGCCATGACCTCAAGGAGCCTCCACTCGGCCCTCTCCTGGCTCCTGCCCGGTCTCACCTGTCCTCCCTGAGGGGCTCCAGGGCCCGGATCCAGGCCCCTGATGGCTGCTCGGGCTCCAGCCGGGGAAGATGTAGACCCTGTGGAGCAGCTGGACCTCTTGGGGCTGAAGGGAGGACTGGCCACCGACGGGGCCTCGGCTGGGGAGGACACGTGCCTCTTGGGGTGAGGAATGGGCTGATACCCGGTGCCGGGGTCACGGCTCATGTATACAAAGGGCTGAAATCACTGAGTGCCCGGGGGATGCCCAGTTACAGTGGCCCCCTGACACTTGGTCATCCTTGAGGTGGCCCCGGCCTCCCCGGGCAGCTTGCCACCCTCTGACTCCTCACAGGGCTGCAGCCAGGCACAGGCCGGACCTCTGTCCAACGTCCTGCCAGGAAGACAAGGCGGAAGGAGGAAAGGAGAAGGGCAAGGGGCGGACCGACTTCTCCCGGCCCTGAGTCGGCCTCCACTGCTGCCTCCAGGAGCCCTGGCCCAGCCATGCCCCAGGGTCCATGCACCTGGACCCCCGGGGTGGAGTCTGCGGTCCAGGCCAGCTGGGTGGGGTGGGTATAGTCACTGGCCATCTTGTCCCCAGACGTCCAACTCACCTTGCCTCACACCCTGAGGCCTGCCTGGCAAGGGCGGGCGTGGTTCTGAGGCTCAGGAGAGGTTTGGTTCCCAGAGCAGTTGGCAGAGGTGGGATCATGGGGGACCAGCCAGGTGGGGAGCGATCGGATTCATGCACGTCAGCGTCACCTCTGGATCATCCACAGGTGCTGGGTGCAGGTCCCTGGGCACACATGGCCACCCCACCACCCAGCCGGCCCCGGGGAGGGAAACCTGTGTACCCAGGGCATCTCCCCTCCACCTACCCCTGGAGCGAGTCTGGGCCGTGGCCACACTGATGCACGTCGCCGTCTGACCCTCAGGGACAGTGGGGATCCTGAGGTTAGGAAAGGCAAGGACTGGCCCAGGACAAATGAGGTGTGCAGAGTCCAGGGAGCAGGGCTGGTCTCCGGTCCTAGGCCAGCCTCTACCCTTCCATGGGGTTCTCCCTGGGAACGAGAGCCCCTGAGAGGCTCGGGCTTCCCTATCCACTCCATCCGTGTGAGGCTGTGACCTCTGGGCATCTCCAGAAAGGCGCGCGCACACACACACACACACTCTGACTGTCCAACTGGGGATCAGAGAGGAGTCCACACTGGGAGGGGGTGGGTAACACGGGGAAAAGAAGAGAAAGGCTGGAGGCAGTGGGGCCCGAGCCCAAATGCAGTGGGGCCCCTGGAGTGCGTGTCCAGAGGGCACAGGTCAGAACGAGTTCACCTCCACCTTCCCTGGGCCTGGGACCCAGGCAGGAGGGGGGGCCGTGCCTGGACCCGGAGCAGACCCAGGCCCGCGTGAGTGTGTTCCTTGCCAGGCCCACCTCTTCCTCGTCCTTCCACGCCCACGTGTGCCCACGAGCCTCATGGGATAGCAGGCACGGGACGTGTCTACAGGTGGCTCCCTGATGGCGCCCCTACGAGTAGATGCCACAAGGACCCCACTGTGCAGACGGGGAGACCGGGGGGCCCCGGGAGGCACGGGGTCTGTGCGGGGTCCCAGCACTGATCAGGGAGAAAACCCAGGTCTGAACCCAGCTCTGTGGCCCCAAAGCCGTGGCCCCGGCCGCACCAGGCCTCGCAGGGACGTGTCTGGGCTGTGTTGGTGTCACTGTAGGGACAGGGCATGGGGTGGAGGGGAGCCCTTTGCAGCCTGGGAGGGGCTCTTGTAGGAGCAGGAAGCCGGGTAAGGGGACCCCAGGAAGTGACCTCACCTCTCTGGTCACAGAGACCAACAGAACTCAGAACCCGGGTCACCAGGCACCCACGTTGTGGGGACAACACCCAACTGGGCTCATTCGTTGGGACACCTTTGGCTGATGAACATGTTCTCCTGTTGTGTGCCCGTGTCCCGCAGCTGCCGGCTCAGGGGAGCCCGTGGCCGTGACCCTTCCCGACCCTGGAGACATTGGGTCAGGTCGTGCACAGGACGCCTCAGGTCTCTAGCTCGCAGGGACCCAAAGGTAACACAGGGAGACCCAGAGACAGCCGGTCCAGCCTGACACCACTCTGATCTGACTTGTGTGGCCCCAGGTCCCCTCCCCTGTGTGTGTGTGTGTGTGTTGTACGTGTGTGTGTGTGTCTGTGTGTGTCTGTGTGGAAAGAGGGGTCGTGTGTGGAGGGCCCACCTGAGCAGGGGCAGGCTCACACCCCGGTCAAGGCTGGATGGGAGGGACAGGGTCTGTTGGGGTGGCCCTCTTGTCCCCGATGTTCATCCCGAGCCTGTAGGTGGATGTCACTGTGTCCCAGGCACAGGGCTGTGCACACTCAGGTCTGTGTCCGATCCGGGAGCCGCAGGGGGAAAGGGAGGAAGGACACTGAGGATGGCCGGGCATGGCTGTGATGTCTCCGGGACGGCCGCGGGTCACTGTCTTTACAGAAATCAACCGATGAAATCGGGGAACGCCTGGCTGAATCCCATTACACCTGCTGTAGAGAGTTGTGCGTGTGCCCCGTCACCCAGGAGGGCCACCCTGGACCCAGGGAGAGAGTGGCCGCACAGAGTTCATGTGAAGCAGAGCCTGGAGATGGCCTGGGAAGGCCTCCTTCACCGCCCTGGCCCCTCCACAGGGTCCTGGTTCACCGGTCCTGGGATGAGGACCCGGAACCCCCGGAGCCAGAGCTCGAGGGTGAGAAGGCTGGGGTGGGAGATGTGTGTTCACGGGGCCCGGGCGGTGCTGGGCCACCCAGGGAGGAGCCCCCGGGGGCTGGTGTGGGGCCAGGAGCGGACTGAGAGCCCTGGGCTGCGGACTGCAGGGTGCAGAGGTCCTGGTGTGGGTTCCTGGCCATGGCTTCTCGGGGAGGCTCCGGGGTGAGTTGTGTGTCTGCAAAGGCCCCTGGAGAGGCCGGCACTGGGTGGGGTGGGGGACCTTCCCTCCTCTCACCCTGAGGCCTCGGAGCCGCTGCAACCATCACTCTGTTTTCTTCTCAAGAGTCCGGGGCAGGAGCAGAAGCCGGTGCGGCTCCAGAGCCCGACCCAAGGGCATCCAGGTCCTCGGCGTCTCTGCAGGCGGGGGTGGAGTCTGGGGAGACTCCTGCAGGGGCCGGAGAGCCAGCAGGTGACCTGGTACCTGTGCTGGGACAGCGGGCACCTGAACAGAGTCAGCTGGTTCCTGCTTCAGTTCCCGACACCGTTCCTGCCACCGCCCTTGTTCCCCTATGGATTCCGGCCACAAATCAAGGGCCCAAAGGCCTTCGAGGGGTGTTTATTGTATTTCTAATTGTTGCTCCAGTCCCAGTCCCCGACCCCCCCACCGGAATGACTCTTCCTCTTCTCCCTTATCCTTTCTCTCCTCTACCTTTTAGGTGTTACATTATTTGTTCATGGTATGTTTAAAATCCACATTAATCTTCAATAAAAATTTATTTATTTTACGTTGTGCAATTCCTGAGCACTGGGTACACTCACAACGCTGTGAACCACGCCACAGAATTTTGCTGCAGAATATCTCGGTCCCCAAGGGTCACCGTGTACCCGGAGCCCTCACTCCCCATTCGTCCCCCGCCAGCCCCACAGAAGTGGGGTCCACACCAGGTCCAGTCAGAGGGCATCACAGCTCGGGCCCTGGAAGGGGGCACGGGACATGTCCTTCTGTCCCTCCAGCGCTGACCTGCCTCCACGTGGGACCTGTTGACCTCCTGGATCGTCTCCACCTCCTCCGCAAACAAATCTGAGTGTTCCCAGTAAGGGGACAGCGGGCAGGGGCCAAAGAGGGACTTCCAGAATCTTGTGCCCTGGGGGACTCTGGGACAGCCTTCCAGGTGGCCCTTTATGTCCTCCAGGCACTAGGCCACGATTCCACCTCATGTCTCAGGGAATGCGCCAACCCATCTGAAGGCCCGTTAAGTCCCCATGTCACAGATGGGGACACCGAGGCTAATAGCACAGCCTGGGTCACTAGTAAGACGAGCTGGGTCAGGAAGCCCATCTCCTTGACTTTGGATTGTCCTACCCGCAGGCGTGCATCTTGGCGTCCTGGGGCTCGGGGTGTCTCCTCCTGGGGGATCTCACCACCCGCCGAGGGCTCCCCCACACTGATCTCAGGGGAGCAGAGCTGACCAACCTGCCTGGGGCCCCACAGGGGGCTGGGGAAGGGCCGACTCCGGGCTCTGGGCTCTCCCAGTACTGGGCCAGCCGGTCCCCTGCAGGACGAGGACTTCTCGCTGGGGATCGGCTGGGGCCTCTGCTTCCTCACGTTGTCACCTGGGCTGCTGGTCCCTAGACCAGAAACCTGCCCGTCTGAAGAGACCACCGCTGCCTCCCTTGGGTCTCACTTGCCCGAGTCCCTCCCCGGGACGCCCCGCATCTCTGACGCCTGCTCCCATGGGGGGTCACCACATCCTGGAGTGGGACGGGTCTGGCCTCCATCCCGGGGAACGCACTGGCTGTGGTGCATTATTTGGCCCAGAGGCCTGTGAGCCTTTCTGGCCCTGGGTCGTGAGGGATGCTCTCCCCTCTGTGGTGTGACCGTCCAGCCTTCTGCATCTCCCAGTTTGTGATTGGGCCACGGGAGGACCAGCCTTGTCCTGGCTGGCGTCAGACTGTGGCGTCACAGCATGCACAGGGGTCTCTATCTCTGACACGTGCCCTCTTTCACTGACACAGACTCTTGTATCCTCGTGACATCCCCTCCCCTCCCCGGTGGAAGGCCCGTGTGACCGGTTCTGAGCATGAGAATATAATGATGGGTGTCGCTTCCAAGGTGGTTCATGAAAGCCTGTGGTTTCTCCGGGTTCCTTTTCTCCCGGGTCCATTCTCTGTGTCTGTGTCAGTGTGTGTGTCTGTGTGTGTGTCTCTCTCTGACGAAGCAAGAGCAGATAACATGAGCTGCCCCAGGAGGCCCAGTGCCAAGAACCTGCAGAGGCTCCGGGCTGAGACACAGACGTCCTGAGACCCCCCAGTCCCAGCCGAATCCTGCCAAGAGCACGGGCACGGTCGCGGTCTTGGAGGCGGACCCTGCCCCAGTCGAGCCTCAGCTGAACTGCAGCCCTGGCCTCCTGGGTGACCGTGGGGCTGAGGCTCCCAGGCGAGCCGAGCCGGGAGACTGGCACAGAAAGTGTGAGGTGGTCAAGAGCTCTTCCTGCAGGCACCTCATTAGGGTAATGTCTTTGTGGAGACTCTGGAAGAATTATGGTGTGCATAGTCCTTGTGCAGCTGTACAGAAGGCATCTAGGACGCTCGCGGCCCTCTCTCTCAGAGGCTGACAGTCCCCAAATTCTAATAAGCTATTGCCTATTTTGCTCACTGCCCTCTCGCCAGCAGCGAGCACGTGCCTGGCGTGTCACGGGTGCTTATACGTGTTTCCTGAAGGAGTGAGCTGCTTTCTGGGGAAGTGTGGCGTGTCGGGGAGCCCAGGGAGCGGTGCACAGACTCACTGCAGAGAAGACACGCGGCAAGGATTACACTGGACCGGTCCGAGGTCTATTTCCCAGCAGACAGGAGGTGACAGCCCCTCTCAGCCGTGGAACCTGGAGGGCACGAGCTGACGGGCCAAGACTGGACTCTCCCTGCCGGCCAGCACGTGCCGTCCTATCCCCAGCTCCTGAGGATCATCAAGGATCCCTCTTGGGCTAGAGCCACGGCCCTCGGACTTCACCCCATCAGCGGCCTGGGGTCACCAAACACCTCTCAGCAAGCCGCGGGATGAGAACTCCTGGGATCGCGAAGAACGCTCCTGGGGTCTCGGAGGACCACGAGCAGGGCCCCAAAGTAAAGGTGGTGGCCCTCAGGGCAGGATGGTGTGCGCACAGGAGGCTGTGGAGGGAGAGGGGCACTGAGGGGGCACTGCCCGGTGGGGGCCGGTCTGCCCACAAGCGTTCCCTTTCTCTCCCCGGTTTCTCGTGTGCTGGTGTGGGACACTGCCCTGGTCTTCCAGCCACGGCCACAGAGGCCAGACCAGACGGGCTGCCCGGTGCCCCCTGCCCATGCCCGTCGGCAGGACGAGCCTGGTGCTGATGCAGGACAGGGCCGTGGAAGGGGAGCACCTCCCACGGGGCTTGGAAGAGACCGCTGTCACCCCTCCTCTCTCTGCCCCCGGTGAGCCGACCCTAACAGGGCGGACGGGGCCAGGCGTGGCGCGGACCTGGACAGTGGGGGGTGGGGGGGAGGGCTCTCGACCACGTATTACCATCTTTCGGAAGAACGGTCACACCGTCGGCGAGCTCCAAAGTCTCACATATGTCTACGAATCTTTTCATGTTCGGGAAGCTGGACGTGTTCCGTCTGCCTGCGGCCGGAAGCACAGTCACGTCAGTTACCAGTTCTGGCCGCGTGGGCTGCACCCCGACCCCCACGGACACCTCCAGGCCCTCGCAGGACAGAGACGCGAGGGCGCTGCCACGGGAGGCACAGCAGACAGGTGATGGGGAAATGTCCTTCTGTCCCTTCTGTGCCCCGAGGCGGGCGGGTGTCCCCAGCGAGGCCCTGGAGACCGGCTCGGGTAGCCCCGTCTGCTCACCCAACCCCTCTGGCTGCAGCCCTTCCCCCCCACCATGCGTGCCCTGCATGTCCCGCGTGCTCCGTGCCTGGAGGGGTCCTTTCCCGACCCCATTCCCTTCCGTACCGCCCCCGCCGGGCACAGAACCTCTCCCCATCTGCCTTCCGTTCACCACCTCCACCTGCCCTGCCCCCAACTCCCCCCATCCTGCCCTCAGCGCCAGGGCCTGAGCCTCCCGTGGATGGCCAGCCCCACTCCTGGCCTCTCCTCCTCTGGGCTCCCCCCTCCACTGGCCTCCCCCACTCACCCCTGCAGCAGCCACCTCAGAGACCTGCCCACGTGGTCTCCAGGCTCCGCCCACCCACCTGCCCCCTGCCACCTGCCGCCAGCCTGCCCTGCAAGGGCTGCGACCCACGGTGTGGACTGCCCGTGTCCTCCCAGACTCATACACCAAAGCCCCAGCGCGACGGTGAGAGGGGTCGGGGCCTCCGGGGGTGCGCAGGGTTAGCTGGGGTCCTCGCGACAGGATCGGTGCCCCGGTAATAGAGGAAGGGACCAGAGCCCCCTCCCCAGCACCTGACGCGGCGAGACGGCGGCCCTCCATCGGGTCCGCGCCCTGAGCTGTGAGGATCGGTGACAGTCGCGGGCGCCCTGTCGCGGAGCCCGAGCTGCGGCAGAGACCTCCCTCTGAGCCTGTGCCCCTGCGCCCCCCCTTACCTGCCCCCGCACACCCCCTCCCCCAGATGTCACTCACTTAAGAACAGTAGCATCTTGGCGGTCCGGCCGGCGCGGCCCAGGCGCAGGTAGACCACGCCGAAGCTGTAGTCCGTGGACAGCACGTGGAAACCCTCCACCCCCTTCACTGGGCGGGAGAGAAGCAAGGCAGGGGCGTGAGGGAGGGGTCGAGAGCCCCCTGCTCCTCCCGGGGCCCCCCCAACGTTCCCCAGGACGGAGGGGCAGCCGGGGATGGCGCCGGCAGAGGCACCCTGTCCCGCGTCTGGGTGACGAAGCCGGGGGGCACTGCCACCCCCAGCCTCCCTCTCCCGGCCCCGGGCTATCATACACACGTGTGTTCCTGAACACCGCCTTCTTCCCATCTTTCCGAAGAATTAGCGTGTGTGACTGGCACCCCTGTGACCTAGGGGGACAAGGCGGGACGCCCATTTCTGGAATTTTCCAATTTGCACCGGGACCGGTCCCACAGCTTAAGGGAAACACTTCGAACACCCAGTGCCTGCTGAGTGACCCCGTGTAGCGTGGGGGCTTCTCCCAAAATCAGGCTTTTGAATTTTAGGGGCAGGAAGTGACGGGTTTCAGGGCTGCAGGGACCGCAGCTTTCCCGGTGATCCGGCTCCGGCACCCCCACCCGGACGGGAAGATGCCCCAGGCTGCCGTGGCCAGGGCTCTGGGGAGGCTGTGCTGGGCCCCCCGCCCTGCTCCACTCACCGGCTAAAGGCCAGGACCACCTTCAGCTGGCCCACTTTGTGAAACCTTCACCTGGATGCCCCCAGCTTCCTCCTGTGTCTGCCAGGCAAGAACCCCTGGCCATCGGAGGCAACAGCCAGAATGTACCAGAACCCTGAAAACTGTGCAGAAGTGCTGAGGAAGGCGCTCTCTCCCAGGCTCCCAGCCGGGCTCCCGGAACCCACCGGACAAGGGATGCCTCCCAGACACCCAGCCCGCGTCCAGCACCCACAGATCTGCACGGCCCCTGGTTAGGGGCCCTGGTGGGCAGACGTCAGACTGTCCGGGGGTGCGGGGGCTGGGCACTGGGAACCGTGTGCTGTAACTTCCTTCCCGTGCAGGGCCTCCGGGGGGGCCCCATCCCTCTGATTTCCTGCCACAAACCCACCGTCCCAGACACCGCCACGGCCCGCTCAGCCTGTGCCCACAGCCACCCCCGCTGGAGGGTTCCACCTGCCAGCCATCTCCTCGTTCCAGAACACGTCCTGCTGATTCCACCTCTGCCCACCTAGCATCTCTGGGTGCACCTGCCTGGGGCCCTGCGCCCTACCCACCCCCCATGGCCGGCAGTTGCTCTGGGAGAGGCCGGGGGGGCAGTCCCACTGGGCTGGCAGGGGCTTGTGCCGGAGACTCCTGCCAGCCTCGGGGCACTGCCCAGGGCCCCGCGAAGGCCCTTGGAAGATTTTTAGGGAGCAATCTTCCAGCTGCCCACACTCGGACGATCCCTGGCCCCCACGGCCTGGGTGCCTGGCTCGGGGGACAGCAAGCCTACGGCTTTACCTTGTTCCAGTTGAGGCTGTGGGCCTCCCTGGGCAGCTGTTCCTGTGGCCGGGACCCCATGGCCAGCACGAACGCCAGGACCAGCGTGGGCACCAGCCTCCCCGGTCCCATCTCCAGCCTCCCTCTTCGGCCACCAGGGCACTGAGTTTAAATCTCCCCACCCACCGACCCTGCTGTGGCCGTCCAACCAACCCGGAGCCTTGAGCCGGCCTGGGGTGGGCCGATGGGGAGGCCGGGGGGCTTCGGGCCCTCTCCTGCCCCGGGCACAGAGGGCCGTTCCAGGTGCTCAGCCTGGTCGGTGCCGCCTGCCTGGGAGGCGTCAGACAAAACCATCGTGTTCCCGAGGTCACTCCCCCCACCGACCTCAGGTCACCACGTGTCCCCTGGAGCCGTCCCTCCTCACAGTGGGAGCCCTGGGCCTCTCACACTAGCTCCCCACCCCCGGAAGAGAGACAACAGCCAGCTGGTGTCACTATGAGTCACTTCACAAGGTTATCTGCGTGTGAGAAGGAGGACCTGACCGCAGGGTCGCCCTGAGCAGGTGCTGATGGGGGGTCTGCCCTGAGCAGGTGCTGACGGGGGGGGTCTGCCCTGAGCAGGTGCTGACGGGGGGTCTGTCCTGAGCAGGTGCTGACAGAGGGGGCAGCCGGTGTGTGTGCACAGGCACATGGGGTGTGTGTGCATGTGCGTGCAGCTCTCCTGTATGTGCCCGCCTGCCCCCCTTCCTGGTGTGCACCCCACCTCGCCGTGAGGGATGGGCAGCCCCCACCCCAGCTTCTGCCAGGACCTCTGGCAGGGCCCCACCAGACCACAGGAGGCCCCACAGCCCAGGCCTCTGCAATCCTGGGCCCCTGGCCCTTGCCCCGGAGCCCTGCCCCGGACACCGAGGTGCCCCAGCCCGGCACCCTGGTGGGCACCAGTGCCCACCTCGTCGGCCCAGCACCCTGTCCGAACTCGAACCGCAGGCCTGCTCTCACTCGGGCAGACGACCCTCCCATTGGCCCGGGGCTGTGTGATCCCTCCCTGGGGAGCGACTGCCTCCGGCCCAGCCCCTACTCCCCAGCCAAGACCCGTGTGTGAGGGTCCCCCCACCCAGAGGGACTCTGCCGAGGGACACAAGTGCAGGCCGGCCCTCTCGCCCCCGAGCTGGCTCTCTGTGCCGTGTGGTTCAGCCGGGGTGTGCCCACTGCACCCTATCCTCTCCCTGTGTGGCCCGAGCCCCACGAGAGCGGCGCCCTGTCCATCTCTGTCCGCCCTCGACACCGAGCCCAGCCCAGCACACGAGTGAGAGGTAACTACAGCGGTTTGTGGAATCGCTTTATTTGGAAACGCAGCAAGAGTCCCTGGGAGCACCTGCCCAGCACCCAGCACCCAGCACCCAGCACCCAGGTGGCTGAGCAGGTTGCCAGCGCCTGGCCGGCCTGGTCCCGACACGGTGGGCACTGTCCCCGCTGGAGGCCGAAGCATTCACTGAAAACCAGGAAGAGCACTGGGGGACCCCAGGTTCGAGGGGCGTCTGCCTCCACCCGGGTCCCCGGCCCTTCACGGCTGCAGAGCACTGGGGTGTAGGATGCGGGGTGATGCTCGGGAAGCCAGCTTACCTGGAAGGCCTTGTGCACACAGGTGACTGGGGGGACAAGGGGAGGCGTGAAGACGGGCCCACAGCCTCATCCGAGACGGGGCCTCCCCTGCCGGCCTGACTTGGGCCAGGGAGCAGGTGACTCCTTGAAGAACTCACCCTCCCTAGTCCTGCCTGACTCACTGAGGCCGGGAGGCTCCCTGAGACCAGCGGAAGTGAGCCGGTTCTTGGGCATGGGGGCGGCCCCGGGGGACACTCACGGTCCCGCTGCAGCGCGGCCTGCTGCTGGGACAGGAAGCCCAGGCCCCTGCTCCACCTGGTGAAGAGGCACACGGCCTCCTGGCTGGCCAGCTCCGTGCGACCTGCGGGGCAGGAGGGGACCCTCACACCTGTGCCCCCCCCCCCGGCTGCCCCTCTTGCAGCAGGGGGAGTGCAGGGATGAGGCCCCAGGCAGAGAGGGCCATGGCGAGGCGCCAGGTCCCTGGGGGCACAGGGGCCAGCCCAGGCGGCGGGCCCCTCTCTCTAGCCCCGGACCCTGGGACGATGTGCTTCCTGCACAGCGAGGCTGCGGCCGGCAGGGAGTTTGTGGGCGGGCCCGGGGTCTCCTCCACTTACTGTATAGCTCCACGGTGCTGAAGGCCTCGTCCTTGAACTCCAGCTGGGTGAAGACGATGGCGTAGTCCCTGAAGTCGGTGCCCAGCACCCGGTAGTCTGACATGCCCAGGGCTGGGAGACACGAGAGGCCCCCCGGCAAGCTCAGAGCCCCAGAGCCCCGTGGTCCCCGGGTCCCCGGTGACGGATGGCCAGCTGGTGAGGGCCTGTCCCAGCTCATCCGGGGTCACACTGCCCCGGTCCTGTCCCCACGGGGGCAGAAGGCCACCCCCCTGCACATCACAGAGGGAGTCTGGGGGTGACCGATCCCCTCCCCTTCCCGCAGTGCTGGCCAGGCGAGCGAGCCCATCCCCACGCTGCCCCGCACCCCAAGGGACACCGCGGAGGCTGTGGCCTTACAGGGGTTCTCAAACACCCATCCAGAGTTCTGTCTCCGCAGCAACACCGTGCCCACGTCACACCTCTCCAGCCTGGAAAAGAGACCGTCCGTCCTCAGCTCAGGGTCCAGAGTCGGGACCAGAGGACACAAGGGTCCTGCCGCCGGGGCCCGGCCTGCCACCAGCGTGTCGCAGAGGGATCCTGGCTTCCTCTGACGGCCCCCGTTACCCAGAAACCTCGCTCTCCAGCGAATCCAGCCTGGCTCGGGAATGAGCTACACGAGAGCCAAGTGCAGATCAGCTCCCTCCCCAGAGTGGTGGGGGCGCGAGGGTGCAAAATGAGCCTCAGACACATGCTGGACCCTCTGCAATTTGGGGTGAGGAGCCCCAGCATCACAAGGGGCCACTCAGTCCCTAAAGTGAACCGACACAACAGACAGGCAGTGGGTCTTGGGGCGGCCGGGGGGCTCAGGCGGTTAAGGGTCCACTCCAGATTTCAGCTCGGGTCATGATCTCATGGTTTGTGGGATCGAGCCCCGTGTCAGGCTCTGTGCTGACAGCGTGGAACCTACTTGGGATTCTCTCTCTCTCCATCTCTCTCTCTCTCTGGCCCTCCCCACTCACAATTTCTCTCCCTCTCAAAATAAGTAAATAAACTTTAAAAAATTAAAATTAAAAAAATAAAACAAACAGAAACAACCCTTCTCAATGTTATAAGAAAAATTACAAACTGGGAAATATATTTGCAACTAACTTTTATCACAGATGAGAGGCTAATATCCCGAACACTCAAGGGTTCTTACAAACCAGTAAAAACACACCTAACAGAAAAATATGCCAAGATACGAACAGGCAGGGGCGCCTGGGTGACTCGGTTAAGCGTCTGACTCTTGATCTCAGCTCAGGTCTTGATCTCAGGGTTGTGAGTTTGAGCCCCGTGTTGGGGAGGAAGCACAAAAGGCACGTTGACATGTCCCAGGATGCCCCTGGCCTTTGTCCTTACAGAAGATGCATAAAAGCTGACACAGGGCCATCTGCTGCCCATCAGACGGCAAAGAACAAAGAGTGAGGGAATGCCTGGGACAGGCGCCAGTCCAGGGGACCGGCCACGTGTGATGTGGAGACACGGGGACTCCGAGAGATGTATCCTTCGGGTAGACCCCTGAGCCCACTCCCCAAAGTGTGTTTCCAATTGCAGAAGATTGGAGACCCCCGTCTGCCCAGCAGCAGGGCGCTGGCACAAAGCCTCCTGGACCAATACGCAGCTGTAAAACAGAGCAGAACCTTAACAGGAACCCATGGGGGAGGGGAAGGAGAAAAAAAGAGAGGTTAGAGTGGGAGAGGGCCAAAGCCTAAGAGACTCTCAAAAACTGAGAACAAACTGAGGGCTGATGGGGGGTGGGAGGGAGGGGAGGGTGGGTGAGGGGTATCGAGGAGGGCACCTGTTGGGATGAGCACTGGGTGTTGTATGGAAACCAATTTGACAATAAATTTCATATATTAAAAAAAAAACAGAGCAGAGCGCCTCCGAAAATGTGACATGGAATCGCCGAGTGACCCCGCGGTCCCGCCGCTGTGCGCGCCCAGAACCGAAAGCAGGATCTGAAGGGAGACTTACACACCCACGTTCACGGCAGCGTGATTTACAAAACCAAGAGGCGGAAGCTGCCACGTGCTCCGGCCGCACCACAGAACGTCAGCCTCAAAAAGGAGGGGAATCGCGGCACCTGCTAGCACGTGGGCGAACCCGGAGGGCACCGTGCTGAGTGACGTCAGCCCATCACAGGGGACACGTCCTGTAGCAGTGGACGCTCACAGGAGGCCCTGGAGGAGTCGGAGCCACGGACACGGAGGGCGGGGGGGTGGGGCTGGGGAGGGGAGGGTCCACGTGTAACGGGCCCGAGTCCAGTCTGGGAAGACGAACGAGTTCTGGGGACGGATGGGGCGGGGGGGGGGGGGACGGCTGCACGACAGTGTGAGTGCGCCTGACGCCCCCGAACTGCGTCCTTGAAAGTGGTTACGACGGCCGTTTCTGTGCTGCATTTATCTTACCACAATTTTTAAAAATTCAGTAAAGACAGAAGAGAATAAAAGGTGAAATGTTCTAAAAGAGAGCAGAGGTGGGGCGCCTGGGTGGCTCGGTCGGTGAAGCGTCCGACTTCGGCCCAGGTCATGATCTCGCGGTTCGTGGGCTCGAGCCCCGCGTCGGGCTCTGTGCTGACAGCTCGGAGCCTGGAGCCTGTTTCGGATTCTGTGTCTCTCTCCTTCTGCCCCTCCCTCATTCATGCTCTGTCTCTCCCTGTCTCTATCTGTCTCAGAAAGAAATAAACTTAAAAAAATAAAAATTAAAAATAAAATAAAATAAAATAAAAGAGAGCAGAGGCTGTGTGGACGGATACGGAGAGGTTCCCGGCGTGCGTGGCTCGGTGACACACGTGTGCTGGCGTGGGGCCGCCCGTGTCTGAGGAGCCGCCACGAATCACAAGCATGGGTCACCTGCAGGGAGGGGACGGGCTGGCTGGGCAGGTGGGAAGGACCCGCTCTGAGTACCTTTGGGGACTCTGATTTCTGAGCCATGAAAATGCACTTCCTATCCGAAGGCCAACAGATGAATTCAATTCCATTCCATTCCATTCCATTCCATTCCATTCCATTCAATGTAAGAGGACCCACTTGCAGTCCTGGTGGGGAGGGGGGCTCGGCACCATCCGTCTTTCCAAACCAGCGTCTGGTCCCCAGAGGTGCAGGTGACACAGCACCAGGGGGCGCTGCTAACCAGTCACACCAGACAGCGGACACCGGAATGGCGTCCCAGCCCCGCGGCCACCCCCGTGGCCCTTACATCCACCCCCGTGGCCCTTACATCACCGGTGGCTTTTCACAGAGCCTGAGGCTCTCCAGACGCCTAGCTTCTGAATTTGGATGTCTGATTCCGCCAGCCTCACCGGGACACAGCCAGCCACGTGGCTTCGTGGCCCACACCGTGGCGCGTGTGACCGTGTGTGCTCACCCAACACAGCAGGGCCGCCATCGGACCCCAGACCTCCTCTGTCCTTGCTCGTCCCACGGCCAGGCCCGTCCCAGCGGGACCCAGGGCCCCACAGCTCCCGAAGGCAGACGCGGGTGTGGGAGGAAGGTTACCGGCGGCTCCGAGACACGATGCGCGAGCCCAGTTTAGGCGGCAGCTGAGGGGGGGCCTTGCCCCGAGAGGCCTCCAGCATCCACCATGATCCCACCCAGAGGCCCGCCAGACCTGCTCTCCGGGGACACAGGCCCACAGCGCACAGCTCGCTCACCTGTGCCTGGGGGACAGCATTTTCAGACTATTTTCTGCAGTAAGGGTCACCACGACACCCTCGATGTCCTTCGTGGCCTTCTCCACCGCAAAGCCCTTCTCACCGGAGGCCACGGCGAGAACGTACCAGGACCCCAGAAGCTGGGAGGAGAGGAGCAGGTGAGGGGGCCGGGTCCCCCAGCCCCTTGAGGCGTCCTCTCTGTCTGGGAGTCCAGGGCCCCTGACTCAGGCTGACCCGTCCCCCCGTAGCCGCTGCCGGTCTGGGCTGGCACCGGGCGGGTAACCCAGAGACTGTGGCCCCACAGGAGGGGCCTGGGCCCCTAGGACCGACGGGGCTCGAGGCCAGCGCTGGCACCAACGGATGGGCCGTTACCTGCCTCGGGTCCAGCCTTCCCAGCCACACAGCCTGGGCGCAAGGCGCTCAGACCGACGTCAGAAGAGCAGTGAGCGGGACGCTCCCCGTCTTCCGGAAGTCTGTGCACCAGCACACCTGCCGCGGGGCCCGGGTCTGCGCAGTCCCTCCGGCCCATGTAAACCCGTTCAAATGTCTGCGTGGGTCACTGTGGGCGGCCACTGACCACCAAGACACCACGCTGGCCTGTCTCCTTGCAAGGTGGTGACATTTCCCGAGGGGGTGGCATTATTATTCAGTGGTGGCCCCTGTGCCCTGCCCCGATGCGCTGGAGAATGGGGACTGGGCCCCAGGGAGCGTCAACACTGCCGTGCCGACCCCTGCTTCTGTCTGCTTCCTTCTGTTGGGCGATTCCAGAATGGGCATCCTAACGCCGGTCAAACCACTGACACCACTGGGGATTCAACGCTCTCCCTTGCTCAGTCTGGGAAGGCCAGAGACCCTGGTCTTTGACCGTGGCTGGCAGCAGGCCAAAGTCAAGACCAAGGGAAGGCACAAACAGTTCTAGAAGCTGCACTTCAGATCTTTTGTCTCAATCATTAAAAATAGGAAAAAAGGGGCGCCTGGGTGGCGCAGTCGGTTAAGCGTCCGACTTCAGCCAGGTCACGATCTCGCGGTCCGTGAGTTCGAGCCCCGCATCAGGCTCTGGGCTGACGGCTCGGAGCCTGGAGCCTGTTTCCGATTCTGTGTCTCCCTCTCTCTCTGCCCCTCCCCCGCTCATGCTCTGTCTCTCTCTGTCCCAAAAATAAATAAAAATGTTGAAAAGAAAAAAAAAAAAAAAAAAAAAAAATAGGAAAAAAAAAAAAAAAAAGCTCCCACTCCCCCCTGGCCCACCCATTACTCTGCTCTCCTGGCCTTGGCCTCCTGCCCCCACACACAGTCAGCAGCCAGCCCGGAATGTCCTGTTCCTTCTGCCCCTCCGCTCCACCTGTCTGGACTCGCCCACTCTCCGGCCAGGCTTGGCCTGCTGCCCCCCCACCTCTGTACTCCATGACCCGGGCCAGGAGCTGCACATCCCCCAAGTTTCCGTGAGAGTTCTCTGTGGGCCTGGGTTTCTCACCTCTGGGTCATCTGAGCCCCTACCTGGGAGCAGAGGAAAGAGGGCTTGGCGGGATCCGTCTGAGCCCCCGAAATCCAAGGGGAGGCGGCCGGCAGGATCCTTCCCCGGGGGGTGGGGGTGGAATGGGCACACTACATTTCCAATGGCTTCGCCAGTCGGCTTCCAAGGGTTCTAACACACAAAAACAAGCGAGATGCGGAAGGTGAAGGAAAGATAAAGCCACGTGTCTTGCCAGGTCTAAGGACTGACCCCTGAGGAGCCACCACCCGGCCCTTGGTGAGCCCCGTGGGGAAGTTGGACACAGGTAAACCAGCCAGCCCCGGCACAAACGTGCAGCTAAGCTCCCACTGCCCCGGAGCCCGGGGGGTGTCGGGCCTCGAACGTGGATTAGGATGGCCCCTGACTGCCAGCTTCTCTGACGCCTCGCAGCTGGAGATGACTCACAAGGACAAAAATATCACCCTACGCTTCAGAGTAATCCTATTTGCTGTTTTTTCGCATAGAGATTCCTGACAAAACATTCGGGGAGACTAAGGTGAACGGAGAGAAACACAGCAGAAGAAAGGTAACAGAAGCCCCACGGACGCTTCCTGCACTGGGACCCCAGGCGGCCTCCCTTAGTGCCCCGGGGCTGGCATCACAAAAGCGCACACCGGGCGGCTTACGCGCAACAGACACTGATTTCTCCCAGTTCTGGACGCCGGGTGTTCCAGTCAGCTGTGCCTGCAGAATGGACAAGGGCGTCTCGGTGTCCTCACGGCGGGGGGACGTGGGGGGCTCCGGCTGCGCCGATTCCCCTCATGGGCACTCCACCCCCATGACCTTGTCACCTTCCAAAACCCCACCTCCCAGCACCATCATGTTGGGGATCAGGATGCCGACAGGAATGCTGGGGGCCGACACACACGTTGGAACCACACAGATTGTGAGAACGGCTACGAACACCTGGCTTAACAAGATAAGAGCCACATCTGAAATTACACCATGTTCTTTAAATTCTCATAATGTGGCTGGAAACCATAAAACATGGTAGAGATAAAAAGACATCTGGGTAGCCCGAAATGATCTTACGGAATGCAGATTTAGGGAAAAAATATTATACAGTAGGCTCTCCTGAGCCAGATTGGACACGTTGTGCTGCAAAGGAGATGTCTCAAATCCCAGGAAAAAATCGGTTTTTGTAAATAAATGCTGTCAGGGCAACTGAATATCCATCTGGAAGAAGATTAAAATGAAACATATTCGCCTCATGCGCGAGAGTAAACACCAAATGGATCAGAGATCTGACACTAAATGTGGAAATAGAACCACACGAGTAATGAATGAAATCATTGGTGAATTTCCCTATCACATGGATGTAGGAAAAAGGCTTTCTAATTGCATCAGTTCACTCCTGAAAGCAGAACCACCAGCAGGCATATGAATTCACAAATAAGGGATTTAGGGCAGGAGTTTGACCCCATGTTGCTGTGGGAGCCCATTCCATAAGCCTGTAAGGCTGTCGCCTTCTGGGAATTCTGGGAAACGCCGTGCAGCTGAGGCAAATCAAGCCATTACAAACCCATAGGCCACACTAACTTGCATCAAAATCCAGATGTAATTTAAAAAAAAGTATTGATAAATAACCCGTCTGTATTTCTTAAACTTTTTTAGAGTAAAAATAAGCCACAAACAAAGTCAAAAGATGAATGACAGATCTGGAGAAAGTATGTCCAACATATATCACATGCAAGGGCTAATAGCCATGCTCTATAAGGAACTTTTAAAAATTAAAGAAAAAGGGCACCTGAGTGGCGCAGTCAGTTAAGTGTCCTGACTTCAGCTCAGGTCAGGATCTCACAGTTCCTGAGTTCAAGCCCCACATTGGGCTCTGCACTGGCAGCATGGAGCCTGCTTGGGACTCTCTCTTTCCCTCTCTCTCTCTCTCTCTCTGTCACTCCCCACTCGCTGTTTCTCTCTCTCAAAAATAAATAGTTAAAAATTAAAGAAAAAAGGGCCAAAAACTCATCAGAAAAATGGACAAAGGACATACCCAGATAATTCACGCAAAAAAAATTAAAGCGATGCCTAAACATACAAAAAGATGTTTGCTATGAATTGTGTCCCCCCCCCCAATTTCTCTGCTTAAGTCCTGACCCCAGCACCTCAGCATGCAGCACTATTTAGAGATGGAGCCTTTGACGAGGGATTAAATCAAAACGAGGTCATACAGGTTAAACGTAACTGGGGTCCTTATGAGAAGAGATTAAGACACAGACACCACACAGGGGAGACCATGTGGGGACACGGGGAGGAGATGGCCGTGAGAGAGGCCTCAGGAGGACACAACCCAGCCATCTGGGTTCCAAACTCCAGCCTCCAGAGCTGCATCTCAGACTCCAGCCTCCAGAGCTGGGACAGAATCCACCTCTGATGTTTAGGGCTGTGGTCCTTCGTAAGGGCAGCCCCGGTGAATGGAGACAGTCTCCATTCTCATTCACCATGGGAGACGCGCAAATTAAAACAACACCGATAACTGTTTATCACCTATCACCTGGCGAAAAGTCGAAGAGCTTGGCCCCACCACACGCTCCCTGGCCAGGCCGTGGGGCCCCGAGCGTGCCACGTTTGGCTCTTCAGACCGCAAAAGGGTACGATTCCTATACAGGGAAACCTGGCAACATCTAACAAAACCCATTTATCTTCTGATCTAGAACCGCGCTCAGGAACTTACCCTAAAGAATCACCTGCCAGGACACCAAAAATGGATGTACGCGGTGCTCACTCTCCGAAGCACTGTTTCTAACGGAAAGCTGTTGGAAGCCACCTAAATGGCCACGCACGGGAGCTTGGTTGGCCCAAAGACGGTGTGCCCGCAGCGGAGCCCTACGCGGTGACGCACGCAGTGGGAAGTCTCCGTGAACTGGTGTCGGGTGACATGATGCGCGGGTGTACCGTCAAGTGAAAGAACAAAGTGCTAAAGGGCACGCGAAGCGGGCGAGTGAGACTCAGAACGTGTGTGTCTGCCTCCTTCTGCCAGAAGAAACCCAGAACGGAGAAATCGGAGTCTAAGGAGTGCGGTGCCCCCCAGGGGCAGGTAGGGTAGGTAGGGCCGGGGAGGAAGTTAGACCCCCCTCCCCCCTGCATGCCTCCTTGGTGTCGCTTTGACTTTGGGATCTGGGTAACCCGTTACATCAAAAGCAAACGAGTGGGATTCAACTGCACAGGGGTGCCTGGGAGGCTCTGTCAGTTGAGCGTCCGACGTCGGCTCAGGTCATGATCTCGCGGTTCGTGGGTTCGAGTCCCGCGTGGGACTCTGTGCTGACAGCTCGGATCCCGGAGCCGGCTGCAGATTCCGTGTCTCCCTCTCTCTCTCTGCCCCTCCCCATCTCGTACTCCATCTGTCTCTCTCTGTCAAAAATAAACAAACATTTAAAACTTTTTAAAAGGAGTCAAACTGTATAATAGACGAATGACGTAACACCCGAACGGGGTCAGCGGAATCAGCCCTGATTTTTTTCTGTATATTCTCAGGCTAAAGAGTAAAGGAACCCCAAACAAACCCTGAGTTCTGGATTTTCTGAGGCTCGTCCTTCGCGGCGGTTTGGGGGAGCGAGCCCGAAACGGCTTTCTGTGCGCTCCGGGATGCGTCAGCGGGCGACGGTCTTCTCAGGGTTGGAAAGCGGGGGGGGCGTCTCTCTGCCGAGGCCAAGCCCATGCCAGCCCAGTGAGGAGAGAGCGGGGGGCACCTGGCTCTCGGATCTTGCTTTCTCAACACCGCTCTCTGCAAGAAGGAGCCGGTCCGTGGGGGGATCACTCCAGGGTGGGGTCACGGACAACAGGAAAGGACTCGGAGTGTTTCCAGTAAACACGTGTTTGAGGAATCAGGGAAGTGTGTCAAGAGGACTCAGCGGCTGTCCAGGGGGAGCCCCCACTGGACAGATCTGGACGGGTTTGCGCCTCTAGAGGAAAGAAGGGAGCGTTCCTGGGTCCGTACTGACAGGCAAGAAACACGTGGCGGAGAAGCGAAGTCTTGCGATCACGGGAGGTCACTGACCCTCTGTTCCTGCTGAGCGCGCTCTCCCGGCATCCCCTGCGCCACCGTCCTCCCCGCGGACCTCGGGGGGCGTCGCCTGCAATTTCCCTCTGCCTGAGGAACACGCTAGCAGTAATTTATTGTACTGCAGGTGAACGAGGGACAAATTCCCTCCACGTTGATTTCTCGAAGCGTAGCTTTATTGGGGTCCCCGGGGGCTCAGTCGGCTAAGCATCCGACTCGTGATTTCGGCTCAGGTCATCATGTCACCGTTCGTGGGTTTGCGCCCCACGTCGGGCTCTGCGCTGAGTCAGCTTGGGGTTCTCTCCCTCCCTCTCTTTCCGCCCCTCCCCTGCTCGTGGCCCCCACCCCAAGAATAAATGAATAAATTTTAAAAATACATTTAAAAAGCATAGCTTTCTTTCCCAAAACTCCGAGTTGGTTTCAGAGATGTGCCTGCGTCCCGTGCCACGAGAAGCCAGCTGTCACGGCCTCTGGCTGCGAAGCGCCTTTTCTCTGCAGCTCCGTGAACGTCGTCCCCAAGCCACTGCGTCCACTTGAGCACGATGTCCCTGGGGGTGGTTTCTTTCACCCTGCTCTGGCTTCCCTGCGCCCGGGACGTGTTCGGTCAAGTGGGCATGGCTTCGCCTCTATTTCTTCAAATCTTTTTCTGCCCAATTTTCGCTCCCTTCTCTTCCTGGGAGTACTTCACACGCCCGACCCCGGCCGCTGGCGGTCATTCTCTGCTCCTCAGCTTGGACAGCCTGTGCCGGCGTGTCCCGGGCTCACGGCCACTGGCTCGTGCCCCCTGCGGTCCGCTACGCCCGTCCAGGCAAGCTTTCGTCTCGGCTGCTGTGCCACGCGGCCCTGGCGTCCCCGCCTGGCTCTCCTGACGGCCTCCGTCGCGCGGCCCCCCGGCCCCGTTGGCTCGCTCGTTCTGGGTTCGTTAGCCAGCTGTTTAATTCTGCCGTCTCGTCGGCGAGTTAGTCCCTTGAGCCGGCCTTCCTTTCGTCCCTTTGTGTCCACACCGGGCCGCTCTCCACCTGTCTTCTCGCTCCGCCCACGGATCTTCTCCGGCTCACTTTTGTTTTTATTTTTTTTTAATGAAAGACAGAGCGTGAACAGGGGAGGGGCAGGGAGAGAGGGAGACACAGAATCTGAAGCACAGAGCCCGATGCGGGGCTTGAACTCATGAACTGTGAGATCATGACCTGAGCCGGTCAGATGCTCAACCAACCGAGCCGCCCAGGCGCCCCCGGATCACATTCAGCAGCGCTCCTGTTCGTTGTGTGCAGCTCAGCCGCCCTTTTCTGTTTCCTCGTACGTCCAGCAGCGCGTGCACTTAGGACGCAGTGCGGAGGCCCTGGGCCCAGAGTCAGCCTCTGAATCCCGCTGGCTTTCGTTAGGGACTGAATCGTGTCCCCAGAAATGCAACTGTCGAAGCCTTAATCCTCACTGTGGCTGTGCCTGGAGACGGGGCCGCTGAGGGGGTGATGGGGTGGAGGGAGGTCGTGAGGGTAGGACTGGCGCCCTTCTGAGAGGAGGGAGGCAAGACGCAGAGGTCTCTCCGGGGTGTGTGGGGCAGGGGCCTGGCGAGGGTACAGCCGGAAGCCCACGGGCTCCAGGCCGGAAGAGGGCTCTCAGCAGAGACCGACCCATCAGCACCCGGGTCTCGGGCTTCCAACTTCCAGATGCGTGAGACATAAACTCTTGGTGTCGCATTGCTCCCCCGAGCCCCGTCGCCCCCCCCCCCCAGGCCCGTGGAGCTTGTGGCGGCTGCCCGAGCCGGTGAGCCCACCGGCACGCGGACCACCCAGCACTGCGAGCTTCCGGCGGACAGATGCGTGGAAAGTCCCAGTTGTCCCCTCTAACCTCTCAGGGGCAGCTTCGAGCAACATGGGTCTGTCAGGAGCCTGGCTCAGGATTCGGTCCGGCAGGTCCCGGGCAGGCCCCCCGCCTCGGGCCGGCCTCCCTCCAGGCAGGCCTTGGTGGAGGGTGCTGGACGCCTGAGAGGGGGCGGTTTCTGCTGGGGCTGGGCCGGTCCCCACCAGCCCCCCAGCACCACTTGGCCTCACCCGTGAGGCAGCTGCTCCCTGTGAGCCTTGGTCATCCGGGGCTGAGACCTTCCCCACTTTCTCTGCCCTGACCAGGACACCCTGTCTGCCCTGTGGTCTCAGCCCCCGCCGGTGGAAAGGAAGTGGGGCGATCAGTCAGTGTAAGACATGGGGTGACAGCGTGCGTGAGGGGACCCGGACACTGAAAGGGCTGAGCTGACCACGCAGGGGAGGGTGGGAGGAAGCCAGCGGGTGGACAGAAGAGCGGCCTTGACTGGAGGACTTTGGACTGCATGCCTGTGGGATCTGACTTTGGGGCGAGAGGGAGCCATGGGAGAATGTAGGCAGAAACGCAGTGTGGTCCCCTTTCATCTGAGGGACTTAACCAGCATCTCAGCTCAAGGATGCCCGGCTTGGGGCCGCTCAGGCTCTCTGGGAGCGGGACGGTGGTGGGAGGATTGTTGCGGGGCCCACATACCCAGGCAGCCTGGCTCGTGGGCCCCGAGCAGGGCAGGGCCGGGTGAGACCCTCAGGGCGGGAAGGGGGGAGGTTCCGGGGGCTGTCACCCTGCGTCTGAGCTGTGTGGGCCCCGGGCCCCACAGGGAAGGAAACACGGGACAGACGGGGGGCCAGCCTGCCCAGAGGCGGCCCCCCAGCCCAGCCCTGTCTGGGCAAAGGTCCAGCCAGGGACGGGACCTGAGTGGTTCACACGCGCCACCGTTCACGGTGAACAAACACGCAACCCTTAGCTTTGCTGCTGCTTCAGGGAAGTCATGGGACACACACCCACTGCACCCACCTGTCACCCCCCGGGCCCGCCTCCCCAAGAAAGACACTCAGGGCAGTGGGCTTGGCATGGGGTTTATTCGGAGCGGGTGCGAGCCGCCCCCTGGGGCCAGGGCAGGCCAGGCGGGTGGGGGCTCGGACCATGCTGGCCTGGGGTCAGGGGATCCTCTAGATCAGCTCCTGAGACACAGAAGGGCAGGGCCTCAGGGCAGTGGTTGGAGCCACAGGTGGGAGCCCGTGTCTTAGCTGCATGACTGTGAGCAGCCTCCCTGGGCCTCAGTTTCTCTACCTGCAAAGCAGGGTGATAGTCCCCCACCTCTCGGGGCTCAGGCAGGGGATGGGCCAGCACAGTGGGAACCTGAGACACGGGGTCTCTGTCCCCACCCGGGTGGGACGTACGGGCTCCGCCTCTCCCCTTCTCTCTCCCAGCCCTGTCCTCCGGCCCCCAGCCTCCAGGGTCCCCATCTGGCAGCGTGGATCCAGAGTGACCCAGGGCCCCTGTCGGGCCGGGAGACTCAGCCTGGGGGCTCGGCGCAGCGGGGGGCGAGGCTCACCTCCTTCAGGAGCTTGGCACACCTCCCTGCGGGACAGGGGAACGTGAGGTGCTGTGGGACTGGCCCCCGGATCCCACCCTCGGGGTCCCCAGCCCAACCCCCGCCCAGAAGGCCTGGGGCTCACCGTGCCGGGCCACCAGGTACAGCCCTACATCAGCTGTCAGCTCCCGGAACCTCCAGAAGCCGGGTCTGTATTCGTCCTCGAGGCTCCGAGCTATGGGGACACCAAGGGGCTGGGCTGGGCCGTCCCCGGGACACGGGAGCGAGCCCAGCCCCCACCGCGGGGTGCGCTTACTAAAGTATTTGAGCACGTGGAAATCCTGGCCCTGCCAGTGCAGGGACACCCTCCGAAGGGCGTCCTGCTCATAGTCCGTGTCTATCACGTGGGTCTCCCTGTGGCCTGGGGGGCGGGGGGAGGAGAGCCCGCGTGCACCGGGCTGGGCAGAGTCTGACTCCATCCTGTCCCCGCCCAGCACCAGACCCTCCAGTAACACCAGGCAGAGGGCCGGGGGGATCCAGGCCTTGAACGATGGCCCAGTTTGTGCTGAGAGAATGGGAGGGTCTGGGGCATGAGGAGGAGCACAGGGAACAGCATGAGGAACAGCACAGGGAACGGCAGAGCCGAGGAGAGCTGGCGTGCGGGGCCAGGGGGTGGTAACTGTGACAACAGGGCAGCGGTTCTTACCAGGAAAAGCAGGATCTCCCCAAAACATCGGTTTCTGAGCCCACTATGTTTTCTGTCTCACAACTTCCTGAGCTGGAAGGGAGCAAAGGGCTCGTTAGGGAATGGCCGGCCGGCGTTCCTTGTGCCGGGCCCCATCACAGGGGTGCGGAGAGGGGAAGGCGTCTTCACAAAGGGCTCCAGCAGCGGATCCATACCCAGGAGGGCCTGGGGCAGGCTGAGGGTGGCGGAGGGGCGGGGCCGGGGCCCCGCCGGCCTCTGCCCCCCTGGGTCTGTGACCCCCAGGGGCCCCAGCACTGTTTTCTCTCTTTTCAGTTAATGGGGTTTTTTCAAAACTCTACGCTTATCTTCAGGTCTAGGAGCAGATCGACGTGTGGCAGCGGTGGGAGCCTGGGGGTGCGGGGCTGGGGAAGCGGGTCAAGGTCTGTTGTTTTGGACACAGCGGGGACCCCCTGTCCTTGGGGCCAGGACACCAGGGGCAGCGGTGGCTGGAGCCCAAAAGACAGGAGGGGGCAGCCAGCAACAGTCCCCCACAGGAAGGGCACAGCCGGGGGAGGGGACTTCTGCCTTCGGACACCCGCCCGGAGCCCAGAACTTCCATCTGAAACTCAGAAACTGATCGTTTTGCAAGAGAAAAGAATTCGTGTCCCCAACATCTATCATCTCTGTGCCTTCTGGTGTGCTCCTGACTCAGCAGCCAACACAGACTGGCGAAGAAGCATCTAGACGGGAACCAAAGGCCCCACGCTGGGAAAGCCTCTTCCGGGCGCCACGGGGTGTGGCACCATGGAGGGTGGGGGCGACCCCACCGATCCGGGAGCAGGAGGTGACCACGCTGAGCCCCGGTCCCTGGAGACCCCGCAGGGCCAGCCAGCCTGCCCACAGGAAACGCTCAGGGAGGGCTCTGGCCCTGCTGGTCCCTGGGTCCTTGCTCTCACACCCCGTCTCCAGGAGAGGCTCATGCCCTCAGCAACCTGGGTGGGCCCCGGGGCCCCCGGGGTGGCTGCTGTGGCGTCGGCTGGGGGCTGGAGGGACGGAGGCGGGGCCGGCGGAGTGGACACGCAGGCCCCTCCCTGCCCGACCTGTCCACGTAAGACAGAAGAGCCACCTTGTGTAGACTGAGGTCCTGCGTGGCCGTCTCCACCCGCACTAGGACAGTGACCAGGATGACACTCAGCGGCCCCGCGTCCATCGCCGCTTACGGAGCCTCTGCTGCCCCAGCACCTGGGTTTATATCGGGAGGGTGTTGCGCAAACTCCCGGGGACACCACGCACCTGGAGCGCGGTCCAGGCCCGGTGACACCTACGGCCCCACGGTGGGCCCGCCTGGGGTCCCCGAGAGGAGGAGGGAGGAGGCCCCCCACCCCCATGGGGCGGCTCGGGACCACAGCCCCAAGCCCGAGGGGCATGCCGGGCCCAGGCCCCACGGGCTCAGAATACCTTTCTCTTTCTGGCTCTTTCAGATCAGCCTTGGGACAGTGAGGAAACGTCCTGACGGCCGGGTACATCCGGCCGGCGCAGCACCGAGCCCATGGGGGCCCTGCCCTCCAGGTGGGGAAATGAATAAGGGGTCCCTCTCCCCGCGGAGGTCTCCAGGGAGGAGGCACAGAGCCCCGGTGAGGGGGAGGACTCATGGGAGATTGGGGGGGGGCCGAGGCTCGGGGACCTCTGCAGACACCTTCTTATGGCTTGTGTCCTCTGCCACCGTGACAGGAACCAGGCCAGGCCCCGTGCCCGTCCCCCACCGGACTCACTCAGGCCTCGGTGCACAGCCAGGTAAGACCCGGAGCCCAGAAGGCCGGCCCGAGAGCGGCCCTGTCTTGCTGACGCTGACCAGGACACGAGCCAGGACACGAGCCAGGGTGGTGGGACCCAGCCCCACCTCCTCCCCATCTGGACCCCCCCAACTTCGGTTTATCCCGGTTGATGGCTTCATGAACAGCAGCCCGGGCCCCACCAGCTGTGTGACTCGGGGCAAGTTGCGCTGCCTCGGGTTCCCCACGTGTACTGGCGACAAAGCAGAGGGACAGTGCCACGTGGCCAGGAGGGGTCTGAGGCTACATCCTGGTTCTTGACCGGTAGGAGGGATCCTTCCCAGCTTCGGGGCCAGAAAAGCCCACCCTGGGATGGCCCCAGGCTCGGTCAGCCGAAGGGGAGGTCCCACCCACCAGGGGGACCGGCCACCTTGGACCCTGGACGCTGCCCTCCCACAGAGGCTGTCAGTTTAGGGTCAGGCAGGTGTGGAAAGGTCAAGCTAGGACGGGGCGGCCCAGGGCTGGCCCGCACGCCTGAGACGGGGAGGGGGGTGGGGGGCATCGACACAGCGGGGGCGCCGGGGCCCCGAGGAGGCTGAGGACCGGCCGATCTGAGCCCCAGGCTGCTCCCGGCCCAGACTAACAGGAGAGGCCCCCCCAGGACGTGCTTGGCCAGGCAGGAGAGGGAGGACAGGAAGTGCGGGGGACACTGTCTGTGGATAAGCAGGAGCAGGGCTAGGACGGATGTCCCTCATCTGATGTGGCCGATGGCCTCCAGCTCCAGCCCGTGAGCCATGAAGCAGGACCGCCGATACCTTCCTGCCCCACCCCCGCCCCCACCCCTTTGAAGTGTGTTCACTGGATGCAGCTCCTAGCGGGGGGGACGGCAGCGGCCAGGGCCCCAGGGAGGCCTCTCCTGCCCCCTACGTCTCATGGAGGCTCAGCATGGAGCCCAGGCCCTGGAGCCCGACCCCGGGGCCCGAACCTCAGCATGGCTCCTTGCCGGGTAAGTCACCGAGCTCTCTGTGCCTCAGTTTCCCAAACAAGGAGCGAAACAAGCTCACCGTGTGTCCAGGGATCCACTGTGGAGCATCTGGGCCGGGCCAGCGGCGAGGGCCCCGAGGGCACCAGCCATGACCATGACCCGTCTCCAGGCCTTACTGAGGTTTGTATGACACGCCCAAGGTCAAGGTCACCCCAGCGGCAGGAGGGCGCTATGCCTCCAAGAGTGTGTGTGCACCGCGGAGCCCCGGCTACAGGCGCCGTGAACACGAGGGGGCCAGGCCAGTGGTGTTAGACGCTGACCGCCTACGGTGCAGCCCCTCACAGGTGCCAGACAGGCTGGAGCCTCCTGTCCCCTCAAGCCAGGAGGTGCCCAGTGGCCAGTGGCTCCTGCACGCCCGCCTCCCTGCCTCAGTTTCCCCAGGAGTTCTGGGTCAAGTCGGGGCTCACTGCGCCCTCCCCAGGGGCCTCTGCAAAGAGGTGAGGACCCGCCAGACTGCAGAATACGTTTATTGAGCAGAAGAGGGAGGCCCAGAGATGGCGAGGAGGCAGCCACCCAAAGGCAGGGGGGCCTGGGGGGGTGGGTCCAGACAGCTCAGGACGACAAGGCCGGCTGCCCCAGCTCACCCTGCAGGGACAGGAAAGACACCGTCACCGCGTGCACCCAGTCACTCAGCAAACACTCGGGCCCCTCTCGCGGCCCCCGTCACACGTCGCCTGCCCGGCCAGGGCAAGCCAATTCCACCGCTGCTGCCCCGGAGGCCCCAGGCCGAGTCCAGCACCTTGCCGTGGCCTGGGCACCTGCCACACTCCCGGAGCCTCACTTGCTCGCTGTCAGGAGATAAGGGGCTGGCGTGGCAAGAAAGCCCCAGAACGGCCACTAAGCCGCAACGACACCCCATATTCAGCACCGGAGTGGCCCACTTGGGGCACTTTACCTTGAAAGTCAGGGTATGGCACGCAGCAGGAAGATGGAGCTCCCACGCTCCAAAGGCAGAGCCTTCCAGAAGGTGCATGATTTGGCACAATTCCCTCCCTCCTCTCCTCCCGCCTAAAACAGCTGCGCCCGTGGTAGGGGCAAAGCCGGGAGGCTGGGCAGGCGTATTGCAGAGCCACGGGGAGTTAAAACAGCCCGAACGCCCCCCTGGGTGCATAGCCAGGACGGCCAGGGAGAGCGGGACGACGGGCACGCAGGCTGAGGAAGAAGCACCCCCCACCACCCTCTCCTGCCAGGGCGGCCGCAGGGTGGCCTCCCACGCTGCAGGACTGTCACGTCTCACCTGTCATCTATCGTCTAATGTAGGTTCCCAAGTTTTGCACTACGAACTTGGTAAGGGGCGGCACGGGTTCCTGGTGACCCCTTTGGGGGAGGGTGTCCCCAAGAGTCCACCCGCGTCCATGTCCCAAGGGCTCCTGGGACCCAGCCCCGTGACGGCAGTGAACGAGAAGATGGCGGGCAGCGCCCACCTCATGAGACTCTCCCGGAGAGACTGAGATCCCAGGCCCAGCACCCCAGGGAGGGAGCCACACACTGTGGGGACACACAGCACACCGGACAGCGTCCCCCCAGATTCACGTCCCCCCAGGACCTCAGAACGGGACCTTACTTGGAGTCTGGGTCTTTGCAGATGTGATCGGTTAAGGACCGAGACGAGACCGCCCTGGGTTGAGGGCGGGCCCCGCATCCCGTGACGGGTGTCCTCTAAGAAGAGGGAAATTCGAACACGGACGCAGAGAGGGAGGGCGGCCATGTGACAGCCGAGGCAGAGGTGGCAGGGACGGGTCCACAAGCCAAGGGACGCCAAGGACCTCCGGCACCACCAGACGCCGGGAGAGGCCAGGTTCTCCCCTGGAGCCTCCAGAAGGGGCCAGGCCTGCCCCTCCTTGACTTTGGACCTGCGGCCTCAGAACGGCGGAGGGGATACATTTCTGTCTTTTGAAGCCACCGGTATGTGGTGATTTGTTATGGCAGCCGTAGGAAGTCAGAGGAAGCTTCCTGGAGGAGGTAACGTGTGAGCTGAGGCCTGAATCACAAGAGTGGATGGCCAGGCCGAACAGGAGGCAGGGGGGAGTGGGGGGTGGAGTCCGCACGTGCAGAGCAGGAGGCAGGGTGACAGGCAGACAGAGGGGTGGCCAGGAGCTGCCCGGACAGGTGCCGGACAACAGGACAGAGGACGTACCCCATCTCCCTCCTACCTGGGAAGGGCCACGGTGGGTCTCCCGAGGAGTCAGGGAGCCTCTTTGTCCCCAGAGGAGCATGTGTCTGTGGGAAGGAAGACAGTGGTGAGGCTGGGCCGGCCGGGACTGCCCACAGCCTCCTGCGGCCCCTAACCCCTGGGGGCCCCGGACCCCCAAACAGCCCCACCCTCTGAAAGACTCTCCCTTCCCAGCTGCCTGAAACCTCTTCTGCAGTGTGTGTTGTGGGGAAAGAGGGGCTGCGGGCAGGAGGGCGAGGGCCTGCCAACCTAGCGGGGAAGGGGGCTGGGGGCTGGGGACTGCGTAGACCCTGGCCCGTGTACCTGACTTGGGCAGCATGACCACCATGTCGTCGGGGAGCCCCACCGTGGGGTAGAAGTCCTTGAAGGCCTTCACAGCTTGGGGACTTGCCTCCTGGGTCCGGCCTGGGGCAGAGCAGGGCCACTGTGAGCTCTGTGGCTCACAGAGGTGGGGGGCAGGGGAGACAGAGGTCCCTTCCTTGAGAGTTGGGAGCAGGTTCGCCACCCAAGATTGCGCAGGTTGTGCACTGCACAAAAGTGCCTGCCTGGCTGAGAGCCCAGTGGGGACTGGAAGCCACCCAGAGGGGTGTCCTTTCCTAATTCACACAAGAGCGTCTGGGAGACTGGGATGGCCTGGCTGTTTCCCTGGGCCCCACATCCCTCGGGCTCCTGAAACCAGCCTCCAGCCCTCACCCCAACCTCTGCACCTTGGGGAGCCCCTGGCCCGCTCTGCCAAGGCCCTCAGAAATTAAAGCGAAGCAGGATCTCAGCCCCCACTTAGCTCTCAGGCAGTGGGGCCGGGCAGGGGAGGGGGAGGGGGGGGTCCCCACCCACAGGGGGCCAGAGAGGTACCCGAGCTTCCGCCCGGGTGCCTGGGCCCCAGAGGCCCCTCGAGCCAACCTCGACCCATCCGAAGAGCTGTGGGGGCCCACCACCCCACCCCCGGTCCTTCTCGGCTTGGACTTGGGGGAGATGGCTGAGGGGAGGCCAGTCCCGAAGGGGTAGGGCCTGGGTGGGGAGGAGAGGCGGGGGGGGGGGGGGGGGTGGGCCTCACTGTACAGCTGCACCATGGTGCTGAGCGCCCCCTCCAGCTCCTTGTAGATGTAGACCACGGCGAAGGAGCTGTAGTCGGTGTCCACGATGCGCACATCCAGGTAGCCCAGGGCTGCAGAGGAGGTAAGCCGGCCAGCCGTGGCCAAGTGCTCGGGGCCCGGGCGCCGACCCCCACCCCCACCGGCCTCCACGTCTGGGCCCCAGGGAGGGGCAGAGGGTGGAGGGCGAGGGCGCGGTCAGGAGATGGCGCCGGGGGGTGGTCCAGGTCACCCCACGGAGAAGCCGCGTCAGGGGCCCCTGAAGGCGGGCGGGGCAGGACCCACCTGGGACTCTGAAGTGGCCCTGGGAGCCCACCCTCAGGTACTCGGCGTCCGCCTGGTTGCAGCCGTCAGCCCTGGGGATGCAGGCCCGGTGTTCACTCCCGGCCGCCGGCCCGGCTCGCCCCCACCCCCCCCAACCCCGGCCCACCGCACTCACCGGGGGATCTCCATGTGGACGCTGAGGTTGCCGCCTGCCGTGGCCTTGACGACCCTGGAGGACATCAGCAGATGGCCCTTCTTGCCCAGGAAGACCTTGCAGTCGGAGACCATGGACACCACGTACCAGCGGCCTGAGAACTGTAAGGAAGCTCGGTGGCCGCCAGGCCGGACCCCCTTGCCCTGGGCCCCAGGGCCCCAAAGCCACGTGGCCACACGGGCTTGTCGGGAACTACACGGCCAGGGGTCTCTGAGCACCTGTCTCTTGGTCCGAGCCCCTGTTCTGCCACCTACCTGGGCGGGTCGCGTGGCCTCACTTCCCCCGGCTGTGAAATGGCTCAGTAATTATCCCCACGGGGTCGTTTCAGGATGAAATGGAGAGACGACCCCCAGGTTTGCAGGCCCAAGGCACAGAGCAGGCGCCCGTGGCCAGCAGCGGCAGCCGTCACCCCGTGGTGGAGCGTTGCCGTGGGCTCAGCCCCCACCCCACCTGTGGCACAGTGCAGCGGCCTCTGTTACCTTCTTGGCATCAAAATCGGGCTGCACCAGGACCTCGGCCCAAGCCACGGACACCCAGAGCAGCACCAGGACGCGGCCCAGGAGGATGCACTTGGCCGCCATGTCTGCCCTCGGGCTCGGTCGGAGCCCCAGGAGGCCAGGCTTTATAGCCCGACCCACCAGCTGGGCTCAGAAGGCACTTGGCTCTGGAAAGCCCAGTCCCCTTTGTCCATTGTCTGGCAGGATCACTCAAGAGCGCCCCCCCCCGCCCCCGCCCCAGGGGTCATTTCCTGGAGGGCCCCAGAGAGGTGAGCTCTCCCCTCTTCTGACCCTGATCTGTGCCCCAGGCCTGCCAGGCAGTCGCCGAGGACGAAACAGAGACATCATCCTGGCCTCCATCCACCTCCAGCCTGGCTGGGGCTTGGGACCCTCTTGGGGATGCTCCAGCCAGAGGGTCCCACTCAAGGTCTGGGCCCCGAAAGTCCTCAGTCCCTCCTCCCCACACTGCAACGGAGTCGCCATCGGCCAGGCCTCGGGGCCTCACCTAGGAGCAGAGCCTGCCCGGGCCAGCTGTGACAGAGGGGACGTCGGAGGCCTAGGTGCCCCTCACTCTGGACCCCACCACCCCCTACCCAGCCACCAGCTGGGCCTCCAGCAGCCCGTCTGGAGGGTGGAGCTGAGCCGCCAGTCTGGGTGGATTATGGTATCACAACCACCTTATCAAGGGTTGCATAAGCCTGTAGGCGTCAGCATCGCCAAGGAGGCGCCATGGGCTGGTGGGGGCTCCCCAGTGACCTCTTGTGTGCACACACGCAGAGCACCCAGAGACACTACTTGCGATCACCCTGTGTCCTCGGGGGCACAGCGCCCCGACACCTCTGATCGGGGGCAGGGGTCCCAGGGAGGGCCGACACTACTGAGTGCTTCAGAGTGGAAGGGTCCCCCCACTGGGGTGGGTGGAGGGTGGGAGGGGGGTGCTTTCGAGTGCGGCCAGGCCCCAGAGTCACTGGGCACAACACAGGAAAAGCCTTCCCATGAAAATATTTTCAAAACACACATCTGATAAAGGGCTTAAATCCTGAATGTATAAAGAACTCGAGACAGACGCAATGATAAGAAAAACAAACAATCCAAGTTAGAAAAAAAAAAAAAAAAAAACAGGCAAAAGATTTCAAAAACCGCTTCACCAAAGAAAACATCAGGAGGAAAGTCAGCACGTGAAAATACGCCCACCAGTCAGGGGACAGGAAGGGGGAGCCGCTCCGAGACGCGAGACGCGCTGCGCGGCCCTCAGGTGGCAGAGCCGCCTGCAAATCCACCCTCCTGCGGCCGCTGGGCGGGAAACGCCAGGCGCCACCCTGGAAAACGGTGTGGCAGATTCTCACAAAGGGAGACGGTCCTGTGCCAGGCAGTCGCGCACCTCGGCACTGACGCAAGAGAAATGAACCCGCACGCGGATGTTCGGAGGGCTCTGTTCACAACCAGTAAAAAGCGGAGACAAGCAAACGTCTTCAGCGGGTAAGTGGACGGGTGGGGTCCCTCCGTGCCGGGAGCGAGTGAAAAGCCCAAACCATCCGCTCGGGCAAAGAGCTTAGACAAATCCCAGATGCGTTGGCTGAGTGACAGAAGCCTCTCCGGAACAGGCACGTCCCTGGGGACAGAAGCTGCTCTGGTGGCAAGAACAGGGGTGGCGGGGCGGCGGAGGGCAGAGGGGCACGCGGACACTTTTGGAGCCCGGACCCTGGTGGCCCTGTGCCTGCATCTGTCAAAACCCGCAGATCTGTCCCCAGAAAGTGAGTCCTACCGTACGTAAATCATACCTTGTTTAAAACACACACGCACAAGCTCCAAGATCTTCCCCAAAACACTCCCCTTGGGTTGGGGGACAGGAAGGCCAAAGGAGTGCCAAGTCCCCAAGTCCCCACGCCCCAACTCCAGAGCTCCAAGTCCCCAGGCCCCCAAGTCCCCACACCCCAAGTCCCCATGCTCCCAAGTCCACATGCCCCCAAGTCCCCAGGCCCCAACTCCAGAGCTCCAAGTCCCCAGGCCCCAAGTCCCCATGCTCCCAAGTCCCCAAGCCCCCAAGTCCCCAGGCCCCAACTCCAGAGCTCCAAGTCCCCAAGCCCCAAGTCCCCATGCTCCCAAGTCCCCAAGCCCCCAAGTCCCAGGCCCCAAATCCCCACACCCCAAGTCCCCAGGCCCCAAGTCCAGAGCTCCAAGTCCCCACGTCCCCAAGTCCCCAGGCCCCAAGTCCAGAGCTCCAAGGAAAGGGTGGGGGCAGGACAGACGTGACCTCCAGCCACAGGACTGCTATGCCAGGGGGGTGCGTCAGTCCTTCCTCCAGCCAGCGAGGACCGAGGGACAGACCCCCCTGAGGAGCCTCAGCGGTGTGAGGCAGCGCCCCAACCCACAGAAGACACACCTGCCACCGGCGTGCCCCTGACCGGGGTCTTGAGTGCCATTCGGCCACCCGCCGGGCCCCCTGCTCCTCGCCCCCCGGGACGTGCTCTCCACACCGTGGCCGGAGCGAACCCTGAGGGGCACAGATCTGGCGCATCCCTGCTTACGACCCTCCCGAGTCGTCCGCCCCCGAGTCGTCCGCCGGGGCACCTGGGATGAAACCCAGCCTCCGGCGGCATCGGCCCCCTGGCCCCGCGGCCCTTCCAGCACCCGCGGGAGCCTGCTGCTCCCGGGGCGGCTTCCGGCCTCTGCCTCCTCCAAGCAGCCCTCCTCCCACCCCAGCGTGCACCCCACCCCTGGTCTGTTTCCTCCGGGCTTTGAGCTTAACGTTTTCCTCCGTGTTTATTTACTCTCCTCCTGCTGCACATGCTATAAACTCGGTGACAGCGGGAGCTCTTGGTGGCCCGTTGGCTTCTGAGGCCCCACAGGGGGTTCTCTGTTCACAGTTGCGGATGAACGAGGGAGGAAAGTCACGTCGGCCAGCGGGGGGCGCTACACACCGTGGCCTCCGGAGACACCGCAGCACTCGCGGCCGGGGCACGGGCTGTGTGGGTGGCTTCAGCCTGCCTTGTCCGTGGCCGCAGCAGGCCCTCGAGGCCGCAGCCTCGTCCCCCGAGCCCCCCAGAGTGCACGCTGGGGGCAGCTGCCGGGCCTCCCCCGTCCTGCCCGCCCAGCGCCCTGGAGGGCAGTGCTCCACAGCCACACACAGCAGGCTCTGTGCGTGGGGAGATGGGGGGGGTGCTCCCCGCTGGCTGGACCCTGAGCTGAGGAGGGGCTCGGGCGGGGCATCCGGCCCACCAGGAGCGTGGTCGTCCTGGGACTGGAAACCTGCTTCAAACCGCAGGCGGGCTCGGCGGCAGTGAACGACAAACACAGAGCGGGGGACGGCGCCCAGAACAGGGAGGACCGAGGACCGACCGGCTGCGTCGCTGATGAGCCTCGAGCACGTCGTGCAGAGACACAGAGACCCGAGCCACCCTGTTCTGTGGACCCACAGAAAGGCCATCGGTGGCTGCCGGGGCTGGGGGTCCCAAGTGACTGGTCAACGGGTCTGGGTCTCCCCCAGCTGGGGCTGCCCGACCCCTGCGCACACTTATGGCTGAGCTGTGGGGTCGCGAAGTAAACCCCACACTGTCAGAAGTGACACATGCTGCCGGAGGCCATCCTGGTTTTCACGGACGACACAGGTTATGACACAGACAGAGCCATAGACTTAATTCCAGGAAAAAGAAAATGTACACGTGAAGCCTGCCTCTTGCCCCACCCCAACTCCAGCCGGGCACAGACAGCCCACTGGGGGTGGGCATGCACAGACAAGGCCCAAGGCACTGAAGGGTGGCCTCCCTGGAGGCAGGGGTGCATCCGGCTATGGCTTCTGCAGCCCCCTCTCCCCTCACCTGCAGAGACACCCTGGCCCCAGGGCTGGGGCGGGGGGGGGGGGGCTCTTTCTTGACGATGGGTGGGCACTGAGCAGGTGGCATCGCCCTCTCAGCCCCCCGGGGGAGATCAGGGGCACAGAGGAGCGGAGCCCCAGCCCCAGTGTTGCGGGGGTGGGTGCCATCCAGGAAGGGCCAGTCTGCCCTCCAGGGCTGCCCCAGACAAGCTGAGCCCCTATGCCCTGCCCACTCTGCCAGGGCTGGTCCAGCTCCAGATGTGAAAAGATGCAGGGAAGGCGAGCTCTCCGAAACCCGGACCACACCCTGGCCTTTCCTCCGTGTGCCTCCTGGGGCCAAGTCAGACAGAGATGCCCTGCGGGCTGAGGAGGAGGCCCCACTGTGGGTCAAGGAAGGCTCTGGCCATGAAGAGGCCATCTCCTCCCCTCTCAAAGGGAAGCAGGGACTTCCAGCAGCTCCTGGTGAGAGGTAGGGAGGGGTGAGGGTGGGGTGAGCCCCTCCCCTGCAGGCTGTGTGGAGGGGTGGGCCCTGGGCCCCGCCCAACTGCAACACAACCACCCAGGAGGCAGGAACCGGGGCTCCCCCGAGCACCCTTCACCTGCTCCTGCCCTTGTGCCAAGCTCGAGCCAGCAGCCACTGAGGACAGAATTGGTGGGCCAGGGGCCATCTGGCTTCCCTGCCTCGGCCCCTCCCAGCGTCATGCTGTGAAGGCCAAGGGGACAGGTGTGGGGGTTGCCACCTTGCCCAGCAGCACCTTTGCCCCCACCCTGGGGTCTGAGCCTTGCGGGGAGGAGCCCTGGGACTCAGGGGTTGGTTGGAGCCGGCACCCCCAGCGTGGCTCAGACCCAACACTTTCCTTGGAGGTTCTTGTTCTGTCCATCTCCACTCACCAGAGCTGTCCCAGACCCCACGGGCTTGGTTCTCCAGCTTCCTGACGATCCAGGAGCCCCAGGATCCTTCCAGTCACTTCTCACTGGTTTCGGTGGCTCAGGGTTGCTGACCGTCTCCCCCAGGCCCAGCCGTCAGGTTCATGGCACTGCTCTCTGCCCCCAGACCTCTGCCCTCGGGGGAGAAGCAGTCTCCAGGTCTCCGTGCCTCCACCCTGCTGGCCACAGAGGGAGCCCGAACTGTGCTGACGATATCAAGGGCCCCCTGGCCTCCTGCCTAGTCAGACTCCACCCCAGGGAGCCCTTGCAGGAGCTGGGAGGGCAGAGGCCAGATCCTCCCTATGGTCACTGGGGGCCTCACCTACACAGTTCACCTCGACCTTCTAGAACCGGTCTTCCCCTCCACCCTTTGACCTGGGTGGGTCAGCTCTGCTGCTCCCAGCTCTAGGTTCCTGCACGGACTCTCAGGGTCCCCTGCACCCCACCCACGTGCGCATAGTTTCTGTGTAAACACACGACCCACTTTCTCCTAATCTGTGGGTGCCCTCTGTGTCCCTCCAGGAAATGGGTCGGGGCTGGGCATCTCTGCCTGGGGCTTCAGGAGGGGCCCCTGCCCCCACCCTCACCTGGAATCCAAACCAGGCAGCTGCCTCCAATGCTCCTGTCCCTCAGGTACCTTCAGCACCCCGATCACAGGCTGCAGGCCACCGTGACCCTGCCCCAGCTTCAGTGTACAGGGCAGTCAGGACGTGGGCTCTGCGGGCCTGGGTCGTCCCAGCCCCCACTGTTCAGCAGCCAGGCCCCCGTGCCTCCTCCTCTTGCCAAACCTGGGTGACGTGTCATGCACCTGATGGCAGGCCCGAGAGCTCGCACCCATGAGAGCACCTGTGGGGCCAGGTGGCGACCTCAACCACCAGGTTGCCTCAAGTCAGCCTCTGGCCCACTGGCAGCTGCCCCACCTGGGTCTGGAGATCCTCCCATGTGCCGGGCCTCCGGTTTTGTTGGGGCAGCCACACTAAGTATGGGAATGAGAAGAGAAGGAGGAAGAGGAGAGAAAGAGGGAGGGAAGAGGGGAGGGGGGAGCGGAGAAGGAGGAGGAGGAGGGGAGGGGTGGGAGGAGAGAAGGAAGGAGAGAAGGAGGGGAGGGGAGGGAGGAGGGAGCAGGAGAGGGGAGGGAAGAGGGGAGGGGGAGAGAAATGGGGAATAGGAGAGGACGAGGGGAGAGGGGGGAGGAGAGGGAGGGGAGGAGGGGAGGAAGCAGAGGGGAGGAGGAAGGGGATGGTGTCCTCCAGGCCAGAAGAGGGCACAGCCCGGCAGGAGAGGGGCTGACCCCACCTCGTTAGTGAGAGGCCACTGTGGGGTACCCGACCTGGAACCAGGGAGCAGCACGCGCAGAGAAACGGGGTGGCCTGCTCTCTGGACCCTTGTGTCTCTCCTCCGTCTCTTCCCCTCCAGGGCCCCGGGCCAGAAGGGAGGCCCCTGTCCAGGTAAGAGGGGCTCGCGCAGACATGTCAGCGCACACACACACACACACACACACACACGTGCACAGGCACACGCACACACTCTAAGGAGTGGGCATGTGGGAGGCAGGGGGTAGGAAGACCAGGAGAAGCCCATCCTGGCAAAGGGAGTGTGGACGGCACAGGACGGCCTCCTTGGGGTGCCGGGGAGGGGGCGGGGGCACCAGCCTGCAGCCCACCCTCCCCTGTTGTGTACGCAAGTGAAGGTAGTGGGTCCGGGGGTGAGGACAGGGTTACCATCCTCCGAGTCAGCCCTGCCTCTCCCGGCCCACAGAGGAGCCACGCCATACAGTGTCAATCGGGGGAAATCACGAGTTACAGGCCCCACGGGCAAAGACCTACACCACCCCTCCTACAAGAAATCCAGGCCCCTGCAACTCAGCCTGTGAAAAGTCTCCACCACCCTGAACCCTTGCTTTTCTCCAGTGGGCTTTGGTTCAGGACCCCTCCCATTTCCTTCTTCTCCATAAAATAATGTTTCTCTCCTTTGTTGGACTTGTCTGTGGTTTTGCCGTTCGCTTGCATATCCCAAATTGCAATTCTGTGCTATTCTCCAATCAACCCATATCTGCTGGTAAAATAACTTTCATTCTTAAGGTCAACATGACCATTTAGTAAAGGGCCGGAGCCTCAAAGGAGGGGTCTTGCCTCACCCAGAATGCCCAGCCTTGGCCACTGGACAGGCACTGCCCCCGAGTCAGGAAAACAGCCCAGGCCTGGCCTCCTCCTCAGGCCAGGCGGTAGCTTTGCTTCTCCACCGTGGCTGGGGCATACAGGTAAGCTAGACCTGCCCACATGTCACACAGGACCCAATAGCCCAGGGAATCTGTCCATTCCCAGGTCCCTGTGCCAGCTGGGACTTCAACGTTCTGACCAGCGACCTAAACTGATGGTCAATCTCCCCCAGAAGACCTGGCCAGGACCCAGCCTCACTCCCCTTCTACTTCAAAGGCCACCTGAGTCCCATCGCCCAGACTATCCACCATCACCCCCCACCCTTTCCCACTTTCTCACAGCACCCTAGCCCCTCCCACCCCCGCCTCCCCCTTCCGACACAGGCTCCGCCCCTCTTCTCGCTCCCGCCCCCTCCGTGTATCCTGCGCAGGCCCGCCCCTCTGTTCGGCCCCGCCCTCTCCGCCCGGTCCTGCGCAGGCCCGCCCCTCTGTTCGGCCCCGCCCTCTCCGCCGGGTCCTGCGCAGGCCCCGCCCTTCTGTTCGGCCCCGCCCTCTCCGCCGGGTCCTGCGCAGGCTCGCGCGCAGGCTCCCGGTGACCCGCCAGACATGGTGAACCTGGGCCTGTCCCGGGTGGACGACGCTGTGGCCGCCAAGCACCCGGTGAGAAGGCCGCCTGGAACGCGGGCCCCCGACCTCAGCAGCTGACCTGAGCGGAGCGGGTAGAGGATCCGTGGGGGGGGGGGGGAGGGGTCCTCGTCAGGGAAGAGGGACAGGGACAGAGGGGGGGGGAGCCTCCTGCTGTGGGGACCGGGGCATCCTGGGTGGACATGCAGGCAGGTGGGATGTGTCCAAGCCCTCAGGGCCTCACGATGAGGTCTCCTTCCTTACGGCCCGAAGGAGGGACGGGAGGGACGGTAAAGGAAGCGGGAGGGGAACTGAGCCCTCAACCCCCTCCCTCATCCCAGGGACTCCGGGAGTATGCCGCGTGCCAGTCGAGCGCCTTCGTGAAGGGCATTTTCACCTTTGTCACAGGTAGGCTGGGTCCCCGTGTCCTGGGGTATGGAGAGACCTCGCCCTCCTGTCTCACCCTGACTCCCCGGCAGGTGGCGTCAGGTGCTGGGAGCCTGACAGGTGCCGGGGGCGCTCAGCACCTCGTGGACAGGCTGGCTGACGGAGACCTTGGCTCTTGGCAGGCACCGGTGCAACCTTCGGCCTGCAGATGTTCCTTCAGAGGAAGTTTCCGTACCCCTTCCAGTGGAAGGTGCTGGTGGCCGTAGGTGGGTACTCCGGGGCCTGTGCCTACGGCCTTGGAAATGCACCTGATTGCCAGAGGGGATGCTGGCTCTTCGGCAGGGGTGGGAGGCCTGCCTCCTGGGATGGGGTCCCAGTTCTCAGTGGGCGTCCTGCCGAGTCCACCGCCACCATCTGCCCAGGTCCCCTTTCCCTGAGAAGTGCAGAGACCCAGGCCCACAGCCCACTGGCCCCTGCCCCTGTCCTCAGTCACAGGCTCAGTGGCCAGCTATTGGGTGACCCGAGTGGAGTCGCGCAGATGCAGCAACCTCTGGCTCTTCCTGGAGACGGGGCGGCTCCCCAAAGACCTGGGCACAGGTGAGAGGCTTCTAGAGACAGGCGGCTCCCCAAAGACCCCGGGCACAAGGGAGAGGCTGGGGGCAGTGGGAAGCAGAACCTGAGGGCCCAGTGCCAGGGGCTGAGGCAGGCAAGCCCAGGGTCCAACGTGCCGGCTGGACAGGGCCTCTCCCTGCTGGCCTGTCCCTCCTGCAAGGGTGGGAGTGGGAGGCACGCCAGACCTTCCTGAGCCCTTCGTGCAGGAGGGGTCGGGGGCCCTGAGGTGCGGGGAGTGCAGAATGAGGAGTGTGGGCACCCCGAGAAGAGTGGCCAGACGCCAAGCTGACCGATCTCAGGCCTGGTCAGCAGCTTCGGGTGCGGTTCTAGTCGGCTCCCTTTGTCTCTTACAGATCGGCGCAGCTAGGAAAGCTCCAGCTGGGGCGCAGAAGACCTGGGCCAAAGACTTCCGGAACACAGCCCTCAGGGCGTCTGCACCCCAAACTGGCCCTCTCCCCCCACAAAGACCCTCCCCACACCCTAAGGTGACCCAGCGGGTGTCCCCTGCACACAGGCGTGGCCAGATCTGCCAAACCTGTGCAAACTGCTTCCACGCCGGCCCAGGAGGTCAGACCAGAGGGGCTGTCCCCATGGTGGTTGGCTCCCATAGGGCAGTGAGAAACACGGTGGCCACCGAGAGCTGCAGAGGGTCAGAGAGGCTCTGGGCACTTGGCGGGAGGGCCATCTGCATGCTCTGGTGCTCTGACACTCCCTGTCTGGCCCCGGCGTCCCCCACAGTCAGAGGTGACAGCTGCTGCTGGGGGTCGCTGGACAAATAAATGCCTTGCCCTTCTCCAGCCTGAGTTCTGCAGCCCTCGGGAAGCACGTGAAAGCAGCAAGATGAGAGACAGATGTCACCTTAGCATCATACATGGGAGGACCTGCCAGGGCAGTTCCTAACACTGAGCCCCAGAATCAGGCCCTGCGGGCACTGGAAGGCCACCACCACGGCCTTGTCCTATGGGACCCACTTTCACACAACCAGTCCCGGAGGGGCAGAGCAGAAGGTGTTGGGCCAATCAGCGCCTGGCTCCCAAGAGACGAGGGGCAGGAAGCGGCTGTGCCTGCCTGCCTGCCATTCCAAACCCACCTATCAGACTCCGTCCTTCTCTCCAGGGGAGGAGGAAGCGAGGGGTGGAGGCAGGCCAGAGCTAGCTTGCAGAAGCTCCGTCCGCTTGGCAGGCAAGTTCTGGAGTGGGTAAGATGACACACACCCCACCCCCCCCCCAGCAGAGGAAGAGGCAGAGACCACATAAAACCTGGGCAAGTCCACCTTCCCAGTAACGCTGAGGACACACAGGCACAGGGCCACGCCGCCCCAGCCCCGGCTCAGCTCCCGTACCTCTCGGCCTAGCCAGTCGTTCGAAAGAATATCGTGCACCTACTGTGCAGCAGGGAACCTGTTAGCGGGAAGGCACAATGACAGGAAGCCCAGGATAACCACGGGGGGAGCAGGCCGGGGTTTGAGTTTTCTTTCGTGTCCCAGTGGGTGGTCCGGGACCCACAGGCCGTCAGGGGCCCGGGCTCCGTTTGGCCCGTTCCCTGCTGTGACGGCCTCTATTCCAGACCCACCTCGTGGTCCGAGAAGGGGACAGCGGTGCTAGCGCCAGTCCCTGGGGAGGAGGACAGCTCCCTCCCACTTGTGCTTACACTCCATTGGCCAAAACAGAGTCCCATGATATCCCTGGTGCCAAGGGGCCTAGGGGGACAGCCTTGCTCTGGGCCACCTTGTGCCCCACTAAAATTCAGAGGGTGTACATCTGCGGAAGAAGGGAGAAGCAATATTGAGGGATAGTGAGCAGCTTGGCCTCAGGGCCTGGGAGAACAGGGGGCAGAATTGGCACTGTAGGGAGCAGACCAGGCCCTTGACGGGTCCTTCCAACCCCCTGAGGTCTCAGAGGGAGGGCAGAAGCTGAGCTTGGACTTTTAAATGGGTCTGGACTCCCCTTTTATTTATTTTTTTTTTAATTTTTTTTTCAATGTTTATTTATTTTTGGGACAGAGAGAGACAGAGCATGAACGGGGGAGGGGCAGAGAGAGAGGGAGACACAGAATCGGAAACAGGCTCCAGGCTCCGAGCCATCAGCCCAGAGCCCGACTCGGGGCTCGAACTCACGGACCGCGAGATCGTGACCTGGCTGAAGTCGGACGCTTAACCGACTGCGCCACCCAGGCGCCCCTGGACTCCCCTTTTAAAAACTGGCAATGACTTGGGGCGCCTGGGTGGCTCCGTCGGTTGAGCGTCCGACTTCGGCTCAGGTCATGATCTCGCGGTTGATGGGTTTGAGCCCCACATCAGGCTCTGTGCTGACCGCTTGCTCAGAGCCTGGAGCCTCTTTCGGATTCTGTGTCTCCTTCTCTCTCTGCCCCTCCCCCACTCACACTGTCTCACTCTGTTTCTCAAAAATAAATTGTAAAAAAAAAAAAAAAAAAACTGGCAATGACCAGAAAGCCGAAAAGGTCTGTGTGAGGTCGTGGAGGACCTGCACATGACAATATCTGAGTGAAGGCCATGGTCATGAGTGGGGTCCCCAGCTTTACATGTTGGACCCCTAACCCCCAGGACCTCAGAACATGACTGCACTTGGAGATCAGGCCTTTAAAGAAATGGTTGTGTTGAAACGAAGTGGGCCCTGATCCACTCCGGCCTGTGTGCCTGTTAGGAGAGGAGGTCACAGACACGCACGGAGGGACGGCCATGTGGGGACACGGCGAGAAGATGACCACCTGCAAGCTGAGGAGGAGCCAGCTCTGCTAACACCTGGCCTCCAGGATGCGAGACGAGCAATTGCCATTGTTTCAGCCACCTGCCACCTGGCTGTGGCGGCCCCTGCAAATCCATGCGGCGCCGCTGGAAAAAGCAACCCATCCGGTGTGCCTCCCTCAGGGTCCCAGGCTGGCAGGTGTTCGGAGCGCTTAACCCCACGGGAAGCTTGGGCTGCACACGACCCCGCCTGAAGTAAGCGGCATCGAAACTAGACCCGGGGATTGCCCCCAGGAACGTGGAGGTGGAGCAGGGCGGGCTCCAGGCAGCAGGTGGAGGTCAGGGCGGGGTGAGGTCGTCCGGGCTGACAGCTGAGGTCTCGTGAGCCAGGTCGCCCCGGGTGTGGAATGTGAGCTTGGGGTGGGGTGAAGAAATGGAGATCCCATAAGGCAGAGATTAGAGGTTTTAGGAGGCTCAGCGGAGGACAGCCTTGGGGTATGGAGGGGATGGGGAGGGTACACGGGGCTGGCGCGGGGTGCCGTGTCAAATCACCACAAATCACTTCCCTATGGAAAGTGCCTTGACCCCGGCAGCGCTCCTGAGCAGACAGCAGCTGACCCGAGCATGCAGGGGGCAACCCCAAGGCTGGCGGGGGGCACAGAAAGGGGGCAGGGTGGGCCGGGATCTCCAGGGCCCCGAGGTTGAGAATCTCGGCCCCCATCACAATGGGCTGAGATTCCGGGGACGTGAACTGCTTGCGGCTCTGTTGAACAGGCCCAGGACAGGGAGGGCGGGAGCTGCACGGGGGCCTGGAGGACCCTGACGGCCACCATGAAGGCATGCAGCGAGGCGGATGTGGAGGGGCAGATCCAGGAGCTGAAGACAATCACTCGGCTCCAGGGTGAGCCCTCCACCCCCCCACTCCCCACCCAGCCGGACCAGCCTGCCTGGCCCCATGCAGGGCCCAGGGGCTTTCAGATCTAACACAGGGCCGGTCCAGGGCAAACAAGGGCTAGCGGCCACCACCCCCCCCCCCCCAAAACGGACCTGAGAGGAGGGATCAAAAGGGTCTGCCATGCAGGGGGCTTCACGGAGATTTGTGAGCACAGTGAGCCCCAAAGCCAGAGGGGACGTTCTCTGGCCATTGGGTCTGGAAGGGATCACAGGACGCGCCCACCTCTGGCTGCCACCTCACGTCCTCCACTGCGCAGCACAGCCATCACAAAGAGCCATCCAGACAAGCACTGCTGGGCAGTGAAGCCTGTGGCCCTCGAGTGGGGGCAGGAAGGAGCATCTCCGTGCCCCCCTCCCCCCACCAGAGCAATGCCGGGCACTGCAGATCCAGGCGGTAAAGGAGAAGACGGTCAAGAACAGAGCCACGCTGGCTCTCCTGCACAGCACCATCCGCCGTGGGGCCCAGGACTGGGCTTTGGCCAAGAAGGTGAGCAGCCCTGCCCCCCCTCCCTGCTGACCACGGGCTGGGGGTGGGCACATGCTGAAACAGGCCCCCACCCAAGGGGACAACAAGGACCTCCCCCTTTTCGCGCTCTTACCTCTCGGGAGCCAGGGGGCATCTTGGGGAGGGGCTCCCCAGGACCTGTCACTCCAGCAAGCCCGATGGGCAGGTTCCCCACCGCCCACCCCAGATGGCAGGGTGGGCCTGATGGGGAGCTTTTCCTGGGCTCCCCCTACAGCAGGGGCCCCTCTGGCTCTCTGGCCATGTAGGGGAGACCTGGGTCCTCTTCTCCTGACTCCCATCACTTCTGAGCTGGGATAGCCTGGATGGGCCCTCGCTGCTGGGCTAGCACAGGCTAGAGAGGCCCGGGGAGAATGCCTGGAGGGAGGGACTGGTGGCTGGGGGTACACAGGGAGACGGGGGTCCCAGCTCAGCCACCACCGCTCTGCAGTATGACCAGCAGACCATCTCCAAGGCCTGCGGGAAGGACGTGCCCATGAGGTTGGCACACTGCCGCTGCTCCATGGAGGTAAGGTGGCAGGAGGGATCCCTCGGCCTCGCCCGGCCAGCGCACCAACCCCCCACCCCCACCCCGACCACCACCACTAAACCACGTTGCGGAGCCGGTGGCGGGCAGAGCGAGTTCCCAATCCCAGGGGTCCCGTCCCGCCCCGCCAGCCCCGCTGTGCGCGGTCCCCGCGGCCCCTTGCGCACCCACGCGCGGGCCGTGCCCTCCCCGACCCAGGTGGCGCGGGAGAAGCTGCGAAAGTACGTCTTCGACCGCGTGAACGTGCACAACGTACTGATCCACCTGGTGCGACGGCGGGAGCAGAAGCTGGAGAGCATGAAGCTGGAGCTGGCTAGTTTGCGGAGGCAGCCCGACAACACCAAGGAGGAGCAGCGCCTGCGGCAGGTGGCGGGCGGGGCGGGGCCTCCGGTGGGAGGGGCGAAGCTCCTCCGGGAGGCGGGGCCCCGGGAGAGAGGGATGGGACTCGGTTGGGCGGCGGGGCTGGGAGAAAGCCACACGGGCAAACCCTCCCTGGAAGAAAGCGCAGCCTCCCCGGTCGGCCTCCAGGTGGGCATCCACGCGGTCTGTCCCAAAGCACTGTGTGCCCTCGGGCGACCCCCAGGTCATCCGCCAGCTGGAGAACAACATTGAAAAGACCGTGATCAAGATCACGGCAAGCCAGAACATCTACCTGCTGTACGTGGACCTGCTGGATTATCTGAAGAAAGTGAGCCCCCTCGCCCCACACCTCAGCCCAGGGAGGTCATCCGGCCCGGGGGGCGGGAGTGTCAGGCCCCAGCCTGCACGCAGGGCTAGGATCTCAGTGGGGACCTCAGCCTCCGGGGCAGGGCCACCCCTGCCACCACCACCCCCTCCCGTGGGGAGGGGGCTGCAACTCTCCTCCAGGCCCGTTTGCCTCTGGGACAGAGCCCTGCTTTAGGCCCCAGCTGAGCAGGGACACCCTGCACCTGTAGGTGGAAAACATTCCATCAAGAACGTGTAATTTGCTGTTTCAAAAAGGCATATTATGGGACACATCAGAATTGTTTGGGTTTTCTTGCACGTACTTGATGGTTTGGTTTTTATATTGCCCCATCCTTTATCGTTGCCTGGCCTCCGAGGGCAAAAGATGGGCCCTGAGCCTTCAGAAGGTCCCTCATCCCAGAGGGACTTCATAGACGGCAGGCCAGTAACCTGGAGCTTGCTGCCCAGCTCTTTTAAGCCAGCCGCCCTGCCCCCAGCAGAGGAGGCCTGGAGGAGGCCCCCAGGGGCCACAAGTCCCACCGGGAGGGAAGGCCTCTTCATGGGGAGGAAGAGGACCAGAAGATGGGAGGGCTGGACGGTGGGGGCCCTGGTGCCGAGAGGAGGAGGGGCACAGGGAGAAGGAGGAAGTTGTCCACACTCCCTCACCCCAAGGCTGGGGCAGGGGGAGTCCTGGAGGGCAGCGCAGCGAGCCAGGTGACAGGTGGAGATGTGGTGGGATGGGCAGACACCGGCACTCTTCCTGGCTGGGGTCGCAGCCCCCCCAGGCTCTGCCCAAGCTGCACAGGCAGGTGTCACGGTCCTCCTGCCTGTCCCTCTTGCCTCAGCCCCCTGTTCCTAGACTCAGCCGAGGCCCTGCACACCTCGCCTTCCTGGGCCCACCACCCCACTCCGGCTGTTACCTGGGGTCCAGACCTCCTTCATGTGACCAATTATGTACCCCGGGGGGCGTGTTCTTTTCAGAACATACGCAGTTTTTAAAAATAACTCCTGGGGTCATCTGTATTTTTTTTAAAAACTAGGGAAATTCTACATTATGTAGTTATTAACAACAGACGACTAAGGGTCAAGATATATTAGATATTGGGGCGCCTGGGTGGCTCAGTCGGTTGAGCGTCCGACTTCAGCTCAGGTCATGATCTCACAGCTCATGAGTTTGAGCCCCGCGTCAGGCTCTGTGCTGACAGCTCGGAGCCTGGAGCCTGGAGCCTGCTTCAGATTCTGTGCCTCCCTCTCTCTCTGCCCCAACCCACTCACATTCTGTCTCTGTCTGCATCAAAAATAAATAAACATTAAAAAAAAATTTTTTTAAGATATATTAGATATATACGAGCCTGGCTCTGAGCTTAATACTTCGTTACATATAGATTCTGACAGCAGCCTTGTGAAAGAACCAATTACCAATAGGTAGGCACGCTCAGAAGTGAAGTGGCTTTCCCAAGTCCCCCTAGCCCGCTGGTCAGGGCAGCCTTGGCCTTGAGCCCTAGTCTCTGACCCCACGTCCGCATTTCGAGCCCCTCTGCTATGCTTCAGACAGCAGCCACTCCCCAGCCGCAGGCTCCCCCCGGGGTGGGGCACAGTCACCGCTCACCCGGTACCACACCCCCATCACAGCCTCCTTGGAAGTGTGTCTGAGTGTCCTGGGCAGTGGGAAGGCCCACCAGGGAAATGCCGTCTGCCCTCCTGAAACGGGGCTTTCCCTGCTCTGTGCCTGGTGGGGGCTGGGGCCCCAGGCCGGACCCTCCAGTGTCCTCAGGGCCCACACTGTCTGGGGTAAGGGGTGAGGGGCAGCATCTGCTTGGCCTGGAGCCCCGGGGCCATCGGTTTCTGTGCCCACCTGCTCCCGCCCCTTTCGATGCAGGAGCTGGCCAGCTACCCCACAGGGCTGGACAAGCTGCAGAATCTCGTGGGTGACTACTGCTCAGAACTGTCAGACATGACCGTCATGTCCCAGGATGCCATGATGATTACAGATGAGGTCAAGGTGAGCTCAAGTCCCAAGCCTGGGGATCCCGCAGGTCCCTGTCTCTGAACCGTCTGGCCCAGGGTCTGCAGGGACACTCACAGCCTGCGCTGCCCACCATCACCGGAGGGACCCAGCAGCCACCTCGCTGGCCTGCTCTGCTCACACACTAGGCCCCTGGACAGAAAGAGTCGCCCCTGGGCATGGAAGCCAAGAGGTAGACACAGGAGGGAGAGAGTTAGCCCGGTGCAGGCAGAGGCCATCCATTCACCAGGTCTGCACCAAGGCCTCCTCAAAGCCCTTGTAAGTCAGGCGTGCATCCTCCTCCTGATGGAACCGTCAGCGGTCCATGAAGAAATGTCACACAACCACTGGGCCGTGCTGCAGAGACATGTGCGTGATGTGGGGCCACTGGGGGGCCCTTAGCTGCTAAGGGAGGCAGTGCTCAAGTAGGGCTCTGCATATAACCGAGCGGTCCCAACCCTAGAGGACGAAGGACAACCAAGGTCCTGGGGCATAACGGGGCCAAAGGAGGCACGGCTGGCTGGAACAGAGCAGGTGCAGAGGAAGGGAGCCTTTGAACCAGTGGAGGCAGTGGGGCGGGGTGGGGGGGGGGGTTTAGGTGCTGGCCCCCCACCCAACCTGGAGCTCTGGGAGGAGAAATTTGCGTTTCAAAAACGGCCATGCTCTGGCTGCAGAGGCTAAGGGTGAGCAGAGTCCAGATCCTGGTTGCATGGAACAGACCAGCGGTAGAGCTGGGTGCCTGGTCATCACTGGGGCCCCAAAGCCTCTAAAGGTCACCCGATGACGTGTGGGGCCAAGTCAGATGTGGACGGGGGTGGGGAGGGCAGCGTGCAGGACGCAAGGGCAGGTGTGGAGGGATGATAGATTTAGCCGCCAAAGCAGGACACTCGGGAAGAGACGGGGCCTGGGGGAAGATGCTGACTTCCTTTTTAGACTGGGGCATCACGCCAGTGAGTTGTCAGTGGAACCGGCTGAGGCAGCGGGGGGGCCCAGGCTACAGAGAGAAACGGGGTCCCTGAGCCGAGGCTGCAGTTGCAGAAGGCAGCACCCCCAGGGGCCAGGTGGGAGAGCGTCCAGAGAGGAGAACGGAGGGCCGGAAGGACTACGAGAGCCGCGGGCCTGGGCGCGTTAGAACGAAGGGGACAGCCAAGAGCTTCCAACACTAGTCCCAAACCTAGAAGATGGGGACTGAAACCGCCGGCCGGCTGGACTTAGCACCACGGAAGCCGTGGTGAGACGGACCCCTGCCCCACCGCCTGCGTCCCCAGATGAACATGAGGCAAGCGGAGGCGACTTTCATCGAGGAACGCAGGGCACGGGAGAACCGGCTCAACCAGCAGAAGAAGCTGATCGACAAGATCCACACGAAGGAGGCCACCGAGAAGTTCCGCAGGGTGAGTCCCTGCAGGACGCTGGACCGCACGGCGGCGGGAGGCCCCGCCCCCGCAGAAGACATGGCTCATCCCCTCCTCCCCCTCCTCCCAGGGCCGGCGGGACTTGGACTTCCCCTCCAGCCTCATGGGTGCAGAAACCGTGAAAGGTAACCTGAAAGGTAACCGCTCAGCTCTCTGCCCGCCCCCAGCCAGGGTCCCAAAAGGCCGGCAGGGACTCAGGTCTCTGCGAGGGCTGCCGGGGCGAGGGAGACAGACGGGCCCCTGCCTGTCCCCACTAACCCGCAGAGGCTGAGTGCCAGCAGCCACAGCCCACTCTGCAAGGCACTGCTCCCAACCTTGGGCTTGCTGCTGAGTGTGCTCGAGCCCCCACTTTTCTCAGCTGTGAAATGCACTTAACGGTGCGGTCCCCTGGCTTCCCAAGGCTCGACCACCCAGTGATTCCTCAGAAGGGTTGTGTCAAGCCCCCCGGGTCCCCGTGCTGCCTCTGAGAAGTGCCAGGAAGCACCCGTGCCAGGCACCCGCCGGATGGAGCTGCCCTGGGGCGTCCCTGAAGGGCCAGCTGAGGGGGCGGGGGGAGCAGGGCAAAATGCAGGGAACTCCGACAGCCACCCGCTCAGCTGGGCACGCAAGGAGATGTCTGATGGCCTCGGGCAAAGCTCCCGTGACCCTCCTGCATGCTGGCCACCCTTCCCCTCTGCTCTGCCCAGTGAGGAAAAGAGAGACCTCCCAGGCTGATATCCAATACCAGACAGACGTGACTGCTTTGGTGGAGAAAGTGAAGATGGCCGTGCAATGCTCCCACCTCTGGGTACTGCCCCCTGGCACTCCTGGGGTGTGAGTGGAAGGCAGGGGGCCCCCGCCCCAGCCCAAAGCCTGCCGCGGGTACCTCTTGAATGAACGTGGGCACAGAGCCGTGGCTTCACGGCTGAGAGTAGAGAGCACGCCGGGACAGGGTTGGCACATCCGAGCCACACTCCAAGGGCCACACAGGGCCCGCTGGGACTGGAGGGAGGATCCAAATGCCGAGACCTTCACCTACGATCCTGTCCCTTCCTAAACTGCCAGGACCACAATGAGAGGCTGACACTGCCTGGCCCTTCCGTTTAATCCGATCTGGCTTTATTATTAGTAAGCTTAGCTCCCATCCACGGCCCTGACTTTGGACGAGTGGCTCAGAGCCCCCGGCAGTCTCTCAGGGGTGATCTCCTTGCCTCTGCCTTGGGGTGTCTGCCCTCTCTGCTCGTGCTGTGAGCGACACGCGGGGCCTCACATAAAGCGCTTCACCCAGTGCCTGGCCGCGGTCAGCATCGTTCCTGACCGCTGGGGGGGACCCCGGAAGAAACCAGTTCTGGGGGGGCCCATGCCTGCCCGGCCCACACCCGCTTCTCTCCCCACGGGCCCGGCCAGGACATCGCCGGCCGCTTCCTGGCTCAGAGGACCACGGAAGAGAACCTCGGGCTGCAGGTGGAGGGCTGCGAGCGGCGGCGGGTGCAGCTGGAGGCCCTGATGAAGAAGCTGGAAGCGGAGGAGACCGCGCTCAAGTTCCGCCAGCCGCCCAGCTCCGCCAGGTACCCCAGGAGGCCCCTGCCTTCCCCCGGGGCCACCCAGTGGGGCCCTCGTGAACAGCCCCTGTGGGCGGGGCCCGGCTCAGAGCCCAGTGTGTCGGCTGCCAACGGGCCTGTGGGTAGCCTGGCAGGTGGGCGGCGAAGGCCCAGCCGGGCGATGCCACGTGCCCACAGCTGAGCTCTTGAGCCCCCGAGTTTAGCACGACACCCGACGCAGGTCTGTGGCCGCCTGCCCTCGACTCTGTGCCACCTCGCTCCCCACCGTCCTCAACAGCTTTAAGTCTGTCGAGAAGAAAATGAAGGACATGCTGAGAGAGGAGGAAGAAAGGCTCCAGCTGGCCTACTCCAACATGACCAAGAGCCAGAAGCTGCTGCTGACCATCCAGATGGGCATTGACAACCTCTACGCCCGGCTGATCGGCATCACGCTGCCCACAGCCCAGGTACCAGCCGCAGTGGGGCGGAGCCGTCTGCACGGAGGGTCCCTGGGAGAAGCCAGGGTAGAGATGAGACGCTTCTCCGGGCCTACAGAAAGAAGTGCTCTCCAACACCCTCGACGTGTCCAGCAAGCTGGCATACTGTGAGGGAAAGCTCCTGTACCTGGCCGACAGACTGCAGGCGCTGTCCAGGACCGAGGAGGTAGCCCGAGGCTGGGGGTGCCTATTCGTCCCATGTACCCTTGGAGCTGACAGTGCCCTGTGCCCTGCAGGTCAACGCAAAGGTGAGGGATACCCTGGAGTCCTCAACTCTGAAGGAGAAGCAGAACCAGAGGATCAGCTTTGAAGACCTGGAGGACGATGTGATAGGTACAGGCTCGGGGCTGGGGGCCAGGCCTCCCGGCACTGGGGAGGGGGCGTGTGGCAGATGGTTCTTTCTGGCCAGGACAGCCTAGAGGCACAGGGGGGCTATGAGGACAGACAGGTGTGTCTCTCGTACCCATGGCATTTTAATTCACGGAAGGGACTTAGTGAGGACATGGAGAGGCTGCTGCTGTCAAAAGGAGAATTTACTAACTTTCCTGACACATGGGAGCATCACTGCCCGCGAGGCGGCGGAGAGGAGCAGGGGGAAGGCCGAGGCCAGAGCCTTTATGGGGGTTTCTGTGGGAAAGGCAAGGGAGGGCAGGGTAAACAGCTTCGGATGGGCTTTTGGAATAATTCCAGTGGGCTTGATGTGTAGGGGCCGTCCCCAGTTGTCTGGTGCCTGGGCCTGGGTTGATTCAAGCCGAGGATTATTGACCTGGTGTGAGAGTGTGACATAGGGGGCTGAGGCGTGTGTGCTCTGGATCGCTCGGTTTGCAGGAGAGACGCTCCCAGCGGGCGAGGCTTCTGCTGTCTCTAAGGATTGGCTAGCCCTGCGAGGGGACAGCCTCTCCCCGGGTCTGTAAGACCCCACATGCCAGGGCATCAGGAAGATAGAAAATAAGAAAAAATTGCTAATAGCTGGCCGGGTGATGGATGCAGGCCAACAAAGCCCGCACTGTAAGCGAGTTCGCTGGAGCAGAGGGGCTGCAGAGTGCAGCTGCCCTCCTCCTGGACCTCCTTTCTAGAAACCTTCCAGTTCGCAGACGTGGACCACAGCTACGTCCCCTCGCGGGCCGAGATCAAGAGGCAGGCCCGGCGGCTGATCGAGGGGAGGCTCAAGGTGGCCAAGAAAAAGAAGAAGTAACCCGGAGGAGGAGCCCCTGCCCCGCCCCGCAGCCCCCGCCCCCCAGCCGGCGCTTTGTTACACAAATAAACATTTTTCCAGGACTGCCGGGGGGAGCGCGGGAGAGGAGTCTCGGAAATGAACCCTGCGGGGACGCAGACGTGGGGGGATCACGTTGGGAAGTCTGCGGAAACGTGTGGTGCTGGGTGAGGGGCCAGGGTTAGGGGGTGAACGGCGGCGGGGGGGAGGGGTCCGGCGAGGAAGCGGACAGGTGTCAAGCGCCTTCTGCGAGCCCGGGGACCGCCCCGAAGGCCGGCCGGCCGGCCGGCCGGCTGACGTGGCTCCGCGCGCACCTCCGGCCCACTGCCCCGCGCATGCGCACAGCCCCAGGTCGCCGCACAGCCGGGGCACTCGCGGCGCCCCTCAGAGGCGCGCCCGGCCAAGTCCGCTTCCGCTCGCGTTCCGCCGCGCATGCGCGCACCCTCTTGGCCCTCGCGGCACCCCGTAGCCGCGCGCCCAGCCGAGCCGACGCCAAGATGGCGGTTCTGACAGACGGAGGGCGGCCGCGCCGGGGGTCCCCGGGGCTGGAGCGGAACCGCCGCGGCTGAGCCCCTGAGCTGCCCTCGAAGCAGGCGCCCGGCCGCCGGGACCCGGGACATGGTGCGATCCGCGCCGGGTCGCCGTCGTCGCCGCCGCCGCTGAGCTCGCGGGCCGCGCCGGGCTCGGACGTGGGAGCGGGAAGATGTTTTCCGCGCTCAAGAAGCTGGTGGGGTCGGAGCAGGCTCCCGGCCGCGACAAGAATATCCCCGCCGGGCTGCAATCCATGAACCAGGCGCTGCAGAGGCGCTTCGCCAAAGGGGTGCAGTACAACAGTGAGTGCAGGCCGGGCGCGCTGGGTCCCTGCCGGGGGACGTGGAAAGGGGGCTCCGAGGGCACGGGTGGAGGAGGGCGCTGCCCCGCAGGGTCCCCAGGCCCGGGCTTTGGCGACTGGGACTTGGCAGACACCAGGGCCCTGTCGCGCCCCCGGGGCCTGGCGGTCTGCGGGGAGACGTGGCAAGTCCTGTTGCTCCGTGTGAGATGTGCTGAGCCCTTACCTGTGGCAGGTACCCTAGGGGTGTTCACTTGGGCTCAGGAGGTGATGTCGGGAGGTGATGCCAGGCTGGAGGCGAGGTCCTGGAGGACCCCAGGGCCGGAGTGGGGGGCGCCTGGGCCCGTGGCGTTCCCCTCTGACCGGTGGGTCATTCCCGAGGAATACGGGCACGTTAAGAAACCTGTGCGTTTAGTTTGCACGGTAAAATTCGTCCAGGCGGTTCCTGGTGCGTTCTGCGGTGCCCTGATTGGCCCGGATAACCTCGTCCAAGAGTGATTCTTATATAACGTGGGGAGAGCTCTGTGGTCTGTGACGCTTGAAGGGGTGATGGGCTCCCCGTCAATGAACCACGTGACAACCTGCCCAGGGGCGGTGAGATCCAGCTGGATGTGGTGGTTTGAGCTTTGGGATTTTTCTTTGTAGACTTCGCATTCAGTTTGAAGAGAATATCATCTACGCCACGCGTTCCTGCCCCCCTCTTCTTTTTTTTTTTTTTTTTAAGAAGCATTTGTAAGGGATATATTTGGAAAAAGCTCCAGAAGGCACAGAGACTCTTATTGTAGGAGACTTCTCTTCCCCCGAGGGAAGGAGGAGTTATTTTCAGACGCCCTCGGAGCCCAGGACGTTTCCAGTCCTGTCATAAATTATGTAAAATGTATAGCTCCTGAGGCTGATGGTCCTCTTGGCCTCTTTTAAGGTTTTCCATCTGGCTGGCCTTTTCCTAGCATTACTTAAAGGACTTCTATGTTATCTGGTTTTAAATTGTTTTCCTTTCAAGTGTTTGCATATATTGCTACAAGATTTTGGGTTCCTCCCTACCCCCGCCCCCTTTGCCACTTTCAGGGGAACTTTCTGGTCCCTATGATGACATATTGAGGTGGTACCATGCAATATTAAACTAATTAGAAAGACCTTTGTGCAGGTTTGATTTCTTTACATTTATTTATTTTTGAGAGACGGTGCACGAGTGGGGGAGGGGCAGAGAGAGCGAGGGAGACACAGAATCTGAAACAGGCTCCAGGCTCCGAGCTGTCAGCACAGAGCCCGACGCGGGGCTCGAACCTGTGAACCACGAGATCATGACCTGAGCCAAAGTAGGATGCTTCACCAACTGAGCCAACCAGGGCCCCTAAAGACCCCCGGGCAGGTTTTAAAGAGAGGTATTTTAGATGTAGGTGTATTCAACTCTCAATTTTGTATGCATTTATCACATTCAGAGAAGAGAATGGTAGGTAAGTCGAGTTACTCATTTGTACAAAGCTTTAGAATTTCCATTTGGCTCCCTTATTTACTTTTATTACTTAGAGTATTATTTTAAGCTTAATTCTAGTTGTGTGGAAATCAGAGCTGGAAACTGTAAACTTTTCACCTTCTGAAAAGCACTCCCTGACGGGCACATCCCCTGGCGAGGGTGGTTAGGAAAAAGGGGGAGGTGCCATAGAGTTGTTCCAGAGAGGTGAACCCAGCCTCGGGTGGTTGAGGGACAGGCTGTGACTCCCTACAACTGCAGCAAAGGTGGAGAAATGGAGAGAAATCTCATTTAGAGGGAGATTGGCCCAGTAGGTGAACAGTGTGCAACTTGGAAACTTTGATTTCCTTCATTTATTTATTTTCCAAAATACCTTATTTAGGGGAAACCAGCCAGCAATCTGATGAATATAGGTTCAAGATATTTACACGCAAGGGTTGATGGTTTCCAAGTGTATCTGTTGCCTCTTACGGAACCTTGTCCTCCTAGGGCAAAGTTTTCTTTTAAATTGCTGTGATAATAGAGGTGATTCATGTCATATATGCAAGAGCCCCAGCACACACATCAAACTTAGAATCAAACCCGAATGAGACATTGGACCATAATTATACTTTGAAAGTTAATTGCATTCAAAGTGGAAGAAAGGATGTTACCTGACTTGGTCTATCCTTTCTACTCTGGACACGATTTACTGACCGTGTTTAGTGAAGAAGCTTGAACTGGGGCACCTTCCCAGGTCAGGAAACGCCAGTCGTAATGGAACTTGTCAGGACTGCACTCCTCACAAAGACAGCGTCCAGACACTGGGACAGCCAGAGTCCTGGCCAGTTGGATCTCAGTGCTAGAATTTAGAAATGGACTTAAACACTTTCTCACTGAAAAACCTTCTGAAAGGCTGATTGCAGGGTGAGAGCTTTTCCAGGGTAAGAAGGAAACGGCTTTAAAATCATATCAAGACTGTATGAACAGACAAGTCATGTTTGAAAAAGAACCAAAAAGAACAGCTAGGAATGAGAAACACGGCCGTTAAAAGCAAGAAGCCAGCAGTCAGGTGAATCAGCGTAATAACCACACTAAGGAGAGAATTCACGCCTGGAAGGGAGTTGTGTGGCACAGGAATGGAGCACCCATGGGGTACAAGTTTCACACAAGATTAGCAGGAACGGGGAAGAAGCAATATTTGAGGGAACGAAGGCAGGGTTTTCCAGAATCCGTGAAGTACGTGAAACTCCCAAGAAGTCCCAGTCCAGGGTTTTAAAAACATCCTGCGAGCGTTTCAACATCGAAGTCCACGAAGCAGCCAGAGCCCAGCCCGCCTTCAGAGGAGCAGCCCACACGCCACCGAAGCAGCAGTCCCGTTTGCAGCCTGAGGGAGGTCCTCACCCGAGGAAGCAGTTACTCGCGAGTGTGTGTGCTTCAGCTCGTTTGCAGTCTGAGCCGGACCGTTTGCTGTGCACAGGCGCCCACTGAAATAATGCCAAGGTTGTGCGCGGGGCCGATGGAAACGGCGCTCGGGACACGGGGGTGGGGTTCAGAAGGCTAAGGTGAGCGCCGAGACCGGTGAATATGTGGGGCGAGATCCAAGCAAGCTCTGGTCGTGGCCATCACCGCGATGGTGACTAACATGGTCCAGGCGGAAGGAGGGACTGATCCCCTGGAGAGACTCACGGAGCCCGGGACCGAGCCGATCCGAGTTAAGGCATTGGAAAGGCCTTGTGCTGTTTACAAGGAAGATAAAGAGATTAATTAACTTGAGATGTATCACAGCAAATGTGGATGAATGTTAAAAATTTAAGTTACTGGGCGGGAGCGCCTGGATGGCTCAGTCCGTTGAGCGTTCCACTCTTGATTCCGGCTCAGATCACGATGCCAGGGTTGTGGGATCAAGCTCCGTGTCAGGCTCCGCACTGGGCATGGGGCCTGCTGAAGATTCTCTCTCCCTCTGCCCCTCTCCCCGGTGCCTGCTCGCTCGCTCTCCCTGTCTCTCGATGAATGAATGAGTGAATAAAACTAAATTTAAAACAATACAATTCAGTGATCATCAACACCCCACGTACTTGTGGTCACTGACTTAGGAATACAGTTTGGAAATTTAGGCAAAACACAAAGAATAAACCCCAAGAAAGGAGAAGGAAGGAAATGACCAAGAAAAAAGCAAAACCCGTGACTCTTTTTTAAAAGAATCAATTGAAATGTTCACCAGAATGGGACATGGTGTGTGTCTGGTAAAGCAGATTCTGGAGAGATTGATAAAGAAAAAAGACAAATGTCACTAGTGATCAAGAGTCCGCAACTATAACTACAAGGTTTTAAAATGCAAAATGTTGGGGCGCCTGGGTGGCGCAGTCAGTTAAGCGTCCGACTTCAGCCAGGTCACGATCTCACGGTCCGTGAGTTCGAGCCCCGCGTCGGGCTCTGGGCCGATGGCTCGGAGCCTGGAGCCTGTTTCCGATTCTGTGTCTCCCTCTCTCTCTGCCCCTCCCCCGTTCATGCTCTGTCTCTCTCTGTCCCAAAAATAAATAAACGTTGAAAAAAAAAAATTAAAATGCAAAATGTTCTGAATAATTTTGGGCCAGTAGAACGGAAAACTTCGAGTGGGCAGTGTCCTAGAGAATGGCCCCTAAAGCCGACCCTGAGAAATACGAAATCTGAGATCAGAGAGCCGAGCATCACACTGATGGAGAAGACACAGAGGGCAGGGGCACTCAGCCTGCTTCCTGCACTTGGTAAATCCTGCTGCCAGGACAGAGGAGGACAGTACCAAAAGGGTAACCGTCCGGTCCTGTCCATGGGCACAGAGGGAATAACCCAGTGAGAAGCCGGGAAATCGGATCTAGAAAGTCATCAAAATATTCATAACAAACCATTGTATCGAGACCAAGTAGGACTGCCCAGGAGTGCACAGATTAATAGAAAAGATACATTCTACGCTTTACCAGCGGGTTAAAGGAGAAAAAGCATCACGATCTCAGTAGGTGCAAGATCTGATAAAATTCAACGCCCATTCGGGATTTACAGAAAATAAAAAGAGAAAACCCACTTTTTTTTTTAAAGATTTTTATTTTTTAGTAATCTCTACACCAACATAGAACTCGACCCCACAACCCCAAGATCAAGAGTCACATGCTCCACCATGTGAGCCAGCTGGGTACCCTGAGAAAACCCACTTCTTAAGAAGCAAACTAGGAACAGAAGGAACTTCTTCTACCTGTTCAAGAGTATTTACCAAAACCTGCGTCCGTATATACTAATGAGACATAGGAAGCGTTTCTTTTCAAATCAGGACCAAGGCAAGGACTCCCCTCTTTCACTGAGCTTTCCACTAGGACATAGAATTCCACCCAGCACAAGAAAAAATACAAGTGTGGAGCAGGGGCAGATACGTGCCCTTCTAAAGGGAAAAAAATTAACATAAAAATAATGAATTTTCCCAGGGTGCCTGGATGGCTCGGTCAATTAAGCGTTGACTCTTGATCTCAGCTCGGGTCTTGATCTCAGGGTCATGAATTCAAGCCCCACGTTGGGCTCTGCGCTGGGCATGGAGCCTACTTTAAAAAGGTGTGGGTGTGGGTGTGGGTGGGAAGTCTCCCTTTGTTGGGACACTGTTCTGTTTAGGAAATGGACTTCTCACGCCTTCTTTACCACAGCGCCCAACCTCTGTTTCTGGCAGCGTGATAAAGTTAGTGAGCTGAACAGCCCTTCCCTTAAAAAACTTAAAAAAAAAAATTTTTTTTTTAATGTTTGTTTTTGAAGGAGAGAGACAGAGTGTGAGTGGGGGACGGGCAGAGAGACAGGGAGACACAGAATCCGAAGCAGGCCCCAGGCTCTGAGCCATCAGCACAGAGCCCGATGTGGGGCTCGAACCCACGAATGCGAGATCATGACCTGAGCTGAAATCGGATGCTCAACCAACTGAGCCACCCAGGCTCCCCAGAAAGCATTTTAAAAGTTTGAATAAAACATTCAGGAAAACGTCGACGCATCACTCAGTTCTGAACTCGGATAAGGGTTGTGCAGCTGTCTAGTGCACGTTTCTTAAAAGCAAAGGGGGTGATGTTGGGAGGGAAGCCAGCTCTGCAGCCGCCTTCTCCCTGAGGCCCCTGCCTGACCCTGGCTGGGTGCTGGTCCCCGTGGGGCAGGAGGGAAAAGCCTGAACCCATTCTAGAAGGGGCCTCTCCCAGGAGAGCCCCGCCCAAAGCCAGGTCTGTGCGAGCCCAGCGGGTGACCTCCGAGAGGGTTTGCCTCTGCATCATCAGTGTGGTCCCAAAGTCTGAAACGGAGGATTTACTCAAGGGCTTCCCAGGTTGTTAGCGTTCCGAACAACGGGCAGAAATACCACAGGTGCCTTCCGACGGCGGCTCCAGCCCGGACCTTGGAGAGGCTGCGGGGATAAAGTTCCAAGAAACTGGAGCTGCTGGTGGAAGATCAGGAAACCGGCAGACAGCGGTGGGAGCAGGGCAGGCTGACAGCAGGCCCTGGCGGCTTCGGGGCTCGGGCTTCAGGGGATCCGGTCGTGCACGTCAGTAGCACCGTAACGGCTCTGAGTGGTGAGGTCGCGACGCGGAGCGCGGGAGCGTTCTGTGGTGTATACGGCGTCGGGTCCGCTGCACGCCTGAAACTAATGACGTGTTGTGTGCCGACTGCCCCTCAGTGACAAAGTCAGTACGTAGAGTGTGTTTAAAGAAGTGGAAGAGGTTTCGGGAAGTGAGCGGAATCCGAAGAGCATAGAAAAAGGCCAAGTAGGTTTGAAAAGGAGCCTGCCTGGGGAAGCTAAGACCAGGGAAAGCGCGACCATGAAGTGAGAGTCTGACGCCATCAAAAGCAACATCCGGAGAGGGGCGCCTGGGTGGCGCAGTCGGTTGGGCGTCCGACTTCAGCCAGGTCACGATCTCGCGGTCCGTGAGTTCGAGCCTCGCGTCGGGCTCTGGGCTGATGGCTCAGAGCCTGGAGCCTGCTTCCAGTTCTGTGTCTCCCTCTCTCTCTGCCCCTCCCCCATTCATGCTCTGTCTCTCTCTGTCCCAAAAATAAATAAACGTTGGGAAAAAAAAAAAAAAAGCAACATCCGGAGAGTGAAGGACAGCCAGCTCCTGGCCTGCCGCCGGGACGCGCTGGGGGCTCCACGCTCGTGCTCCCGCCCTCGGGGTGAGCTGCGCGTGGCCTCTGTCCACCCACCCTCACCGAACGCGTGTCTCGTGTGGGTCCTTAACGTGGGGGGTGCTCTCCTAAAGCGACACGCTTCCTGCAGGGTGTTCAGGCTCGTGACAGGGACCCAGGGCATCCCCAGGGCTGCACTGACAGCACAGACACGTCCTGGCGGCTCTCCCCGGTTCTGCCGGGTGTTTGGCTTCTGGCTGGAATCGCGTCTAGACTGCCCGCGGCCTTGAGGGCAGTGAGTGGCTTGTTGTGTCCCATCTGGTGATGGGATAAAGTGGGAGCAAGAGGAACGCCCCTGGTCTGACTGGAGGTGCTTCAAGTTGAAAGCAACTACCACGTCCTGATGGCGGAAGCTGGGGAGGGTGGCGGGGGTGGGGTGGGGTGGGGGGTGGGGGGGAGTTGATGTCCTGATGGCGGAAGCTGGGGAGGGTGGCGGGGCGGGGGAGCTGACGTGGTGACCACGCTTCGCGGGATGAGTAGCGAGTGTCCGAGAACAGGGGCCTTGGAGCAGTACGGGTTGCAGGAGAAAAAAGCCGGGCGGCTGGGGGTCCAGGCCAGGGCTCTGGACAAGCTCCTGCTGGCCTCACCCAGCCCCGGGCTGTGAAGCACCAACCGCCGTCCACACTGCTGCGCCGGGCACCTGCGCGGGGCCCAGGAGCATCGCGGGGTCCTGGCGCGGGCTGCCCATCTCATCCACGGCTGCCCCGCCTGCCCCTCGTGTCCCCGCACTCGCTGCCTGCGGGCTCGCTCGCTGCCGCGTGCGCACTCCTGGCACACGGGCCGCCACGTAAATCCACGTCGGACCGGTACGGCACAGAACACGGGCTTGCTGCCGTAACCCCACGTGTGCGGCCTGGAAAGTGCTGGCGCTCTACAAAATCGTGTGCTAAAAATACCAGGGCTGTGAGAAAGTGGGTTAAGAGCAAACTCCCAAAACCTAGGGAGCCTCCTAAGAACATCAGCTGCCGCCCAACCCCTCCGGCAGCCTGACCCTGGCCCTGACTCAGGGAGTCAGGGGTCCCCAGGACATCTGGCTGTAGGCAAGACGGCTCTCCGGCAGGTGTAAAGTCCGAGCCCGGTTTGACTCCGTCAGCGCCGGGGGGGGGGGGGGGGGGGGGGGGGGGGGGGGGGAGGGGGGGGGATGTTTAGGGGTCGTGGACAGGGAGGGAGAGCAGAGGGGCCGGGCTGCCGGGACACGGACGGTGTGGTCTCGTCCACGGGCCGAGCAGGGGCCCGACCCCTTGCGGGGGGTCTCCCAGCCAGGCCGCTCCCCGGCGCTGGGCTCCTCCCTGCTCGCCAGCCACGCGGGCCACGCTCTGTGTGGAAGGGACGTGGGTGGCAAGTGGGCTCCTGTCGGTGAAGTTAAAGTCTGCCGTTGGTTTGATTTGTTTACCCGCTCTGTCCTCCCCCCCCCCCCCCCCCCCCCCCCCCCAGTGAAGATTGTGATCCGAGGAGACAGGAACACGGGCAAGACCGCGCTGTGGCACCGGCTGCAGGGCAAGCAGTTCGTGGAGGAGTACATCCCCACGCAGGAGATCCGGGTCACCAGCATCCACTGGAACTACAAAAGTGAGGGCAGGCCGGGGGCGGGGGCGGGTCGAGGGTCCGCCCTCCCGAGCTGTGCGGCGGGGCTTCTGTTGAGGCTCCCTAGGCCTCGGCCCCCCGGAGACGCCTCCCCGGCTGTGCTGTCCTCACAGAAACCCTGTAGACCTTGAGCGCAGAGGGCCGCAGTGGGGGCACCCGTTAAAGCCGTGCTTGGTTGTCCTGAAATCCCCTCCCGCGGGAAGCTGCTCCAGAGACACAGACGAGGCAGCGGTGGGGGCGCCTCGTGGGGGGCTGTGCCAAGACCCCCTCGGTTCTGAGACCCTAGAGACCACCAGAGGGCTCAAGTTCCAGGTTTACCACATGTGACGCATCAGGGAGTGCCGGGGGGGGGGGGGGGGGGGGCTGCTGCTCCCGTTACAGCCGGCGCTGCGCCCACATATGCTCCACCAGCAGGAAGGACCCCTCTGTCCCTTTGAACCCCGCCCCTTCACCTTTGCAAGGCCAAGGTCACGCGACGGACAGAGCACAGGGCACCTCGAGGCCCCTGGTTGCAGCCGAGCTGCGGGCGCTGTTGCCCCCGGGACAGCACGGCGGCCCCGTGGGCGGCAGGGCAGTGGCTTTGCGGGTTCAGAAATCACGAAACCAAAGTCCTTTGAACCATTTTAAACATCCGTTTTTATTGAAAAAAAAAAAAAATGTAGTTGTCAGCACACGGGGTCTTTGTGGAAGTTCCCGCTTCCCGCCACATCCCAGGACGGCTGCGTGGATCGGCGCCACCCCAGTCATCAGCTGGGGCTGGCGGGGCCTGAGGGCAGCCGCCCACGGCACCCCTCCCCAGCGGGGGCGAAGCTGGCCGTGCCCCTCAGCCTGGGGCAGGTGTGTGGCGATTCCCCACCTCTCCCTTTCCCCTCGGGACCCGGGGTGGAGCGGCGAGCCACCGTCCTGCCCTTGGGCCCGGGCCTGGACTGGACATTCGCGGGGTCGGCCCCCTGGGTCCCCCGCACCCCTTCCAGGTCGAGCACCGCCAAGGAGGGTCTGAGGGTCTCTTCCCTGTGAGGAAAAGGCAGAGCACAGAAAGGCCAGTAGTTCTGAGCAAGCCTGGCAGAGGCGTCCCGACGGCCTGCACGAGGGCCCCTCCCCTCAGGGGCCTGTCCTGGACCAGCTCCACCCACGGGTTGGGTGGAAACTTGATGCGGGGGGGGGGGGGGGGGGCAGCTAGAGTGGGCCCACGTCCCGGGGAGTGAAGTTGAGGCCGGTTGCTGGGTGAGCGTCGGGCCTGAGCACCATCAGGCCCACCGAGGCCTGACCCAGCACCCAGAGCCTGCTCCCCAGGTGCACCTGCAAAGAGCACCTGGCCATGTGGACCCGGGGCAGGGACAAGCCCGCCCCAGGGACACCTGCCGGAAAGGGGTGGCATGTCAGCTGAAGACAGGCCAGGATGGCTCGCTGCGCCTTAAGCAGGAGCCTGAAGGAGCGACGAGTCTCCCTGCCGTCCGGGGAGGGGGGAGGAGCCGTGGCTCCTACAGAGGCCGGGCGGGGGGGGGGGGGGGGGGGGGGGGGGGGGGGGCGGTCCTTGGAGAAGGTGCTGAGGGAGGAGCGCAGTGTCTCCTGGCGGGGACCCACCCTTGAAGAGTGGGAACAAACCTGGACACCTGGGCAGCCCCTAAAAGCCCCTCTGCCCAGAAGGTCGACGGTCATGTCGGGCACTAATCTTTGTATCCCCCCGTTGTAGCCACTGACGACATCGTGAAGGTTGAGGTCTGGGACGTAGTCGACAAAGGTAAGTCCTGTCTCTTTATTACAAGTACATTTTCCTGATGCTTCGTCCATTCTGCGGAGCAGATGTCCCCCCTCCCCCACGCTCACGCTTTGGGCGTGTCCTTGTGTGAGTCACGGGAACCTCTGGGTTCTCCGCAGCCACAGGGCGGACACAGGAGCGTGTGACCAGAAGGTCTGCCCCCAGGAACAGCCAGGGGCTGTAGCAGGTCTGGGCTTGTGCTGCTTCCCTGAGTTTCTGCATCTGAGGCCGCTCCCTCCTGCGTCCAGGGTGGCGGGGCGGACGCACAGCAGTGACCTGTAGGGACCTCGGCCTCTGCTGCTTAAATGCACGTTTCACGCACTGGGACAGAGCACGCGGCCGTGGGGCAGACACGGACCGGCAGCGGCTGGGCCCCAAAGCCAGAGGCCTGCACGAGGCTGTTCTAGAAGCCCTTCCTGCAGCAGTGCCCCTCATGTAGTGCCCTGGGCCCGGAGCTGAGGACCAGCTCCTGGGCTTCTGAAGCTGCCAGCCTCCAGGGGCATGCGCCCACGTGACTGCTGCCCCACGGTCGCTGACGGCGGTGGTGTCTCTGTGCTCTCACAGGGAAGTGCTCCAGCTGTCAGGACCACACCCCAGTGCGCCTGGTGAGGGGGGCGGGCATGCTCCCCCTTCGGAGCCCTCTCCTTCCCTCCTCTGTGTTTCTGGGCAACACAGAGGAGCCGGTGCCCCATGTGCCGGTGCCCCATGTGTGCCCTGTGCTCCCGAGCACGGTGTCACCCCTGGCCTGGGAGGCTTGCCGTAGCCACAGGTGTCCTCAGCAAGAAAGGACGGGCTGGGTTCTGGTGCCGAAAGTGCAACCCCTGTCCCCTCACCATCGTCTTCGGGGTTGGGTGGGTGTAGGTTGCCAGGCCCGACTCGGCTGCCGTAGGACAGCCTGAGGGTGAGCGGGAGCTCCAGGCAGGCCAGGAGGCTTAAGCCGCGGGGCCCCTGGTGAGTGCTCAGCATCCCTGCAGCTCCGTGTCGCCTGGTCCCCTCCACCACCCCAGCCCGTTGCTTGTGGGACAGGGTGTGAGCGTGCACAGCAGCAGAGGGCGTCGGGTTTGAGAGCCTGGTGGGAAATGCAGAGTGGCAAGGAGGCGAGGCCCGGCGAGGCTTGGAGCGCCCCGAGAAGGGAGGGCACCCGGGAGCAGCCTTGTACCCCAGGGCAGCGGAAGCTCACCGAGAGTGTCGGTGGTGCTGGGATGCGGCCCTGTGGCCCGGGAGCGGCCACCAGGAGGGCGCAACGTGGCCAGCTGCCGTCAGACAGGGACCGCCCGCCGCGCCCCATGGGCCCCAAAGGCAGTTAGAGGGTCAAAAAGAAGCTGTGGGGACAGGCAGCAGCTGGTGTGAACGCGCCCATCTATAACGGTGATGGTGTGGAACTCTTTATTCCTCAGGACCCGCTGGAGTTGGCTTTAGCTCCTTGGCGCCGCTCAGGGCCGGGCCCAGCTCGGCCGGCACCAGCACCAGCTCGGGGAGCCTCTCTGGCCTCCAGTGCAGCACCTCACAGGCCGGGCCGTGCCAGCCTGTGCCAGCCGGCAGCGCCCTTTCAGGGCTGGGACCTCTGTCGATCCGGGAAGGAAGTGCCCGAGTTCGAACCAGAGCCCGGGTGGGGGCGTTAGGGCGATCTTGCTGAGCGGCCCCGAGCCCTGCCGGACGTCCCTCCAGTCTAGGCCAAGCTCTTGGAGCCCCTCAGGGCCTCTCCTGGTGAGGTCGGCGGCTACAGCTGCCAGGAAGGTCTCTGTAGGGTTGCGGCCGCTTCCTGGCGCTGGTGGGTTTGCTCCAGTGCCCGCTGTGGGGGCCGCGGCTCCCCGGGCCTCCTCCTCAGTAGAGTACGGCGCCTGCTGGAGGTGGGGGCCGGGCACAGGGTGGGATGTGGGGAGCCGCGTCCCTCCCTGGAGCCAGTTTCCTCTGTGACTTGTCTGTCTTCTGACCAGGGAAGTGCAGGCGGCGAGGTGACGGCCTGAAGGTGGAGAACGACCCCCAGGAGGTGGGTAGGCCGTGTCCGGCCACGGGGCCCACACCACTCAGATGGGGGTTGGGACCCTCCCCGGGACTCCAGTGGCACCAGTCGGCCCCACTCCTCGTGCGAGCCTGCGCCGCCCACGGCTGTATTTTGGGATGGCCGGGCCTGCCTAAGCTGCTGGCCTGCAGGGAGCTTGAGCTGAGGGCTGTCGAGGTGCACCGGTCAAACCGCGTGGCCCCACGCACACGTGGGCACGAGTGTGGCTCTGAATGGGCTCTCGCTGTGGCCACCACTCTTGACACAAAGCAGTCGGGCAAACCGGCACCCCTTCCCTTCGAGGGAGGCCTTCACGTTGTTCCCAAGGGCCCTGCTCTCTGTGTCCTCCTGCCCGTAGATGGTCTCACGATTGGCAGGCAGCCTCCTTGATCCCCTCTAGGGCAGGAGGGTTAAGTGACCACCTGGTCCAGGTCCAGGTCTGGCCCTTTGCGTGACACTTTGCCCCTGGCCCCAGCACCGCAGCCTGTGTGCGTGCAGCCCGCGGCCCTGTCTGTGTGCTCTAGAAGGTTCTTTGCAAGTGTCTTCCTCAGTTCTGGAATGTACACCTTGCGATGGGGCGCCGGCTGCTCCAGCCCGCTCGTCCCTCTGTGTGGCGTGAAGTCTGTGAGGCCTGCGGGTGGGATGCTGTTGGCCGGTGGAGAAGGCCCTGATCAGGGGCAGAGCTGACGTGGCCCCGGGGCCTGAACTGTTCACTACTAGACCTTTTGACGCAAAGTTTTCTGACCCCCACCCTGGATAATCTCGTCTACGTGGTTTTTTTTCCCCAAAACGAAAATAGCTGTTGTCTTTTCAGATTGTGAAAGTCCTGTTCAGCCATTTCCAGGAGGAGACCGGGTTCTCGCCCCTGGGACTCTGCCCGGAGCACCCTCTCTTATGCCCAGTTCTCTCCTGTCCCTAGGCGGAGTCCGAGATGGCCCTGGACGCCGAGTTCCTGGACGTGTACAAGAACTGTAACGGGGTGGTCATGATGTTCGACATCACCAAGCAGTGGTAAGGGGGCACTGGCCGGCAGCGGCCGTCGAGGCTCCTAGGGCCTCGCCACCCGGAGGGCTCCCTCTGCAGCCCAGCGGGCGGTGGTTACGCCGGCATCGTGGCTGGTGCCAGACCACGGGAGCCTGTCCGTGGGCGTCGTGCGCTCCAGCAGTTCAGCCGCCGGGAAGCGGAGGCCCAGCCGTCTCTGGACGTCTCTGTGTGGCGGGCGGGCGGGCCGGGTGGGGGGCACGGCCCCGGGGGAGGCGCACCTCCCACAGCCCACGGCCTTCCCTGAAAGGACCACGCGGCGTCTGGCGGGATCGAGCGACCGCTTGTTTGGGGCTCCCCGAGGACACGCCCCACATCCTTTGATCACGAGGGGGCGCGTAGCTAGAATCCCAGCGAAACGCTACAGAGCAGGCTGCGGGGAGGAGCGTGGGAGGGGGCCACACGGGCGACACGAGCGAGCGGACTCCCCGGTCCCGCCTCTGCATCAGCCCGAGGTGGCGGCTGGCGAAAATGGCCTGTGGGGTCTAGCTCCGCCTTGAAATTCTCATCACCGCATACGTAATCCCGCCGTGAGAGGCTGGCCCAGGCGTCACTTGGTGCCGGCCAGGTTTTCCTCAGGGCGCCGCACACACAGATTCCGTCTTCGGGACACAGGCTCTTATACACGCATCCGCAGACGCTGCGTTTATCTGAGGGCACGTTCGCGCACGGTCGGAGGTGCCGGCCTTGCGCAGGTCAAGCTTTCACTCTCGGGAACCCGGAGGGTTCAGGCCCAAGGGATCTGACGGGGCCTCCCGTCAGCCCTCCCGGCCCGCAGGGATGCGGTCCCTCCCGCCGGGGACCCATCACTAGCACGTGCGCGGGAGGCCCCTGGGTGGCAGCAGGCGCACCTCGGAAGCGTGCAGAGCAGGGCGGTGGCCCCCACGGACAGACGTGCCTGTGCGAGAGGCGGCCACCCTGCTCTCCCGGGGTCGGCGCCAGGGAAGGCCGGCGTGTCTCCTGAATGAGCTGCAGTGGTCCCTGCCGCCAAGGCACCTAGAGGTGGTTTCCCCGCCTAGAATCTGCGAGGGCGCAGCTCTGGGTAGGCCCTCGGCATCCCCGAAGCTCCCCGCGGCCTTTGCCCAAGGCCAGGAAGGACCACTGGCGGGAGCAAGGGTGGAGGGGGGAGGTGCTGTGTGCGAGGGGCAGCAGGAGCCCGCCCGCGGGCCTGGGGCAGGGACGGCAGGGGCAGGTCAGCCCGGACGGGAGCAGCCGCGGCACCCTCTCTGTGGTGCCACTCTGTCTGGAGCCTTCCCACGGCGAACGAGAATGGCTCCTCTGAGCCCTTGTGGGGCGGCGGCGTTTTCCGTGGACCGCGTGGGCCGGAGCCAGGCCCGAGTCACTGGGCCCCGCGGCCTCGGACAGAATGCTGGAGACGGGCCCCAGGGCGGGAGGCGGACCTTTTGGTCCTTTGATAACAGTTTCAGTTACTGTGCCTCCCGGGAAAATGAAGTCCAGTCTGTCAGCACGGGCGTGCGTGTCCGCATCGTGCCCGGTGGCGGTCTCTGGGTCGGGACGCGCTTCGCACCACGTGTTGGCCCCACGGGGCAGCCGTGCCCCACAGGGGGTGCAGAGACACCTCACCCAAGGGACTCCCAGGAAAGGAGGTCGAGAGAGGCGGGAACCAGCGGAACCGAGGGCTCGGCCCTCCCGGCTCCGTGCGCTCCGGGTGAAGTGGCGGGTGGGGGTGTCACAGCTGACCCTGAGGACGTCTCTCCTCACCTGTACCCCCTCAGGACCTTCAACTACATTCTCCGGGAGCTTCCCAAGGTGCCGGCCCACGTGCCGGTGTGCGTGCTGGGGAACTACCGTGACATGGGCGAGCACCGAGTCGTCCTGCCCGACGACGTGCGTGACTTCATCGACAACCTGGACAGGTGGGTGGGTGGCCGGGAGACCTGGCACCTGGGACGCCCTCCTGCCCTCCCTCCCGCTCCTCGGACTCGAGGCCCAGCCGCATCCCAAGGGGCTCAGACTCCTCCCCCCTGCTCCAGCAGGGGCCCTGCTGCGGGCAGCGAGGGTCAGAGAGTGACTGGCAGAGGGTCTGCAGAGGGCAGAGTGGCTTCCTGGCACCAGGCAGGCCGGGCCGGGGCTGGGTGTCGGGGTGATGCAGTGAGGCCCCCCTCAGGGGCGTGGAGGGCCGGCTGGCCCGGGTGTGGTCCGCGTTCCAGAGGGGCTGAACCACCCCCCCCCCCCAAGCCTCTAGAACGTTCTGTTCCTCCTGCACACAGGCCCCCGGGCTCCTCCTACTTCCGCTACGCCGAGTCCTCCATGAAAAACAGCTTTGGCCTGAAATACCTTCACAAATTCTTCAACATCCCGTTCCTGCAGCTCCAGGTGAGCCCATCCCCGGGGGCAGAGCGGCAGCGCTGCTGCCCGCAGGTGCCGTCCCAGTGCAGGGGCGGGGCCACCCTCCCGAGCAGAGCCAGAGCCGTCTGCCTGGAATGCGGCCGCCGTGAGGGCTCACTGTGCCGGTGCCGGCGGCCCCGTGACGCCCACTCCCTCCCCCTCCGTCCCCCTCCGTCCCCTTCCTCTGCTCTGCTGCTAGCCTGAGACCCAGGCCTTTCTAGAATTTTCACGGATGTGGCTGCAGGAGAATGCAGGGATCCTTAAGATGTGTCAGGCCGTCTCTGACCGACAAGCCAGGAACTAGACGTGTGGGCCGGCGGGTGCCCCAGCCCCTCTCCCCCTGGACCCACCCTGAACCCGGCCATGGGCTTCACCGGGCCTGCTCGGGTGCCTCTTCCCCGTGTGGGCACAGCCTGCCCCCAAAGGCCCACAGGAGGGCTCTGCTCCCCGGCTCCTCTGACCCCCGCCTCGTGGCAGGGGTGGCCCCCGCTGGTGCGTAGCTGCGGGGAGAGCCCCGCCACGTCTCACCCCCACACACACTGTGCAGGCACAGTGCCTGGTATGCGGCCTGCTGAGTCCAGGTAGCACGCCTGCCCTGTCTCGCTTCCTTCCTCCCTTCCTCCCTTCCTCCTTCCTCCCTTCCTCCTTCCTTCTTCCTTCCTTCCTTCCTCCTTCCTTCCTTCCTTCCTTCCTTCCTTCCTTCCTTCCTTCCCAGACTGAGAGCGAGTGGGGGAGAGGGAGAGAGAATCCCAAGCAGGCTCCACACTGAGCACAGAGCCTGACATGGAGCTCGATCTACAACCCTGGGATCATGACCTGAGCTGAAATCAAGAGTCAGACCCTTGGGGCCCCTGGGGGGGCTCAGTCGGTTAAGCGTCCAACTTCAGCTCAGGTCGTGATCTCGCGGTTCGTGAGTTCGAGCCCCACGTCGGACTCTGTGTGGACAGCTCAGAGCCTGGGGCCTGCTTCTGGTTATCTCTCTGTCTCTCTTTCAAAAGTAAAACAACGTTTTTTAAAAATTAAAAATAAGTAGATGAAAGAGAGAGGAACACTCAACCAACTGAGGCACCCAGGCGTCCCTCTGTTTTCTTAATAAACGTTTTACTCTGGAGCAATGTTAGGTTTACACACAAGGGACAGGGACGGTGCAGAGGGCTCTCACACCGCCCGCTCAGTTTCTTCGGTACCTCTCTCCAAACCACAGGCAGCGAGGGTCCGCCGACTGCCACCCGCTGCCCCCCGAGGTGTCCCGCTCGGGCCCGGCCCCACCTCCCACGTCGTCCTGAGCCTGCTCTGGGCTGTGCGATCGCCATGAGCCCCGTTCAGGGTCGAGGCTCTGGGCTTTCGGGGAGAAGCCCGCAGAGGTGACTGCCCTTCTGGGCACATCACCGCAGGACTCGTGACCTCTTGTCCCTGGGATGCTGGCCCGGGGCCCCTGTGCAGCCACAGTGGTTTCCATTCTTTGTCCAGAAAGGCGTGGGCTTGCCCGGGGAGGTGGTGGTCTTTCCTCTCCTGTCCTTCTGTCTTTGGAAGGAAACCAGGGCCCTGCAGACAGGGTGGTTGCCGTTTGCGGCTGGAGGGAAGGCTGGCGTGGGCCCATTTCAAGGCAGTGTCCGCGGTCACTGCACCCTGCCCTTCCTTCGGGGAACCCGCATCGTTGTCATAGATCCCTGTAGCTACGACCCGCACACCCATGTGGAGGTGTCCCCTGTACCTGGCGGGCCACACCGCGTGTCGTGTCGCTGGAGCAAGCGGCAGAAGGTTGTGCGGCTGATGCACGGAGGCGCTGAGGCGCTGAGCTCCGGCCCCACAGCCGCGTTCGCACGTCGGGGCTGCCTGGACCTCTGGAGCCGCGTGTGGGCGGGGTGCCGTCTTCCAGTGGGTGGGGGGGATGCTAACATCAATGACCTCGTCCTCGGAGCCACGGCGAACCGCCTGGGTGTCGGACGAGGCCTTGGGCGCCATGCCCCGTGCTCAGCTGCTGCTTAATTCCTCGAGGGCTGGCCGAGCAGGGACACGAGGCTGAAGGGGTCTGCTTCCCCCGTAGAGAGAGACGCTGCTCCGGCAGCTGGAGACGAACCAGCTGGACGTGGACGCCACGCTGGAGGAACTGTCGGTGCAGCAGGAGACAGAGGACCAGAACTACGACATGTACGTCAGCCCCGGGGGCCGCCTCGGGTCAGACCTGCGGGCAGGCTCTGCGGGAGCACCGAGGGCTGGCCCGCCACGCACGCCTCTGAGCGGGGGTCTGCCTAGGAGACGGCAGCGAGGAGAGCCCCCACCCGGGTAGACCCGGCAGCTTGGGCCGGTCGTGTTGCTCAAAAAACCCGAGTCACTTCCTCCTCGGATGTGGCCGTGCACAGGCTGGAGCAAGGCAGGGGGAGTCCAGGCCCCCGAGGGGAGGGAGAGGAGGGCGGCCCTCGCGGTGAGATCAGCCCCGCAGCCCTCCCCGTTCCCTGTATCGGGGTTCTTCATCGTTAACGCGCAGCGACACCCTTGCTTTCTAGAACAGGCAGCTTACGTGTCAGGTGGAGCCCACCTCACCTCGGGAAGCAGACGCTCCCTGGGGACGGACACCCTGAGGCCCTGCCCCCTCCCCATGTCCACCGTGCAGATTGGGGCCAGGCCTTAATTGACCTGACGGGCCCCCAGGGGGCCCCAAGCTGACAGGGGTAACCAGGGTACAGCTGACCGTCTGTTTGCCAGACACGGTTGCCGTTCTGGGCCACGGTTCCCACTACCCCGGGCCGAGTGTCCACCTGAGCCCCTGGCGAGACCGGCCATCCCCGATATCTTTCGCTGGGGCTGCCATGGGTTTGAGTTCGGTTTCCCAGATCAATGGTGATGTAGAGTAGGGCTCTCGGAGGCCTGACCTCGGGGAGGCTTGTGGGGCAGGAGTGGGAGCTCGGTCCTCGGCAGCGGAGGGAGAGCGGTTCGGAGCAGAGCGTGTGCCCTGCCAGCGGCACGGCTGAGTGGTGCCGAGCGCCCCTGTCCGCTGCATGCTTGGGGTCCCGTCCGCCCTCCACAGTTCCCCAGGGAGGCACGCGCTCTCTCGGGCAGGTGTGACCCGAGCTGCCCCCGAACAGACCGGTGCCTGCGTTTTGTTTGGTGCGCAGAGAAGGCACGTAAACGTCGGAGCTGAGGCGGGGCACGCTGCTTCCCGGCCTGGGCTCCTGTCCTGGGAGCGCCGGCACCCCAGTAGGCGCCTGTCCCCCCGGGAACTCCGAAGGGCCTTAGGGTCTCCCTGGAGCCAGATCCGTTCGTTGGTTCTGGAACCGGCTCCAGCGGTTCTGGGGGAGTGAGTTTTCACACACTGGGGCTGCTTGGCCGGTCCCGGTGGGAGCCCCACCCTGGCGAGCAACTGCCCGCACCGTGGAGCCCGTCCCGGGGTTGACCCGCTTCCGTCAGCTCCTCTGGCTGAGAGCACGGGCACCCGGCACCACCCGGCCCCCTGCCCCCTGGGGTGATGGCAGCCGGAGAGTCCCCTGCGCTCACCCCACAGCCAGCCCCGGCATCAGGCAGCACTGCCAGGGGCCTGGCAGAGACGTCTCCACGACGCTTCCTGGAACATGGGGGCTAGGCCGCCGCAGACGTAGGCGGGCAGCCGGGTTCCGCCCTCACCCTGCCCTTCTTTCTCGCCTGCCCCGGAAATCCTAAGTCGGAGGTGCCGGTGCCCAGGGAGCTCAGCCGGCAAACGGGCCAGCTCTTCACTGCAGACCTCCTGTGGGGAAGCCTCCACGGGGAAGGCGTTGCCACGGGCTGGTGGCACTCCCCACGGTGGCCCACGAGCGGTGGGGCTCGTCACTGACTTCCAGGGGGACTCAGAGCCCCTGGTCTTGGCTGCTGCCTGTCTCGGGGGTTGGGGGCCTCCCCACCGCAGGTCCTGTGTCACGGGTGGAGAGCTCAGGGCATGAGCCAGGGGACTGCTACGCCCGCCTGTCAGCACCCGCCGGCACCTTCCCTGTGGTGCTCTGCTTGAGGCCTGGGGGGCAGGAGGGCTGATAAGCCCGAGGGTGAGGACTCTGCTGTCACCCGCAGCTCAGAGGAAGAGCCCCAGGGGAAGGCAGGTTGCTCACTGCCTGCCCTGTGTCCCCCCAGCTTCCTCGAGATGATGGAGGCACGCAGCCGTGGCCACGCGTCCCCACTGGCCGCCAACGGGCAGAGCCCGTCCTCGGGCTCCCAGTCTCCGGTGGTGCCTCCGAGCACCGTGTCCACGGGCAGCTCCAGCCCCAGCACGCCCCAGCCGGCCCCACAGCTGCCCCTCCAACCCCCCTCGGCCTGCCCCTGCCCCCCACCCCCCGCGGAGGCCCCACCACCTCCCGCAGCCCCCGCCCCGCGGCGCAGCATCATCTCGAGGCTGTTCGGGACGTCGCCAGCTGCCGAGGCGGCCCCTTCATCCCCAGGTAAGCCCGGGAGCAGCTCTTCGGGGTGGGCGTGACGGGCGATGTGGCGGGGCGCCCGGCCCCCCTGGCCCCGTGAGCTTGGAGACCGGGAGGGGGTCCCCGTCCTTCCTTCTGGCCAGGCAGCCCCGTGGCCGGTCACCTACATACAGCCTGGGACGGGCCCGGCAGGGGCAGGCGTCGGACAAGCAGGAACCGGCCTGTGCTGTCCACAGAGCCAGCCCCGGCCTCAGAGGCCCCGGCAAAAGTCCAGAACGTGGAGGATTTTGTTCCCGAAGATGGCCTTGACCGCAGCTTCCTGGATGACACGGCCCCCCGGAAGGAGGAGAAGAAAGTCGAAGCCAAGGTCTCACAGGACAGTGACAGGTGAGAGCAGGGGCCAGGCAGGTCAGGGCCCTCAGCCTCCCCTCTGCCTTCTACACCCCTGGGTGAGCAAAGAGGACAGGCCTCACCAGTCCAGCAGGACCTCGAGGGAAGGGCTCAGGGAAGCTTCCACGCTCCAGGAGGAAGCCCGCTCAGACCAGCCATCGGGCTGCTGACTGGCGGCTGGACCTGGGGCTCGTCCCCCTGCCACACGGAGGGAGCAGGGGCAGCGAGGCTGGCCCATAACACAGGTGGCCCGACCTGGCATATCTGTGGTGCCCCGTGACCTGCCTGTCCACACGTTCTTGGGCTGATGCCATTTGAGAGCGCTGGCGGAGGGGCAGCCTGTGAGGGCTCCCTGGGAGGTTGGGCCTGGCAGGGGGAGAGAGAGAGAGAGCAGTTCAGGCTTGGCCGCCCCACCCCTGCCGCTCACCCTTGTCACGGGTTCCGGGCCTGTCCTGCGCGGGCTCCCCCACGCCACACTGACCCCAGGTCAGACCCGCCGGTCCCTCCAGGAGTGAGAGTAACAGAACTGAGCCGGCAGCCGAGCCCCTCCACACCCACACCCTTCACCCGGCCTTCGTGCAGGAGGGCACCCACACTGCACGTAAATGGAGCAGCCCCCCCGCCCCCGACGGCTTCCTGGTGTGTGGTGGTATCCCTGCCCCTCCCCCAGGCCCCCACCTCGCGCCCCCCCTTCCGCCAGCTTGTGCCACTTTCCTGCCACACCGGTGGGTCCCCTCCGTGTCCCGCGTCCTCACGCAAGTGCCAAGCACCAGCGGTAGAGTGGCTCCCGGCCCGGTGCCCACACCCGGCAGAGAGGACATCCAGAGGTGTCCGGGGCACAGGGTGGGAAGTCGGACTCTCCGTACCCGCCTTGTGTCCTCTGACTGCCCTGCCCCTCCTCTGCAGCGATGGGGAGGCCCCGGGGGGGAACCCACTGGTGGCAGGCTTCCAGGATGACGTGGGCCTTGAAGACAGGCCGCCCGCGGGCCCTGTCCCCAGGAGAGACACCACTGCCAGCGAGGAGGAAGCAGCGGGGATGGCGGGGCACACCAAGGCCACTGCCGCGACCCCCCAAAAGTGCGCTGAGCCAGAGACCAAACGGTACGTGGAGGGGATGCGCCCTGGGGTGGGGGCGGCCGAGAGCCCCCTGACCTCGCCCTTGTCCCGAAGGCCATCCACGCAGGCCTCGAGGCCACCTAGGGCCGTGGAGTCCCGCCGGCCAGGTGTCCGCAAGTCCCACCGCCAGGACCCCTCAGGAGGCCGCGAGGAGAAGAGGGGTGAGCAGGTGGTGTCATCATCGTCATCAAGTGACCCCGAGGGGCCCATCGCCGCCCAGATGCTGTCCTTCGTCATGGACGACCCTGACTTCGAGAGCGACTCAGACACTCAGCGGAAAGCGGTGAGGAGGGGACGGTCTCGGTGGGAATGGCAGGATGGAGCAGAGAGGGCCAGGTGACGACATCCTGGGTTGAGAGCCCCAGACCAGCATGTGACCCCAGGGCGGGGTGCTGGGGCCCAATCCCATGACAGCACCCACCGAAGGGCTGCGGTGTCCCGGCTGCCACACCCGGGCCCTGCTGGCCACCCCGAGTCCAGGCTGGGCGTGGGGGCCCCTGAGGTGGCTGTCACCTGCCCGAGAAGCGCAGGAGCCATCCCACAAGGGTCACGTGACAGGTGGCCACCCAACCTGCCCCCCACTCCAGGAGGAGTTCCCGGTGCGAGAGGACCTCTCTGACGACACGGATGAGGACGCCCGCCCTGCCCAGCCGCCCCCGCCCTCCAAGCCCCCCGTGTCCTCCTTCAGACTGAAGAATGACTCGGACCTCTTTGGCCTGGGACTGGAGGAGACGGGCCACAAGGAGATCAGTGACGAAGGTAGTTGAGGGGCTGGGGGTCCCACCGCCACCTGCCGAGTGCTTGCCCGGGAGGTACCTGGCAGCCGGGAGAGTTGGCCTGCTCTGTAAGCCCCTGGAGCACCCATGGCTCCCCGTGGCCCTGGCCCTGCCCTCCATCCTGGGCCCCGACCTGCAGTGTCACCTGGGACACGTCCCGGAAGTTCCTTGTCCCCCAAAGCGGAGGAGTGGGGCTTGTGGTGGGTCGGCCCCATGGCGAGAGAGCGCCCCGGCCGCCCGCATAGCCCGGTAGTGCCCCCCGTGTGCTCTCCAGCCGGTGCGGCCCAGCCCTGGGGTGCACTGGGGAGGCTGCGGGGCCCACGCGGTGTCTCCTCTGTGCAGAGAAAGAGGGCAAGCCTCCCTCGAAGGAGAAGAAGAAGAAAAAGAAGAAAAGCAAAGAGGTAGGAGCCCTGCCTCCCACCTCCGGGCGCCCGCTGGGCAGTGTGGGGTCCCGGCGTCCACACGGCCTGAGCCACCCCCCTTCCCAGGAGGAAGAAAAGGCCGCGAGGAAGAAAAGCAAGCATAAGAAGACCAGGGACAAGGAGGAGGGCAGGCAGGAGCGGCGGCGGCGGCCCAGGGGCACCACCGAGAGGACCGCGGCCGACGAGCTGGAAGCCTTCCTGGGGGGTGCGGCCCCGAGCGGCCACCTCCGCGGGGGCGGGGACTACGAGGAGCTCTAGGCCTGGCTCCGCCGACGGCGGCCCGGCGCGGCGCGGGGATGGCCGCGGGCCTGCTCCACACTCGCTGGGGAGGCTGGGCCCGCCCTGCACCGAGCCGGCCAGCGGGCAGCGGGCAGCGGGCAGCGGGCTGGGCCGTGCGGGGAGCCGGCCCCCAGCGCTTCTCAGGGATGGGACTGAGGCCGAGGAGGCCGCAAGGCTGTTTACAGGGCGGGGCGCGTCCTCGTCACCGGCCGGCTCCTGCTTGCCCCTGGCCCGCCGCGCTCGCTCTCCTGGGCCCCCCACGCGCGGGCGGGCTCCGCTTCCTGCCCCTTTCGGCATGGGGGGCAGACGCCAGGCGGCACTGGCGCCTTTTCCCGGGCCCAGGGTCCAGCTTCGCACCTGCGCTCGGGCTCGCTGCCGGCCAGGCCGGGAGGTCGTCAGACACTGTTTCTCTCGTGTTCCTCCACCACTCCACTCTGACCATAAAGCTCTCCTGTTTTACCGCGTCTGTGTGTGCTTCTCCCTGTGAGCCGCCCCGCCTGTCCCGGGTGGCCCTGGGTTGGTGGGCAGGTCCTAAGCTCCCTGCCCTTCTCCCGGAGAGGCAGCTGCCCACCCCCCCCCGCCCCGCCCCCAACCCATCGGAGGCCTTCTGGCACCACGTGGCCCGGGGAGCTGACCTGCAGGAGACTTCCGGGCAGGCCCGGCCCCACGTGTGCCCGGTCTTGTGCAGGCTGGCCAGTACAGCCATTGTCCTTCACACCGGTCCCAGCCCCCCCAGGGCTGGGCAGCTGCACCCAGGAACACCCGCGGGCCTCTGGCCTGCCGAGGGCAAGCGTGCATCTGCTCTGCCGGCCTCTGGAAGGCGCTGTCCTGTCCCAGCCACCGTTCTGCCTCTAGCCCTGCTGCTCCCTGCATACCCCGGCCCCTCTAGCTGCGACCAGCGCCCACCCCCCACCCCACGGTTGCCATGAGAACCGGGCACACGGCAGGGGGCGGGGGTGGTAGCCGGGCCAAGTCGGTTTCTCACCCTGGAGGCTGCGGGCAGGGGCTGGGGACCAGGCACCAAGCTGACGTGGTAGGGACTTCCTTCAGCCCACAGCCTACAAGATCTCCTGTCCTCGTGGAGCCCGGTAAATGTGCGGATCAGGCCGACACGAAATGAACTTGCCCAGGGCCCTGGATCTAATGGACCTACGTGGGGCAGGTGTTGGCCTTTGGAGCCAAGGGCATCCATGACTCAACCCTCCGCAGTTAGACGGTTCCCCAGCTCAGCATCTGGTTTGGGAGGGGCTGGTGGGACTGGAGAATGGAGATCACCATGTGGTTTGTAAGTGGCCCACGTGCAAACCTGCCCAGGGCAGTGACAGTCCTCCACGCACCTCGACTCTGATCCCAGGGAGCCTAGGAGCGTGCCCTTGCCCTGTAGAGCCCCGGCAGCCTGGGGACAGGAGGGCTGCATGCCCCGCTCAGCCGTGCCCATCTGGCCCCAGGAACCTTCAGAGCTTGGCACCTCCAGCCTGGCAGAGCGGAGCAGGGCCCAGCGGGGCTGGGAGCAGCCCATCTGCTCCTGCGAGGCCTCAGCGGACGTGTGAATTCCGGAGCTTGGGGCTCCTCCAGGGTCCTGCTCCGAGGCCACGGCCAAGCCACCAGCTGCCCCCGGGGTGGGGGCTGGCGGGACCGGCAGGCTGCTCCCTGGGTGTGGGTACCCCGGTTGGAGCCCAGGCCCGCACCCTGAGAACGAGGGAGCGCTTGTCAGCTGGCGCTCGGCACAGCCCAACCAACTGCCAGCAGGCCACACGGGTCCCAGGCCCACCGCACGGCCCCTTTAAATGCGGCCCCGCCGGCCGCCGCCAGGGGCAGCACTGAGCAGCCGGCGGCCTCCGCGCCGCTGCCTCGAAGCTTCTGCCGGTGCCGGGGACGCCGCGGAGCGGAGAAGGCGGAGCGGGCGCAGGCCTGCGCAGCCCACCGGGCGCGCGCGGCGGGGAAGCAGCGCCCAGGTAAGGGATCGGGGGCCGCTGCCCCACGGGCCCTGTCATGGGGGGAGGGGGGGCATCCGCAAGGAGGGGGTCCTACTTCAGAGCTACACCGGCGGGTCCTCACTCCGGGCGCTCGGGGCGGGGGCAGGGCTGGGCCGCGGGGAGACCTGCGGGAGGGGCGCGTTAGGCCTGGGGCCCCTGCAAGGGCCGACCGCCCCCGTGCCCACGGGGAGGGATGTCACCCAGCCCAGCTCCATCCTTACCGCTGCAGAGGCGAAGCAGAGCTGTCACCTCCCTGGGGCGGAGCTTCATGCCCTGTCATCGGACCCCCAATTCCAGGCTGGCTTTGAGCTTAAGATGGAAGGGAGTGGGAAGGGGACAGTCCTATGAGCAGGGACAGAATTGGGGCGGGCGCAAGGCTGCGATGGGACGGGCCGCTGGGACTTCATGGCCCTGACCCAGAAGGGCAGCCCTGCCGGCAGAAAGCCCCTGGCACACCTGGGACACAGGGTCGGCCTGACCAGAGACCCTGGCAGGTGAGGCCCCCCCCCTCCCGCCCCCCCGTCCCCCGCCCCGGGCTTCCCCCAGCTCGGTCAGGAGCACGCTTCCCCAGCCTGTGTGAGGTGGGGGCCCTGTCAGCACCGTCTGAGACCCTACACAACCTGTCCAGGCCCCGGGTACCACAGAGGGGCCGGTGGCCCAAGTCTCAGCATGAGCCCAGTGCAGAGGGGTGGACCCCCGCCCAGCCCCCATTGCGGGGGCAGCAGAACCTCAGGTTGCCATGGAGCCTTCCTGAGCTGCTGTGGAGAGGGCTCTCTCCTGAGGAGAAGCAGTGAGAGGGGGGGGGCTTTACCCGCCCACCACCCTGCCTCCCCTGCTTGCGGCCTCCTGGCCCCATGCTGCTCTGGGGAAGAGGGGCGGCCCTGAGCTGGTGGCTCCCGCCCCCACATGGTCCTGCGGCCGGCACCGGTTTCTGAGCTGCAGAGCACAGGCCGCAAAGCTGGGGAGGCTGCTCCCCGGGCCTTGTCACGACGGCCCCAACAAGCTTAATGGGTTCCAACCACCCTAAGACACCAGGGATCAAAAGAGGTTTCTGCAAGGGAAAGGGTGCTCTAGGGTCAAGGGATGTTCTTTGTGGCGTGTGCTGGCCTGGGCCACACAGAAGGGCGAGGGTGGGGCAGGCCAGTCCGTCAGCCTAGGGGCGGTGCCTGGACCTGATGGGGCCATCTCCATGTCTGCTGGGGCCTCAGGGCTGGGGCTTGGTTCCGGGGACTGTTCCCAGGGCAGCCACCACTGCCATACTGGTGGAGGGTCTCCATGTCCCACCCGGGCGGCAGGTGGCCAGGGAGACTCAGCAACTTTGTCACGGTCCAGGGACAACCCCCCTCAGACCACACCATCAGAGGGCTTGCTCTGCACTGGGCGTGAGGACGGGGCTTAAGTCACCCATGAGTGTCGTGAGGCAAACACCCATAAAGAAATTTGCAAATAAGGTTTCGCAGGAGCCTACCGTCATCCCAGCTGGGAACACACCCCCGTTCTTCCTGCCCCAGGACACGGCTTCTACCCAAACCCGGCTTCTACCCAAACCTGCCGATGGTAGTGGGGGGAGGGGGAGGCCCCCGGGGCACGGGCCTGGCCGCAGGAGCTCGGGAACCACAGCGACGGCCATTGCCTTTCTGCCTGATTGGCTACATCCCAGCAGAAAGTGGCCCAGAAAGGGTGGCCCGGGGCAGGGGACAGACCCTGAGTAGCTGGACGGCTGGGTTCCTCCCGCAGGTGCTTCTGACGCCGGCATGGAGCCAGTGCCTGGGGCCTCGGCCACCGCGGGCAGCCAGGACTGCTCCGCCCACTGGGTCCCAGGTAAGTCAGGCCAGCGTAGGGGTGTAGCCAGCTCTGGGTTGCAGAGGGGTCACCCTGACCCGCATCTCCCACCAGGGCAAAAGCCCGGGAAGGCAGAGTGAGCTGCGACCGCCAGCCTGGGGACCTCTTTTAAAATGACCCGCACGGACCCGCCGGACCTGTTGGTGTCGACCGTGTACCAGGACATCAAGGTGGCGGCCCCCGGGCCCGCGTCGCGGCGCCCGCCATGTGAGCGCCCCGTGCCCCCGCCAGCTGCGCCCGCGCCTTTCAACAAGCGCCACTGTCGCAGCTTCGACTTCCTGGAGGCGCTGGACGGGGAGGCCATGGAGGCCCGCCCCGAGCCGCCGCCCCCGGAGCCGGCCGCGCCGCGCGCCCGACCCCGCGATGGCGAGCCCCGGCGCCGCGCCCGCTCCAAGAGCGCGCCCCGCGCGACCCCGGGCCTGGCGCCCGCGCCCGCCTCGCCGCCGGTGCTGCCGCGCCGAGGCCGGGAGGCCCAACGGACAGCGCGGGGCGAGGCATCGCCGCATCGGGAGCCCGCGTACCCGGCACTGCGCGCGCTCGCCAATGAATTGCACCCCATCAAGCTGCAGCCGCAGCGGGGCGGCCCCGGCCGCATCGCGCCCCTCTGCGCCACCACCGGCCGCTGCGCGCCCCCCGAGCCGCCCGCCGGGCCTGCACCCCACGTCCGCTGCCGCCTGGACATCAAGCCGGACGACGCGGTGCTGCAACACACCGCCCGGGGCTCGCGGTCCTGCGGGCCCGCGGAGACCATGCCCTGGGCACGCCCTGCCCCGCAGCTCCACGGCCTCACGGTGCCCGGGCCTCGCCACGTGGCGCTGTCGCGCACCCCCACCCCCAGTGACACGTACTGCGCGGATCCGCGGGCGCTGTACTGCGACGGTCCCCTGCCTGGGCCCCGGGACTATGCGGAGCGCCGGAGTCTGCCCTTCACCACGCCGCCGGGTCCCACCCAATTCTTCTACACCGAGGAGCCCGAGGGCCACGCTGGTGGCTTTACGGCCAGCCCTGGGCTGCCCTTCGACGGCTACTATGCCAGGCCCTTCCCGTCGGAGGAGCCCCCTGTGCCCAGCCCAAGGCGCGGCGGCGGCTACTACGCAGGCGAAGTGCGCACCTTCCCGGTCCAGGAGCCGCCCTCCCGTTCCTACTATGGGGAGGCGGCTCGAGCCTACGGCCCGCCCTACGGCCCGCCCTGTGGCCCCCGCTATGCTCCCGAGGAGCCGCGGCCCCACCCCGCTCTCCGCCCCTTTTACACAGAGGACTTCGGGCGGTACCGCGATCGCGACGTTCTAGCTCGGACTTACCCACACCCACGAGGCAGCCCCGCCTGGGGTGACTGGGGCCTGCGGCCTTACCGCACCCTGCAGGTGGTGCCTCCCCCGGACCCTGGCCCATTGCTCGCCTCTTGGCACGGCGGCACCGGCACCAGCCCGCCCCGGTTGGTCACTGACAGCCGCCACTACTCGCGCTCCTGGGACAACATCCTGGCGCCGGGGCCGCGCCGGGAGGACCCCCTGGGCCGCGGCCGCAGCTACGAAAACCTGCTGGGGCGAGAGGCGCGGGAGCCGCGAGGCGCATCCCCCGAAGGCCGGCGTCCGCCCGTCGTCGTGAACCTCTCCACCTCGCCCAGACGCTATGCGGCGCTGTCTCTGTCCGAGACGTCGCTGTCGGAGAAGGGCCGCGCGGGCGAGGGCCCGGGCCGCAACTGGTATGTCACGCCTGAGATCACCATCACCGACAACGACCTTCGAGCCGGGGAGCGACCGCCAGCCAGGGCCTGGGAGCTGCCCGGAGGGCGACCCCGGCCGTCTCCGCCCGCCGCCCCAGATGGGCCCACTGGTGGCCGCCAGCGCAGCCTCGAGCAACTGGACGAGCTCATCACCGACCTGGTCATCGACTCTCGGCCCCCCGCGGGCCAAGCCCCGGAGCCCGCGGCCGATGCACTGGGCCGCCAGCTGCGCCGCCTGCTGGACTCCAGGCCCGCGGGCTCCGGGGCACCCGCGCTGGCGCCGCGCTCGCCACCCGCGTCCGCCGGCAGCGCCGAGGAGCCGGCCGGCCAGGGGCAGGCTGCCGACGCGTCCCCGGAGCCCAGCGCCGACGAGGACGACCTGATGACGTGCTCCAACGCACGCTGCCGGCGCACCGAGACCATGTTCAACGCCTGCCTCTACTTCAAGTCCTGCCACAGCTGCTACACCTACTACTGCTCGCGCCTGTGTCGCCGCGAAGACTGGGACGCGCACAAGGCACGCTGCGTGTACGGCCGCGTGGGCAGCGTGTGCCGCCACGTGCTGCAGTTCTGTCGCGACAGCGGCCCCGTTCACCGCGCCTTCTCGCGCATCGCGCGTGTCGGCTTCTTGTCGCGCGGTCGCGGCGTGCTCTTCCTGGGCTTCCCGAGCCCTGGCTCTGCAGACAACTTCCTGCGCTTCGGCCTCGAGGGGTTGCTGCTGTCGCCCACCTACCTGTCGCTGCGCGAGCTGGCCACGCACGCGGCGCCCCTGGGCAGCTACGCGCGCGAGCTGGCCGCCGCCGGGCGCCTCTACGAGCCGGCCGAGTGCTTCTTGCTCAGTGTGTCGGTGGCCGTGGGCCCCGGCGCCACGCCCCCCGGCACCTCCGCCCGGCCCGTCCCCGCACCGCGCAGCCCTGGGCCCACGGTGCGTAAGTTCGCCAAGGTGGCGTTGGCGGCCGGCAGCCCGGCTCGACCGCCCCCGGCTCGAGGTCGCGAGGCCGACATGGAGACGCTGATCCTGACTCCGCCGCCAGGCACCGCAGGCCTGGACCAAGAAGGCGAGGCAGGCCGGCGCGCGCGCGAGGTGGCCTTCATCCACATCCAGCGCGAGCTGCGGCTGCGCGGCGTCTTCCTGCGCCACGAGTTCCCGCGCGTCTACGAACAGCTCTGCGAGTTCGTCGAGGCCAACCGGCGCTTCACGCCCACCACCATCTACCCCACGGACCGGCGCACCGGCCGCCCCTTCATGTGCATGATCATGGCTGCCTCCGAGCCGCGCGCACTCGACTGGGTGGCCAGCGCCAACCTGCTGGACGACATCATGTGAGCGGTGGGGTCACCCCCGGCCTCCGCCCAGCCCGCTCAAACCCCGCCCAGTCCACATTGGGCCCACCCCCGGGCTCCACCCAGCCCGCTCAGGCCCCGCCCAGTCCACGTTGGGTCCACCTCCGGGCTCCGCCCAGCCCGCTCAGGCCCCCGCCCAGTCCACATTGGGCCCACCCCCCCGGGCTCCACCCAGCCCGCTCAGGCCCCGCCCAGTCCACGTTGGGTCCACCTTCGGGCTCCGCCCAGCCCGCTCAGGCCCCGCCCAGTCCACATTGGGCCCACCCCCGGGCTCCGCTCAGGCCCCGCCCAGTCCACATTGGGCCCACCCCCGGCCCCACCCAGCCCGCTCAGGCCCCGCCCAGCCCACATTGGGCCCACCCCCCCCCGGGCTCCGCCCAGTCCACACTGGGCCCACCCCTGGGCTCCGCCCAGCCCATTCCACATTGGGGCCTCCCCGGGCTCCGCCCAGTCCGCTTAGGGCCCACCCCCGAGCTCTGCTCCGCCTACTCAGACACCGACCAGTCCACCCAAGGCCCACCCGGAGCCCCACACAGCCCTCTCTGGGCCTGCGCAGTCCACCTAGGGCCCACCCCTGAGCTTTGCCTGCCCACCCAGACCCCGCCCAGCCCACCGGGAGCCCAGCCGAACCCCTCAGGCCAGGCCGTGCTCCTCTCGTCTTTCTTCTGTTCGCCACAAGCTCTGCCCAGGTCCTGCCCCAATGAGTTCTCCACAGGCCCCGCCTTTCATTCCCCCTCCTCCGGCTCCCAGCTCCCAGCCAGCCCTGGGGCCTCCCCGGAGGTCGGTCCTCAGCCGCTTGGTGCTCCCCGCTGGGAGGCGGGGTGGGCCTGAGGACCGCCCGACCCTGCCTTCACGCGGAGGGGTCACTACTGCAGACCCCACCGCGAAGATCCGGTCAGTCCATTTCCTGACGTCCGCAGAGCCTCCCTGCAACCTCCCCAACCCTGGTTCGCCCTGATCCAGGAGCCCCGGTTGCCCAAAGCCTCGTCCCGTCGCTTCAACGGTCCCCCCACCCGCCTTCTGTGGCTTAGGGTGCATCCTGCTCAGAGGCCTTTCCTCTCTGGCGGACACCCTGATTAGTCCCAGTGTGTTCGTGTCCCGAGATGACAAGGCTGGAGGGGGCCCCAGCAAGATAAGAGCACGGCTGGACCCTGAGCCCGCACACTGGCGACGGAGTCCACACATTGGCGACGCTACCCGCCCTCCGGTCCTCTCACCTCCAGCCGCCCTAACATGGGTCCTACAGGAGGGTTTGGAACAAGCAGCAGTGGAGGGGGATAGTCGGAGGTCTTCAACCAAGGCACAACACACCCAGACAGAGAGAGGGGCCTGGGTGGGGTGGGCGAGAGGATGTGGGTGGGGGCGCTGGCAGGATCCGGCCCAGAGCTGAGAGGTGAGGAGTCCTGGCTGGGTGTGAGTCGGCTGCCGGCCCACACGGGCAGGAGGCCCCTAGGTGGGTGCCAGAACAGAGCGGGCGGGGGTGAAACCGGCAGCGCAGGCCCTAACCTCACAGGGAGGAGGGAAGCAAATGCAGAGGGCGGATGAACAGGAGGAGCCACACATGCCCAGGGGCTCCTACCCACTAACGTAGGGAGGACAAAAAGATTGGACCGCAGGGAAAGGGTGCCGGAGCGAGCCAGTTGACCAGGGCAGGGGACGACTGGAGGTGTGGGGGCTTGACTACACGAACATCCCGCGTGTGCTCGCTCTGGCCTTGCCCTGTGCTGAGGCCTAGAGACCCGAGGCAGGGGACTGGGCTCTGTTCCCGGGAGCGCACACTCATTGGCCCACGGCCCTAGCTCCATAGGGACAAAGTGAGAGGGGACTAGGCCGGCCTGGCAAGCTCCTCCTGGGGCTCCCAGCACTCCCTAACGGGGCCAGGAGAGGACATCAATTGAATTGTGAACGTCCCCCACACCTCTGTTCCCGGCTCTGCTCTCCTTCCGTGCCATGCACCCTAGCCCATCCCACAACGTCTGCGCGCCAACCTTGGCCTATCAGCCTAGCGCGTTTGCATCGGCCACGCGCCCCGCTTGCCCTACCCGCCTTCGTGGCCTCCCAAGTCCAGCCGCCATGCCCCCTGCCCTAGGGCCTCAGCTTTCAGCCCCACGCCTGAGGGCCGGCTGGCCAGGAATGATCCTGGCTGGACTGGGATTATTTCCAGGGGGCGAATGCTTTCGAACCAAGTAAAACAACTCGAATGTAGCCATTGCTTCCTCCTTGATGGCGGGGCGGGGGCGGTCCGTGGGTGGGACTGGTGGGACTGGTGGGACTGGGAGAAAGGCCCTTGACCACGCTGAGCTGGCGCCGGGAGGGAAGGGAAGAGGGCCTTGAGGCCTTGGGACGCCTTGGGAGGGAGGGGAAGGCCTTGGGACGTGGTGGGGGACAGGGAGGGAGGCCTTGGGACGCCTTGGGAGGGAGGGGGAGGCCTTGGGACGTGGTGGGGGACAGGGAGGGAGGCCTTGGGACGCCTTGGGAGGGAGGGGGAGGCCTTGGGACGCGGTGGGGGACAGGGAGGCCTTGGGACGAGGTGAGAGGAGGGAGAGGGAGGCCTTGGGACGCGGTGGGGGACAAGGAGGGAGGCCTTGGGACGCCTTGGGAGGGAGAGGGAGGCCTTGGAACGCGCGTTGGGAAGACGGAGGGGGAGGTCTTGGGACGCGGTGGGGGAGGGGTCGGGACGGGCGCCTGTCGCTTGGGCCTCATGAGCCGCCCAGCCCCTCTAAAGGAGCCTGCCACCGTTCCCGCTACCCACTCCGCCTCCCAGTCCCCACTAAAAAAGAACTGCTAAGTTAGCTTGATTTAATCACCGCCCACTCCCGGGTCCCTGTTCCCCTTTAAGCGGGACCGGCGTGGCCTCAGAGTGGCAAGGAGCTAGGTTGCCATTGGCCAGTCTGTGTTGTGGGTCGGCGACACGATTGGCTGAAGCGCCGGGCCCGGGCAGCAAGGCCCCGCGGGATTGGGCCCGGGCTCCCAGGGCCCGCCTCCCGCACGGTCGACTCGACCCAGGGTCGCTGCGGGAAGGGCCGCGGGCTGCCGGGGCGGGCGGGCTGTGGGAAACATGGCGGCGGCGGACCTCGCCCAGATAGCCGATGTGGACATCGATCCCGACGGCGTCTTCAAGTACGTGCTAATCCGAGTTCACGCGGCGCCGCCCTCCGAGGCCCCGGCCGGGAAGAGCAAGGAGATCGTGCGGGGCTATAAGTGGGCCGAGTACCACGGTGAGGGCGGGGCCGGCCGGCGTTTTCGGGGCGGGGCTGAGGGCGTCCGGGGGCGGGGCTGAGGGCCCTGGGCGGGGAATGAGGCGGCGACGAGAGAGGCGGTCCTGTACCCGGTCTGAGGGCAAGGGTCCTGGAGGGCGAGGGGCCGCCATGGCGCGACCCGTGTCTCCTAGTCCCGGGACTCCTGCCCGGGTGCACGCCTTCCTCCTTTCATGGCGTCCCAGCCTGGAGGGGCTCCTCTCCCGGGGAAGGAGCTGCCCAGAGCCGGAGCTCCAGATCCCCCGGGCCTCCGCGGGCCGTGGCACGTGCTGAGCCGCCTTCCCTGTCCCAGCCGACATCTATGACAAGGTATCGGGCGATTTGCAGAAGAAGGGCTATAGCTGTGAGTGCCTGGGAGGCGGGCGCATCTCCCACCAGAGCCAGGACAAGAAGATCCACGTGTATGGCTACTCCATGGTGAGCCCCCGGCCCGCGGAGGGGGGCGGGGGGAGGGACCAGCTCTCACAAGCCCTCACTGCCCTGCGCTGAGGACACCTGCGGCACTGGGGGTTCTCTGGCTGTCTGGGCCGCGGACCCCTCCCGCCAGTGGCTTCCCCATCTGCCACGAGCAGTGGGAGGGAGGCCACTGCCTGCCCCTCAGCCACAGTGGGCCTCGTCCCGGTCCTCCACGAGGCCTGGCTGGGCCATCCCCCCGTCCCGTCACCAGGCCACAGTGGAGACCCAGGGGCATTCACACAGCCTCTCTCGGCACCTAGGATAGGCTGCGCCCTGGGCTGGAGGGCCCACGCGCAAGGACTGCTCACCTTGGCGGCCAGCTTACCCTGGGCGGTCGGGGAGGGCTGGCCACGTCCGGCTCCAGCGGGCCCCCTCCATAGCCGCCTCCTGGGTGCTGCTGCCGATGGACGCCCAGAGCCAGGACGGGGCTGTGAGCGTCGGCTTCTGTCTTCAGGGTTATGGTCGTGCCCAGCACTCAGTCTCCACTGAGAAGATCAAAGCCGTGTACCCGGACTACGAGGTCACCTGGGCCGACGACGGTTACTGAGGCCTGCCCGAGCGACCCACTATACCCCCCTGGCGCCATGCACCCCGGGCCAGGCCTTGGAGACCAACAGCAGCCGGGCCGAGCGCCCAGGTTTACCTCACCTGCAGGAATTAAAAACGTTATCACCCCTGCTCTTCCTCAGATGTGTGTGTGTCTTGATCTGTCTGCTTCCCGGTCACCCCTGGGGACCCCTGGCCGGAGGGTGTGGGTGACAGAGAGCTGGAGGCGGCCCTGGTAGCCGCAGGGCCCCTACTGGCTGTCCCTCACCTGGCTCCACATCTGGGGGCCCCGGGGGGTGGGGGGGTGGCATGCACACTCAGCCCTTTGTGCTCTGAGAAGGGGCCCCTGGGCTGCTGCCCCCATTTATGGCCTGATTGCTCCTCTCCACCCCTCCTGTGTCCAAGGACATCTGGGAGGAAACTCTTTGATGAGCCCTTGCGCAAGGAGTTAGCACCAGGTCCCCCAGGGCCAGCTGACATCAGTGTCCCCCTCGTGATCTGCCGTTTGAAGTCACATGAAGTTTCCCAGACCCCTTGTAAGACCGGGTCCCATGCCACCCGCCCTGCAGCCACAGGCTCTGAGGGTTCAGGCTTGGAGCCGGGAGCCCCCCTCCAGGACCCCCTGCTCTCCTCCCAGTGCAGGGCTGAGAGGGGACGAGCTGTGGCAAGTGGATGTGTGGATGAGGGGACAGCCGAGCACAGCTGTCTCTGTGGCTCCCCGTGAGCACGGGTGCCATCTTGGCGCAGGCCTTCCGTGAGCTCACGGTGGCCTCTCCAGGCTGTTGTGACCACATCTTAGTGATGAGGAGACAGGATCTGGTAAGACCGAGGTCACATGGTGGTAAATGCCCTGTGCCCGGCAGCACCCAGCCACACTAATCAGAACAGTTGTTGATGAATAAATGATCGTCCCTTACAAAGGAATAAGCGAACAGGCAGCCACGGACTGTGGTGGGGAAGGACGAAGTCCCTGGTCACTTGGGGCAGGGAGGCACGGAACATGGGGCTGGGGGCACAGGTGGGGGGTGCGTGCTGGGCTCCTGCCCCCAGCTCTGGGAGACAAAGCCCGAGTGGGTGCTTCCTCTGGTGGGACCTCCGCCAGGCAGGGCTGGGGCGGTGGGCGTGATGACTGAGGCCTGACCTTTGGTCAGAAGGATCCGGGCGGGTGGGAGCCTACCTGGCCCAGGGGCCCCTCTCCTGGATGCTTTTACAGTCGGACGTTCGTCCTCATCAACACAGGGCGGGGCCTGCTGACGGGCAGCGGGTACAGAAGGGGCCAGGTCCCCCCTCCAAGCAGAGCAGACTCAGCCTGCGGGGCCACAGGCAGATAACCGGGCGAAATCCCCGCGAGGCCGCCTGGAGTGCGCGGTCCCTCGGCCTCACTCCCCCGGCCCAACCATGCGTCTGCCCCGCCACCTCCTGCTGGCCTTGCTCCTGGGTGAGTGTCAGGTCAGCTCCCCAGGAGAGGGGCAAGGTCCTGGGTGGCCTTCGGGGGGTGCCCAGGACAAGCCTTTGGGGGCCTGGGGGTTGCCCCATCGGGGAAGGGGCACGAATTCAGCTTTACCTGGCCCCAGTGTCCACCCGGGTCCCAGGGCAAGAGGGCCCTGGAAGCAGAGACTAGTCTGCCACTCTTGGACCAAATGGAGCCTGAGGGGGCCGGGGGCATTTCCTTGTTGGGTTCCTGCTCCCTTCCTCGGGGGGCATTCCATGTCGGGGACCGTTGGTCCCATGCTCACAACCCCCCCGCCCCCATCCTGACGTGCAGCCCGCCTCTCCCGGGCCAGGTGTGCCCTGCCTGGCCCTGACCGGGAGCCCCCAGCTGGCAGGACCCAGCCCCCTCTCTCCCTGACCTCTCGGCCTAGGCCTCAGAGCAGGTGAACAGTATCCTGGGCCGCCTGGGATTGGGGGGGGGGGGGTCACCCCGCCCCAGGCCACCCGCCTGTCTCTCTCCTAGCAGCAGGGCTCCCAGGCCGGGCCTGGGTCCCCAACGACTGCAGGGCCCCCAGCGAGGCCGCATGCAACTTCGTGTGTGACTGCCCAGACTGCTCCGACGAGGCCCAGTGCGGTGAGTGGGGCCCGGTGGGGCGGGCAGGGGGCGGGCAGGCCAGCCCTCTGCAGACAGCCCTGAGCCCCCCACTTTCCAGGTTACCACGGGGTCTCGCCCGCCCCGGGCGCCCCCTTCGCCTGTGACTTCGAGCGAGACTCCTGCGGCTGGCGGGACATCAGCACCTCAGGCTACAGGTGGCTGCGAGACCGGGCAGGAGCCACACTGGAGCCTCTGGGGCCGCGCTCAGACCACACTCTCGGCACAGACCTCGGTGAGGCCCCGGCGGGTGTCCGTGATGCCCCCTCCCCCCTTCACTTCCAGCCCCATTTCCTGACCTCTCTGCCGGCCAGGCTGGTACACGGCTGTTGGCACGCACCGCGGGAAAGAGGCGTCCACGGCAGCCCTGCGCTCCCCTGTCCTGCACGACGCCGCCCCCACCTGTGAGCTGAGGCTCTGGCACCACACGGCCACCGGAGGTGGGTGCCCAGGACTCCTCCGCCAGGGTGGGGCGCCCCGAGGGGAGGGACTGGGAAAGGACGGAGGGCCGCCGCAGAGACCGGGAAGGTACCTCAAGGGAGGGACAAGGGTCCTAGGGCAGGGCACAACCAGCAGGCTGCGGGAAGCAGCGGGGCCCAAGCCGCCCCAGGACCCCCCGCCCCCCACTTACAGATGTGGCTGAGCTGCGGCTAGAGCTGACCCACAGGGCCGAGACGCTGACCCTGTGGCAGAGCTCTGGGCCCTGGGGCCCAGGCTGGCAGGAGCTGGTGGTGGCCACTGGCCGCATCCGGGGCGACTTCTGGGTGAGCTGGGGGTGGTCTGGATGTGGAGGGAGCAGGGAGGGTCTGAGCCCTGACTTAAGTCCTGAGGACCCCACTCTTTTCAGGTGACCTTCTCTGCCACCCGAAATGCCACCCACAGGGGCACCGTGGCCTTGGACGACGTGGTCTTCCGGGGCTGTGGGCTGCCCAGTAAGGCCCCCGTGCCGCGGACCCACACCTGGGGGGCAGTGGGTTAGCAGGACTCAGATGGCCTTGAGCCTCTCCCCCAGCTGCCCCGGCCCCTGGGGTCTTGGGGTCACGGTGACGGGCTGCCCCTCCCCCATGTCAGCCCCCCAGGCACGCTGCCCCCTGGGGTACCACCACTGTGGGAACATGGCCTGCGTGGAGCCCCACCAGCTGTGCGACGGAGAGGACAACTGTGGGGACGGCTCAGATGAGGACACGCCCACCTGCCGTGAGCTGGAGGGGCTGCTGGGAGTCACCAGAGAGCCTGCCGGAGCGGGACAGGCGGGGTACGGGCCCTGCCGGCAGCCTGACCCTGCTTCCCCCACAGGCCGCCACACGGCCACCGACTTCGAGACGGGCCTGGGCCCGTGGAACCACTCGGAGGGCTGGGCCCGGAACCACAGCGCCGGCCCCAGGCCGCCAGCCTGGCCGCGCCGGGACCACAGCCGCAATAGCGCGCAGGGTGAGGCCCGCGGGGGACCGCCGGGGAGCGCCCACCGGGGCCCCGCCCGGCCACCCCGGCCCACGTCTGGTGTCTCCCCAGGCTCCTTCCTGGTCTCCGAGGCCGAGCCCAGCGCCCCCGCTGTCCTCTCCAGCCCCGAGTTCCAAGCCTCAGGCCCCCACAACTGCTCGGTGAGGGGGGTGGGGGACACGGGGCCGCCCGACCTGGCTGCCCAGGCCCGGGGTCTCCCTGACCTTCCCTGGCCTCTTCTCAGCTTATCTTCTACCACTACCTGCACGGGTCTGAGGGTGGCTGCCTCCAGCTGTTCCTGCAGATTCAGAGCCCAGGCTCCCCTCAGGGCCCCGTCCTGCTGCGCAGGCGCCACGGGGAGCTGGGGGCCGCCTGGGTCCGAGACCGGGTCGACATCCAGAGCGAGCACCCCTTCCGGGTGAGGCCCGAGAGGGCGGCGGCCAGGGAGGGGTGGGCGAGCGGGAGGTCCCAGAGGGCCCCCCGCCCCCGGAAAGCTGGGCAGGGGAGATCAGGGCCCCCCCCCCCCCCCCCCCCCCCCCCCAGGCTGTGTCAGCAGGAAGCTCTGGGAGCAGGCCCAGGGAAGGAGGGGTCGCTTTCAAGGCCTGCGTGGGGGTGGTGACAGGGGAGGGTATCCGGTGACACGAGGCGAGGCCAGGCAGGGGGAGGGCTGGCCCAGCCGACCTGGGGATGACAGAAGGGTGCGGGGGGTGGGGGGGCACACCCTGAGTCCCCTGTGCCCTCAGATTCTGCTCACTGGGCACACAGGCCCAGGCGGTGTCGTGAGTTTGGATGACCTCATCCTGTCGGACCACTGCCAGCCAGTCCCAGGTGGGCCCGCTGAGCCCCTCCCTCTCCAGGAGAAGCACAACCCACCCCCCTGACCCCTGTTCTGTCCCCACAGAGGCGTCTGGATCACCTCTTGGGCCCTGGGCCGCAGCCCCCTGGCGCCAGCCGTCCAGCCTGCGGCCCCGGGACTTCTGCGAGCCGGGACATCTTTCCTGCGGGGACCTGTGCGTCCCCCCAGAGCAGCTCTGTGACTTCCAGCAACAGTGCGAGGGGGGCGAGGATGAGCAGGACTGTGGTGAGGGGCGGCCGGAGCTGGCGGGAGGCGGGGGGGCCCTCTCTTCCTCCAGACCCTCCCCGACCCTCCCTGCTACTGCCGTTCCAGGCACCACGGACTTCGAGCCCCTCACAGCGGGGGGCTGGGAGGATGCCAGCGTGGGGCGGCTGCAGTGGGGGCGTCTCCTGGCCCAGGAGAGCCGGGGCCCTGGCGCAGGCACCGGCAGGACCGCTGCTGGTGAGGCCCAAGTCCCCCCATCTGCGAACTGCACCCCCAGAGGGGACCTCGCTGTGCCTCCTCTCACCAGGGAGTGTGCCTGCCCGGGGCGGCGGGGTGAGGGGGGCCCTGGCAGGAATTGGCTCTGAGAGGCCTTGCTCTTCCTCAGGGCACTTCCTGGCCTTGCAGAGGGCCTGGGGACAGCTCGCGGCAGAGGCCCGGGTCCTCACACCTCCCCTGGGTCCCTCGGGCCCCCGCTGTGAGCTCCACATGGCTTACTATTTCCAGAGTCACCCCCAAGGTACCCCCCCCCCCCGCCCCATCCCTCTGGCCCACCCTGCCCCGAGGCACCCTGCGGGAGGGTGGGGGAGGAGGGCTGGGCAGACCCACAGTGACCCCCTCGGCCAGGCTTCCTGGCCCTGGTCGTGGTGGAGGACAGCAACCGTGAGCTGGTGTGGCAGGCCCCGGGCAGCAGCCAGGGCTGGAGGATGGACAGAGTCCTTCTTGGGGCACGCCGCCGGCCTTTCCGCGTAAGGAGGCCCGCCTGGGGGGCGGGGGGGGCGGGGGGGTCACAGAGCCAGCGCTGACTCGACAGCCCCCTCCCTTGTGCTCCTCACGAAGCTGGAGTTTGTCGGCCTGGTGGACTTGGACGGCCCTGGCCGGCAGGGCGCTGGAGTGGACGATGTGACCTTGGAGGACTGCAGCCCCGTGACAGCCACTGAGAAGGACTCAGGTCCTTCTGCCCGCTCCCAGCCCCTACCCAGGGGCCTCTCCCCCCCGCCCCCCACCACCACCTTGAGGGACCCCGGGAGCCCCCACCCCAGAGAGAAATTCTCACACCCTCTAGGGACACAGGGCGGGTGTGAGGGTGCTCGGGGCGTGCTGACCCCGCCGCGGCCCCGCCCTCAGAGGTCTCCTGTAACTTCGAGCGGGACTCGTGCGGCTGGTACACCGGCCACCTCACAGATGCCCACTGGCGCCGGATCCAGAGCCACGGCCCCGGGTACGACCACACCACAGGCCGAGGTAGGGCAGGGGCACCCAAGCCCGGGGGGCGGCTCTCGGCCTGGGCCAAGCCCCTCCTGGAACCCGGGGTCTCTGCAGCTCAGCCCGGTGTCCCTGCCGCAGGCTACTTCTTGCTCCTGGACCCCACGGACCCCCCAGCCCGGGGCCCTGGTGCCCACCTGCTCACCCAGCCCCAGGTGGCCACAGCTCCTCAGGAGTGCCTCTCTTTCTGGTATCACCTCCACGGGCCCCAGATCGGTGAGCGACCCCAGTGCTGGGCAGGGCCTCCCGGGTCCGGGGCTCTGCAGGGGCGGAAGCCTTCAAGAGTCGGGCTCTGGTCCCCTCCAACCCCCGCCCCCCTGTCTAGGGACACTGCGCCTGGTGCTGAGGCGGGAAGGAGAGGCAGACACGCTCCTGTGGTCACGGACCGGCACCCACGGCAACCACTGGCACGAGGCCTGGGCCACCCTCCACCACCAGCCGGGCTCTGGCACCAAGTACCAAGTGAGGCCCCGCGCCAGGGCGGTGGGGGACAGGGCCAGCCCACAGCCGCTCACCCCCTCTGCCCCCAGCTGCTGTTCGAGGGCTCCCGGGACGGCTACCACGGCACGATGGGCCTGGACGACGTGGCCCTGCGGCCCGGGCCCTGCTGGGCCCCCAGGCGGTGCTCCTTTGAGGACTCAGCCTGTGGCTTCTCCAGCGGGGGCCAAGGCCTCTGGACGCGCCAGCCCAATGCCACGGGCCACGCCGCCTGGGGCCCCCGCGCTGACCACACCACGGGGACGGCTCAAGGTTCGCATCGGGGGTGACGGAGGGGTGGGCAGAGGGGGCCACGTGGGGGCTGACGCTGGCGCCTCCCAGGGCACTACATGGTGGTGGACACGAGCCCCCAGGCCCTGCCCCCCGGCCACGTGGCCTCCCTGACCTCAGAGGAGCACCAGCCTCTGGCCCGGCCTGCCTGCCTGACCTTCTGGTACCACCTGAGCCTCAGAAACCCAGGTGAGGGGTCTGCAGCCCGGGGCCCCCGAGCGGCCATCATCCCCCCCCCCCCCCCGCTGCTGCTGACCTGGGCTGGTCACTCGGCGTGGCAGGCGCCCTGCAGGTCCACGTGGGGGAGGCCGAGAGGCAGCAGGTGCTCAGCATCAGTGCCCACGGAGGGTCCGCCTGGCGCCTGGGGAGTGTGGACGTGCAGGCCGAGAGGGCCTGGAGGGTGAGTGCTGGGGGCAGGTGACCTTTCGCTTCCGGGGCCCGCCCGGACCACGCGCGAGGCTGCCCTGCCCTGTCCCTGCCCAGGTGGTGTTCCAGGCGGTAGCCGCCGGCGTGGAGCACTCCTATATCGCGCTGGACGACCTGCTCCTCCAGGACGGGCCCTGCCCTCGGCCAGGTGGGAGCCCCGTGGCCGGGCCCCGGGCCCCCTTGTGACTGACCCGCGGCTGGTACCAGCTCCAGTGCGGACCGGCAGATGCCTGGCCTGGCCCCCTGGCCCCCTGGCCCCAGCAGGACACAGAGGGGAGGCAGCAGCGCTCACTGGCCGGGCTCCCCGGGGGCGTGGGGGGCACCCCTGCTCACTGCCCAGGTCTCCCGCAGCTTCCTGTGACTTTGAGGCTGGCCTGTGTGGCTGGAGTCATCTGGCCTGGCCTGGCCTGGGAGGGTACAGCTGGGACTGGAGCAGTGGGGCCGCACCTTCCCGCTACCCCCAGCCCCTGGTGGATCACACTCTGGGCACAGAGGCAGGTGGGTCCGAGGTGGGCAAGGGGCCCCGGGGCCGCACACACACACACCCCGGGGGCACACGCACCCCACCCCGCCCCAGGCCAACCGGCCCAGCCCGTGGGGGCTCCCATCAGAATCAAGGGCCACGGCCAGCGAGCCAGGCACCCTGTCCCTCTCACCTCCAGGACACTTCGTGCTCTTTGAAACCCACATGCTGGGCCCAGGGGGCCAGGCGGCCTGGCTGCACAGCCAGCCTCTGCCCGCCACCGAGGCCTCCTGCCTCCGCTTCTGGTACCACATGGGCTTCCCGGAGCACTTCTGTGAGTGGGGCCGGGCCGGTAGCGACGGGTGCTGGAAGCAGCGAGGGCGGATGGGGGCAGCCCTGCCCCACCGGGCTGGGGACCTGAGCCGCCCCGGCCCCCTTCTTGCAGACAAGGGCCAGCTGCGGGTGCTCCTGAACAGCGCCCGGGGCCAGCTGGCCGTGTGGAGCATGGGCGGGCGCCTGCGGCACCAGTGGCTGCTGGGCCAGGTGGAGGTGGCCAGCGCAGAGGAGTTCCAGGTGAGGCCGGGCTGCCCGGAGCCTGGCGGTTGCGGAGGCCCCAGGCCCCGCCCTCCTCCTCCAGCCCGCGCAGCCAGCCCCCTCTCCCTCTGGTCAGATCGTGTTTGAAGCCACTCTAAGCGGCCAGCCAGCCGTGGGGCCCATCGCCCTGGACGACGTCGAGTATCTGGACGGACGGCACTGCCAGCTGCCTGCACCCGGCCGGGGTAAGCGCTGCCCAGGTCACCCAGCCCCGCCCCAGATCCGGGACTCCGTCAGGCTTGGCAGCCTGTGGTTTGCACGGCTGCCCAAGGAGCCAGGAGAGCCACCGAGGCAGGACCTGCCCCGCCCCTCCCCCTGCCCACTGTCCCCTCCCTTTCTGGGCTGGGCCACCCCTGCCCTTGGTCCCTCAGGAGCTGAATCGGCTCTCAGCCGGCCTCTGCACTCCGCGCCCTCACTCCCAGACCCTGGAGGAGGCGCCCCGCGGGCCGGCGGCCGTGGCCAGCCTGCCCGTGGAGCCCACGCGGCCCACTGTCTCTTTGTGATGGAGGGGCGGCTCTAGCTTGAGGCTGTGACCCCCGCCAGGTCTGGAGCCTCGTGCTGGCACGACCCGCCGGGGTTTCAAGGATGGGCCGTCCCAAGTGCCGCCTCAGGGGACAGGGCCGACAGGCAGGGCTTGAGTCCTCGGGCTCACGCGGCCCTCGGACCACAGGGGACACGGTAGTGGCCACATCGGTGCCAGCTGCGGTCGGCGGTGCCCTCGTCGTCCTTGTCCTCCTCGTCCTGCTAGGACTGGCAGGACGACGCTGGCTGCAGAAGGGGGGCTGCCCGTCGCGGGGCGAGACAGCGGCTGTGGCCCCCGGCTTTGACAACATCGTCTTCAATGCGGTAGGAGCCCCTGGGTAGGGACAGGTGGGCAGGGCTGACTGGGGAGAAGCCCCCTGGTCCGCTCTCCCTGGCCAGGGCCGTCCACACGCGCAGCGGCCACCCGGCAGTCAGAGGCCCCTCTCCTTCCTCCTAGGACGGTGTCACCCTGCCGGCCTCGCTCACCGACAGCCAGTAGATGACGCAGAGAAGACCCTGGCTCCTCACAAGAGGGTCGCCCCCCCGCCCCCTTCCCCCAATCCCTGGCAGACAGAGCCCAAGGAACAACCCCTGCTCCTCCCCCAGGACGCACTGAGCCCCCACGCGGTCACCCAGCACCGAGACTGTCACCCACGTACCTGGGTACGGTCCTCACCCCAACAATAAACGCCCTGGCCCCCGAGGGCAGCCCCGACTTATTGGCTGAGGTCTGTGCACCCTGCTCTGTCAGCGGGAAGGTGGGCTCTTGGGGATCCCCAGAACTGACCCAACCTGCCTGAAAGGATGTGCTTGGGGGCACCTCCCACAGGTCTCAGTGACTCAGCTAACAGGTAACAGGCAGGCCACACGGGACGGGGCCGAGGGCTAGAGGCACCAGAGGCAGATACAGCGGGACCCTGAGAAGCCCCTGCCTCTGGCCGGGCGGGCACCCCAGCACTCAGGCCGTCCAGCCCAGCCTGTGGGAATCTGACCCAGGCCCTGTCCAGCCCCTGCCTCGCTGGGTGATTCTAATTCAGGACAGGGAGAAACCCCGGACACGGACTGACTAGCAAACGCTGAAGCGGCTGTCAGGGACATAAAGCTGGTCTGGTGAGGAAACGCCCTGCTTTGTCCGTGATTCCACATAAAGGTCCCACGTCCACTGTCCCATGGTAAAGGGTCCGTGCCGTAAGTGTCCCTGAGCTCACCATCCCGTGAGCAAATCCAAGTGGTCCCCGGAATGATGTGTCTCAGAGGTCACTCGGTGCCCTGGGGATGCTGCTGAGGTCACTGGAAGGCAAACCCAAGGCTCCCGCCCTCCCGACCTCACGGGGTCCAAGGATGAAGGCAACCCCCGTCTCTCGGAAGTGTCAAGGCCCGTGGTGTGCCTGCATTCCCTCCTTGCCTAGTACAACGGAGTCGAATCTTCCTAACCCAGGGAGGGTCCCCGGCTCTGCTCTTCCACAAGGGAAATTTTTTTTTAAAGTTACTTATTCATTAAGTAAGCTCCAACCAAACCCAACGTGGGGCCTGAACCCACGACCCCTGAGACCAAGAGCCTCACGCTCTGGGGCACCTGGGTGGCTCAGTCAGTTAAGCATCCAACTCTTGGTTTCTGCTCGGGTCACGATCTGCCATGGCCTCATGAGTTCGAGCTCTGGGTCAGGCTCTGTGCTGACAGCGTGGAGCCTCCTTGGGATCCTCCCTCCCCACTTCATTCTCTCTCAAAATTGATAAATAAACTTTAAAAAAAATCACATGCTCCACTGACCGAGCCAGCCAGGCACCCCCACAGGAAGTTTTGACACGGCCCTGCCTGGGCCTGGAAGGTCCCACTGGGCACGGCCGTCCTGGGGGGGGGAGACAGCCACACCTGCACAGCCAAGTGCCCCCTCCTGCCTGGGGTGAGACCACGTTGCCGTCCAGCCCACTGGAGACTCCACGCCAGGGGAGGGCACGGGTCCGGGATCAAGGGGCTGACTAAAGCCTGTGGCCTGTCCCAGCAGACGGTGACGAGGAAGCGGCACCGCAGAGGGTGACCTTCAGGGTCCCTCAAGTACTCCCCAGGGCATGTCAGGAGAACCCTTTCTTCCCTACGTCGTGGGCCAGAGAGAAACACACGCGGGGACCCGGCAGATCAGACCGGACACCAGCAGGAAGGGCAACACGTTTATTAGCTTCTCTAAAAGCCGACTGGAGAAGACATCTTCTCTTCTGGGTCAGGCCACCCCACCCCACAGCCCCGCCAGCGTGAGGTGGTCCCGCTCAGAGCTCCCCGGGGAGCCGCCCCGAGGCTGGGCAGACACCAGGGATGGGAAGGAAAAAAAATCAGGAGAAGCAATACTTTGCAAGGTTTTGTTTGACAGCAGGGTAGAGGGGGTTCCCGGGCAGGGCTGACGCCCCGCGTTCCGCTCGGCCACGTGAAGAGACCATGCTGGCACCGGTGGTCAAGGGGAACCAGCCAGGCGAGATCAGCCGGAACGCACTGATTTCGAGGCTTTGTGTTCATTTCGCCCTGGGCCCCTTCTCAATCGGCTTCCCGATATCCTTCCCCCGGAGCTTCAGGCCTGAAAGAGCCATTGGCCCGCTCACCGCCACGGCGCCCCGTCTGGGACCCAAGAGGCGGGGCGGCGCCACAGCGTCCCCACCCATCCGCCCTGACACGGCAGCACTGCCCGCACGACCTTCTCCATGGGAAGGAGGGAAGGAGGGAAGGAGGGAAGGAGGCGGGAGAGAGCAGGGAGGCGGAGGATCACCAGCAGTCCTGGCTGGGCTCAGCTCCCCACGTGCACCTGCCAGCCCCCCAGCGGACAGGGCCGACGCCCCTCCCAGAACCAGAACTGGGACTCCAGCGTTCTGGGAGCTCCCCGTGCTGGGGGCCATGCTGACACCAGAGAGGAAGTCAATGCCCATGGCGGCAGGGGAGGGGGGCACACAAGTGCCTGAGCGGGAGGGCCACTGAGCCCTCTGTCCACGGGCCCAGAGGGCGCTGGCCAGCAGCAGAGGGAGGGGTAGACAGGATGTGAAAGGTGAAAGCAGGGGAAGGCGCCCAAGACGGTGCCCTCATGAGCTTCTTAGGGGTCTGGAGAATTCCACGGCCTCAGGGGCCATCCTGTGCTCAGTGAGGGCACCTGGTCAGAGGGCAGCAGCGGAGACCCAATAAGGGACCTAAAGATACTCACCGATAGCTCTCTCGATCTTGCCCAGAACCTGGTTATTAGGAATGGCCCGTCCGCTTTCATAGTCCGCGATGACCTGTGGCTTTTCGTTGATTTTCTAAAGAAACGTATCACACGCATAGCGGTTCGGTAAGAAGAGGCCACGAAGCTAGCACACAGCCAAGGGAGCGGCCAAAGCGCCACCTTCCAGGCAGCACGCGGCCGAGGGTCTTACTGAGCAGCTGGGGCTACACGCGCTGGAAGCCACCTCATGCCGGAAAGGAACTTACATCCGCCCTGACCCGGCTTCCAGAGAGAATCCCAGGGCCAAGGGCAAACAAGGCCTTGAGTCCCGACACCCCCCCCCCCCCCCCCCCACCAAGCCTGGGAGGACGACCCTGCCGCGCTCACCGTGGCCAAGTCCTTCTGAGTCAGCCCCTTGCTCTGCCGGCCTTGCTGGATCACCTTGCCCACCTCCAGGGTCACCCGGTCGTGGTGCAGCTCCTCAGTCTCCCGGTCCAGCTTGGCCGTGTTCTTGGTGATCGAATGCTGTTTGTTCTGGCCGGCGGCCCCTGGACCAGCATGCGACAAAAACAGAGGACAGGGTTTGCAACAAACCCAAAACAAAGCCGTTTCAAGACGGGAACCAGGCATGACGAGCGACCTGTGCCAGGGAGACACGGGAAGCCAGGTATCCAAACACGGGGAAGTCACAGGCTTAAGAGCACGGAGTCCAGAATTCTGTCCTCACTACAGGAAGTGAGCACAGCTGCTCAGCTAAGACCCCAGGCGTCCCCCAGCCCCGCAGCGGCCCCAGCTGCCAGCAGCCACCCCGACACCCCTGGGGGCAGCACAGGCGAGGCGGGCGCCTGTCACAGAGATGCCCCGACAGCGCACCCTCGTTTTGTGAGGAAGCACAAGTACTCACACTTCTTGGAAGTCTCCACATCTTCTCCCCGTCTCTGAGCTGCTAGGATAGCCTAGAGCGTTCAGAAAAGGGTTCTGGTCAAAATCGGCTTTGGCAGGGTCTGGCAAACAGCAGCTGAGGCCGCTGTTAGCCGGACAGCACGCGTGCCCACGGCAGGTGCCTCTGGAGCCCGGGGAAGCCCGACCGGACCTCACGGCCCCGGGCACTGCTGCGCTTCCAGACTGACAAGCTCGGCTGGTGCGAAACCCAAGCTCACCTCGCAAAACCCTCCCTCTGCTATCAGGTACGAGGTACCCCCGCGCCCGCCACCCCCACCCCTCGCTTCCTCACTGCGGACAAGCACAGGCTGACGGGTTCCTCTGAGAAATCCGTGCTCACGGCGGACCTACTCCTCCACTAGGCTCTCCTGCAAAACCAGGAAGGAAGGTCAAGCGCTGGCCTGGTGCAACCTTCCTCCGTGGACCTGACTCCTGAGAGGAGAGCCCAGCCCCCAGACATCACCAACGAGAGCAATACCCTTCTGTCTACGTTTGCCAAAAGTTAACGCAACGCATTTCTTGACAATTCTGACGCTTCGGAGAAGTGACCGGGGCCCTTCTGAGTGTGATACGTTCAGAGATGCTTTCTAGACATGTTCGGGTGACTCCTAGCTTATGGCTATGAAATTTCCTCTGGGGAAAAAAAAAAAGGAACAGGGAATTTGGTTTTGACCACGCAAATGATAAGGTCAGGGCAGGTCAGCGACTGCCAGGTGCTAGGGCTGCACCCAGTCCCGGCCCAGACCGGGCACCGGGGTGCAGGCCCCAGGCCCGGCAGAGGTGGTCACTGAAGCTCACAGGTGAATTCCGCATAGATTAACCAAGCTAGAGACCGGTTACCAAGTACCTCCCAGGGCGTGTCATCTACACTTGAAAGACCCAGAAGCACTGGGTCTCTAGGCCACCTCAGCCCAGTCACAGGGACCCCCGATGGCCTGAAACGCGCCTCCGCGATGCTCCACAGGCAGCGTCAGGCTGCCCAGGCATCTGCGGGAGAGACCCTGGGGGCGTCCGGACCGCCTCCGCCCCCTATCTGCACCGCGGTCCCCAGTCCCCGCCCCCAGGTCCACCTCTTCAACCTCACCTGGTCCCCCATCCCCCCCATCCCGGCTGTCAGAGGCCGCAAGTCCACCCTGTCCCTGTCCCTATTTACAGCCTCACCCCCGGACCTGTGTCCCTGGCTCCAAAGACTGCTGGGCCCTTCCGCACCCTCCCCAGCGCAGCCGGTCCACGCCCCCACCATCTCCCTCACCCCTCCGTCCTCCCACCACGCCGACCTGTCGTCCCATACCCTGCGGCCGGGCCCTGGCCCTTGCCCGCAGCCCGCCTCTGTCGTAACTGTCCGAGCCCGGCCATTTTCCTCACGCCGGTCTCCTGCCTCCTAGCCCCGGCGCCATCCCCTCACGCAGGCCCCTTGCTGATCCGCCGCCCCCTGGCCCACCCAGCCCCGGTCCCCTCCCTGCCCCTAGTCCCCGTCCCCACCGGGTCCCCCATCCCCGGGCTCCCCGCCCCGCGGCCGCCCCGCCCGCGCGGCCGCCCCTGAGTCCCGAGGCCCACACGGCGCCGCACCTGCTTGGACTTGGCCTGGGCGGCCGTGGGGCCCTTCTTGCGCAGCACCGTCACCGTGTCCCAGTCGCTCTCGGCCATGGCGGGCAGGCAGGTCCGGCGGTCCGTCCGGCGGCTCCGCGGCAGCTGCTCGAGACCCGGCGACGCGACGTCCCCTCGTCGCTCGGCCGCTTCCGGCGCCCGCCGCCGGCCCGCCCCCGCCTCCCCATTGGCCGGCGGCTCGGGGGGCGGGCACTTCCCTCTTCTCAAGGCCAATCCGCGCCCGGCTCGGCCGAGGGATCGGCGGGCGGCGCGCGACGTGGGGAGGGAGGCGTCGGGGCCGTGCGCGGCCCGGGCGCGGAGGGTGCTCTGACGGCGCCCTGGGCTAGGCCCGGGGACGCTGGCGGCCGGGCGAGGGGACGCGCGGTGGGGACAGCGGATCCCCGCTGGGGGGGAAAGTGGGGAGGGGCGACTCGGGGAGGAGAGGGGGCACCGGTGTGCGGGGGAGACCAGGGCCCCTAGGAGGCGGAGGGGTGCGGTGGGGCGATGCGCAGGAAGAGCAGGGGTGCGGTGGGGGCGAGGGCGCCAATAGGAGGGAGGGCGTGAGTGGGGTGGGTGCCGGGGCGCGCCGAGAGGACAGGACCGCGGAGCCCCGACCCCAGTGGGGGACCGGCGGCGCCGCAGGCGCTCGGTGGGCCCACACCTAGCCCTCTGGTCCACCTTTGGGCACGGGGAGGGACCACCCCCTTCCCGGTCACGTGCGCGGTGGGGATGCGGAAAACTGGATGCCAAGGGACACGTTGCCTCCTCAGCTTTTCTGTATTTGAGCTCAGTTTCTGTTTCGTGCTTTTTACTTCGTCACCCTGCACGCAGTTTGAAGTTCAGTTTCCCCGGAGTTGCGGTCACGTGTTGCGAAGATGTTGGGGACGAGGGTGGATCCGGGTTTGGTGGGGCCTAAAGTATATGCAATTTGGGGAGGGTCTCTCCTTAAAAAATAAATAAATAAAAAAGTAAAATGATAAAATAAGCTTAGTTACAAAAGTTAATTTTGTATAATGTTAAAAATGGATGCTTTATTTTACAGTAATTACTAGCTTACAGATAACTTACATAATGAGAAGTCAGTACGTTTTCAAAAGCCGACAAACTCCTCAAGCATCACAAAGTTTGGAAAAGTAACATTTGTACGAAGTATCAAATGCATCTCTTGAATGCTTTTGCTTACATTTTTGGCCGTATTCTCTTGGCCACCTCATGACTTTGCAGAATGGTTTTATGAAAACAGCAGAAAGACTCCTCAGACATTTCCCTAGGCCGTTTGACAGAATTTGTACCTCATCTTTGGTATTGACATTGGTTTGGGTAACACTTGGGGCTTTGCATAGATGCGCTCACCCTTGGTGGCATTGCTATGGCTCCCTGCTCCACAGACCGGAATTCTGACAAATGCAGTCCCCGTCTAAAAGGAAAAAGATACACAGTACATAAAATTGTGTCTACTGTGTTATGGAATACATTTATCGGAGAAGATAAACGTATCAGGTGCGCGCCCCGGCACCTTCCCCACTCACGCCCTTTATCCAGATGTTGGGGAGAACCAGGTCCTCTGCTCCCAATTTGCAGACTCCCTTCTGGTTCAGAGCACAAATCTTGTTTTCTTCCTCACTTCCCCGTGCCTGGACTGTGGGGGTGGGCAATTCATAGCCATAGAAGACGTACCCACCCGGGGAAGGCAAGCAAAACAACATCATAAAAATCTCCCATAAACCCCAACTAAATGCATCCCAACTTGAGATCGCCATAGTGGGGTCCCAAAAATGCCGTGGTCTCCCCAGTGGGCCCCAGAAAGAGTGTGATGAAGGAACAGCCTACCTGGAAAGAGGCAGCGGCCTTAACCGATCGTTAACATGAGGTCCGTGGATTTCGCCAACATTTGACCACGTGAACCCACTACAGGGCCCTCGAGAGTCGTGGCTGGGATCCCGGCGAGAGAAGTTGCATCAGCTCCGCGGCGTTGCAACTGCCCTGGGTGGCTCAGGCCCAGAGGACGGCCATCCAGACCTAGGTGTCCTCCGTCCGCGCGGGCATCTGCCCGTATCCGCACAGCCCCATCCGGCCTTTGGTCAGGAGTCCAGGCCTGAAGCCACAAAGACTTCCGGTGCCCCTGTCCTTGTGGCATGCCCTCCTACAAGGACACGGGTGGTGCAGGTGTCTGTGCCTCCTCCCACTCGCCGGCGCACAGCCCCTCCGGGCTCTGGGTGCTTCCAGTTGACTCAGGGTCCAGGGAAGAGTAGCCTTGGGGACGGAGCCGGAGCGGGTGTCACACAACCAGCTTTAGGAGGCCTGGTGAGCAGTGCGTCAGCAGTGACTGGCTCTCAGCAGTGCCCTCAAGGCTCACTCATCGCACAGCGTGTGTCCGAAGTTCCTTCCTTTTTAAGGTTGAATACTATTCTGTCGTGCGCCCCTACCAAAATTGGCCATTCAGCCAGCCAGCCAGCCAGCCAGCTGCGGACATGGGTTGCTTCCGCCATTAGCCGTCGTGAATGATGTCATGGGTAATCCTGCTATGAACACAGATGTACACGTAGCTTTTTGTCACCCTGCTTTCAATCCTTTAGGCATAAGGAAGTGGAATTGTTGGGTCGTATGGTATTTCTGTTTTCGAGTCCCACCATCTTCGGACTTCCCTTGCTTCCAAATGAGAACTCAGCGGTGGGTACCGTCGTTGGTAACGTCGTCCTCTGCAAGTCATGTGACAGGTTCTCCACTTTCAAGATTTTCTCTTGATTTTTGGATTTTCCTTTCAAGTGCCCAGGTACACATTTGGTTTTCTATTTGGGGGAGAGACAAGAGTGTGCACGCGCAAGGCAGGGGAGGCGGGGCAGAAGGACAGGAGGGAGACAGGATCCTAAGCAGGCTCTGCGCTGACAGCTTCAAGCTTGACACGGGGCTCGAACTTGTGAACTAAGAGATCAAGACCTGAGCCAAAGTCAGAGGCTTAGCCGGCTGAGCCCCCCAGGCACCTCACTTTTGTTTTTATTTACCCTACTCGGGTTTCCTGAGCTTCTTGGATACATACGTTAATGTTGTTCATCACATTGGGATGATTTGGGGGCACCTGGGTGGCTCAGTCGGTTAAGCGCCAGACTTCAGCTCAAGTCATGATCTCACGGTTTGTGGGTTCGAGCCCCACGTCGGGCTCTGGGAGCCTGGAGCTGCTTCGGATTCTGCGTCTCCCTCTCTCTCTGCCCCTCCCCCACTTGCACTCCGTCTCTGTCTCTCAAAAATGAGTAAGTATTAAAAAAAAAAGGGACGACTTTTACTAGTGTTTAGATATTTTAATTTTTCTGTCCCTCTCTTTGTCTTGTCTTTCTCTGGGATGTGATCCTGGTAGTTCTGTCTGTCCCACCGTTCTTTTTTCAACCTTTATTTGCTCTGCTCTTCAGATTGGATAATATCTCCGGCTATTTTCAGGGGCCCTCAGCCTATTTTCTGCTTCTCTGATATGGTATTTAGCCCAGAGAAATTTTCCCTCCAGCTGCTATATCCAGGCTGTCTCCACTGTAGGCGTCACAGGAGGTGACATCTGGGCTTCACCTCCAGTGCACAAGGTGTCGTGGGTCTGACGGTTCCAGACAGACGCCTGCAAAGAAGAGGCCTCTTCGAGATTTGAACACGGATGACCCACTGAGTTTGCCTTTGGCAAAGAGCACTGTGCCCACAGTGTGGAGAGCGGGGGCCTGTACGTGGGGCTGGGGCGGTGTCCAGGGGAGTGTGGGCAGTGCTTTGGACTGGCCAGGGCCTGAGGAGTGGACAGGTGCCTGGAAGGGGCGGAACACCCTATGGAAGCCAATGATGTCAGGTTGGATCCACACACCAACGTGCCTCTTGCTGATGGTTGACTTAAAAGTTACTGGTTATTTCCTTTGTCAGCATTTCGATGGATATTGTTAATAGCAGATCCCCGTAATACACTATGATTGTATTTCCTTTCCCAGGAAAGCTCCAGTAGCTTTCAGACCAGGAGTACGTGGGAGGCACATGTTTTGAGACACAGCACGTTTGAAAGTGTCTTTATTACATGAATTATAGATTGGAATATGTTTTGTCTTGGATTTCAAAAGCGTGTTCCCTTGTCTTCTAGTGTCCACCTTTCTGTTGAGATGTCCCATGCTTTCCTGCCTGTCAGTCCTTTCTGAATGATCTGCTTTGTGTGGGTGCATCCTCTCTTGCTCTCGCTCTCAATCTCTGAAAGTTTTCAGAATCTTTTATCCTCCCTCCTTTTTCCTGCAATTTCATGATGTGGCTTTCTTGCTTTTTTTCTTTTTTTCCATTTTTCTCAATGTTTATTTTTGAGAGAGAGAGCGCGCGCACACACACACACACACACACAGACACAGAGCACAAGCAGGGAAGAGGTAGAGAGAGAGGGAAACACAGAATCCGAAGCAGGCTCCAGGCTCTGAGTTGTCAGCGCAGAGCCCGACGTGGGGCTCGAACTCACGAACCGTGAGATCATGACCTGAGCGGAAGTCGGAGGCTTAACCGACTGAGCCCCCCGGTGCCCTCTTGTGCTATTCCTTTCATAACTTCTTCCTCTCTATTGTCTGTTTCCACTCTCTGAAACCACTGTTACTAAGATGTTAGAGTCTGGCATTAAGCGTCTAACGCTCGGGGTGCCTGGGTGGCTCAGTCGGTTGAGCGTCTGACTTGGGCTCAGGTCATGATCTCGCGGTCCGTGGCTTGGAGCCCCGCATCGGGCCCTGTGCTGACAGCTCAGAGCCTGGAGCCTGCTCCAGATTCCGTGTCTGCCCCTCCTCCCCTCACTCTCTGTCTCACTCCGTCTCTCAAAACTAAATCAATGTTAAAAAACATTTACATTCCTTTTCTTTCTGTTCTACTTTTGGGAGAGTTTCGAAATTTATAATTGTTCTACAGACACTTTCCTCCAACCCGATGGCACATCTTGCACTTCTAAGTGCTCCCTGTTATGTTCCGTGTGCCCCGGTGGGGCCCCCTGTCTCACAGGGCTTTCGCGCTTCTCCTGTGCGGGTGCTGATTTCAGCTCTGTTCACGTTTTCCTGTGGCGCCCGCAGCGCCCCTGCTCTCCTCCCATCAGGTCTGGTGTCTGTGTCTCACTCAAGTGTGCGACAACCCTCAGCTGTTCTGTCACACTGCAGAGGAGCAGCTGGGAGCCTTGTGGCGTGCCGGGGTCTTCCAGGGTGGGCTCCCGTTCAGGGTGATCGGGCTGGGATGCGGCGCTTTCTTCCGAGGGTCCCGAAGAGCAGTGTCTCGCTGACCCACTGTCTCCTGCTTAGCCTTACTGCCAGCTTCAAGGGAGCCCGGCGGCCCTGAGGCCGGGGAGCCACCGGATTCACCGCCCACTGCCCGCCAGTGAGGAAGGGAAAGTCACCCGGATGTGCTGGCTGGGGAGGAGATCGGGGGTCCAGCTGTCCTTGCACGGATTTCCGGCCAGTCCTGCAGCGTGCAGCCCCTGCCCGCAGGCCCGCCTCCGCTGACACCACCTCGTCCTGCGGCCCAAAGGCTAGATCGTAACAACACTAGCTAAAAGTTCTGCTGCGTGCTACCAATTCCGGATAACGTCAGTGATAAAATACTGCTCCAGATACCTCTTGACTTCAGCACAAGTGGGTAGACTTCGCATCAGCACACTGATGGAGACCTATCTTTGGACACGCGCTGCATGCGTGCAAATCAGCTACAACTTTGTTTCTAGGGGGAGCTCCTAAACCTTGGGTGCACCGTGTTTCCAGCCCCGATGGGATTTTGTTGTCCTGTGTTTAAATAGAAAACCAGGGCACATTGGTGCCGCCACTAATGCGCTTGAGTTATTTGAGTCCTGTCATTCCGGGTGGCCACTTGGAGTTTTCATTTGAATTCAGTTTTTCAGCAGCAGAGATGTCCGAAAGCCACTAGGATTGCTTGCGTTCGAGTCACAGTTTCCAGAAGGTGGCGTAAAGTGGGATTTTTGTGACTCTTTGCCAAATGTATCCTGTTTCAAGTTCCCCCTAATCTGTGGCTTCGAGCGAAAGAAAATTACCTAAATTAAGGTTAGTAAAAAGTTGGACCAACTGTGAGCAAAAATAGACAAATACGGCCGGGCTGTCTCTTGAACGTGAGAAGAAAAGGCAGATCAGTCGTGACAAGTTTATCATCAAATTTGCAGATATTGAGGCAGAAAAATGGACTGGGTTATAACATCAATCGCTACAGCAAAAAACTTGTACATTGGCGTAAGTATTCCCTTGCTCATGAAAAAAATACAACAATGGAAAGAAACTTCTAATCCATCATTTTTTCCTCGTTTGTATTTTTTTAATGTTTATTTATTTGTGAGACAGAGCGTGAGTGGGGGAGGGGCAAAGAGCGAGGGAGACGCAGAATCCAAAGCAGGCTCCAGGCTCCAAGCTGTCAGCACAGAGCCCGACACGGGGCTCGAACCCACGAGCCACGAGATCACGACCTGAGCCGAAGTCGGACGCTGAGCCGACTGAGCCACCCGGGCGCCCCTATCCTTGTTCGTATTTTCTGTCGAACGCATTTCCCTTTCTTACCAGCATGATTGTTTACGTGAGGTTCAGCCAAGGAGCATTTGTACTGCTTGCCATCACTGAATATTCTTCGGTTCTGTGCAGGAGGGAGATTAAAAAGGATCCAACCAGTGTCCGGTTCCCCAGCAGGCCGGGAGGGCTGGAAAGGCCCCGTGTGCAGGAGGACAAGGCAGGGAGGTCACCCCGTGAGGGAGCACGGGCACCGGGGAGCGACTCCCTTCAGCCCTGGTCAGCGTCAGAGGGTAGGACCACCTAGACCAAGCGGGGACAGGGCATCGGCAGATGGTCACTGGGAGAGAGAGATGCCAGCTGGCTGGAGAGGGTGGGGGCTGACAGGTGTGGCCTGGGGTCTGGGGAAGCAAGGAAGGACGGTGGGCGGGTGGGAGGACCAGGGTTGGAGGTCCCATTCGGGCTGAAGAATGCTGGGGTTCAGGGTTACAGCTGAACAGGGGGGGCCCCACTGCAGAGGGCAGCAGCGGTGGGCCCAGGAGAGCCCGCTGTGGCGGGGTGGAGAGACCCTGGGAGGGCCACTTGGAGCCTCCCAGAGAGGGGGCTGCGGACCTTGGCCGGGTGATCAACTTGGTGGGTGCGAGTGTGAGCAAAGCCACCTCACGGTCTGCAGGGTCTGCACGTTTGAAATGAGGCAATCAGAGCAAGGTCCCTGGAGAGAGCAGGTGCTCGCGGCGCCCTCAGGGCCCGGGCTGCAGTTCCGGCTGGGCCCGGCAGAGGGCGGCTGCGGACCTGCTGCTGTGCCCGTTGGGGAGGGGCGAGGTGGGCCAGGAGGAGGGCGGTGGCATCGGGCTCCAAAGACGGCCCTGGGGACCCGAACTCTGTCCAGCCATTCGTTACCGGATCGTGCCTTCATCTATCCAACAAAAACGAGCCAGGAACTGAGCCCCGAATGCGGCCAAAGGGACCACTGCCAAACAGGGACCCATATCTGGGGAAGAGACATACGACCTGATTTGAGTTACATGGGATGTGGGGAGGAGGATCCCTCTTAACTCAAGGCCACCAGGAGAGAGACTCCTCTATCTGGAGACCTTCTAAGGCCTGCAGAGGGCTCAGGGGGTTGCCAAGTGCCTGGGAGAGGAAGGGAGCTGGTCCCGGTAAGGGCCTGGCTGGTGCAAATGCCCTGGGGCTAGACCTGCCCAGTGAGCAGAGGCTAGAGATGCCCCGGGCAGCCTGGGCTGTTTTTTGTTTTTTGTTTTAAGGTAATCTCTATGCTCAAACTCACAACCCTGAGATCAAGAGTTGCATGCTCTCCTGGATGAACCAGCCAGGTGCGCCCAGACTGGGCATTTTAAATTCTGCCCGTGAGGTTGTGGCCCGGGCCTTTGGCTCTGGGGTATGGTGTGGCATTTCTGTTCTGAGGTTGGCTGGAGGGAGGTGGGTGCTAAACGGAGTAGGGAACCTCTGCGGAGTGTGCTTCCGGGTGGGAGAATCGGGGGTGATCTTTGTTTTCTCCCTGGTACTTGTCTGTGTTTTCCAGAGCTTCTGAAGTGACCTTCTGTTGCTTAAAACACACACGGTTTTCCACTGGTAATACCATCGGGTGGGTTTTAAAACGTGGGGTGGTGTAGAGTGAACGTGTCCCCTCCTCTTCCCCCCTCACCACTCTTACAACTTTCTGCGTCTCTTTCCAAGTCTACAGGGAACTGAGGTGGGCGTGGAAGCTGTCGCCCGCCTCTGCTCCCAGAGGACGCTGTGTTCTGCACATGTGGGTCACCACGAGCGACTTCGGCACGGGGTCACTGCTGGGGGCCAGCCCTGGGCTGACCCTTCAGGATGCCGGCTTCTCCTCCTCTCTGCAGCCCTGGGACGCCCCCGCCCTGCTGCTAGGTTAGCACGAGCCTCGCCACCCGTGCGTTTCTCCTTTCTGAGGGGGTTGCCCTGGGAGAGGGACTGTGGCAGGTGTGCACTTTGTTGGGGGGGGGCGGGGGGCGCCCCTCCCGGCCGGCCTTTCTAGAAAGGTTCTGTCAGATGACGGTACAGTGAGAGCAAAGCCGGTGTCTTTCGGAAGCTGCTGCCCAGGGGGAGCCTTCTCCTGTCTGAGAAACGAGACAGGACAGAAACTGGGTTGTGTTTGGTAAGGGAGCCCCTCCTTAGTGGGGGGCCTTTCCTCTGGGGACAGTGCTGGGCACAGCAGGGACCTCCCGTGTCCGGATCCCGAGCGGGGGCCTGGGTCAGCCCTCCTGCCTCAGGCTCCATGCGCACAAGCCCGAGTAAAGGACATGAGGCCTCTGAGAGGAGCAGCCTGTTGGGAGAGGAGGTGCCGCATTCAGAGGTGTCCCTGGGCACAGATGACCCCGTGGGAAAGGACAACAGAGGGGCTGCCTGCCCTCTGGAGCTCGGGCCATCGAGTGGAGTGAGCGCGGGAGTCCAGAGACTCCCTGGCAGCCGATGGACCCTCCTGCCCCGGAGCAGCCAGTGTTCACACCGCGGCACGAACCGCAATCTGCAGCCGGCCCATGCCTCTCTCTGGGGGGCGCTGAGGTCCATGACGGTGGCCTTCTGCGGCCTCCCAGACCCCAGCCTTCAGGGAGCAGGGCGAGCACGGTGCGGGCCTTCCTGGGGCTGCTTGGGGCTGTCCCGGGCCCTCCCTGGGCCCTCCCACTGTGGCTGCCTCGGGTGGAGTTTTGCTTTCTTTTTGGCAGGAAGGAACCTGAGTGGGAATCCCCTGAGCCGCCCGACGACCAAAGTGACTCACCCCTTTCCAGCAAGCCGGGACTGAGGTGTCCCCAGACCGAGCAGGCCGGTGGGGGCGGGTCGGCCACTTCCCAGTCGGGGCTGGGCCAGGGCTTCCTCCCCCTGTTCTTAGCGCTGCAAGCCCCAAAGGCCTGCTTTCATCAGAATCCAAGGTTTTCAAAACGTGTGTGTGAAAATCCTTGGAAACAGCAAAGTCTAAAAGCACCTTCAGGCTAAAACCACTGGAAGGTACTTTAAGATTGCTCAGCCCTTTGGGCACCAAGGTCTGCAGGGGGTTGCCTGCCCAGGAGGCAAGAGCTTGGCCGGGGAAGTGTCTCCTGGACTCTGGGGCCTCTCTCAGGCTTCTGCGCTGTCCCCGATCCTGCAAGAGTGAGGTCTGACAGTCTCCGGAACCTGCTGCAAAAGGTAGCCAATTAGGACAGCTTCCTGATCTTACCCTTAAGGAAGGGGGTGGGGGTAGACCGCTGCAGGTGAACCTCCTCCCTACAACAAGAGCCATTTCCTGCCGGGCAGCTGGTGGGTACACAGCTCGGCCTTGGCCTCCCAGACGCCAGGAGGAGCTCACTAGGTGACGGTGATGGGACTTGAATGAACCCTCCACTGAACCTGTAGTTTGGACGGGGAGTTGCCTGTGGCAAACTCAGCCCGGAAATTCACGGAACCCGGCCGCTATCCGAGCTCTATCAGAGGCAGGACAGCCTTGCTGCCGTATCCGAGGACGTGGCACTTTAGAAAGGGGACTCCAGACCGCACAGAGCGTAGAGCACTTAAATTGAGTAACTTCAAAGCCAGCCTGTTTTTCGGTTTGGACTGTTCCCATTGCTCAGATGACCCCCTCAGAGTGGGGGTGCTGAATGTGCTGTGTGACTTGGGGGAAGGAATCTCACCTCTCTGAGTCTCTATTTCTTTGGAGTGAGCAGTTGCCACCTCTGAACACTGGCATGAGACAAAACGAGATGTTCGTCACATATTTGGCAAAAGCTGTGTTTGGTGAGAGATAATCCGCTTTATCCCAACTGTCCTTTGGCAGATCAAGAAACAGACTGGCCTCAGGTCACACACGTGGAGGAAGCGATGGGGTCAACATTCGTATCCCCCCTCCCCCCGGCGCTGCCCCCCTTTTCTGCTAAGGCCACCGCCTTGTTTCTAGATGCTGCGTGTTCCACATTTCCATGTGTCAGGAGGCCCTCCGTTTTTGGCTTTGTTTGCTGGTGAAATTCACACAACATAAAATTCACCATTGAAATCATTTTAAAGGGTACGATTCAGTGGCATTTGTACATTCATAATGTTGGGCAACCATCGCCGCCATGTGGTTGTAGAACATTTCACAACCCCGACAGCCGACTTTATGTGCTTCATACTCTTTAAGTGAGCAGGGTGTTTTGTTTTTTTTTTTTTTTTTTCAGAGTTGTGACCCAAACCGGGGCCCAGCTGTGAGCAGGACTCCGGGGAGGGGGGAGGTGCCGCCGCCGTGCCCGCGGCCCGGGCTGACCCTTCGCGGGCATCGGCCAGGCTCTCAGGAGGTTAGAAGCACGGAAGACCTTCGCGCAGGCCGGCCCCGCACCGCACAACGACGGCACGACGCCCGGCACCCACCTGCTCTGCTCGGACAGAGCCCGGGCTGGGCTCAACTTAAGTACCCACGCAGCGGCGGCTCTGACCAATCGGCGCCCGCTGCGGCTCCGGCGCGCTCCTGGTTGGGTCCCGTGTCAGTCTGTCAGGGGGGCGGGCCAACGCGGAGGGCGGGGGGGAGATAACTGACCAATCGGAGCCAGCTGCGGCTGGCTGAGCGCTCCTGGTAGGGCCCCGCGTCAGTCAGTCAGGCGGGCTCGGGGGCGGGTCCGCAGCGGCGGCGGCGGCGGCGGCGGCGGCGGCGACGGCTGGGCGGGCGTGCAGTTCCGGGCGCGCGGCGACCGTTGGTGAGTCCAGCTGGTGGGGTCGGGGTCGGGGTCGCGGTGGGGGTCGCGGTGGCGGTTGGGGTCGGGGGGCGGCGGCGGTGGCCAGGGCGGCGGCGGGCGGCTCCGGGGAGTCAGGGCCCCGGCGGCAGGATCGCCGCCCCGCGGGCCTGAGGGGATTTTTCGGAGCCGGGCAGCCGGAAACTGAAAGTCGGAGCGGGGCCGGCACAGGAAAGTTCGCGAACGCCCGCGGGCGTCCACGGCGGCTCCGGCCGGGGGCCGTGGCGCGGGGTCCCCACGCGGTGACATGCGGTCCGCAACGCCCCGGCCCACTGTGCGAGGTCACGGCCGGGGGGCCACGACCCGGGGTCACAGCGTTCCACCCACCAGCCTGGCTGCCTTGAACTTTGGTTGCTGGCCTGTGCGCCGCGTACCCCTGGCCTTGACCCCAGCTGTGGGCTCCCCTGCGCCTACCTGGTGCTCCCTTCTTCCTCCGAGAGGCGAGTTCTCACCTGTTTCAGATCTGGACGAGCTCCCTGAACTTCAGGGTGGTGGGTGGACCTCTGGGGTCACCTTTTCTCACCCTGTTGCGCCCTCGCCCCTGCGACTTGTCCCGGTAGTATCAGTGTCTCCTGCCGCCTGTCTTCCTCACCTGCCCTCTCGGTTCCCTGCCCCCAGCCCCCCCACCTCCTGTGGCTCCGGAGCCTTCACACTTGACCCTTGAACATACAAGGGGGTTGGGGCGCCAGCCCCCTCCCTGCGCAGTTGAAAGTCTGCGTGTAACGTTTTTTTCTTCCTTTCTTTTTTTTGAAATGGGAACGCTTCCCAAATTTTCGGGTCATCGTGCAGAGGCCACACTAAATGCTGTCTCGTTCCGGTTTTTGGACGTGTGCTGCAGAGTGAGCACGCCTGTGACTCCCGCCTTCACTTAGCTAGCAGCCTGCGGTTGGGCAGAAGCCCTGGCCATCGTGCGAAGAGCCGGCTGCCCCAGACCTCCTTGTGTGTGGTGTGCCGGATTCTGACCGTGCGTGCGTTGGAGGAAGATGGTAAACTCGTAGGGAGGGGGAAGCACGTTTACTGTGACGCGCTGTAAACAGTCTGTGCAGAAGCGGATCCGAGTGGTTCGGACCCACGTTCAGAGATCAGCTGGCACACTAGGGTGCCAGTCACAGACAGCACTGTCGCGTCGTGCAGCCTGTGAGTAGAGGTGGGGTGTCCCGTGTGTGGGCAGCAGCCCGGTGAGCGTCCCCGTGATGAAGGTGAGGCCCAGATCCTGGAGTGGGGCCGCTCGGAACTGTCCGTGGAGGAGCCCGGGACAGAGAGAGTGTGTGTGAGAGAGAGAGTGCACGCCAGCGAGCGAGCAACCCAGCGAGTGTGGGGCAGAGCACGGGGGGGCGTGCTGGGCCAGCGCAGCAGCTCTCAGCAGAGGGGGCATCTGGAGGGCAGTGGCGTCTGTCGACTCGGTTGCTGGTTTTAGGTGCAGGTCTCAGTCAACCCGAGATTGTTGCTCGAGTTTTATTTTTCTTGAACAGCTTAATTGCAGTGTGATTTACGCACCACGGTATTCGCTAATGCTTGAAGCGAGAAACAAGGGGCGCCTGGGTGGCTCGGTCGGTTGAGCGTCCGACTTCGGTCCAGGTCATGATCTCGCGGTTCGTGGGTTCGAGCCCCGCGTCAGGCTCTGTGCTGACAGCTCGGAGCCTGGAGCCTGCTTCGGATTCTGTGTCTCCTCTGTCTCTGTCTCTCCCCTGCTCACACACTGTCTCTCTCTCTCTCTCTCAAAAATCTTACAAAAACAAAAATGCTAAGAGTTGATTTGTTTAAAGCCTTTGGAAGCCACAGAGCCCCTCAGTGCTTCTAGAAGTGGCGTCTCCACGCATCTGAGCAGACGCAGATCTCTCCCCTCTCCCCGGACACCTGGTTCTCAGAATAGAGCCCAATCCCCGTGGCCGCAGTCCCCAAAGGCATGCACTGTGACCTCGGGCCTCTTTGCTGGTCCTGTGCCTCCGGTGCCCTGCTGTGTTGTGTCACAGATCTCTGCATCCTGTGGTCCCGTCCTGTTACCTGCCTCAGTGTCCTGGGAGGGGGGAGGGCAGGCTGTAACCACCCGTGCCATGTGATGGAGAGAGCCTTGCTGGCTCCCTCGGAGGGGGCTCCGAGGGGAGGGGGCTTTCAGCCAGGGATTCTCTCTCTCGAGCGGTTTCTAAACTTCCCAGGGAAATAAATGCGAATGTCACTCGGGGACCACGTTCGTCCTGCAGTATTGGTCATGCTCTGGGTGCTGGAGCACAGGATGTGCCGTACTCGCTGGTCGCTGGAGAACGCGTTTTCTCCGGGAGGATAAAGGCCTTTTCACTTTGTGTTTTGAGGGCCGCATCTGGGTCCCTCTCTGGCGGTGGGCAGTTGCCAGGTGGGTTTCCACGGCGGGACATCACGAACATGCCCAGAGGCCAGGGCGGGAAGGTCCAGAGAAGAAAACCCGGAAGAAATTACCCACACGCCCCGCAGACGCTGCCCAGAACGGGGAGCACAGCTTCGTCGTGTTCTGGAGTCCAGGCCCGTGGGCGGTGTGCCATTCTCCTTGCTCTGGGCCCGCTCCTTCACGGGGATGCGTGAGGACCACTCTCAAGGCCTGGTTCTTGTGTCCACAGGGAGGACGTGTCCCTGTCCCGCCACAGGGCCTCACCCCTGCACAGAGGGTGCTGAGCCTGGGAGGAGGGTGCAGGAGGCAGGCTCAGCGGCAGCCGTCCGGGGTCTGAGCTGCGATGTGCGAGCTCTGAGTGGGAGCGGCATCGAGGCCGCGTCCCCTGCGGGGCCCAGTGGGCAGCGGAGCAGGTGACCTGGTTGCGGTTTAGGGAGGTGAGGACTCAGCGGGTGGGGGGCAGGAGGAGAATAGGGGCATGACTCTGAAGGGACACTTCATCCCGCTTCCGGGCTCGGCGTGCCCCACTTTGGAATGGCGTGGAGGGAGGGCTGGCTTCACGGGTACCGGAGTCCGTGGATGAGCGGAAGCCTGGAAAGCCCGGAGGGCGCTCCTGCACCCCGTGCCCAGGCCCGGGCCCCTCCTCCTGCCCTCCCAGTCCCTGCCTCCTGGCGCTTAGCTTTCATTCCAGAGGGACAGGCCCACACGAGGAGGCCAGCACGGTGCAGTGTCGGTGACAGGTGACAGGGAAGGCCTTGCTGAGAAAGAGATGCTCGGACGGGCAGGGTGGAGGAAGGGTGGAGGCTCAGGACACAGTGGGTGGTGGCCAAGGCCTGACTGCAGCAATGTGCTCAGATTCCAGGGGTCTGGGGAGGGCAGAGCCAATGGATCTACTGATGCATTGGAGACGGTGGATGAGAGGGAGAGAGAGTGGTCTCTGAGGATTCCACTGGAGCGACCGAAGGGGGGCCCAGCTCTCCAGGGGGCTGCGGATGTGCAGGCACTCACACTCAGAGGTCAGGGAGAGGGAAGGGGAGCGGGGTGGTCAGCTGGGTCAGGTGGAACGAAGGGACGGTCGCTGCATCATGACTGATCACCTTGTCCCTGCCGAGGGCCCTGGGTTTTAATCAGAGAGACTCAAGATCAACATTGAGGGGGTACGAAGGCTCGCGCGCGCCAGCACCTAGGACCAGAAACACGTAGGAGCGCCTGGGTGGCTCAGGTCACAAACTCACTGTTCATGAGTTCGAGCCCCGCGTCGGGCTCTGTCCTGACACCCGGGAGCCTGGAGCCTGCTTCGGATTCTGTGTGTCCCTCTCCCTCTGCCCCTCCCCTGCTCGCACTCTGTCTCTCTCTCTCTCTCAAAAGTAAATACTAAACACACACTCACCCACCCGCAACGTCTGCTCCTAATGCCTTAGTTTAGAGCGTCGGCGCATGTGAAGGTGTCCCCGTGCTCTGCACCCAGGCCGGGCCCTGGGCTTGTGAAGGGGCTGCCGCCAGCTCCACCTGCAGCAGAGGAAACGGCAGGGCAGCACACGGCGCCAGATGCACCGCTCTTTCGGGGCTTCTTCCTGTCAGAACCTGACTTGCGGGTTCTCTGCAATTAAAAACTATTTTTTTACTATTTATTTATTTTTGAAATAGCGTGCGAGTGCGCGCGAGCCCGGGAGGGGCAGAGAGGGGCCAGAGGGTCCGAAGCGGGATCCACGCTGACGACGTAGAGCCCAGCGTGGGGCTCGAACTCACGGACCGCGAGATCATGAGCTGAGCCAAAGTCGGGTGCTTCGCGGACTGAGCCACCCAGGCGCCCTGCTCTACCATTTTTAGTATCGTGAGACAGAGTTATTTTGGATAAACGTGTATGGGTATACGTGATTAGAGATCTACATCTTTTTCTTAATCTTTAGAATTTATTTAAGTAGTCTCTACACCCGGTGTGGGGCTCGAACTCACGACCTCGAGATTGAGTTGCACCTCCTCGACTGAGCCAGCCAGGCTTCCCGAAACTCCATCTTTTTCTTTGGAAGTTGAGGCGCACGTACAGCAAAATATACAGATCCTGAGGGTACAGCTCGGCGCGCGGTCGTCTGCGTACCCGGGCCTCTCCGGCACGTCTGCGTTTCTGTACTCAGCGCTTCTGACGCCAAACGTGGCATTCCTGTGACCTCTCCTTGGGTTCACTGAGTCTAGAGTGGCTCACAGAACTCAGGGAGACACTGATTCCGTGCAGAGCCAGGTGGGAAGATGCACAGGGCAGGTGTGGGGCAGGGCTGCCCGGCCCCCGCGCCCTCCGGCGCGCCAGCCTCTCGGCACGGTGACGGGTCACCAGTCCGGGAGCGCTCTGAACCTCCCTGGTCCGGGTGTTACGGGGGCTCCTTCACGAAAGTACGATCGATTGCCTTATTGGTCATGGGCGGTTAGGTCAGTCTCCGGCCCCTCTCCTCCCTCACAGGGGGCGGCGTGAAAGGGGCTTATGAGTCACAGAAGATGCTCCCTTGGCCCCGTTGCTCTGGAAATCCCAGGGGTTTTAGGAGCTCTGTGCCAGGAACCGGGAAGGAGAGCAGACGTCTCGTGTGCCACGGGCTCGTGCGGCCAGACGTCATCACTTCCCAGCTTGTGTTGTCGTGGGCTGGCTTGCCTGTTCTCAAATGGCACATAACTGGAACTATTCTGTAAATACTGTCTCGTCTCTGAAAGAGATGCCCTTTTAACAAAATGTGAATCTGTTGTACGGAAGTTAACTGGAGCTTGTTTTTGGGGAATCAGTTAGTGTGAGATCCGGGGCAGACTGCATGGGAGTCCTCGTTCACACGTTCGTTGCCAGTGGAGTTGCTCTGGTTATGAGCAACTTACCCGAGAGAGTCAGTATTTGGGAAATAGGCGGGAAGCTTGAAAGGGCCAGCAGGATGTTGAGGTTCCGGGTCGGGGTGCCCACGAGCCCCGAGTCCTGTTCTCCGGTGGCCGCCCCGCCCACCATCCTTCGTGCCTGTGTCGGGGCTGCTGACTGCGCTGGTCATCTGGGGAGGCCCAGATGGGTGGACATGTGCAGGCCACCACGGAGTCAGAAGTCCAGGCGCGGGGATGGGGAAGTTTTCTTCTGTGGTCGGGGCAGGCAGCCTGCCACGGCGGCGGGACCTGATGTATTGATGGCCTTCAAAGCGTTACATTTTGGGGCAGTGCTTTTGAGTCTCTGTGACGTCTTTCGTTGTGGTTTGTAAAAGTTAAAATGCATTATAAACGAGATTTGAACACAACGTTTAAGGTCGTGAGCACCGAGAACTCCCCAGGCGTGGCATGGGCCGCGGCGGGACCCGGGGGCTGGTGCCGTGGCGCTGGGTGGAATCCGTGGGTCCTCCGGGGCCTGTCTCCGCATTTAGGACAGAAATACCGATCCCCGCCGTCCAGCTGTGTCGGGTAGTAGTGACTGCTGACCGGGCTGTGTTCGCGAGGTCATTGAGGCCTGGCCAGAGCTGACAGAGGTCAAGGCCAGAAAGAGACCACCCGCGTGGGTCTTGTACGTCTAATGGGAGCATAAGCTGATGGGCTAGGGCAGTGGGACCTGCCGAAGAAGGTGTGATCAGTCGGCCAAGAAGCCGGGTCTGGTTTCGAGAAGACAGAATGTCGGTGCCAGAATAAAGCTCTGTCTCACAGACGGTAGGGGAGGCTGCTCAGTGAGGTTTTCAAAGGAAAGCATCACCATAATCCTCGTACTGTCACGGGGCTGTTGGTTTCTTACTTTAGTCTCCTCTGCCCCCGTGTAACACGGTCGTGTGCTTACACTCCTTTACTTTTGATGTTGGGTTTCATTTAAGGTAATAAATACAGAGTAGAGATCTAAAGTGTGGCTTTTTTTTTTACCAGTGATTTTTAAAATTTTTTTAGTGTTTATTTTTGAGAGAGAAAGTGAGTGTGTGTGTGTGTGTGTGTGTGTGTGTGTGTGTGTGTGTGTGTATGAGCGGGGGAGGGGCAGAGAGAGAGGGAGACCTAGAATCCGAAGCGGGCTCCAGGCTCTGAGCCGTCGGCACAGAGCCTGACGCGGGGCTCGAACCCACGAACCGCGAGATCATGACCTGAGCGGAAGTCAGACACTTAACCGACTGAGCCACCCAGGCACGCCCCCTCTAACGTAGTTTAGAGCATTGATTTGTACGTCGTCGATGGCTCGTGAAATCACCTCGTGAGAATAAGTGGACTTTCGCGAGCCCTTCGCTCTTGGTAGTGCTTCTGTGTAGCACATCCGGACGTGGCCTTGAGAGGCGTGGGCTGAGGGGTCCTCCCTCCTCGGCTGCCCTGGCCTGCACTGTCGGTGTCTACCGAAAGGCTTTAGTAAGTGGCGCCTCGTAGCGCTTCTGTGTGCCGTCGGGCTCGAAGAGAGTGAATTCCCCCGCTTGTCAGAGGGACAGATGGATGGGGCAGGGGCCCAGACACGCCCACACGTGCTGAGAGTGTGTGGACCAGTGAGAGGGCGCCGTGGCCTCCTGCCAAGTGGCCTCGGGCACGACACCTCATATGTCCTGTGGTTGGAGGAGCAGATGCCTGTGTGCTCTGGCACGCGGCCCAAGCGAGGCCTCGCCGACTACGAGTCCAGAAGCCTTGGTTGAAAGTGGCTGTGCCCGGCAGATGGGAGGCAGGGGCACACCGTCTGTTGCTGCTTCCTGTGGTGTCACACCAGCTTAGGACAGGGAAGACAGCCCCGCGAACGTTGGAAAGAGGTGTCATTTCAGAACATCCTGCTTCGAAAGTTGGCGTGTTCCCCACGCACATCCATGAGAAGACACGGGGCTGTGTTTCCAGGGCATTTGGGGAAGAAAGCTCTTTGGAGCGACTGCAGACGGGCCAGGGTGGCTCTGAGGTCAAAGTGCTGCGTGTTCAGGTGGCACCTGGGTACTCGTCCAGCTTGGAGGGTTAGCAGGTACGGTTCCCTCTGGCTTTTTGAGATGCTGGTTGTTGATCTGTGCGTCCCACGCAAGGGGTCAGAACACCGTGGGAGCCTCTCCCCTGTCCAGCTCGTGTGTCCTGGGGGCCTTGGCAAGGCCTGGTGCACAGCAGCGGGCAGCTCTCTAGAGGGGGCACCCTGGTGATGGTGGCCAGGGAGCAGAGCGGTGGTGCCCGGCAGGCTGCGTGCCTGCTGTCAGGGGTGACGTTGGAGAGGCCGACGCGTGGGGTGGCCGCGTCCCGGGGGCTGCCTAGGGCCGAGCACAGGCAGGTCAGAGTTTCCTGCCCGCCAGGCTGATCTGTAGGGGGTCTGGGGGAGACAGGAAGGCACGAGGATAAGGGCTGCCGATGGCTGTGCAGCCAGAAGGTGGCCTCCCCGGATGCCGGCACTCGCCCTGTCCGCGGGTCGGCGAGCCGGGCCAGGTGACCTTGAGGACGGCCTGTTGGCCGGGGGGCTTTGGAGCGGGCGTGCTGGCGCAGCTGTGCGGCGTGGGCAGAGCGCCACCCTGGCCGAGCCTCGATTTCCGTGTTTGTGGTGGGAGGTGGGACTAGATTGTCCGCAGGGCTCCCCGCGGTGCTGAAATCCTGGTTCTCCGATTCTAGACCACTGTTCGGCTTGGCGACCCCGACCCCTCACCGCCGGGCGAGGGCCATTTTCCGCGGGGGGTTATTCTGCAGTCGAGGCGGCTCTTAGGCCCCTGCGTGACCCTCTCCTGCTCTGTGCTCTTCCTTAGGACGTGGCGGTTCGCGGCTCCCATGGCTGCGGCCGGCGTGACCCCTCCCGGCTCCCTAGACGTGTTGCAGCCCGGCTTCTCAAAGACCCTGCTGGGGACCAAGCCAGAGGACAAGTACCTGTGCTCGGCCTGCAGGAACGTCCTGCGCAGGCCCTTCCAGGCACAGTGCGGCCACCGCTACTGCTCCTACTGCCTGACCAGCATCCTGAGGTACTGGGGGCCGGTGGCGGGTGGCGGGTTTGGCCTCGGGTCGGGCCGTGCTCCCGGCGACACCCCCCGAAGGCAGAGGCGCACTGCAGATAGGAAAGTGAAGTTAGCGACCGAAGAGGAGGAGTCGCGGGTTGCCGGGGCAGCGTGGACACAGGGAGTGAAAGGAACACCACGAGAGCCCGTCTGCTGCCACTGCTCCGTGGGTGTCCGTGCGTGTCAGGTGGGCACAAGACAGCTGAAAATCACACTTGGGGTTCATGTTGCGTGTGCCTTGGAGGCACATGTCCCCAGGAGCTCGTGAGGTCTGGTCTGAGGGCCACTGGCGTGTCGAGGGCCGGTGGGTGGGCCCAGGGAGCCAGCACCTCACGTCCGGGCGCCCGGCTGAGCCACCAGAGAGCACCTTTGTTCGCAGCGGGAGGGTCACCGTTAGAGGGTTGGAATCCTCTCCCCTGTTTTAAGCATTTTGTTTTTATTTATTTGTTTCCTTCTTAAGGTTTGTTTTTGAGAGACAGCATGAGCAGGGGAGGGGCAGAGAGAGAGAGGGAGACCCAGAATCCGAAGCGGGCTCCAGGCTCCGAGCTGTCAGCGCAGAGCCTGATGCGGGGCTCGAACCCACAAACTGTGAGATTGTGACCTGAGCCAAAGTCGGACACAACCCACCGAGCCACCCAGGCACCCCTGAATGTCTTAAACATTGGACGTCGACGCGTGCTCCTCCCTGATTCCGTCTCAGTCTAGAAAGTGCAGAACGGGGGCGAGGAGTGGCGCTGGGCGGGCGGCCTAGTGCTCTCTGCTCTTTGCAGCGGGTTTGATCGCCGGCCCCTCGCTTCTCCCCCCAGCTCCGGGCCTCAGAACTGTGCCGCCTGCGTTCACGAAGGCATATACGAAGAGGGCATTTCTATTTTGGAAAGCGGTTCGGTAAGTGAAAGTCTTTAGGCAAAAAACGTCAAAACACAGAAAACGTTTTGATGTTTCTTTTAGTGACACCAATGGCCTCATGGCGTTCTGGCAGCTAGGACCCGCCCTCGCTGCCCCGGTGGCCGCTAGAGCTTGGAGCTGCTGCGTCTGCCGCTGGGCCTCGTTCTGGAAGGCTGGCGGCGGGGCAGGCCGGGGGCAGCGGGTGGAGGCCTAACCTAGGCATGCTCTCCTCAGGCGTTCCCGGACAACGCTGCGCGCAGGGAGGTGGAGAGCCTGCCGGCCGTGTGTCCCAGCGACGGCTGCACCTGGAAGGGGACCCTTAAAGAGTATGAGGTAGGGGCCCCCGCACCGGCTCGGCCTCGAGCCTGGACCCCGTCCCCAAAGCAGCCCGCAGAGCCCTCGGTGAGCCTGCCGGCCGCAAGCCTGGCTGACGTCTGCAGAGGAGGCGGCGGCTGCTGACGACCCGCGTGTGGACCCAGGGGCCTGGGGACTGTGGCCTCGGGTGGGGCTTGCACCTGACCGGGCCCGGTGTCCTCAGCTGTGGAGGGCTGTGGCGGGTGGCAGCGAGGCGGCCGGGTGCGCTAGGACCTTGTGTTGGCTCTGCGGGGCTGAACGTGCAGGAAAGTAGCTTTCTTGCTCGGTGGGGTTTTTCCGTGAGTCTTCAGACTAGGGCTTTCTTTTCTCGAACTGTCTAGACGTTGGACATTGCAGGAGTAGCCACGTTCGATCTGCGGTCACAGAAAGGCATCTGGCCAGTGACAGGGCGGTGGCCGCTATTCCCATCTTGCCGTGGCCTATCCCAGCCAGGCAAGGCTAGTGTGCGTCCCTGCGTTGGTACAGCGGGGCCTCTGTGTGACCGGACCTGCCCGCCCTCGTGCAGCGTCCACAGCTAGCTCGCTCGCTCGCTCGCTCGGCCGTCCTCTTAACTGGCGCAGCCCACTTACTCGTGCACAAATGTCATGGCAGCTGAGCATCCGCCAGCTGACGGTGGGACAGACGAGACATGGTCAGTCCACGCCACGGAATAGGATTCAGCCGTAGAAGGGAGGGAACAAAATGGTGACACGTACGAACAGACCTTGAGGGTCCTCCGTTCAGTGAGAGGAGCCCAACTCAGGGGACCGGTCCTGTGGCCATCCACTCCCGTGACGGCCCTGAAACAGCGCAACCCAGAGAGGCAAGAGGCGGCCAGGCCGCCGCCAGGACAAGAGGTTGGGACTGGCATGGAGCGGCAGGTGGGGCTCTCAGATGGGCAGCCCCGTAGGCGAGGCTGGAGAGGCTGTGGGTACGGAAGCCTGGCTCTCCCAGGCTCAGGCTCAGGAGCTAGGCCTGCCCCGGGCCCCGGGACAGCCCCATCGTGGGGTGGGCCCTGGGCACTGAGTCGTGACGGTGAGGGAGGGCCCATCGGGTCTGAAACTGGGACCCGGGCTCCGGCCTGTGCGCCGTCCTTCCCTCGTTCTCTTGACCCACTAGCCTTTTTGGTCTTCGGGCTCTCAGCCGCGTGTTGCCAGGGGAGCGGCTTGGCCGTGCCCAGGGAGGAGCCTCTGGTGGGGAAGGTGCGACGTGCTGTCCATCCAGCAGGCGCCCGGGGCCTCGAGTGGAGCAGCTCTCGGCTGCCTGCACCCTCACTGCTGCCTTCTTGGGAGTGAGACCCAGAGGCTCCCGGCCGTACCCGCACAGCGGGGCCGCCCTGCTCAGCACCACAGGCCTGCAGCCGTTACTGCCCGGGGCTGTCCCGACAGCAGACCTTGGGGTTTGGGGTCTCTCCCGGGAGGTGGGAAGCCCGAGCAGGCTCTGGGGGCTCGTGGGCCCAGGAAGTAGGCACAGTGGGCTGTGCTGCCTTCTGCAGGGACCCAGAGACCCTCTGGGGACAGGTGGAATACCTCCCCCCGCCATCTCCCTGTCTGGAAGGCCGGTTTCTGCTGCCTCCAGGCCCGCGGTGTGGGTGGGCGGTGGCTTCGTGGGCCTCCGGCTGAGGGCCAGGGACCGCAGCCAGCCTGTGGGCTCGGCCACGGCCCTGCAGGCATGCAGGCTGGAAAGTCCCTGGCTGGCCCGGAGAGCCCCGGAAAGTCCCTGAGAGGGTGGGTTTGGTCATGTGGGAGGGCGGGCGCTGCTCTGGGACACTGGGCCTGGCCTTTGGTAAACCCTGTCCCTGGCTGTGAACGTCACGGGCCTGGGTGAGATCAAGGCCTCTGTGCACACCGCCCTCCTCTCTGAGCCAGCTCGCTGCCCTTTGCGGGGCTGGGACCAGTGGTGTTGTGAAATGCTGGCACTGTGGCTGAGCTGTTCGGAGAGTCCCGGTTAGCCTCTGAATATGTTTTTCCTTTGCAATAACGCCTGGTATTTTCTAAGAACCCAATAACTTAAAACTCCAGTTCAAAGATGTTAGTGGGGCACCTGCCAGGTGCCAAAGGTGCCCGTGTGCGCAGCCCCAGGGCCGTTTCTCTGGGGGCGGGTTCAGGAGCCTGCGGCTGGAGGCAGAGGAGGGGCCGGCTGGCAGGGGGAAAGCTCTCCGCTGAAGGCGGGATGGGGGACAGGGGTGACTAGTGGTCACACTGGTGGTCACACTAGTGGTCACACAACTGTGACTAGTGGTCACAGTTGAAAGGTGAGACCGAGTCAAGCCTGCTTGATGTCCCGCACATCCCTGTGAATTCAGAGTCAGCACAGCTCTTTTCACCGAGACACTTAGTTTGAATTCTGGTTGAATAAATGCTGATTTCTCCAAGGCGTGTGCTTCTCCCTGAGTGGACGTGAAGGTGGTCCCTCTGATCCCTCGAGGGTGGTGGTGCTGAGTGCCTGCTCCACAGAGGCCCTGGGATGATGAACTCAGGCCTCCACCGTCAGCCGGGCCCAGGGGCGGCCGTCAGCAGGGGGCTGCATGCCCTCAGCCCTCCCGGGGGTGCCCGCTTGCTCTGTGCTTCCCTTGGGGACTCCCACGTTATGTGTTAACATTCCTTTAATGAAATCCAAGCACCTCAGCTGTGGCCGCTGTATCTTTTCCACTCTGAGCCGTGATCATTTCTGAGACTTGTCCTTGGTTCGAGTGTTTATGGTGTACCTGGTGTGGCCCCGGGCGCTGCCTGTTGTTGGATCGTGGTGGGGTATGTGACATCCACCTGCCAGCGCCCCAGGGACCCTGCGGCAAGTGCGGGTGGATGGTGGGGGACCGGGCCGTGTGCCCAGCCGGGAGCCTTCGAGCAGCTGTGGGCAGGCAGCGGAGGAGCCCAGGGGCTGTGGGGGCGCTTCAGGGAGGCCGGGCGCAGGCTGTGAGGACCCGGGCTTTGTGCAGCCGGGCAGTCCACGACGTGTTCTTTGGACAGGCTGGTACCTCACCTGGCAGCATATGGGGTGCTCTGTCGGGCTGCCGCGGGGTCACCAGGGAGGCTGGCTGGGAATGTAGCATCTGGTCTGTATGTGTCCCCGTGAGAAGTCAGAGGGCAGGGGTGCCTGCCCCGGGAGACTGGTGACGTGGGGTCCGCGAGGAGGCGTGGGTGCCACCGGACGTGACATCCAAAGTTTCCACGCCGTGCGGGAAGGACACCGCACGCGTTCCGCCTCCCCGGGGCTCACCCGTGGCCTCTGCCCTGTACACGCTGGGCTTTGGCGCCAACAGCCAGGCCCCTGGCGCGGGATGGGGACACGACCACCCTGTTCCCCAGTCGGGAAGAGCAGGTCGGAGGCTCCCCTGCTCCCCTCAGGTACCCCACAACCGGGATTCTGCAGGGAAACCCCAAAGACCACGCCCCTTGGGCGTCGCAGCCCGGAGCTGCCCAGCCTGAGCCTCCCTGGAGTGGCTGAGCCTGCTTCTGCTCTAGCTGGTCCAGAACTTTCCTCTCGCAGCCGCCTCTGCCTCCCTGCCCAGCAGGCCCCACGTTGTCCCTGATGGGGCCTCGTGTGTCCTACCTACAACTTAGCACCGTGCTGAGAGTAGCCCATCGCAGGGGACACGTTCTGTGGGAGTGGGCGCTTACCGGAGGCCCTGGAGGCGGCGGATCCGCGGGGGCGGGGGAGGGGAGGGGAGGGGAGGGGCCGTGTGTCACAGGACAGAGTCCAGTCTGGGAAGATGAAAGCGTCCTGGGGACGGACGCACAACAGTGTGAATGTGCTCGATGCCCTTAAAAGCAGTTAAGATGATAAATCTGTGTCGTGCGTGTTTTGCCACAACAGAAAGGACGGCACACAAGCCTCGAGGTCTCTCCACCCGGCTCCCCTCTGCTGTTCCCCTGGCTGGGAACCTCGCGCCACGCCCGCCCGCAGGGAGTGCCAGGCTGGTCAGGGACCGGCCCCCCGGGGGCACTGCTGCCTCTCCCACCTTCCCCCCACCCACCGGCTTCTCTGCCCCAAGCCCCTCCCACAGCGTCGTCCTCCAGCTGAGGTTCAGCCGGGTTCCAGCCGGTTTCGACTCTCCCCTGCTCGTGGCTCTGTGGCTCCAGCCGGGAGACAGCACGTCCCGCCCTCCTCCCTGCACCTTCCTCCTAGGCGCTGGGGGACCCCGGGCCGGGCCCTGCCTCCCTGGGTCGGCACGTGCCCTCCCCGGGCCCACTGCCTGTGGGCTGTCGGCGCGGGCGTGGGATGAGCGGGTGGGCTCCCCGTCCTCTTCTGCTTGGTCTGGCTGCTGTGGTCCGTCCTCCCAGCACACCGGCCCTCATCGCTCCTGTGCCTCCTGTCCACCGAGAACCTGCCCCACTCCGGGCCTGGCCGCCCTGCACCCAGCAGGCCGGCTTCGTCCCTCCGCCCTCCCGGCCCTCCGCCTCGGCCTGGGCTCCGTGGCCCTTCTCGCTCTCTGGCCAGTGATCCTGTTGTCCCTGAATGTCAGTCTGGAGCCTCGACGGGGTGGGATGTCCCTGGGGTGTCACGAGGGTGGGGTGCAGCCAGCTAGCGTGGAGTCCCCCGCCCTCCCCTTTCCGGTCTCACCTGGAGCACGGGCGTCGGAGCGGATGAGTGCCGGTGCTCGTGGCTTCGGGGCGGGGCCCGGCGCCGGCGCCTGGCGTCGGAGCCTGAGCGGAGCCTCAGCCGGGACGGCCGGCTGTGTGCACACCGTGTCTGCCGCGTGCCCTGTTGACGCCGTGCTCCCTTTGTTGCCAGAGCTGCCACGAAGGACACTGCCCGTTCATGCTGACCGAGTGCCCGGCGTGCAGAGGCCTGGTTCGCCTCGGGGAGAAGGAGCGGCACTCGGAACAAGAGTGCCCGGAGAGGAGCCTCAGCTGCAGGCACTGCCGGGCGCCCTGCTGCTGGGCCGACCTGAAGGTGAGGGCGTCCGGCAGGGCTCCCCTAGCTCCTCGAGCCCCAACGCTGAGCCTGGCGGCCCGCTGTCGCGGCCGCTGTGGCGTTTTCGCCCCGTCCCACCAGTCCGTCGCTCGCAGCCAGCTGGGTGGAAGGTGCCTGGTAGGAACTCGGGCGGATCTGAAGGCAGAGCCGAGTGGTTTTAAAAACCCGTTTTATTTTAGAAAAACTCACACGGAGGGAGCTGCAGCGCCAGGCCTGGGCCACCCTCCCGGGAGCGTGCCCATGTCCCCACGCGCCTGGCGCCACGTGGGTCCCCCTGCTTGCTAGGGGGGTCCCAGGCTTTGTGTCGTGTCTTCTGGAGACTTTGAGAATGTGTTTCTGAGCACGTTTGCTCTTAGACCGCTGCGCATGCCACCGTCCCTTCCGGGTCTCAGCGGCGACTCCCCGCCATCCCCGGCTCACTTGGTGCCCGTGTCTCCCGACATCTGATTTGTCGGGATCGGGGTCCAGACGGTCCCCACGCTGCATCTTGATGATGTGTCTGCAAGGTCTCTTGAATTGTGCTCTGCGGGGCTGCTTGGTTTTTTTTTGTTGGTTTTTTTTTTTTGTTTTTTTGTTTTGTTTTTTTGCCACTGTTCCTTGAAGAAGCTGGGCTGCACGTCTGTCCTTGCTGTGCCCCTCAGACCCCCGTTCTGTAGACCATTCGGTCCAGAGGCCCGAGTGCGTCCACTCGCGGGGCATCTGGCCGCTCACAGGGCCAGGGTCTCGATGTCCCACGGCCTTGCTCCTCAGTGGCCTGGTTTCAGTTCGGGTGACCAGCAGCGGTGCTCTGCCCTGGTCGCCGTGGACGGCTTGTCCTCATGTGGCCCCGAGCTGCCAGATGGAGAAGAGGGGGTTCTGCTCTGACCCTCCCAAGTGACACTTGCGAGTGCCTGTGGGAGCTGCCCCGTCAGGGGTCTCGGGAGCCACGACCCCGGAACGAGGCCACGAGGTGGCAAGGGTGACCTCACGCACGCCCCGGCTCCTGACCGCTGTCTTTCAGGCGCACCACGAAGTCTGCCCCAAGTTCCCCCTGACCTGTGACGGCTGTGGCAAGAAGAAGATCTCCCGCGAGAAAGTAAGTGGTTTCCTGGCGCCTGTGACGACGGGGCGGGGGCGTGCGCGTTGTGCCCCGTGCTCGGTGGTGGCCCGTGGGCCGCTGTTCTGTTACGCTTCCCACGATGGAAGTGACCCGGCCCGGGAGAAGTCGCACACGCCTGAGATCCTGGCCGCCGCTCAGTCTCACCCCTGCGCACACGCTCACCTGCATCCAGAACCCTGCAGGGCTGGGGGCAGGCTCCGAGCTCCCTGTAAAGACAGAACGTACTGCGGGTTCATACTGACGCTTCCAGTTCGGATTTTTGCCTGATTCCCTGTGATCTCGGCCCTCTTGCCGCGGAGCATCTCGGTGCCAGATCCCCTCGGCCTGGTGGCTTACGTGTGCCGCCCCGGCCTACGGCTGCTTTCACGGTGTCGGTCGTGGACCATGCTGGCGGCCTCGTTTCTGGGACTCACGCGCACGCCTCTGCTCCGGCGGCCCCGGGAGGCCGTCTCGGTGCTGAGCTGCTGTCCGCCTCGGCTTTCTAGTCTGAGATCGCCCTTTACAGACGGAGTGGGCTTCGAGTTTTGTAAACCGGTCGTGCGGGTGCCTGGTGGAAACCGGAGAAAGTGTGCTGACTGGCCGAGCGCAGGCCCCGCCCACAGGCACCGTGACAGACCCCCGCGGTGGCGGCAGATAGGGGCTCTCGGGACTCCCAGTTCCCCTCTCTCCCGGCGTGAGCCAGGCTGGGAGCTGTTCGCTCCGGGCTGGCCCTCATCCCTGACCGGGAACATCGGGACTCCCGCCCGCCTCTTGCAACGGGGGGAGACTCCGTGCTCCTTTTCTCTGTGTTTGACGCCCTAAGTGTCAGCGGTGGTTTGGGCCACGGTCCCCTGTCCTTTTTCTTAGTTTAACGTTTCATTTATTTTTATCTGGCATTCGTAGCTTTGACGGTCTCTCTCTTCCGCGGCCCTGGCAGATGGAGGCAGAGGGACCGCTCGCCCTTGCCCGCTTACGAGTGCCCCCCTCTGCCCTGGTCTTTGCTGGCGGAACGTGCCGCCCGTGTCGGTGCCCGGCGTGTGCACGGCCGGGCTCTCTGGGTTCCGCGCCTGTCGGCGTCGGCGTTGTCGCGTGCCAGCACCGCGCTGGTCCGTCGTGGGCGTCTGACCCCCGGTCAGGCTGGCCCCTCCTCCCAAGGGCCCGGGGGCCCTCGACACAACGTGTCCTACGAGCTGTGGTGGAGAGACTGGGGTGCAGAGGCCTGAGCACGGGGCTGGGCGTCTGCGCGTGTTCTGAAGCCCTTGGCCTGCACCCACCTCCCCTCGTTGACACGCACGGGCCACGTGGCCACGTGTGCGTGTACGTGCACATCTGTGGTGGGTTGTGGGACGTGTTCAGCCTGAGACCGCAGGGGCCGGGCCGGTGGGGGCGGGGTCGGGGGAGGGGGCGGTGGCCGGGAGGAGAGGGAAGGGCACCGACGACGACGTCCGTCCTCCCAGTTCCAGGACCACGTCCGGGCGTGCGGCAGATGCCGAGTCCCGTGCAGGTTCCGTGCTGTCGGCTGCCCCGAGATGGTGAGTCCCGTGGGCCCTGGGTCCGTCCGCCGGGGGCTGGGCGGGTGCCCGTCGATCCTCGTGAGTGGGCGGAGCCTGCAGAAGCGTGCCGCGTGCCCTCTCCCCGAATGCCGGATCTGCCGAGCCTTCAGACTGGCCTCCTGGTTTCCCTCCCGTTTCTGCTGCCTTGTCCACCTGCTCGGCCGTCAGGTGTCCCAGCCTCAGTCAGGGCTCGCGTCCCTCTGCTGAAAATGCCCAGGGCCTTGTACCTCCCTGGTGTCTGGTGAGCGTTTCTGGCCTCGGCCGCACACTGTGACACGTGCCCACCCCCCCACCCCCTATCCCCCTGCCCTGTTTTTGTACCTTCCCAAAAAGAGCACCTCGTGTCACCGGCCTCACATCCAGGGCAGCCAGAGATCCGTGCTGCCTGCACACAGGTCCTGGACCCACCTGCCTCCCCTACTTCCGTGGCCTGTGTGGCCCTGGCTGCCTCTGATGTCGTCTCTGCACCAGTCACTGGCTTGGCCGTCCTTGGGCACACTGACCCGTTCCCGCCTCAGGACCTTGACCTGTCAGCTTCCGTGCAGCTCCCTCAGGCCTGGGCGGTTCTCCGTCCACTCGGCCTCTACCGTTTTCCCTGACCGTCTGTCCCCCAAGGGGCTCTCTGAGGGCCTGGGGAACGGCCGGTGCTCTGTTCCTCAGAAACTTCCAGGGGTGGTAGCCCCGGCTGTGCTGTCACCTGGTGCCTTGACACCCGGTGTCTGGTGTCCCCTCCCACCGTTGCTCACTGTTTGGTGACATGGTGGCGGTCCGTTCCCACGCAGGCCCTGGGCCCCCCGCCCTGGACGCCGCCCGAGGCCAGGCCTGGCCCCGGGTGCCGCAGCCACCGTCCTGCCAGCGGCCAGAGTCCACCGCGGCCTGAGTGCAATTGCCGCTGAGGGCGCGTGTCGTCTTGAGCCTGTTGACCTCATCCTGACCTGAGGCCTCACAAACGCCCCTCCGGATTGGCAGGGGCGTCCCGTCAGAGCCCCGCTGGGGAGCTGCACCCTGGGCGCTGTGCCTCACGGGGCCTCTGTTCTTTCCTTCGTTTGGTGTTTCGGGAGCGTTTAGCTTTTTTAAATTTGTCGTGAAGTCTCAGGAGAAATTGGCTGTCGGGTCAGAACCGTACGATAAAGAGGATTTGATGAAGCTTCGCTTTACTGGTCCCCCCCACCCTCCACCCCGGGCAGTTTTAAACCGTGTCTTCTTTCCTGTTACTTCACATAAAAGCAGACGAGTCACCGGGAAGGTTTGGATTTTGGAGAGACAGTGATACCAGCGACAGGTGACGTGCCGGCAAGTGAATGACGCGGAGGCGTCGCCGCACCTTGCGGCACGTCCGTGGGGCTCTGGCTCCGAGCCGAGTGCCGGTGCGGCGCCGTGAGCCTCCCCGTCTTCCCTCTGCAGGTGGAGAGTGAGAAGCAGCAGCAGCACGAGGCCCAGTGGCTCCGGGAGCACCTGGCCATGCTGCTGGGCGGCCTCCTGGAGGCCAGGCACCCGTCGGGGGCCGATGGCCGCTTCCTGGGCCAAGGCGAGGTCGGGGGCTGGGAAGCCGGCACGCTGCACCCCGAGGCCGAGCTCCCCAAGGCCGCGGAGCTCCGGCAGCGGTGTGAGGCCCTGGAGAGGAAGACGGCCACCTTTGAGAACATCGTCTGCGTCCTGAACCGGGAGGTGGAGAGGGTGGCCATGACCGCCGAGGCCTGTGGCCGGCAGCACCGACTGGACCAGGACAGGATCGAGGCCCTGAGTAACAAGGTCTGGGCCCGGGGCACCCTGGGCTAGTCTGGGCGGGCCTCAGGGCATCACGGGGCCTCGGAGCCGGGATTTCAGGGATGGCCCCTTGAGTTCCAGCGTGACGCTCCTCCTGCCTCTCCGCTTCCGTGTCTGAGCCGGAGTCCCTCTCGGAGCCGTGTGCACCGATGGGCCTGACGTGGGGTGCCGGAGGCCTCTGGGAGGTGGCCCCTTCTCTCGGGCCTGTGGGTTCCACAAGTGCGTTTCCTGACACTGAGCTCTCGAGTCTCGGGCGCAGGTGGGGTCGGGGGTGTTGTGGGGACGGAGCTCCCCTACGAGCTGAGCCCAGTCAAGCCCCGGGCACTGGGAGAAGCCGTCCTGCTCGAAGTCGGTGGAAAGGTGGGCGTGGGGACACTGCCCTAAGCGCCGTCCTGCGAAATGCAAGGTGGCCTCTGAGGCCCGCGGCCCCTCCCGCCGGCACCCTCACGGGGCCCCCTGCGCCCCCAGGTGCAGCAGCTGGAGAGGAGCATCGGCCTGAAGGACCTGGCCATGGCCGAGCTGGAGCAGAAGGTCCACGAGATGGAGGCGTCCACCTTCGACGGCGTGTTTATCTGGAAGATCTCGGATTTCGCCAGGAAGCGCCAGGAAGCTGTGGCTGGCCGCACGCCCGCCATCTTCTCTCCAGGTGCCCTTCTGGAACCTGTCCTCAGAGCTGCTGGTGTCCGAGTTACTCGCGCGCCCTCGGGCTGGAGGCCCCTGCTGTGCCGGCAGCGCCTCCGCGGGAGGACGCTGGGTGGGCGGGTGGCGGCCTGGGCCGGGACTCCCCTCACGCCCGGAACTTCGGGCGGGTACTCGCAGGGGTGTTCCCTGGAAGGCACCGCTGGGGAGGAGGCGGTGCTCGTCCACGCGGCGGGCTCCCTTGCTCTGCCAGGGCCACGTGCGGCCCACAGCCCTTCCTGCCGAGCCCGGCCCCCCACCCCACGGGCGCCCTTTACCGTTTACTTCGGTGAAGTTGCTGCCGTGGTTATGTGTTCGGAGCCCGGGCGAGCGGGGGCAGGGGCAGGGCGCCTCTCCTGCTGGCGGGTACAGGGCCGCAGGCAGGCCCACCCGTGACCGCGCCGTCCCCTGTGCGGAACCGGACGCTCACGCTCTGTCTTCCTGGCTGGGACAGGCGACTGCCGCGTGGGGAGCGGCGTGTTCGGGAGGCCGGCCCCTCTGCACTGGATGCGAGCAGGCAGCTCCTTTTGCTCACGCGTTTCCTCGGGAGTGGGAGCATGCCTGCCGATCAGCTTTCCTCCAGGTCCAGCTCTGGCGGAACCTGATAGAGAACTGAGCGTGAGCTCCAGCTGGGGTGGCCCCGTGACACGCCCCCGGGAGACGCTCGTCTGTGCTCAGGCAGAGCTGCACAGCCGGAGCGGGCTGGTGTCCGGGGAGCCGAGGGAGGGTGGTTTCCGGGGCCACGGGCAGGAAGGCCGTGAGGGCCGCTCCTGGGGGTGCCCGGCCTCGTGCCGTGTCTGGGCTCCTGTGTGTCTCTGGGTGCCATGCTGGATGTTGGGAACGTCGCCGCTGGCTTGTCCCAGGGTCTCCCCCACTGTACCCTTTCCAGGCCCCGGCTTAGGTCTGACCACGGCCTTTTGACCAGAGCCAAGCCCCCCGCCGCCCTGAACTTCACAGCTGGTTCTGTTTTGGGGTTACATTTAGGGTTTTTAGAAATGCTGTTTTTTAATGTTTACTTTTGAGAGCAGGTGTGAGTGGGGGAGAGACAGAGTCGGGAGGGCGGACAGAGGCTCTGAAGCGGGCTCTGTGCTGAGAGCAGCGAGTCTGACGCGGGGCTCAGATCTGGGCACGAAGTGTGAGATCGTGACCTGAGCTGAAATTAAGACTTGGACGCTCGACCAGCTGAGCCACCCAGGCGCCCCTAGAAACGCTTCTTCTAATCACCTATTTTTCTTTTGGGCGTTTGTTCTCGCTAGGAACTAACTGCGTCCTTAGAGGAGAAGTACGTGCCCCCAACCTGGGTGTTGTCCCTGCGTTTCTGTTCCTTGCGGGGAGCACGAGCCCTCGGCCTGGCTTCACTGACGCTCCCTCCCGTCCCCCCTGCAGCCTTCTACACGAGCAGGTACGGCTACAAGATGTGTCTGCGCATCTACCTGAACGGAGATGGCACCGGGCGCGGGACGCACCTGTCTCTCTTCTTTGTGGTGATGAAGGGCCCCAACGACGCCCTCCTGCGGTGGCCCTTCAACCAAAAGGTACGCGAGGCTGTCCCAGCGGCTGCTCCGGGGGCCCCAGTGGGCGGCAGGCTGTCAGGATGGGCCCTCAGGCTCCTGGGCCCAGGGCCAGGGAGCTGGGACGTCACCCAGTCGGCCCCGGGGCTTCCGGCCACTTAGGGCCAGCGGTTGCAGATGCCGCCTCGGGGCTGGTTTCAGAGGGAGGGCCACGGCTGGAGGCCGCACCTGAGGCTCTTGCGTCATAGTTGGGCTGAGGGATTGGAGGTGCCGGTGCCGTTGTCCTTCCCCTTCGCCGTGCCGGGCCAGCCCCGTGGTCTTCCTGGTGGAGGCAGCGCATCTGAAAAGTGCTGTTCCTCGGGGAGGGCGGCAGGTATTCTGTGAGCCCTCTGGTAAGGAAACGTTTGCCACGTGAACATAAGAAAAGGCACCACGATGCAGCTCCACGTAGCCCGAACTGTAGCCTCGGATCCCAGGGGTTGGTCCCAGAAAGTGCCGGAGCGCGGATCACCCAGATGGGGTTGACACCCGGTAGCCGTGGAGCGGGGGGGCCGTGACTCAGTGTTGTTCCTCCGCGGGGCGCTCTCCCCCAGGTGACCTTAATGCTGCTTGACCAGAACAACCGGGAGCATGTGATCGACGCCTTTAGACCCGACGTGACCTCGTCCTCCTTCCAGAGGCCAGTCAGTGACATGAACATCGCGAGCGGCTGCCCCCTCTTCTGCCCCGTTTCCAAGATGGAGGCCAAGAATTCCTACGTGCGCGATGACGCCATCTTCATCAAGGCCATTGTGGACCTGACGGGGCTCTAGCCGCCTCCCACCAGGGTCAGGGGTCAGGAGCAGCCGGGCCCGGCGGCTCGGTGAGGAGCCACCACGCTGGGCCCGAGCCTCGCCGCGGGTGGGCGCCTGCCGCCTCCGTGGCCCACCGGGATGGGGCCGCCTCCTGGGAGAGGCCGCTCAGCCCGGGCTGCGTGGGGTGGGCTGCAGGCCCGTCGGTCCCTCCGAGGGCTGTCCGTGTAGGTGCTCGGGGCAGAGTGAGCGGAGCGGGCCAGGTGGGCCGGCACCTTGTCTTGCCCTTTGGCCCCCGGAGAGAAGGGACGCGCTCGGGCCTGGCCGCTGCTCTGAGGAGAGGTCCTGCTGTGCAGGCCAGCGGGCAGGGAGGGCGCTCTGTGTCCTCAGGGCCTCCCGTCAGCCGCCCCCGGGGCAAGCGTGGGGTGCACGTTGGGCCCTGCTGCGAGACGTGTCGCGGTAGCTGCCCCGTCGGGCTGTGGAGGAGTCGTTATTAAACTGTTGAATCTCTGTGGTGAGTGGTATCCGTTTGCCTCTGGCCTCGGTGGCATTGACCCTCACGGGGGCCTCCTGGCTCTCTGCCGTCCCTCGGTCCCTTCCCTACAAGTGCCCTGTCCCTTCCTGGGTCACCAAGTCCCTGAGCAGTTACGTGGGTTCCCTGACACTCCATGCTTGTTCCTGCAGGCCTTGCAGAAGCCAGCCGTTCTCCTTTCTGGAATCGTCTTTGCTGGCCGGCTCCTCCTCCCTCAGGCCTCCCCGGGGGCTGCCTTGAGAGCAGGTCCACATGTGGGCCCACCCCTCCCCTCCCCTCCCCTCCCCGCAGGGACCTCTGGCCGTGGAAGAATGGCCAGTAGCTTTTGCATTTGGGCATCCGACGAGCTGTGTTGCCTCCCCGGAACCGGGTCTCCTCCAGAACCAGGGGTTTCCTCCAGTCGGCAGCCAGTGGTGCCAGCTCCCAACCGCAGACCCGAATCTCAGTTCGAGCGGGGGCCTCGGCCCCACGGGGTGCAGCGCTGGGGCAGACTCGGGGTCCTGGCCGCCGGCTGTGTGCCACCCGGGTGGTTCCAGAGGGCCAGGCTGGGGGCTGCCCCGGGGGCCTCTGTAGAGAACATGTGACGTGTCGGACTCCCCCTGACGTCCCTGAGAAGTGACGAGACACGAGCGCCAAGAGGAAAGAAACCGGCCCCTGCGGCCACCTCCGAGGACACAGAAGTGCACACGTCCCGCGTCGAGCGCGGTGGTGTTGAAACGTGGCGGAGAAGCTGACGTCCTCCGAGGCCCTTCCCGCTGAGCTCTCCGGAGCGGCGTCCTCACGAGTTTGTGTCTTTTGTTTTCTCACAACCGAGACCGCAGCGCCGTCTTCGCCGTGTGAGCCCCCCACTTGCCCCCGCCGCCCCCACGCTCCCCGGCAGGCCGCCCGCGTCCACGGCCCGACCCCCCCGGTGACGGGGTCCCCGAGGTGCACAGGCTGTCGTGGGCAAGAGGCCTGTGGGCCGCGGGCCGCGCCTACTCTGCTCCTGCAGGACGCAGAGCATCGTCTGCCCTTGTCCACTTGTCCACTTGTCCACTTGTCCACTGGGCTGTCGGTCTCGTTTTCCTGCCAGTTGGCGAGAGTGCCCGATGCTCCTGGAGGCCGGTCGTTAACCGTGTCAGGAGCATGTTTGCGACGGGAACCTGAGGTGTAGAATTTCCTTGGTGAGCCGTGCTTCTGACCAGCTTATTCAAGAAGTCCCGTCTTCCCAAGGAAACGTTCGGGTATTTTTTCTGATGGTTTTTAAAGTTTCGTCTTCAACACGTTGGGCTTTACTCGGGAATTTGTTTATGGGGTGTGTACATACGTCTCACTTTCTGTTAGGCCGGCTCGGAAAGGTTTTTGCCCACGGGGACGGGGTGAGGGAGAAGTGAACGGCCGAAGGAAGGTGTGACCTTGTTTTGGAAGGGGGAGGGCGGGTTGGGGGGTGGCCACCGAGCAGACGAGGGCCCTGCCGGGGTGCCGGCCCGCAGCCGCCTGCTGGTCCTCCCTTCCCTCCAGGGCAGCTCGGTCCTGCGACCTCGCCCAGACCTCACCCACCCACCGGGGGCCCCGGGCTGTGGGTCTGGAGAGCTCGCTGGGCGAGCTCCGGACCAGGAGCGGGGCGCAGGGTGGGGCTCCGGGAGGAGCGGGTACAAGTCTTGGCCGGACCGAGGGCGCCGTCCCCTCTCCCTTGCAGGGTGCTGCTGCTGTGGGGACACGCTCCTGCGGGGAGACCGGGGACCCCCGGAGACAGCACGTGCTCTAGAGAGGCACCGTGAGAGGCCTGTCCCCACCCCTTGTCCCGCAGCAGCCTTCCACGCCTGCTGTTGGGGCAGCCCCCTCCCCTGCCCTGCCGCTGGCAGGCAGGCGGTTTTCTGTCTCTGCGGACCGCCCGTTCTGGACGCGCACCCGCTCGCGGCTGTGCACACGGCCTTCGGCCCTCGCGTTGGGCTTGCTCGCGTGTGAAGTTGGCCAGGTTCCGCGGCAGGCATCGGGACTTCTTTTCTTCTGAGGCCGAAAGAGACTCCACGTACGGACAGACCACGTTTCATTGACGTGTCCGTTGATGGACCTCAGGCTGTCCCCACGTCGGCCGTCTTGAGCCACGCTGCCGTGGGCATCGTGTGCGGTTTGCGTGTGGACGCGGCCCGCCGGCGGAAACGGAGGGCTGCGTGTTGAACTGCCCGGTGGCCCGACGTTCCTCGTGGCATACTTTCCACGTAACGCCCTCGTTTCGCCTCCTGCTCCTCCCACGGTCTCTAGAATCTCGGACCCTTACTAGTTTTTAATACAAAAAGTATTTATTTAAAAACAGCGGCCACTGTGCCGCGTGTGTGGTTTTGGCTCACCGGTGCCTTGTGTCCTCCCGTGTCCCGTCCTGAGGACCTGTGGCTTCCCGTGTCCGGCTGTATTTTGATGCTGACTGTCTGGGTTTAGCATCGGGTTGACGGTTCTTGTTCCCGTCACCTGGAAGCCAGCCCTGCGCGCGGCCCGGGCCTGCACAGGTGAGGTCTGCTGCGGGTCGGTTCAGGTAAAGCACTCTCTCTCTCTCACGGCTTTTTACACCCGTCGCGTAAGGTTGATCTACCGTGTGTTTTGGGTGCAGTTCCGTCCGTCTTGCCACATGTACGGATTGATGGCCAGAATACGGGATAGCGCCGTCGTCCCTGTAGACGCCGCTGCGCTGCGGCCCCCGCACCTGTGACTCCCCAGCCAGTGCCCTGCTCTCGTCACCGTGGCTTGTCCGAGGGTGCCGTCAGTGCGGCCCGACAGTGTAGAACCTTCTGAGGCTGGTGCCGCTCAGCAGGATGAATGCCTCGGAGGTTCAGATGTCGTGTGGATCAGAGATTTGTCTTGTCTGTTTGCTGAGGAGCGTTCCAGTGCTCAGACGACCCGTCTGTCTGAGCATACACGTGTTGAGGGGCGTGCGAGTGGTTTCCAGATTTCTGTCGTCCTGCGTAGAGCTGCGCACGTTCGCACACAGGCTGCCGGGGAGCCCGCTTCCGTTTTCCCAGAGGGCTGGCCTGGCTGTTCGTAAAGGATACTTTGGAAGTTCCCGAACGAATGTCCCCAGTGTTTAGACACAGTTGATTTTTGGGTGTTGTCTTTATGTCCCATGAGCTCGATAAACGCACTTACTGGTCCAGGAGGTTGTTAAAGTGTGTGTTTTTGTAGCTTTGGGGGGATTTTTCACATAAACAGTCGTGGCATCTGTGAACAAGGACAGTTGTGTTGTCCTCCAGTCGGTATGTCCTTCACGCCTCTTGCCCACCGTGGCCCACCTGCAGAGTCCCCCGCTGGGAGACGGAGCCTGGGTACCAGGAGGGGCTGCCTGGGCCTCGTTCCTGCTCTTGGGAAGGTTCCCTCTTTCACCACCGGTACGATGTGACCTGCAGCCTGGAGCGATGCCTCCGTCAGGCTGCCGCAGCTCCCGTCCGCTGTTCCTGCTTCGCAGAGAACTTTGTCATGACTTGGGTGCTTTGTGAGATGCTCTCTCTATGGCAGGGGTTCCGCCCAAGTGTTTTCCTCTGTTTTGCTGCTGTAGGAGCCGACATTGACTGGTCTCTGAGTGTGGAAGCAGCCTTGCGTTTCTGGATTAAACCCCATTTGGTTGTGGCATACTCTTCATTTTATGTTTCTGGATTTGGTCTCACAATCTCTTGATTTTGCAACTCCACTCGCCAAGGATGTTGAGCTATAATTGTCTTGCTTGTAGTCTGTGGTTTCCATGTCGGGGTGACGGTGGTCTTAGGGAGAAGGCGTCTGGAAGCATTGACGTTGAGGTTTGTTTCGTGACTCGGGCTGTGGTCTGTCTTGGTGGGTCGTCCGTGTCCACCAAGGATGTGTGTCCTGCTCTTGCTGAGTGGAAGGTTCTCCGCAGCTCAGGTGAATCGAGTTAGTTGGTGGTTCTTACAGGCCCACTTCCATCTCCCCCAAAAAGACACGTTGAATCCCCAGTAACTCAGAATGTGATCTTAATTGGCAACAGGGTCTTTATAGTGACAAACAGCTTAAGAGGAGGCATAGGGTGGGCCCAGTGCAGTGTGATTGGGTGGCCGTATAAAAAGGGGAGGCCCAGGGGCACCTGGGTGGCTCAGTCGGGCAGGCGCCCAGCTTCGGCTCAGATCGTGATCTCACGGTTTGTGGGTCCCGGCCCCACATTGGGCTCTCTGCTGTCAGCGCGGAACCTGCTTGGGATTCTCTCTCCCCCTCTCTGCCCTCCCCCACTCTCTCTCTGTCTCTCACACGTTAAAAAAAAGTTATTTAATAAAAAAAGGGGTGGGGAGATTTGGACACAGACACACACACAGAGACGGTGGTGGGAAGGGACCCAGGGGGAGGCCAAGTGAGGACGGAAGGTCGGACCGCAGAGTCAACAGACGAGGACACCCGAGGACGGCCGGCCCCTTGGCAGCTGGAAGAGGTGAGGGGGGTCTCCCCGCAGTGAGCACGCGGACTCGTGGCCTCCAGAACCAACAGGCTGCCCCCCCCTCTCCCGGGCGCGGGGTTCCCGGTCACAGCAGCCCCGCAGGTGCGTGCGGTGGCCGTTCGGTTCGGCCCCGAGGCAGGACGCCGGCTCTCGCTGCCGGCGGCCTCTGCTCTCTGTCCCGCCGCGTCGCTCCGGCTGTGCTGAGGCTCTTTCGCGAGCCACGCACACGTTGGGGGAACGTCTTTCATCCGTGGGCGGCGTCCGGCTTCCCCGGGAGGCTCCGTCTCCGTGGAGGCCAGTGCAGCCGGTCAGGTTTCCTTCGCGGAGGGTTTTTATGGCTTGTCTCCCCCGTCCTCTTGCGTCCCGCCCCCTGACAGCGTGTTTGACGTGCTTGATGAGCGGCGGGGGGGGCCGGGGGGGCTCGTGTGTGTGGGTTTCCCCGGTGCTGAGCGAGGTGGGGGGGGTCCTTTACGTCGGTCCTCCGTCTGTCCCTCCGTTTCCTCTCTCCTGCCTGGAAGGACAGGATTTGAACATTTTTTAGTGCTGTTTTAGTGGTGGTTCTAAGGAGCACACCACTCTTTTGTTTTCCATGTTTATTTTTGAGAGAGGGAGCGAGCGAGCTCAGGGGAGGAGCAGAGAGAATCCCAAGCAGGCTCCGTGCCGTGCTGTCGGCGCACGGCCCGACGGGGGGCTCCGTCCCACAAACTGTGGGACCGTGACCTGAGCCGAGACCCGAGAGTCAGACGCTCAACCAGCTGAGCCCTCCAGGCGCCCCGCAGCACGCTCAACTCCTAACGGTTTACTCACGGACTCGATAGTTTGCACTGTGACTGGGATGTAGGCGCCTTACCCCCAGAGGTCCTTTATCGTCCCCCACGGGGCACCTGTCTAGACTGAAAACCCTCATCAGGCAACACTACCGCCTTCCTTTCAGCTGTCAGACGTGTCTTGAAGAACCCCGGAGGACAGGGGTCAGTCTGTGTCTGCGCCCTCATTGCTGGCGGCCCAGCCTCGTTCTGATGGCACTTACTCTTGTCGGAGGAGCGTCCGTCGCCGGCTGCGGAGTCTCTCCGTCTTCTTTCATTTGAGAACTTACCCCGCCTGTGTTCGTGAAGGATGTTTCACCGGACACGGCACTCTGGCTGCCAGCCTTTCCGTCTTTAACTGTGTCGCGGCTCCTCGAGGCCTCCGGGGCTGCCGGTGAGGGGCCTCTAGGGCAAGCACGGTCCTTCCCCGCCGGTCGGGGTTAGTCTGTCCGCGGTTTTCGGAAGCTCGGTGAGATGTGCCTGGCGGGGACGTCTTTGGCTTTATCCTGTTTTGGGCTCACTCAGCTTCTCAAATCTGTGGGTGTGGGCCTTCCGCCACATGGGACAAGCGTGCAGCCCTCACTTCTTCGGACCCCCGTGCTCTTTTCCTTTTGGGCCCCCAGCGGTACAAGTGCAAGACCTTTAGTTCTGTCCCCCGGGTCCCTGGGGCCTGAATCTCCTCCTGGCAGATTTTCTTTCTTTGTTCAGGTTGCCTAACTTCTGTTGACCTGTCGTCAGTCAAGTTCACAGACTCTTCTGTCGTCTCCATTCTGCTAGTCTGTCTAGTGAGTTTCAACGGTTTGGTGATTTTGACTTTCAGGCCTAACATTTCCAGACGACTCGTCTTGTGTCTTGTTTCTTTGCTGAGACTGTTAATATCTTTACATTTATTGCAAAATGTCTGTGATTGCTTCTTCGAGTGTTTTTCTGACCTTTACTTTAGAGTCTCAGAGAATTTCAACACCTATGTTTTTTCACCCTTGGCATCCGCTGAAGGTCTTTTCCTCTGAGTTGGCATCTCGATGGCTCCCTGCGGACCAAGTAATTGTGGGTTACATCATGGACATTTCGAACGTCACTTGAGCGGGTCTGGGTGTCGTCTGGATCCTGGGCGGCTGGGGCGTCTGCTCCACGGGCATTAGCTCTCGTCAGGTTTGGGCCCTCACCCACGGCGGTCTGTGGCCCGGCCAGTGTCGGCCCAGCTTCCAGGCCCCGGCTCTCTGGACCTGCCCTTCGGCCGGGATCGGGCGGGCCCGCAGGCTCGTGTGTCTGGGCGCGCGGCCGGGTGGCCAGCCTTAGCGGTCACGGCCACCTCCGCCTCCACTCAGCGGCCGTGACCTCCCTCTCGCCTGGGTGCCAGCGCCGCCCACTGCTCCAGCCAGAGACTCGGGGCTCTCGCTGCCCCACTCTGTCGTGCCCCTCCTGGGTCAGTCCACGTCGGGGTCCCCCCAGCGGCAGCCAGAAAGGGCACGGCAACGGGGGTTCCCTCAGAGCCACGGCTGTGCTCCGCGCTCAACACCGGGGGCTCCCGTAGCTGCCACGCTTGGTTGCCGCTGCTTGGTGCCACCGGGGGTCACCCGGGGCATGAAGAGAAGAGAAGAGGCCCGGGCATTTCCACTCCGTGAGCACCAGGGGCTGAGGCCACAAGGAGTCCGGGCCGGCGCGGACACCGAGCGCGTGTTCTGCCCTCACTTCCCCTCGCCCGCCACTGCTGGCGCCGTGCCACAGGAGGGCCGGGATCTGCGTGCCTGTACCCTCTCGCTGGGACCCACGACCTCCCCCACAGAGCTGTAGGGTCTCGGGATCCTCGCCGGCCCGCATCCCGTGTGTCCGCTGCTGCCTCCGGCCAGACTTCGGCACGCGTGTCCCGAGGACGCGCACGAGGACGCTCTCAGGCCGTCTTCCGTCTTCCTGCGCGCCCGCCCCGCGCCCCTGCTGCCCGCCCAGCCTTCTGCACCCGCCCGCGGACTGGGCCTCGCTTCAGGCTCACGCCCACTTTTGTCCGTCCGGCTCCTTTACGGTCCGTGTGCTTTTCTTACCCCTGTGTTTTTGTTCTACAGGTTTTGCTGTTTCCGTGAGGACTTTAACTTCGACGTATTTTAAGTCCTCTTCAGAAAACCGCCCACGCTTATGGCTTATCAGGAGCACCCGTGCACTTGTGGGGCTCACTGGCGACTCTTCGTGGCAGAAGCCTCGTGGCTCTGGCTGCTCGGTCTCGGGCATGCGCACGTGGGCAGTTCCGGGTTCTGTTCTTCTGCCCTTGCCTCCGGGTCTCCCTCCCTGTACTGTGTCCGGCGGTTCTGAGATGGGTCCCTGTTGTTTCCACGGGCTGGAGCGCCCACTTTGGCTGTGCGGCCCGCACCGGCGGACGCTGGGCCCTCCGCCTCCCTAGCCGAGCCCCTCACGGGCGCTGCCCGGCTCTCTCCCTGTGGCCGGTGTGGCTCCAGCCCCGGCAGCCTCTGGCCGGCACCACCTCTGGCCCGGAGGGACAGCAGTTCCCAAGGGCCTGTCCACATCTGCCGGCTTTGTCTTCTCAACGGTGGCAGAGGTGGCCGTGCACCGAGCGGCCGACAGCTCAACACGAGCTCCGGGTGCAGCCAGGCGCAGAAATCAGGCCCCTGCCGCATCGGCGCCCCCACCCGTCTGCCACCCGTCACCCAGGACATCCGCTGGTGAACCCCCACGTCGGGCCAGCTCTGCCCCATGTCCCCATGCCGCGTGCCGTGCCCGCAGAACTCGCCCCCATCCCTGCCCTGCCTGGGCTTCCCCCCGCTTCTCCAGCGTACAGGTCGGGCGCCCCCTGTACGTCTCCCTGCCGGGGGCACGCACACGTGGTGGGCGCGCTCTGGCGTTTTCTGCACGCCGGTGACCTCGTCTGCTCAGAGGTTGTGGGGCACGGCCGCCGAGGAGGCAGCCTTGAGCCACACTGCCTCCACCAAAGCCTCGAGCGTCCTGCTACCCGTCAGGCAGGCACGAGAGTCACGTAGACACCACCGGGCCCCTCCCTGCACACAGAGATCGGACGGCGGTGTGCTGTTGCCAGCTGTTTATTTGGGCCCCAAACGGGTGATCGGTGACATGCAGTTTGCCTGGGCCCACGGCGGACTGACCCGTGCTGTCGGCCCCGCTGCCGCACAGACCGATTCCCTGAGGAAACACCGCTCCGGGCGCACGGGGCGAGCCACGGGTCACGTGTGGTGCTGACGGCCCCAGGACCCAGGCCCTGGGGAAAAAGAGTGGGTGAAGGGTGGGGCCCCCAGCGTCCGGTGCATCCCACGCCAGCCAGGAGGCTGCGCCGGTGCTGGACGTCGTGGCCGTGGGAGGTGGCGTGGGGCGTGAGCGTGGCGGGCGGGGGTCAGGCTGCCCGGTCTGCAGCCCCGCCGAACCCCCTCCCTGAGGCAGTTCTGTTCCCGGCTTCTCTGCCCACCACACGGTCTGGGCGGCGTCCGGACCCTTGGGAAGGGGCCGTAGGCCTCTGGCGTCTTCGGCGGGTCCCGGCGGCCCAAGGACACCCGGGACGCTCCGGTCGGCCAGCGCCCCCCTCAGCGCTTCTGGCTGGCAAACCAGGAGAAAAACGGGTGGGGACGAGGACGCGGGGCCTGGTGGATGCGCACGGTGCGCGGCGAACGCCAGGCTTTGATGGTGGCATCGTCGCTGGCCGTCAGCAGCAGCTCCTGCTCCTGGGGGCTGAAGACCACAGAGTTGACCACGTCCTGATGCCGCAGCTTCGCCAGGCAGATGTTGTAGTGCCGGTCCCAGATGTAGCCGTGCCGGTCTTCGGCCCCGCTGCGGGAGAGCCTGGCGTGAGCCCCCCGCCCGCCACACCCGGCCCGGCCCAGCCCGGCCCCGGCCCCGGCCCGCGCCACTACCTGGCCACGAAGTCCCTGCTGACATCCAGGAAGATGAAGAAGCACTGGTCGTTGGGTGTGTAGGCGCGGTGGGCCCGCAGAGCCCGCTTCACCTCCCGCATGGTCTTGAGGTCAAACACCAGCAGGTCGATCTCCTCTGCGATGGGCGGTGGCTGCATGGGGTCGGCCACCACAGAACCGCTCGGCCAGGCTCGGCTGTTCACGTACAGATACCTGGGCAAGGGGCACCCTGCTTGTTACCAGGGGCCTGCAGAGCACCCCTCACCCCAGGACACTCTCGGGGGCCCACCTGTTGTCCGGGGACAAGCCCATGCCGATGATGTGTCCGTGCACGTCGATGACGTGGTCCAGGGCATCAAAGAAGGCATCTGAGCCCCGCCCCTCCCCCAGCACAGGCCCGGCTGTGGTCATCTGGTGTGGCAGGATCTGCTTAATGCCTGCGGGGGTGCCGGGTGAGGGGAGCAGCGTCACCTCGGCACCGGGAGCACATCTGAATCAGAGGCCCCCACGGAACACACCGTCCGGGAGGCTGAAGCGCGGCTGGGCCCCCCAGTCTCGCTCCCTGCGTGGCCACGGGACCCTGGCCTCCCCCCTCTCCCCCCAGTCTGCAGGGAAGCCTCGCCGTCCCTCCCCCCGCCCCGGCTCCAGCGACTGGGGAGGGCCTGCCCCCACTACCGATCTGGTGCGGCGAGTAGGTGAGGCAGCCCGTGGTGAAGACAAGGAGCTTGCGGGCAGCGGCTGTGCTGTGCTCGGGGGGCTTGGTGCGGCCCTGGGCCAGCAGCTCGGCCACCTGTGTCTCCAGCGCGTGCTCTGACAGCTGGGGCTGCGCCCGCCCGTCCAGGAGCCCGTCCAGGAAGCGCCGCAAGCCCTCCTTGGTGCGGGCCGGAGCCGGCCCTGGGCCCACCGCCTCGTCCTCACTGTCGCCGCCCAGGTCGAAGACGCGGCCGGGGGTGGCACCGTCATCCAGCAGGAGGTCCGGGCTGTCGAAGCGGCTGCAGTCGGCCACCATCACTGTGCGGATGGTGCTGGCGTTAAGGTTCTGGATCTTGAAGAGCCGCTTTACCACGTTGACGTTCTCGGACTCCACGTCCTGGGGGTGGGAGACAGCAGGTGGGCAGCAGGCCGAGGAGGCGACAGCCGCAGGGGGCACACGCGCCCGCACCTGGAAGGCGTTGTTGAGCCAGAGCACTGAGCAGGAGGTAATGTCTCCGATGCGGTGCAGGTTCCCCGAGATCAGGCTGGTCTCCGTGAGCCAGCAGCCAAACACGTCGTATGGCTTGTTGCGCACTCGGGACAGCAGGGCGAAGTTGTCTGGGAGGGGCGGAAGCGGGGACGGGGCTGTGAGGCGCGGGGCCTCGTGGGGGCGGGGCCTCGTGGGGGCGGGGCCTCGTGGGGGCGGGGCCTCGTGGGGGCGGGGCCTCGTGGGGGCGGGGCCTCGTGGGGGCGGGGCCTCGTGGGGGCGGGGCCTCGTGGGGGCGGGGCCTCGTGGGGGCGGGGCCTCGTGGGGGCGGGGCCTCGTGGGGGCGGGGCCTCGTGGGGGCGGGGCGGGGTTGGCCGAGACAGCCCGCCCACCCCAGGCCGGCTCTCACCTAGGCTGATGACTGCGATCTCACCAGACGAGGAGTTGTGGGGCCCCAGGAACACCCCGGACGCCAGCAGCAGCGAGTCGTCCTGGTTGAACTGGGAGAACTGGGTGTAGCTCCAGTTATAGGGCCGCATGTCCGCGCTGTGCAGCAGCGAGACCGTCAGGTCGTTGTTCCAGATCTGCGTGGGGGCTCAGTCATCTAGGGGCCTCTTGTGCCCACCCTGCACGTGACACGGGGGCCCATGCTGCAGGCCCCTCTCCCAGCTGAGCTCGTGCCCAGAAACCACCACTGGGATGCTGCTCCTTGCCGCAGGCTGCCAGCAGACCCGAGGTGTGTGGGTCCACAGGGTCGGGCTCCTCACTCTCCATTAGCAGTGAGGGCCCCCCACCCGGCCTCCTTCCTATGAGCCCCAGGTCCTAGCGGAGATGCTGCTCCCTGGCGGGCTGGGCTCACCTTCACCGTGCAGTCCTTGGAGCAGGAAGCAAACTGGTAGCCGGAGTGTGAGAAGCTGAGGTGCAGGACCTGGTCCGTGTGCTCCTTGAGCGTCTGCACTTCCACGCAGGGCACCGTGTCGTAGAGCCGCCGAAACTCTTCATACCAGGATGTGGCCGCTGGGGGCGGGAGGGGGGGAGCAGTCACTGCTGGGGCCCTGAGCCTCCTTTCCCACAGAGGCCAGCCACCCAGACAGCATGGGGGCCAGCCCTGCTCCTGGAGGACGCTAGTCACCTCAGCTGCAGGGCTGTCCCCCCCCCCCACCGCCCCCCACCAGGCCCTGTGCTCAGGCATGGACTGGCTGTCCCCCGTCCGTGTGCGGGCCACACGGTGCCTTGGTGACCGCTGTGCAGATCTGGGCGGTGGGGGGCCAGCGTGGTGGCTTCAGAGGGTCCACATGGCAGCATGTGAATGGCCCTGTCTCCCGCCCAGCCAGCCTGGGGGACCATGGGGCCACGTGCAGGCCCTGACCTGGGTGCCGGGGCACGTCGCGGGCCACCTGGTAGTGGCGGTAGAACTGCTCCCTCCACAGGAACTCATCCCGGGACACGGCGTGCCACTGGCGGCACACCAGCCCAGCAGCAAGCACGTCGGCCGGGCCCAAGCTCAGGAAGATCTGGTAGACGAGGCTGTCAGGGAGCAGGGGCGCACCCCCCTCGTCCATTGTGACATTCTGCCGGGGCAGCCCTGAAACCCACACGCGGTCCCCTTAGTTGCCAGTCGCGCTGTGGGAAGGGACCCGGGCTGGGGCGACTGCCCTGCTGGGAACCCCACGGCACTGACAGTGTGCAGGGGGCCAGCTGACACTGCCCACCCGGCTAAGGGTCCGACAGCTTCCCCAAGCCCCCTGACCCCACACTCGTGACGGGCCCCCCCGCAAGTCCTAGTGATCCTCTGGAACAGGCAGCTTCTGGGAGGGCAGCAGACCCCTCCCAGCACCTCCTGGCCTGGTCCAGCCTGAAGTGGGAGTATGGGGAGGCCCCTCTGGGCCCCAGATCTGATCTCAACCCCAGAAGGGTCCTGGTCTGGGGCACTGGCCTTCTGGGTGGGGCCCTCTGACGACCTCCCGCTCATGGGCCCAGAGAGACATGTGGACGCCTAGGCCGGTGACTGTTCAGAGGCCAAGAAACGAAGAACCGGTGACCCGCACGCACTCCAGTCACTCTGACCTTGTAGACCCAAGGCTTCAGAGCTGTCAGCTTGGGACAGAGATCCTTCCGAGAAGAAGCTGGGGCCGGTGGGACGAGGACCAGACAGCCCGCCCCAGACGCCGCCAGGGGCACCAGCCGGCCCTTGGCCTGTGCCTTGTGGTCTAAGGGAGCCCTGCCAGGCGGTCAGCGGGCCAGCGCGGCCCCTGCCCGGCGAGCTGTGGGCGGGGCGGGGGCTGCCAACGTCCCCTCCCACCCTCCTTCCGAGGGGCTCCGGGGGCGGGGCCTCGGCTCGGCCCCCGGTCCCGGCGCGGCGGCTTCTGCGACACATTCATCGGCAGAGGGCGCGGCCGAGGCCGAGGGGCCGGAGACTGGGGGATGGGAGGGCGGGGGAGGGCAAGGAGCCGGAGACCGGACGCGGCCGGTTTGCGACGCTCCTCGGGGCCGGGGAGACGGGGTTCGGGGGCCGGGGCCGGATGACGACGCTCCCCGGGGCCGGGCGCACTCACCGCGGCCGCCTCTGCCCGGCTGTGCAGCCCCCGGCCCGGCGCCCGGCCTCGGCCGGCGGACCCGCTTCCGCCCCGCCGCTCCTGCCGCCGCGTCTCTATGATGGAGCCCGCCAGGCTGACGCCTCGAGCCCTGAGGCATCGATAGCCGCCGAACGCCGAGCACCCGGCAGCCTGCATCGGCAGTTGCTGCGCCTGCGCGCACCGAGCTCGCTTGAAACAGCGCCCCAGGCGGCCGGGAGGGGCGGCGGCCTTGCACGGCAGCCAGTGGGCGGGGCTGAGACCTATGCTCGCTGTAGAACGCGGGTTCGAGACCTGGCGCTGCCGCTGGCAGCGGCTGGGGCCCTGGGTTAGGGGGTCATGGACAAAGAACCAGAGGTCAACTAGGACTCTGTAAGCAGGATATGGAGCCAGGGCCCTCCCAGGAAGTGCAGAGTCGAGGAGGCTAGGGATGGACTCTTGCTGGGGGCGAGAGGGAGGGCAGGGTGCTTGGTAAGGCTGGAGGTGGGCCGACGCGGACTTTCTGTGACAGGCTTCCGGGCGACACTGGTCAGTGGACTCTGACCCAGGGCTTGGCCGTCCTGCCCTGGGCCTCCCCCACTCTGGTCACTGCCACTGCCATGCTGACCCCCAGGACTGCTCTCCTCTTGACTCTGCTCCTGGCTGGGGGCTCCCTGAGCAGGAGGGCTCGGAGACCCCTTCGACCCGCGTCTCCCATCAGCACTATCCAGCCGAAGGCCAACTTTGATGTTCAGCAGGTAGAGGGACAGGTGGGTGGGCGGGAACTCATCTCGCTTTTCAGGGGTCATCGCCTTGTGTTCTCACGTGACTTGCCCCTAGTTTGCAGGGACGTGGCTCCTTGTGGCGGTGGCCTCCTCGTGCCGCTTCCTGCAGGAGCAGGGCCACCGGGCTGAGGCCACCGCACTGCGTGTGGCTCCCCAGGGTGCAGCCATGGCCGTCAGCACCTTCCGGAAGCTGTGAGTCCCCGGGACAGACCCCTGACCCTGATCCCAGCTTTTCTCTGGCCTGGACCAGAGTCCTGTGAGGCGCTGCCCGGGTTGGGGTCCTTAATCCTGCCCTGGTAACTGCCCCCCTCCCCCCCCCCCCCAGGGATGGGATCTGCTGGCGGGTACGGCAGCTCTACAGAGACACAGGAGTCGCGGGGCATTTCCTGCTCCAAGGTGAGGGGAGGGCATGGGAGGAGGTGCAGGGCTGGGGGTCAGAAACTGCCTCAGCTGACTCAGCATTGCCCAGCCCGAGGTGCCCGTGGGCCGGTAGATGTGGTCGTCGGGGAGACAGACTACCGAGGCTTCGCCATCCTGTACCTGGAGCGGGCGCGGCAGCTGTCGGTGAAGCTGTACGGTGCGTCCACGCGGGAGCCCGAGCTTTGCGCACGCTCGGGGCCATCCGTGTGGGGCGGCCCAGATGGACACACAGACCCTCCCTGCCTCCCTGTATTCTGATTCTCTCCGGCTGAGCAGGGGTCGAGGGAGGAGCCCCCGCACATAGGCCCGCGTGTGGGGACAGAGGGGACGGGGAGGAGGGGTGGGTGGGTGCGTCCCGTGCGTCCCAAGCACACAGACCCTAGGCCCGGCGTGCCCTGCCTGCTCCCTCACCACGTGCCCAGGAGCCCCGTGTGCCCCACAGCCCGCTCACTCCCCCCGAGTGACGCGGCCCTGAGTGCATTCGAGCAGCGGATCCAGAGGGTCAACCTGACCGAGGACCAGATGTTGTTCTTCCCCAAGTATGGTAAGCCTCCCTCCAGGCCCCCAGTGGCCTGCCTCGCCCTCCCGCCTTGTGCCCTGCCCCAGCCACTCCTGACCCCTGCCTGGGCCCTCAGGTTTCTGCGAGGCCGCAGACCAGTTCCACGTCCTGGATGGTGAGTGGGCAGTGCTGGTGGGTGGTGAGGGGAGGGCACCCGCCCCCCGCCCCCCGCCCCTCCCTCTCTGGCTGAGTCTCGTCTCTGTGCCCCAGAAGTGAGGAGGTGAGTCCAGGGGGCAGCCCTGAACTCGGAAGGAGTGAAGACCCTGAAGGTGATGGCCCCCGCTGCCCCGTTCACTGAGCCCCGGCACCCCGCGGGGCAGGGCCACCCAGGGGGGGCTGGAGCCGCGCACCGCCCACGGGAGCGCAGGGGCACTGCTTTCATTAAACGCTGTCTGTCCTGGCCCCCGATTCCTTCCTTTCCTTCCCTTCCATGTCGGACCTGGACCCGGGCCTCCCTCTGCCCATCATCTCGTGGGCAAGTGGCACTGCTCCCCGGGGTGGGCTGGAGAGGAGAGCGCCGTGCCCTGCTGTCCCTGTGCCCTGGTCTCCTCTGCTTCGTTGGGTCCCCTGCATCGCCGTCCCAGCTCCCCCTCCCTGGTCCCTGTGTCTAAGCGCTCGTGCCCTGCTGGTCTTACTGGGCTGCCCTGGGTGGGCCCAGGTCCTGAGCCTGCCCCCTGCTCAGATGTTGGGGAGCCTTTTCTAGAGGGCTGAGGAGCTCTGTCCACAGGTTCTCCTGCTCGTGCTGACCCGGAGCTCCCTCCTGGGACAGGACAGCCACCGCAGAGGCGCAGGCAGGCAGACCCCCTCCGGGCTCCTGGATGTGGTGCCTGGGTCTGGGATGACTGGGATGAGCTGGTGTCCGTCTTAGTCGGGAGGCGGGGCTGTCCCCTGGCTGCCCCGGAGGGCTGGCAAGCGTAGATGGGGCACAGCACGGACCACCTGGGGCCGAGCCCTGGCATCGGGCAGCTAGGCGCCCGGGGTGGGGGTGGGGGGGGGGTGGAGATCACGAGGGTGGCCGGGCAGGGAGAATAAGGAGTGGGAAACGGAGGAAGCAGGCCAGCCTGATTCGTGTGCTAGGATTGGGGTGAGCCCGGGAGCTTGGCGTACAAGGGAGGGAGCCCACACCCAGGGTCTGAGCACGGTCACCAGGAACCAGGAGGATGGGTGGGCTTTGCTCTGTAGGGAAGATCTTTCCGGAATGTGGGAACTCCAAGGCCAGTGGGAGATTTAGGCAGGGGGAGGGAGGGGCTGAAAATGGGGTAACGATGTGTCCCCCACACAATGGCTGCCTGCAGGGGCCCTTCCGAGCGATGCCGGACTGTCGGGGGGGACATCGAGCCCTGAGGAGGATCTGCCTCCTCACGGCCCCCCAGGGTAGACTGCGCATCCTTTCCACACACTGGGGCGTCTCTCACTGCGGGTTCTCAGAAGTGAGGACATCCCTGAAAGAGAAGAATCGGGAAAACTGACCCTCGAGGTCAGTTCGGGAAGCCACAGGGCACTCGAAAGAAAACGAAGTGCCGAGTCACCCCACATGCAGCTCTCCCCCCAGGCCAGGACCCCGGGGGTGGGGCGTAGGTCCCACGGGGCTGGGGGACAGGTGCCCTGCGGCGAAGGGAGGGAGCTGTGGATCCCACCCGGTGCCAGGGGCCTAGCGGGCTGGGCCTAGACTCTGCTCTGCCCCTGCTGGTGAGAACAGTGTCCGGATTATTACAGCCGCGGTCAGCGCCCCCCTCCCCCCATGTTGCTAAACCGTCTTCTCCTTTTGCTGGAGGACACTAGCCAATTTCAGCAGCTCAAATGACTTGGGGGGAGGGTGCTGTGGCCTCACACGTGCCTACCCTGTGCCTGAGGGGTCTGTGGGCGTCCTGCTCCGGGATGGTGTCTCTGGGCTCTGAGGACACCTCCTCCGTGGGAGGCCGGCTTTCTCCTACTCCCCTCGGTGGGCGGCCTCCCTAAGCTTCACTGGGCGAGATCCAGGCCCCCGTGTCTGTGAGTCAGCACCCTGGGGTGCTTCCGGCTGAACGTTTCCCGTCCCGGAGAAACGTGCACCCCTCACCCCTCTGCCCCCCACAGTCCCCTGGGAACAAGGACAGCGTGGGAGGGGGCACCCCTCCAGCACTTGGAGGGGGGGGGTCTGAGGGCAAATGGCAGCCCCAGGCTGGAGCCAGGCTGGGGCTGGAAAGTCAGGAAAACGGGCATTAACTTGGCCAAAGCTGGGCCTGGAACCAGTGCCAAGCCCCCCCCCCCCCCCCCCGTCTTGGGACCCTCGAGGCGTCCACCTGATGAGTGCTTCTGAAGTACCCGCCCGGCCCCGGGCACAGAGGCAGGGCGGCGCCCTGTCTAGAGCTTGCCACTGGCTGATGGTGAGGCTGAGGGGGCACCTGGGAGCTGGGCCCCCCACCCTAGCCCCCCTTTCCTCCCTTGCCCCCAGTGGCCTCCTTCCCCGGGCTGCCGGGAACTGGGGCTGGGGACCAGGCCGTCCCAGGTGAGCTGTAGGCCACAGAGCAGGAGGACCACTGTCTGGTCCCATCTCTACATGCCCACTCGGTCCACTGGCCCAGTCCAGACCAGGAGGGTGGGCAGTTACTGGGAGGAGCCAGCCGCAACCCTCTGGGGGCTCCATGTCTGCAGTGGGTGGGGACCATGCCCGACTCCGCAGACTGGGGGTTGCCCACCCAATGTGTCTTGATGCCAGACTCCCAGGAAGACAGATAGATAGGGCTGGGAGAAGAGGGGGAAGCGGGGAGCCCTGGCCCCCAGGATTTTGAGGGAGGAGGGCAAAGGAAACTGTAGCCTCCCCACATGCCCCACATCCCAGAGATCCACAGCAGAGCTGGATACAGTGCACCTGTATCACATGGGCCGTAGCTCGGAGCTGGCCTTACCCCAGACAGTACCCTGCATGCCTCACCCCACGTCCCCCCGACAGAAAATGAGGGGCTCTGCTCTGGGGTGTGGGAGGGTTCAAACAGATCTCCCTCCAGGGTTTCTGGGAGGGCTGCACGTCCAGAGGGCGGCGCCAGAGACCCTCCCGAGTGACCCCAGGGCTGAGGTCCCACAGAGCCGGGGCTGCCCCTCCGGGTCTCCGACAGCAGGTCTGCGGGGGCGGGAGCGGAGTTTTGGGGAGTGGTGATTTCAGTTGTCATGAATTTTATTTCCAAAAAAAAAAAAAAAAAGTTTAATGCACCCTAATTGTCACAAAGCACGGGAAATAATTGTAGTTCTGAGTGAATTGTTTTTATGTAAAATAATGTAAATTATAGTTTGTATTTTGCCTTTTGATTCTAAAAGAGGATTTTTAATAACTTAGAAGAAAGAAAAATACCTTTAAAAGACGTATATAAACTAAATTGGCAGCCGCCGTTGGGGGCCTCGAGGAGGAGCACTGTCCTGGGAGCCCACCGGCCTTGCCGGGACTGGGGCGTGCTGTGTCCCAGGCCCAGCGTCCGCGGTCCCACAGGCAGGTACCCCGTTGGCCCTGTGGGGGGGACTGTTGACGCTCTGTGCTTGGCTCCGCTCGCCGGGCCTCACAAGGCAGCTCCGGGGGAGGGGGTGGGGCGCAGATGGGCCAGGTCCCTGCCTGTGGGGACACGGCTGGACATGGCTCGCTGCGGAGGGGACCGTCCACCTCCCTCCAGCTCACGGCAGGGGGCGTCACACGGGGTCGTTCCGCGCGTCCTGCTCCTGCCCAGCACTGCTCCCACCCCAGCCCGCGGCCGGGGTGAGGACCTCGGGGATCCCCGGACTCCAGCATCCCTCCCCGGTGTCCCTGTCGCCCGGGACCGCGTCCTCGGGAAGAGCGAGCCCAGAGCACCACGTCCGAGGTTTCGGGGAGAGAGGAAAGAAGCGGGGAGCAGCTGGGGGCGCTCCTGCTGTGGAAGAGAGGACGGGACGGGGAGGGGGGGCGGCAGGAGGGCTCCTGGGGAGGCCGGCGGGGAGGGGGGGGCTGCCGCGAGGGGGACCCGCGGACCCTGCCGCCTCTCGGGGCCGGCCGCGGGGACGGCGGTCGGTTCCCCGGCCCACGGGTCACATGCGGGGGCGAGCAGCCACTCCCAGCCCCCCAAACGGCGGGCGGCGGCGTCACGTGCGCACCCTCGACCAATCGAATTGGGGGCGGGAGGAGCCTCGCCGGGGCGGCTCCCGGCGTCCTCCGCGCAGCCTGGGACGCGCCGCACGGGTGTCGGGGCGTCGCGTGGGTCCCTAGGCCGGGAGGAGCGGGCGGGGTCCGGGAGAGCTGGCCCGAGCGGCCCGCCCGGCCTCCGCTGCGGCCGGCACGTCGTGGCCAGAGAAGGCCGGGCTGGGGTCCCCGTTCGGACCGCCGCCGCCCCGCCCCCGGGCTCCCCGGAGCGCGGGCGCCAAGGGGGCTGCTTTCGGGTGTTGGGCGGGCTCAGACTCGGGTCGGGATCCCCAGGGCAAGGTCGGCGCCTGCAAGGAGGGAGGCGTTCAGGGAGTCAGGCGTAGGAGCTGCTACGCCAGCTTCTGTGGGACGGTGATCGCTTTGGGAAGTTGCGGGCAAAAACGGGTCACTTGCACCTTGTCTCCTTGTGGGCCCTCTCCCCAAGTAGTAGAGCCACACCGAGCAGCGGGCAGAGCGAGCCCAAGGAATGCGGTGCTGCCCTGCAGGCTCGGTTCTCGAGGAGATGCTGGTGGCCGCAGCCCTCCCGACCCCTGACCCTCCCCCTGTCCTGGGGCCTGCAGCTGGCCCAGAGAGGTCTTGACCTCCACCTGGCAATGGGACTCGCTCCTGGAGGAGGAAGGACCAGGTGGCCCATGCCCTTCCATGCAGAGTGAGGGCCAGGACAGAGCAGAGCCATGAGGCTCCTCGCCTTGGGGGACGGGTGCTTTCCAAGTGTCCTGGCTGGGGCCCTCTTCCTCAGGACAGGCTGCTGGAGGCCCTGGGGGGGGGGGGGGTGGCCCAGGACAGGGGATGCACTTGACTGCCTACGTGGGAATGTCTGTTTGCTTCCCAGGCCCTTGCTCCAGGGGTGGCCAGGTGGGCTAGGTGCCCAGAGCCTGGGCCCTCTTGCGCCCAGGCCCGGTGTGCGGGGGCTTCCTGCCCCCTGCCCTCCCTCTGGCAGAGGGGCCCCTGTGATCCGCCCCTCAGTCACCTCTATCTGGGTATTCTGGCTGCCTGCCCCGCCACCCCACCACCTCTGGCCTCACTCTGACCCGCCGCTACCCCTGCCCCCCCCGTGACTGTAGGGCCACTTGGCCCTGTTCTTGCCCCACACTGTGATTTCAGGGACTGTGGAGCGGTGTGGGGGCGGCAGACCGGACTCTACACTGTGTTCCTGCAGCAGAACACTGTGCCCCTGACCTTTGGGACTAAAAAGGTCAAGCTCCCTGTGTGGGATGGAACATTCTGCCCTCCACCTGGTAGCAGGAATGCCGCTAGGCTAGGGCTAGGCTAGGGAGGCGCCTCGGGCCTCTGACCCCCTCGCTGGCATGGGACACTGGGAAGGGGTCCCAAGGAGGTGTGGAGCTGGGGGTCTCAGGAATCAGAAAGCAAGGTCCAGAAACATCCCTGGGAGCTAGTGGGCCCAGCAAGCACCCCCAGCACCTCCATTTTCTGCCCACCTCCCTTCCTGGGCTGGGACCCAGATGCCCTCCATCTTTGGTGGGCGGGATCTGAAGAGGGCCCGCCCCTGCCCAGCCCACCCCCAAGCCCTCCGCACCCACCTCTTCTGCCAGTCCTGAGCAGGAAGGTGCGGGGAGCACACCCCTGGGGAGGGGCACCTGCCGGGTGGGCCCATAAAGAGGTGAGTGTCTGAGACCACAGCGACAATGAGCATTTACTTCTCCGTCCCCGCTGACATGGGGCCTTGGCCTGCCCTGTGGGTGATGCTCATCCTGCTTAAAGGCCAGACCTCAAACACCCAGCCAGGCATGATCTCCGTCTTACAGAGTTTCCAGGAAGACCAGGTCTGGGGGCCAGGTTGGAGGGGGAGAAAGCCAGGGTCCAAGTGCAGGGAGAAAGGAGGGCCATGGTGGCCGGGGAAGGCACCACCCGGGGAACCCAGCATGGCCAGCCTGGTCTCAGTGTCCTCCCCAAAGATTCCTGGCATCCAGCAGAAAAGGGCCCCGAACAGACCTTCTGGGCAGCCGCTCCCTCCTGTAGCCCCTGCCAGTCCCCGTGAGGTGGGGACGTCTCAGTCCCTCTGCACAGATGGGGAAACAGGCTGGACAAGACCAGCCACTGGGCCAGGTCACTCTGTCCCTGCCAGACCCAGGGGAGCCCCCGGCTTGGCGCAGGCACAGGCTGCCTGGCGAGGGTGTCAGGGCTGCCCTGGGCTCTGCCGACTCCGGGTCCCCACAGTTCCAGGGGGAATGGTTTGTTGTCGGCCTGGCGGGCAGCACCCACAGGAAGACAGACAGTTCCTTGCTGAGCCCGTTCACTGCGACGTTCGAGAAGAATGAAAACGGCAGCCTTAAGGTGTCATATGCCATGACCCGGTGAGTGAGGATCCCTGACCTGTACCTCCAGAAGCCATGGCTTCATGACTCAGGTCCAGCATGGGCCCCCGTGCCATGTTCTCCCAAGATCCTCTTCCAAAAGTTCAGCACAGGCTGCTAGTGACCTAAGCCAGCTGTGGGGACACACACAAGAGTGGGGGGCATTCACCGGATCACAGACTCTGAAGGGCCTTGGGCGCTGATGGATTTCAGGTACAGCTGGATCCAGGAGCTCAAACAGTGTGATCAGTCCCCATCACCTCCTCCCTCTCTCTCTCTCTCAGCTCTGCTTGCCCTGGACTTCTGTTGTTCAGGGAAGTTCTCACCTCACAGGGATAAAACATCAGCCTAGGCTGATGTGCTTTTCAGGGTTTCAATTCCAGAAAAGAGATCATCCTGGTCGGCCTGGCAACGGCCTCTGACTGGCTCTCCTGGAGTCAGGTGCTCCTCCTGGATCAGTTGCTGCATCCAGGGTGACAGGTGGTCTGGTCGGTGTGCCTGGGTAAAGTGCTTGCTCCCTGGCTGGGAAGAAGTGGGGTGTCTTCACAGACAGCTGCCTGAAGTGAGGTGGAGGGGGGCGCAGCCCGCCCTTCGGGGGACACCGATGCCGCGAGGGTTTCCTTCCCCTCCCCAGATCTCCTGCAGTCCTGCCCCTGCCCCCTCCTTGCCCACCTGCCTGGCTGTGGGGGAGCAGAGGGCCCGGAAACCTCTCTGGCTAGGGCTCTTTGGCTCCACGTTAGATAAATGAGGAGCCCGAAACGAGGGGGGTTTGTCACGTAGACCAGGGTTAACGCTAGAAGCCGAGAGCCTCTGAGGGGCTCCACTCGGCCCCTGCCCTCGCCTGCCGGCGACCATCGTTGAAGCCACCTGCACCACCAGCCACCCCAGAATCCCCCACCAGAGCGGCTCAGACTCTCGGGGGCATCTGACTGGCCTGGTTCCTGCCAGAGGTTGATTACTGGGGGGACCGTGGGGGACAGAGAGCCCAGTGCAGATGCGGCCTCTCCCCGGCCTGCAGGCCAGGCTGCACCGGTTGCTGCTTAAACAAGCGCAGGCACCTGGAGAGGACCCCGCACTGCTGGCCGTTTCCCCGAGCACTGAGCCCGGGCGGGGGTGGTGGTGGGGGAACCAGGCCCCACACAGCAACAGCCGCCCGCAGCCCCCACCCCTCCCCGCCCCGCCCAGCTCCGCGAAGTCCACGGCTGAGGCCGGGGGGGCGCCGGGCAGTGCCCACTAGGCCCACTCCGTATTCCCAGAGGGGCCACCGTGGCCTAGAAAACCCCTCACGATGGCACACGCGTGCACGTTTCAGGTCCTGTTCCAGGTTGAGGAGGAGCTGTCCGCGGGTGGGCTGGGCAGAGGCTTCAAGGTCACCGTCCACACCTGGCTGCTCCTCCAGGAGGGACACAGGGCAGCCCCGGGGGGGCCACGGAGTGGACACAGGCCTCCCTGGGGACAGCAGTGTGCTGGGCCGTGCCCGTGGCTTCACACAGAAGTCTCCTCCAGACAGACAGCTGTATTCTCTCAGGGGCCCACTTCAGGGCCCGCCCCTGAGAAAGGCAGAAGGAAACCAGCGGTCCGGCCAGCTTCTGGAACCTTCCTCCTCTGTCCATCCCTGCTCTCACAGGGGCCACCGCTGTATCACCTGGTCTTATGTGCTGATCGCAGCGGCCCAGCCTGGGGGCTTCTCAGTGGACAACACAGCGGGTGAGGGGGCGACAGGGGAGAGGCGGGGAGGCGCTGGTGGGCGTGCCCCTGACGCTGCGCCGTCACCCCTCAGCGCCCGGGAAAGGCCCCGAGGAGGTCCAGGTGCACGACACTGACTACAGCGTGTTTGCTCTGATGCTGTCCAGGAGACGGTCGGGCGGTCAGAGCGTCCTCACGGTCAGCCTGCTGTGTGAGTGCCTGGCCGGTGGCCGCAAGTAGGGACGGGGGGTGGGCAGGGCGCCCCCACTTGCTCCGGTCGCTGAGGGCCGTGCTGCGCTCATCGGGCCCCAGGCAGGACGTGGGTGATACGGACCCGGGTGCTGGAGAAGTTCGTCCACCTGGTCAGAGCTCAGGGCCTCTCGGATAACAACGTCGTCTTCCCGGACTTGGCCGGTCCCGGGCTCTCAGGCTGGGGCGGGAGCCCGGACCCAGCGTAGGTAGCTGCCCATGGGCCTCAAAAGCCCTGTGGGAGCCCGGCGGGTGAGTGTGGACTGTGTTCAGGGTCGACCTGTGGGGCCCTGGCGGCCCCAGAGGGTTCAGCCTGAGCCCAGAGTGGGGCGGGGAGGGGGGGTCCATATTTGATCCCTGTCCCACCCCCACCCCTCCACCCTTCCCCTTCCCCTTCCGGGAGCATTTCTCGCCACACCCCCGCCCCTCCCACCTCTGGCCCTTTAGAGGTGTGGGGCTACATGAACACGTACTGGCAGACGTGTGCATAAAACACGCGCGGACCTCCACACACACATGCACGTGTAGCCACTTAGACACCCACGCACACACACGTGTGCACAGAGGTGCACGCACACTGGACACCGTGCTCACAAGCACGAGCGCTTGAGCGCCCCCTTGGGTGTCTTCGGGGAGTCTGGGGGCCCAGGTGGGGCCAGGGTGGCGCCCTGGAGGGCACGTCCCTCGGTCCCTGGCCGGCCTCCCCCACCCCAGCCCGTTTCTCCCTCAGCCCCAATTCCTCTCCCCTCCCGGAAGCTGCCAGCTCTCTCTTGTGCGTCTTGCTCCTCCCAGCTCTGCCCCCAGTCTCTCCCCCATCCTTCATCGAGGCTCTGTCTCCCCCATCAGACTGGTCCCCCCATCCGAGCAGCCGTTGAAGGTGGACGCAGCTCCTCCCCGGCCAAGGCCTGTGTCACTGCCCCGCACTGCCCTCTTCTGCTCTCGGCATGAAATAAATGCCCCGTGTTGGGATCCAGGCGTGCGACCCACTGTGACCTCGGGTGGGTAGGGGGAGCCCGAAGTAGGGGCCTCTGAGCATACTCACCCACCCCAGCCCACCAGGCCTGTCCTTGCCCTCCAGGCTTCTTGGGGTGTGTGTGTGTGTGTGTGTGTGCACGCGCGTGTGGCTTGGCAGGCCCTCGTGGATTGCACAAGTTGGTCCCGGGACAAGGCCCCTACATCTTCCCCACTCAGCCCCCCACTGGGCAAGTTCACAGACCCCACCTCCACCCCCACACCCCCTCCGAGCCCTGCAGCTGCCATGAGGGGTGCAGCTGGGGCCCCAGAACACGAGCAGGCCTCGTCTCCTCGTATCTCGATACAGAGGCCCCGGCCTTGGGGGCGGGGGGCGCCGACGGGATTGGCTTCCCGCCGGTGGGCACGCAGGGACGACTTCCCCAGGCCTGACCTCCCCTGGGTGTACGGACCCTTCGGGTACGGAGAGCCCCAGCCCGGGACTCCGGCACGCTTGTGCACACTCGAGGGCAGCTCACGGCTGCCCGACCCCAGACAGGACCAGCCCTCCCGAGTCTCCCCCCATCTTGGTCCCCACGGCGCTCCGAGCAGGGGGGCAGCGGGCCAAGCCCAGGGCCCAAAGTGGAGCTGGCCCCACCACAGGTGAAACAACATCTAGAGAGGTCTCTTGCTCTGTGTCAGCTCGAGTTTCTTTGGCCCGAGTGGATGCCCCCAATCTGGGCCTGCTCCTCCCCCAATCCAGGGTCAGCAGAAGGAAATAAACGCAGGTGGACCGTGCGTGGCCCTGGGCCAGCCTTCGTGCCTTGGCCCTGCAGCATTGTTGGGACGGGGACGTTGGTTCCTCCTGGCCTTGCCGGCCGAGGTCCCACAAAGCCCTGCAGCAGTTACAATGATATCGATGGGCCGCCTGGGGCTTCCCCCGGTCCTGCCAACATGAGGCTGTGTCTCGGGTGAGCCTTCCAGGACACAAATGGTGGCGAGCTGTCGTGCACAAACCCAGGGCAGAGGCCAAGGTAGCCGCACACGTGAAAGCCAGGGAGGTCCCCCAGGGATCTGGGGTCTGGCCCCTGGTTGAGAGGCCCCGTGGCCCTCCTCCAGCCACACCCCTCCCAGCGATGTCCCTCCTCCTGGGCAGGCGCCCCACCCACCCTCACCCATTGGCAGGAGCCCAAGCTGGGTGGGCAGGCTGGGCAGACCAGGCCTGGAGAGGGGGGAGAGGGAGGAGAGGAAGAAGTGGGGTGCAGCCAGGGACGGAGACCCCTGCACATGACCCTAGTCTCCACCTCCAGGAAAGGACGGATGTGCCTTGTTTCCTAGTCTGAAGTGCAGTTTACGACTTTGAGCTACACAGGACCCCTGTGCACGACTTCTCTGGGTCTTCTGACGTGGTGTCCCTATCAAGGGCAGAGGGAGGAGGGTCCCCATTCCTCAGTGCCAGGCAGGACTCACTCAGAGCCCTGGAGGATGTCCCTGACTCCCCCCGGCCCTCCTCCCAGCCCTGTCATCTGAGGACAGGGGTCCCTGCCGCTTCTAGTGAGGGGTGAACTGTGGGTCCCAGCAGGCCCAGGTGGCTTGACGTAGCTCCTCAGAGTCAGTACCGCTGCCTGCCGGCCTGAGTGTTGTGACAGCTGTCCCCTGGCTGGCTGCCCAGGACGCCCCCCGCAGCTTCTCTCTGAGCCTGGTGAGAGCAGGTGCACTCTCTGGCCGGACGTCCCTCCCCATGTTCTGGAAGGCACAGCGCCCGGCCTGTCCCTGGGATGGCTCAGTGTTGCATGAACCTCTGACAAGCAGAAACCCTATAAAGCGAAGGGCTCAGACCCTGGGGCCAAGGACACAGGTGGGTCCCGCCGAGCCCTGAACACAGACTCCAGCTGCACCGGGTCCCCAGGCTCCTCAGACCCCTGGGGCAGGCGCTACACGTTGTTGTCGCTGGCACCTGAGACTTTTGAGGCCGGAAGGGGTTGGAAGGCTGCCTCCAAGACCCTGTCCCTGCTTGGGTCCCAACCCTCCGAAAGCCTCGGTCGGCCATTTCTCTCCACCAAGCCCCCTCCTGCAGGTCAGGAGTCTAGAGGCCGTGTGACAGGCAGGGCAGACATGGGCGAGGGCCATGCATTGTGTTCCCCCCCTCAAGGTGGGCGTCTGGGCTGGGGTGGACACCCTTGAGCCCAGCCTGAGCTATGGCTATGGTGTTTGAGGGGACACTGTGTCCAGGAACTGATGGGCCAGCGTCGCTCTGTTTGTGTCCCAGCGGCTGGGGTCTCTGAGGGCAGTAAGATGGACGGGAGGACAGAACTGTTGTCTGGGTGGCCAGAGAAACTGGCCTGTTGCAGGGGAGTCCTCCCCGGCTCTGGGGGGGCCCATTCCAGGGACAGCAGCTCCCCGGGAGGGATGGCCAGCAAAGCCAAGGGACCCTTTGGGGCCCCGGTTCCGCATCTGAGCCTGCTGGGGGCTTCAGCACGCGTGGTGGGGACGAGCCAGGGCAGCAGGGTCAGGACGGATGGGCGCAGAGCTCTGGGAGGGAGCGGACGTGGCTCAGGTCCCCCGTGGGACCGGCCCGGGGGTGGGAGCGGCCAGGGCACCTGCAGGGTGCTGGGCCCCCTCATCTGAGGTCAGGCACTCTTGCTCCCACCTGTTGGTCTAAATAATTTCTTTATTACATCATCTTCTCTCTTTATTAGCTTGTAATATTACTTTGTCGTGGTTGTTTTTTTCATGTTTTATTTTTTTTTTCTTTTGAGACAGAGACTGAGTGGAGGAGGGGCAGAGAGAGGGGGAGACACAGAATCGGAAGTGGGCTCCAGGCTCCGAGCCGTCAGCACAGAGCCCGACACGGGTCTCGAACCGACGAACCGTGAGATCGTGACCCGAGCCGAAGTCGGACGCTCGACCGACCGAGCCCCCCAGGCGCCCTTTTGTTGTTGAAACCCTCGTTAAGTACTCACTCCTGGGGCATCAGGCACATTCACACGGTTGTACGGCCTTCACCACCCGTGTCCAGGGCTATTTTCCCAGACTGGACTTGGTCCCGTTACACGTGGACCCTCCCCTCCCCCAGCCCCACTCTCCCGCTCTCCGTGTCCGTGGCTCCGACTCCTCCAGGGCCTCCGGAGAGCGTCCACTGCTACAGGACGTGTCCCCCTGTGACGGGCTGACGTCACTCAGCACGGTGCCCTCCGGGTTCGCCCAGTTGTAGCAGGTGTCGGGATTCGGCTCCTTTTTAAGGCTAATATTCCGTGGTCAGCCGGACCCTGTTTTGTTTATCCTTTCACCTGCCAGTGGACCCGTGGGCTGCTTCCACGCCGTGGCTGTTGTGAACGACACTGCCGGGATCATGAGCGCTCAGATCGCTCTTGGAGACCCTGCTTTCTCAAACTTTGACTCTTCTGTTTGAGATAGCCGGGGGGTTATGAGCTCATCCTTGAGTTGCTCACGTTGAGTATAAATTAACACGTTCGCCATCTTCTGGGCAGTGGGATTATTTACAACACTTTAGTTCCACTCATACCCTCTGAGATTTTGTTCTATTTTTGCCATGAGTTTTAATTCTAAACATATTTCATTCCCCACAAGACGTATGGAGGGTGACCAAGATGGCGGTCCACAGGGCTGCCCACGCCCAGCCTTTTCTCTGCTCTTCAACCCTCCTAGACCACGGTTGCTCCCACAGGAGCACCTTCCTTCCGGTTGAAGGGCATCCCTTAGAATTTCTTCATTGCAGATCTGTTAGTGATGAATTCCCCGGGGTTCCATTTGTCTGAAAAAGTCCTGACTTGGTCTTCATTTCTAAAATATGAACTCCTATTTGACATACACTAAAATAGACGTGACTCCATTGTACGCTTTGATGCCCTGTGTCAACACAACCCAAATCAAGATGCAGAACATTCCATCATCCCGGGAAGCTCCCTGGTGCCCATTTGCGACTGGTCCTCGGCAACCTCAGCCCGGGCAACCGCAGATCTAGTCCCGCCTCTGTGGAGGAGGCCGGATTGATTTGGAATCGCTCAGTGTGTCGCCTCTTGTGTCTCTGCAGGCCGAGGGCCGCCCCGCCCCAAGTCGCTGTGAGGTCAAGGGACAGCTGTGTTTACTTCTTGACCCCCACTGTCCCACTGCCGGTAAGGCCTCCAGCCTGGAATTGCTCCGATGGGACAGAGAGTGTGTCGCCAAAAGGTGCTCCATGGAGAAAACCCTGAAGGAGGTGATTCAGGGAGAAAAAAGTGACCCCAGACACGAGGCCTGAGCTCCAGTGGGAACAAAGAACAGAGAAAGCAGTAAGCAGGTGGAGAATTCGAAAATCAATCTTGGCCACGTAACACAGCAGCAATAATGTTTTGGAGATTAAGTGTATGAATTCCAAAACATGACGAAAATGGCATTGTTTGGAAGGAGGGAGAGGTGACTTTGTCAAGGTAAAGCTGGACGCCATAATGTTGGCCATAACCACGAAGAAAATATACATGTGCTTACACACACACACACACACACACACACACTACCCTACATTGATAGAAAGGAAATGATGAATGGATGAAAAATAATCCACAGTGTCAAGGAGGCGAGAGCAGGTGGGAAAAATAAAAAGCACAAAATAAGATGGTGCATTGAAACCCCAATATATAGTTACATTAAGTAAAGTTAACTGAATACGCTTCTTAAGAGAAAGGGCTGATCGGAGGATTTTTAAAAGCATCTATCATATGTTGTTTTAGAAGAGAAACATTTAAGACATGAGGGTACAGAAATGCTAGGTTATTTCATAACGATGGTAGAATCAATCCATGAAGAACCATTAAGAAGTTTAAATTTGTATGCGACTAATAATATGGCCTCAGAATAGCTAAAGCAAAAAACAGGACCGCAAGGAGAGAGACAAATCTGCTGTTGCTGAGGGAGACCTTCATATGCCTCCCTCAGGAAACAACCTTACACGCTGGGGACGTGGGAGTGGAGGGGGGCCGGGAGCAGAGACCCAGCTGCAGGGCAAGGGTGGAGGGGCATCACTGAGGAGAGGACCTGGGAGCCGGGTAACAGGGACAGGACATCCTCGGATGCCTCAGGGATGGGGGCCGCGTGGAGGGAAGACCAGGCGGGGCTCGTCCCGGAGTACTGGCCCAGGCCGGGGTGGCTGTGGGACCTGCTAGGGTTGCTGGCCCCATCGTGCGGCTGACCCCCACTCCGGACCCTGTGATGGCCGGGACAGGTATCTTTATCCTGCCCCGGAGCCCTGCCCTGTACCCGTCTGTCTAAGCCCCGAGGCCCCATGCCCACTCTGGGCCCTGGAGAAGCATCTTTTCCCAGCCACCCCCACATGGTGGGTAACTTGGGCCTGGTGGCCAATTTCCTGAGTCACCTCATGCCTCCCCACTGCCATGCACATGCACACACGCGTGCACACGCACACACACACACAAACACAGCACACAGGGACCCTATGGAGGACGATGCCCCAAACTGAGGACCATGCATGTGGCCAGGGGCCACCCACTCCACACGTGGCAGGAGGACAGTGGGGAAGGGGTCTTGGGGAGGAGTCCCTTTGGTCATCCTGGGGTGTGGGGAGGACAGAGAAAGCTGCCCGGGGTGTCCTGAGACCCCTCTGCTGGGTAGAGAGAGGGGGTGAGGCTTGTGTGGGGGGTGCTCGGGAAGGGGCAAGTTCCCAGGAATGGGGGCTGGGCGAGGCCTGCAGCGCTGAGCTGCGCCCCCCCCCAAGGCCCTGATCGGGGCCAGACAGAGGGGCCGAAGGGGTGAGGCATGGAGGGGTAACTCCATGCAGGCAGGCCAGGCTCCCCGGTCCACCTGCATGTGAGGTGACTGGTCCTTGGGAGCTGGGGGAAGGCACAGACCCTGGGGGTGTGAAGAGCCTCACCAGGGATCTTGCAGGCTGGGCCTCCCCTGCCCCAACTCCCCAGAGTGACCTCACCCCTTCCTGCTTCGCTGCCGGGCTCACAGGAGGCTTTCAGAGCCAGGGTGCCCGTGGCTAAAGCTCCGTTTGCCCTGCCCCAGGGCCAGACGTCAGCGTGTCCGGAGTCACCCGCTACCCGTGGTCTACTGGGAGACGAGGGGTTCACCCAGAGGCTCCTCCCTGTGTGGCCGTCGGGAGACCACCTCTGATGTCCTCCTGGCAGACTGGAAACGGGGGTGGGCTCGAGAGGTGGGGCTTGGGGAGGGAAGGCGTTGGTTTCGGTGGCCGTGCAACCAGCCTGGGGACGGACGGGCCACGGGCCTGGGCACCGTGACCCGAGGACCCTAAGGGGGCCTGACCGTCCACCTCCCTATTCTGGTGAGGAGCCTAAGGTTTTAGGTTGTGGGGCGGGGGGGACACAGAAACACGACCTCTGCTGTATGCATGCACACACTCGGACGGGGTGCACACACAGGCACACACACACGCAGGTGTAGGCTCGATCACGCCTATTCTGAAACACACCGTCTCTTTTGTGTTTCTTCTGAAAGCTCTCTCCACGGGATGCGTGGCCTGCATCAGGCAGGAATGCTCTGGCAGAAAGCTATTTTGTTTTGAAGGAAGTTATTTTATTTCTTGGGCTTGTGCGGATTAACTGGAGGTTGGGTTTTTTCCACGCTGTCAGTTGCTGGCACTCCGGGACCCTGGACAGCAGATGTCCCGGGAGCATCCGTGCACTTCGGCGGGGTCCCCTGGCTCCATCCCAACCGGAGAGGGCCCCGGGTGAGGGGCACAGGCTGCTCCTGTGACTGGTGGCCCAAGAAGCTGGTGGGAGGCCTGGGGCTGTCCCTGGAAGCAGACTCCACTCTTGGGGCGGGGGCTGGGGCGAGGGCAGATCAGGCACAGCCGGCCCGGTCTCTCTCCTCCATGCACACCCCTTCCCCTGCATCTCTGGGGCCTGCTTTAGGCCTCGCTTCCCAAGAGGCTCCCCAGGTCCATGGCACCTGGTGAATGGCATCCACGTCTCCCTGGGCCCCGCTGTCCCGGCCTCGCCCCCCAAGGCTGAGCGGGGCGGGGGGGGGGGGGGTGCTGCTCCAAGTGCAGGGAGCTGCCCCACCCCGGAACCACCTGCAGATGGCCAAGTTCATGCCCACTCAGGGCTGTGGCTGAGCTGGAGGGAGGGGTGGAGAGGGGCTGGGACAGGGCGCGGGCAGCGTGGGCACAGGAATGGGTAGGGGGGGACGCGGCCTTTTCCCCTGCCCTCGGGCGCTGGTTTTGCAGATGCTCAGAGGCCTGACCCCTGGCACACCTGTTTATGTCCGGGGACGGGGAGGGACACGGTGAGGCAGGGACACACTGCCCCCCACCTCGGTAGAGGATGGAGACCGGCCCCGGTTCTGAGCCTGGGAGAAGGGAAGGAAGGACAGCCCCCCACAGCCCTGCAGCCCTGTCTTGGCAGAGATGAGGCTCTCCTCCACCGAGGCTCAGAGAGACGCCAGCCCCCGACAGTGGCCTGGGGAGCCCGTGCCCAGGAGCCCCCTCCCCAGCAGCACTGACGATGCCAGGGAGAGTCAGAGGCCGGGGGTGGGGGGCTGCCTGGGTGAGGGGCCGTGGCTGGCCCCCGTCAGAGTGCCCACCCCGCAGCTGCAGAAACACTGCCGTCCCCCCACCTCAGCCCCGGGGGCCTTCTGGGAGTCTGGGGCAGACCCTCCCCGGGGCCCCGCCTACCCGGTCCCTTCCCAAGTCCGGCTGCAGTTCCAGGGCTTTGCACAGGCCGGACTCTGGGTGTTCAGAGCGAGGGCAGCCCCTCACAGGGCGCCCGTGCCCTGGCCTGGGGGGGCCCGTGAGGCTGCCACCTTGCAGACCCTGCCGACGAGCCAGCATGCGGCGATTCATCCCGTGCCCAGTCAAGGGAGAGACCCGCTGGCCCACCTGCTCCCCAGCTGGCAAACTCCCCTGGGTCTGGCCGGGCCGGGGCAGGACGGCTGCCCCCCACACTCGGGGCACCCACGCCGCCTCCTCCCGAATCCTCCCGGCCAGAAGCCCCACCAGTCAGTGGCCCCAACAAACACATCCCTGCCTGATGCCCAGGGGACGTCGGGGCCGAGGAGCCAGCTGTGGCCGAACCGGACAAAGGCCCCGGCCCCAGCGTCGGCCACGCAAACCCACGCGGGCGTGAGGTCCTGGGGCGAGCCTGGGCAGTGCGGCCCCTAGTCTTGCTCACCTCCCAACCCATCCCGACCCCTCTTCTGGGGCTGAGAGCCCCTCCCCCACGGCTGGGCAAAGTCCCAGGCACAACTGTCCCGATGGCTCTGGGACAGCTGGGCTCTGTGACCAGCGTTCGGACACAGGAGAGGACGAGCCTCTGTCCGGGAGTGGGCACGGCCCGTTTCCTTCCAGTCCGGAAGCCCCCATTCCAGGCCGTGGCTTCCGTGACCTCCCTTGACCTCTGACCCTGTGGCCCTGTGACCCCGGCTCTTCTGGGGTTACCCTGCAGCTCCCCGTCTCTGCAGCCCCAGAAGACTCTGGTTCTTCTAGATGCGGCTCCGTGACCCCCGGCCCACACCTCCAGAGCCACCGACTGTCCCTCTCTAACCCTGGGCGGCCCCCCAGTGTCCCGTCTCTTTACTACGGAGCAGGCCCTACCTGGGTCTCCCGGACCCGCTGCCATCTCTTCCAGGATGCCCTCCGTGACTGCTGCTCACAGTCCTACGCCCCCCTCAGCCCCGTGTGGGAGCCCAGCCGGCCCCCAGACAGGGCAGGGGTCTGCAGGGCCCAGACCTCCAGCGGGGACTAGCCAGAGGCCGGGGCGCACACTCGGGGGGGCAGGTGCGTGGGAGGTCGGGGAGGGTCATCCCCTAGGGAGGGCGGCCGCGGAAGACAGTGGACAGAGGGTGACTTCCAGCCTCCAGGACCAGTGGCTGCCGGACTGGATGGTTCCTTTCCCTCCAGAGAGACGGTTCCCAGTGCCCATCAAGGCCTTGCTGTGCTCCATCCCCTGAGGCCACATCTGTCCCCGTACTCCTCCCCCATCGGAGATAAACACTTGGTGCCAGGAGGAGCCAGCATGACCGCCAGATGACCCGTGGGGTGGGTGAGGGCTGCAGGCCAGGCTGTGGGTGGCTCCCAGAGCACCCAGGTTCTCGACCCAGGCCGCAGTGAGATGCCCTCTCCAACCCCGTCCTCACTTAACCCTCGGGTGCCTTCGGCCTGAGGACCGGGCACCGTCCTGGGCTCTCAGGACCCACAGAGCCGCCCTCACGCACGGGCCATCTCTGATGGCACGTATCGGAGGCCAGCCAAGGGCCTGAGGAGCGAGGACCCCAGAGGGCTTCCTGGGGCGCCAGGACGTGCCCAGGCCCACAGGGCCCAGAGCGCCCTTCCCGCAGCCCTGCTAGGTGCCCACCCTGGGGCTGGACCTGCTCAGAGCTGTGGTCCCATCCCCTTGAAGTCACCCCGAGTCCCCAGGGAAAGGCAGGAGAGCCCCACGTCGGGGGCATGGTCAGGCCCACGACCAAGGACCAGGGGCCTGGGCCACAGCGGGAGACTTGCTTTCCTCTGCTGGGGCCAGGAGGTACCCGAGACGCCTGGGCCAGCCTGATGTGGCCAGGCCATAGAGGCAAGGAAACTTCCAGAATCGGGAGACTCCACGGGAGCCCTGGATGGGCCAGCCTCCGCACAAAACTGTCCTCTGGCTTTGGGGTCTTCGAGGAGAGGGATACCTGGGCTAGCTGGTGGTGACCCGGGAGGGCCCATCTGCCGATGCCCCCAGGGCGCATGGGGCACAGGAGCCCGAAGACCTCTCACCCAGCCCTCAAACAAGTGAGGGGGTATGCTTTGACCCCCCCCACCCACTGCCTGGTTGGATGCTGGAGGCCATCTGTCCGGGTCACCCTGACGCTGACTGTCACGGCTATGGAAGGCCGTGGGCTTACAGGAGCACTGAAGGGGGCAGGCTTCTCTCCCTCTGCCAGCCCTGGGTTCCTCCTGGCCCGAAGTGGCCTCAGGTTACCAGGAGGGGTCAGCCTCACCCAGGTTCCTCCACTGGAGAGCCGCCCTTGGATCTAAGGAGGCCCCTGGACTCAGGGTGTTCCCGCACAAGGCCTTCTCTGCATTTCTGCCCAGACCGGGCAAGACACACCCCACCGGTCCCCCTGCGCCCATCCTGTCTCTGTCCCTGGCGGCCTTCTTTCCCGGGGCCCTGAAGGCTGGGCCGGTCTAGGAGCTGGGGCGGGGGAGGGGTATAGAACGTTCCTTGTACTTGGAGGTCTGAGCTGGCTGCCCCCGCGGCACGTGCCCTCGTGCCACGCTGCAGACCCAGCACCCCACTCCCTCTGTGGGTCCCAGTGCCCCAGCAGGTGCATAACCTTGCCGCCCCCCACTCTCTGCTCCAGGTCTGGCCGGTGCTGGCACCTGGCAATGGCCGTCTTTCCCAATATGGCCCTGGAGATAGGGCTGATCCAAGATCCTGGGGAGGGGGCAGAGAAAGGGGGAAGGCCTTTGGGGATTTTCCAGAATATTCTGTCTAGCAGCTTCTTGTGACTCAGGGTGTCTTCCCTATTTAAGATCCTTGGGGATCCACCAGCCAGTCTCCTCAACACCTTCCATGAGAGGAGAATCTTGGGGTGGGGTAACCCCCCCCGCCCCCCAGGCTGAGAGGCACCTCCAGAGGGCAGGGGGCAGGGCCTGAGGGGGTAGGGTGGGGTCTAGAGGGGCCGCCTCTGCCCACCCACTCAGGGTTCCTTCAAGGCCCCTTCCCACAAGCTGGGGTCGGTGGGGGTGGGGGGGGCGGCTGATTGCCAAGTAGAAGGTGGGAGGGTCCACAAGGTCCCTATCGGAGGCCAGAGGACACTGTCAGCTGCAGGTCAGTGAGAAGCCACCAGCGCCGGGACAGACTTGGCCCTGGAGAGCCAACCATCTGTGGGGGACACTGCCCACCCCCACGGAGGATGAGCTCAAGGCTGGGCCTGGGCCCCGGGTTTGTGTCTGACCTGGTGGGCCAGAGGCAGGGGAGTGGCTTCGATGACCTCTCAAGGATGAGGCCCACTCCTGGCATCCCTGCCTTCCAGAGCGGCTCCACAGGCAGATGGCCGTCCTCCGCCTCCGCCTGGGCCCCAGGTCTCTGCTGGGCAGCTCAGCAGCGCCCGGCTGGGTCTCTGGCCACGGGGCCCCAGAAGTCCCTGCGTCCAGAGCTGTCTGCGTGCTGCCGAGGGCCTGACCTGAGGTCGGGGGTGGGGGTGGGGCTCCCAGGTCAGCCTCCGGGCATCTCTCCCCCGCCAGGTCTTGGCGTGGGGCTCCGGAGACACCTCCGTCTGTCCCGCGGGCTCAGAGGGGGACCCTGCCCTGGCGGGTCAGGAACATGCACCGTCAGCCACCCCGCCCGGCCCTCTGCGAGCCACAAAGCGACGCCTGGTTTGCCAGGCCGGGCATGCCTGCTTTCAGTGGGTGCCAGGAGGGGCCTCACCGGCCCCAGCATCCAGCACGTTCGCACCCCATCCCCCGTCCCCACATCAGCTGAGCAGGGGCCCCCGGAGGGCAGAGACCGCCCAGCCCGGGGCAGCTGGCCACACAGGGTGCAGCTCAGAGCAGAGGGTGCGGGGGCAGTCCCGTGACCGCAGAGGCAGAGGCAGGGAGGGACCGAGGGGGGGCTCCTGGACGCCCCGGCCCGCCCCCCCAGGCCTCCATCATGCACCATCCGAGGGGGTGGGGGAGAAGGGGGCCCGACATCTTACAAGCAGCTCAGCTCAGCAGGACCCTACCTGGACCAGGCAAAGGTGACTGAGCTCTCAGGGTGCCTCTTCCCCTACCTGCCGGACCCAGTGGCTGCGGGCCACCTACCTACTGAGCCCCAGAATCGTGCCCCAGGCACCCCTCCTCCCCCACATCTGCTCAGGGTCCCCTTCCAGAAGGATTGGGGAGAGGGCCCGGAGCAGGGGGGAGGGCCCAGGGCCCCGGCCTCAGCCCAGCTCTGCCCACAGGTGGACAGAAGCTCCCCATTTGCCACAGAGAGGTTCCCGGGAGCAGATCTGTCCCAAGAGCTGGGAGAGCCATACCCCCTAACTCCCATGAGTCCTGTGAGGTGGGAGCATCCCCACTCCCTCTGCACAGATAGGGAAACTGAGGCTCAGAGCCGCCAGCCGCCAGCCAGCATCACCCCGTCCCTGCCGAACCAGGGTCACCCTGGTCCACATTGGCGGGGTCCTCAGGGCCGCAGCAGGAACGTGACGGCAGGGTGCAGGCTGGGAGACCAGTGTGCGTCGGGGTGCTCACTACGGGTGGGAGGTGCCGGGAGGGGCAGATGAGGACTTGGGGAAGGGGCTACGGACCCCCCACTGGCCAGCCCAGGGTGTCCGGCTCTGGCCGCTGGGCAGCCCTGTTACCGGAGCACTTGGGGGGCGGGAGTGGAGAAGGCAGGTGTCGGGAGCTCTGCTCTGGGGGCCAGGGACAGTGGGAAGGGGCTCGAGGGTCATTCCAGGAGCTGGGGGAGCCACTGGCAGAGGAGACTGGAGCCTCAGCATGTCGCCCAGGAGACGGAGGCAGCACCCGGGGGAGGGCTATGCAGGGAAGGCCCCCGGAGAGGGGAGGGTCTCCTCTGACCACGGGCTGGGCTGGGGGCATGAGGCTCGTGGCCCCTCCGGCTGCAGCCCCGGCCCCCATCTTGCCTGGGTGGTCACCCCCCTCTGGGTCCCAGAGCGTGAGCTCAGCATGCCGCCTGCCGGAGCAGCACGGGCAGCGGGGCCTCCCGAAGGGGCGCACACGGCCCACCCCACACACACATGTGCCTCCCTGGGTGGCGGCCTGTGCTGGCAGGGCAGGGTCCCCTTCCCCCTGGAGGGGCTCCGACACCACGGGGGGTGGGCCCAGACAGCCGGTTCTCTGCCGTGCCCTTCCAGGTTTCTGGCAAGCAGGGCACCGGACACCCTTCTAGAAGTCTGCACCCCACCACGCAGGGACCCGAGATGAGAGCAGCCAGCCTGCCCGGACCCACGGCCCCCCCCACCGAGGTCAGGCCCTGTCCTCCACAATGTTCACAGAAAGCCATCTGGGCCACAGGGGGACCAAGGGGCAGTTCCTGCTCCTCTAGGCCTCTGTCCTCACCCACAAGCACGTCGTCCCCACCGGTAACGGCCACTGGGGGAGAAGGGGCGTGGGGGCTGCCTGGCCTTCTGCCCCCCACCAGGGAAATGGAGGAAGAGGGACTCAGTCCCTGGCACTGGGTCTGGGGGCCAGACACCCGGGGCCTCCAGGAGCCACTCTGTCCTCAGGAGGACCTTGTCCCACCACCAGGATCCGTGGGACACCCCCCTGGGGATCCAGCTGCAAGCGCCCCTCCTGGCAGGTTGGCCCAGATGACAGCTGTTGAGGCCCACATGTCCGGGGTCCTGCTGCCCTAGATCACCTCTCCCTCCACGCCCTTGGTCCGGCGTCCTGGGTCACCTTGCCGCCTTGCCGTGGGGCGTGTGCTCACCACTGACAGAGGTGCTCCTGTCCAGGGGTGGCCTGGCCTGGAAAGGGACCTCTAGCCCAGCCACTCAGAGAGCCGCGGGTCTCTCTAAGGCCAAAGGGCTGTCGGCCGACGAACGGACAAGAGACCTGGTGCCCACACGGGGTGCAACCGGTGTCCCCCAGGCCTTCCTGCCACCTTCCTCTTCCTGCCCCCGTCCCAGCCTGAAAGGAACTCCAAGATCTATTCCTGGGCCAGTGCAGGGTCCTGTGGGGTCAGCCCCCCAACGGCTGCCTGTTCTGATGGACTGTCATCCCACAGCCTTCAGGACTGTGGCAAAGGACTGTGCCCTCCCGAGGTACAGGAGGCCAGGGTGGAAGGGTGGGAGTCTCAGGCCTGCCTCTGCCCCCTCCCCTGCACCGCTGCCCCACTCCCTGGCACCTCCCCCCTCCTCCCCTGCACCCCCACCCCTTCCCCTGCACTGCTGCCCCCCTCCCTGGCACCACCCCCCTCCTCCCCTGCACCCCCACCCCCTCCCCTGCACCGCTGCCAGTCACCCTCTTGGGCATCTCCTGTCTCTGGCCACCTCACCCCCTCACATTGGCCTCTGCCCACCCAGCTGCTCCCCCAGCTGCCGTGATGATGTAGCTCCACAGTACCCCCTAAATAAGCCCCAGCCTGTGCTCCCGCACTCCTGGGTCACGGGGGAGGGGGGACAAAGGGCGGCACACGCCAATCTCTCTGGCCTGAATGGGCTGGGCCTGTGCCCGGAGATGACGGGCTCCTGTCCTCCACGGGCCACACCTATAGCCCCTCTGTGTCTGCACCCACACGGGAACTCTGCCCTGGTTCGTCTTCTCTCCCAGGGTCAGAGCCCAGGCTCCCCGCCTCCCTCAGAACACTCACACCCAACCCACTCATAGCTGGTCAGCGCTGTCGACCCCACTCGGCCCTGAGCTGAGACCCCGCCGGCCTGGGGTGACCTTGGGCTGGAGCAGAGGCAAGGCGACATGTGTGAGTTCTGGAAGCAGCCCTCTCTGTAAGGTGGGGGTGTCCCTGAGTCCTGTGCTGGCGGGGAGACACGTGGCCGTGAGCAGCCCTGGTCTCGGTGGGTGCCCTAGGTAGGGACTGCCCCGAGTCTCACGTGGTGCTGCTGGGCCACACCGGTGGGCGGGCCCCGCACGAAGGGGGGCCCAGGCTGAGAAGGGTACCCAGGGGACCACAGGCCAGAGCCCCGACAGCTGACCGTGGGGAAGCCGTGCCCCGCACACCTGGCCCTCCGGCCGCGCTGAGGGGCAGACTGGATTCCTTTACCTGGGCCCAAGTTTCCTGTCACCACCCAGCCCGCCAGGCCTTCCAGGACCAAACTCATACCGTATGAACAGTGTCCCCTCCCAGGGTCCCTGGACCTGGAGACAGAATGACGGTAGGGCTTGTGAGAGGGGGTCCCGGGCCCAGAAGTGGCCGGAGGCCCCGGGGCACGTGCCCCCACCCCCATCCAGGCTGCGGGGACTGGAGGGAGGACGAAGTTTGCAGGAGCCTCTGCCTGCACCCCCCCAACCCCCGCCCCCAACCCAGCCCCAGGTGGCAGGGCCCAGGCGGGTCCGGGTCAGAGCCTCTTACATAAGCAGCCGTGTGGGGGGCAAGCCTGCAGCTGGGCTCCCGGCTCTGTCCTCCCCCAGCATCACGAGCCTGCAGTGGGCTGTCCCTGGGCCCTGGGTGGAGGCCAAGCCAGGCCCATAAATAGGGGTCTCTCCAGTGGCCTCTGCTCCTCCTGCCGGCTCCCTCGCTCCACCCGCACTGCTGGCACCACCGCCCGGGTGGCTATTCAGCTCCAGGACAATGGCCGCTCTGCACACGCTGTGGATGGGGCTGGTCCTGCTGGGAGTCCTGGGAGTCCTGCAGACGCGGGCCCAGGCCCAGGTCTCCCTGCAGCCCAACTTCCAACAGGACAAGGTGAGAGGCTCCCCTGCCCAGTCCCCAAGGCGGCACAGGGCGCTGCGAGGGGAGGGGGGCGCTCTGCAGGGGGCCGAGATGTCTTCCCGGGAAGAGGGGAGCTGAGCGAAGGAGGAGGCCGAGCGGGAGAACCACCCGCCTCCCTGGGCCTAAAGCAATTCGCCGACCAAGAGAACTGAGCCACGGAGGCCGACCTGTGTCCGTGAGCGCGCACACGGCACCTGCGGACACGCGGGCCGAGCGCGGGCGTGCGCCGTCCAAACACGGCCACCCCTCTAAGCTCACGACGCCCGGAGGAAAGCAGGCACACGTCCCACACCCTGGTCTCAGGACACATCGTGCGCGAGCGCGCCGACGGGGACGGCACGCGGGGAGGGCCACGGGAACCCGGGCGCGCTCAGTCGGTCCTCCCGCCCACGCGCCCCGCCCCGCGCCCCTTCCCCCGGCGTCGCGGCCGCCCAGCCCCTCCAGGGACGGCCGGGGCGCCCTCTGCCGCCCGCTCCCGCGACCGACGGAGCCCGGCCGAGCGGAGGGGACGGCGGGGGGCGTGACGGGCCTCCGGGGGCGGGGCCCGGCTGGAGACCGGAGGGGCGGGGCGGGGGCGGGGGCGCCCCCACCCAGGTCGGTCCAGGAGGGTCCTGGCCGACCCGGGCGGGGTCCGTTCGCCGCAGTTCCTGGGGCGCTGGTTCACCTCGGGCCTCGCCTCCAACTCGAGCTGGTTCCGGGAGAAGAAGAACGCGCTGTCCATGTGCATATCAGTGGTGGCCCCCAGCGCGGAAGGAGGCCTCAACCTCACCACCACCTTCCTCAGGTGGGCGGGGCGGCGCGCGCTTCGGGGGGGCCGAGAGCTCCCCGCCCCACGGTCACGATCTAGGGACAGCCCCCGGCCTGACCCCTGACCCCTTCGGTGACCTGCCCACAGGAAAGACCAGTGTGAGACCCGGACCCTGCTGCTGCGGCCGGCGGAAACCCCAGGCTGCTACAGCTACACGAGTCCCCGTGAGTGGAGCCCCCCTGCTGGGGACCCCTGGGTCCAGCCCTGGGCAACCTGCAGGCGGTGGCTCTGGGCAGCCCTCCTGCCCCAGCAGTACACGGAGTGGGCTGGTGGCCCCTTCGTCGGGGTCAGCTAGCCCAAGGCCTGGCCCGGTCGACCCCAGGCTCCCGGGTGGGGGACCAGGAACCCTCTCTCTAGGACACTGGATCCTCTTTGGAGCCGACCTCCAGGCCCCTCCCTGCCCGCCCCCATGATGGAATTTCCCCCAGATCTTTGCTGCCGGCCTCTGCTCTGCTGGCCAGACAGAGCACACTGGGGTAGCCCCCCAGCCCCCCTCACACCTCTCCACCGTTCTGCAGAACCAGGGCCAGGGGCCTCTTCATTTCCCCCCCCACCATCTACCCCCTTCCTTGGGGAGGCCTTCCCACTGGGAAGTCTCTCCCCAGTTCTGACCCGTTCTAGCCAGAGGTTTGTGGCTGCGCCATGAGCCCCTAATTTTCTGTCTGCTGACCCCCCAGGACTTCTGGTTTGAATGCACTGGACCCCCGCAGGGTTCAGGGGCTGTGCGGACAGGAGGCTGGGGGCTGGCTGCCTGTCCCGGTGGGGGAGGGGATCATCCCTGGCTCCCTCCCACAGCCAGCCCGGGCAGAAGCGGGCCAGAGGCTGGGGGACAGGGTGTCTGACTGGGATTCTCTCCTGGATTCCCAGACTGGGGCAGCACCCACGACGTGTGGGTGGTGGCGACGGACTATGAGGAGTACGCGCTTTTGTACACGGCGGGCACAAAAAGCCCGGGCCAGGACTTCCACATGGCCACTCTCTACAGTACGTACCCCACGCCAGCGACCCGCGCTCTGGCCGGAGGCCCACCCGACCACAGATGGGGGTCTCAAGGGCCGGGTCCCTAAACTGCAGGGGTGGGGGCCGCAGAGACCTTCCCCGACTGAGGCCAGTGGCTTCTCCTTCCTGCCCCAGGCCGCACCCAGACCCCAAGGGCTGAGGTGAAGGAGAAATTCAGCACCTTTGCCAAGACCCGGGGCTTCACAGAGGATGCCATTGTCTTCCTGCCCAAGACCGGTGAGGGGGGCTGCTAATCTCATGGGAAGAGGATTAAGGTCAGATTTGAGGCAGGCAAGTCTCCTGATTCAAGGGAGGCTGAGGGGTGGAGTGCATCCGGTCAGACCGCCCACGGACCGGCACACTGTGGCCTCCAGAGTGGGGGCAGTCTGTCCTCACCCTGTGACCTTGGCCTGCAGCCCTGGGCGCAGCACAGGAAGATACTCCTTCTCCAGGAACAGCACCCCCCCCCCCACCCGCCGGCCCAGTTTCACCAAGCAGCTACGGTGTTCTAGGCCCCTGGGCGGCCCTCAGGACACAGGGGTCCCTAGCCTGGTGGGAAACGGGCCCCAGAAACAGAACCAGTGGGCTGGGATGCCTGTGAAGGGCAGCGGTGCTATGGGAACATGGCGGGGGGGGGTAGGGGGGGCAGACGCACTGGGCGGAGCGCCCACAGCCCCCCTGAGGCAGGCAGCCTGCTCTGGGCCCAGCTGGGGGCACGACCCCCTCTTTGTTTGGAGGAGGGGAGAGAGTGCTGAAGTGTGACGGACTCAGCAGTTTTGGGGGGGCTCCTCTCCAGGGCTGCAGGGAGGGGGCCAGGTGGGGAAGTGGCCCCTGGCCTGGGGTGCTGACCACGGCCCCGGGTTCTTTCTTGGCAGACAGGTGCATGGAGGAGCACAGATAGGTGAGTGTGGTGGGCTGTGGGCCGGCTTCATACCTGCCATCACCCACCCCACCACCCCAGGGTGGTCCCGGGGGCTGCCCGAGGCGGAGGGGCTTCCCCCCGGGAATTCCGCGAGATTCCCGGGAGTAAAGAGGAACCTGGGGACCCTGGGGGTGGGAGAGCTGGTGTTGCCCGCCCCACCCACGGGTGCCGCTCTCTCTGCCAGGCGACCCCAGCCCCCAGGACCTGGCCATCGCGCCCTGCTCTGCTCTCTCCTCCGGGATCCCCAAGCCCCCAGTCCTGGCTCCTCCCTGCCACCACCTCTGCCCCCTCAGACTTTATCCTGGCTCTGAGAATAAACTCCAGAAGCAAGTCAACAATCCAGCTGTTGCCTGTGTTTCCTGCAGTCCTCGCCGCTCTGGGCCCTGGGCCTGGCTCCGGCCACCTCCCTGGGGACTTGACCGCACGCACCCCCCTCACTTTGGGCCTCAGTCTCCCCTTCCTGTCTGTAAAATCTCGGACCCTGGGCAAGGGCGCACTGGTGTTCGGTCCCGGTGGGAGGGCCCGGAGTCAGGACCGCTACGGAGAGGTGCCCTCACGTCCCCCACCCAGCGCAGGCTGGGCTCTGACTGCACCACGGCCCCTCCTGCTGGCCGCTTCTGGGTGGTGCCCCCTCATCGCCTACTCCCCAGGCAGGTGCCCTTGGCCCCCTCACCCCGAGCCCGGAGAGGCCTGAGGCCCAGGGGAGCTCTGTACCCGATGGGCTTTTGAAGGTATGGGATTAGAACACGGGGTAGGGACCAGTGTTACCAGAGGACAGAGAGGAAGGTGGCTTCGGCATCCATGCCCCCCACCCTGGGCTGCCCCGGAGAGTGGGCTGACCACCGGACAACCTCACGTCCTCTCTGGCTACTGTAGTGCCTCCAGTCCCCCGTTCTCCGGCCTGGGCGTCGAGAGTACACAGCCCTGCCCGTTCGCCAGACCCCGGGCGCCACAGCCAGCGCTGGGCCCCGGAGCACGGTCTCCCTGCCCGGCCTCCTGCCCCCACCTCCTGCCATCTGCCACCCCTCAGGCCCTGTCCGGAGCCCTCCTGGCAGGATCCCCTGCACCGCCCCCCCACGGGCAAACCTCAGCCTGGCCCTACAGAGGCACCGAGGGCTGTGAGGCTCAGACGGGACGGGGAGCTTCTTGGCAGCCTTCCCGGAGGAGGGGACTGGGCGGGGGGGTATGTGTGAGCAGAGAGCTGGGGGCAGACACCGCGGAAAGCCTGCCAGAACTTCTCCCCCTGCATCCAAGTACCTGCTGCCTCCCCAGCAGGAAACGCCGCCGGGCATGGGCGGGGCAGCTGGGCACAACCCCATCCGAGCCTAGCTCAGTGGGCTTGGTCCCAGGCCAGCAGACAGCCACGCCAGCGCACTTGGGGGTCATAAATGCCGGACAGGAGAGGCCACCCCAGGTCCCCTGCTGAGAACCGTCCTCCAAGATGCCACAGGCACTGCTCATCGGCTCCGTCTTTGTCCTGCTCAGGCTGTCCCTAGCCCAGGGCCAGGTCCCCATCCAGGCCAACTTCGATGCCAGCCAGGTGGGCCCCGGCAGCCCCTCCTCCTCGCGAATTACCTGCTCTGCTTCTCCATTCGGGGGGTGCATGACCCGCAGGGAGGCTGGAGGGCCAGGGGAGCCCCTGGGGATCCTCCGGTCCCGGCTCAGCTCAAGTCAGGGGGCCGGGGGGGGCAGCCCCCTCCACCTGCCCCATCAGCTGGGCACAGACTGGGCTGGGGAGGACAGCAGGCCTGCTCTGTGGCCTGTGGCCACCACGGCTCCCCAGAGCCTGGAACCGGGAGGAGTCACAGCTGCCCGCCCCCCACCTGGGTGAGGGCTGATAAGGACGCAGGGCCCCAGCTCTCCCCGCACCCTCCCTGCAGTTCCAGGGCACCTGGTACGTGGTCGGGGTGGCCTCAGACGACCAGGACTTCCTGAACTCCAAGGACGACACAAAGATGCCCGTGGTCTTGGTGACCCCCTTGGACAACGGTGACCTGGCCCTCAAGTTCGGGTACCCTACGTAAGTGACCCCACAAACCCCACCTCGGACTGGGCCTTAGACCTGGCCAGTGCGAGCCACTGAGAACACAGGTGTCCCTGGCACACTAGCGAGCTAGTCCCAGGCCCCAGGTGGGGTCAGGCTGCCGCAGCAGACGCCTCAGCCGTGGAGGAGCATCGTCCCCCGGGCGTGTGTGTGTCTGAAGGGGAGACCCCACGTGTCCTGGCTGTAGGGCTCCCCCAAGTACTTCACGCCTGCCCCGTGTCCCCTAGAGGGCTGCCTCACCTCTAAGCAGCGCTGGGAGGGGGCACAGGGGTGCTGGGGTGGCCTGGGCCCCGGCCCACCCCACGTGGTCAGAGTCCCCAAGCGGTGGCCTTGGGGATGCCGTGGTTCCTCCTCCCCAGGCCCGACGGCGGGTGCCAGGAGATGCTCACGACCTTCACGAAGGGGGCTGCTGACGGGCAGTTCAGCGACGCGGGTGAGGCTGGGCAGGGGCGGGGGGCTCCTGAGGGAGGCAGGGGGCGGCCCCGGGCCGAGGCAGCTCAGCGGGCCCTTCCCCCTCAGCCATGGCGCAGACTGACATCCGGGTGGTGAGCACCGACTACAAGCACTTCGCCGTGCTCTACGTGGAGACCCAGAAAGCAGGCGTCAGGAGCGTCTGGCTGCAGCTCTACGGTGGGCGTCCTGGGGGGAGGGGCTCCCAGCACCCCCGTCCCCCCACCGGTCACCAGGCGCAGGCCGCTCCTCTGGGAGCCGTGTGCCCAAGGTCCGTCTGCACTGCCGCCCACGCACACATTCCAGCAAGTTCCAGGTCCATGGCAGGCAGGACCGCTGTGTCCCTGGGTCTCCTGGGGACCCCCGTGTCTGTGGTAGAGGGGTCCGGACCCCTCCCCCCACCCCCGTGCCTCCTCCCCTTGCCTCCCACCCCACCCCACCCCGCCTTCCACCACCCTCCTCCTCCCAACCCTGCCCTCTTCTGCTCACCAACCCTCCCTGCCCTCAGCCCGCGCCCCGGAGCTGTTTCCTGAAGGTGCCCAGAAAATGCAGCAGCTGGCACCCCAAGTGGGCCTAAACCCCAGCCAGGGCGCCCTGCTGCCCCAGTCCGGTGAGTGCTGTCCCCGAGCCAGCTCAGGGCTGCAGGAGACTCAGACTGGGAGCACCACTCCCCCCTGGGACAAGCACCAGACCTATCTGGGCCAGAAGAGGGCGGGCCAGTGCCCTGGCCAGTGGCCTCTCCGAAGGGGATTGCAGGCAGGGAGGCTTGGCTCCTCGGGGGCGGTTGGGGGCCTCCCCCCCTGGGGAAGGGGCCTCTGGCTGGTTCCTCAGACCCCACTCTCTCCCACAGACCAGTGTGCTGGCGCCTTCTCCTAGGTGAGTGCTCGGGCCGGCCTGGACGCCAGTCCCCACAGCATGCGGCGCCCGGTGCCCTGAGACCCATGGAGACCCCTCTTAGCCAGAAGGCTGAACTGTGGGGGCCCTCCTGCCGGGAGCAGGTGGCAGGGGGGTGGGTACCATAGAATCAAGGTGGGACAGCAGACAGCAGTGGGCAGGGACAGAGGGGCCCTGGGGCTGGGCCCAGGGAGGGCAGGAGGGGGCGAGAAGACGGCGCTCACCCCACTACACCTGCCCCCTTGTTTGCAGGAAACAGTCCTCCCAGGAGTGCCCGTTGGGGGCCATGCTGTACGGGGCCTTCCCCCAGGAGCACACCGTTTCTGTCCGCCACCCATCCCCCGCACAATAAATACTCTCCTAAAGCCCATGGCTCTGCATTTCTTGACCCTCCACGGTGGTTTCCGGGCACAGGGTGGGACCCCTCGCTAGGCCGAGCAGAGCTCTGCAGGGCTGGGCAGGCGCTTGGCCTGGAAGGAGCCGAGGCTCTGCTCCAAGGGAGGCAAGCTCATCCAGACTGACCAGGGCATCGCAGGGGCCTTCCTGCCACCCGCTCCCCCTCCCCACGCACCAGGGCACCAGCCTCAGCAGCCCAGCCCCGGGGCGGCCACCCAGAGCTCCCGCGGACACAGGGGACCTCCTGGGCCTTTGGGACCCTTCCTTCCACAGCACAGAGCAGGTATCTGGGCCGCTCCGTCCCGCACTTCCCCTGACCCAGAGCCAGAGGAAAGCGGGGTATGCGCAAAACTCTGTCCTGCCATTGTGTCTGGGTAGGATAATATCGCTGCTCTTCTTTTTTTTTCTTCAGTTTTTTATTTTGAGAGAGAGTGCAAGTGGGGGAGGGGCAGAGAGAGAGGGAGGGAGAGAGAGACAGAGAGAGAGAGTCCCAAACAGGCTCCACACTGTCAGCGCAGAGCCCATCTCGGCCCCGATCTCACGTTTTGTGAGATCGTGACCTGAATCGAAACCAAGAGTCCGACGCTTAACCACCCGAGCCACCCAGGCGCCCCTGGCTGGACATTTTTAATTAAGAACACAGCCCTGTCCTGCCCAATTTGCTGCCTTGATTGGGGCCCTTCTGGGCTGGGAGGTCACCCTCTGGGGGCCCCAGACAGCCCCTCCACACCTGCACCCAACACCTGGGCACCTTGGCTGCCCCAACCCACATGCCAGCCTCTGGCCCACCTGTGGACACGGTCTTTCCCGCCCCCCCCAACCCCCCGCCCCCAGCACAACACCAGTCTGGAAGTCGAGCCCTGGGGATGGGGAAGAGTGTGTGGGAAGGCCCAGAGAGCCAGCCCCCTCCCACACGTGTGACCTGTGAGCTCACCGTCCCACCCTCTTGACAGGCAAGGTGCTGTCTGCCCACCTAGGGAGGCATCTGCTGAGAGATACTGTCTGAGCTCCAGGTGACAAGTTAGCGGATGGAGGGGTTGATTTATCTGTTGTCACTCGCCTTCCATATGGACCCAGAGAGGAAGGACGAAGGTTGTCACGGCAGCAACAAGGGTTTAAGGTGGAGACGTGGGGATGCGCTCCCCTGGCAAGCGGTGCAGGAAGCCTGGCCACCAGGCTCCGGTGGTCCTGCCCTGCCCCGCTGTTCCCCACCCCCCCAGGTCCCCTGGGAAGGGCCCGAGTGGGGAGATGCAGATTGCCCCCCCCGTGGCCTTATGGACACCTTTTCCAGGGAGGGCGGCCCTCTTCTGGGGTGGGGCAGCCCCATAGGACCCCTCAGGAACCCAGAAGGGCTGTGCCCCCTGCACCAACTAGGGGCTCATGTCGTCCTGCACCACCCGCTCAGACCACACGGGGGCAGTCCTCAGCCAGTTCCCCGCCCCGAAGCCACGGAATTCGTCCGCTGGATCAGCTCGTTCCCTGCTGGGCTCCCAACCGCCCCCAGGGGGTCTCATCGCCCCAACAGGAAAAGCCAAAGTCCTTAGCTGGCCAAGAAGGCCCTCCCTGGGGCGCCTGGGTGGCTCAGACGGTTGGGCATCCGCCTTTTGATTTCAGCTCAGGTCATGATCTCATGGTCCCTGAGTTAGAGTCCTGCATCAGGTTCTGTGCTGGCAGCACGGAACCTGCTTGGGATTCTGTCTCCCTCTCTGTCTCTCCCCTGCTCACTCTCTCTCTCTCTCTCAAAATAAATAAAAGTTAAAAAAAAATTTTTTAACTTGAAAAAGAAGAAGGCCCTCCCGATCCACCCAGCTCTGACCCCATCCCCTCCCATCTTTGCTTCTGACCACCCTGAACATGCTGGCCCCACGCCTGCCTCAGAGCACAGCTGCCCCGGCCAGGAACGCTCCTCTCCCAGCTCTCAGGCTTCAGCCCTGCATGCCCTGGGGTGAGAGGCCACCCTTTTCCCTCTGCCCCCCCCACTCCCTCCAGTGTCCTTTCCCTTCCCCACCTACCTGGCGCCCAGATATCCACAGGTACCCACACCCACATTAGAGAAGATTGCTCCCTGCAGGAAGATGGGCTGGTAAGTTACATTTTCTAGACCCTTGTGTCTAAAATGAAAACAGATCTTTCGGTTTTCTTACTATGTTTTGAACTCCTCGGCTCAGGTCTCGTATTGGTTTCCTGTGGCCGCTGTAGCCAATTATCACAAACTTGGTGGCTTAAAACGTAACATTTACCGCCTCACAGTTCTGGAGGCCCAAAGTCCAAAATCTGTGCCCCTGGGTGGAAATCACCGTGTTGTCAGGGCCGCGTTCCCTCCAGAGGCTTTAGTCTCCTCTTAGTGAAATCTCTTTCCGCCTCTCTCTAAGGACATCTATGACAGCATTTGGATAATCCAGGAAAATCTCCCCATCTCAAGATCCGTAACCACATCGGCAAAAAACCCTCTTCCACACAAGCTGCCATTGACCATTGCCAGTAACTTTGGGGGACTCCGTTGAGTGTGCCGCATTCTCCCTGGAAACATTCCCCCAGGCCCCCGGCACTGTGCCCAGAGGAAGGAATGTTTAAGAGGGTCCTGGGGGCTGGTGGCCCCACACTCCCATTGCCACACCTGACCCTCCTCCAGAGTCTTGGGTACACAGTAGACTTCAGCATCCCCTTCAGACACCGACATGTCGCGGAGTTCCTACAGCAAAGGAGTGGCCCCCAGGCTCTCTCCAAACCTGCTTCAGCCCAGCGACCTTGGGGAAGGGCGTGCCCACATCACCCACGGACAGGGGCACCTGTGAGCTCTACCCCCTCACCTCACCCCTGTCCACCTCCACTCTGAGCAACCCCTCTCCCCCCCTCCAGCCTCAGTCAGCTCTGCCCTGAGGGATTCTCAGCAGCCCTCTGCTGCTCTCCCTGCACCCCCACCTCCACCCGTGCAGCCCTCAGCTGTTTCTCCTCCTGGCACTCAATGTGGGCCTTCTACAAATAAATCAGTTGTGCCCCTCCCCACTCCGCCCCTGCTTAAGCCCTCCAGCAGCCCCCCACCCTGCATTCTCTCATTCACAATACCTACTGAATGCCGTGTTTAAGCCCTGAAGACGAGGCTAGTGAAACAGACGTGAAGTGAAGTCCTCCCCCCCCCTCGGACCTCTGGGGGAACCACCGTAAACAGGATGAAAAATGCATTAGCTCCCTCCTGCTGATAACAGATTACCCCCCAATTCCCTGGCTGGAAACAAGAAGCATGTATTACCCCCCATTTCTGAGGGTCAGGAATCTGGTCCTGGGTGATCTAGGGCCTCTGGCACAAGAGTTCCCACAAGGCCGTGGTCGAGCCACAGGCCAGGGCTGCGTTCTCCCCAGAAGGTTCGGCCAGGAGGGGGTCTGCATGCCAGCCCTTCACTAGTTGTTGCCAAGCCTTGGTCCTGTGCCACGTGTGGTGGTGAGCGAGTCAAGGAGAAAGAATGGGCAGCCCATCGCTCCAGTCTCCTGGCCAGGGGCAAGTTACTCGACCGGAGCACGATGGGGCAGAGACACAGGAGGCCGGCCCGGTTGGGGCCGTCTCACAGTCTGCTGCACAGTAAGTGGCCAGAGGTACTTTATCTAGTGACAGGGCTGGAAAGCAAGTACACAAAACAGGAGAGAGGACTGGAGGTCGTGGGCAGGCTGCGACACTTTTTGTCAGGTGACTGAGGAAGACTGAGAAGCTGGCACTTCACTGAAGCCCCAAAGGAAGCATGTGAGTCTGAGGGGACCAAGGGGATGGTAAGGGAGGGTCACCGAGGCTGTCACCCAGGGGACCATAAGGGAGGGTCAGGCTGGGCCGTAGGAGGCACGGGGGGGGGGGGGGGGCAGGATAACATCAGCAGCGCGGCCTACAGGCCCAGCCTCAGCCCTCCCCACGACTGCCCTGTGGTCACCCTGACCCTCTGGCGAGGCCTTGAGCAGAATCGTTCTGTGCCTTCCTCTGGCGTCTGCAGTGGCTGCCCCTCTGCCTGGGATCCCCCATTCTGGCGCGTCACCATCATCCCTCGATTCCCCGGGGTCACAGCTCCGACCGCACGTGGACTACCCGAGAGTTTCATGTTTCGTTTATTATCTGTCCAATCCATTAGATCTCACAAGCTCCAGGCGACCAGAGACCTTGTCTGTTAAGCAAAGTGCTCAAGGCTAGGACAACGGGAGGCACAAAGGAGGGGATGGATGGATGGATGAGTGCCGGGAGCCTCGTGCGCTGGCCGCCACACTTTATTCACGGTCGTATTCCGACCTGCTGCGGTTCGGCGTTAGGAAAGTTTGCGCGTCTAAAGACCACGTGAGACAGTATCTCGGGAAGGGCGACAGCAGGTGCGGAAGGCAGGACGAGGCCGCTGGGACCAGCAGGGGGCGAAGCGGCGGGGGAGGGAACCCCGGCCTCCGCGCGCGGAAGGCGCGCAGGCCTCCGCGCGGACGCGGGAACCGCACCCGGAACAGGCCCGCCCGGGGGACCCCGCCCGCCGGAGACCGAGCCCCGCCCCTCCAGCCCGCCCCCAGGCCCCGCCGCCGGCGCGAAGGGCCTGGGTCTTCGGGGCGGGACCTGGGCCGTAAGCCCCGCCCCCGGCTCCGGAGCCGTCCTCCCGCGCAGGCGCCCTGGGGCCCGCAGCCTCCCGGGTAGTGTCCCTGCCGCGGCCGCGGTGCTATGGTGCCGCCGCCGCCTCTGTCGCCGCCTCTCTGCACGCTGCCGCCGGGGCCCGGGCCCCCGCGCTTCGTGTGCTATTGCGAGGGGGAGGGAAGCGAGGACGGAGGCCGCGGCGGCTTCAACCTCTAGTAAGTGGCTGGCGAGGAGCGCGGGGCGCTGGGGGCGCCGACAGTTCTGCGGGCCGTTCCGCCTGACAGCCCCTCCCCCCACAGTGTGACGGACGCCGCGGAACTCTGGAGCACCTGCTTCACGGCGGACAGCCTGGAGGCCCTCGTGGGTATCGGGGCTCCCGGGCAGGCCTGGAAGCCCCCGCACTCCGTACCTGCAGTGCGGACCACCTCTGGGATCGCAGGGGGCGGTCTGGGATCCCGCGGTAGGGGTGGGTTGGGGGGGTCTGGACACCCTTCCCCCAGCTTTGTAACTGTAGCCCTAAGATTGGCCCGGGGTCATGGGGGGCCCTCCGTCAGGCAGCTTTGGGGTGGTTCCAGAGTCTTGGGCAGCTGGTGACCAGCCCCTGTGCCCTGCAGAAAGCCCGTTTGGGCCTGAGTGCGGCTGAGGAGATCACCCCCCGGTTCAGGTGAGTCGCTGAGCGGGGAAGGAAGGGTGGGTGTGGAGCTGGGGGTGTGGACACCGCACTCAGCACACCTCCTTTCCTAGGGCAGCCTGTGAGCAGCAAGCTGTGACTTTCGCCCTGCGGGAGGATGGAGCATCCCTAACCCTTTCCGGGGGGCCCTGGGCCCTGGATTTTGAGCTCTCCAAGGTGCCGGGCCCAGAGGCAGCCTCCAGGTTGCGGGCACTGACACTGGGTCTGGCAGAGCAAGTGTGCAACTTGAAGAGGCAGCTGGCAGGTGGGGTGGGGAGCAGGTACCCCGAATCTTCACTAGGGTCCCCCTGCTCGTGCCTCCATTCCTGGCTTTCTTCCCCAGGCCTGCAGGTGACAGCCACCAGCCCCAAAAAGAGCCCTTGTCTGGCAGGGCCTCAGTTCTTCTTACCAGGTAAGGCCTGTCACCTGGGACTTCGGTGGGGGCTGTGCTCCTCCTCCCTCTGTGACTCCCCTTCCCCAGAACAAGAGTCAGGCCCCAGAGACAGCATGTGCACGGAGAGGGGGCTGTGGCTCTGGAATTCTCCTGACTCAGGAAGCCCCGTCCCGTCCTGTTGCCCTCAGACCCGGACCCTCAGAGAGGTGGCCCTGGACTTGGGGTCAGGAGGCGGTGTCCAGGAGAGTCCCTCATCAACCCTGGCTTCAAGAGGTACTCACCCCCTGGCCCTCCCTCCTGTGCCCCTGGCCCAGCCCTGGACCCCTGCCCCTCCCTCCGTAAAACCATACTGTCTCTTCCTCTTCTCTCCCAGTAAGAAACCAGCCAGTGGTGTAGACTTTGACAGCCCCTGAAGGCGCAGCACCAAGTGTGACCCTGCCGGGAGTCTGCTCATGCGGTGGGGACAGCCCCTGAGACCCCACAGCCCGTCCTGCTGCCAGAGGGGAACAAACCTGCTCCTCGGACCCCTTCCCCATTAAATAAATGGCTTCCTCAGGTGGAGGAAACGGCCATGCTCTGGCTCCTGGGGTCTGGCCAGGGGAGAGGGATCAGGGGTCTCCCCGGGCCTGTGATCTGGCTCGGGCCGCAGTGTGTAAGCAGATGGGCCAGCTTCCGCACCACCTGGGGGGTGGGGGTGGGGGAGCACCACTCTCTACAGGCTCACCCAGCTGCCCCTGCCCGGTTCGCGACGGAGCGGAGAGGGGCTGCAAGGCAGGTCAGGGCTCCTCAAGGTTGGAACTCTGTTGCCGGCCCCTCCACTCCACACACTTCACTCTTCCAGACCTCACCCAACAGGCACAGCCACCGGTGTCCCACACCGCGGACACCGTAGGTCATGTGGAAGCTGGAGGGTGGTGGCCTGCCGCCTGGGGCTGGGCTGAGGAATGTGGGCCGGCCCCACCCACCGACCTGGAGCCTCTAGGTGCCCAGTCTGGGCTCTGGTTCCCACCCTCCTTGGCCATCCTGCAGCCCCACCCTGGCCTGACTGGTTTGGGAGCCCAATCTAGTCCCCACCCCACCCCCGACAGGGTGAGTGGAGCAGAGCCACCCACTGGGTTCTCTGCCCATCATTCCAGGCTGTCGTGGGGACGGAGTGTTCCATGGTGGGGGTTTTGGGGGTGGCAGAAGTCAAGGGCCTTCTGGTCCCTCGGGTGTCAGGGCATGCTTGCTGGGGCAGAGATGCGTTTATGGGGCTGTAGAAGAGGGGGCAGGGGGTGGCGGTAGAGGGGGCGGCGGCTAGCGGGGGCGCACCGCCGTCCGGTAAGCCGCTAGGATCTCCGCGCTGTGTGGACACGTGTACTTGAACTCCTTCACCTGCAGCGCGCTGTCCAGGTAGCGGCGGACGCCGCGCAGCTCGGCGGGTATGGGCGCCCCGCGGAAGTGCGCGCACACCGTCTGTGGGCGAGGGGCGTGGCGCGGTCAGGGCCTTGTGGGGGGCGCCCCCCGCGCTCCGCGCCCCGGCCCGGCACTCACGTCCACGATGTGCAACTTAGGCAGCAGCCTGCAGTCAGCCAGCGTGAGCTGGTCGCCGTCCAGGAAGCGGCGGCGCGACTCGCCAAGCTGCGGTTCCCGCACCAGCTCGTGCTCCAGCGGCGCGCGCAGGTAGCTGTCCAGCCTGGTGAGGGCGCGCAGCAGCAGCTGGTACAGGGCTGGGGTGGGGGGTGGGGGGGCGCGGTGAGGCCCGGCCTGGGCCAGCTCCCCCCACCCTCGCCGCGCTCCTGACCCTCCTCACCATCGTCCTGCGTGGGCACTGGGTTCTTGATGAACGCGGAGAACCTGTGAAAGACGTCGTTGCCCGCCGTGGCGGACTCCCGGTAGCGGGGCGCCAGGCTGGGGAATCTGCGGGGAAGCAGGAGATCTGTGGTCAGACCCTTGAGCCGGGCCCTCTTCCCTGCGGGGACCCTCAGCAGCCTTCCCGGGCTCTGTCCTGGGAGCACCCTCCCTGGGCGCCCCATCATCGCCCCTCCAGGCCGGGCCCTCACTCGGGGGGCCCCAGCGTCTCCTCCAGAAACTCCTCGATCTGCAGTGTATCTGTTTTGGTGTCGCCATCGTGGAGAAGGATGGGCAGCTGCGAGCCGGGAGCGAAGTCCTTAAGCACATCCGGGGACCTGTGGGCACGAGGCAGGTGGGGAGGCTGCTGGTCAGAAGGGCCAGGGACCAGGCAGCGGTCCCGTGGGGGCAAGGGGCTCACCTGCGGATGTCCACGGTGGTGAGGGTGAAGGGCACGCCCTTGAGGAGCAGGACCATGAAGAGCCGCTGACAGGAAGGGCAGTGTCCCACGCTCTCACCATCCTCGCTTGCCTGGGGCGCATGGAGTAGAGGGTGCCAGGGAAGAGAGCAGACCTAAGAATCCCGCCAAAGGGGACCCTGCCTCCCAGGGCCAAGAGCCTGGAATGATCCGGGCTCCAGCTTGGTTGGGTATGACCTCGACACGTGAGAGCCCTTGGCGCGTGGTCCCTGGGAGCTGGGGAGGGGCACAGGGACGTGGGGCTGGGACCCTAGCTCTGGAGCCTGGCCCCTTGACCCTTATCCTCAGAGCCTGGGCAGAGGCCAGGCTGCTGGTCTCCAGGCCCCACAGGCGGGTCACAGGGTGGGGTGGGCCGAGTGAGCTGTTTTCTGAGTGATTCACCCTGCCGGACTGGACACTGGGTGCCAGCACACTCATTGTCCCACCTCCCACGGTGGGGAGGAGGCCAGGGCCTCGCAGCCCTGCACAGGGACCCCAGATCTGGGCAGCGATGTGACCGCCCACGGGGCTGCCTGGCCCAGCCCCCACCTGCCTCACTGACCTCAAGCTCCACGTAGGCCTTGGCCTCCAGCTGCCTGCTTGTCACGTCCCCACCGAGGGGCTTTTCCCCCAGGAGGGCTGGGCTGGGTCCAGGAGCCAGGGCTGAGAGTCAGCACCCCACGCCCTTGGGGACAGCTCACTGGGCCCTTCCCCGGTCCTGCTCCCTCTTTGCTCAGCCTCTGCAGGGCTGCCCGAGCCCACCAGAGGAAAGGACACAGATGCTGCCTTGGAGACCCACCGCCCGCCCTAGAGAGCCCCGGAGCCCCGCACAGCACACTCCTCCCCAGACCTCCCTCCCAGCCCAGCGGCACCTTAACAAACAGCTGGAGCTTAGCCGTCTCTGCCATGGCGAGGAGCTGTGGTGGCCGAGGCAGGGTGGGGATCTGGAGAGCCCTTTAAGGCTCCCGGGGTGCCCCGCCCTCCCGGGCCCAGGGCCCGCCCTGACAAGCCACCTACGCAGGTGGACGAGGCTGTCGGGGCTGTCGGGGCACCGTGTCCAAGCATGAGGTTGTGACTGTGGGGGCACTGCGTGCTCGGGGCTGGCGGGGCTGGGGACCTGAGCACCCCAGGGTGGGTGTGGGATGGGGGCGGACAATGGTGGATGTGGAGGCGGGGAGAGAAGGGTGCCAGCCTGGGGAGAAGGCAGCTCTAGATCGGGACCTGCCACCGACCCCCCAGCCCTGCAGTGCACACCCCGTTATCTGTCGGGGGTCCCCAGCCCAGAAAGCCGGGGGGTAGGGAGGAGAAATGAACAGCCTGGCCCCAGCCTCAGTTTCCCTAGCTGCCTACCAGGGCGTTACCAGAGCGTTAAGCCTCCTCCTTGGAAGGGACGCCCTGGACACCACTGTGCTCCGTCTGGCAGAGCCCCACCCCCAGGCCCGCCCACATTCCAGAACTGCTGCCCGCCTGCTCAGGTAGCTCTTCTCTGCCAACCCCGCACCCCTGCCCTTCGCAATCGGTTCCACGCAGGCTTCTTTCCTTCTCAACCTTTAAAAAGAAGCACCAGGAGAAGGGTGGGAAGCCGCAACCTCCTGACCTGTGCTGCCGCCCACCCCACCCTTGGCTGGAACAAAAACACTAGGGGACGTTGTGCATACAGCACCACCCCCCCGACCTGCACCGCCCCCGTCAGGGTGGCCGGCGCCCCCATGGCCTCCTTCCCCAGGGCCTCCAGCCGGCCGGCCCCTTCTGGGACCCCACGCCGTCCAGGACCCCCGGACGCAGCCCGGGTGCGGGCCTGACACTGGGGCTGGGCCCTGGCTCCCCGCCGGGGCTGGGCTTCCAGTCCGAGCACCGGTGTTTCAGCTGCTCCTCCGCGTGGTGGGGGTGGGGGCAGGGCTGGGCCTGCTCACTTCCTGCCTCGATGCCGCACAAAGGCCCCCCACACCTGCACCCGTTCGCCAGATGTCCCGTGCGGATTTCCGCGCCTGTGAAAATACCCTCACACGTCCGTAGGACAAACGGTGAGCTGGACGAAGGACCCGGCGGTGCAGAAACAAGGAAACACACGCACCCCAGCGGGAAGTGGGGGGAGGCGTGAAACTTCACGCTGCTGTGAAGAAGCACACATCCGCGGCTGCGGTGAGCAGAAACGCGGTAACCACGTTCTCGGCATCACTCCGGATGCCCTGTCGGCCGGCAAAACGGGGCATCAGCCCACAGGTACGTGTAGACAGATCCGGGCCGTCCGCCTGATGCAAGCCCCCTTTCCGTGGGAGAGTCCTGGTTTGCTCACAGGAGAGGACGGGGGGGGGGCCCGGAGGTTTGGTGGTTTTATGGCTGAACTGGCCCCGGGTCACGGTGGCAGTCCTAGCCCCCAGCACCTCAGAATGTGACCTGACTAGGAGACAGACTTTTTGCAGAGATCAAAGTAAAGGTCATCGGCGGGGGGGGGGGTCCTACCGCAATACGACTGTCCTTGTGCACGGGGGAGATTTGGACACAGACCCCCATGGACGGGGCGCCACACGAACGAAGGTGGAGGCAGAGGGCAGGGCCGTGCTTCTCCAAGCCGAGGAACACGGAGCCTTGCCGGAAAACCACCGGCAGCTGGGGCGCGGCTCCGGGGAGCTGGGGCCAGACCCTCGCCCACAGCCGCAGAAGGAGCCAGCCCTGCCCGCACGGTGATCTTGGACTTCCGGCCTCCAGACCGTGGGGGGGTAGATCTCTGTGGCTTCCAGCGGTGATTCACGGCTCTAGCAAAGACCAGCGAGAGAAGCCCCGCAAACTGAAAAGCACTACGTAGCAGTCACTGCGAGTCTGTGCCCTGAGCTTTCGGAAAAAGCCACGAGGACGTCCTCCGACTTTTGAATTTTCTACCACGATTTCCTAGTAAATGTTTTTAAATAAATGAGACCAGAAGCTCACGGTCACCAGCCCTAACTGACCCATGACCTACTGGGCGTTGAATAAACCTCCCTGACAGTGCCCCGGCCGCATCCACAGAGCAGCCCCTGGAGGGGCCCGGGGGCCTGCTGTCCTCGTCTTTTCACGTCCTTCTCTTCCTTCCTGGGGACGGTTCTCGGCCCACAGTCCCAGGACGTGACACATTAGAAACATTTCTCTCCTGAGCCCTGTCTGTGGGCCCTTCTTGGTGGTGACATTTTAACAGACTTGTTGGGGGCACTATGGGGGGGGGGGAGGACTAGGGGGCACTGGGATCTGAGCAGGAGCTCTGCCCCCTGAGAGAGCCAAGGAGCAGGGGGCACAGCCAGAGTCCAGATGGGGGTTCCAAAACCCATTTCCCCCCAAAGAAGCGGGGCTCCTTGGAAAATTGCTGAATCCAGACATGGGTCAGGGAGGTAACGAGCAGGCCTGGAAATTGTAACAGAAAAGAAGTGCTCCAAAAAATGTCCAGGGCAAGTCAAAAGGACACAGAAGCCACCACGAAGGGGTTCCCACCGGCCACATCTGGGGCAGTTTGAGCATAAGAAAGATGGCAATAGAATCGTACACTTATAAGTGGCTAAGACAGTAAATACTATGTACATTGAAAATATTAGTGGGGCACCTGGGTGGCTCAGTCGGTTGAGTGTCCGACTCTTAAGTTTGGCTCTAGTCATGACGTTCGAGCTCCGTTGTCGGGCTCTGTGCTCACAGCATGGAGCCTGCTTGGGAGTCTCTCTCTCCCTCTCTCTCTCCTTCTGTCCCTCTCCTGTGTGACTCTGTCTTTCAAAATAAGTGAACTCGAAAAAATTTAGAGGATAGCAATGACGGTAACATGGTGATTTTTAAAAAAGCCGTGAATCCACAGTGATATGTTTCTAAAAGTGGAAATCTTTAAGCAAAATGCCAGCTAATAAATGCAGAAAAGATGAACTCGTTAGAAACCTGACATTTTGCAGCCACCCCCTGGGGTAAAAAGTTTTGGGAGACAAGCTGTTCCCATGGCCCTCCGTCCTCCCGCGGAAGCTTCTGTGTCCCTTCCAGCCCCCTAGAAGGGGTCTCCGATGGGAGACTGCCCACGGCCAAGCTTGAGCGGTGCGGGCTCTGGGATCCTTCCTTGTGGCCCCACTGTCTCCAGGCTCCACTGCCACCGAGCCCTGCAGTACCTGGGAGTGCCACACTGCCCCCAACCTTTGCACACGCTCCACCGGGACGCCGGTCTCAGCCCAGAGACCACCTCCTCCTGAGAGCCCTCCCACATCCTGGGTGAGAGGGACACAGCCCAGCGCACACTGCCCATGGGTCCCGAGTGGGCACGGGGCCCAGGGTCTAGGCCTCAGGGAGCACAGGCCCGAAGGGCGGGCAACCGTGGCTCAGAGCAGCCCATTCAGGACCTGCCTCCCGGCAGGCAGTCTGGTCTATGTAGACGGGGCAGGGGAGGGGGGTGATGGACAGCCCCCGCCTCAGTCTCCCCATCTGTAGCAACAGCTATTTACAGGGATGAGGGCCCTCCACCCCCACCCCCACCCCCACCCCCAGGCTAACCCAGCCACCTTCCCCTCACGCTGGGCCCACCGCTCCGGGACGCTGCAGATGCACCTGTGGGGCAGGGGCCATACCAGCATCAACCGGGCCCATCTTCACCCCAACGCCCCACTCCACACACGCAGGCTGGCGCTGGTTTTTTTGTTCATTTATTTAAAACAAACATCTGTGCGCTATGTACAGGTCTGGCTCCCGGGCAGGTGGGTGTGCAGGGGGCCAAGCTGGGTGGGAGAGAGCAATGGCAGGGGGCAGGGGTGGGGAGGGGATCCGGCTGCTCGTCTGGCCAGCGGGGCAGCTTCTCCGTTCCTGCTGCCCGGCCCACCCCCTTGAGGCAGCCCCTCCCTGGCCCGTGCCCATGGCTTCCCTCGGGTGGGGGCCTCCCCAAATGAGAGCAGGATGAGGGGGCCTCTTCCTACAGCAAAATAAATAAGGGCCGGGGGCGGGACCTCACCCAGTCCCCATCCTCAGCCCCAGGCCGGCCCATCAGTCTCGGGTGTCCCTGGCCCGTTCAGGAGCCAGGCCCGGCCAACAGGGTCTGGTGGCACCTGGTGGCCCTGGGGGTGGTGGGCAGAGCTGGACGGGGGCAGAGGCTAGGGGCCGGCCAGACCCCAAGGCTTTAAGGCAGAGCAGGGTGAGGGTGTGTGCGGCCCAGGGCCAGGCCAACCTTTGGCACAATCAGGGGAGGGCAGCGCAGTGGCCTCAGGCAGTGCTGAGGACAGGTGAGGGGCTGGAGGGGGCCCCCACTCCAGGGCCTCGTGGCGGGCACTGGGGGGCACAGGGTGGGGCCTCGGCCACCGCCTGACTTCTGTCCCCACTGCGTGTCCTTGAGCCAGCGCCTGACGGTCAGCAGAGTGTGTCCGTGTTGAAGGACAGCTGGGCCTGGTAGGTAGACGACGGGTGAGCCGCGATGGGGGAGGCGTCCGCTACCCCACGCACCCGCGGGCCTGGGAATGGATCCCCCACCTCTGTCTCCCGTGAGTTCTCCCTCAGTGGCCGAGTCTGGTGGCTCCTGTGTCCCCAGGCTCTGCTCCCCCCAACCCCACGTCTGCTCTGCCCGTGTCTGGAACCCCTCAAGGTTTCCAACGTGTCTCGGGGTCTACAACCAGTCCGTTTCCACCTGTGCCCGGAGCCTCCTGTGTCCACCCTAGTCCTGAGCATCCGACGGATCCCTCAGGGCGGCAGGAGTCCCCGGGGCCACTCCTCTCCAAGCCCTCTCCTTATGCAGAGCCTGAGCCCTCTGGCCAGCCTGGCTGCCCTGACCCTACAGGCCGGGCTCACCCGCTCCTCCTCGAAGCTGATGAGGCCCTCGTCCTCTGTGTCCAGGTCCTCGGGCTCGTCAGCCACGAGTGCCCGCAGCTCGGTGGGGGCGGGCCGGGCCCGGAACAGGCTGAGCAGGCGGCCCAGGGGAGACCGCAGAGCCGACGGGGGCTCTGTCTCCTGCTGCTCCAGGTTGTCGCTCTGCTTCTTGGCGAAGTTCACAAATACCTGGCGGGCGGGGTGCGTGGGTGGGTGAGCGGGGTGCAGCCCAGGCTGGCCCGATGCGCCGAGCTGAGCTGGGGCACTCACGTTGTCCAGGGTGGTCTGGCTGACCGAGTAGTCCTCGATGCCCAGCACGCCCGCCACCTGCTCCATCTTGCTGAACACCTGAGCCAGGGAGATGTGCTCCGACTGCAACTGGTACTGCACCTTCGTGTGGTGACGCTCCTGGGGACGCAGGGAGGTCAGAGGCGGCTGGGCGCACCGCCCGGCCCCACCCCCTGGGGCCCCGCCCCACCCCCTGGGGCCCCGCCCCACCCCCTGGGGCCCCGCCCCACCCCCTGGGGCCCCGCCCCACCCCCTGGGGCCCCGCCCCACCCCCTGGGGCCCCGCCCCACCCCCTGGGGCCCCGCCCCACCTTGAGCACTGCCTCGGGGAAGTTGCGGTTGAAGAACCGCACCACGTCCTTCACGTTCTGGCTGCTCTTCGTCCTCACGGTGATCATGTATCCGTCTCCGAACCTGCGGGACAGGCCTGTGGCCCCGAGCCCCGAGCCCCCCGTCCCCCCCCCGCCCCCCTCCCTGCCGCCGGCACCCTCGGCTCCGCTCACCGGTTCTTCAGGTGCTGGATGCTGCCCAGACAGCGCAGGCGCCCGTTCACCATGATGGCGAGCCGCGTGCACAGCGCTTCGCACTCCTCCATGCTGCGGGGCGGAGACGCAGGGGCTGGGGCGGGGCGCGCGGGGCGGGGGCGGGGCGCGCGGGTGGGGGCGGGGCGCGCCGGGGTGGGGGCGCACCTGTGCGACGTCAGCACCACCGAGCGCCCCGTCTTGATGAGGTCGAGGATGAGGTTCCAGAGGAAGCGCCGGGCCTTCGGGTCCATGCCGGTGGTGGGCTCATCCTGGGGGCGGGCGGCGCCAGGCTCAGCGGCTGCGGCCCGTCCACCCCGCCTGGCCCCGCCGGCCGCCTCCCGCCCCGGCTCACCAGGAAGATGAAGGCCGGGTACCCGATGAGCGCAATGGCCGTGGACAGCTTGCGTTTGTTGCCCCCGCTGTAGGTGCCGGCCGGCTTGTCGGCGTACTTGCTCAGCTCCAGCTTCTCCAGGGCCCACTTCACCACCTGGGGGCGAGGACTGGCGTCAGGGCCTGCCCCTCTTGCCCGCCACGCCCCGCCCCCCTTGGGCGACCCTCACCCGGGCCTCGTCCTTCCAGGGAATGCCACGGAGCCGCGTGTACAGCTGCAGGTGCTCCCGGGCTGTGAGCTCGTCGAACAGGGCGTCGAATTGCGGGCAGTACCCCAGACTCTGCTGTACCTGGAGCAGCTCCTTGAGCACACTGGGGACACAGTGCCATCAGCACCGGCGGCCGCAGTCACCCCACCCGCCCAGGCGCCCGCCCGCCCGCACCTGTGCCCGTTGACAAAGGCCTCGCCCCCTGTCGTGCTCTCGTCACCCGTCAGCATCTTGAAGGTGCTGGTCTTGCCCGCGCCGTTCACGCCCAGGAGGCCAAAGCACTCGCCAGGACGCACGCCGAGGCACAGGCGATCCACAGCCAGGATGCGGCCTATCTTCCGGGACTTGTACACCTGGTGGAAGGGAAGGGTCAGCCCACCCATCGGGGCTGCCAGTCGGGCTGGCCGGCCCCTGAACCACACCTCCCCCTGGGCTCCGCCCCTGTCTGCAAACACGCCCCCCCACCTGGGCCCCGCCCTCTGCCTGGGCCCGCCCCTGCCTGTAAACACGCCCCCCACCTGGGCCCCGCCCCCTGCCTGGGCCCGCCTACACGCCTGGGCCCCGCCCTGCGGGCAAACATGCCCCACCAGGGCCCTGCCCCTGTCTGGAAACATGGCCCCCACATGGGCTCCGCCCTCTGTCTGGGCCCCGCCCCTGCCTGCAAATATGACCCACCTGGGCCCCACCCCTGTCTGGAAACACACACCCTCACTGAGCTCCGCCCTGCCTGGAAACAAGCCCCTACCTGGCCCCGCCCGAACACCTGGGCCCCGCCCCTGTCTGGAAACAGGCTCCACCTGGGCCCTGGTACACCCTCCGCGACGCCCCCCCTCGGCCCCGCCCCTGCTCGGAAACACACCCCACCTGGGCCCCGCCTCCCACCTGGGCCCCGCCCAACCTGGCCTCTATCTCACAAGCCCAGGGCCCACCTTGGTCAGGTTCTCAATCTTGACCATGTCATTGTCAGCATCCCCCCGCAGCACTCGCTGCCGCTCGCTGGCCACGTCCACATCATCCTCCACAGGTTTGGTAGACACTGGCATTCGCCTGTGGGGACAGGGTGGCGGAGTCATCACCCAGTGCTCCCCAACTTTCTGTGGCCACGGCAGGGAGACGGGCAGTGCCCGGCCGGCCACTGGCCCCCACATCTCCCTGCACTCCCCCACTCACTGTGGCTGCCGCAGGAAGTTGTACTGGCACATGATGGTGAGGAAGAAGCCCACGAAGCCTTCGACCGTCATGGCCACCAGCCCCCTGGTGACGATGTCCCACTCGAATGGAGACTTCATCTTGTCAAACTGGCCTGTGGGGCAGCCGGCTCAGGGCCTGTGCCTGCGCCCCCGGCAGCCGTGTCCTTCACGCCTGAACCCTCAATCTCTGGGCCAGGCCGGACCCCCCTCCGCACGCCCACCCACCCCGCTCACCAATCTTGGCGTAGTACTCGTTGATGTATTCGTTATACGCCATTTCCATGAGCCCGTGGCCCAGGTTGTAGTTGGGGAAGATGAGAAAGCAGCTTTTCAGGTAACTGTTGACAACCTTCAAGTCCTGGAGGGTGACGGGGGGTCACGGGCACAGCCTCGGCCCCGCTGCCCACCACGCCCGGCCACCCCGCTGCCCCACCTTGTCATGCTCAAAGAGCTGCAGCAGGAAAGTAGCCACGGTGGCCGTGATGCCAATGAAGAGGTTGATGACGATGAGAAACACGTAGGCGGAGCTGGGCACCTCGAACCAGAAGGAGGCCGGGTACATGATGGGGGTGATAGACCACCTGCGGGCAGGCGGGCAGGAGGCGGTCACGGGGAGCCCGCCCCCACCCCAGGCCCTCCTCCCGGCCCACTCCCCCTTACCCATAGAGCAGGAAGAGAGAGAGCACGGCGGGGAAGTTGGTGGGTGACGTGTAGGCCGGTAAGTCGAACACGAACAGGATGATGACGCAGCAGGTGGCTGGGACCAGGTAGTTAAGCTACCAGAGCAAGAGTGGCAGGTGAGGGCCCAGGAGCAGGGGTGAGGGGTCCAGGAGTGGGGCAGGGGGGGTGCTGGGGCCAGAACCAGTGGGCCTGGCAGGAGACAGGGGGAGGGGACGGCAGGGGTCTAGGGGTAGAGGGAACCCCCCTCAGCCATGCAGGAGGAGCACACCATGTCCCACACGTAGTTGGCCAGCCAGTAGATGACGGGGTTGCAGCCACTGACAAACTGTAGGTGCTTGGCTTTGGTAGACTTCTCAGCCACCAGGAAGACCACGAAGCTGGCTGGCACGAAGGACATGGCCACGATGATGAAGATGGCGATGACCACATCTGTGCCCTGCAGCCTGGGGGCAAGGCAGCCATCAGCCCTGCCCAGCACCCGCACCTCGTCCCCCCCCCACCCGCCTGCATACATACAGGTAATCCAGGGAGAGGCTGGCACTTGTCTTGTTCATGGGGTGGTTGGTGACGGTGATGCCTGCAGACAGGGGAGGGCAGCCTCAGGGACCTGCTCCATGCCCACCCTGCCCGGCCCCCAGCCCAGCCCAGCCCACCCAGGCTCACCATAGGCTGCCGGGTTGCCCTTGCTCCTGGGCAGGTTGGCACGCAGAATAGCGTTATTGAGGCTGTTGAGGTAGGTGGGCATGCTGTGATAACCCTTGTTGTTGTAGAAAACCTGGGAGGGACGCAGAAACACCCTTAGAGCACCGTGGGTCCCCGCAGCATGCCGGCCACAGCTGGACGCTGCAGGGCCCGGGGCTGTGCCGCTCACCTGGGCTGCCCTGCGCACCGCAATCTTCCGCACCATGACTGGGGCCCGGGCACCAAACGAGGCTGGGATGGACTTCTGGACGTTGCCAAAGGTGATGGCCCCATACCTGGGCGGGCAGGTCGAGCGGCGTGAGGCCAGGCGTGCAGTGGGTGGTCTGCCCCCTCGCCCACAGTTGGCACGAACCCCCACCTGACTCACCGGTGCAGCCGGAAGCGGTCAGAGGTGAAGAGCAGGTACTCGGAGACGTTGTGGCCAGTGATGTCGGTCAGGATGTCTCCTGTGACCACCCGCATCTGGGGCGGGCGCCCACCCACACCCCCCGGGCAGGAGAAGCCGGTGCCCTGCGCAGAGCAGGTACAGCGGATAGGCTCCCGCACCAGGCGCGGTAGGGAGGGTGCTGACGTCCAGTTGTCTGCGGGTACAGCCGGCAGTCAGCTTAGGTCCGTGCCGTCCCACGCCCCCCGGCAGCCTGGCGGGCCCATACCTGGCCCAGAGGTGGGTGGCAGGGAAGCGTTCCAGGCCTGCAGGGGATCCTCCTCTGGGGACACAGGGGAGTCGGACGGAGCAGGTGAGGGTGGGGGCGGCACGAAGTTGGACAGCGGCAGCCCCTGCGTGAAGGACTCCAGGCACATGCTGTCGAAGAACCTCGCGGCCAGCAGCCGTGACTCGCCACTGGTCAGATTCAGCGTGGGCCCCAGCGAGCCATTGGCCGGAGACTTCAGCACACAGGTGGCGCCCACGCCCGACGGCAGCCGGAACGTGCTCACAAGCTGCTGGGGGCTGGCATCCGGCGACAGTCGCAATCTGTGGGAACCGCGGTGTGAGCCTAGCCCGGGCAGGGGGGAGGGGGATGAGTGCCCGCCCACCTTCCCCTCCCTCACCCGGGCCCTGGCCACCACAGCTGCCCAGCAGATGGCCTCACCGGTCCTCCTGGCGCTCCTCGTTGGCATAGGGGATGAAGTTGCCACGGGGCTGGGTGTAGTTGTGGTACTGGGAGGGTGACAGGACCAGAGGGGGCAGGTCACCTGGCAGGATGCACGAGGAAACCTGAGCAGGTTCTGACTGCCTGCTGGCGGCCCCCGGGCCTCAGTCCCCTCTTCCCAATACCCACAGGGCTGGAGCTTGGGGGCCTGGCCCTGAGGAGGCCCCAGTCCCCAAAAAGCCCGCAAGTGTGCCCGCCAGGCCCAGAGCGGGCGGTCCAGGAGGGGGGAAGAGCCACAGCCCCACTGCAGTGAGGCTCGGGTCCCCCCAGCACGCTGCCTGACCCAACGGCCATACCAATCTCAGGGACGGAGAGGGCCACAGTCATGGCCACGCAGACGAAGAAGGCGGGGAGCAGGATCTGGGAAGACAGGGCCTTGGAGTTGCGGCGAGCACAGTGGAAACGCTTCACCAAGAGTCCGTGGAACTGGCGCACCTTCAGCCACCAGCCCTCCAGCTTGCGGCTGCCCTGGCCGACCCTCGAGAGGGCCTCCGCCTCAGCTTCTGCACAGGGAGGGGGGCTGAGCAGGCGGCCCGACACCACCCCCCAGGGACCCTGCCGGCCCCAGCCAGCCGCACCCCCCACCTTGCAGGCTGACGTTGTCGGGGTCCTGCGCGTTGTCGAAGAGGGGTCGGTAGTCGCCATAGACGTCTGCGTAGGTGGCCCCCTCGTCTCCACGGGTAGAGCCTACCGAGGACGCGGACTGCAGTGACACCTGTGACTGGGCCAGCTCTGTGCTCCGGGCCAGATCGCCGACGTGCACCTCCCCCGACGGGCCCTCCGCCACTGGGAGCACATCCTTCCTGGACTCCTTCACATCTGCCACAGCACAGGGGCCAGGGAGGGGACAAGGGGGACTCAGACCAGCGTGCCACCCCTCGTCCCCATGCTCACCCACCAAGACCCTCACCCCACCTCACCCTGGGGCGCCCCAATTCCCATGGCCACCCACCTACCCAGGCTCCTCAGCCCCAGAGCCAGCCTGGCAGGGAGCCCTGGCACCTTATTCCCACCCAGAATCCTCGGTCCCCAGAGACCAGGCTAGAGTGGGCAGACAGCTGCGGGTCCAAGGCCAGGTGGGGTGGAGCGGGGCTCCCACCTGCCTCACTGTTCTCCAGAGACTGGTCCTCCTCTGACACCTTGAGGAACACCTCCTCCAGCGTCGTGTCCATCAGCCCGAAGCTACTCAAGTGCAGAGTGTCCAGACTGCGCTCCAGATGCTGGGAAAGGGCGGAGCGTGACCCCGATGCGGCAGGGACCGCCCCTTCCGCGCCCTGCCCTGGAGCCCACTCCACCACCACCACCACGACCCCGCCCCCTCCACGCCCCACCCCCTCCGCGCCCCGCCCTGGAGCCCACTCCACCCCATACCTGGAAGAGGCGCTCAAAAGCCCCCTTCTTGGCGGCCTCGCTAGGCAGGATGTAGGAGAGCTCGGTGCTCGTGTCGGAGACTAGCAGGCAGGAGGCCACGTGCTTGCGGATGAACTGGGAGACCTGGGGCTCTGAGCAGCTGCTCAGCTGGGTGCGGCCTGGGGGGCTGGATGTCAGCCCTGGCTCTAGGAGGGGTGGGGAATGGAGAAGAGCTTCACCAGGGGGGTGGGGGGCTGGGGGAGGGGGATCCTCTACGGGGGAGCCCAGCCAGGTCAAGAGGAGGACCCAGGAGAGGGACCGGGCACCCCAGGCTCACTAAGGTAAGCCTTGAGGGCCCGCCCCTCGAGCTCACTGGTCTTGGAAAGGGGGTCCTGGGAGAGGGGGACCCCAGGCCGGCTCAGGCAGTCTCAGCACAGACCTTGGGGGTCCCCAGGCTCAGCAGGTCGCTTGACCAGAGTAAGGCGGTAACCGTCCCCATAGGCGCCCTTGAGGAAGAGCGGGGAGCCGCAGCACTTGAGTTTCCCATGGGAGATGATGGCTATGCGGTCCCCCAGCAGGTCGGCCTCGTCCATGTGGTGGGTGGAGAGCAGGATGGTGCGGCCTGGAGGGGGGTGAGGGACCAGGCTCAGGGCGCTGGGCTGGGTGGGGCCGGCCGGGGCCGCCTGTACCCACCCCACGCTCGGCTCACCCGGCTTGTACTTCAGGATGAGGTCCCAGATGGCTCGGCGCGCGTAGGGGTCCACGCCGGCGGTGGGCTCGTCCAGGATGATGGCGCGGGAGCCGCCCACGAAGGCGATGGCCACGGAGAGCTTGCGCTTCATGCCGCCCGACAGCGTCTGCACCAGCGAGTGCCGCTTGTTGGACAGCTCCAGGTCTTCGATCATTCTGCGGGCAGGGCGGCGCATGTAGGGGCGCACGCGCATGTAGGGGCGCACGCGGGCTCCCGCCACCGCCCCGGGGCCGCCCCGGAGCCCCGCCCCCACCCCACCCACTTGTCCATCTCCTTGCGGATCTCCTCCTGGGCCCTGCTCTTGAGCCTCGAGTAGAACCAGAGATGCTCCTCCACCGTGAGCCGGTCAAAGAGCACGTTGTGCTGCGGACACATGCCCAGGTTCTTGCGGATCTCGTCCATCTCCGTGCGGATGTCGTGCCCGTAGATGGTGGCCGAACCCGAGGTCGGCGGGAACAAGCCCGTGAGGATGGACCTGGGCGGGTGGGCAGGGTCACGACCCCCACCTCCTGCCGGGAGCCCCACCCTGCTGCCCACCTGGTGAGGACCCACCCCCTGCACTGACACTCACATGGTCGTTGTCTTGCCAGCCCCGTTGTGTCCCAGGAAGGACACCACCTGGTTCTCGTAGAGGTTCAGGCTCAACCTGTTTAAGGCCAGCTTCTTATCGTTCTTGTAGACCTTGGTGAGCTTGTCCACACAGACCACCAGCGGCAGGTGGGTGGGCTCCTCCTCCATGCCCCGCGTCTCCTCTGCACGAGGGCCGCGGGTCAGCTGAGGACGCCCCGGGGTCCCCCAACCCCAGTGACTGCCCCAGCCGCCCCCTGGGTGCCCGCCTCACCCAAGCGCCGGCTCTCCATGGCACAGGCCTGGTCCTCTTCCATGACGCTGAGCCGGGGGGCGCGAGCCCATGGCCAGCTCCACTCCCACGCCTCTGTGCGCCCGCTGCCGAGCCAGTAGGACTTCTGCAGTGGGAAGTACCAGGGCCGGGGTAGCCCGTACATGCCTAGGGGTTGGGGGGGGGTGGTGCAGAAGGCAGGCTGACCCAGGGCCTGGTGTCAGGTCCACCCCAGGCCATGTGCACCCCCTAGGGAGCCACACACCCTCTCCTTTCCCCCTGCGAAGGGTCAGCTGGTACCTGGGTGCACCGCCTCGATGTACCACGTGAGCACCCCGTAGACGGCCGCGTCCACCATCAACATGGTGACGGCCAGGAGCAGGTTGAAGTCATCACCTTCCACAGGCGACTGACTGAACGTGTGCCACTGGATGCCCACACCTGCCACCTCGTACAGGGCAAAGTACTTGGAGCCCAGGCCGAAGGCTGTTGTGGACATCAGGGACTGAGGGCACAGTGGTGTCAGCGGGGGAGGGAGGACGGACCCCGCCCCACCCCCAACCATCCCCGATCCTCACCGCGATGCACTTCTCAAAGGCGGTAATCTTATCGTGGGCCACCTCCTCGCGGATCGCCACGTACATGTAGGGCACGTAGCTCAGGAAGTAGATGATGCCACCGCAGGCCGAGGCCAGCTTGGCCTTGGAGTACAGCACAGACACCAGGAAGCTAGGGTGGGTGGGGCCACGGCCATCAGCCACACCCGACCCTTAGGGCACAGCCCAAAGCCCTCCTGGCGCCACCTCCCGGGGTACAGAGGAGCTCCAGAAGGGCTGTTTCTGCGTTTTCTGGGTGAATGCAAGAGGCACTCTGCCAGGGCCCAGCAAGGCTCCCTGCCAGCCCCCTGCCAGCCCCACGGTGCTCACCAAAACATGATGGTGGCCACAGCGTAGACCGCCAGGAAGAGCCAGATGATAAGCACGTGACTGTGCATGAGAACCTGGCCGTACTTGAGGATGGCCGTGAGGGCCGTCACAGAGATGGAGAGCTGCACAAAGCCCGTGATGAACCAGGCCACCCAGTGCACGGCGTTGTTCAGGCCCATTGTCTTCATCACCTGTGGGCAGGTGGCCGGGGGGGGGGGGGGATGCAGGCAGGAGGCCTTGGATGGGGTGCCACGAAGGAATGACGGGTCTCTGCCCCTACCAGCCAGGCCCAGGGAAGGAGAGGTGCCCACAGTCTCCCCTCCACCTTCACTGGTCCCCCTGCCTCTATCCTTGCCCCCTCCCCCCTCCCCCCCCCACCCCCCCACCTCCCCCTTCCATCCCCCCCACCCCCCACCTCCTTCAGCCGGTGCTCCTTCTCTGCTACGATGTGCTGGATGGTCATGGCCACTGAGTAGACCCAGGAGATCACCATGCAGAGCGGCATCATGTGCTCGATGACAAACAGGAAGCTGGGGGGGGGGGGTTCGGGGCCGGGGCGTGAGGGGAGGGGCTCAGCCTGAGCCCCAGCCCCCGGCCCCCCCAACACACACTCACTCGTCTCGCGTGTAGCAGGGGTAGGGGAACATCTGCACATAGTTGCCAGGCTCCACCACGTCGTGCCCCACGAAGGTGTTGATGATGGCACGCTCCATCATGTCTGCAGGTGGGAGAGGTCAGCCACGGCAGGGGGGGGTGGCCAGGCCCTACCCCGGCTGCCCCAGGAGCGGCCCTCACCCTGGATCCAGACGAAGCCATACAGAAAGTAGAAGCGGCCGCCTGTGTTGGGCCCCGGCCGCCAGTAGGCCCGGCGGATCTCGTTGGTTTTCTCAGTGAAGCTGGAGTTTTGGCGGATCTTGTAGTGCACGTGGGGTGGCAGGGAGCCATCCTTGCGGGTCTGGAAGATCACGCCTGGAGACAGGACGAGGGGCAGGTGGAGGGGCAGAGCCCAGGCTGGCTGCAGGGTGAAGGTGTGAAGGGAGGAAGGGGCGGGGACACGAAGGGGACTGTCTAGCCAGAGCACCACTGGGGCATGAGGGGGGCAGGTCCAGGGAAAAGGCGGGGCCGGGGAGCCGGGAAGGTACCTGTTGCAGGGGCAGGGCTGGGATGGGGGCGGGGCGCGAAGCAGGGTACAGGGTCTGGGGCAGTGCTAGGGGGTGAGGGGCGGGGCTGGGAAAAGATAGGGGAGTCGTAGGGCAGGGCTAGGGAGGAGGGGGACCAAGGTGGGGCAAGGCCGAAGAAGGAAAAGGGGCACAGGGGCAGGTAAAGCGGACAGGAGGGCTGTGATGGAGAGACGCGAGGCTAGGGCTGGAGGAGGGGGGGAGGCAGAAGAACAGGAGTTAGGGACCCGCCCAAGGGGGACCAGCTCACTGGCGAACACGGTGACATTGTCCTGGTAGGCCTGGTTGAGAGTATAGTTGACGATGCTCTCCTCGTCGGGAAAACCCTTGAAGATGTCCACACTCACCTGAGGGGAGGGGCATTGTTGGAGCCGGCCCCCGGCCCCCGCGGAGCCCGAGGGGCCACGCACCCCACCTTGGACATGAACTGGATCCAGCCGCAGGCCGCGTTGTCAATGGTGTCCAGCTGCTGCAGGAGCGCGGAGCCGTTGGGCAGCGAAAAATTGTCCTGGCGCAGGGCAGGCGGGAGCTCCTCCAGCGACAGGTTCAATGCCTCGGGGTGCAGCCGCAAGTCCGCCACATACTGGGGGTGGAAGCCTGGCTCAGGGGGGCGGGGCTGACACAGGGGGCTCCGCCCACCCCACCCCGTCCCAGCACCCCCCCCCACCTTCTGCAGCCCACCCCCGCCCAGCACCCCCGGCACCTGCTGCAGCCAGTGGAGGTGTTGTTGCAGCCTGCCCTCCTCCAGGAAGCTGCGGATCTCGGCAGAGATGTTGAGCCACACTTGGGCGTAGTGAGTCACGTTGCCTACAAGGGCAAAGGTCTCGTTGGCCTGCAGAGGGTGAGGGCACGGGTCATGGGGCTCAGGGCGGACCCCAGCCAGCAAGGGGGGACCCCACTCCTTTGTCTCCCCCTAGGCCAGTCCTCCCCAAAACCAGTGATGCTCTGGCCAGACTGCCACCTAGAAGCTCGAAACCCTCCCCTCCCCAACCTTTCCGCAGTGACCCCACAAAACAGGCTCTGCTCTGGCTCCTGGGGCAACATGGCTTCGGGGTTCCCCTACGTCGCCAGCCGTGCCTTCCTGCCTCCTCTGTCGGGCCCTTCTCCACATGTCCCTTCCAGGGTCCTGACACCTGGCCCTTGCCTCCCTGCCCCCGGTCATCCTAAAGACCCCTCCAGAGGCTCCCCCCTTTCCGGGGCCATTTCCAGCCCTAGCTTCTACTTCTCCCAGACAGGACTCCCCCCCCGGATTGGCCACCGACACCTTGCCCTCAGCTGGTCCCATACCGCCTAGCTACCCCACCCAATCGTCACCCACTGGATGCTGCAGAGATCCTCACATGCAGCCTCTCCCCTGTCCAAACCAGCACTGCGGGCCCTGGCCATGCCTGGCCCCCAAGGGCCTCTGCACCCTAAACGCCCCCTGTGGGTTCTCCCCCTCCCCCCGCAGAGCCGAGTCCGTGCTCAAGTGCCAGCTGCGCCCCTCCCATGCCGATTCTAGCAACCCCACTCGGCACAGGGGTCCCCGGCCTGCAGAACCCGGTGCGCAGCTCCTTCAGCTCCTGCCCCAGGGACACGTGCAGCTCAAGCACACGGCGCGCCAGACTTGCCAACCTTGAGAATGACGCGGTCGGCCTCGGAGCCCGCTGGCGCGTACAAGATCTTGGGATTGCTGGTCATAAGGTGCACGAGGAGGCCCAAGTTCCGCTGCTCCTTGCTGGTGAAGCCCAGGGAGCTCATGTTGCCCCGCCGCAGTGCCTCAGGCTCGATGGTGCTAGGGTGGGGGTGGGGCGTGAGGGGCGGAGCCCGGGGGTCTGGATGGGGGGTGGGGGTGGAGGTGGGGCCTCAAGAACTAACGGGGCGGGACCTCAGCGTGGAAGGGGTGCATCGGAAGGGGTGGGGCATGGGGCCGGGATACAGAGCCGGGTGCCCCGGTGTCAAGATGGGCAGGGGTCAGAGCCAGGCCTGGGATCAGACCCCCACCCCTGTCTCCCTGCTGCCCACCTACCGGTTGTTGCCGCACAGGATGGGCTGCAGGCCGGCCCAGAGCTGCACGAAGGCAGAGCACTGGCCCTGCAGCGCGTCGGAGGAGGCAGGAGCCGCAGCGGATGGAGCTCCCTCCTCCGCTGTGGAGTTGGAGCCTGTGCCCACCGCCGCCGGCCCCGTGCCGTTGGCCATCCTGCCGGGGCCGCTGGCTGGGGACCCCGGAGCGCGACGGGTGCAGGCACCCTGGGGCAGCAGCAGGGCCAGAGCTGAGAGGACGTCCACATCCTGCAGAACTTTCTGGGCGTCCAGCAGGTCCTCCAGCAGCGCCTGCAGCCGCTGTGGGGGTGGTGGCTGCTGCTGGGGAGCCGAGCCGTTGGGGGTGTCCAGGCCCAGCTGCGGAGAAATGAGAATGTGGGGAAATGCAGGCCTAGGAGGAGCAGGGGCTGGGGGCCGATCTGGAGGTGGGTCAGGGAGGGCACAGGCTGGGATGAGAGGATGCGGGAGGGTCGGCATCCCGAGAGAAGGTGAGCATTGGCGAGGGGCTAGGAAGCACACTGGGGTGAGGCCACAGGGTGAGGCAGGGGACACGAGGCATGGCTGTCACTGGGGGAGCACGGGACACCCACCCGTGGGCACGCCCCACTGACAGCCTTGGGCCCGGGAGTCCCTAGGACACCGAGAAGCCCCAGCACAGTGGACCTGTGGGGCAGCTGGCAGGCAGGACTCACCTGCTGTGCGATCCTGGCCACATCCAGCTGGTTATGGAGCTCAGCAGCCAGCCCAGAAAAGCGCTGGGCGCGGGCTGCAGCCTGCCCATTGCAGACGGCATCCCGGTAGCCCTGCAGCGCCCTCTGCTGACCCTGGGACACGGTGAGGATCCGGCCCAGCTCCCCGGATCCCCGAGTACACGTGAGTTCCTCCAGGAGGGCAGGCGTCAGCAGCATCTCCTGGGGGCGAGGCACAGGGGAACCGCCGGGCGGGAGCCTCAGCCCAGAGGAAACCAAGGCCCTAACCCAAGAAGGCCTCGGGTCGCCCCCTGCGCCACCCACTGTGTCAAGTCTGAGACAGCCCAGGTTCTGTGACGGGGTGGGGTGGGGGGGGTAGGAGGGATGGACACACATCACTGTCCCGCCTTCCCCCTCTCCATGACAGCCAGACTCCCAGAGACCTCCCTCACTTCCCAGGAGAAGCTCGGAATTATCAAGGGGGCCCATTTTTTCACCCGCTCTGGCAGAAGCAGGCAGCACACCCCCATCCCACTAAGAGGCCCTCTCACCTCCATCCGGAATAGGGGGTTGTTCCAGGGCTCCTGACCCCTGGGGAGTCCTGACCCCACATCTAGGGCAGGCGAAGGGCCAAACAGCAGGTGATAGACCTGGGGTGTAAAGGGGGCCTGGCTCAGGCCAGGAGGTGCCAGAGCCTGGCCCCGGGGCTGCCTCAGAGCCCCGCATCCCGCCCCCCCCCGTGCCCTCCATTCCTACAAGCAGGGGAGGAGGGTGGAACGCAGTGCCCAGGGCTGGCAGCTGCCCAGGAGTAGACACGCGCTCACAGAGGCCGCCTGCCCCACCTCACCTCAGGCAGGTCCACCCGGGCAGCCAGGAGGGCCTGGGCCGTGCTGTTAGGCAGCGACAGATTCTGCATCAGGAAACGCCAGAGCTCCCGTGGGTCCCTGGCCACCGAGCCCAGAGAGAAGGAGGGCACTGGACAGGCAGAAGGATGGCGCTGAGGGCCAGCTGGGCCCAGGGTCTAGGCACCCAGAACAGATTCAGCGCCAAGCTCCCCGCACCAGGCTCGGCCACTGTGGCGGTCAGCTCAGCCGGGACCACCCGAGCACGTCTGCCCCGGGAACTCGGAGTGACGGTTCAGACGGAGGCCCAGCCGCGAGCCCACGGTCAGAAGTGACCGAGCCGGGGTTTGAACCCAGCTGACACCAGAGCTCAGGTCTCAACAGCCTCCACCCCCACCCCGCCGCACAGGCACGGCCCAGCCCGCCCAGGGCCCGGTGCGCACCTGCGGGTCTGTCCGGGAGGCTCTCCCAGGCGTCCGGGCCCGAGCGGAGGGTCTCCAGGTGCTGGCGCAGGGCCTCGAGCTCCGAGCCCAGGCTGGGCCGCGCCGGGTCGAACAGGTTGCCCTCCTCCACCACGCGGTTGAGGCGCTCCAGAAGCTGAGTGACCCTGCACCACCATCCGAGGTCACCCACTGGCCTCCGCAGGGGGGTGGGCTCCCGGACGGTGGGGTGGGGGGCACTCACGTGGAGTTGGCGTACTGCAGGAAGCCAAACTCGTCCCGCTGGCCATCCGGGCACAGAGACTGCATGACGGGCAGGATGCCCGCAGAGGTGAGCGGCGCTGCCGTGTAGAAAGCTGGGGGGGGTTGGCGGTCAGGGCAGGTGAGAGGACCCGAGGGGTGGAGACAGAGGGACAGGAGACGGGGACGGAGTCAAGAAAGGGAAGGGAGATGAAGCCGAATAAAGAAATTTAGAGAAAGTCAGGGAGGAAACGCAGCTTCAGGCAGCAGACAGGGGGCAGAGGGCCAAGAGCTCTGGTGCAAAGGACCCCAGCAGGTCAGAGGTCAAAGGGTATCTCGCCATCCCTGCCCCCAACTCCCAGGGTGTCCTTCTTCCCTTAGCCAGCCAAGGCCAAAATGCCCTGACGCCTTCCCCAAGAATTCAGGTGTGGCACGGGTGCCACAGCCCAGGGGAGCACGTGGGGCCCCCCCACCGGGAAGTGACCTCTGACCTCTCTGGCCAGCTGGTTAGCAGAGAGAACGCAGGAACCCACAGGGGTCTGCTGGGGGAGCAGCCAGGTGACCTGGCCCCAGGCCTGCAAAGCAGGGCCGGGCGACCCCACAGAGAGATGGAAACCCCCAGAAGGGAGCCACCGTGGCCCAGGCACACTCAGCACCCACCGCCCACCGTCCCCCAGTGCTCCAGCTGTCCCTGACAGCGGAGAGGGGTTTTTGCAGGACGCAGCCAGGCCTGGAAAGGCTGTTAATGCAAGCGGGGTCGGGGCACGCTTAGGCTGCACCAGGAAGGCCTCACTTACAGACTGCATGCAGGCCCAGGAGGAGGACAAGAGACCATGCGGGGGACGGGTAAAACAGAACAGAGGAGAACCGTGAGGGATGGCCGCCGTGGCCGGCCCGGGCCCCTAGCCCAGCCAGGAGGCACGGCCAGGGACCGCGCGGGGGAGCGTGGCAGCTGGGACACGTGTGTGGCCGCGTGCACACAGGACAGGCATGTGTGATGCGGTGAGGACCGCCTGCCCCACCCTGACCCCCCAGCTGTGCCCTGGGCACCCCCCCGCAAGGACACTCACCTTCCTTCACGGAGATGGTCGGTTTCTTCTGCCGAAGCCCCAGCAGGATGAAAAAGAGGACCAGAGGGATGAAGATCTCAAAGGCCAAGACCCACTGGAAAGGGCGGGTTGAGTAAGGTACCTGTCCGGCAGCCTGGCCTCCCACGCCACCTGCCGGGGGCTGGACGGGACAGGCCTGAGGCCCCACCCCCCCCACTGCCCCGCTCCCCAGACAGATGTCTTCCGGGTAGGCAGAGCCAGCATGGGCCCCACATTTTCCCACAGAGGCCACAAAAGGTCAACACAGGCCCTTGGGGGCCAACAGAGTCTGCAGGCCCGCCCCCTTCCTTCAAGGGCCTTCTCGAAGGGCGCAACTGTGAGTGGTGTCTGGCCCAAGCCAACCAGGTCTCCCGCCCCCTGGCCCGGGTCCTGTTTGCCACACTGACTTGCCAGGAGAGACAAAACAGCCAGCTCGTGGTCTACTCTGACCCGTGCATCTGCCCAGCTCAGCTTCCCCTTCCCCAGGCTAGGATCTTGGAGGTGGTCGTGGGCCCCATCTCAGCTCCCACAGTCCCCCAGGGTGAGTCCTCCTGGCTGTGACAGCCGTCATCACACCCCAAAGCCTGGACAGGAGGAGGCATGGTTCTAGCCCCGGGTCCTGAGCCTCCAGAGAAACCTGGTCAGAGGTCTGACAGCCCTGAGTCCCTGAGGCACAGGTACCTTCTTCCGCCCTGGCCCCTTCCCCTCCCCCCCCAACGTGGTTCACGGCAGTGGGGGGCGCTCAGCAGCCCTGCCTGCCCTCCCCAGCACCCCTGTTCAGTATTCCTGGGACTGCCCCGGCCACCCCCGCCTGGGCGCCAAGGTGAGCCCTGATGTAACTGCTCTGTGTGGGAGACAAATGCCAGCAGCCCCAGGGACCCAGGCCTCCCGTGACCACCCCCACCTCTCCCGGCTCAGGGAGGGAAGGTGGAGAGACGGGACCTCAGGCCAGCTGCCCTGAGGGGGAGCCCCCTGCTCAGCCCAAAGACACACCCCGACCTCCACCCCACTCGCTCTTCTCAGAGGCTGCAGGTTTCCTTCCTCCTCGCCCCCCACCCCGGTGGCGTTCCGCCTGGCCCAGGGCCCGGGCTCCCGGTCCCCTGGGGTGGACCAGCTGCTCCTGTTTACCGCACTCTGACAATCGTGCTCTGTGGCCTGGAACACCCCACTGTGTGTCCGCACCCCACACTCGCCCCAGCCCGTGCCAGCCTCCACCCCCTCCCAGGGCTAGCTGGAGAGGCACCACGGGCAGCCACGGGGCTGGGGACGGGCACAGAGTGAGGGTGGCTGCATGCGAGCGGCGACGCAGGCGCGCGGGGTCGCGGCCGCGGTGCCAGCCCCACCCACACCCGCCCTGCCACCGGGCACCTCCACCACGTAACTGCAGCAACAGGCCGCGGCTACCTCCTCATTGCTATAGCAACAGCCGCGCAGGAGCTGCTGGGAGGAGGGAGGCCTGCTTGGCGGGCGGGCGGGCGGGCGGGCGGGCGGGCGGGCGGCCAGAGGGGCATCTGGTTACAGGCAGGCAGTGCAGGTTAGGCCCCACCTGGGAGCCCCACCTGGGCACCCCACCCGCGGCCGGCAAGGTGGTTAAACCCCAGTCCCTTGAGGCTAGCCCAGTGCCCCCATGGTGTTGCCGGGGCCTGGGTGCCCACTCTGGGCCTGAGCCACCTCCTGCTGTGTCAAGGGGAGAACAGAGGAGACCTGAACGGAGCGGCCTGACCCTGACCCCAGGAGTGAGGCCACAGCCGTCCCTATAGCAGGGCAGACCCGTCCCAGCTAGGAGGGGATAGGCGACACTCAGATGGAGAAACCAAGGCACAGAGATGTGAAGAGTGAAAGAGCAGGGCACAGAGGGCCTTCGTCCCTTCCCTCCGAACCAAGCCCTCCCCCAGAGAAGCACATAGAACGCAGAGCAGAACCTCTGCTGGCCAAGCCCGCAGGTCCAACTCCAAAGCCCAAGACCTCCCCAGGAAAGTGGGGGGCCAGGGGGAGTGGGCCAGGCACTTGGCCAGACCCTGCCCCGGCCCCACGGCGCGAGCCCAGCAAGGCCTTAGTCGCCCTGGAGGAGGAATTTCTGATTTGCTGTGGCCCCAGGCCGAGGACCTCCATGTGGCCCAACCAGTCCCTGGTGGTGCCGCTGGGCAGGGTACAGGAAGACTCTAGGGAAGGCCCAACCTAGCAGGTGGGGGCCACTCCCGGGTATCTGGCAGAAGGCACCTCCCACCTGCTTGCCAGGTGCCCCACAAGCCGCTGCTCCCTTCCCTGAGCCTTGAGGTCTCCAGTGGATGCAGGGACCATCATTCTAGGCTCTGTTCCCAGCCCCTGGGGGCCCTTCCTGCTGAGAACCCTGGGGATAATGCTAATGCCCACATCCCAGTCTCCCTTCCTCCCCTGAGCCCTGCCCTGGTGCCCCCAGTAACCCCAAATCGGAAGCAGGGGAAGGTGCACCAGAGGCTGCAGGCCCGACCCATGGGACCCGGTGCCAGCCAGCCCCAGGCACGTGGGCAGGGAGTGTACTCAACCCCGGCTCCCTGCCAGGCTCAGGTGCCCAGGGCACTCCTGCCAGCCATGGTGATGATGGCCACCCCGCCCTGCCTGCAGCCCTGGGCTTCTGATTATGCACTCCAGAGCCCTTCTCAAGGAGGCACCCATGCAGAGGCTCATCAGCCCCACTGGGCTCAGAGTCAGGTGGGAGAGGAGCCTCTTGGGCCCCAGGTGGGCAAGGGGATGATGCCTCCTCCTCGGGGCCCCACTCTGGACCCCAGCCTGCTCTGGGCCTCACTGTGGAAAATCCCCAGGGCCCATTCAGAAACCGGAGCTGCCCAGGCCTCTCTGGTGCATGTGCTGCTGTCGGCTGGGCAGGACAACAGGAGATGGCCCTGCCCTTCCCGGGGCAAGAGCGGTGAGGGCGGGCGTGATGGTACCCATTCTGCCCCAGGCTGGCTCCTCACCAGGGCCTCTGCCCCTGACAGCTGCTGTGTCCTGTACCCTCAGGCCCCTGGCCGCCCCAGGCACGGGCGGACAGCTGGGGTGCTTGGAGGTCACATCTCCAAATAGCAGGATCCGGCTCCCAAAGGAAGCTGGGGCTGGGGAGACCAGAAGGCGGATCGGCCTCAGGGAGGACTGCCCCAAAGGACAAAAGGGTGCAGGGCTGCAGGCTGGCCGATGCTGCCACAGCAAGGACATTCCCATTGGTGAGAAGGCAGGAGCACGGGCTAAGGGACTTTCGGGAAGGGTAAAAAAGAGGAGGAGGAAGAGGAGGAGGAGGAGGAGGAGGAGGAGGGTGAAAGGGAGGAGGAGGGGGAGGAAGAGAGGTGTCTGCCCAAGGGCAGAGGGGTGGTGCAGGGAGGGAAGGGGCAGGGTCCCTGCAGGGACTCCAGGGGGGCTGGGCCCAGAGGCCAAGGAGCCTCTGGGCTGGACAGAGTCCCCCCATGCCTGTCCTCTGTCCCGGGAACCAGGGCCTCCCGCGACCCCAGGGTCCTGGGACCGCTCGCCCCCCTACTCGCGCAGCTAGACCCCAAGAGCGCGCCACGCAGGGCGCCCATCCCGTGACTCAGCCGAGCACCGCGAATGTCAGCGGGCGCGGGCCGCGGGCTGGGCACGGCCGAGCCCCCTCCCCAGAGGCCGGAGGCCGGAGCCGGCCAGGGCGGGCGGGGTCCGGCGAGAAGGGGTCTCGGGCCCGCCGCCCCCAGAGCCCGCCCGGGGTCTGCGCGCGCCCGGCCGCACGTGCGCGCGGCAAGCGCGCCGCCGGCCCCGGTGCGCGCGCCCTCTCGCTCGGGGCAGGCCGGGAGGCGCGCGGGGTCGCTCACCGGGCTCCGGCGCTTCAGCGTCACGTTCTTCCAGAGCAGCAGCTGCAGCTGGTGCAGGAAGCCCATGGCGGGGCCGCGCTCCGGCCGCCTTCGCGCCGCGGCCCGCTCCTCTGCGCGCCCCGCCGGCCCCGCCGCCCGCCGCGCCGCTCGGCATCGCCCGCGCGGGGCGGGGCCTCGGGCGTCCGGGACCGGCTCCGCGCTGGCTCCGCCCCCCGCCCGCACCGCCCCCGCTTAAAGGCGCCGCGCTGCGCTGCGCTCGCCGCCGCGATCCGCGCGGGTTCCTGGAGTTCTGCCCCGCCGCGGGCGGCCTCCTTGGTCGCCCGCATCTCGCCAGGCGTTGAAGTGACGTGCCCCAGAGCCGCCGTCTAAACCGACTCATCCCGCCCCTCCGGGGCGCTTTTCTCCCGGGGGCATCGGGCCCGCGCACAGCAGCCCCCGTTGGGATCTTCGCGCTCCCGCAGAGGCGCCCTAAGGCGGTCACTGGCCCCCAGGGCGCCCTGAAGGGATGCTAGGGGAAGCTCGGCTCCCACCGTGTCACCACCTCCACCCGCCCGCGTTCAAGTGCTGCAGGCAGGGATTTCACCTGGACGTCAGAGCCAGGTCTCGGTCCCCAGGGTCACTGCCAGGCTGGAAGGGTGTGGCCACCCGCACGTGGGGAGGGGAAAGCTTAGCACTGGCTGGAGATCCCACCTGTGCAGGGCGGGCAACGTCTGCCTTCAGGTCGTCCAGAAGCAACGTTCTGGGCCCCACCAGGTGCTTCCCGACCCGCGCCTCTTAAGGGGGGGGGGGGGGGGCTCTTGTGAGAAGCGCTGCAGGTGCGCTGTCCCACCGCTGGAAGAACTTCATCCCTTGGTCCCTTGTGAAGGAGCCACTTGCTGACCAAGTGTCAGGATGGGCCTGGCTGGGCCGGGGGTGTGGTGCTGCAGCTCTCTGGCTCCCGGCAGGTGGGGCGGGCAGGGTGCTTGAGGAGACGGAGGCTGCCCCCACTGTAAGGGGCTCTGTTTGGGAGAGCAGAGCGAGCCAGGCCTCCACACACGGAATTTGGAACGGGGTGATTTCCGCAGAGGCAGTTTGATGCCTGGTGGGGTGAGGCTGCCGCTTCCCATGGAGGCCAGCAGAGGCCAGCAGGGGGCAGGGAACCTCTGTGGGTGGCTCGGGTGGCTCCTCCCCAGCCTCAGTCTCCCCACTTGCCAACGGGAGGCGCAGGCCGAGAGATGGCCATGTCTGTGGTTCGCATAGAGGGTGCACCCTAAGCTGAATGGCAGGCTTTGGGGGGAACCACAGCTACCTGCCCCTTCCCAGCTCCTTCTTTACAGTGGGGTGGGTGGGTGGGGGGCACGGTCCCCCACCCACCCCACCGTACATCCTGAGGACGCTTCCTTTTCCCTGCTAGGTCAGGGCAGGAAGTCACTGGCAGGCCTTTCCCACAAGCCACTGCCAGGGGGAGGGCAGCTTCCTGCCTCCACATGCCATCCAACCCCACCTGGGGCAGGGGCGAATCCTGTCCCCTGCCCCAGGGGCTCAGCCTGTTGGAGGCCCCGTCAGCACCACCAGCTTCTCCGCTCCTTCCCCCACACGCAGCCTGCCACGGGGGCTGCCCTGACCGCCCCATTGTCAGTACCCACCTCTGCCCTTGCGGCCACCAACCACCTGTCAGAGAGAACCCGGTATCACAGACCAAGCCCTGCCACACCCCAGACGCCTCTGCAGCCTGAAAATGAAATCCCAGGGTCTTTAAGATGGGGTATCTCTGACCACCCCCCCCCCCCCGGAGCCAGGTGTCAGATTTCGGCACCCCTACCCTCCACCCGCCTCGGTCAGGGAAGGCGCTCCAATGCCATGCTGTTCATCTGGCAGTGGCTAAGGGAAGCTGGGAGGCGCGGGCAGAGCAGTGTGGGGGAGGGTCTCTCAAGCACAGGGAGCTCAGAGGCCTTGAGGAGGAGCGGGCCCGATTCCTTCAGGACAAGGAGGCCTGTGTGGCAGGGGTGAAACTGCGGGGGGTGGGGGCAGAGAGACAAAGAGTCAGCACATGCCATTCTCGTTGTGCCTTTACTGGCGGCTGCCCTCCCTAGAGTGGGCCGCGGGTGGGAGAGGCCAGCGAACTGGTGTGCTTGTGTGGTGTCCCCAGGCCTGGCACAGGTCTGCACACCGGGGCTCCGGCACCGTGGAGGGCGAGGGTGATGTGCCCGCACGACCCGGGCCAGCAGTCCGTTACAGAGGAGGTCGGGGGGGGGCGCGGTCTTTCCCCCCACAGACTGCAGGAGGGCATGCCCCCCAGGCCCAGCGCCCTGCCTCTGGCCTTCTCCCCCTCCCCGCCGCCGTGTCTGGCACAGCCTCGATTCGCCCGGCATGTCACCAAGGTGGGGAGGGAGGTCCTCAGAGGTCGTGGGAGCCTGTGTCTGTGATCAATTAGCAACACACCCCCCCACTAACTCCCTGCTCTCAACCTTCCCCGCCAAACGCTCGCCCCAGTGCTCACCAGCCTCCTCCAGACTTGCCCAGCTTGCCCAGATCGTCCCCCTCCTCCCACACCCCTGCTTTCTAGCCTCTGACCCCAGCCTCCATGTTACCCTCACGGCTGCGCATCAGGGCCGGATGCCCGGTGGTTTGATTTCAACATCCAGCCTTCCACCCACACCGCCAGCGCCCGGCCGCCCCCCTCTGCCTCCTCCTGCGGCCAGGGCTCAGGCCTGGAACCAGCCCTTGAGGTCCCGGTAGACCCGGTCTCGCGGCAGGCGGGGGTAGTGGGTGCAGACGGCACAGAAGCGCTCTCGCCAGTCCCCAAACAGCCGCACGCGGAGCCGGTCCCGCCAGGCAAAGTAGCGCCGATAGCGGCTCTCGTTCATGCCCACCAGGAACGAGGCCAGCTCTCGGGCCGTGCCGAAGTCGTCCACGTGCACGAAGGCGTCGGCGGGCGCGAAGGCCTCGTAGGTGGCCCTCGGGGGCCCCAGCACCACGGGGACGGTGCCGGCGGCCAGAGCGTTGCGCCAGAACTTCTCGGTGATGTAGTCTCGGTGCTGCGAGTTCTCGAAAGCCAGGTAGAAGAGGTACGGGGCCACGGTGGGCAGCAGGCAGCTGGCACAGAGCGGCCGCCCGCTGGCGCGGCCGAACACGTCCACCCGCAGATGGGGCGCCAGCTGCCGGTACAGCTGCACGCGCCGCTGCCGCTCCTGGAGGTTGCTGACCACCCAGGCTGCCGTCCCGCTCTTGGCCGGCAGCGGCGGGGCGGGCCCCGCGTGAGGCTCCAGCCGGCCGTAGGGCACGAAGATGTCCGAGTCCCGCCGGTAGCTAAGCACCCAATTGAAGATGCCGCCCAGGCGCCCGAGGCCGCGGGTGTGGCTGGGCGACTCCATGGAGGCCCACACCCAGGGCTGCCCCCGCGGCCGCTCGGCCAGGGGCAGGCGGGCCCGCCGGCTCTGCAGCTCGCGGTGGTGAAACACCACGACGTCCGCGCTGGCCAGCAGGCTGCGGTTGGTGCTCAGGCGGCAGCGGGCCACCCCGTAACGGACGCAGGTGTCGCTGGACAGCTCCGGGGGCTGGTCGGCGAAGGGCCAGTGCCAGACGAGGACGGTGAGCGTGGGCGGCGCCGCGGGGACCCTGGCGGGGGCCCACCCGAGCTGCCACAGGAGCCACAGGGTGGAGAGCAGGGCGGCTCCGGCCAGCATCCCCAGATGCCCGACGCCTCTGAGCGGGGCCGCATCCTACAGGGGACACGCGGGGGGAGAGCGGCTGTCTTCCCGGGGCGCCCCACGGGCCCCTTCCTCCCGGCCCAGGTCTCCCCGGGGACCACGCACTCACCAGCATGGCTCATCCACAGCACCCGGTTGCAGCCACCCAAGGATCTCAAATCACAGCAGCCGCTAGGCAGAGGCGCCCTGAAATCACAGCTGCGCCCCCGCGCCCGGCCCCACCTGGAAGCGATCTCCTTTCATCTGCCCAAGATGACAGAAACCAGGGTATCTTCCTGCTCCCGCTCCGCCCCGGCCCCCGCCCTGGGGGTGACCTTTGGCAACAGCCACCATCCTGGTTCACCCGCCTGCCCGCCCGCCCGCTGGCTTTCTCCTCCGAGCCTCTGGCTGTGGGGGAGGGGGGCTAGGTGGTTCTAGGAGGGGCGCCATCCAGAGCCCACACCAGGCCCCGCTCCCCTGCTGAAGGGGCCCGGGGCCAGCGGGGGAGGGGCCGTCCTGGGCCGCTGGGGGGGCCCCCTTCCCAGAAGAGCGCCCCGCTGGCAAGGACCCAGTCACTGCCCACCACCCAGGCCCGGAAAGCAGGGCGCACTTCCCTGGGAGGCCCCTCCTGCGGTAGCATCACCCACTTCCCCTGCCAACGCCTGCCCGCTCTGCCACTCCCAGACCCCCACAAAGACCTGCTGTGCTCAGCGCCCTGCCAGGAGCCTGAGCCTTCGGCCACGGCTTCTCACGGCGCTGCCCCGCCCCTCCTCACCCCTGCCGCCTCTAGCACGCCTGCCTCGCCACAGAACCCAGGTTCCCAGGGAGGGGGACTGCCCTGGGGTCCCGGGAGCGTCCACACCAGGCCACAGCACGTGCCCTTTCCATCCACACCAGGCCACAGCACGTGCCTAGAAAGGGCAGGCGCCAGCCTGGGCCTGGCCCCAGGGTGGGCTGCAGGGCCACGTGCCTTCTTTCCTCACCCAAGGACACAGGTCCACGGAAGTCCCAGGGTCCCGGCCAGCCTGGAGTATGGGCAGGGGCCTGCCCTTGGGGGCTCCAGGCCTCTTCCTCCGGGCCCCACAGCCCAGGATGGGGGTGGGGACAGGGAGGGGGCTTTCCAGGGTGGAAAGGGAAGGAGTCGCTGTGTCCCTGACGCTGGCAGGTAGGGGGCCGGCGCCTGCTCCAGGAAAAGGCAGGCAGAAGTCCAGAGGCCCTCTCCACCCCCACCGCTGCCCTCCGGCCAGCTCTGGGGGCCCGGGCCTGGAGGTCAAGTTCCTTCCCCTTCTTCTCCAGTTCCTCTGAGCGGGAGACACGGCACACCAGCGAGGCCGGCCTCCCCTGAGCTCTGGCCCCCTCCCCGTGCTCAGCTCAGCCAGCGCCCGTCTGCCTCCTTCACCCTGGCTGGACCCTCCCGTGGTCCCCGACGTGCCAGGGCAAAGGACTGGCCCTCGCGCTCAGCTTCTGGAGGCCTCAGGCCGGTCCCGCTCTTGAGTCTGCGGGATGGCTGTGGTGGAAGGAAGGCCAAACAGGAACTGTTGGCTGGGTCTGCTGCCCCACCCCATTCTGGGGACCTTGCAGAGCCCGCTGTCCCCATCCTTTTTCACTCTGTGGCACCTGAAGCTGCTGGCCTCTCCCAGCCCCCGCCCCCCCCAGTGAGGACCAGACTGCTGTCAGGGTGGAGCTGGGAGCTGGCGTGAGATCCACGGAGGAGACAGAGGCGGTGCAGGAAAGGGGGCAGCGTGGCACCCGTGGGGCTCCCCTGCCGCTGCATAACCTCCGAGCTGCAGCGGGGCTTTGCGCAACGTGGAAGGAGGGGAGGGAGGCTATGGGGTCTGGCGGCGACCATCTGGCAGCCCGTGGCGTGGGTGCCGCAGCCAGGCCTGACTCCCCGCCGGTGGTCACCAGGGCCTGCCCGGAGCCCCCCCCCCCCCGACGTTTAGGGGGATGCCCCGGGTGGCGCTGAGCCTTTGGCCCCGCCCTGGCATCTCTTCACTGACGGGGGTACCACAGAGCAGCCACACCCCGGCCTCAGCCCACCTCTCCTTGCGGCAGGCACCCAGCAGGTGGGCAGGGGGACAGGTGGGCAGGGGCCGATCCCACGGCAGCCAGCTAGGACCTGGCTTCTGGCTGCTGGCACCCGTGCCCTTCCTGTTTGCGCGGCCAGGCTGGCCAAGGCGCTCACCGCAGGCCTCACCCACACCCACGGCCCGCTGCCTTTCTGGGTGGATTGAAAGGACCCTCCCTGCCCTCCGCCGCAGGTCCACTGCTCCCCAGTCACACACCTGCCAGCTCGGGTTGGCGGCCCCCTGTCATGAAAACCTGCCGGCTGGGAAATGGGGCCCTGAGGTTTGGCCTAGAAACAGGTCAGAATGAGACGCTCTCAGGGGAAAGTCAAGAAGGTGAGAAAGCGTGAGTCAAAGGGAAAGCGGGGGCCTCATCCTGCCGCCTCACCCCAGGCCCTGTGACTCTCTGGGACGCAGGCGGGCACCCAACTCCATCTCTGCAGCCCGTGAGCATCTTGGGAGCAGGAGCGTACCGTGGCTCCCCCGGCTGAGCCCTCGGGGCTGCTTCGGGGCCGGCCTCCTTGTGGGCACCCACTGAAGGAACCACAGATGGGGGTGGGGGGCCCTGCCCCAGACGGAGGGCGGGCCACTGGCCACCTCCCCCTTGCAGACAGCGGCCGGGCAGCAGCACCTAGGGCGGTGGAGGGCTGGACCAGCGTTAGCTCCAGCCTGGGGGGCTGCCTCAGGGAAGGGGGGGGGGCCACAGCCTAGCTGCCTGCCGGCCAAGGGTTATCCCGAGCAGGGCAGAGTCCATGCCTGTGCCCAGAAGGCCCCCTGGTGGCCGTGCTCCAAAGCCACCTGCTCCGGCAGGGGAGGGAGCAAGGGCAGCACACACTTCATTGTCAAAGGCAAGATGATGCTGGGGGTTCAGGGCAGCCTTTGGAAGGCGGGTGCAGAGAGTGGCAGGTAGCCAAGGAGCCCCCAGGCTGGGGGTGCAGCACGAGGGCTGTGCCGGGAGCCAGTTGCCGCGGAGACAACTCTGATCTCGAGCTGCAGAGGCCACGTGGACCAGCCACAGGGCACACAGGCCGGGAGCACGTTCCGCCCAGGCCGCCCAGGCCGGGAGCACGTTCACTTCCTCATCCAAGACCAGCGCCAGATGCCCATGCACTGCGTTTGCCTCGTCTCTTTCTGTTCTGCACGAAACCCGGGGTGGGGGTGCAGCTGGGGGACTGGGATCCGGAACCAGCCCAGCCAGCCACCCAGGGGGACAGGGAAGTGTGTCTGAACTGCAGGAGGAAGGCGTCGCCTCCTGGGGTCTGCACATAGCAAGTGCCCACTTCATAGGGTCTTGGCTAAGGGACCACCCCACGTCCTGTGCCAAACGTGATCTCACACTCTTGCAGGGTAAGGGTCTGGCAGAGGTGGGGGTATCCCCCCACAGATGGGTGTCACCTCGGAGTCTCTGCTGGGCTGTGAGAACGTCACCTTTCGTCACCTATGCTCAAGGAGAGTGTCAAGCTGGGGAAGGTCGGTAAAGAGCTAAAGCAGGAGGGCTCTGCACAGGGTCGGGCCAGAGGGCAGAGATGGGATCAGCCTCTTGTGCCAAGAAGGTTGTTCGTGGTCAGGGGCCCTGGGATGGCAACAGGCACAGTGGCGGGGATACGAGGCTACAGGTGGTATGGAGGAAGGTAATGGGCCCCTCGCCCAGGATCGGGGTCTCCAAAGTCCCTGTGGAGACAGAGCTTTCCTGGGCCCTGAGCCCCCACCCCAGGGCAGCCCACTGTATCCTGGGCCTGTGGGGAAAAAGGGTGGCTGGAGTCTAGGCAAAAGCAGGGACTGGCCCTGCCTGAGGTCGCCTGAGGCCAGTGGAAGGCCTGAACCAGGTAGGGAGCGGGCTGCTGAGCTGCTTCGGGCCTATGCCAAGGGAGACCCAACTGCCTGGAGGACCCCAGCCCCTGCCCTTGCTTCCCTGGCCCAGACATACCGGTTCCTGTCTCACTGCAGCTGCCCAGGAAGAAGGACCCTCCTGTCGGAGGCCCTGGGGAGCAGGCAGCAAGGACGCTGGGGACAGAAGCTAGCAAAGCCCTGGTGGCCACTCCTGCCCAGGTCAGGCCACAGGAAGCGGGAAAGGCAAGGGTCCCGACACCGGGCCTGACCCCAGAGCTCAAGGGGAACCTCCTGGCCCTCAGTATGTAGGAGCCAGCCAGCAATGCAGACCGCCTGGGCCTTCCTGAGAGAGGCTGGGACCCTCCACGCCTTTCCCTCCGTGGCTATCTCCCCTGAAGGCGCAGAGTGAGCAACAGTGAACATGCGATCGTCACCCTGCCCTCACCCACACAGGTTCCCAGCTCCCCGCACCTGCCTCCTTCCATCTCCCACACCAGTGCACAGAAAGAAAACTGAGGCTCCCAGCTGCGGGCCAGCCCAAGGCCACAGCCCAGGAGCCAGGGTGGGGGGAAAGGACTTCCCAGCCTTGTGGGCACTAGCCCCAGAGACAGACGTTTTTAGGACAGGCCGCGTGCTCCGAGCAGGGGCAACCTCATTTCCCCCAGCCCAGCCCACCGGTCTCTCCTCAGGAACCCGGCCGTCTCCCTCTCTCAGGGTCGCCCCTGAAGTTCAGAATTCTCAGGGTGCCTGGGTGGCTCAACGTGACTTTGACTCAGGTCAGGACCTCACGGTTCGTGAGTTGGGCCCCACGTTTGGCTCTGAGCTGACAGCACGGAGCCTGCTGGGGATTCTCTCTCTCCCTCTCTGCCCTTCCTCCGCGCTCTCTCTCTCTCTCTCAAAATACACGAGTAAACATTAAAAAAGAAATTCAGATTCCTCTCTTGAGCCCAACCCTCTCCCCCCGGCCCCCAGCCTCAGTGGGGCAGACGGGTCCAATCCCTGCACCCTGTCCGCGTCTGCAGTAGGCCCTCCTGTTCCCTGAAACCCCTCCACACCTCTGATGACACAGCGCGGTCCCCCTCACCCCCGCTCTGAACCTTCACCTGAAGGTCACTCTTCCCCTCCACCGGCATCCTTGCTCCCGGGTGGGTGGCTGGTGTGGGCCAAGACCCAGTTCCTGACACTCAGGGCCCCGGCCACCTCTCCCCCCTCACCTGCTCCACCCTGGTCTGCGTGCAGCCCGCGGCCCTCAGGTCCCTCTGCCTGCCGTGCCCACGTGCTGCAGGGGCCCAGGTGTCTCTGTGGTCCCTGTAACAAACCCACACTCAGCGCCTGCTTCTTCCCCGCCTTCTGGCCCAGGTGGGCAACTGCAGAATGGCATTCGGGTGCCCACTGCCAGGTGTGCGTGGGCGCCCACTTCCCCCGCTCCCCTGCCCTTTTTAGCATACACGGAATGGGCTCTTTTAGGGGGTGGTACCAACTCCAGACCCGCCTGGCCCCACATTTCACCCCTCCCTCCCCAACCTGAGAGAGAAATTTCAGTAGGGGTGAGGCCCACGGGGGAAACCGGATAAGGGTGGTCCTCCGTGTTGGTGGAAAAATAAAGCCTCTCTTCCCCAGCAGGGGGCAGAGATGCCCCTCCCCCACCCTCGGGGCGTGGGAGGAGCCCCAGGTCCCCACTGCGCCCCCATCCCCCGCAGCCCCAGATGGTGGGACGGAGGCCGGTCTCCAGCACACGCCAAGATGGTGGGTTTGAAATGTATTTTAATGGTTTTGTCTCCAGGGTGCCTCATCCGCGCCTGGTCTTCAGGGGGTTCGCCCCATCCCCTCATTTGCGGTTCCCACTCCAGAGGGCAGGTGCAAGGGGAACGTGGTCCCTGGCAGGCGGGGCTGAGTCTGCTCAATGAGGGGTTCCCGCCCTGGTGCCCTGGCCCAGCCACAAGCACGCCCACCTTCCACACGGTCTCTGTAGGGGGAAACTCCAAGCCCTGCCCCTCCCCACCCGGGGCCGCGCGCGGTCCGGGAGCCGGTGGGCGGCGGCCTTCGGGTCACTGCGGCAGGGGCACGGCCAGCGACGACTGATCGAACAGCGGGTTCCGGACCTCCATTTCTCCGGTCTGTGAAGGCCAGTGTCAGGCTCGGGGTGCACGGGGGAGCGGCCCAGGAGGCAGTAAGTGGCCCCCCACACCCCCGGCCCCAGCACTTACGGGGGCCAGGCCGGGGCATTCGTACACCGTGAAGTCGCCGTCTTCGTTCTCCTCGTCGGACGACAACGACTCCAGTTCCTTGGGCGGCTCTTTATGCCTGGGTGGGGGGCAGGACGGCTCGGTCCTCCCACACCCTCCAGCACCGGTGGCCCGGGCTGCAAGGGGGGCCTCAGAGCGTCTGGCCCCAGAGCCCAAGGGCAGGGGCGGCGGGGCTGGGGGGTTGGGGGGGGGGGTGCGGGGGGAGGAGGGGGGGCGAGCCGCAGCCGGCAGGGCCGGGCCGGGTAGGTTGGCTGGTATGGGGACCGGCAGACCGGGCGGGGCCTCTCACCGCTCCAGGCACCGCATCTGCTGCCTCTGGTGCTGGTAGTGGTACATCTCGGCGCTGTGCGCTAGCCTCTGGTCGCCCGGCTGTGCAGGGGGAGGGCAGGGAGGTCAGGCCGCGGCGGGGAGGGGCCGGGCCAGGGCGGTGGGGCAGCGGGGCGGGGCCACGCACCGAGATCCCCGGCGTCGCTGGGGAGCACGGCGCCTGCGGGGACGCGTAGTCGGCCTTCTGAGTCAGGCGGAGGTCTCGCTGCAGCCTGCGGGGAGTGGAGCCTGAGACCCGCGGGGTCGCCGCCCGCGGTCCCCAGTCCGCCCGGCCCGCCCCGCGCTCACCTGCACCAGCAGAGAGCGGCCACCGCGAGAGCAGCCGCGCCGGCTACCGAGCACGCCACGACGAGCACTGCGGAGAGGGGGTGCGGTGAGGACGGCCTTCTGGGCGGGACCCTGCCTCCGGCCCACCCACCGCGACCTACAGACCCGCAGACCTACCGAGGGCGAGGCCGTCACCGCGCCCGCCCCGGGGCTCCAAGGGAGACATGTGCACCGGCCCAGACGACACAGGGGAGCCCAAGGATGTGTGGACCGTGGGTGCCGGGGCTCCCCGAGTGGAGGGGAGGCCCAGGTTGGGGCCCTGGCGACGCTCTGAGAGCCCCAGGGTGGCGGCTGCAGAGAGAAGGCGGGGTTCGGTTAGAGCACAGGACCAGCCTGGGGGGCCAAAAGTGGTGGGGAGACGCAGGGGGACCGGCCGGGGCTCACCGGGCTCCAGGTGCTGCTGTCCGCCTTCAAGCTGGGGCTGGGCCGTGAGCCTGGAGTGCCGGGGCTCCTGCCGGGCCAGCTCCTGGGCCAGGAAGTCAATCTCGTCTTCCAGTCTCGTCCTGGGCAGGTTGTCCCCTGGGGGGGTGGGGGGTGGGGGGAGGAGCCATCAGATGGAGAGGCTCCTAGCCCATCCCTGGCAACGCCAGCTGCAGGCGGCCCTCCAGAGAAGGTGAGGCCGGTCCGGGAAGCAGACTCCAGGCCTAGGCCTCCTTCTCCCTCCAGGCTCCTCCCAGGGGCCGGTGGTGGCCAGAGGACCAGGTACCAGCTTGCCAGCCCCGGCCATCCTGAGTTGCCATGGTGACAGCCGAAGGCAGTCCACAGGAGCGGCAGCTTTCCCAGGAAAGCGGGGGTGGGGGCAAGGGAGCGGAGGAGTTAGGGGAACGTGCAGAGGCTAGGAGGAGAAGGGTTAGGGTGCTCCTCGCCCTACCTGTTACCCCTTCTCTACCAAGACAGGCAGTGGCTCCTCAAGAAGAGGGGAGAGGCCCCATTCTGTCCCCCCCTCCCCAGGTCATCAGTAGGAACTGAGGGCAGCTCTCTGAGTGGGGCTGGTGTCTCGGCTCCTCCTCCCCGTCCCTGCCGTGGGCTCCACAGCTCAGACAGAGGCTCCAGGCCGACACTCTGCACAGCATCGAAAGAGCAGGACGCCTGCCTCCTTCTAGAAGCAAGCCTGTACATCTCATTCCCCTGCCTCCCCTACAGCCAGGAAGGTCCTCCTGCCCCACCAGACTTCAGCTCCCCCGGCATCCCTCTGTAATCCCCTTCACACCTGAAGTCACTCAGCATCTGGCTGGCTGTCCAGACATCCTGGGCTCAGATCGGTCGGTAAGCCACATGGATGGCACAGGGTGAGTGAGCCACGGAGAAAGAGGTCACCCTGGGCGAGGAGCCGGGGCAGCCCAGGGGATAGGACTTGGGGAGCTCTAGCCCCCTTCTCTCCTGGAGTCACCCCAGCATTTCACACCACACACCCTTTGTCCCGGTAGGGGCTAACTGCCCCAGGCCTCGGCACACTGCCAGGCTCTGGGCTGGGGCTATCTGGAAAGATCACCGGGCTACTCGGAGACAGAAGAGTCTCCGGCACCTGACAAAGCTCAAGGGACCTAGGAGCCGAGGTTGAGTGGCGAATGTGTCAGGACAGGGGAGGGGGGAGGACATCCTTCTCTCCCATACCCACAGGCCGGCGCATCCTGGGTACACAGAGCCCTTCCTGATCTTCCTGGAAGGGCTGAAGGCAGGGCCCACAGACGTGCGCGCCCGGGGGGCACCGTGCCCGCCTCTTCAGGGCGCAGTCCAGGCTCCCAGGACAGACAGCGGCATCTAGGAAGGAAGCAGAGCCGGGTCACCGCCCTGCTTGGCTCAGCCCCTGCGCAGAGACAGTACCGCCCTGGCCACTCCTCCCCCACTGAGCTGACCCATTGGCCTGGCTCCGGCCATTGTTCTGGGCAGGCCCTTCCTCCCAACAGCCAGAAACCAGGACCAGGAAGACAAGCAGTCCCAACATTTTGCTGGAACTTCCCTGCCCCACCCACTCCCCAGAGTCCACTTGGGAGGCCTGAGCCAGCCCTGTAAGGAAGCCCTCCCTCACTGGTTGCAACAGCGCTCCTGGCCAGGGCCGTGCAGCCCTCCGGGTCCTGCCTGCAGTTGCCACGTGCCCGGAACAAGCCCCGGACCTTCCATCCAGACTGGGAGCCCCGGAAGGTGGGGCCCAGGTCCGTCTCTGACAGGGACAGCGTAGGATGCTGGCCGCCCACCTCTCCCACCACGTCAGGACTGTCCTGCAAGTCCCAGCACGCCATCCCCCAGCCCCAGAGCAGAGCCGGAAGACAGCCCAGAACAAGGGAAGACAGCCCTTCCTCCAGCGTCTGACCTCTGGCCTGTCACCAGAGCACAGAGAAGCTGCTGGGTTGGGGAGCTCTAGAATAGGGTCAGCAAATCTGACTTGCTTGAAATACGGAAGCCAGGCCAGGCTCACTCTTGCAGCCACGCTGCCAGGGACCGGGGAGTCCTGTATACGCAGCTAGTAGGCCTCCACGCCCGTTTCCCTTCTCAGATGCAGGAGAGTTGCCTCGAAACGAGGGAATCTCCCAAGGCCTGGGACGCTGGCCCCAGGTATGAGCAGCAGAGCCAGAGGACCCCGGAAGATACCCAGCGGGCCCATCAATTCTGGTTGGGGAGGCTGGGATGGGGCATCTCTGGAGGACTAGGACTACTCCTCTCTACCTAGCCCCCCCTCCCCCTCCACACACACACATTTACTGCAGGAGGACCATTAGAGCCCAAGGTATGTGAGGGATCAGGGACTCCCCGGCCCTGTCCTTCTCCAGACCTTGGCTGGCCTGACTTGGTTTCCTTGGTAACCTGATACTCCCAGCCTCCTGTCTGTAGGCAGGAAGTCCCAGCAGTCCTTGCGGCAAGCAGGCAGACTCCCATCCCGGGGACCCCATCCTGCACTACCTCCGGTCAGCAGGCACCGGTATCAGAAAGCCGGCCTGGGGCGTGGGCTAGTTAAACGTTAAGCCTGTGTCAGCCCATCAGTCTGGACCCCACCCACCAGCTGGGTGCCCAAGAAGCCAGACAGTCCCTGCTCCTGGTGCTGAGAACCCAGAGTGCACTAGGCCAGGGGTAGAGGCCCAAAGCGCAAAGCTGGTGCCAGGGTCTGGGTTGCAGAGGCCTCCCTCCGCTCCCAGTCCTCCAGCCTAGAAAGACATGGCTGCTGCTTCGCTAATCCTGGGAAAGTCTCCCCCGCCTCGGGTGCAGGACGAGGCCCCAGGGACAGTCCCCAGTCCCGCCTCGGGCGCAGGATGAGGTCCCAGGAACAGCGGCAGCTGGAGACTGGCTGGCACCACATCCCACATCTGTGAGAGCATAAGGCTGATCAGCAGCCGGGACAGCAACTGCCCGGCCCAGGGGCTCAGCACAGAGGCTGCATTTCCTCGGGAGGCCCCACCCTTCGTGCTCTAGTGTCAGCTTCTCAGCAGGCAGCCTTCACGATCCCTGGCCAGCCGTGCCCCAGCCCCCTGTCCAGGGGTGCTATGCCCAAGAGGCCTCTGGAGGCCTCCCACAGAACCACACGGCCCAGGCTGGCACCCCAGCTGTACCACCGACCAGGCACTTAACTTCTTTGTACCTGGTTTCTCACCTGTAAAATGCGCTAAGAATAGCACCTCTCCTGTGCTGCTGCCAGGAGAAGCGAATGAACGTGTGAGCACAGTCTCCCAGTTCAGCCCTGGAGTGGGGGTGCATTTTGGATCCTGGGTTCCCGCAGACCTTCGGACCTGGAGCCTCACTGCCCATCTCCCAGGACGCTGGGCTCCTCAGGCTCTGCGGAGCATGCCTTGGGGGGTGCCCTTCAGCCCCTAGCGCATAAGGGGGCCCTCCAGGGCAGGAGCTGAGGGAGGAAGCTCCAGACTGGTAGCCCTCCTGCCCCACTGAGGCCAGAACAAGCCCCTAAGCCTGGGACAACTCAGACTCCCCCACCGCAGCAAGGTAAGGTTCGTCCCCACCGCCACGCGACACACGGGGACAGGCAGTCCCCAGGACGGACACCAGCAGCAAGGCCGGCGGGCACCCGGAGCCAGGCCCGGACACGCGGAGGCCGAGAAGCGCACACACACAGACGCGCACAGGACAGACTCCCAGCGGCGGGCCCACCCGGAGAGAACCCTCCTCAGACACAGGCACACACACACACACACACACACACACACACACACAGAACAAGCCCACGGATCCAGAGACAAAGGCCAGACGCGCGTGAACTTCGGGTTCGCCGCCAGGAACCCAGGAAAAGGGCCATCCGGGGGAGCCCTTCGGCGGCCCCTAGGGCGCCGCGCCCTCCGGGCCCAGCCTGTTTACCCATCCCGGGCGAGGCGGGGCCTGCGGCCGGGCGAGGGCGGCGGCGCCGCGCAGCCGAGCGCTCCCCGGCCCCCGGGCGACCCCGCGGCCTGCGCTGGACGCGCTGGCTCACCCGGGCGGCCGGCGGAGGCACCGCGCAGGGCCGCGCCGAGGACGAGGCCGGAGAGCAGCAGCCGCAGCAGCCGCAGGTGTCGCGGGGAGGGCGGAGGGACCGGCGTCGCCATCCTTCAGCGCCGCCGCCGGGGCAGCATGGCACCGCGCGGCCCGGGGCTCGGCGCGGGCTGCGGGCGCCGCGTCCGGGAGGCGGAGGAGCCGGAGCAGGAGGAGGGAGCGGAGGCGGAGACGGAGGAGGAAAGGAGGCGGAAAAGAGGCGGCGGCGGCGGCGCTGACGCTGCGGCAAAGGATCCGGGATCCAGGCGCGGCGGCGGGAGGCGCTCGGGGAGTGCGCCTGCGCGCTCCACCTGCGGGGGCGGGCCGGCGCCTCCAGGTTGCGCCCCCTCCCCCTTCCTCTAGTTCCGATTCCACCTCCTCGCTCGGGGCCTCGGGGCGCCCCGACTTCTGTGGCCTCTGCAGCCGGGGGCCTTCTCTGTCCTCCACAAACCCGTCTAGGCCTGGGGTGGGCTTCCGCGGGACACACTTCCCTCGGGTCCCCTCTCTGTCGTCAATTCCCACCCAACCTCCGCCCCGCTGGAGCGAGGCACCTGCCTTGGGCCTGGAGGCGCGAGCCCCAGGAACACAGGGACACCAGGCGCACACGGGTGGACAGGTGCGTCCGCACCTGGGCCCTCAGGGACACACGGACAGCAGCAGACCCTCGCAGAACCAGGCGGGTGCTGGTGACCGCTCGGGGGAATGGGGCGGCTGCTCTTAGTGAGGCCGCCAGGGGGCAAGAGCGACCTGGAGCGGCTGGGAGCTGTCCACGGTCCCTAGGTGACAGCCTTTAGCTCCCTGAGGCCTCGTGGCAGCACGCACCTATGGATGCACACCCTTACAGCGCACCGGTTGCCTCCAGAGAGCACAGCCACCCCTGCCACCTGGAAACCTCCCTCCGGCTCACCTTGCCGAGAGAACAGGGGTGAGCCTCCACACCCGATGCGTCTTCTCAGCCCTTTGTGTCACAATCCCAAAGGTAGGGCTGGCTGCCCTCGGGCTCGTGAAATGGCTCAAAACCCCAGAGCAAGCGCTGCCCTCAAGCGCTGCAATGACCAGACAGAAACGGTGTCTGCACTCACTCTCTAGAAAGGTTGGGGGCAGGGAGACATAGGCAAGACCATGCCTTCCCATGCTGGGGAAAAATTAAAAAATTAAATTAACAGGGGCGCCTGGGTGGCTCAGTCGGTTAAGCGTCCGACTTCAGCTCAGGTCACGATCTCGCCGTCCGTGAGTTCGAGCCCCGCGTCCGGCTCTGGGCTGACGGCTCAGAGCCTGGAGCCTGCTTCCGGTTCTGTGTCTCCCTCTCTGTCTCTGCCCCTCCCCCGTTCATGCTCTGTCTCTCTCTGTCTCAAAAATAAATAAACGTTAAAAAATTTTTTTTAAATAAAAAAAAATTAAATTAACAAACAGTGCAACAGTGTTTGGGGGAGGAGGTTGCAGGAGCGGCAGGTGGGGGCACCTGGTGCTTCTTGGGGGTGTGGAAGACCACACCCAGGCAGGAAGGGAGCCGCGTCCCAGTGTGGTGGCCCCTGGGCTTTACAGCCCAGCCTCTTCATGGGATTCGTCTCTCTAAGCAATGGGCCCCGAGGCCCTCCTGGTCCTGATCACAACAGCCCCCAACACCGCTTCCTGCCGAGGGTCTGTCCACCGCCCCCCTCACTCTTCCAGCACTGACTGCAGCCAGAGAGCTGCCTTGCCCACTATTTCCACCACCTCCACGCTCCCCGCCCTCACCCCCACCCCCAGGCCAATTCCAGGCCAGGGCCCAGCTCCAATCTTGCTTGGGTCACTGATGCAGATCTGTGCATCAGGGCACTGCTGGCCGGAGAAGACTCAGGGGACACGGGATCTGTGTTGGCTCGGCCACCCCACAGCTACTCCAGGCCACACACTGGGAGCAGGGGACCAGGGGACCAGGGTTCCCTCACCGCTCCGGTCCGGGCCCAGAGAAGAAGGAAGGAGAAGGAGCCCGGGGCCACCCTGGGGACCAGCAGCAGGCCTTCCTGGCCAACATAGCTGTGGGGAGGGAGGGAGGGCAGGCAGCAGCAAGGAGGCCCCACCCTAGGAACATTCCGCTGCTCTAGGAAGAAGCTTTTATTACAAAATTGTCACAAGGAAGCGCTGCGTTCCCAGCCTGTGGGCTCTGACCGCCCCGATGCGGACCCAGACTCCCGAGGGCGGGGTGGGGGTCCCTAGACACCCAGTCCTGAAGTCACCCGCCCAGGGCTCCGGGGAGGTCTGAATCCCCCACCCCCAGGAAGTGGGGGGGGGGGGCGCGGGGAGGAGCAGGAGACCTTGGAGGCTGGAGAAGGCTGCAGCAGGCAGGCAGGGGCCGGAGGTGGCTCCCTTCGCCCACCCCGGTCCCCCGTGGGCCCGGCCCCCAGTCTCGGCCGGAGCAGCGTTGGGGGCGGAGGCGTCACGGGTGGGACGGGAGCCGGGACCCGGCCCGCCGCTAGATGGCGCTCGACGCCCCGGCCGAGCGCGCCTGGCGCAGCAGCAGGACCACGGCGGCCAGAAGCATGGCGGCGAAGAGCAGGAGAAGCGCGACCCAGGACCTGAAGTCTGTGCCCTTGCGCAGCTCCGGCGGCTCGGCGGGGATCAGGTTGGTCAGGTTGAGCATGTAGCCGAGCGCCCAGCCGACCGCGGTGTCCCCGGCCTGCGGGCGAGGGGCACGGCCTCAGCCTCCGCGCGACCCGGGGGTCCCCCACCCCCACCCCCGCCGGCTCCTACCTTGCTCTGGAAGGTCACCCCTCCGAAGGCGCGCTCGTCGAAGCCATAGCCGCGGCTCAGCAGCTGCTGCACGAACATGGCCCCCGCGCAGTAGTCGGGCAGGCGGGCCCGCTGCCCTGGAGCCTTAGCCTGCAGCTGGGACGCGCGGGGGAGACTGTCGGGCAGGCCGCCACCTGGAGGTCCCGGCCCACGAGGAGCGGTGGCCGGCGGTGTGCCGCACCCCTCCCCCCAACACACACCCACGGGCAGTGAGGGGCCAGAGGGGCCACCTCCTCTCCCCCTCCCCCCAGGGCAGGACTGTGCCCTCCAGGAAGGACAGTGTGACTTGTGGATGGATGGCCGTGGACACCCCTGCCCCGGAGGTGGGCCCCCCGGGGCACAGCAGGGATGACCACCCAGGGCGCAGCAGGCTGGCAGCGACCTTAGCCCGTGGTCAGGGCAACAGGAGAAGCTCCAGGCCCTCCGCATGGACCTTGGGCTGGCCTTTTGTCCCCCGCTTCCCCGCCCCCCCTAAGTCTGCCCGCGACTAGACCCAGAGAAGACAGGACGGGGCCTCGGTCACCACCAGAGCCCACAGACACTGTGTTTCTCCCGGGGTCTGGCAGACACCTGACACTCCGCCTGAGCAAGCGCTCCCGTCTTCCTTTACTTGGTAACAGCGTCTAACCGGGGGCAGACCCCAGGAGCCTAGGTGTTGTCTTCAAAGTGTGGCTTCCCCACCCCTAAACTCCGCCGGTCCTTCCCGCTGCAACCAGTCCCCACCCCATCTCCCTCTGTGCGCCCTGCTGCCACGGGCCTTTGCTATTCGCTCTGTCCTCCAGATCTCGGTTCTAGGGTCGGGCCTCAGGGAGGCATGATGCCAGCTGACCGGGGCCTCCTGTGCAACCCCGGGGAAGGCGGGAGTAGGCCTCACCTGACTCCATGTCTGGTTGCAGACGGCGACTACGGCTGTCTCCAGCTGCTGCAGGGTTGCCACGGGAAGCCCCATCACAGACCTTAGGAAGTCCACGGTGTAGAAGAAAGCAGAGAAGGCCTGCAAGGGGGGTACGGTCTCCCCATGAGCAGGCCCCACACGCCACAGGGCACCCGCCCCACTCCCACCCCCTGGACTCACCATGAAGTTCCCAGCCACTGGGGGCTGGAAGATGCCATTAAAGGAACATCGGGAGAAGCGGCAGGAGGAGAAATTGAAGAGTCCTAAGATGAGGCCACGGCAGAGGGCAGGGTCGCTGCTCCCTGCCAGGCTGACCCGGGTGCTGCTGTTCAAGGTCTGGGGCCGCTGGGCCACGGTACACGGAGACTCATACACGTCCTGAAGCAGCACTTGGGTAGAATAGCCCCTCGGCCAGCAAGGGTGGAAGCCGTGGGTCTAGGGGAATGTAGGGCTGTGATAGGCATCACTCTTCCTCCAGAGTCTGCCCGCTACCCCTTGCCCAGGGCCTTTGGAAAGCCTCCCCAGAGGGCCTGCCTGTTGAGTCTCTCATAAGTCCCGCTTGGGCAACATCGCTTTCTGCACTCAGGAGCAATCTATGGCTTCCCTTTATCTGCTGGACAAAATCCAGGCCTTTGGAGACCTGGCCCTGGCCCCCCTTTCCCCCAGTCAGGCACTCGCCAGACCCCCCCCCACCACCACCACTTGGCTTTTCCCCAGGAAGGATCCCTTCGCATCTATCCTGCCAGCTGATTACAACCCAGCTTTGGTTCCTGTTGCCGGAGGAGCCCTCCTCGGTCCAGGCTCTGCTCTGAACCCTCAGCTCCCATCTCTTCTCACCCCCCTCCCTCCAGGAGGGCACAGTGGTGCAGGCGGGCCAGGGGTGGTGGGGCACCTGGAGTGCACCAGCCAGCAGCCTCCGGAGGACCTGGTCACGGCCATAGCAGAGGAAGCTGTGGGTGTAGACGCAGTAGTGCTGGCCATAGAGCCGCAGCCGGACCTCATTGGCTGGATCCTCGGCTGGGCTGGCCGTCTCGAAGGTGATCTGTGTGGAGGCGCCCCCCAGGTCCATGGCCCCCAGCGTCCCCTTCCTTGGCCGGAACCACCGGCCCACCCAGCCATACTGTGGGGAGCGGAGGGTGGGGGTCAGCTGGTGGGTGGGTGCCACACCCCCTGGCTCGCTGGGCTGACCGTCAGGCCCACCTTGATGAAGTTCTCCAGCAGGTAGTTGGCCGTCACCCAACCGAACACCCCCTCGTCCTGGCCCGAGAGGATGTGGGCACCACGGAAATCGAAGGGATACCGGGTCAGCGTCCGGGTCACAGCCGCGAGCACATTGGCCGAGGCCTCGGGACTGGTCAGGCTGTAACACAGGGAGGACTCTGAGGGCCATCCTCGCCAGGGAGCCAAGATCCTGCTGCTGGGGTGCACCGTGTGTGGCCGGTCGGCCGTGTGGGTCCCTGCTCAGGGCCGCTGCTGAGGGTGTGTGGGGCCCACCCTATGCTGAGGCTCTTGTGGAGACCAGGAAGGCCAAGGGCACACTCACTTGAGCAGGCGCATGCCTGCTGTGGCTCCCAGGTAGAGGGGCGTGTGCACATGGCTCTCCTTGGGCACCTCCTGAAGCGCCTGGTCCAGGCATTCAACGAGACTCTGGCCAGCCCTGGAAGGGTCGTCTGCGTAGCTGGAGATGCCCCCTCCTGGAGGGGGACAGGGAGATGGGCCCAAGCCTGACAGCCAGCCCCTGGAAGAGCCATGGGCCAGGAGGGCCGGGGACCTTGGGCTCCCAAGCCCAGTGGCAGCTTGGACACACCTTCCCAGTTTAAGCCCTCAGAGACAAAAGGGCCTACCTGCCTTTGGGCCACCCAGTCTCTGAGGCTGCTGCCCGCCCATGGGTGTGGGCCCAGGTGCCAGGATAAAGCACTAGGCATTGTCAATCTGGCCTAGCCTCCCAAGGGGCCTGCCTGGGTGTGCCAGTCTTGGGCCAGGCAAAGCCCAAACCTCCCAGTCACTGCCTGAGGCTTACTTTCTAGAATGAACTGCCTGTAGCCTCTCCCAGGCCCAAGGTCCCAGCCTCTTTTGGAGGCTCCTGCAGCTCCTCCCTGGAGCAGGCCCCAGTGGCATCAAGCCAAGGCGCCTGACTTCAGAGGCTAAGGCCAGAGAGGGCGCCTGAGGCCCTACAGTGAGTGGAGCCGGTGTCCAGGCGCAGGGGGCCTTACCGCGTACATTACAGGAGCTGTGCTGGCCCACGATGCCTGTGTCATTCTCCTTGTCTGCAGGCCACTTGTAGATGAACATGGACGTGTGCGAAGAGCCCGCGTCCAGGACAATGCCGTACTGGGAATGGGGGTGAGGGTGGGGACCTGAGGCCACGCCCCTTGGCTCCCCGGGTCTCCCCCCACCCCCACCCTGTGGCAAGGTTGGAACCTCCAGAATGAAGTACTGGGGTTCAGGCGGCAGGGACGACCACAGAGACACGGCTTGGTAGGGGAGAGAATGGGGGCAGGGGTCGACAGCCAGGAGCCTTTTCTCCTCTGACTGCAGGAACTTTCCTGGCAAGGGCAAGCCGAAGGGTTGTGTCGGTGTCAGAAAAGTCCCGGGACCACCCTCGGAAACGCCCTAGGGACGTGAGGTCCCCAGGTTGCAGTAGAGAAACCCAGTTGCAGGAACACCTGCACCCACGCTTTCTCCACGTCTGTGTCCCTACCTCTCTGACCTCAGCCCAGCCTCAGGATGTGGAAGCATGCCTGGAGACACCCCCTCCCTGAGCCTCAAGGCCAGCACCTCTGAGCTGAGTCCTGCAGAGCTGAGAGGGGCCACGTGGGCCTTCCTTGCAGTTTCAAGGGCCAGGCTGCCAGCACTGAGAGCCCCACTGGAGCCCGTGCCCTCTTGAGCAGGGGAAAGGGGCCTCTCCAGGCCTATTCCCCAACCCGGGAACAGCAGCATCAGCGGGCTAACCAGCCCCCCAGCCTCAGCACCCCCCAAGCTGTGGCCCTTGGCTACAGAGCGCCCACTGCTGCGACCTCCCATCCTGGGCTGCTGGGGCTTGGAACACCCACATGTCCCCAGCAAAGCTCTCTTCCTACCAGTCCAATAAAGGGTCAAGGGAGCCGGCAGGACTGCAGGAGCCTGGCGGGAGCAGATCTGGCCTAGCCCACCCCAACGCCTCTAGGACCAGCCGGGCCTGTCCTCCCACCGGGCGCCCCTCAAGGGCAGACCCCGCAATGTCAGGGCCACCGGGTGGGTGGGGAGGGGTCCCTACGCTCTGACGCCCGCCGCACCCCATCTGACTGAACCCTGAGGGTATGCATCCCTGGGGCGCAGCACAGGGCTGGGGGCGGCGGGTCCAGCCGCAGCCTGGGGCGTCCTGGGGCTGCATCTGGGGAGCGGAGAGACAGCTTCTCGGCCGCGTCCCTGACAGGCTACGCGACGGGCACCGCGAGCGGGGAGTTCCCGGGACTCCACCCCCCGCCCGGCCAGGAGCGCAGCGCAGCGCGGGTGGGGGTCCCCGGCTGCCGCGGGAGCGCAGCCTGGCCCTGCTCGGGTCCAAGCCTCCCAGCCGGGGCCCGCAACTCCGCGGACTGCGCCGGATGCCCGAGCGTGCACCTTGAGGGCGGGCAGCTCCCAGACGTCTCGAGTGGGGACGCACAGCAGTAGGAGCCCGGCGAGGCCCGCCGCGGCCAGCAGCAACGGCGGCAGCAGCGACAGCACCTTCCCAGCCATGGGCGGGCGCGCGGGCGCACCAGGCGTTGTCGAAGGGGCGGCAGGGAGCTGGGGGCCCGGGGCCCGGGGCCCGGGGGTAGGCGCCCAGGGCGGGGCGCGGACAGAGGCCACGGCTGGCCACGCCCACTGGCGGACCAGGACCGCCCACTGGCGGACCAGGACCGCCCACTGACTGGCCGCCCCGCCCACCGCCCGCCCGCCCCGCGAGCGCAGGTGGGAGAAGTGTCGGCTGAATCACCCGCGCCGCCCCTCCCAGCGCCCCCGGTCGCGGCTATCGAGCACCTCCTGCTTCCTGTCCGCCCAGTTCCGACACTCGTCCCCTCTGCCGCGTCCCCCTGACCCCTCGTGCTGGCTACCAGGGTCGGCCTGTGGGCACTGGGGGATTCCCCCCACCTCCCCTGGGCAGGACCTAGAGAAACCCCAGCCCTCTCCAGGAGAGTCTAGGCAGGAGGCCTGGCCTGGAAGGGTGGGCTGGGCTGGCTCTCAGGCAGCCTCGTTCAGAGGGCCAGGCTGCCGGAGTGGCCAGCTTTTCTCCGGCCTGATCCTGACGGAAGGAGCCACCACTAGCGACAGGAGCTGCACCGGTCCCGGCTGGGGTCCTGGCGTACTCTCCATGAAATCAAGGGCCAGCCAGCCAATGGTGCTGACCCAGCTGTAGGCCACAGGGCAGGTAGCTGCAAATGTACAGTCAGGCCCTGGGGACATCAGAGTGACCCAGTCTGGGCCTGCCCTCAAGGTGCTGAGGGCTCAAAGCTGGGCAGCCAAGCAACATGAAGCCAGACCTATCCCACACACAGCCCTGGTGCCAAGGTGACAGGTGAGGACACACCTAGAGAAAGGGGCAGGGTGGTCACGCTTACAGTGAACTGAGAGACCAGAACCCAAGCTCATATGGACCAGTGCCAGTCTCCTGGCTCAGGGGCTGGCCCATCACTGACAGCCCCTCTGCCTGGAGAGTGGGGTGCCCAGAAGCCTGGACTGGGGAGGGCAGGGGGTGGGGAGCAGGAGGAGGGTCCTCTGTGCACCGGGCAAGGAGATAAGGGAGAAGATCTCCCGGCCCTGGTTGTCCGCCAACAGGTCCCTGGATGCTGACTGGGATAGGGAAGCGCTCAGCCAGCCCTAGACCTCAGCTCTGCCCTTAATCCCCTGAAACGTCTGGCCTCTGTGCTTTAACTCCCCAGGCACCCTGTGAGCCAGCCTAGCCAAGCATCACCCCTTTCCCTGGCCGGGAGCCACCCCCACTCGGGGCCTTAGGCAAAACAGGAATTCCGGCACCAAGAATCCCAGCCACGTAACAGCAGGGAGGCATGTGGCAAGACCACCCCGAGCGCCAGTGACTGGGGGCAGGGAGGTGGTGGCCAAAGGGTGGCCTTTGATGGGGACAGGGTCTGGGCAGCACCCGAGCTGGCTGGAACCAGCAGGAACAATTGGGCTGGGATGCTGCCCAGGCTGAGGGGCTGGTGTCACTGGCCTAGTGAAGGAGCTTTTCTTTCAGCTCTGGACCCCGACAGCAGAAAGGGTGGGAATCCCGGAGATGGTTCAGCCTGCTCGCAACCCCGTCTGGCTGGGCCCCAGCAGAGTCTCCGGGTGTGGCCAGCACAGGGCTCTGGCTCTGCGGGCACCCCCCTGCCCCTCCCTCTAGGCCTTTCTTCCACAGGGAGAGCCCAGAGGAGGGAGAGGCCTGCAGATTAAGTTGAAAAGAAAGAGACAAAGGCGGCCCACAGGAAGCCCAGCGCAAGAAAGGGCAGCCGGGGCGCTGCCTACAGGCCCGCCCACCCTGTGCTGGCCCCCCTCCCGGCCCCCACACCTCACCGCACTGAGCCCAAGCAGGGTTCCCTGATGCTCTGGTTGGTCCTCGGACGGAGACCCACCAGCCGGGAGAGGATGGGGCCAGGGTAGTGGAGGCCTGGATGCGGGAGGGCTCATGGCCCAGGGCCCAGATTAGTCCCGGAAGAGAAGGAAAGCAGGCAGGGAGCAGGGGGCAGCCAGGACGAAGCCTGAGAGTGAGTTCTCTCTGAGACAGAACCGGGGCCGCAACCTCCCTCCTTGGTGCAGAGACGTCCTTCCTGAGTGGGAGGTGGGCTGGGGGGCACGAAAGGGGGCTCCTGGCAGGAACTCACCATGGGAGGGGCCTCTGGGAACCTAGGGGTGACTGGGGGCGGGGGGGAGGAGGGCTCCAGATGTGCTACATGTGGCCTGGCCCTGGGTCCTGGCAGAGGAATGCCTTTGCAGAGAGGTGCAGCCGGAGGGATCCAGACCTCCCAGGTCGCGGACCCTTGCTGAGGCCCACGGACATCTTGGCGATGCCTGCCTCAGTCTCCCCGTTGGGAGGCGCCGCGTCTTATGGCTGAAAGCTCTTAACCGGTAAAGGCCCTTCACTCTGTTCACCCGAAAAATAAGACAGTCTATTTGACTAGCAAAAACTGGTGTATTTGGGGATGACAGAATCGCAGTTGGGCATTTACAAACTCCAGCAAAACTACAGGCAGAGATCTGACAAAGAAAGGAGAGGATGCTATTTTACGGAGGAGACGGAGGAAGGGGTTATTCTGAGCCCACGTCCACTGGAGAAAAGCGAGAGTTCAGAGTGACGGCCACTGGCGGGTCTCAGGGGGTGGGTTTCCCATAGGAGAGGTAGTGCGCATCTTTCCCTGGTGGGGCCTGTAAGTCATGATTCTTCCTGTGATTGGCCTTTAGGGCTCTGGCTCCCCCTTCCAGCCACATCCAGAGTCCACTTTGGTGACCCTTCCCTTCATTCACGTTCACAACTCACTGCTCCCTTTCTTCACGTGCTCATTCAGTCATTCAGCAAACACTTGTGCACCAGGATCCGTGCATGCACAGTGAGCTAGGGGTGCTCCTGAACCGCACGGTGTGGGCACAGGGGAGGCCCACCCACCGCCTGTCCTGAGGAGAGCGGATCTACCAAAGGGACCCCGGGAAGGGGAAAAGGCTGTGGCGCCTTGTGAGGCACAGCAGACACACAGGAGAGCAGGTGGGGCAATTGTGCACGGTGGGAAGACTAACAACACGGGGGCGCCTGGGCGGCTCAGTGGGTTAAGCATCCGGCTGTGATCTCAGCCCAGGTCTTTTTCTCAGGGTCATGGGTCCTATGCCCCGCACAGGGCTCCTCGCTGGGCGTGAAACCTATTTAAAACCAAACAAACACACAAGAGGGGAACGGGTACATCAAAGACCCCTCCGTGGCCCCAGTCAGAGCCACGCACTCGCTTGGGTTTTACGTTCGTTAGTCTCATATTTCTCTCTATAGTGTTCCACTTATCCACGCATTTGCGTTCATATATATTTTTCCCCCTAAATAAATATATCCGGTGCGTTTCCTGGTGCTGGACCGCAGTTTATGTTTACGTGCTGCACAGATGGTTCTGTAACTTGCTTCTTTCGCTCAAGTGACTTCTGAGGTCCGTCCACGTAGACCTCTGAAGTTGTGGTTGGTTTATTGTGGTTGCCGCACCGTTTTCTGGCCTGGCTCCCCTGAAGCCTGCACGTCATCATCCGAGTGCCTGAGCGTGAGCATGAGCACAACACGCAGGCGTCTCTAGCTCCAGGCTGGTTTTTGTTTTTGTTTTGTTTTGCATTTGCATTTGCACGCATTTCCCTGGGGGAACTTCCTAGGAACAAGTGGGTGGTTGTATGCATGTGTGTGAGCATCCCCAGCAAACACTACATTGTTTTCAAAATGAGGGCGCCATCCGGTACTCCCAAGACCAGACCCACACTGTCGGTTCCCCTGCGTCCTCTCCGACGTTTGGAATTGACGTCACAACTTGACGGTTTGTGAGAAGCTGGTGAACATGGACCCTCGAGATTTCTGTGGCGCTTCCTGTGTTTCTGAAGAGACGGGGTGTTTTTCCTGTCTGCTGTGCAAGTGCCTGTTCAGGCCCTTATTGCCTTTTCTAGAGGTTGTTTATGTGTTCGCATTCACTTGCAGGCATTCTTTATGTAGACTCTGAACGTTCATCCTGGCAGCGAAGTCATGGAAACTCTGAATTAGTCCAGATGTGTTGCTTTTCTGCTCCTATGGGGTCTCGTGTGAGTAGTCTACCGGGAGGTCGTAGGATGTTCTCCTAACTCGCTTTGTAAAGGCTTTGTTCGAGGGGCGCCTGGGGGGCTCAGTCCGTTAAGCGTAGGCTCTTGGTTTTGGCTCAGGTCATGATCTCACGGTTCATGGGTTCCAGCCCCGCGTCAGGCTCTATGCTGACCGCGCAGAGCCTGCTTGGGATTCTCTTTCTCTGCCTCTCCCCCACTCACACCGTCTGTGCCTCTCTCAAAGTAAGTGAATTAACTTCGGGGAAAAAATCGAAAGGTTTTGGCGTCCTGCTGATTGTGAGTCTGATCCACCTGGACGTGTTTTTTGGGGAGGGTGAGAGGAAGGGGTTCCGATTCCCGTTCTCCCGCCTGGGGAACCGGTCGTCCCGGGCCTTGTATCCCGTGGGCTGGCCTTTCTGCCCTGACGGGCGGGGCGTGCCTGGCCCCCGGCGGGTCTGCAGACACGGGCCCATGCCCACACCACAGGGCATTCACCCAGGGAGCGCTAGCGCGTCTCGATCTCTGGGAGGAAAGTCCCCTCTCCCTGCTTCTTTGGCTGGAGCCCTGAGCTCCTCCACAGAAATCTCTCGAACCGGCTTACCAAGTTCCTTGAAAAACCCTGTCGGTATTTCAACCACAAGCGGCCCTGAACGTAAACACCCGTTGCGTGGGCACATTCCCGGAGAAACCTCGCTAACGCAGCCAGAAGGGGGCGCTGCGCCGTCGGGAAGGAGCCCCCAGCGCAACCTCCACGGAAGAGTGTCCTTGGGAAAGAATCCCGGTTCCCGCCCCGCCAGGGACAGATGCACCGCCTCTCCTGCAAGAAGCCCGCCCCCCCCCCTCCCGCCGCTCACCAGTGGCCGTCACCCCGACCCCCTGCTGCTCTCCAGTGGACGTGGGTTCAGAAAAACGCCTCCCAGCTTCCAGCGTCTTCATAACACAACATCCCCTCCTTCCCGTTGGATGTGCCTATGGCTTTCCCGTGGTTCGCAAAATAACTCACAATTTTATTCCTTTTTTTTTTTTTTTTTTGGAGAGCGAGAGAATCTCAGGCAGGCTCCATGCTCAGCACAGAGCCCAATGCGGGGTTTGATCCCAGAAACCCTGGGACCATGACCTGAGCGGAAATGCTCCACCAGCTAAGCTCCCCCCCCCCGCACCCCCCGCCCGCCCTGTGACAGTTCTATTCTGAAGATTCACAGTGAGTTAGACTGTACTTGTCCTTTCCTGTGAAGTCCCTCTTCGGTCTGACCATCGGGGTTATATTAGCATCGCAAACCTCTGGAAAAAGTTACATCGCATCTGCATTATCTGTTCCTTGAGAACTTGCCTGTAGCAGCGCGCAGGCCTGGAGTTTCCCCTGCGACGCATCCACCTCAGGCGGACAGGCACGAGCTGCTAGTATCTGCCTAATTCCTGCCGCACAGGTCATGTTGTTTCTAGCATTGATGTCCGCCCCGGATGACCCCTCTGGCCAGGTGTCGGTCTTCTCAGCCACGCATTCCCCTTCAGCGATGTTCTCTCTGAGGCCTGTTTTCTGTTTCGCTGATTTGTACTCCCGTCTCTTTCACTCCACCTTGAGCGTATGATGTGAGCAGGAATTTTTGTGTCTGTTTCGGTTGTCTGTTCCCCAGTATCGAGAAAAGTAGCAAGTATGTAGTAAATGTTCACTAAAAATTAAGTATAATTGCTTCCTTCCATATGCCTTGTTATTTATTCTGCTCGGTCTTTTTCCGGCTTCTGAAATTCTGACATTCAATGCCCAGTTCAGTACTGACTAGCCTTCTTCCCTCCTGATGTGAGTATCTAAGCGTCTGGATACATCTCCCTCTTGTCTATGTTGGCTGCTGTATGCTTTTCGCTTCCATTTAGGTCAATTTTTTCCACTTCCGTTGGACTTTCTTATCTGACACATGAGCTGTTTAGGTGTGTGTATTTCAATATCCAGAAGTCTGGGCTCTTTCTGGTTCCCTTTTTTGGTGTTGACTTGGAACTTCCCTGCATCCCGATTGGAGCGCGAGGTCTGTCTGAGAGCCATCCTCAAATATATTCTGACATTTGTCGGACTGGCTTTTTCCCCAGCATGTGGTCGTAAATAGTTAGACCTGTTCCGCGTGCGCCTGAAAAGAATGTGCGTTCTCCAGTTAGTAAGACTGACTAACGCGTTAATCTAATTCTGCCCATGACATCAAATTATTAGTAGTGTTCAAAACTACCACAGCCTACCAATTATTAGGGACGTATATTAAATTTCCAACTGTGATGGTAGGTTCAACAATTCTTTTTTTTACTGTTCTGACAAGTCTTGACATATATCCATTTATAGCTTGAGTTAGTAGAAGAATTTAGCCCAGATGTGCACGGAAATCCTTTATACCTTTTCCCCAGTGCCCTAGGTGGGCATTTAATTTGTTTTTGTGTTTTGTGTTTGTTTTTTTTTTTAAAGATTCATTTATTCATTTTGAGAGACAACGTGCAGACGGGGCAGAGAGAGAGGGAGAGGCAGAGAATCCCAAGCAGGCTGTGCACCATCAGCACCAAGCCCAATGTGGGGCTTGAACACACGAGCCGTGAGATCATGACCTGAGCTGGAATCGGGACACTTACCGCCTGAGCCACCCAGGCGCCCCCGTATTCCCCGTTTTACATGCACTTACGTGTCTGCGCGTGCGCACACGTGTGGCTCTCTGTAGTCTTATCACTCGCAGCCACGTGTACCACCAGCAAGAAACTCAACTGACCTTCACGAGACGCTCCCACGCTACCCCTTTCTAGCCACACCCACACGAGTTCTCAGCCTTTGTAATTGTGTCACTTCACAACTGTTGTGTAAACGGATCAGGTACAACCTCTCCTTCTGAGGTTGGCTTTTACCGCTCAGCAACTTCCTTGAAGTTCATCCACATCGTTGAGCACAGCAATGACTCCTTCCTTTTATGGCTGAATCGTATTCCAGGGTGTGGGTGAATCTACTCTGTTCGGTTAATCACCTAGAGAAAGACACTTGTGTAGTTTCTAGTTTGGGGCTATTACCAGTAAGGCTGTTATGAACACGTGTTCCTGCATGAAAATGTCTTCACTGTCCTGGGATAAATGCCCAAGAAAGTAATTGCTGGCAAGTGCGAAGTCTGCAGGGCAGGGCAGCTGGCTGGAGACTCAAGGGAGGGTCAGCGTTGCAGTCTTGAGCCCAAAGAGCGTCTCCAGATGCAGAATCCTTTCCTCTTTGGGGGGGGGTCGAAGGCCTTAAACTGATTAGATGTGGCCCATCCACATTATGCAGGGCGATCTGCTTTATGTAAATCCTAAACATATCTAATGCATACCTTCACAGCCATATGTAAATAGCTGTTTGACCAACGGGTGGGCACCATACCCCAGCCAAGTTGACACATAAAATTAACAAACCATCATATGTGGTATTCTATATTATTATTATTATTATTATTTGAAAATGAGACAGGAAGCATGAGTGGGGGAGAGGCAGACAGTGAGGGAGACAGAGACAATCCCAAGCAGGCTCTGTGCTCAGCACGGAGCCCAACACTGAACTTCACAGCCCTGGGACCACGACCTGAGCTGAAATCAAGAGTCAGACACTCAACCCCCTGAGCCACCCAGGTGCCGCGTGTTAATTTTAGTTTTTAGAGGAACTACCAAAGTCTCTTCCGGAGCGGGTATGTCACTTGGCACCCCCACCAATAACATACGGGCGATTATTTCTCCACATCTTCACCGGCACATGGTGTCATCACTAGTTTTCGTTTTAGCTATTCTGATTGGGGTGTAACAGCTCAGCTCACTGTCCTTGTTTTCTTATTTTATTGTTTAATGTTTAGGAGAGAGAGACAGCAAGACAAAGCATGAGCAGGGGAGGGGCAGAGAGAGGGAGACACAGAATCCGAAACAGGCTCCAGGCTCTGAGCTGTCGGCACAGGGCCCGACGCGGGGCTCGAACTCACGGACTATGAGATCGTGACCTGGCTGAAGTCGGACGCTTAACCGACTGAGCCACCCAGGCGCCCCAAGCTTTTTATCATTAGTTACTCTCTTCATCACTAGCAATGTCTTTTGCTCTAAAATATGTTTTGTTTTATATTAACACAACCACTCAAGGTTTTCTTTCTTTCTTTTTTTTTTTGACACCATATTTTAGGTCTGTCTCTTAAAACAGCTATCTGAGTTCGTAAAACTGCAATCTGACAATTATTAGACTTTAACCCATCCACCTATGTTGTGATTACCGATGTAGCTCTATCACCTTATTGGGGTTTTTTTGCTTTTTCTTAAAGATCGAACTTTTTTTTCCTGTTCTCACCCTGTCTGCCTGCGCCTCCCTTCTTGGGAAGGTGTCGTCCCTGGCTCTCCCAGTTATTTCAAGACACACTAAATACAATCTAGAGCGGGATCTTGTCCCTTCTTACGAACAACGCAAGCACTGTCGGATGTGCACAGATCATTTGATTCTCTTTCCTTGAAAAGGTGGTGCCTGATTCCCCTCCCACCCCTTTGAGAAAGGACTGGACTGAGGACTGGCTTCTAACGAACAAAGTTAAGTGAAGCGAGGGTGTGACTCGGGACTCCCGAGCCCAGGTCCTCACAGGCACGTGGCTCCCTCACTGTTGCTTCTCCTGGGTCTCCGCTCTGGTGCAGCTGCGGTGATGTGAGGACGCTGGAGGTGACGAGCCCGGAGGTGCTCCGCCAACAGCCCACGAGGGCGCCTTCTTGGAAGCGGGCCCGTCGGAGATGGCGGCCCAGAAGGCTCCAAGCCAGAACTGGCCAGTGCAACTGCCCCTGAGCTCCTCACCCACAGAAATGGCAAGAAAGGAACTATAGATTTGGGGGCGTCAGTTAAGAGTCCGACTCGTGGTTTCAGCTCAGGTCACGATCTCACGGTTCATCGTGAGTTCAAGCCCCGCGTCGGGCTGTGCCTGTGCGCTGGCAGTGCGGGGCCTGCTTGGGCTTCTCTCTCTCCCCCCTTCTCCTCTCATGCTAAGTAAACATTTAGAAAATGACAATAACTCTTGCTTTAAACCACTGAGCTTGAAGCTAATTTGTTCTGCAGCAGGAGAAAACTCATCCTTACTTAGGGTTCCTTCTTGACTTCTGCCTTTTTTCTGAAGTCCTTCCTCCAGATTGCCCTTTAGTGAAGTCCTATCGGTGGTAAACTTTCAACTATTTCTGAAGCGTTTTTATCTTGCCCTCATTCTTGAGTCTCTCTGGGTCTGGCCTTGGAGGGCAGCGAGTCTACGTCTTGGCCATCAAAGCCGCTACCCTCCAACTCTGATGGCACTTCCCCTGGAGGCCACTGGTTTCGTCTCGGCTCCTTCGTGATCTTGTAAGAGCAAACGTGCGTTTCTTCCCATTCAGCCTGGCTGGCAGTTGTTGGGATTTCTGGCCCTGAGGATTGAGGTTTTCAGACAACTCTGGGAAACTTTAAGCTAGTTTATCTTCATATACCGTGCCTCCTCCCTCGTCCTCTCTTAGGCAATGCAACCAGACGGGTGACCCTCTCCCTCCGCCCTCCATTTGTGCTTCCGGTCTGAGTCTCTGGGCTGCGTTCTGGATCATTTCCTAAGCTGGTTTTTCACTAGCATTCTCATCTCAAGGCTAGTCCACTTGAGTTTTAAATCTCAATTTTTATTTTTAAGTTTCTTTTTTTAGGCTTTACTGCTTACCTTTATAGACTATACTTTCACAGAATCAGAAAGTATGACGACTCTTTCTTGTTCATATTTTCAAGAACCCTTTTTATTTCTTTAGACGAATAAAAATTATCTTATATTCTCTGATCGCTCCACTGTCTGAACCGTCTGCAGAATCGGTGGTTTCTGCTGGCTCGTCGTGGAGGCTCCTCACAGTGTTTGCAAAAAAAATCCAACTTGGAGATGCTCGTTTTCCTTGGAACTTGATCTCCGAGACCCCTTGAGACCAAGTGAAGTTAGGGTCTCCTCTGGGACAGGATCCTCAAGCAGGGACAGCGTCTCTACCGCCACCACGCCTTGGCACGTCTTGAGCTATTTTGGTTGTCAGAACCGAGTGCGTGGACAGCAGCCAGGGTGGTCAGCGTCACACAGGAGGGGACAGCCCCTCCCCCGTCAACACTTACTTAGCCCCAAATGTCACCGGTGCTTTGCCGAGCAGGGTTTGGCTTCTGCCAGCAGACTAGGACCGCTTAAAAGTCTCCCCTGAGGCCTCTAGCGCCCCACAGGTAGCCTGACTTCAAACTGCAGAGAGGACCCGTTTGTTCACCCCACACAGAGCCCCAAGGACGAGGGGTTTCTATCCGAGTTGCCTGCCGACTCCACATCTCCCTCAGCTGGAGGGCCATGCTCTGCGGAAGGTCTCCCGCTAGAAGACGCCTGGGGCGGACAATGCGCCACCTCCTGCCCCCCGAGTCACGTGAAGGCAGCACAGGGAACGCAGAACCCCAGGGCGTGGCGGACACCCCAGAGGTCACCGCTGCCGAGCCCGCCCCCCCAGAGGCTGCCACCTTCGCTGTTCCGGCCTCTGGGCGGTCCTTCATTCCTCCATCCTGGAGGGCTGGGTAGGAGCAAGCCGGGTGAAGCAGGGGGAGGGTGTTCCAGGAGACAGAAGAGCATTTGCAAAGACCGGAGGTGGGAGCTGACTGTCCAGCCCCGAATCATGTGGGGTAGGTCCTGGTGGGGGCGCTTGGCCTATGAGGAACCCTGGGGCACATCCGGGAGGCCCATGCGGACATCATTCCCGGGGACAGGGCCCTCCCCAGGACAGGGGCACACCAGAGCAGCCCTGGTGACCACGTCCTGCCCTGGCTGGGGTGTCTGGCGGGCCCAAGGCCCTGAGCCTGGGTCACAGGTCGCTCCGTGGGGCCTAGTTTGGGCAAGGAGGAGTGACAGCTGGCCCGAGTTGTTTTAGGGTCTGGGATCTGTGAGGAGAGGCAAGCAGGCCAGCCTCGGCCCAGGCATGAACTCTGATCACGCTCCCCCAAAACCAGACACAGGCAGACCCCACTCCTAGAAACCACCCCTTTTCTCCTCCACGTGCTCCCGGCTGAAGGACAGCCAGCCCCTAGACCTGGGGCTCCTGCGCCCAATCACCCGTTAGGCCCCCAGGTGTTCCAGCCCCCCTCAGGGACCCTGACTCAGACCCGGGAGGAAACCCCCAGCGGCGGCTCCAAGGCAGCTCTTGGCTACTGTGTGTGAGGCCCCTCTGCTGGCTGTGGTCGGAAGTGCAGGCCAGGGGAAACCGCTGTCTTTTCCCGAGACCCCGGGTCAGAGAGGACAGGCCTGCCACAAAGCCGGGCTGCCCAGGGCTGCCAGAGACCAGGTAAACACGAGGGGGAGTCCCCCGCTGACCACTGACAGCCGCTGGAGCAGCTTCAGGCTGTGACAGCACAATGAAGCCCCACCCCGGTTTGGCCCCCCAGGCCAGGACCGAGTCCGTATCTGGAGCCACAAGACATCCCGGGGCACAGCCTGCCTGCTGGCCCCACCTGGGCTGGGGGTGGGGGTGGGGGGCGCTCTGGGGGAGCCCCGGCTGGAAGAGAGGAAGAAACCCGTGTCCAGGCCAGTCAGGTGATCTTTAGCCTAAGTGGGGCTCAAGGAGGCACCTGCCCAGGCTGACTGCCAGGCCAGGTCCTAAGAGCCCCGCGCCCGCGCCCACGGCTGTGGCTGGCTAGATGAAGGTGGAGTCCAAGGGCCCAGCATCCTGCTGGCCGAGGGCGCGCGCCTCAAACAGCTGCTTGATGAGGGCAGATTTCTCCTGCTCCAGCTGCGTGATGCGCTCACTCTTGTCGGTCACCTCCTGGACGGGCGGGAGGTCGGTCAGGGCACCCCGGGCCTCCAGCCCCCACCCTGCACCCCTCCCCGCACCTCACCTGCGTGAGGAGCCGGTTCTGCTCTTTCAGCATGAGGATGGTCTGCTGCTGCCAGCCCGGGGCTGACGGTGAGGTGGGGGCCAGGGCTGGGCACGGGGCCCCCGAGGACAATGAGGGCAGAGCCTACGGGAGGGCACAGTCAGGCAGGCCTAGCCTCCAGGACAAGGGTGAGGGGTGGCGCCAAGATGGGCACGGGCCCTAGGCGGGCGCTGGGTGGTCTGGGGGGGGCACTCACCCTGCCAGCACAGGCCGCGGCCAACAGTTCCCCCAGGCACCGGGCTACCTCCTGGACCTTGGGCAGCAGCCGGCCCAGCGGGAGGGGGCTCCCCTCAGTCCCAAGGTCCTGAGAGGAAAGCAGAAAAGGGGAAGGTCAGAGCGCAGGACCAGCCACCGTGCCTCGAGAAGAGCCCTCACAGGTGGCACTCTTGTCTCCCCAAATTACTGCTTGAGCAGAGAGGGAGCCTACGGGTGTTGCCGGTGGGGGACATCACGGGGTGTGTGTGTGTGTGTGTGTGTGTGTGTGTGTGTCTGTCGGGGTGGGGGTCCCAGCACCCTGGGAGGAGGGACGGCCGATGTGCCCCGGAATAGGGCATCCCGGGCCTACCTGGGGGTGCCTGGGGTTAGGTGGGTGGTTCCTGCAGGTGCGGGGGGGGTCACCCTGCCTAGGGACGGGGACAGCCCGGTCCCGGGCGGCGTTACTCACGGTGCTGGCCCTGCTCCGGCCCAGGCGGCGCTGGCGCTCCTGCACGCGCTGCAGCTGTTGCTGGTACCAGTCGCGGCCCCGGGCCATCATCTCCAGACCCTGGAGCAGCACCTCCTTTTCCTGCTCCAGCTCCTTCAGCTGCTTCAGCTGCACGTGCGGCAACGCACACGTGTGAATGGCGCGCGCGCGCGCGCGCGCGCACACACACACACACACACACACACACACACACACACACACACACACGGCGCGCGCCCCGCAACTCGGACACGCGCCCGCGCAGGCCAGCCGCGCCAGCACAGCTCTGCCGGCGCACGCGCCTGTACGTGAGTCCTACGCGTGCCCGTGTTGGGAAGCACCGCCCCGTTTGTCCCCTTGCGGGCGGGCTGTCCTCTCTCGGCCCCTCCATGCAGGCTTCCCCCACAGGAACGCAGGCGACACCCCCGAGCTCAGCAGCTTCCTCTGGAGCAAATGGCGAGCACACAGCGGGGGAGCCGGGCTCAGTTTTGGCAAAGGACAGCCTCGTGAAGCCGGCTGGTGCAGGGGCAGTTCTGGGGAGGGGCCGTGCCCACTGCATGGTGCACGGAGGCTGCTTTCTCCCTAAAGGACTTCTTCGTGTGGTCTAGAGCCACGTCTCAAGTGCATTCAAACCCAGACACGGGGACAGATGTTTGTAATTAACTCACATTCCAGCCATAGGTCCCCCAGAACCCAGACTTGACTGCCACCTCCCAGGCAGAGGGGTGGTCCAGGAGACCAAGCGTGGGGGCCAAGTCCTATCCCAGGCAAGGTGGAGAATCCCCCAGAGCCCTCACTCACCAGGTCACAGTCCACGCCGTTGGTGATGGTGTGCCTCCGACGTTCCCCTCGGGCACGGGGGGCCCGATGGGCATCGCCCATGCCTAGCTCCCGGGCCCTGCAGGCCGCTGCACCTGCCGCAGAGGAGCAAGGACCTGGGTCACTTCCAGGCCTGCCTAGTCAAGCTCAACGTCCCCCACCCCAAGCCTGGCGGTGCACAGCCGGGTGTCCAGGCCTACATCTCTCTGGGTTCATGGGCAACTCAGAGCCTCTGCACGGGCCCTCCCCATCTCAACCCATCCTGGGGGCACGGGCAACGGCCCAGCGCAGCACACACCTTGCCTCTGTGCCTGGCTGGCGGCTGGCTCCCCACTCCATCCCCACCAGCTCCCCTCACCCCTCCCTCGGTAAGGGCCATGTGACCGCTGAGGCTGCTTGTCCGTACACACAACACAAATGTGTGCGCCCACACACATGCCCCAGCACGAGCGCCCTGGGGCAGGGGCTTTACCCGGTTCTTCTCAGCACTCCCGCTGCCTAGGGTGCTTCGAGTACACTGCAGGGGCTCATGGGCTGCTAAGTACAGGGGGAGTGAGCAGGCCTCTGGCCGTCCCTGCTTCTCCCTCCGGGTCTGCCGGGGCCTTCAGGGGTGACGGGAGTCCGTGCAGGTGAAGTGTGTGCAGCTGAGTGTGCTTGGGGCTGAAGAGCCATCGGGGCCAGCTGACTTCCCCGGGGGATGGGGAGCACGTGCAGGGCAACCCGCGAGGCAGAGTAAGGTGCGGGTGTGGAGAAGGTCACCCTCCTGGCTCCCGAGCCCTATTCCCCCACACCAGGCTCAGCCTCACAGGCTCTGCCCCCTGCACTGGGGGCGGTGGTGCAAGGAAGAGGAACATGTCCACAGGGCTGGCACCAGGTCTCTGCAGGCCTCCAGCCGGCCCTGGCAGACAGGCTCCGAGCCAGCCCAGAGTTCACGTCCCAACCTGCCCATGCTGCATGGCTGGCACAGAAAATACAGCAGAGGGAGGCTAGAGAGCATGGAACCTCAGAACCCCCGAGCTTGGTGTGGGGGCAGCTCCCAGATTCCCAGATGACAGCACGCTGGATGTTCAGAGGGACCAGCAGGCGGACGCAGCCCTGTCTGTCCCCGTCTGGGCCTGAGCTAGCAGCTTGCGCCAAGGGAGCCAGGGCAGGCCTGGGTGCGCTGAGCTCCAGCAGGGGATAGGGAAGGGGACCCTGGATCTCTGGAGCAGGGGGCTCTGTGAGTACGAGGGCTTTCTCTTCCTGGAAATCTGGGGGAGCTTGGAGTGCCAAGACATGCCATGCCTCTCGTCTGGGTCTCTGCCTGGAAAAGGTGACAGTGAGAGCCTGGCCTGAGACTTAAGCTGTTCTGTGGTGTCAGGCACCAGGACAGAGCAGGACTGCAGGTCTGAGGCCTCCAAACCCCAGTCCCATGGCTGATTTTCAACTACATGCAGCCACAGGGACGGCACTAGCCCTGCACTCAGAAGTGCCCCCTGCCTGCCCACACCACAGGGACAGACTGGTTGGGCAGTGAGGAGCAGGGGGAGCCCCCAGCCTGGGGTGGGCTTCTGGACGGCTGCACCAAGGAGGCCAGGAGCCACTGTGGCTCCAAGCACCAGTCATGGGGCTGGGGGACATGGGCAAGGCTGGGGTGGAGGTCCAATGAAGCTGCCAGAGCAGTGAAGGCATAGAAAGGGCTGGCAGCGGCCATGGGTGGGGGTGGGGGGCGGGAGGCCTGCACCAGGTGGTGCACAGGTGCAGGCTGAATGGGATGAGGGGTCTGGACCCTGCCGCCAGCCACAGTGCAGGTGCTATTTCCAGGGAAGACACTGGTGGTGGGGGGGGGGGGCGGCACAGGGGAGCCATTCAGCCATCTCCCAGCACTGCCAACTGGACCGGAAGCTAGGCAAGCAGCCTGCCGTCCATCCAGAGCGGCTGCGCCTGGGTCTCTCCCTGGTGTCACCCCTGCAGGCTTGAAGATTGGGCTGGAGACTCACCCACCGCTTCGCTCTTCCTGGCAACCAGGCCAGGTCCTTCGGGGCCGACTCAGCCGGCCCTGGCCTCAGTGGTGGAGGCAGCAAGCCCAGCCGTCTGAGCGGAGCTGCGGGACTGAGAACCCAAAAAGGCAGCGAGGGCCCCGCCCAGCCTGGGCCCCTCTCTCCTCTGCACTAGAGGAAAACTCTGCCTAGGCAGTTACCACGGATACGACCGAGGGTCTAAGTGTCCCCAGGTGTGGGGCAGGGGTCCTCGGTGCTCAGCTCAGGCCTGTACAGTGGCTTCCTGGTGGAGTTTGGGAGTCATCCACCAGCCCCTGGGCCCTACGATGGCCTCCCGCTGTGGAGGGGGAGGAGCTGGCCCCTGAGCACACCGGGAACCCAGGAGGCCGCTTTCCCTCCAGGCGCTTACCGGCCCCCGCGGTAGGAGAAGGGCCGCAGCGCCTCTGCGGCTCTGGCCTGAGGCGCCGGTCGCGGGGGTTCGGCGGGGGTTCGGCGGGGGGCGGCTACGAGGCGGGGCTGGGGGCCGCCCCGCACTCACCAGCGTCCGCGCTCGGGCTCCGCTCCAGCGCCGCGCCCTGGGGCCGCTCGGGCTCCGCGGGACCGGGCGCTGCCTCTGCGGGTCCGCACAGCTTCTCTAGGCTCCGGGCCGCGCCGCCGGGGACGGCTGGCGGGGGCCGCGCGCCCAGGGGCAGGGGCTTCCTCTCCAGGACCGTCCGCGGCTCGTCAGCCGGCGCGAACACCAGGCGCGGCGGCGGCGGCGGCTGACCCCCGGGCCGCGCCGGGCAGCCTCCCCGGGCCGGGGCGCGCGCCTGGCCCCGCGGGCCGCCGTCGGCGCTCAGCAGCGAGGTGCGCAGGCCGGCCACGAAGCGCTCGAAGGTCAGGTAGCCGCTGGCCGGGGCCACCTGGCGCAGGCCCTCGAGCACGCCGCGGGGCAGCTCGCGCGCGTCGGCGCCCTGCCAGCGGGACTCGATCTCGCGCAGGTGCACGCAGCCCCGCCGCCGGTCGTCCAGGATGTCGAACAGCGTGCGCAGGCTCTGCAGGAAGGCGCGCGGCAGCCCCTCCGTGCCGGGCGCGGGCGCGGCGGGCGGCCCGTGGCCCGGCTCGGCCATCGCGGCTCCGGCCATGGGCTGCCGCCGCCGGGCTCCGTCCTGGGCTCGGTCCCCGCGGCGTCCGCGCTCCGTCCCCCCGGGGCCCGACGGCGGGGCCCGGCCGGCGCGCGCAACCCGGCGCGACAATAGCTGCGACTTTTTGAATGGACCCTTCTCGTGGCGTCAGCGCTCATTAGCATTCGCGGCAGCCATTGGCCGAAGCCGGCCCGTCTGCTCCCGGATTGGCTGAGAGGCCGCCAGCCCGGTTTGATTTTTCCGCCGAGGGCCCCGCCCCGCCCCGCGCGCTCCCGCCGCCGTGCGGGGCGGGGCCGGGGGGTGCGCCGAGACACGGGTACTAGCCTGGGGGCGGGGTCCCGACTCGGCCTCCTCCGGGCCTCGCGGGTGGCGGGCGGAGCCCCGAGCGGACCCCTTTCTCCTCCCCCTCCCCCTCCCGCGGCGGCTCAGCCCTCTCGGAGGGGCGGGGCCCGGCGCCCTACGAAAACCTGTCCCCAGGTGGCCTCGTGGGGTAAGGATGGGGAGCACACCTCCTCTGGGAGTCACCTTCCCTGTCTGACTCCCCTGGGGACTCTTCGCTGAGGGTCCCCGGGCCCAGGCACCTCGACTCTGGGGCCCATGTGCCAGGAGAGTCCCAAGAGGACTGGGCTCCAGCCAGCAGGACGCTTCCCCTTACAGAGGCCTGTCTGTCCACACTGCTGCCGGCTCCTCCCCTTGTCCCCGGGGATAGCCTGGCCTTTCCTGCCTACTGCAGGACAAAGCCACTTTTTCCTGTGTCCCCAGATCCCCATCTGGTGACCAGCTCTCCTCTGCTCCAGCCTCTTCCCCTGGCCGGACCCTTCCTCCAGCGGTTCCCCAGGCGCTCCCGGCCGGGCAGCCCTGTGTCCCCAGCGGCCCCTGCTTCATTTCCAGCCAGCATCCAGTCATTCTGTCTGGTCAGTCTGGGAGGGGGCCGGGGCTTAGCCTGCGGTCTCGTCCAGAAGAGAACTTCCTCTTGCTAGGGCGGTGAGGTGACTTTCTTCCTGCCCAGGACGTGCGGTTCCCTGGACAGGTGCCCTGTTCACGAGAGCCCCCCGTGTCAGGGCTTCCTGACTCCATTGTAAATGCGGCCTGCCTTTTGACCTTTCACACACCTCAGAGTTGAGGCTCCTTTACGGTAAGGAATTTTGGAAGCACCTAGAAAGCTGTGAGCCTGGAGTTTCCCTGTGGAGCCTAGCTCATCCCAGCCTTCCCCTTCAGGGACAGGACTAGCCAGAATCCCAGAACAGCATTCAGGCCGTTTTTCCTGTAGTTCGCCTCTCCCTCCTTCCAGCACACCCTGCCCCATCCCCCATCCTTAGGGTGCCCAGCATTCTCTCACCTCTGGGCCCTTGCACATGGTAGCTGTCCCGCCAGGAACATGTTTCCCTGTCTGCTCCTGGCCATCACTGTGCGTCCTTTGAAACCCCACTCAGGTACCCGACCCACCCTTGGAAGTCTGGTTAGATGTCCTGACCTTCAAAGCATAAGGCTGCTTTCTCCTAGCTCTTGTGCTTCTCTCCCCATGGGTCCTTCCCTGTGCTTTCTGGAAGCAGGACAGGGCCACCCCAAGGCCTGGCTTCAGCCTGGCCCACAGTGGAGGCTTAGTGGGTGACCAGCACATGGGAAGCCTCATTCTGGAGGTCACAGTGGAAACACCACCCTTGGGTGGGATGGGGAGGCCCGGGGACAGCTCCGTGGTGGTGGTGGTGGTGGTGGGGGTGTTGTGTGGATGTGGAGGCCAGCGGCCAGCGCCAAGCGATGCTGCTACAGCTCAGGACAGCAGGACAGCGTGGCCAGCAGCACCCAGGCCAGGGCCACTGTGAGCCTGAGTCCACCGTGCAGAGAAAGCAAGGCCTGCTCAGAGTATCAGGAGCCATGGGGGAGGAAGTCCCCACTGGCCTTTGGCCTGCCGGCCTCCCGGTGGGCTTCTCTGGCTAGCTCTGGGTGTGGGACTAAGGCGTGGCCCTCGTGTACTTCCCGTCCTGAATTCTGACCGCTTCCTCCTCTCTAGCCTGGCCCGACACTTTCCTAGCTCTGTACCTTTCAGTGTTGCTATCTCCCCCGGAGGGCTTCCCAGAGCCCCGAGCCAGGTGGGTCCCCTGTGGCCCCTGTACTTTTTGAGGGGCCCATCCCCGTTGTGATCATGTTCTCACTGTGCCGGCTTGGAGCTCCTTGGAGGTGGACAGGGGGACTGGGCCCCTTTGTCCCCTGCCTAACGCAGCATGGAGTCAAGGACAGGTAGCTGCCCAGTTCTGGCGATTCTCTGGTCTCTATTCCTGCAGTAACAACCAGGGACCTTGGCCAAAAGCCTGCCTTTTGCAGGTGGTCCAGGAGGCTGTTACTCACCCCTGCCTCCCTGGCACTCCCACCTGTCTGCCCAGGTGGGTCAGCTGTCCTTCTTCTGGCTCTTTAGGTGCCTCTGGCTACACAGCCTCAATTGTCCAAACCCTCCCGATCTCAGCCCCACCCCCACCTTGAAGTGAGATTTGGGGGTCACTCTGACTGAGATGAGCCCTGAGTTCACGTGACACCTGCCTTCAAGGGCACATGTGCAGGGGGTAAGGGTTCCCCTAGACTCTGGCCTGGGTGTGGGACCTACTCCGCTCCTTGGTTCCTTACCTCCCATGCACATCTCCAACATCTGCCCCAAACCATTGGAGCAGACCATTCATTCATTCATTCATTCATTCATTCAGAGAGCACTCCCTGAACACTTGCTGTGGCCCAGTCACCGTGCTAGATGTGGGATTCAACACTCATTCACCCAACAAATATATTTTTTTTTAATATTAAGATCAGCTTACCAATTTCTTTAAAAAAATTTTTTTTCAACGTTTATTTATTTTTGGGACAGAGAGAGACAGAGCATGAACGGGGGAGGGGCAGAGAGAGAGGGAGACACAGAATCGGAAACAGGCTCCAGGCTCCGAGCCATCAGCCCAGAGCCCGACGCGGGGCTCGAACTCCCGGACCGCGAGATCGTGACCTGGCTGAAGTCGGACGCTTAACCGACTGCGCCACCCAGGCGCCCCCCAAACAAACATTTCTTGAGTTCCTCCTGTGTGCTGGGCATTCATCTAGAGTGAGGGGGCACAGCAGTGAACCAGACTACATCCAGCTGTTGTGGAGTTTCCTTTCTGAGGGGAGTCGGGCAGCAAAGAACGCAGAAAGGCAGGAAGGAACAGAGACGGATGGGAAGGTGCTGTCTGAGCCAACACGAGCTGGGATGGTCTCCCCAAGGAGGTGACACAGGAGCAGAGACCTGGCAGAGTGTGGCAGGAAGTCTCCGGGAAAGAGTGGTCCAGGTAGGAGGAACAGTGAGTGCAAAGGTCCTGAGGCAGGCCTAAGGCCATCCCTGAAAAGTCCACCAGAATTTAGAGTGCACCCCCAGGGGGCTGTGAAGCTCTCCTGCCTAACCCAAGAAAGGAACATGTGGGAGTTTCTATGTACAGAACCTGCCTGCACCGAGACACAATTGCCTTGTAAGGGTTAAATTGTAGTGTGGGGCTAACTCTTAGCTTGAAAAATAACAGCCTCATACTCTTGTAAATTAGGCTTCACCAATTAAGGAAACAAAGGTTCAAAGAAAAGAGCGTCAGAGGCAGGGTCAAGGAGATCCACTGGTTGCGACTTAGAGGCAGAAAGTCTAAAATAAACACCTCATTAGGCGACTGTTTCTAACTCATTTGGCAACTGTTTCTCTGTTCTGTTCCCAGGTGATGATAAAACGATGTGACCGGCTATAAAAACTCTGTACCCCGGCTGTTCCTGGCGCACTCTTATCAGGAGTGTTGGTCCCGATCCGTCGGCCTTGCCTCTCGTTGTCATAAACTTTGTTGTGACTGTCACCGGTGCCCGTAGCGTTCTGTTTCACGAGTCGTGTGGATGTAACAGCCTTAACAGGGGTTAGCTGGGGCAGGTCTGGAGGAGAGGTCACTTCTCATTTCGGGTCCCAAAATGCCATTTGAATTTGTTTTACTTTAAGATTTAATAAAAACTTTTTTTTGGAAGCTTTGTCCCCAAACGGCCCAAGCTACTCTCATTATATTTTCACAAGGGAGTTTATAGACATCAAGATCGCTATTTTAATAATAGGAAAATATTTTAAAGTCATAGTTAAGATAATGCGCCAGGGCGAAGGGCGAACCTGAGCGGTTCGGTTACGTGGCAATGCGAAGGACGAAGAAGGGTGTGAAGGAGGAAGCCCCGGCGGGTGCTGGGCGGCCCCCTTGGGAGGCCTTGGCGGCATCCAGACAGCCGACCCTACTGACGATCGGGCTCTATCCTCCCCAGCCCAGACGGCAGGGGTCTTGGTCAAGGCAAACACAGTCTCCACGTCGGGTGCCCTGACCCTCAGGGCTGTGGGGTCCAGAGGGGGGTACGTTAGAACTGAAGTCCGCCCTCACGCGCCGGGATCCGGGGTTTCGGGGCTTCCCGACTCAGGGGGGCCGGGCCCCCACGCCTCGGGCGTCGCTAGCCCTCTGACTCGGCCCCTCAGCGTCCGGCGCCGAGCGGATAGGGGCGGAGTCAGGCGGGAGAGGGAAGGGGGCCCCTGGAGGAGGGGCGGGGCCGGAGGAGGGAGGGGGCACTCGGGGGGCGGGGTCGGGGCGTGGCGCCCCGGCCCCGCCCCTCCGGGGGTCGCCACCTCCCGCCGGGTCCCGTGACGCCGGTAGGAGCGCGCGAGTCACGAGTGCCCGCGCGGCCGACCGCGGCGACATGGCTTCGGAGCGGGACGTGCGCGCCCGGCTGCAGCGCGCGGGCCAGGAACACCTGCTGCGCTTCTGCGCCGAGCTGGCTCCGGGGCCGCGCGCCGCGCTCCTGGCCGAGCTGGAGGCGCTGGAGCCCGAGGCGCTGCGCGAGCACTGCCAGCGCGCGGCTGCGGCCTGCGCGTGCCCCCCGGGCCCGGAGCCCGGCCTGGCCGCGCGCCTGCGGCCCCTGCCCCCTGAGCGCGTGGGCAGCGCGAGCCGGTGCGACCCTGAGACGCGGCGGCTCTGGGAGGAGGAAGGTAGGCGGGGCGGGGGTCCCCGGTCGGGGTGGGCCTGGCCGGCGCAGGGGGCCTTGCCCAAAGTGGGGTGACAGGAGAGCTTGTACTCGGAGGAGTTTGGCGCGCCTCGTTCCTTTGTGGGGTCTCCGTTCACACGCCAGCTGGCGACTCAGGTGTAGGGCTCCAAAAGCTGGGAAGGTGGCAGCCGCCCTCAGGCGGCTTCCCCCTCCAGCGAGTGCTTTGTGCAGGCGCACACCTGGATGGTCAGCTGCCCAGGCCACAAGCCTGCTGACAGCAGGGAACCCCTTGCACATTTGTACACGCTCCGTTTCACAACCGCGCTGGCCCCGGGTGCACTCTTGGCTTCTTGGCCTTACGGGTGAGGCAGGTGCTCCTGGAGGTAAGCTGCCCAGGGCCCCCACCAGACTGCTCTGACCAGTCTGACCTGGTGTTCCCTCTGAAGGACCCAGGCTGGGAATAAGCCCTGGAGGACATCATCAGGACTTCTGATGGGTCTGGACAAGGTCAGCTTTGGATGGGGCCCTGGCCCACATGAGGTCGGAATGTTATTTGGAGATCTCTGTTCTGTGGCTCTCAGAAGTTTTAGAGTCCTGGGCGCACGTCTGGCTTGCTCTGAAGTGAGGGGGTGGTTATATGGCAGGTCCCAGGGGTCCCCTCACGGCACCCTCTGCCCCCAGGTTTCCACCAGATCGCCCTGAGCAAGGTGGCTGTGCTGCTGCTGGCTGGTGGGCAGGGCACACGCCTAGGCGTGACCTACCCCAAGGGCATGTATCAGGTGGGACTGCCCAGCCAGAAGAGCCTGTACCAGCTGCAGGCAGAACGGATTCGGCGGGTGGAGCAGCTGGCCAGCGAGCGCAGCGGGACCCAGTGCGCCATACCCTGGTGTGCCTTTCCCTCCTCACCCTGTCCCCAGAATGATCCCCTGCCCACGCAGCATCAGCCCTGCCCCACACCGAGACTCGAGTCCCAACCCCCAGCCCCAGCCCGGACTCCGAGGCCAGCCCCTATCGGAGCCCTGGATCCCCGAGCGGCCGGGCCCTTCCGAGGGCCTGCTCAGCCCTGCCTCTCCTCGCAGGTACATCATGACGAGTGAGTTCACGCTGGAGCCCACCGCCAGGTTCTTCAAGGAGCACGACTTCTTCCACCTGGACCCCAACAACGTGATCATGTTTGAGCAGCGCATGCTGCCTGCTGTGACCTTTGATGGCAGGGCCATCCTGGAGAAGAAAGACAAGGTTGCCATGGCCCCAGGTATGCCCCGCCCCTGAGTCAGGGAAGCGCTGCCTGGTCTAGAACAAGGAGCTAATCGGAGGTCAGGAGGGCTGCACGCGGCCAGAACGTCATGCTAGAAGGCTGTGTGGTTCTGGGCGACTGGCCTCCTCTCTCTGGGCCTTGATTCCCGTGTGTCGCATGACACAGCCATAGGGCTACTTGGATAGTGACACAGAGCTGCCTCAGGTACAAGGTCCAGCCCCAGGGGCCTCTCCTGCCTCCAGCAGGCTCTGGACTGGATGGCTGAAGCCCCGGGGACTGGTCCCTTTCTCCCTTGGCAGATGGCAACGGAGGGCTGTACCGCGCACTGTCAGACCACCAGATTCTAGAGGACATGGAGCGTCGGGGAGTGGAGTTTGTGCACGTGTACTGTGTGGACAACATTCTCGTGCGGCTGGCTGACCCTGTCTTCGTCGGCTTTTGCGTGCTGCGCGGCGCAGACTGTGGGGCCAAGGTGAGCCTCCCCGCCCACTGCCCGGCTGCCTGCCTCGCCCCGCCCCCGGCCCCGCCCCCGCCAGCCTTTCCTGTCTCTGCCTCCGCTGCAGGTGGTGGAAAAGGCGTCCCCGGAGGAGCCGGTGGGGGTGGTGTGCCAGGTGGACGGAGTCCCTCAGGTGGTGGAGTACAGCGAGATCAGCCCCGAGACCGCACGGCTTCGCGGGCCCGATGGGAGCCTCCTCTACCACCTGGGCAACATCTGCAACCACTTTTTCACTCGAGGCTTCCTCCGGGCTGTCGTCAGGTGTGCTCAGCAGGTGGCCAAGGGTGCTGGCCAGGGAGGCTGGCCTGAGCCCAGCGGGGCTGCGGTCAGGGGCCAGCCTGGGTTGGGGTGCATTTAAGTCGGCCAACGCCACCAGACCTCTAGCAGCTGCTATAAGGCTCTGGGTCCCGGTTGGCCTGCTCTTCTTCCCCACACGGTGGCTGTGGCCTCAGGCCCCACCTCTGCCCTGTGACGTGCCAGCTGCCATTTCACCTGGGCGGCGATGTGGCCAGTGATGCCAGTCTCTCTCGCGGGCTGGGGAGCGTAAGAGAGTGCCTGTGTCCTTCCGGAGACAGGGCTCAGCTCCTGGGGCTCCTGTGCCCTGCGGTGTCCGTCTGTCGGCCCATCCTGCCTGGCCAGGTGTGCAGAGAGGTGGGGAGGGGGCTCCCAGGGGTGTCCCGTCTGAACCGTGTCTTTCCTTCTTTTGTTCTCCTGTCTCCCCCCCCCCCCAAGTGAGTTTGAGCCCTTGCTGAAGCCACACGTGGCTGTGAAGAAGGTCCCGTACGTGGATGAGGAGGGAAATCTGGTAAAGCCGCTAAAACCAAATGGGATAAAGCTGGAGAAGTTTGTGTTTGATGTGTTCCCGTTCGCTAAGTTAGTGGCAAAAGTCGTTTATCTTTTTCTTTCTCTCCTCTCCTTGTTTTGGTGGTGGGTTCTGAGACCTAGTTGGGCTGGGAAGTGGAGGCTTGTGGGGGACAGTGGGGGTGCACCTTTGCAGTGGGGGGCTAGGGGCTGTAGGCGGGCTCCAGAAGGGGGCTCACACTGCCCCTGCAGTGTGAGCATGGTGACATCTGGAGCAGTTGGAGTCTTGGGGGCTGTGCTTTGGGGGCCACCCCTGCCACTCCTGAGCCTTCCGTCTGCTCCTGGCCGGGGTTAGGAGGCTGTTCCCAGGCCGGTGGCTGGGGGACTCCCAGGGGACTTGGCCCTCAATCTGGGGCCTCAGGGTCTGTGGGTTTGGCAGGTGGGAATGGGGTGGGGGGGAATCAGGCAGCCCCAGGGATCTGAGAAACAAAGACACACGCAGTGACTGTGGGGCCTCCTGCGTGGAACAGACCACCATTTAGTCGTTGTGAGCCCGGTGCAGGTTTTGTCTGCCCAGGACCGGGGCCTCTGGGTCAGGACATCTGGTCACCAGCTGCCGTCCGCACAGGAACTTCGTGGCCTTCGAAGTGTCTCGGGAGGAGGAGTTTTCTCCTCTGAAGAATGCTGCCTCGGCGGCTAGCGACAACCCCACCACGACTCGGTGCGCCCTGCTCCTACAGCATTACCGCTGGGCCCTGCAGGCAGGGGCCCACTTTCTGGACGCGTGTGGGGCACGGCTCCCTGAGCTGCCCAGGTGAGTGTGCCCGTCAGCATGCTCCTCAAAGGACAAGGGTGTCAGGGTCCAGCTCCCCACCCCAGGCCCTTGCCGGCTCCACTGCTGTCTGAGCTGTGCTGGGAGCTTGGGCTCCAGCACCACGCTGAGGATGGGTGGCCACACACCCGGGCCAGCCATACAGTGACTGCCTGCAGCTTTGAGCCCAACTCCTCAAGGTCTGCTCAGGGCCTTGGGGAAGGTGGGTGGCTGCCAGCCTTCCTGACTTATCTGTAAGCTCTGAAACCAAGACCTAGGCGTGACGTGTAGAAAAAGCAATGCAGGTCACGTTTCAGGACTGGAAAAGGAAACGACAGAGCCACCACCTAAATCACGCTGCCCAGGGGGACCTGTGCGGGGTACCTGCAGGGCTGAGGGGTGTCTTCCAGCCCAGATCAGAGCTGATCACTCAAGTCAGGGGCAGTTGGCCAAGGGCTCTGGGGGTGCCGTGGAAGGGAGTGGTGCTGAGGAGAGATCTTTGGGAGCTGGGCCAGGCAAGGCCAGCCCCAGGGCACACACCCTGGAGCAGGTGCTGACACATGGGCTCCCACAGCTTGCCCAGCAGCGGAGAGCCTCCTGCCATCTGTGAGATCTCGCCTTTGGTATCATACTCTGGAGAGGTGAGAGTTGACTGGCTCATTCAAGTCTTTTCTGGGGTAGGGATGCATGATCGGGAGGAGGGCTGGGGAGTGGCGGATGCTGGGGCGGAAAGTCACAGCTCTGCCTCACGTTACCGATGAGACAAATAGTTTTTCAAATACAGAGGATCCTCTAGGATGTAGGGTGGGTGAGGCATCAGGAGGCCCCAAGGACCAGGAGAGGCCAGGAGGATATCAGGTGAGGCCAGAGGCTAGGGTTCCAGCCAGGCTTTGTGGGACCCTTGCAAGGAAGGAATGCTGGCGCCGACCCTTTGAGAAGATCTGGGCTCAAGAGGGCCTGGGTCTGCAAGTGGCATCCGACCCTTAGTGCTGGGAGCGAGTCTGGCCATACCCCACACGGGCTCAAGGCAGAATATGGACCCCACCTGGGGACAGAGGTTAACACGTGGACATAATGACATCCTTGTTTCCAGGCTCTGGAGGCGTATCTGCAAGGCCGGGAGTTCCCATCCCCGCTGATCCTGGATGAGAACCGGGCCAGGGCTCTGCAGCCCTGACTTGCTCTCTGGCCTGCCAACCCCGGGGTCCTGAGGGGTGGCGCCGCTCCCGTCATTGTTCCCGGGGACACAAATGACCAAACGAGGCTCTTTGGCCGTGCTCCTGGCTGTGAGGTCTGGGCGAGAGGCAGAGGTGCGGCGTCCTCGGGGAGGGCAGCAGGCCTGCCTCTGTCGGAGCGGAGACGTACGTGAGGACGGCGGCACCTCGAGCCCTACGCGCAGATCCGCCCGGCGGGGAGCACCGGCCACTCCAGCTTTTCTGCAGACCCACGGACAGACGAGGCAAGAGGAGGGGACGGTGTCCGTCCCCCGCAGGGTGACCTACCAAAGGTGCTGCTCCCTCCCTCTCTTGCAGCTGACCAAGTACCTGGCATGGCGGTGGTGGGGGTGTCACGGCCTAGCCCTCCAGCCCCCCAGTGCCCACCACCTACCCCCACCCACCCCCCACGCACAGCCTGCACACCTAAAACTGAATTCTCTCAATCTCCCTTGGAGGCCTTGGCTCCTCGGCCAGGGCTACGGTTGGTTCAGGCTGCTGAATTTTAGGTCTTTTCCCGAACAACCAGTGGGGCCAATTCCAGTGGCCGCACGTGGTGGCTGACTGGTCTGAAATATAAGCAGGCGGGGAGCACCGTCCCCCAACCAGCTTGCCAGTAGCTTCTGACAGATCTTGGTGCTCACGGACCTCCCGCGCTCTCTGGAGGGAGACACAGACGCCACGTACGGGGCCACGGTCCCCACGCCGCACCCCTGCGGCCCCACCGAGGCTGGGGAAGACCCGCTGGCCCCGGCCCCTAGCCCTGCTGCTCCGGGCCCCAGTGCCTGCTGCTCTCCCCTCCGGAAAGCAGCACGGGGCACCTCCCCGCCCGCTGACGCGAAGGGCGGCCTGGAATGCAGCCTGCCGCTCCGCCAGGCCGCCTGCTCCCACACCCTCACACTGCGGCGACACCCCCACGGAAGCCGGTTTCCCCAGGGCGAGGATGTCACCAGGGCGGTGGGTTCAGAGGCCGCTGACTCCTCCAGTGGCTTGTAGTGGACCAGCGGAGGGTGGACGTGTGTCCCCGCACCCGGACCTGGGCGTGGCGGCGGGGTCGGGGCCAGGCCCAAAGCCCAGAGGGGGACTCTGCTCCCACCCGCGCTGTGCCAGTCCCTCGCAGACCTCAGAACGAACCGCGTGCCTTACGACGCCTCTCCCAGCTGCTCCGCTGGCAAGCAGAGGGCCTGGGACAGAGGAGGGCCAGCCAAGGCGGGGGCCCAGGTCCGGGGTCCTGCCCACAGCTGCTGCTCCTCACTGCCACAGCCCAACGACCGTGCAGCCTCTTTCCTACACCAGCTGGGGAAGCTACCGAAACGGCCTGTTTTTAAAGACCCCGTTTACTGTAAAAGAATTACAGCCGCGCGCAAAGTTTCAAACGCGGCCCAGAGATCCGGGGGCACGAGAGCCTTCGGAAAGGCTTTTCCACAGGATTGAAGCACGTCCCCAAACCAGGAACACGGGTGGAGCCCTAGGTCACTGCTCACAGGTGCGCGCTGCTGTGCACACTGCACTCAAGAGGCAGGACGGGCCCCTCAGCACAAAACTGTCCCTCCCCAGACGACCGATGAGGAAGCCACGGACGTCTGAGAGGCTGCCAAACTCTTTGATTTCCCACAGAACGTGGCGGATTCCCAATAAACGCAAGATGCCCTGATTGATCCCTGGCCTGGCCAGCGCAGTTTCTGACCGGCACGGGTGCTGGGAACGGCAACCAGGGGTTCCCAGCTCCGTGCATCCAAGAGAGCAAGAGTCCACACGCTGAGCCCGCACCTGCTCTGGGCGGCCCAGGAGTCCCCTCGAGCTCCCACCCAGCTCTTCGCCAGGGTCTCAGGGAGGCCAGGGACCACCTAGTGAGTCTGACACCCTGCGGGGGGGGGGGCAGAACCACCCCACCACACCCCGGCTAGATCTCCTGGGGTGGGCTCCCGCGCCCTCAGCTGGAGAGCCGGTGATCCACCCTCCAGATACCACCTTCTCCCTGCTGTCGGCATGTGCAGGGACGGACGCACGAGGGCACCGCTGGCACTACCGGCAGAGCCCTGTGTGGGGAAAAGACCCGCAGGGGCCTCGGGGATGACCCCCGCTAGGGAAGGGGTGGGGGACGGAGAGCAGGAGACGCTTTCTGGGGCAGCTTCAGACAAGCCAGGGAGGCGCACACACCCCTAAGTGCGGCGGCCGGGACTGCGGGAGGCGGCGGGCTCACCCGAGGGGGCCGGCAAGGAGCGGGGACGGCCCTCGGCGCTGCGGGGCTCGCTCCGCCCTGCCGCGTGTCTACTGAGGGGAAACGCGCGCACAACTCGCCGCGGCGGTCGTCCGCGCGCCCCCAAGCCCATCGGCTCCAAAGAGCGGACACCGACAGCCGCCCCGCCTCGACTCGGGCTCGCACCGGACGCGCTGTCCTCTCGCTGAGCTGCGGCCCCCACTAGCTCTGGGCCGGGAAGTCCGCCCGGGGCCGGGAGTCGAGCCGCGGAGCGGGGGCGCGGGGCGCCGGACGTCCTGCCAACACCACGGAGCCGGCCGGTCCCGGGGACGCGGCGCCCAGCCGAGTCCCAGGCTCTGCGCCGGCGGGCAAGCGCCTCACGGCGCAGGTGCGGCCGTGCGCCGACGCGGCGGGACGTAAACACGCACGCAGGGGGGCCACGAGGGCGGGCGCAGGCGCGGTGGGGAATAGGAGGGCGCGGCGCAGGCGCATTGGCCGCGCGCGCGATGGGCGGGGCGTGGACGGCGCTGCGATGGCTGCCCGCGGGTGTCGGACCAGCGAAGCCCCCGGCGCCTCTCAGAGCCCGGCCTCCTGACGCCGCCAGTGGGCGGGGTCGCCCGGGCCGCCGCCACCGCTGTCATGTATCCGCCGCCGCCGCCGGCGCCACATCGGGACTTCATCTCGGTGACGCTGAGCCTTGGCCAGAGCTACGACGGCAGCAAAAGCTGGCGGCGGCGCTCGTGCTGGAGGGTGAGGGTCGGCGCCGGGCCGGGGTCCCGCGGCCCGCCCGCCGTCCCCTGTCTGGAGCGCAGGCGCTCGTCCGGGCCCGGGGAGCGGTGGTCGCCGGCCGCAGGCCGTCTTTCCAGCCCGCGCTCGGCGGGGCGGGGTCGGGGAGGGGGAAAGCTGTAGGCTGCCCCTCGGTGCGGTGGGTCAGGAGCCCCGCGGTCTCGGGCTGCAGGGCATCGACACCCCCACATCGGGGCAGATGCGGGGTCCCGCCGGCTGCCTGAGACGGAACACGCGCGTCGCGCGAGCCTTTCCTCACTGCGCCTGCGATAGGACACGTATGGCTTCTGCGTCTGTTGTTTATTTCCGTTCCCCTATGCCGTCTGGAATATCCCCGCGGCTCGTCAGTCTCTGCCGCCGGGGCGCTTCCCCCGGTTCAGAAACCGGACCTTGGGAGTTACCCACTGTCCTCCCCGAATTTGCAGCGGTCGCACGGGTCCCAGCTGTGTTGTTTTCCGTCCCGTAGAAATGGAAGCAGCTGTCGAGATTACAGCGCAACGTGATCCTTTTCTTCCTCACGTTTCTCGTGCTCTGCGGGCTCCTGTCCTACATCAGCGTGGCTGACCAGTGGAGAGGTACCGGCTGCGCGTGCGCCTCAACCCCATGCGTGTGCGTCACTGACTGCGGGTGGCTGGGCAGAAGCGGTCTGGCCGTGCGCCTTCAGCGCCTGGAGCGTCTGCGAATTGGCGAGAAGCGCCGGCGAAAAGGAGCCGAGAGTGTGTTTCGCCACCCTGCTGGAACGTGGCTCGAGTTAATGTGATGTTGCCCGCCTGCTTCCTGGGTGTCCGGTGTAAGGGCCGGCCTCTCCGTTCTCTGTGCCTCACGGAGACGTTCGGGTCCTGAGGTCGCGTGCCCCGTCCAGACACGCTCCCTGAACTTCCTCACACGTGTTACCGTGTGTTCCGAGCGGCCCGGGCAGTCTGGGTGAGGGCGTAGGGAACCCCTGTGGGGGAGGAAAGCTCAGGAGCTGCTGCAGGCGGCTGGAGGCAGCTGCACCTAGGCCAGCGTCCGCGCTTCCTGGGAGGGAAGCCGCTGAGGGGAGGTCCGTGTGGGCTGGGCTGCAGGACAGAAGCTGCCAAGTGCTTTGAGGAAGGTTTGGTTACCCTTGGCCGTTCTTGAGTTGGCTTAAAGGACCTTCCCCAGGTCTCACGGTGTCCTCTCGTGGTGAGGAGCGCCCGCCCGGACGTGTTCCTCCACGCGCTCGCTCGGGCTCTCCTTGGGGCTGCGCGGCACGTTTGGGATAAAATCCGTTCTCTCGTTTAGCCGTGGACGGCGGGTCAGCAGAAGAGCGGAAGGTGAGACCAGCAGATCCGCCCGTCTTGCCGGCTCCTCAGAAGGCAGATGCTAATCCAGAAAACTCGCCGGGGCTTTTACCCCAGGTGTGTTCGGTGAACTGCACGTGGGGTTGCGACCGGGGTCGGTCCCACGGGCGTTTCAGAACCGCGCGTGATGTTCCACACGGACGGGGGAAGCAGTTCTTTCCCTTGTTGTTTGTCTGATGTTCGCGCCCTGCGCCCCTTGTCCTGAGCCGGTAGGATGACGCTTGGGGCGAGGAGGAGGGATATTCTTTCCTTCCTTCCCCTTGGCTACCTGCTGGCGAGCGAAACAGACCCGCCCCTTGTCTGGAGGAGCGGCAGGCCGGCGGGAGCAGGCCGGTGGCCCGTGGTGTCCATCCCGGGAGGAGAACAGCAGTCGCCTCCGGGGACGAGGCTGGGGACGGGACGCTGAACTGCGGTGGGAGACTGGGCAGCCGCTGGCCCTGGGTAGAGTCGGGAGAGCAGGGCTCGAGTCCAGTGACGCTGCCCGAGGCAGGGGGAGCTGGGCTCGTTCAGGGAGCTGCAGTTTCAGAGGGCGTGGGCGGGGAAGGGGGCTGGGGTCGGGCCCCACGGGGAGCGGCCAGGAGGTCTCTCTGCAAACCGCCTTACTCGGAGGCTGTGTGTCAAACAGCTCACGTCCTCCCTCGTGGAGCCGACACGCACGTCTCTCGCTCCTCTTGGCCGCTCTCGTGCACCTGGGCTCTCGTGACGGCGACGGGAGCAGAGCCCGCCTGCACGGTTGCCCGCCGAAAGGCACGCTTCCGTTGCTCGGGAGGCCCGTGATCCCGTCTGTGGTGGCGGCCGGGGTCGGCGTGCACGGCTCCCCGGGTCCGGGCCTCGGGGCGCGGGGCCCCTTGTGGCGGGGCCGCTGGGACCTTTGCTGCTGCTCGGACTCCGGCACTTGTGCCCCAGGCCTGGGTCGGCCCCGGTGCTTTGTGTGCGGCCAGATCCCATTCTCTTGGCCACGGGGGTCCCGGCTCCGTGGCACTGGCGTCTTTCCAACGAGGACCTCTTCACGGGTCCTGTGGGTACTGAGCGGCAGAGATGTGTTCGATCCCTGAGTCGGCCTCCTTGCTGTGTCCTGCGGAGGAGGGGCCTCCTCCTGCCCTCTGCTGACGACGGGCTACGCCTGGGCCCCTGCGCTCCGTCCCTGGACCCGGTGCCCTGGCCACCCGGTTCTGAGCACAAAGGGTGGGAGTCCTGGGGCACAGGCCCGGGACAGTGTTCTTTGCGCCTCCACCCACGGGGACGTGGCTCTGACCCTTTATTGCTACCTTTAGGGTCTGTGACGGCCTGACACCCTCCCGGGCCAGGATGCTAACTCACTGCCCAGGGCTGCGCCAGCCCGTTGGCACAGTCTCCGTCCCGGTTGGTCAGGGCCCAGAGATCGTGAGAAAGGATCTTCTGGCCAAATCTGCATGTTGCCGTGGGAGCGGGAAGGCCCCTCCTCCGGGGGCCGTGCGCCACCAGCCATTCCACGCGGTCCGTGGGGTTGGGTCTGATAGGGAGAGCATCCCAGGTGGAAACGGAGTGGCAGCTCCTGGGCCATCGAACTGTTTTCACGAGTGGCTCTTGTTTCGATCTAGAAGCCTCAGAGGCATTTCCGACGGGGACCGCCCAACCTGCAGATTAGAGCCCCCGACAAAGACTCCAAGGACCGGAGACAGGATGACACGAGGCGGAGGGACGAGGTGGTGGGCGACGCTCGTCAGGAAGAGAGCACACAGAGAACGGTGGTCAGGTACAGGGAGCGTCAGAGACGAGGCAGCACGGGTCGCTAGCTGCGCAGAGGCCGGTCCGCTTGACGTTTCCTGAAAAACAAAGGGATAGGATCGGCGCGCTGTCTGAAGCGGCTTCTCCTCTCAGAGCAGACAGTGGAGAGAGCGGGACCCTGGTGGGGGCGGGGCCCTGCCTTCTCCGCGTCGTGCCGCATGGAGCGGAGGGCCGCCACGGGCCCAGCCAGGCTGTGACCGCGGGCGTTTGCGTCTCTGCCCTCAAGCCGGCTGACTCCTCTTCCTCCTCTCCCTGAAGCTGGAGGGGTGCAGTGATCGAGCCGGAGCAGGGCACCGAACCCCCTTCGAGAAAGGCAGAGGGCCCCCCCGCCAAGCCTTCCTCACAGGCCGCCGGGATTCAGAACCAACCAGGTAAGGCCCCGCCTGCGCCCCGTCGGGCCTCACGCGGACATGGTGACGGAGAGGGCGCGTGGACACCCAGCTGGGCACCCGGGCGGGCCCCAGCTCTCTGTAGAGCCTTGGGGAGGGCATGGGGCTCCACGGCGGCCCGCGGTCCCAGGCCCATCGCGGCAGCCACAGGCCGCCTGTGCGGGAACTGCCCGCGTCCGTGCCAGCGCGGGGCCTGGGGAGAGTGGAGACACGGCCCCGGCTCGGTGGGGTCCTGGGGTCCTGCGTTCTGGCACCTGTAGTGGAGGGCCCTCGGGGCACTGGCGCTTTGTACGCTCCGTGCGGCCTGTCTGCTTTGGTTCTCGTGGCGGCCTTTGAGGTCATCGGTCTGTCGTAGGCCCGTTCCACGGACGGGAGAACCGAGGTTAGGCCGGCAGCGGCCACGGCCATTTGCCTCCCGGAGCGGGGGCTCGCGCCGGGTCAGCTGAGCCTGGGGCCCAGGCTGTGACCCTCCAGTCCTGTCGCTGTTGCCACTGAGGGAAGGAGGAAGAAGGAGCCCAGAGCCGGGACGGGCGGCCCGGGCGTGTGGGGGGAGGCAGAGCGGTCGCGGGGCTCTGAGGACCGATGTCAAAGCCGCAGATGCCAACACGACTGGGCCTCGGGCCACACCGAGAGGACACGTGTCGCGAAGCCGCCGACGCCCACGTTTCTGTCCGCCTGGTGGCCCTGTAACGCGTGCCTGGTCCTCCGACGTGTGGAGGGGAGAAACCTTCTCGGTCGGCGTCGAGGCCACCCTGGAAGGGCCCCGGGGCGGCCTTGGGTGTGTCTGCCACACGCTGTTCCCTCCCCGAAAACACCCATGGCTGCTGAGGCACGCACGACGTGGGCACCTGTGAGATGAGGCGCTCTCGTGGAGGTCACCGGGGCCCCCCCGCCCGCCCGCCCGCCCGCCACGTCTGATGCTCCCCCGGCCGGAATGCACAGCGCGGCTGCCGTGGCGGAGCGGCAGGCACCGGTCTGCTGCCTCAAACACCTCCGCCCGCTGCGCGTCCCCCGCAGCTCCAGAGGGTCGTGCCCGCCGGGCGTCTGGTGGAGGCGGACGGGCGCAGGCCAGGCGGATGAGAGGCCGAGCCGTCGCGTGTGGACCCTGGAGGCCTCGCCACCTTGGCAGCCGCGTCCAGCCGTGCGGCTCCGAGCCCGGCGGCGCCGCGCCCCGACCTTCGGGGTCGTCCGCTGCCGACCTGCGGCCCCGGACGGTGTCCCCCCACCCCACTGAGCGCCCCGCGGCTTGGGGCTGCAGAGGGGCGGTGTCTGAACCCTGGGCGGTTCCGGTCCCCACGACCCGCCGTCTTCCTCCCAGCCTCCCCGAACGAGCGTCAGAGGGCCGTGATAGACGCCTTCCGCCACGCGTGGACCGGCTACCGCAAGTTCGCCTGGGGCCACGACGAGCTGAAACCCGTGTCCAGGTCCTTCAGCGAGTGGTTTGGCCTGGGACTCACGCTGATTGACGCCCTGGACACCATGTGGATTTTGGGTCTGAAAAAAGGTACCCTGCTCGTCCCCGAGCACGCGGCCAAGTTCCCCCGGTGGAACGCTTGGGCGCGCGAGTGAGCGAGCCGTGCCCTGGAGGGTGTAGACGCCACTGTTTCCGTCTGAGGAGCTCTCCCTTCCCCTGGGTGGCAGGCAGTCGCTTTGTCCCCTGATGGCAGGCGTCCCGGGGACGCTCAGGGCAGTCGCCCCCTCGGCTCCCGGCCGAAGGCCTGGGCTGGCGTCCGGGGGCAGTTCCAGCCCGTGCTAGCCGGAAAGGGGCTCCCTGGTGGGAGGCGGCACGTGATCTGACAAGGCCGTCGGCGTCCCAGGTCTCTCCATCACACCCTTCTCAGGCCACGTGGATGGGGTGTGGCTGAGGCTACGGGTCTTTGGGTACTTCCGAATCGGTCTCTCGGAGTCCGTTTCCGGTGTTCCGTAGAGGCCAGAGGCTCCCCCTGAGTTACTCACGTGGCCCTTTGTGCCGTGGCCGTTACCCGTCAGCGTCGGTGCTCACGACGGCACGCTGGCTGCCCGTCCTCCGGGTGCAGGGGGCTCCGCGGTGTGTCCCCTTGCCGCGGGAAGTGATGGCGAGGCCCCTCGGGAGAGAGAGACACGAGGACGCGCGTGGCCCCAGAGCCAGCGAGCGGTCACGGGGGCGCCGGGACCTGTAACCTACTGCCGCTCCCACCCCGTCTCCCGTCGCAGAGTTTGAAGAAGCCCGCAAGTGGGTGTCTAAGAAGCTCCGGTTTCAGAAAGACGTGGACGTCAACCTGTTCGAGAGCACGATCCGGATCCTGGGCGGCCTTCTGAGCGCCTACCACCTGTCCGGGGACGACCTCTTCCTGAGGAAGGCCGTGAGTGTCCGGGCGCCGGCGGAGGTTCCGCGGCTCGAGGGGCCCCCGGGGGTGGGGGCGGGGGTCTGTTCCGGGTCTCCCGTCTCCCCGGTCGTCTGGGTCTCGCTCCCGCGCACGTGCGTGGGAAGGTCCCTGTCACCGTGGCGACCCGCGGGGAAGTGCTCTCGGGGCTCCTCGGTCTCGCCGCTGTTGAGCGCCGAGGCCACGTGAAGCCAGTGAGGTCCCGTGTCCACTTACGGGGGTGAGCACGGGTGGCGGGGTGGCGGGGGTGGGGCGGGAGGGTGGGCGTCGTGGAACGGAGCCGAGGCTGCCGTGTGACGGGAAACCTCGGTCCTCGTCGTGTCGCGTCATCAGGAAGACTTTGGGAATCGGCTGCTGCCTGCGTTCCAGACGCCCTCCAGGATCCCATACTCGGACGTGAACATCGGCACCGGAGCCGCCCACCCGCCCCGCTGGACCTCGGACAGCACGGTGGCCGAGGTCACGAGCATTCAGCTGGAGTTCCGAGAGCTCTCCCGCCTCACGGGGAGTAAGAAGTTTCAGGTACGGGGGGCCGGCCTGCCGGCCGGAGGCGTCACACCAAGCGGAGGCGTGCGTGGACTTGACCCCGGGCCGCAGGACCACCGTCCCGTGTGCTTTCCGGTCCCTCGTTCCTCGCCTTTCCTCAGCTGCGCGGGCGGGAAGGGCGCCGACTGGGGGCTGAGTCCGAGCGCGGGCCCGTGTCCCTGGGGTCCCAACTGCCCCCTGCCTCGTGCTGTGGTGGCCCCCGGCGGTGGTCCGTGCCGGGAGCGAGGCAGGGGCCCACGGTCGTGGGTTTCGGCCTCGCTAGCCCGTCGCTGACGGTCCTCATGGACCTCGCTCCTGACCCTCGCCCCGACCCCGTTGGCCGGGGTCCCTCTCCTTGTGGGTGAGTCTCCAGCACGCGGCGGACCCTCTGGACTTGGCGCTCTGCCTCGTCACTCTTCCTCTTCCTTAAAAACCTGAGCTGCGATTTGAACGTCAGGAAGTTTTGCCTCTTGGCTTGGACGTCGCGCCACGGTCCCACGCGGGCAGCGGCTGCCGCCGTCTGATTCCAGAACCAGGTCCTCGCCTCAGGAAGCAGGCCAGCGCACCCTAGCGCTCCCGCCCGGGCCCCCCGCCTCGGTGGCCGCAAATCCACTTGTCGTGCGTGGCTTTCTCTGTTCGGAATGCTCGGCGTGAGTGAGGTCCTACGTACGGCGTGGGCCGTCTGTGGCCGGTTCTGTCGCCACGCGTGACGTCTTCGTCCGCGCTGGAAGCGTCCGGGAGGAGCGCACCCGTGTCGTAGCACGCGTCCGAAGCATCCCTTTTCGTGGCCCGGCGGTCCGCCATCGTGCGGGCGGACCACGTGCTGTCCGGGCTCTCGTGCGTTGAGGAGCAGCTGGGTTGTTTCCCACGCGGGGGTGGCAAGAGCGGCGCTCCCGGGAGAAGGTTCCAGGCGCACACAGGGCTCCGGCGTTTCCGCGGCAGCCCGCGCTTGTCCCCCGGTCTTTCTCGGTAGCCTTCGCGGTGGGCACGTGAGGGTGCCTCCTCTGGGCTGTGGATTTTGTCCTGATGACGTGTGGCGTTTTCCCAACGCCCACAGGCCCCGTGTTCATCTCCCGGGTGGAGGTGGGCGTCCGGGTGCCTGTCTGCTTGTCGGCGGAGTAGCGGCTTTCCCGTCGTCGGCTCGTACCCCGGAAGCTCAGCGTCTCTCTGCTTGCTCTGAGACGCCGGCCGGGCGCCGTGGCGATGCCGGATCCCTGTAGCTGCTGGAGACCCAAGGGAGATTGAAGCCGCCCCTGCCTCAGAGGACTTTGTAAAAGGGGGCGGGCGTCCGTGGCGGGCGGAGGCCAGGAAGGCACTCCCCAGGCAGGGTCCCGAGCGCCGTGAGCAGACGCGCACAGGGCCGTGGAGCACAGATGCGTGGCGCTGCCCGGGAGGAGCTGAGGTTGGTTGGGTCTCGAAGGATGAACGGGATCGGCGGGCGGGTGTGCCGCGACGACCGCGGGCTCGGAAGCAGACGCGCCTGCCTTCCCTCCAGCGAGCGGGAGCAGACGGCCACGCCTGGGCAGGAGGTCCCGGGGACCGCGGCTGTGGCCTTCAGACACGGTCCCCTGCCAGGAGGAGGAGCCCAGCCCCGTGTTCGGGGCCCTCGGCATCTGCCCGCTCATCGAGGCAGCCGCGTGTGAGGGTGGGGACCTGGTTGCCGCGTGGCCGGGGCCACCCTCAGAAGCCCTTGCCCGGTGCAGCCCGGCAGGGGAGCGCCGTGGGCCGGGACACCGGCCTCTTCCGTCCTCTTCCGGCCTCTTCCGGCCTCCGCTGGGAACGGGCCCGCCTGTCACGGAGGAGGGGTGAGCCGACGAGGCCCGCCTTCCTCGGCTGGCCCGAGGTCCAGCAGCCCCGTCCCCCTGGCTCACCCGCACTCTCCCCTTGTGTGTGTGTGTGTGTGTGTCCCAGGAGGCCGCGGAGGAGGTGACGAGGCGTGTGCACTCCCTGTCGGGGAAGAAGGACGGGCTGGTGCCCATGTTCATCAACACGCACAGCGGCCTCTTCACTCACATGGGAGTGTTCACTCTGGGCGCCAGGGCCGACAGCTACTACGAGTACCTGTTGAAGCAGTGGATCCAGGGCGGAAAGAAGGAGACGCAGTGAGGCCTGTTTCTGCTGCCTCGGGGACGGGGTCCCCGAGGCTCCCCTTGTCCCGAGTTCTCGGTCAGGAGGCAGCGGCCGTGCCGGACCCGGACCCGGCCCCTCCGCGGGGGATGTGTCTCTTCCCGGCACGGCCTTCGTGCCAGAGAGGACGCCTGGCGGGTCACGGAGGTCCCCGGCCCCTCTGCGCCAGGCAGGGCCTGGGGTCTGGGCCCGGCCGAGGGGCCCCCGGCTCACCGGCCGAGCTCTCGTCCTCGGGGTCGTGGAGGCGGCTCTGCTTGTCCGCTCCCCAGCAGAAGGTGGCCAGGGGCCCCTGGGCCTCCCCGCGCTGCCCGGTTGACGCTTCAGACGTGCGCTTTCCCAGACGGCAGTGCCTCGGGGAGCCCCGTCGTGCGGTCGGGAAAACACAGGTCCCTCTAGTGAAGGGACTGGAAATCCTTGAGGTCTCACGCCAGGGGGTGACCACGACCCAGGACCGCTGGGGGTGGGCAGCTCCAGGAGGCCGACCCCTACGGGCAGAGATCAGGGCATCACGCCTGGGGAGCCGGAGTTCCCCACGCCTGAACGTGGGGACGTTGGGAGAACCCTGGTGGGCACGTGGGGTCCCGGGTGGTCCACGGGGGCCGGCTGAGAGGGACGACCCTGTTGGGGGAGCGGCGGGCACAGCCCCGTGTGTGCCCCAGGCCGCCGACTGCCACGAGCCTGCATCCCCAGGCTGGCGTGGTGCCACCCCAGACAGGGCCAGGCCTCCTGGCCACTAGCGTGGGGATGGCAGCTCGTGGCCACGTGCCCGCTCCTGGGTAGCCGGGCGGGGGGTCGGGCCGCGCACCCACCTGGCGTGAGCCCACGGGGCCTGCCGGTTCACAGGTTACTGGAAGACTACCTCGAAGCCGTCGAGGGAATCAAAAGGCACCTGCTGCGCAGGTCTGAGCCCAGGAAGCTCACCTTTGTGGGGGAGCTGGCCCACGGCCGCTTCAGCGCCAAGATGGTGAGCACGGTCGTGATGCAGGTGGGGCGTAGGGGGCGGCACCCACCCGTTTTTCTGGGCCCCCGATGGCTTCGCGAGTCTGGACGTTGGAGAGATGGCTCAGATTCTGGTCGTGGGGCGTGAGCCCTCACAGGTCGACGATGGACTGCGCGGCGGTGTGCGGCAAGGGGGCTGGGGTCCTTGATGGGTCCCCGGCCCCTCCCCCGGGGTGCCGCTCCCGTCCCCTGGGGACCCTGTGCCTTCCCCAGGGCCCCCCCCCCACCCAAGACTCCACTCCCTCCCCCCTCCCCCCTCTCCTGCTCCCCCCTCCCCCCTCTCCTGCTCCCCCCTCCCCCCTCTCCTCCTCCCCCCTCCCCCCTCTCCTCCCCCCCTTTTCCTCCGCCCCTCCCCTCCCCCCTCCCCCCTCCCTTCCCCCCTCCCCTCTCTCCTCCCCCCTGCCCTCTGCCCTCTGCCCTGGGTCTAGTTACTTTTCCCCTGTCCCTGGTACTCCATCAGTGTTTGTGGGGTCAGGGCCAGACCCGGGTCAGCATCCGCTCCCCTGGCAGGCGGGTGTCATCCGCCACCCTCCCCCCTGCCCACGTGGAGCTCCAGGGGCCTGGCCCGTAGTGGAGTCGCTTTCCACGTTCCTGCCCTTGTGGGCCCCGAGGAGTCCCCGTCTGGGCCCGTCGACCCCTGGGGATGCGGGGGGCCTGAGGGAGCGCTGCACCCGGTGCACCCTGCACCCGGCGTGGCCCCCGCCACCGCCCCCGCCCCTGCCCCACGTGGCCACCGACTCACAGTGGTGAGGAAACCGCTCTGGTTTCAGGACCACCTGGTGTGCTTCCTGCCAGGGACGCTGGCTCTGGGCGCCCACCACGGCCTGCCCGCCGACCACATGGAGCTGGCCCGGGCGCTCATGGACACCTGCTACCAGATGAACCGCCAGATGGAGACGGGGCTGAGCCCCGAAATCGTGCACTTCAACCTGTACCCCCAGAGCGACCGCAAGGACGTGCAGGTCAAGGTGAGCCGGGCCGGGGTCTGGGCGTGGGGGCGCCCTGCGGGCTCGGCCTAGCTCCTCCCGTGCCCCCCCACCCCAGCCGGCCGAGCTCAGCCCGCGTCGTGTCCCCCATCCCTCCCGCCCAGCCGGCCGACAGGCACAACTTGCTGCGGCCCGAGACGGTGGAGAGTCTGTTCTACCTGCACCGCCTCACGGGAGAGCGCAAGTACCAGGACTGGGGCTGGGAGATCCTGCAGAGCTTCAACAAGTACACGCGGGTGAGCGCCTGCCCTGCCCAGCCCAGCCCTGAGTCCCTCGCCCCTAGCCGGGGCAGCCAGAGGGGGGCGGGGGCGGGGGCGGGGGCGGTGCGGGCTCGCCGTGGCCTCGGGAGCTCGGCGCCACGCGCCCCAGGCTCTGTGGCCCCGTGTGCACAGGGCGACTCTCCTCCCGGATCCTCCGTGTGGCCCCGGGCAGCCCTTTCCCACCGCAGACGGTGCCGTGACCGTGGCCCCGACACCCGTCTCGCGGTCTGGGCCGGGGCTCGGAGGTCACGCCGTGTCCGGGGCCCGCCACCCACCCCGGCAGAGCGCGAGCGCCAAAACCCGACCCGCGTACGCCCTGTGGCGGCCGGCCGGGCGGTGGGTCCCGGCCGCCTCAGGTGCTCGGGGGCCTTCGGGAGGCCGCCTCCGGGTTCCGGAGCACGGGCTGCACGTCGGGTCACGTGAGGGCGGCTGGCGTCTCTGAGGGGCCGTCTGGAGGAGCTGCGGCTGGGCTCCCGGGGGGGAGGCCGGTCCCCCGGCGGACCTTGGGGTCGTCTGCCTCAGACCCGGCCCTTGGCCACGGGTGCCGCGGTGAGGCGCAGGGGCCCCGGCCGGGGGGCCCTGCGGCCGCCGGCGCCCCCGAGGGCCGAGCCCGGCGTGGGGAGCTGGCTGGGCCTGCGGCCGTGGTGACGCCGCGGTCTCCGCTCTCGTGCAGGTCCCCTCGGGTGGCTATTCTTCCATCAGCAACGTCCAGGATCCCCTCAATCCCCAGCCCCGGGACAAGATGGAGAGCTTCTTTCTGGGGGAGACGCTCAAGTACCTGTACCTGCTCTTCTCCGACGACCCGGCCCTGCTCAGCCTGGACGCCTACGTGTTCAACACTGAGGCTCACCCCTTGCCCATCTGGGCCCCGCCTAGGGTGGGGTGACCCCCCCTGTGGGCACTGCCCGGGGGCCTCACACATCTCGCGTCTGTGGGTACCTGTCCTCGGAACCCTGGCCTTGGGTAGGTTCGCCCTCTTGACCTTGGCCGCAGCGTGTCCCCTCGGCCGACCGTCCGTGCTCCAGGGTCAGGCTGATGACATTCCCCAGGGGGTTACCGAGCCTGACATCTCAGGGTCTCAGAGGTGGTCAGGGCAGCTGGGCGCCCGGTGCTTTGCCGCTGGCTTTGCACTTCTGGCTTGTGGTTCTCATGACGCCGGACGGTGTCGTGAGGTCAGCGCCGTGAATCCCCGAGGCCCCACCTGCTGGGGACCTTCCTGCTTGAATCACGATTTACATTCCTGATCCCCAAACGTCTTCTGTGTGGCCCCAGGGTCTCTGCTTGTCCCCTGGGGCCGCTCTGGGTCTCCTGGACCCACACATGTTCTGAGATGAGCTGAAGGGACAGCCCGACATGCGGTTCAGCCCGGGGTCTCAGAGTCTGTGAATGTGCCCTGACCCGGGAGTCCTGGGGGGGCACTTGTGACCTCCTGCGAATCCGGGCACCTGGCCGGCTGTGGTGTTTACATGTTGGACTCAGGGATCCTCCCCCGGCCCTGCAGGGACGGGGAGGGGCGGGTGGACAAGTTCATCCTGCTCCTGGACCACCCGACAGAACGGACTTTCCAGGCAGCATAAACGTGGATTGTTTCCTTTGTTGGTAAGCAGGTCCTTTACTGTGAAACATCTTTGCGTAGTTGAGAGAAATCCATCGTCGGTTTGGGGCGCTTCTGACTGCAGCGCACAGGGCTGTCAGGTTTCCGGCCCGATAATCCTGCCGTCCTCCATACATAAGTTAGCACAAACGCACCTTACCTGTCGCTGGACGAGGTAACGCATCACGGGGTGGGAGCGGAAGGTGTGCTTCGCGGCCTGTCCCGAACACAGACCCACAGCGAACAGAGCCAGAGAGCGCCACACCCAAGTTCTTTCATCAGCTTCTGTGTATTTCGTGAAAGACAGAAGGTCACAAAATGCAAAATCGGATACCTTGGAAAGGTCAGCGTCGAGAAAAGATTTCTGTAGCGAGGCAGAGCGGCAACATCCACCTCCCATTCTCCCCAGAAACAAAACAGCAGTAGAACCGTCGCGGTCAGTTTTGACAACAGCCAATGAACCATGAGGAAAAAAGGAAGTGTGGCTCCATGAAAGGAACAAAATTAGTTGCTAAAAACTGTCGCTAAAGACAGTCCAGCCTTGAGAATTACTAGAAAAGGACTAATAAAACTAAATTAAACGTTCTCAACTTGAACACGCACATGGAAGTAGCGCACATTGGGGAAATACCACGAGCACACTGAGATTACCAGAGAAATTACCAGAGGGAATAATTATTAAAAATCACCTTCCACCGAAATGTGCAGCGATTGAGAGATTCATCAGCAGAGTTCGGTAGCCACAGCAGCGAGGAGACCGCAGAATGTGAGCCGTGGACAGAGCCGAGGGACAGGTCCCACCCTCCGCAGGCCCCACAAGTCTGCTAGAGTTGGGGTCTCGGGCAAAAGGAGATTTGAGACAGTGCTGAACGCTTGCCAAATGTGATGTTCTAAGAGGTAAGTTACGAATTCAAGAAGGTCAGACACTTCCTAGTAGAATCAACACAAGACGACCTGGGATAAGTGGTGGGAGAGTCTCGACCGCCGTGAGCGGTGACCTGTGACGTGCAGACCCACGGCAAGGCCAGCCGCCCAGTGAGGGAGAAAAAAGGCCAGAAGATGGGAATGGAATGACGCTTTGATGAGAAAAGTTGTCACCCCGGAGTTCCATGTACAGCAAAACTGACTCAGAAATGGAGAATTCTAGGTATTTCCAGGGGAAAGCCGGATAGCTTGTCGCCAGGCGGCCTGACGTGCACGAAATGCTCCGAGGACTCTGGGCGGAACTGCTGCCGGATGGGAACTCGGGGCTCTGTTAAGACGCGGCCGGGATGCGTCAAATCAGTTACGTGTTTGGCTGCCACTCCTGTTTTTATTCTCCAGGATTTAAAAGCTGTTCACGGGAGATAATTACGAGTTTATGTTTTGGGACCCATGGTGTGCAGCGTGAGTTTTGAGAGTAGCTACAGAAGCAGACTGGTCTGAGCCGTCTCAGAGATAGGTCGTGTATGTTAGTGAACACAGTTGCTGTATGTGTGGACCAGATTGTTAGAAATTCGGGACGTCACCCATGATAGCCACGATGAAATTATCAAAAAGATACACGTGGGTGGAAAGGAGAAGAGAGAATGGTTCACTGAAGTTTTTTTTTAAAAAGTCCTTGGAAGAAATGAGGGACGAAAAAGGATTAACGTATAGAAAACACGTGCAGGAAGAAGGAAGTCTTATTGGTAATTACGTAAAATAAAATGGATGAAGCCCTTCGATCAAAACCAGAGCTTGGCAGAATGGACTAAGACACAGTGACCCAAGTACGTACTGTCTAGCAGAGACCGTGCTTCCAAAGATACAGATAGATTGAAGGCAGAAGCATGGGGGGAGACACTCCATGGAAACAGTGACCCAAAGAGAGCTGGGATGGCTGTGAACGCCAGACGAAACAGGCTTTACTTCAAACACGGGGGGTGCCTGGGTGGCTCAGTGGGTCGAGCACCCAACTCTTGATTTCATCTCAGGTCGCGATCCCAGGGTCGTGGGGTGGAGTCCCGCATCGGGCCCCACGCCGAGCATAGTGCCTGCTGGGATTCTCTTTCTACCTCTCTGCCCTCTCCGTTGCTTGCACACGGTGTCTTTCAAATAAAAATTAAAAAAAAAAAAAACTTTTAAGAGGTCAACGTAGATGCAGCTTGCTTTGTTTGTATTCAGTGAAAACAAGATTTTTCCACAGGAAAGAAAAGACAGGGTTATAAAGAAGGTAGAACAGTTGCAAATGCATCGAACAGCAGAGTCAAATGAAACAGCCGGGTCTCCAGTGGCAGTTGGAGACTCCGTTAGTCGCCTTCAAGATGCACAGACCCGCTAGGGGAAGACCAGCGAGGAAACCGAGGACACGAACAGGGCTACAAACTAGGCAGACCCAACAGACGAGAGCGCCCCCGGCAACAGAGTGTCCCTGCTCCTCGAGGGCACATGGAGCAGTCTCCACTGTCTGCGTTAGGCCACGAAACAAGTATTAATGCATTTTATTTAAGTTTTTTTTTTTTTTTTGAGAGCAAGCACAAGCTGGGGAGAGCGGCAGAAGGAGAAGGAAAGAATCTTTAGCAGGGTGCATGCTCAGTGTAGAGCCTGACACTGGGCTCAATCCCACAACCGTGAGATCATGTCCTGAGCTCAAATAGACACTCAACTGACTGAGCCCCCCAGGTGCCCCTGAAGATTTTACTTTTATGTAAACTTTATACCCAACATGGGGCTCGAACCCACAACCCCAGGAGCCAGACTTGCACATTCCATCAACTGAGTCAGGCACCCCAGTGTATTTTAAATGATTGAAAGAGGGGGGGCCTGGCTGGCTCAGTCGGTTGAGCGTCGGACCTCAGCTCAGGTCAAGATCTCACTGCTCGTGGGTTCGATCCCCTCATCGGGCTCCGTGCTGACAGAGCCTGGAGCCTGCTTCCGACTCTGTGTCTCCCTCTCTCTCTGCCCCTCCCCTGCTCATGCTCTGTCTCCCAAATATAAATAAACACAATCAATTGGTCAGTGGAGAAGTCAGAAAGGAAGTTAAACACTTTTGAGACCTAAGAAATTGAAAGCACAAAGTACACAATTTATGGGATGCAGGGAAGGCTGTGCTCAGATCAAAATCCATAGCTTTGAATGCCTACATTAAAAAAAATTAACAATGTACGAGGCGCCCAGCTGGCTTAGTCGGTAGAACACACAGCTCCTTATCGGGGCCGTGAGTTCGAGCCCTATGTTGGGTGTAGAGCCTACTTTAAAAATAATAATATAGAGGCGCCTGGGGGGCTCAGTCGGTTGGGCACCTGATTTCGGCTCAGGTCATGGTCTTGCAGTTTATGGGTTCGAGCCCCGCGTCGGGCTCTGTAGTGACAGCTCAGAGCCTGGAGCCTGCTTCAGATTCTGTGTCTCTCCCTGCCCCTTCCCCGCTCACACTCTGTTTCTCTCTCTCAAAAAATAAACATTAAAAATTTTTTTAAAATAAAAATAAAAGGAAGAAAGATCTCCAGTTAGTACCTAACTACGTACCTTGAAGAACTAGGAAAGGAAGAGCAGACTAAACCCAAAGCTTGCAGTATGAAGGAAATGTGTAGAATGGAGATAAGTAAAATAGAGAATAGAAAAACACCAGAGACGGTCCACAAAACCAAAAGTTGGTTCTTTGAAAGCATCAACAAAATTGAATCTCCGAGCTACACTAACAAGGTGAATGTCCAATAGCTAGAACCAGAAACAGAAGTGGGGGCGTCACCAGTGGTCTTACAGAAAAGTTTCACACCATCAAATCTGACGGTCTTTTTAAGATGGCAAGTTCCCAGACATGCAAGAATGATCTAAACTCAAGATGATCTATAAATTTTCGACAGACCTAGGACAAATAGATGGATCCAATAGTAAAAAAAGAGACAATAACAACAAAACCCTCCCAACAAAGAGAAGCCTGGGGTCATGTGGCTTCTGGGGAATTCAGCCAAACATTTTCAAAGTTGGGGCACTTTGCTGGCTCAGTCTGTGGAGCGTGCAACTCTTGATCTTGGGGTTGAGTTCGAGCCCCACATTGAGTGTAGAGATCACTTAAAAATAAATCTTACACACACACATTTTAAGAGTTAACCCCAGTCCTTCTCAAACTCTCAGAAAATTGGGAGGAGGGAAAACTTCCTAAATCATTCTGTAAACCCAAAATTACCTTGATATCAAAACCAGATACAGACATTTCAGTAAAAGACTACAGGCCAATATTCCTTGTGAATATTAATGCAAAAATCCTTAGCAAGATACAAATCTGGCAGTATGTTTAAAGATTCCACACCATGATCAAGGTGTTTCAATATAAGGAGATCAGTCATCCACACAACACAATACACAGGAATGAGCTGTGGATACAAGCAACAACTTGCATGGACCTCAAGGACATCGTGCTGAATGAAAGAAGGCACACGCCAGGAGGAAAAAGAAACAATAATACACTCCATTCATAAAGCACAGTGGAGAAAATACACGATAACTGCAATTGACATAGAGCACGTGACAAAAGCCAACACTCTTTCATGGTAGAAACACTCATGAAACCGTAGGTAGGAGGGAACTTCCTCAACACAATAAAGGGTAATCATGGAAAGACGCACAGCCAACATCACACTCAACAGTGAAAGACGAAGCTTTTCCTCTAAGACCGGATATAATACAGGACTACCTGCTTCCACCGCCACTAGAAATAAAAGGCATTCAGACTGGAATTGAAGAAGTAAAACTCTATTTGCACATGATATGATCCTGTGTATAGCAAATCCCAAAGAATTCACAAGAACATGACTAGAGCTAATAAATTCAGGAAAGTTGCAAGGCACTAGATCAGCAATCAAAACGTTATGTTCCTGTGCACCTGCAGTGAACAATCTGAAAAGGAAATTAAGAAAGCACTTCCATTGAAAATAACATTAGGGCTGGGACGCTTGGCTGCCTCAGTCTGTGGAGCATTTGGCTCTTGATCTTGGGGTTGTGAGTTCCAGCCCCACGTTGGGCACAGAGCTTATTTTAAAATAAAAACACCATCTAAAAGAATAAATAGGGATAAATTTAAGGATGTAATGTACACCAAAAAGTATAAAACATTGCTAAAATAAAGAAGATCTACATAAGTGGAAACATCCTTTGTTCATGCATAGGAATACTTTATTTTTTATTTTTTCAATGTTTATTTTAGAGAGAGACAGACAGAGCATGAGCGGGGGAGGGGCATAGAGAGAGGGAGACACAGAATCCGAAGCAGGCTCTGGGCCCTGAGCTGTCAGCAGAGCCCAACGCGGGGCTCGAACTCACAAACCGTGAGATCATGACCTAAGCCGAAGTCGGACACTTAACCAACTGAGCCCCCCCAGGCGCCCCAGGAATACTTAATTTTAAGACGTCAATGCTAGACAAAAATGATCTACAGGTTCAGTGCCATCCGTCTTAGAATTCCAACAGCCTTTTTTGCCAAAATGGAAAATGAATTCTCAGATTAATGTGGAATTGCAAGGAGCCGCAAATAGCCAAGATATTCTTGAAAAAGAACAAAGTCGGACAACACGGACTGCCCGATTAAAAAACTTACGACGAAGGCATGGTACTCCGAGCAGTGTGGTGCTGGCGTAGTGACAGACACGTGGTTGTCACTGAAGGGAGAGCCCAGAAACGAACACATACACGGATGGCCGACTGATGTTCTGCGAGGGTACATAGGTTTACTCTGGGGAAAAGAACCTTGTCCTCAACCAATGGTGATGGGAAAACCGGATTTCCACATGCAAAGAATGGAGCTGGACCTTACTTCCCACCACATACAAAACACCAACTAAAAACCGATCAGCAACCCAAAGAGCGAAACCATCTGGCGCCTAGAAACAGCAGCAACAGCAATACGGAGACAGGTCTGCACCCAGCGGGCCTCACAGGGCTTCTCACGCCACAACCCAGAAGCACAAGCACCGGCCCAGTAGGACTTCGTCAAAAGCTGTGCATCAAAGGACGTGGAGTGCACAGAACCAAAGCCCACAGAACGGGAGAAAGTATTTGCAAACAACATAGCTGATAAGGAATTTATATCTAGAATACGTTTTTTTAAATGTCCAGAACAATAAAAAAGTAATGCTCAACAACAGATAAAAGCACCTTTCTGACACGAAAGGGGGCTCAGCGTGTAGCGTGTGTAACTGAGCGTGCACACAAATGTGGCCCCGACCTCACGTGCAGCTCGCTCAGACCCAGATCACGGGCACCTGTGCGGGGTTCCCTCTCGTCCACACCCGCTGCTCTGCTGCTTGCAGCTTCGAGGGCTGAAGGGCAGAGCAGGTGGGGGGAGACAGGGCCTGTCTCCCCAGATTTGTGGGCTGTGGAGGCGGGAATCAAGACCCAGCTTTGGCCCCAAAGCCACTGTCCCCCCTCCCCAGGGAGTCGGAAGAAGGGCTTCTGGGCCCCCAGACGTACCCGCAAGCTCCGGGCCACCAGGTAAGGCAGGACAGTCAGAATCGGAATCCCCTTCTGGGCCTTCCCGGTGCTGCCGGAGGGTTTGGAGGGAAGGATATGCTGGGTCTGCAGCCGGGGTAGGAGGGTCAGGCAGCCGAGCTGAGAGGGGAGGACGAGAGGAGGGCCTGCCTGGGGAGAGGCTGCCATCCAGGGGGAAGGAGCCGTGAGCCCTTCTGTCCTGTCCTGGCTTCTACCCTGCAGAGGCCATGGAGACCCTGCGAGGGCAGCTCTCTACTCAACGCAGGACAGGCAGCCCTGGGTGCGGGTCCCGGGACACAGGAACAGGGACACGGGGAGACGGGGACATGGGAGCTTGGGGGCATAGACACAGGATGGGGACAGGGGGACACAGGGAGAGGGACATGGCACAGGGACACAGGGACTGGGACATGGGATAGGGACACAGGGACGGGGACAGGGGCACAATGATGGGCAAGGGACACGACACAGGGATGTGGGGACACAGGGATGGGGACATGGGGTCCCAGGGACCCAGGGGCAGGGACAGGGGATGGGGCCACAGGGACGGGGACAGGGAAACAATGGTGGGCAAATAGGGCTAGGGACACGGGGACATGAGGGACACAGGGAAAGAGGGACAGAGACACAGGGATGGGGACACAGGGGTATAGGGACAGAGGGACACGGGGATGTGGGAACGCAGGACCACAAGGAGCGGGGCACGGGACAAGGACAGGACATGGGGATGGGGGCACGGGGACAGGGACACAGGGATGTGGGGATCGGGACAGGGACTGTGCAATGATTGTGGTGTGGCATTCGGTGACCATGGGGTGACCACACCCCTGGGGTGGTATGACATGATCAACAGTCATTGTCACCATGCTGGTTGCCACAGTGACAGTCCTGGGACAGTGTGTGGGGCAGCTAACTGGCTGCTCCCCAATCAGCCTGGCTTGGGGCCCCGGGTTCTCAGGCTGCAGCCAGAGCGCGGGACCCCAGCCTTGGCCTGTCCCAGTGCTAGACAGGCCAGACCTGGGCAGAGACGGGTGGTGCTGGCCAGGGACAGTCTTGGCACGGGGACAGGTGGCTCACCTTCCCTTTGTGGCCTTGGGCAGGGGGTGGCTCTGCTGATCTGGCCCCTCACGCATGCCCAGGACTGGATGCCAAGGGAGAGGTGGCCCCCCTGGTGTCTGGGCACTGGGTACCTGCCGCAGCCCCTAGCACTGAGGAGCCGGTGGAGGGAATAGCCTGAGGGGCTGGGGTCAGGGTCCCAGCTCCCAGCAGGGGCCTGGGGCCACCGCCTCCCGACCTGGGCTCTCGGCAGCTGCGTGTCTGCACCGTCCGAGCCCCTGCCTGGGCTCCGAGGCCCCTCCTGCCGCCACAAGGCCTCACACTGTCGCTTGGACAAGCCCCTTCCTCAGAGCTGCTTGCCTTCTGCGTGAGCCCCCTCCTAGCTGCCACCACCCCATCTTCCCGAGGCTCCCCCACTTCTCCTCAGGGGTCAGCCCATGTGGCCTTCGCAGCCCTGCCCTCAAGAGGCCGCCCTCCCCCGCGGGCCTTCACTAGGGGCGCAACGTGGCCCAGGGCATCACCCAGCGGCCCCAGCGGCCCAGAGGCTGGGAGAGGCCTGGGTGTGTCCCGGCTGGGCAGGCGTTGGGGGGGGGGGGGCAGCTGGGACACTGGCAGGTCTCTCCCACCTCCCCGTGACTCAGCAGTGGCCCCTAGAGGACAGGTGGCTGGGTGCACGTCCCCTGCCCCAACACGACGGCCTGGAGCCCTCTCCCGCTTCCTGTGTCTCCAAGGTGACCGTCTCCGTAGCGACACGGTGGGTGGCAGGAACCTGGAGGACCCGGAGAAAAGGCATCACGAGCCCGGTGGGGCGGGGCGGGGGAGGTCGGGCCCAGAGTCCAGCCCCGCCCGGGCTGTCACGTGAGGGTGGCACGCCGGTCATGTGACCGCAGCCCGCGGCAGAGCGGAGATGGGGACCCAGCTCCCGCCGGCCCTTCCCTGGGCCCTGACCCTGCTGCTGGCACTGGGGCTGTGCAGGCCGGATGCTGGGGGTGAGTGCGGGCCCGTGGGCGCCCCCCGCCGCCGTGCCCAATGTCCCCATGCGCTGAGCACCGCGCCTCTCCAGCCCACAGAGTCCCCCAGTGTGACTTCCAGGAGGGCTACTTTGAGCAGCTTCTGGACCACTTCAACTTCGAGAGGTTCGGCAACAAGACCTTCCTCCAGCGGTTCCTGGTGTCAGGTGAGGTGGCCCTGGGGGTCCCGGGGCCCTGAGGTCCCGCCCTGTGCCTCACCTGCCGCCTCCCGCCTCCGCCCGACAGAGAAGTTCTGGAAAAGGGGCGAGGGGCCCATATTCTTCTACACGGGCAATGAGGGCAACGTGTGGTCCTTCGCCAACAACTCGGGGTTCATCCTGGAGCTGGCGGCACAGCAGGGGGCCCTGGTCGTCTTCGCGGAGCACGTGGGTACCCACACTGGTGGCAGGGGAGGGCGGGCGAGGGCGGGCGAGGGCGGGCGGGGCCCGGGCTCAGCGTCTCCTCGGCCACCTGCAGCGGTACTACGGGAAGTCGCTCCCTTTCGGAGAGCGGTCCACACAGCGCGGGCACACGGAGCTGCTGACCGTGGAACAGGCCCTGGCCGACTTCGCGAGGCTGCTCAACGCGCTGCGGCGGGACCTTGGGGCCCAGGACACCCCCGCCATCGTGTTCGGTGGCAGGTGGGTTCTCGCCCGTCTCATTTCTCCCTGAGGCACAAACACGTGGCCGGCCCCAGGGCCAGAATTTCTGGGAGACGCGAAAGTCTCAGGTCCTCCTGGGGCCACCGTGGGCTCCAACAAGGGAGAGCGGAGAGGGGTGTTGGGGAGGCTGTGGCCCCAGGCGCTCTGTGTCCCCGCCCAGCTACGGGGGGATGCTCAGCGCCTACATGAGGATCAAGTACCCGCACCTCGTGGCTGGGGCGCTGGCAGCCAGTGCACCCGTTGTGGCTGTGGCCGGCCTCGGTGACTCCTACCAGTTCTTCCGGGATGTCTCGGCGGTGAGTGAAGGTTCTGGGGCCCACGGGCCGGACCAGGCTGTGGTGGCAGCTGCCACGATCCTCCTTTCTCCAGGACTTTGAAGGCCAGAGTCCCAAGTGTGCCCAGGGCGTGCGGGACGCATTCCGGCAGATCAAGGACTTGTTCATACAGGGAGGTGAGCAGTCCCCCCCACAACCCACTGACCGCCCCTCGCCTCCCTCCTTCCCCCCAGTCCTCACCCAACAGCAGCCTCCGAAGGCCATCGTCCCGCCTTCTTCTGGCAGCTTATGACACGGTCAGCCAGGAGTTCGGCACCTGCCAGCCCCTCTCCGGCCAGAAGGACCTGACCCAGCTCTTCGGGTTTGCCCGCAACGCCTTCACGGTGCTGGCCATGATGGACTATCCGTACCCCACCGACTTCATAGGGCACCTTCCTGCCAACCCGGTCAAGGCAAGGAGACTCTGGCTGGGATCTGTGGACAGAGAGGGGCCCGGCCGCCCCGGGGTGGCCAGTGGTGGCCAGCCCGAGAGCCTTGAAGCCACTCTGGGGCCTGGGACCAACGAAGGGTGAGCTGGGGAGAGGGCTGCAGGCCCAGAGTGTGGGTCTTTGGTTGGCACCCCTAGGTTGGCTGTGACCGGCTCCTGAGCGAGACCCGGAGGATCAAGGGGCTCCGAGCGCTGGCTGGTGCGTCTGCCCCTCGGCCCTGGGCCTGGTGCTGAGCGTGGTGGGGGGGGGGTGTGTGTGGCTTGGGGGGCAAGGGTCACGTGGAGGCCAGGAGCACAGCTGCCCCCGTGCAGTCCCTAGCCCGGTGGGGGCCGGTGGGGGAGGCTCTGCTCCACGGGGTCTCCGACAAGTTCCAGCCTGGCCACCGCCTGGCCACCCTCAGCAGCCGGAGCAGCAGCTGAGAACCCCGCCCCCAGGAGCCCCACGCCTCACGGGCACGTGTCCCCCACCGAGGGGGCAGGGTGGCCGTGCAGGCCCCCGGCCCCAGCGCCCCTCTCACCAGGGCTGGTGTACAACTCCTCGGGCACGGAGCCCTGCTATGACATCTACCGACAGTACCAGGCCTGCGCGGACCCCACAGGCTGCGGCTCGGGCCCTGACGCCAAGGCCTGGGATTACCAGGTCCGGGGGTGCCGCACGGGGGTGCGGGGTGAGGTCGCCCGCCCCGCCGGGCTGACCTCGCTGTGTGGCGTCCCACAGGCCTGCACCGAGATCAACCTGACCTTTTCCAGCAACAACGTGACCGACCTCTTCCCCGACCTGCCGTTCACAGACGGCCTCCGCCAGCAGTACTGCCTGGACACGTGGGGCGTGTGGCCCCGGAGGGACTGGCTGCGGATCAGCTTCGGGGCGGGAGGTGAGGCTCGAGATGGTGGCATCCTTCCCTCTGTGCTGAGCTGACCCCCCCCCCACTCCCTGATCTCCGTGGCTCAGACCTGGGGGGCTGGGCCCACTCTCCACCCCCACATCTGTGCTTTCAGACCTCAAAGCTGCCAGCAACATCATCTTCTCCAACGGTGACCTGGACCCCTGGGCAGGGGGCGGGGTGAGTCTCCTGGGTTCGCCAGACTCCACTCAAGAACCGGCTCTGCCCTCGCCAGGCTGCACACGTGGTTCTGTGGGTTCTGTGCCGCCTTCGCTCTTGTTCCCGCTTTATCCCCTCCTCTCCTTTGCTTTTTTCCCTGACTTCTTTGCGTGAACTGACATCTGGCTCGTTCATCTCCGTCCTTCCCTTTCAATGAGGCCGTTCAAGGCCACGTAGTCTCTTTAAGTCATGGCCTCGGCTGTGCCCCACGGGCTGGGACACGAGGCCCTGGAGCAGGTGGCACCGGGCGGGCAGAGGTGGGGTCGGCCATGGCCCAGAGCACGGCGAGTAGCCGACGGAATGTCCTTTGACTGACACAGATACAGAGAAACCTCAGCACCTCCGTCCTCGCTGTCACCATCCGGGGGGGAGCCCACCACCTAGACCTCAGGTGCAGTCCCGCCCCGGCAGAGGAGCGATGTGGGGCCCCAGGCGGTGGCCGGGTGTGGGCTGAGGTGGGGTGAGGCGAGGCTCGGGCCTGCTGCCCGGCTGAGGCCCCGCGCCTTCTCCTTAGAGCGTCTCACCCACAAGACCCCACGTCTGTCCGGGAGGCTCGCAGGCTCGAGGCCAGGCTCATCGGCGAGTGGGTGGCCGCAGCCAGAAGAGAACAGCGGCTGCAGCTGGCCGAGCGTGGGGGACTTGGGGGGGCTGAGGAGCGCTCCCAGACTCGGGACCGGACAGGCCCGCTGGGGAGCAGCTCAGGGCGCTGGGGGTGAGGGGCTAAGGCCAAGGGAGGGGCCAAAGAAGCATCTGGTGGCCTGGCTGTGCACAGCACAGCGCAAAGCATGGTGTCTGTAGTCCTCATGGGGTGACAGACCGGGCACACTGCCACACCTCTCAAACCAGCCTCGTGTTTAATAAAACAAAGCCCTCAACCTGTGTGTGGTCTCAGGGCAAGGGGTGGGCACTGGGGCCCCCTGTGGCCGGCCCAGGCGTCCTTCTGGGTGGCCCACTGGAGAGGGGGGCCACAAAGCTCTACCCACGACTGCTACCGCAGCTGCACCCCTGGGTGGGCAGCTGCCAACCAGGCCCCTGGGTGCAGAGGGGCAGCCGACAGCCATGAGGGGGTACAGACCCCACTTCTGAGACAGGCCCTGGACACTGTTCCAGGCACAAAACACATGGGACTAGGGGCCAAGAGCAGAAGGCAGCCCCAAGAGCGGCCACCGGCCCCCAGGGCTGCTGGAGCGACAGGAGTATAGAGTGTCTGAGAACTGAGGTCCTGCCCAGCACTGGGAGCGTTGGTCTCGGCAAACGCAGAGAGACTCAAGCTTTTCAGGCAAAGAGGACCTTCCGGAAAGAGTATCATATAGAGAGAGCTGGGCCTGCCACCTGGTTCCAGGAGGCAGGATCCCAAGCAGAAGCTGGGGTTTGTTTCTGGAAAAGCACCCTGAGTCCGTGCTCAAGGAGGGAAGCAGCAGGTGCTGGAGGAGGAGCAGGTACAGGGCATCAGCTCCCACGGGAACCTGGACTCCGTGTCCGCACCGCCTCCTCCCAGCTCTCCAGCCTGATGGTGACCGTGGGAGTGTGACGTATGCCCAACCCACGGCTCAAGGAACACAGGTTCCATCACAGACACGGGAGACACCAGTCAGGGCAAATCCACGTTTATGCTGCCTGGAAAGTCCGTTCTGTCGGGTGGTCCAGGAGCAGGATGAACTTGTCCACCCGCCCCTCCTCGCCCCTGCAGGGCCGGGGGAGGATCCCTGAGTCCAACATGTAAACACCACAGCCGGCCAGGTGCCCGGATTCGCAGGAGGTCACAAGTGCCCCCCCAGGACTCCCGGGTCAGGGCACATTCACAGACTCTGAGACCCCGGGCTGAACCGCATGTCGGGCTGTCCCTTCAGCTCATCTCAGAACATGTGTGGGTCCAGGAGACCCAGAGCGGCCCCAGGGGACAAGCAGAGACCCTGGGGCCACACAGAAGACGTTTGGGGATCAGGAATGTAAGTCGTGATTCAAGCAGGAAGGTCCCCAGCAGGTGGGGCCTCGGGGATTCACGGCGCTGACCTCACGACACCGTCCGGCGTCATGAGAACCACAAGCCAGAAGTGCAAAGCCAGCGGCAAAGCACCGGGCGCCCAGCTGCCCTGACCACCTCTGAGACCCTGAGATGTCAGGCTCGGTAACCCCCTGGGGAATGTCATCAGCCTGACCCTGGAGCACGGACGGTCGGCCGAGGGGACACGCTGCGGCCAAGGTCAAGAGGGCGAACCTACCCAAGGCCAGGGTTCCGAGGACAGGTACCCACAGACGCGAGATGTGTGAGGCCCCCGGGCAGTGCCCACAGGGGGGGTCACCCCACCCTAGGCGGGGCCCAGATGGGCAAGGGGTGAGCCTCAGTGTTGAACACGTAGGCGTCCAGGCTGAGCAGGGCCGGGTCGTCGGAGAAGAGCAGGTACAGGTACTTGAGCGTCTCCCCCAGAAAGAAGCTCTCCATCTTGTCCCGGGGCTGGGGATTGAGGGGATCCTGGACGTTGCTGATGGAAGAATAGCCACCCGAGGGGACCTGCACGAGAGCGGAGACCGCGGCGTCACCACGGCCGCAGGCCCAGCCAGCTCCCCACGCCGGGCTCGGCCCTCGGGGGCGCCGGCGGCCGCAGGGCCCCCCGGCCGGGGCCCCTGCGCCTCACCGCGGCACCCGTGGCCAAGGGCCGGGTCTGAGGCAGACGACCCCAAGGTCCGCCGGGGGACCGGCCTCCCCCCCGGGAGCCCAGCCGCAGCTCCTCCAGACGGCCCCTCAGAGACGCCAGCCGCCCTCACGTGACCCGACGTGCAGCCCGTGCTCCGGAACCCGGAGGCGGCCTCCCGAAGGCCCCCGAGCACCTGAGGCGGCCGGGACCCACCGCCCGGCCGGCCGCCACAGGGCGTACGCGGGTCGGGTTTTGGCGCTCGCGCTCTGCCGGGGTGGGTGGCGGGCCCCGGACACGGCGTGACCTCCGAGCCCCGGCCCAGACCGCGAGACGGGTGTCGGGGCCACGGTCACGGCACCGTCTGCGGTGGGAAAGGGCTGCCCGGGGCCACACGGAGGATCCGGGAGGAGAGTCGCCCTGTGCACACGGGGCCACAGAGCCTGGGGCGCGTGGCGCCGAGCTCCCGAGGCCACGGCGAGCCCGCACCGCCCCCGCCCCCGCCCCCGCCCCCCTCTGGCTGCCCCGGCTAGGGGCGAGGGACTCAGGGCTGGGCTGGGCAGGGCAGGCGCTCACCCGCGTGTACTTGTTGAAGCTCTGCAGGATCTCCCAGCCCCAGTCCTGGTACTTGCGCTCTCCCGTGAGGCGGTGCAGGTAGAACAGACTCTCCACCGTCTCGGGCCGCAGCAAGTTGTGCCTGTCGGCCGGCTGGGCGGGAGGGATGGGGGACACGACGCGGGCTGAGCTCGGCCGGCTGGGGTGGGGGGGCACGGGAGGAGCTAGGCCGAGCCCGCAGGGCGCCCCCACGCCCAGACCCCGGCCCGGCTCACCTTGACCTGCACGTCCTTGCGGTCGCTCTGGGGGTACAGGTTGAAGTGCACGATTTCGGGGCTCAGCCCCGTCTCCATCTGGCGGTTCATCTGGTAGCAGGTGTCCATGAGCGCCCGGGCCAGCTCCATGTGGTCGGCGGGCAGGCCGTGGTGGGCGCCCAGAGCCAGCGTCCCTGGCAGGAAGCACACCAGGTGGTCCTGAAACCAGAGCGGTTTCCTCACCACTGTGAGTCGGTGGCCACGTGGGGCAGGGGCGGGGGCGGTGGCGGGGGCCACGCCGGGTGCAGGGTGCACCGGGTGCAGCGCTCCCTCAGGCCCCCCGCATCCCCAGGGGTCGACGGGCCCAGACGGGGACTCCTCGGGGCCCACAAGGGCAGGAACGTGGAAAGCGACTCCACTACGGGCCAGGCCCCTGGAGCTCCACGTGGGCAGGGGGGAGGGTGGCGGATGACACCCGCCTGCCAGGGGAGCGGATGCTGACCCGGGTCTGGCCCTGACCCCACAAACACTGATGGAGTACCAGGGACAGGGGAAAAGTAACTAGACCCAGGGCAGAGGGCAGAGGGCAGGGGGGAGGAGAGAGGGGAGGGGGGAAGGGAGGGGGGAGGGGGGAGGGGAGGGGCGGAGGAAAAGGGGGGGAGGAGAGGGGGGAGGGGGGAGGAGGAGAGGGGGGAGGGGGGAGCAGGAGAGGGGGGAGGGGGAGCAGGAGAGGGGGGAGGGGGGAGGGAGTGGAGTCTTGGGTGGGGGGGGGCCCTGGGGAAGGCACAGGGTCCCCAGGGGACGGGAGCGGCACCCCGGGGGAGGGGCCGGGGACCCATCAAGGACCCCAGCCCCCTTGCCGCACACCGCCGCGCAGTCCATCGTCGACCTGTGAGGGCTCACGCCCCACGACCAGAATCTGAGCCATCTCTCCAACGTCCAGACTCGCGAAGCCATCGGGGGCCCAGAAAAACGGGTGGGTGCCGCCCCCTACGCCCCACCTGCATCACGACCGTGCTCACCATCTTGGCGCTGAAGCGGCCGTGGGCCAGCTCCCCCACAAAGGTGAGCTTCCTGGGCTCAGACCTGCGCAGCAGGTGCCTTTTGATTCCCTCGACGGCTTCGAGGTAGTCTTCCAGTAACCTGTGAACCGGCAGGCCCCGTGGGCTCACGCCAGGTGGGTGCGCGGCCCGACCCCCCGCCCGGCTACCCAGGAGCGGGCACGTGGCCACGAGCTGCCATCCCCACGCTAGTGGCCAGGAGGCCTGGCCCTGTCTGGGGTGGCACCACGCCAGCCTGGGGATGCAGGCTCGTGGCAGTCGGCGGCCTGGGGCACACACGGGGCTGTGCCCGCCGCTCCCCCAACAGGGTCGTCCCTCTCAGCCGGCCCCCGTGGACCACCCGGGACCCCACGTGCCCACCAGGGTTCTCCCAACGTCCCCACGTTCAGGCGTGGGGAACTCCGGCTCCCCAGGCGTGATGCCCTGATCTCTGCCCGTAGGGGTCGGCCTCCTGGAGCTGCCCACCCCCAGCGGTCCTGGGTCGTGGTCACCCCCTGGCGTGAGACCTCAAGGATTTCCAGTCCCTTCACTAGAGGGACCTGTGTTTTCCCGACCGCACGACGGGGCTCCCCGAGGCACTGCCGTCTGGGAAAGCGCACGTCTGAAGCGTCAACCGGGCAGCGCGGGGAGGCCCAGGGGCCCCTGGCCACCTTCTGCTGGGGAGCGGACAAGCAGAGCCGCCTCCACGACCCCGAGGACGAGAGCTCGGCCGGTGAGCCGGGGGCCCCTCGGCCGGGCCCAGACCCCAGGCCCTGCCTGGCGCAGAGGGGCCGGGGACCTCCGTGACCCGCCAGGCGTCCTCTCTGGCACGAAGGCCGTGCCGGGAAGAGACACATCCCCCGCGGAGGGGCCGGGTCCGGGTCCGGCACGGCCGCTGCCTCCTGACCGAGAACTCGGGACAAGGGGAGCCTCGGGGACCCCGTCCCCGAGGCAGCAGAAACAGGCCTCACTGCGTCTCCTTCTTTCCGCCCTGGATCCACTGCTTCAACAGGTACTCGTAGTAGCTGTCGGCCCTGGCGCCCAGAGTGAACACTCCCATGTGAGTGAAGAGGCCGCTGTGCGTGTTGATGAACATGGGCACCAGCCCGTCCTTCTTCCCCGACAGGGAGTGCACACGCCTCGTCACCTCCTCCGCGGCCTCCTGGGACACACACACACACACACACAAGGGGAGAGTGCGGGTGAGCCAGGGGGACGGGGCTGCTGGACCTCGGGCCAGCCGAGGAAGGCGGGCCTCGTCGGCTCACCCCTCCTCCGTGACAGGCGGGCCCGTTCCCAGCGGAGGCCGGAAGAGGCCGGAAGAGGACGGAAGAGGCCGGTGTCCCGGCCCACGGCGCTCCCCTGCCGGGCTGCACCGGGCAAGGGCTTCTGAGGGTGGCCCCGGCCACGCGGCAACCAGGTCCCCACCCTCACACGCGGCTGCCTCGATGAGCGGGCAGATGCCGAGGGCCCCGAACACGGGGCTGGGCTCCTCCTCCTGGCAGGGGACCGTGTCTGAAGGCCACAGCCGCGGTCCCCGGGACCTCCTGCCCAGGCGTGGCCGTCTGCTCCCGCTCGCTGGAGGGAAGGCAGGCGCGTCTGCTTCCGAGCCCGCGGTCGTCGCGGCACACCCGCCCGCCGATCCCGTTCATCCTTCGAGACCCAACCAACCTCAGCTCCTCCCGGGCAGCGCCACGCATCTGTGCTCCACGGCCCTGTGCGCGTCTGCTCACGGCGCTCGGGACCCTGCCTGGGGAGTGCCTTCCTGGCCTCCGCCCGCCACGGACGCCCGCCCCCTTTTACAAAGTCCTCTGAGGCAGGGGCGGCTTCAATCTCCCTTGGGTCTCCAGCAGCTACAGGGATCCGGCATCGCCACGGCGCCCGGCCGGCGTCTCAGAGCAAGCAGAGAGACGCTGAGCTTCCGGGGTACGAGCCGACGACGGGAAAGCCGCTACTCCGCCGACAAGCAGACAGGCACCCGGACGCCCACCTCCACCCGGGAGATGAACACGGGGCCTGTGGGCGTTGGGAAAACGCCACACGTCATCAGGACAAAATCCACAGCCCAGAGGAGGCACCCTCACGTGCCCACCGCGAAGGCTACCGAGAAAGACCGGGGGACAAGCGCGGGCTGCCGCGGAAACGCCGGAGCCCTGTGTGCGCCTGGAACCTTCTCCCGGGAGCGCCGCTCTTGCCACCCCCGCGTGGGAAACAACCCAGCTGCTCCTCAACGCACGAGAGCCCGGACAGCACGTGGTCCGCCCGCACGATGGCGGACCGCCGGGCCACGAAAAGGGATGCTTCGGACGCGTGCTACGACACGGGTGCGCTCCTCCCGGACGCTTCCAGCGCGGACGAAGACGTCACGCGTGGCGACAGAACCGGCCACAGACGGCCCACGCCGTACGTAGGACCTCACTCACGCCGAGCATTCCGAACAGAGAAAGCCACGCACGACAAGTGGATTTGCGGCCACCGAGGCGGGGGGCCCGGGCGGGAGCGCTAGGGTGCGCTGGCCTGCTTCCTGAGGCGAGGACCTGGTTCTGGAATCAGACGGCGGCAGCCGCTGCCCGCGTGGGACCGTGGCGCGACGTCCAAGCCAAGAGGCAAAACTTCCTGACGTTCAAATCGCAGCTCAGGTTTTTAAGGAAGAGGAAGAGTGACGAGGCAGAGCGCCAAGTCCAGAGGGTCCGCCGCGTGCTGGAGACTCACCCACAAGGAGAGGGACCCCGGCCAACGGGGTCGGGGCGAGGGTCAGGAGCGAGGTCCATGAGGACCGTCAGCGACGGGCTAGCGAGGCCGAAACCCACGACCGTGGGCCCCTGCCTCGCTCCCGGCACGGACCACCGCCGGGGGCCACCACAGCACGAGGCAGGGGGCAGTTGGGACCCCAGGGACACGGGCCCGCGCTCGGACTCAGCCCCCAGTCGGCGCCCTTCCCGCCCGCGCAGCTGAGGAAAGGCGAGGAACGAGGGACCGGAAAGCACACGGGACGGTGGTCCTGCGGCCCGGGGTCAAGTCCACGCACGCCTCCGCTTGGTGTGACGCCTCCGGCCGGCAGGCCGGCCCCCCGTACCTGAAACTTCTTACTCCCCGTGAGGCGGGAGAGCTCTCGGAACTCCAGCTGAATGCTCGTGACCTCGGCCACCGTGCTGTCCGAGGTCCAGCGGGGCGGGTGGGCGGCTCCGGTGCCGATGTTCACGTCCGAGTATGGGATCCTGGAGGGCGTCTGGAACGCAGGCAGCAGCCGATTCCCAAAGTCTTCCTGATGACGCGACACGACGAGGACCGAGGTTTCCCGTCACACGGCAGCCTCGGCTCCGTTCCACGACGCCCACCCTCCCGCCCCACCCCCGCCACCCCGCCACCCGTGCTCACCCCCGTAAGTGGACACGGGACCTCACTGGCTTCACGTGGCCTCGGCGCTCAACAGCGGCGAGACCGAGGAGCCCCGAGAGCACTTCCCCGCGGGTCGCCACGGTGACAGGGACCTTCCCACGCACGTGCGCGGGAGCGAGACCCAGACGACCGGGGAGACGGGAGACCCGGAACAGACCCCCGCCCCCACCCCCGGGGGCCCCTCGAGCCGCGGAACCTCCGCCGGCGCCCGGACACTCACGGCCTTCCTCAGGAAGAGGTCGTCCCCGGACAGGTGGTAGGCGCTCAGAAGGCCGCCCAGGATCCGGATCGTGCTCTCGAACAGGTTGACGTCCACGTCTTTCTGAAACCGGAGCTTCTTAGACACCCACTTGCGGGCTTCTTCAAACTCTGCGACGGGAGACGGGGTGGGAGCGGCAGTAGGTTACAGGTCCCGGCGCCCCCGTGACCGCTCGCTGGCTCTGGGGCCACGCGCGTCCTCGTGTCTCTCTCTCCCGAGGGGCCTCGCCATCACTTCCCGCGGCAAGGGGACACACCGCGGAGCCCCCTGCACCCGGAGGACGGGCAGCCAGCGTGCCGTCGTGAGCACCGACGCTGACGGGTAACGGCCACGGCACAAAGGGCCACGTGAGTAACTCAGGGGGAGCCTCTGGCCTCTACGGAACACCGGAAACGGACTCCGAGAGACCGATTCGGAAGTACCCAAAGACCCGTAGCCTCAGCCACACCCCATCCACGTGGCCTGAGAAGGGTGTGATGGAGAGACCTGGGACGCCGACGGCCTTGTCAGATCACGTGCCGCCTCCCACCAGGGAGCCCCTTTCCGGCTAGCACGGGCTGGAACTGCCCCCGGACGCCAGCCCAGGCCTTCGGCCGGGAGCCGAGGGGGCGACTGCCCTGAGCGTCCCCGGGACGCCTGCCATCAGGGGACAAAGCGACTGCCTGCCACCCAGGGGAAGGGAGAGCTCCTCAGACGGAAACAGTGGCGTCTACACCCTCCAGGGCACGGCTCGCTCACTCGCGCGCCCAAGCGTTCCACCGGGGGAACTTGGCCGCGTGCTCGGGGACGAGCAGGGTACCTTTTTTCAGACCCAAAATCCACATGGTGTCCAGGGCGTCAATCAGCGTGAGTCCCAGGCCAAACCACTCGCTGAAGGACCTGGACACGGGTTTCAGCTCGTCGTGGCCCCAGGCGAACTTGCGGTAGCCGGTCCACGCGTGGCGGAAGGCGTCTATCACGGCCCTCTGACGCTCGTTCGGGGAGGCTGGGAGGAAGACGGCGGGTCGTGGGGACCGGAACCGCCCAGGGTTCAGACACCGCCCCTCTGCAGCCCCAAGCCGCGGGGCGCTCAGTGGGGTGGGGGGACACCGTCCGGGGCCGCAGGTCGGCAGCGGACGACCCCGAAGGTCGGGGCGCGGCGCCGCCGGGCTCGGAGCCGCACGGCTGGACGCGGCTGCCAAGGTGGCGAGGCCTCCAGGGTCCACACGCGACGGCTCGGCCTCTCATCCGCCTGGCCTGCGCCCGTCCGCCTCCACCAGACGCCCGGCGGGCACGACCCTCTGGAGCTGCGGGGGACGCGCAGCGGGCGGAGGTGTTTGAGGCAGCAGACCGGTGCCTGCCGCTCCGCCACGGCAGCCGCGCTGTGCATTCCGGCCGGGGGAGCATCAGACGTGGCGGGCGGGCGGGCGGGCGGGGGGGCCCCGGTGACCTCCACGAGAGCGCCTCATCTCACAGGTGCCCACGTCGTGCGTGCCTCAGCAGCCATGGGTGTTTTCGGGGAGGGAACAGCGTGTGGCAGACACACCCAAGGCCGCCCCGGGGCCCTTCCAGGGTGGCCTCGACGCCGACCGAGAAGGTTTCTCCCCTCCACACGTCGGAGGACCAGGCACGCGTTACAGGGCCACCAGGCGGACAGAAACGTGGGCGTCGGCGGCTTCGCGACACGTGTCCTCTCGGTGTGGCCCGAGGCCCAGTCGTGTTGGCATCTGCGGCTTTGACATCGGTCCTCAGAGCCCCGCGACCGCTCTGCCTCCCCCCACACGCCCGGGCCGCCCGTCCCGGCTCTGGGCTCCTTCTTCCTCCTTCCCTCAGTGGCAACAGCGACAGGACTGGAGGGTCACAGCCTGGGCCCCAGGCTCAGCTGACCCGGCGCGAGCCCCCGCTCCGGGAGGCAAATGGCCGTGGCCGCTGCCGGCCTAACCTCGGTTCTCCCGTCCGTGGAACGGGCCTACGACAGACCGATGACCTCAAAGGCCGCCACGAGAACCAAAGCAGACAGGCCGCACGGAGCGTACAAAGCGCCAGTGCCCCGAGGGCCCTCCACTACAGGTGCCAGAACGCAGGACCCCAGGACCCCACCGAGCCGGGGCCGTGTCTCCACTCTCCCCAGGCCCCGCGCTGGCACGGACGCGGGCAGTTCCCGCACAGGCGGCCTGTGGCTGCCGCGATGGGCCTGGGACCGCGGGCCGCCGTGGAGCCCCATGCCCTCCCCAAGGCTCTACAGAGAGCTGGGGCCCGCCCGGGTGCCCAGCTGGGTGTCCACGCGCCCTCTCCGTCACCATGTCCGCGTGAGGCCCGACGGGGCGCAGGCGGGGCCTTACCTGGTTGGTTCTGAATCCCGGCGGCCTGTGAGGAAGGCTTGGCGGGGGGGCCCTCTGCCTTTCTCGAAGGGGGTTCGGTGCCCTGCTCCGGCTCGATCACTGCACCCCTCCAGCTTCAGGGAGAGGAGGAAGAGGAGTCAGCCGGCTTGAGGGCAGAGACGCAAACGCCCGCGGTCACAGCCTGGCTGGGCCCGTGGCGGCCCTCCGCTCCATGCGGCACGACGCGGAGAAGGCAGGGCCCCGCCCCCACCAGGGTCCCGCTCTCTCCACTGTCTGCTCTGAGAGGAGAAGCCGCTTCAGACAGCGCGCCGATCCTATCCCTTTGTTTTTCAGGAAACGTCAAGCGGACCGGCCTCTGCGCAGCTAGCGACCCGTGCTGCCTCGTCTCTGACGCTCCCTGTACCTGACCACCGTTCTCTGTGTGCTCTCTTCCTGACGAGCGTCGCCCACCACCTCGTCCCTCCGCCTCGTGTCATCCTGTCTCCGGTCCTTGGAGTCTTTGTCGGGGGCTCTAATCTGCAGGTTGGGCGGTCCCCGTCGGAAATGCCTCTGAGGCTTCTAGATCGAAACAAGAGCCACTCGTGAAAACAGTTCGATGGCCCAGGAGCTGCCACTCCGTTTCCACCTGGGATGCTCTCCCTATCAGACCCAACCCCACGGACCGCGTGGAATGGCTGGTGGCGCACGGCCCCCGGAGGAGGGGCCTTCCCGCTCCCACGGCAACATGCAGATTTGGCCAGAAGATCCTTTCTCACGATCTCTGGGCCCTGACCAACCGGGACGGAGACTGTGCCAACGGGCTGGCGCAGCCCTGGGCAGTGAGTTAGCATCCTGGCCCGGGAGGGTGTCAGGCCGTCACAGACCCTAAAGGTAGCAATAAAGGGTCAGAGCCACGTCCCCGTGGGTGGAGGCGCAAAGAACACTGTCCCGGGCCTGTGCCCCAGGACTCCCACCCTTTGTGCTCAGAACCGGGTGGCCAGGGCACCGGGTCCAGGGACGGAGCGCAGGGGCCCAGGCGTAGCCCGTCGTCAGCAGAGGGCAGGAGGAGGCCCCTCCTCCGCAGGACACAGCAAGGAGGCCGACTCAGGGATCGAACACATCTCTGCCGCTCAGTACCCACAGGACCCGTGAAGAGGTCCTCGTTGGAAAGACGCCAGTGCCACGGAGCCGGGACCCCCGTGGCCAAGAGAATGGGATCTGGCCGCACACAAAGCACCGGGGCCGACCCAGGCCTGGGGCACAAGTGCCGGAGTCCGAGCAGCAGCAAAGGTCCCAGCGGCCCCGCCACAAGGGGCCCCGCGCCCCGAGGCCCGGACCCGGGGAGCCGTGCACGCCGACCCCGGCCGCCACCACAGACGGGATCACGGGCCTCCCGAGCAACGGAAGCGTGCCTTTCGGCGGGCAACCGTGCAGGCGGGCTCTGCTCCCGTCGCCGTCACGAGAGCCCAGGTGCACGAGAGCGGCCAAGAGGAGCGAGAGACGTGCGTGTCGGCTCCACGAGGGAGGACGTGAGCTGTTTGACACACAGCCTCCGAGTAAGGCGGTTTGCAGAGAGACCTCCTGGCCGCTCCCCGTGGGGCCCGACCCCAGCCCCCTTCCCCGCCCACGCCCTCTGAAACTGCAGCTCCCTGAACGAGCCCAGCTCCCCCTGCCTCGGGCAGCGTCACTGGACTCGAGCCCTGCTCTCCCGACTCTACCCAGGGCCAGCGGCTGCCCAGTCTCCCACCGCAGTTCAGCGTCCCGTCCCCAGCCTCGTCCCCGGAGGCGACTGCTGTTCTCCTCCCGGGATGGACACCACGGGCCACCGGCCTGCTCCCGCCGGCCTGCCGCTCCTCCAGACAAGGGGCGGGTCTGTTTCGCTCGCCAGCAGGTAGCCAAGGGGAAGGAAGGAAAGAATATCCCTCCTCCTCGCCCCAAGCGTCATCCTACCGGCTCAGGACAAGGGGCGCAGGGCGCGAACATCAGACAAACAACAAGGGAAAGAACTGCTTCCCCCGTCCGTGTGGAACATCACGCGCGGTTCTGAAACGCCCGTGGGACCGACCCCGGTCGCAACCCCACGTGCAGTTCACCGAACACACCTGGGGTAAAAGCCCCGGCGAGTTTTCTGGATTAGCATCTGCCTTCTGAGGAGCCGGCAAGACGGGCGGATCTGCTGGTCTCACCTTCCGCTCTTCTGCTGACCCGCCGTCCACGGCTAAACGAGAGAACGGATTTTATCCCAAACGTGCCGCGCAGCCCCAAGGAGAGCCCGAGCGAGCGCGTGGAGGAACACGTCCGGGCGGGCGCTCCTCACCACGAGAGGACACCGTGAGACCTGGGGAAGGTCCTTTAAGCCAACTCAAGAACGGCCAAGGGTAACCAAACCTTCCTCAAAGCACTTGGCAGCTTCTGTCCTGCAGCCCAGCCCACACGGACCTCCCCTCAGCGGCTTCCCTCCCAGGAAGCGCGGACGCTGGCCTAGGTGCAGCTGCCTCCAGCCGCCTGCAGCAGCTCCTGAGCTTTCCTCCCCCACAGGGGTTCCCTACGCCCTCACCCAGACTGCCCGGGCCGCTCGGAACACACGGTAACACGTGTGAGGAAGTTCAGGGAGCGTGTCTGGACGGGGCACGCGACCTCAGGACCCGAACGTCTCCGTGAGGCACAGAGAACGGAGAGGCCGGCCCTTACACCGGACACCCAGGAAGCAGGCGGGCAACATCACATTAACTCGAGCCACGTTCCAGCAGGGTGGCGAAACACACTCTCGGCTCCTTTTCGCCGGCGCTTCTCGCCAATTCGCAGACGCTCCAGGCGCTGAAGGCGCACGGCCAGACCGCTTCTGCCCAGCCACCCGCAGTCAGTGACGCACACGCATGGGGTTGAGGCGCACGCGCAGCCGGTACCTCTCCACTGGTCAGCCACGCTGATGTAGGACAGGAGCCCGCAGAGCACGAGAAACGTGAGGAAGAAAAGGATCACGTTGCGCTGTAATCTCGACAGCTGCTTCCATTTCTACGGGACGGAAAACAACACAGCTGGGACCCGTGCGACCGCTGCAAATTCGGGGAGGACAGTGGGTAACTCCCAAGGTCCGGTTTCTGAACCGGGGGAAGCGCCCCGGCGGCAGAGACTGACGAGCCGCGGGGATATTCCAGACGGCATAGGGGAACGGAAATAAACAACAGACGCAGAAGCCATACGTGTCCTATCGCAGGCGCAGTGAGGAAAGGCTCGCGCGACGCGCGTGTTCCGTCTCAGGCAGCCGGCGGGACCCCGCATCTGCCCCGATGTGGGGGTGTCGATGCCCTGCAGCCCGAGACCGCGGGGCTCCTGACCCACCGCACCGAGGGGCAGCCTACAGCTTTCCCCCTCCCCGACCCCGCCCCGCCGAGCGCGGGCTGGAAAGACGGCCTGCGGCCGGCGACCACCGCTCCCCGGGCCCGGACGAGCGCCTGCGCTCCAGACAGGGGACGGCGGGCGGGCCGCGGGACCCCGGCCCGGCGCCGACCCTCACCCTCCAGCACGAGCGCCGCCGCCAGCTTTTGCTGCCGTCGTAGCTCTGGCCAAGGCTCAGCGTCACCGAGATGAAGTCCCGATGTGGCGCCGGCGGCGGCGGCGGATACATGACAGCGGTGGCGGCGGCCCGGGCGACCCCGCCCACTGGCGGCGTCAGGAGGCCGGGCTCTGAGAGGCGCCGGGGGCTTCGCTGGTCCGACACCCGCGGGCAGCCATCGCAGCGCCGTCCACGCCCCGCCCATCGCGCGCGCGGCCAATGCGCCTGCGCCGCGCCCTCCTATTCCCCACCGCGCCTGCGCCCGCCCTCGTGGCCCCCCTGCGTGCGTGTTTACGTCCCGCCGCGTCGGCGCACGGCCGCACCTGCGCCGTGAGGCGCTTGCCCGCCGGCGCAGAGCCTGGGACTCGGCTGGGCGCCGCGTCCCCGGGACCGGCCGGCTCCGTGGTGTTGGCAGGACGTCCGGCGCCCCGCGCCCCCGCTCCGCGGCTCGACTCCCGGCCCCGGGCGGACTTCCCGGCCCAGAGCTAGTGGGGGCCGCAGCTCAGCGAGAGGACAGCGCGTCCGGTGCGAGCCCGAGTCGAGGCGGGGCGGCTGTCGGTGTCCGCTCTTTGGAGCCGATGGGCTTGGGGGCGCGCGGACGACCGCCGCGGCGAGTTGTGCGCGCGTTTCCCCTCAGTAGACACGCGGCAGGGCGGAGCGAGCCCCGCAGCGCCGAGGGCCGTCCCCGCTCCTTGCCGGCCCCCTCGGGTGAGCCCGCCGCCTCCCGCAGTCCCGGCCGCCGCACTTAGGGGTGTGTGCGCCTCCCTGGCTTGTCTGAAGCTGCCCCAGAAAGCGTCTCCTGCTCTCCGTCCCCCACCCCTTCCCTAGCGGGGGTCATCCCCGAGGCCCCTGCGGGTCTTTTCCCCACACAGGGCTCTGCCGGTAGTGCCAGCGGTGCCCTCGTGCGTCCGTCCCTGCACATGCCGACAGCAGGGAGAAGGTGGTATCTGGAGGGTGGATCACCGGCTCTCCAGCTGAGGGCGCGGGAGCCCACCCCAGGAGATCTAGCCGGGGTGTGGTGGGGTGGTTCTGCCCCCCCCCCCCGCAGGGTGTCAGACTCACTAGGTGGTCCCTGGCCTCCCTGAGACCCTGGCGAAGAGCTGGGTGGGAGCTCGAGGGGACTCCTGGGCCGCCCAGAGCAGGTGCGGGCTCAGCGTGTGGACTCTTGCTCTCTTGGATGCACGGAGCTGGGAACCCCTGGTTGCCGTTCCCAGCACCCGTGCCGGTCAGAAACTGCGCTGGCCAGGCCAGGGATCAATCAGGGCATCTTGCGTTTATTGGGAATCCGCCACGTTCTGTGGGAAATCAAAGAGTTTGGCAGCCTCTCAGACGTCCGTGGCTTCCTCATCGGTCGTCTGGGGAGGGACAGTTTTGTGCTGAGGGGCCCGTCCTGCCTCTTGAGTGCAGTGTGCACAGCAGCGCGCACCTGTGAGCAGTGACCTAGGGCTCCACCCGTGTTCCTGGTTTGGGGACGTGCTTCAATCCTGTGGAAAAGCCTTTCCGAAGGCTCTCGTGCCCCCGGATCTCTGGGCCGCGTTTGAAACTTTGCGCGCGGCTGTAATTCTTTTACAGTAAACGGGGTCTTTAAAAACAGGCCGTTTCGGTAGCTTCCCCAGCTGGTGTAGGAAAGAGGCTGCACGGTCGTTGGGCTGTGGCAGTGAGGAGCAGCAGCTGTGGGCAGGACCCCGGACCTGGGCCCCCGCCTTGGCTGGCCCTCCTCTGTCCCAGGCCCTCTGCTTGCCAGCGGAGCAGCTGGGAGAGGCGTCGTAAGGCACGCGGTTCGTTCTGAGGTCTGCGAGGGACTGGCACAGCGCGGGTGGGAGCAGAGTCCCCCTCTGGGCTTTGGGCCTGGCCCCGACCCCGCCGCCACGCCCAGGTCCGGGTGCGGGGACACACGTCCACCCTCCGCTGGTCCACTACAAGCCACTGGAGGAGTCAGCGGCCTCTGAACCCACCGCCCTGGTGACATCCTCGCCCTGGGGAAACCGGCTTCCGTGGGGGTGTCGCCGCAGTGTGAGGGTGTGGGAGCAGGCGGCCTGGCGGAGCGGCAGGCTGCATTCCAGGCCGCCCTTCGCGTCAGCGGGCGGGGAGGTGCCCCGTGCTGCTTTCCGGAGGGGAGAGCAGCAGGCACTGGGGCCCGGAGCAGCAGGGCTAGGGGCCGGGGCCAGCGGGTCTTCCCCAGCCTCGGTGGGGCCGCAGGGGTGCGGCGTGGGGACCGTGGCCCCGTACGTGGCGTCTGTGTCTCCCTCCAGAGAGCGCGGGAGGTCCGTGAGCACCAAGATCTGTCAGAAGCTACTGGCAAGCTGGTTGGGGGACGGTGCTCCCCGCCTGCTTATATTTCAGACCAGTCAGCCACCACGTGCGGCCACTGGAATTGGCCCCACTGGTTGTTCGGGAAAAGACCTAAAATTCAGCAGCCTGAACCAACCGTAGCCCTGGCCGAGGAGCCAAGGCCTCCAAGGGAGATTGAGAGAATTCAGTTTTAGGTGTGCAGGCTGTGCGTGGGGGGTGGGTGGGGGTAGGTGGTGGGCACTGGGGGGCTGGAGGGTTAGGCCGCGAGGACCACAAGGAGCGGGGCACGGGACAAGGACAGGACATGGGGATGGGGGCACGGGGACAGGGACACAGGGATGTGGGGATCGGGACAGGGACTGTGCAATGATTGTGGTGTGGCATTCGGTGACCATGGGGTGACCACACCCCTGGGGTGGTATGACATGATCAACAGTCATTGTCACCATGCTGGTTGCCACAGTGACAGTCCTGGGACAGTGTGTGGGGCAGCTAACTGGCTGCTCCCCAATCAGCCTGGCTTGGGGCCCCGGGTTCTCAGGCTGCAGCCAGAGCGCGGGACCCCAGCCTTGGCCTGTCCCAGTGCTAGACAGGCCGGACCTGGGCAGAGACTGGGGTGGTGCTGGCCAGGAACAGTCTTGGCACGGGGACAGGTGGCTCACCTTCCCTTTGTGGCCTTGGGCAGGGGGTGGCTCTGCTGATCTGGCCCCTCACGCATGCCCAGGACTGGATGCCAAGGGAGAGGTGGCCCCCCTGGTGTCTGGGCACTGGGTACCTGCCGCAGCCCCTGGCACTGAGGGGCCGGTGGAGGGAATAGCCTGAGGGGCTGGGGTCACAGTCCCAGCTCCCAGCAGGGGCCTGGTGCCCCCATTCTCTTCTCCTGTCGACAGCTGGAAGCCTGGAGTCCATCATCCTTCCAGAAGCTCTAGGAGTTCCGAAGTGTCCTGACCATTCCTGTCATGAGTGCTGGGGAGCCATGTCTGTCTCTGCTGCGCCTGGTGCTGTTTTCAAGGACACTGGCTTCCCTACTCTTTGCATGGAGGCCTTCCTCATTACAGCCTGTGTGACTCTCCCACGGGGGCCACAAACTCCATGTGGCGTCTTTTCTCACCACCTCCAGGTCGACTAGTCGTGTGGACCCCACTCAGAGCTGCTGGCCCTCACATCCCCAATTCGTGTGTGTGTGTGTGTGTGTGTGTGTGTGTGTGTGTGTGTAGTTTTCCATCCCATCCAACCTCCCAGGTCCCCTGAGCCTCCTTCCCTGTTCTTGCTTGCTTTTTGTTGTGACAATGGTGACCTCTCCACCTCAAGTTTCCTGGCAAGGTCCAGCCACGTCTTAAAGGTCATGGTGAAGGCTCTAATCTGGCCTCTCAGGAGAAAGTTCCCAAATACAGCATCTTCCGTGTCAGGGGACGTTGTAACCCCTCATCAGAGGCTCCAGCATCCACTCCCACAGCCTGGCCCCAGCTCCCCTAATGTCAGCCGGAAGGATCCTGAGGTTCCTCGGGTGGGATCCTTTTCCCCCGGGTGCAAAGCTGGCTGGCCAGGTTCTGCTGGACTCTGCCCAGCAAAGGCCTCATGGTGGGGAGGGGAGATTGCTCAGGTATGATCTCGGGAGGAAGCTAAGTGTCTGCCTTTTCTTCCTCGGGGCGGGTGGGGACCGTGTCTGCAGGCTCAGAAAGGTTAGGAGAGTCTGTGTCAAAGCTTTTGGGGCATTTCCACCCCAAGTGTGCAGCCCCAGGCTCCCAGCTAGGCTTCTGACCCTGGCTCATTGGGCCTGCCTTGGCTGCAGCCGTCCTTGAGATCCAGCTGTCCTGAGTGTGAAGGCTTGGGCTCTTTCCAGCACCCTTGAAGGGGATGAGAACTTCTCTACTAGTGACCGGAGGCCCCACCTGGCATTCAGTGGCTGTCCCCCAGCACCCAGGTGTTCATTGTCTTCCTGTCAAACAGGAAAGGGCTTAGCGCCAGCCATCTGGGTGCCCCATCTCTACACAATCGTTGGCGGCTGGACAGACGCCTCAGACCAGGGGCTGTCAGCTCCACTGCCCATCAGCGCAAGAGTCGCTGCCAGCGGGGTGGGCCTGACTCAGACTGCCAGGCCCATCTTACTGCCCACCTTCTCAGACCAGTCCGGGAACAGCTGTGCCAGCTGGAGTTCTCTGGAAGCAGACGCTGAGGTGGAGTTTGGGACGCAGGACAGCTGTCGGGGTTCAACACTGGATAGGGCAGGGGAGGGGGCGCTCAGCTGGCAGTGACAACCTGCCAGGCCTCGGTCAGCCTTTTGGACCTTCATCCGGCTCATCACCGGTGTCCGGGAGGGTGTGGCTTTGTGTGATGTGACTCTCTTCAGGCAAGGCGGGCCCCAAAGGGGCTGACGGCTAAGGCTGCCTGTTGACCACACTCCCCGAGGCTGGGCAGCAAGCCTTTCCTGGCAGTGAATCTCCGTTTCCACCACGTCCCTTCACCCTGCATTTAGGGACTGCCCAGCCTAAGGCCTCTCCGCCTGCTGCCAAGATCTGCAGCCTTTAGAGTTGGGGGAGGGACTGGTGGGTAAACAACAAAAAGCTGCACAGCAGCCTCCTGGAAAAGCCTCAGCCACCTTTTCTGAACCAGGAGCATTCAACCATGGCTGATTCAGGGCTGAAGGAAACCAGCTGCTGGAAGAGAGAGATCCACATTAGCAAGGAGAACAGTGCCCCTGAAAGCAGAATCCAGGATCAATGGGGTTTAAACACCGTGACAGATTCTAGGAGGCATCGCATCTATTAAATAAGAATCGTTTTGGGGCGCCTGGGTGGCGCAGTCGGTTAAGCGTCCGGCTTCAGCCAGGTCACCATCTCGCGGTCGGCGAGTTTGAGCCCCGCGTCGGGCTCTGGGCTGATGGCTCAGAGCCTGGATCCTGTTTCTGATTCTGTGTCTCCCTCTCTCTCTGCCCCTCCCCCGTTCATGCTCTGTCTCTCTCTGTCCCAAAAATAAATAAAGGTTGAAAAAAAAAATTTAAAAAAAAAAATAAGAATTGTTTACCATAAAAGAAAACGAACACGAGAAATTAAAAACATAGGGGCGCCTGGGTGGCTTTGCCTGTTGAGCGTCCGACTTTGGCTCAGGTCATGATCTCACAGTTTATGGGTTTGGGCCCCGTGTCGGGCTCTGTGCTAACAGCTCAGAGCCAGGAGCCTGCTTCGGATTCTGTGTCTCCCTCTCTCTTTGCCCCTCCGCTGCTCGCGCTCTGTCTCTGTCTCTCAAAAATAAGTAAACAGCAAGAAAAATTTTTAAAAATATTGCTGCTGAAAAAATCCTCCATAACTATTCTGGAAGACAGCATAGTGGAAATCTGCTAGAATATGAAATAAAACCCTAAAAGGGGTGTGGTGGTAGCAAAGAGATACCATGAAAGAAAAGATTAGAGGTCGGCCCCAGTGCTGCTCAGATCTTTTTGTGCAGACAAACCACATGCAGATCTCTTTTTAAAAGTAGGCTTCAGGCTCAGCACGGAGCCCGTAACCAACTAAGCCGCCCAGATGCCCCCTGCAGGTCTTAAAATGCATATTGTGGCTCTGGGGTTCTGGGGTAAAGCCTGAGGCTCTGAATCTCCTAAGTCTTACCAGGGGATGCTGCTGCTACAGCTGGTCCAACAGACTATACTTAGAATCCCTCTGGGTTAATTAGGCAAGGAGAACAAGAGGGAAATAGAACGGAGAAAATTGTCGGAGCCTAATAAGAAATTTGGTAGCTGAAAACCTTCCCGTTTCAAGACAGGATGGATGAACAAAACCCAGTGCTAGACACACCCTTGTGAAGTTTTAGACTTCCAAGGATCAGTGAAGGTCTCAGAATAATTCAGAGAGAAAAAGCAGGCCAGCCATAGCCATCATTACTCTGATCCCAGAAAGGAAAGGCACACCTTCAAAATTCTGAGGGTGGTGGTGAACTTTTTGTCTCTAGTAACATTGTTTTGTCTTAAAGTCAATTTCCTCTGATATGAGTATAAACACTCCAGTTCACTTATGGTTGTTTTGATAGTATATCATTGTCCAGTATAACAATTAAACATGTATGCGCCTAACAACAGAGCTCTAAAAATACATGAAGTAAAAACTTACAGAAGCGAAGAGAAAAATAAATAATTCAAAAATAGTATTTAATATTCCACTCTCAATAATGGGCAGAACAATGTATCAGCAGAATACCGGCAAGAGTTAGGAAGACTTGAACGATGCTAGCAACCACTTTGACCTAACTGGCATCTATACAACACTCTACCCAACAGCAGCAGGTTATATGTTCTTCTCAAATGTATATGGAACATTTTCCAGCACAGAACATGTGCTAGTCCATGAAACAAATCTAGGTAAGTTTAAAATGTCTGAAGTTGAGGGGTTTCTGGGTGGCTCTGTCAGTTAAGCATCCGACTTCGTCTCAGGTCATCATCTCACAGTTTGTGGGTTCGAGCCCTGCATTGGGCTCTACACTCACAGTGCGGAGCCTGCTTGGGATTCTCTCTCTCTCTCTCTCTGCCCGTCTCCCACTCACTCGCGTGCTCCCTCTCAAATAAACACACTTTATTTTTTTTTAATTTTTTTTAATGTTTATTTATTTTTGAGACAGAGAGAGACACAGCATGAACGGGGGAGGGGCAGAGAGAGAGGGAGACACAGAATCGGAAGCAGGCTCCAGGCTCTGAGCCATCAGCCCAGAGCCCGACGCGGGGCTCGAACTCACGGACTGTGAGATCGTGACCTGAGCTGAAGTCGTCCGCTTAACCGACTGAGCCACCCAGACGCCCCAAATAAATACACTTTAAACGAAAAACAAAGCTGAGGGGAAAAGGAGCAAACTAAATCCAAAGCAAGGAGAAGAAAAGAGTAAAAGTTGAAGACGTCAGTGAAACAAATCAGAAAAATAACAGAGAATCAGTGAAACAGAAAGTTGTTTCTTTGGGAAGGTCGACAAAATCGACATTTAGACCAATGAAGAAAAAATAATATCAGGAAAAGAAGAGAGCCTGGCTGACTGGAGTGGGCGACTCCTGATCTTGGGGTCGAGTTTGAGCCCTGCATTGGGTGTGGAGATTACGTGAAAATAAATTTTTTACAAAAGGGAAAAAAAAAAGGAATAGAGGAGGGGACAGAAATCGAAAGGGTTAAAGGGCATACCGTGAACAACTTTATGTCAATAAATCAGTTTAGATGAAATGGATATATTCCTAAAAACATATAAATTCCCAAAACTGATGCAGGAAGAAAAAGAAAATATGAATATGCCTACAAGGAAATTGGAACCGTGATTTTAAAACCTTCCTCCCTTCTCCCTCCCCAACAAAAGGCCAGGATTTTGCTGGTGAATTCTACCAAAAACTTGAAGAATTAACACCAATCCTTCATGAACTCTTGCAGAAAATAGAAAAGGAGGAAACATGGTCCAACTGATTCCACAAGGCCAGCGTTAACCTGATATCAGAACCAGAACCAGACGGAGACATCATAAGGCACTACAGACCAATATCCACTAGTAACATAAATGCAAAAATTATCTACAAAACATTAGCAAACAATGTGTCAACACATAAAAAGTATAACATAACCAAGGAGGATTTATGTCCAGGATGTAAGGCTGATTTGACATTCCCAAATTAGTGTTCTACACCATATTAATAAAATAAGTCACAAAAAGTACATGCAGAAAAAGCATTTGACAAAATCCAACATCCATTCCTGATAAATACTCTCAACAGACTGGGGCTAGGAGAGCACTTCCTCAACCCAGTAAGGGTACCTGCCAAATCCTGCAGCTGACATTGTCCTTATTGGTGAAAGACTGAATGCTTCCCCTGTGAGATCAGGAACAAGGCAGACACTTCAGTTTGTCATGGATGGAGGGTCTACCCAGCTCACTCGGGCAAGAAAAGAAACAAGAGACACCCGGACTGGAGAGGAAGAAGGAAACCATCTACTGAGAGACAACATGACCCTGTTTGGAAATGCTAAGCGCTCGACAAACAAAAAAACCTACTAGGATGAATGAGTCTGGAAAGCCCCATACTCAAAAGTCAATTTTATTTCTACATATCAGCAATGAATAGACCAGAAAGAAAATGAAGAACACAATTCCATTCATAATTACATCAGAGAGAATAAAGTACTTAGGAAGAAATTTAACAAAATAACAGCATGGGAGTGCAAGCTGGACACAGTCTGGAGGTTCCTCAAAAAACTAAAAATAGAACTACCCGACAACCCAGCAATTGCACCACTAGGCATTTATCCACGGGATACAGGTGTGCTGTTTCGAAGGGACACATGCACCCCCATGTTTATAGCAGCACTATCGACAACAGCCAAAGTATGGAAAGAGCCCACATGTCCATCAATGGATGAATGGATAAAGATGTGGCATATATATACAATGGACTATTACTCGGCAACCAAAACGAATGAAATCTTGCCATTTGCAACTATGTGAATGGAACTGGAGGGTATTATGTTAAGTGAAATTAGTCAGTCAGAGAAAGACAAAAATCATATGACTTCACACATATGAGGACTTTCAGAGACAAAACAGATGAACGTAAGGGAAGGGAAACAAAAATAATGTAAAAACAGGGAGGGGGACCAAACAGAAGAGACTCATAAATATGGAGAACAAACAGAGGGTTGCTGGAGGGGTTGGGGGAGGGGGGATGGGCTAAATGGGGGAGGGGCACTAAGGAATCTACTCCTGAAATCATTGCTGCACCACATGCTAACTAATTTGGATGTAAATTAAGAAAATAAAAAAATTAAATTAAAAAAAAATAACAGCAACACCCGTCTGTTAAAACCTACGAAGTGTTGCCGAAAGTAAAGATGGTCTAAATAAATGGACCAAAGAGACTCGGTGCTGGGAAGCTAGCAGTCCTGCACAGACTGGTCTATAAAGTCAGCGCGATCTCTGTCAGATTGGTTTCTTAGCGGAAACCAGAGTGTGGGAACAGGGGTGGGAGCGATCTCGTGGTGGAGGCAGGTAGCGGAACCATGTGGATAAAGCGAGTGGAAATCAGCACGAGAGCAAGCCAGACGGCATCGCTGGTGTCTGTGGCTGTCCTCTGTGGGAGTCCTGGGGCATCCCCAGATCAGGGGACAGAGAGCCCGACGCCAGTCCATGTCGACAAGCGGCCAGGCCTACTGACGGCCCGCCGCATTTCCCCAGTCCTAATTCGGAGGCAGGCCCTCACGGCAGGTGGACATCAGACGAAGGCCCGTCCTCTGCCCCCTGGGCTGGCCATGGGCAAGGTGTCTGCCTAGCTTCTGCACACCCCTCCCTGCCCGCCAGCCTCCTCCTCTCAAACTGCTTTCCTCTTGGCAGAATGTGTCCACCAGCGGCTCTTGGGCCCCAATTCTCAGGGATTCGCCTCCAGGGAGGATGTAGAGATGGGTTCTTGTGCCAGTTTCTGATCTGGCCAAAATCCTACGGAAGAACCCTGAGCGGTCCGCTTGGGTCTTGGGCCAACCCCTCGGCCCATCGACTGAGGCTCGAAGGAGGGCTGTGCGGTGACTGACAGCCGCGCGCGGGGAGGTGCCCGGAGTGGGGGAGGGGAGGCGCAGCTCCCTCCATAGGGCCTGCTGGGCCTCAAGCATCTCCCCTGGGGGAGGCCTGGGACAGACCCAGGCCTCCCTCTCCGCCCAGGCCAGTGGAAACACCCAGGCCCCTGAGTCCTCCCCACAGAATTTGATGAGGAGGATTCAGAGGCGCCAAAGTCCGGGCGGATTCTTTCGTCACAGTGGGAGCAATGCGAGGTCCAGGCCTTCTATGGCTGCACCACCAACCCCCTTGGAAAGAAAGGGGAGGGCAGATCTCAGGAGGGACTCACTCATGGGAGGTCTGGTGAGCGGGCATAGCCTCCACCCCATCCCTGGATGTTTGGAATCTGTGCAAGAGGCTTGAGACAAAAGCTTCAGCGTTGGCAGCCCAGGGGAGGTGGCGATCTGCCGGTAAACTCACGCTCTAAAGGGAAAACATCAGCGCCGATCTGCAAGGTCTGACAATTTCCCTGACATAACTGTTTCCACCACAGCCAACTTGAAGCTCCCAGCTGCGTGAAAACTAGCTGGCAGATTTCTGTGTATTTAGAAACCGCCCCTCCAGGGCTGATGGGAGAGGCCCCAGCACCCGACTGGCAGATGGGGGTAGACGGAAGGGGCCGGGCTTTCTGGCTGCAGCCCCCTGCTGAATTCTTTCCTCCCTCAAGCATCCTGGAGCTGCCTGGGCCACACCGGAGCTGGCTGCCAGCCCCCCATGCAACCACACAGCCTCCAAGCTCTGATCTGCCACAGGCCACAGAAGTTTGGACACTTACCACAGACCCTGTGGAGGTGGGGCTAGCTCTGGGCCCCCAAGCATCCTCAGTATATCTTTCTGTGAGCCTGCTGTGTCCTTCCACTGTGGACCTCAGTCTTGGAACAGAGAGAGGTGTGGGCCTGCAGCAGGCTGTGGGAGGTTGGCCCCCCTGAGCAATGATTCCCTGGCATTGAGAGAGAAGGGGGCGGAGACAGGGAGCATGCCAGGAGCCGAGCCCCTGCCTCTCAGAGCCAGAGATGTCCCTCGGTGTCCGTGTTTGGCTCTGGAGGGGTGGGGGGCAGCGTCAGCCTAGTGCCGAGGACTGCAGGGGACAGGGAGTGAGACCCTGAGGGAACAGCATGGCTTCTCCCCTGCCTGATGCTCAGAACAGCACTTAAGTGCAGGGACCGCCCTTACATTATCCCTACTGGGGGCTTTTGCAGTTGGGTTTGCAGAATCCTCAGTTGCTATTGGAAACAATGATGTCACTGGCAGGGGGCGGAGCTTGAGCCATCCTTTGCTTTAGGGAGGTGAAGCACTCTGGGGCGGGGGGGTGGGGGGGGGGTGGGGCGCCGGAATAATTAGGATCATGAGGGCAAGAGGGACAAGGGAGGCTCTAGAAAGGGGCAGGAGGAGTGGGGGCCGGGAGTGTATTAGGAAAGGGCCTGGGGAAGAGTGGAAGCAAGGGATCTGGGATGTCTATCTTGGTACACACCTCACCAGAGCAAGTGCTTTCTGATGTCTAACCTTAGTCCCATCTGCTAAAATGCAACTCCCTCTGGCCTTGGCTTCTCCATAACTGATTTGGGTCCAGACCCCCAGACTCTCCTGGAAGATCCAGCTCTACATGGGGGCAGCCACCGTCACCCCCTTCTATTCTTACCAACTCTCTGGGGGGAACGCAAATCACATGGCCAGGCAGATGGAGTCTGTCCCCCATTTTTGAGCCTTTCGGAGAGGGGATCCTTACTGTCCCTCCCCCAGAGGCATGGCTTAGGGCATCTCCACACCCCTAGGTCTCCAGCCAGGAGAGTCTGGCAGAAATATCGTTGACTGTGGGTGAGAACTCGCGTGCGCGCGCGCGCACACACACACACACACACACACACACTGGCCGGACACATTCGGTCATGTTAAAAGACACGCAAGGCTGCACGCAGTGACACGAACCCCTCTAACCTCCCAAACTCTTCCTCCTTGCAGGTCTGAGACAGTCCAGGTCACTGTCGCGGCGACCCCTCCAAGCACACCCGCGCACACACGCATACTCGCGCACAGGCTCCCCCGCTCGCGTGCTCTGATAAATGCTCACACCAACGCAGGCGCACACTCTGGCGCGGGAGGCGCCCCTCCGTGTTGGGAAGCGGGGGCGGCGGGAGGGGTAGGAGACGTTGGCCCCACTCGCGGCTCCGCAGCTGCCGCAGTCGCCGCAGCGTCGGGACCAGCACCAGCGAAGCCCGCAGAGGAGCCGCGGCCGCGGCGTCCTCCCGGCGCGGGGCGCCTGGAGCAGCTCCGGGACGCGCTTCAGCACCGCGGACAGCGCCAGCCGCTCGAGCGGAGCGAGGCACCCACGCGCGCCCAGCACAGCGCCCGCCGGCCCGGGGCTCGGGTGCCCTCTTCCCGCCCGCAGACGCCCCAGGACTACGGCTCCGGGGGAAGACCTGGCGCCCCCAGCCCGCGAGATCGGGCGCGCGCAGGACGGCCGGGACACCCCGCTGGGGATGCGCCGAGGGCCCCGCATTCGCGCTGCCCAGAGCTAGGGCTCTGCCCGGAGCCCATGAGCACCATGCGCCTGCTGACACTCGCCCTGCTTTTCTCCTGCTCCTTTGCCCGTGCCGCCTGCGACCCCAAGATTGTCAACATCGGAGCCGTGCTGAGCACGCGAAAGCATGAGCAGATGTTCCGTGAGGCCGTGAACCAGGCCAATAAGCGGCATGGCTCCTGGAAGATTCAGCTCAACGCCACCTCGGTCACCCACAAGCCCAACGCCATCCAGATGGCCCTGTCGGTGTGCGAGGACCTCATCTCCAGCCAGGTGCCCACCCCTCCCCGCCCCCCCCCCCCCCCCCCCGCCCCCCGCCCCCCGCCAGGGCTTCCACTGCGTTGCTCTTGCCCCTCCCCCACCCCTCCCCACCATCTTCCCTCCTACTGTTCCAGTTTCATCCTAGCCTTCCCCAGCCCTCTTAAGAGACGACTCCTAAGTGAGCTGGCTCATTCTGGAGCAAGCTGGTCTCACTAGCAGCTGAACGCCACCTCCCCATCTTGCTCCCCTAAGCTGGTCACCTGCCACCCTGGTCAGTCCCCGCAAGGGTTCCAGGGCTCCAGATCCCGACCAGTGTGTGCAGACATGTGGCAAGCATTTCGTGGTTTGTTTCCTCCCTGTGTCAGTGAGGGGGCGGGCGTTCTGGGCTTATGGGCAGAGATGCTGTCCCAGCCGCAAGCACGCGCTAGGCGCGGGTCTCGAAACAGGACGGGCCCCGGGGCCATCTTTGTCTCCGCTTTTAGACCTCCTTCCCTTCCTCCTCCCCCTCCCCCCATCCGTGGGTTTGCCTGAGATGGGAAAGGGCCCAGGTGTTGAAGCAGGGTGTTCTGTGGGGTGGGAGCGGGGGCTGAGCGTGTGGGAGGTGTCAGGGCCCAGCATGGCAGCCGCCGACAGCCAGCGCTGCGGGGGAGGACATGGCTTCTGGGATTTCGCCTGTCAGAGCTGCCCGCCCCTGTGCCGTGCTGCCTGCTGAATTCCAATGAAAGCACGGGATGACTGCAATGCAGCCCTTTATGTAAGAGCCAGGAGCGACACGGGGCCAAACGAGGCTCGTCCTTGCTCGCCTGACAGGCACACCACATCTGTGGACACGCACACTCACACACGCACGCATTTACACCCAGGTTTACGCACAGAGACGCACAGACTTACGTTAGCACACACTCACGCACATCAGCATCACACAGCCAACTTCACGTACTCACACACACTTGCCCCCACACACGTGCACATCCGTGGACACGCACACTCATGTGCCACATACTGCCTGGCATACCCAGGTGTACGTGCAAACACATGTGCCCACGCACACGGGCTCAATCGTGCACACACACACAGTATACATATGGACATGTTGGGCCATAAATGTATACGCAACGCACATCCCGCACACACTCGTGGGCACTGGCATGGCCAGAGACTCATCCAGACACGGACCGGGCACTTCTGGGTGCAGACTGGTGGGACGGCCTGGGACGGATGACCAGCCCTCACAGCTCCAGCTGCAGACAGGACAGGGCTGAGCTTTGCTCAGAAATCTGCCCTCCCCCCCCCCCCCCGCATACCTCATAAGCCACCCCACGCTCCCAGCCCCGAACACGAGAGACGACTGGGTGACGCCTTTGTGGCTGGCGGCTTTGGTCACACGTCCCATCCGGGACGAGGGAGAGACATAAAGAGGTAGAGTTAGAGAGTCCAGGCAGGGCCCTTTCCGGGGGCCCCTCCTCCAACTCACAGGACACAGTCTGTTCCCTCAGAGAACAGCCAGTGCCAAGAGCAAAGGTGACAGCAGCTACCACTCACTGAGCGCGACCTATGGGCAAGCGCCACGCTGGCATGGCAGCCGTCGCCCCCACCAGATGGGTCCAGAGCCTGCCACCCCCACCCCATTTGCAGGAAAAGGGGCACCCCGTGGCTCAGAGAGTAGAAGGGAAAGTTGGGACAGAACAGGTCCTCCCCGTGAGGGTAGCGTGGAATCACCCAGACATCTGCTCCCCCCACCACCTCTCTGCCTTGCAGAGCTGAGCCACTGGCTTCAGACCTGCCCCTGGGGGCCTCGGTCTGGGCAGGAAAGCTGGGCTGCCCCCCCCAGCCCCTCCCTTCCCTTCCGTGAGGATGTGGTCAGCGCTCAAAATCAGCACTGGGTCTCCTCCAAACTAAGCGGGGCTCAGCCGGCCCCCGGAAGACACTGGCGAAAAGACGGAAGGTTCCAGGGGCCCCTTGCCTGGCTTCTCCAGAAAAGGCTCAATGTGCAGCTTTAGATGCAGCCTTCTGGAGCTCCTCCCAGTCTCTGAACTACGGGCTTTCGCACCCAGGAGGAGGGCCAGTGGGTGGCATGGGTGTGCCTGTCATCATGATGCGGGACCAGTCACTCTCCCCAGCCCACGCTGGGGGCGGTGCGTGCCACCACAAGAACAGTCCTTCACCCTCCCTGTCAGGGTCTCACCACGCACCCAGCACAGCCCCCCGCCCAGTGTGAGAGGGTGAAGGGAGGCCCCGGCAGGGGAGGTGTGGGGAGGGGCCGGTCGCCTCCCTCTGTGTTCTTGCTGCACCCTGCAGTCCGGCTCTGCCTCCGGCTCACCCCTGCGATTTGTTTCTCCTCTGAGGGTGGTTATAGGGTCCCGTCCCCTTGGCTGGGAGCGTGTCCCCTGGGGCTGTATGTGTGCACAGTCGGCGCCCCTGCCTGTCCCCACCCCCGGCCTGCTGAGTCAGCCTCTGCTGCTTCCCGGCAGCCAGCTCCAGTGCCGTGCCCACCCCGCCCTCACCCCCGACGTGCGCTGACCCTGTCCCCTGTGTCCACAGGTCTACGCCATCCTAGTTAGCCACCCACCTACCCCCAACGACCACTTCACTCCCACCCCCGTCTCCTACACAGCCGGCTTCTACCGCATCCCCGTCCTGGGGCTGACCACCCGTATGTCCATCTACTCAGACAAGGTAAGCCTGACCACTCGGTGGGGACCCAGCTGGCTCTGTTCCCGTGTTCAGACCCAGTGGCCGCCGGAGGCAGCTGCCCTGGGGAGGGGGCGGAGGCTGGGCAGGGCAGGCACCACGCAGGCCGGGCGGGGCACAGACGTGCGCGGACCAGGGGCTCCGGGCTCAAGGAGCAGCAGGGTGATGCGTGAGCTCACGCGTTCAGGCACGTACACACCAGCACAGACTCAGACTCACAGAGTCACGGGTACAAACAAACCCACACACTCGCTCGCGCCCACACGCACCAAGTTCATGTGCACACGGACACTTGTGTGCTCTGACACGCACACGCATATTACGCACGTTGACGTGCACGAGCACATCATCACACACTTGCGTTTGCACTCACGCACACACTCACAGACACTCACGCTCCAGCACACAGACCGACCATCACAGGCACCCTCACGCACTCATGCACACGCACACGCACACGCACACGCTCCCCCTGGCAGGTGTCCCACTGGCAGGGGGCAGGCACCAATAGCAAGTCCTTGGGAGCAGCAGAGGTCCCCGTGGGCCGGGAGAAGCCCTCCCCACCGCAGGGCACGGCTGAGAAGGATGTGGGCACGCGCGCAGGGTAACAGAGGAGGCGGCTCGCGGCAGGAGAGCCTGGCCTGGGGTCTGCAGGCCCAGGGCCGGGAGCAGCACCAGTCAGCAGCACGTAGAGCCCTTGTGGTCCCCAGGAGGGGTGTGGGGGAGCCATCCGGTCCTGGAGTAGCAGCTGGAAAGGCCAGGAGGCCACTGGGGTGGTTTCCCATAGAGGCGGGGAGCTTGTTCGAGCTCACACTGCTCTCCCACGGCGTCTGCTCGTGATTCCGGGAGGACTCATCGGCTGGGGGTGCCACTAGCCACCAAGAGGCTGGGAGGGCCCCACAGCCTGGCCCACATCCTCCTTCAGACCTTGGGCTTACCTGCAGACAGATCGGGAGGGGCCGGAGGAGGGGCCGTGTGGTGGGGGCTGCCCGGTCTCCCCATCCCCTCCAAGTTCGTCTTGCTGGGAGCCCACAGTCCTAGATAAAGCCGCCTAAGGCACAGGGTCATCCCAGCCAGGGCCAGGGGTGTCTGGGGAGGTCAGGGATGTGTGTGTCCCGAGGCTCTGGGAGCCCTGGCACGCAGCCGAGGCACCCAAACTGCTCAGATGCCCTTGCCCTCAGCTGCAGAGAAGTGGGGGGTCCTCTCCTGGGCCCCCCAGCCTTAGCTCTCTGGCGCCAGTCGTCCCATATGTAGGAGGGAAAGCGGCCGACAGGCCACCTCACAGGCAGGGAGGAGACACCCTCTTCCAGGGCCGAACCCTAGCGCAGACCCAGATGGTGGCCCAGCTCCCTGGCCCGGTGTGAGGTCAAACCGAATGACCGAACCTCACAAATCCAGCCTGGCCCCACTCACCATCCCGGTCCACTGCGGATCTGCGCCCAGCACTTGGACCCCGAAGGCCTGGGTCAGAGTCAGTCCGGGCCCCCGACCATAACCCCCTTGTAGCCGTGTTGTCTACAAGTGGACGAGGGACAGAGGCAGAGGGGCGTTCTCACAGCCAGGTTCCAAAACACTGCCCCTCGGGTCACAACGAGGGAGCAGGCAAAAGGCTAATCTGGACGTCTCAGAGGACCACAAGGTCACTGTGGGTCTGCGGGGTCACCAAAGGGGCGAACACAGAGGACCTAGGCCGAGGAGGGCTGCGCACATGCTGTGTCCTGCCACGCCCCTGGCTGGCTGCTAATGTTTGCACACAGAGGGGCGCCTGGGGGGCTCAGTCCGTGAGCCTCTGACTCTTGATTTCGGCTCAGGTCGTGATCTCACGGCTCATGGGTTCGAGCCCCACACTGAGCTCTGCGCTGATGGTACAGAGCCTGCTTAGGATTCCTTCTCTCCATCTCTCTCTGCCCCCCTCCCCCTGCTCACTTTCACGCGCTCTCTCCCTCTCAAAAATAAATACATAAACTTAAAAAAAAAAAAAAACTCTTCAAAAATACGCACACAGAGAAGTAAGGCAGGGTCAGCAACCAATAACCCCTGGACTTGAAGAGAAGAAATATTTAGCCCCAAATAAAGATTTCCTGACAAATACTACAGTTATGCAAATTTGGGAAGCTCCCCAAGTCAGTGGGAACTTTCTTGAGCCCAGGCTGCCTGGCAGGGGGTGGCTGGTCGCCTCAGGAACAATTCCACGGAGGCTGTTTCTGAGATTAGATGACTTGGGGGTGGGAGGGGGGAGGGAGGCAGCAGTGGGAGTAGGGTCCCCGCGTCTGGCAGGTGTCCCCCAATGGTGCGAGGGTAGGGGTAGGAGGAAGCAGGGTCTCCAGCGGCAGGAGGGCAGGCCGGCGCGGCGCCCCCCGCTGGCCGCGGGCTCAGGTCTCCGTCCCCGAGGCCCCGAGGCCCCCTCCGTGTCCCCGGGAGAGCGCCCCCCGCTGGCCGCGGGCCGAGGTCCCGTCCCCGAGGCCCCTCAGCCCCCTCCGTGTCCCCGGGAGAGCGCCCCCCGCTGGCCGCGGGCCGAGGTCCCGTCCCCGAGGCCCCTCAGCCCCCTCCGTGTCCCCGGGAGAGCGCCCCCCGCTGGCCGCGGGCCGAGGTCCCGTCCCCGAGGCCCCTCAGCCCCCTCCGTGTCCCCGCAGAGCATACACCTGAGCTTCCTTCGCACGGTGCCGCCCTACTCCCACCAGTCGAGCGTCTGGTTCGAGATGATGCGCGTCTACAGCTGGAACCACATCATCCTCCTGGTCAGCGACGACCACGAGGGCAGGGCCGCCCAGAAGCGCCTGGAGACGCTGCTGGAGGAGCGCGAGTCCAAGGTGAGGCCCGGGCCGCGGGCGGGAGGAGCAGGAGGAGCCGAGGCGCCGGAGGAGCGGGAGCAGGAGCCGGCGCGCTGCCTGCCGCTGTGTCTGTGGCCCGTGTGTGAACACCCTTTCTTTCCATCGTGCATGGTCAGCACCACTACGTCTGGCGAGCGCCCGCCCCAGCCTGTTCTCGGCTCATTTCACTCGCTTTGCCATTAGTCGAAATCTCCTTCGTGTCAGTCCCTGCGGGGCGAGGGCAGGACCACCTGGAGCTCCGCAAACACCCCACCCCGCCCCCGCCCGCGGCCGGACCCGCGCAGCCCCGCCCCCCGCCCCACCGTATACCCCCGCCCCCCCTCCCACCCCAAGTTCCCCAGCCAGGCCCCGGCTCGGCCCCTCCCACTCCCCAACCCCAGCGGCCTCAGGGCCACAGCGGCCCCGGCGCCAGGCCCCTCCCCAAAGGACCCTGTACCCTCGCTGCTGTGACGCGTTCCGCGTCCGCAGGCCTCGCCTCCCCCCCCCCCCCCGCCCCCCACGCTGCCCGCCCCCTCTCAGCTGCCCATTGTCCTCACCAAAGCTCATCCACGACATCTGCCACCCGGACCCCTCAGCCTGGGCTCTGCCCCCTTCAGGCCTCCCCCTCGGCTCCCGTCCCCACTGAGCCCCTTGCGGATCCCCTCCTCACCCCCACCCTGGGGCTGGGCTCTGGACCCCAACAAGAGACACTGGTCGACCAGCCCCAGCCTGGCGCCCACTCTGGGGCTGCAGAGAGAGCAGAGTGGCAATTTCTGGGGGTCCAGGTGACCCCCATCCCCACCCCCACTGCCAGCCTGAGGAGGCCCAGGGTCCCGCCTTCACCCAGCACAGAGCCCTGGGTGCTCAACACCCGTGCCACGGCCCCTAAGTCAGGACGAGGCCAAGCCGGGCAGAGAGGGAGGGAGGCCTAGGCTGGGGCGGGCCCTGGAGGCCAGACCAAGGGGGTGGCGGGAAACACGTTCGGCCTGTGGAGTCAGAGCTGGCTTCGACAAACTTAGCGCCAACCCCAGGCCCCTCGTAGGCCCCTGAAGGGAGTAGAGGGCCCCGGCTGGGGTGGGCGGAGCCAGAGGGCAGACTCAGAGGGTCCTGGGGGGGCCCTGCTGTGGGACACTGAGTCTGAGAGGGAGGGCTGACCACCAGCGTCGTGGGCCCCACCCCTCCCAAGACAGCATCCCCCAGCGCCTGGCAGGCCGGTCACCTCCTGGCATGCCCACCTGTGGCCGCACACACTCACTCACACGCTCACCAGCCACGTCCCTGCACACGCACCCATGTGCACCCTTGGTCACGGGGACACGCTCTCATTCCCAAGACAGTCCCTTCACACCTCACATCACCCACCACACGCTGAGACCACCGCTGGGCACACACATGGGCATGCAGCCCACGGGCACACTCACCCCCCGGCTCACACACACGCACATGCTTGCACACACGCGCGCGCATGCACACGCACACACGTGCCAGGGCTCAGATGGCTCTGGGCGTCATTTCCCCACCGAAGAGCGTGTGTAGACAAACACTTTCACACAGATGCCCACAGGTGCTCGCCACCCCTGCGCGCATGTGCGCGTGCACACACACACACACACACACACACACTCCTATCATACTCGCTCTCCAGTGCACACGTGGGCCGACGGGTGTGCCCACACCGGTCAGTGAGAACAGGCACCCGGGCCGCTAAGGGAGACAGAAGGGAGGACGCCACGGGCGGAGGGACAGAGGGGACAGGGCATGAGGGAGGGGCTGCTCACCCCCCAATTCAGGACCGACCGGGGCGGGGTGGGTACTGCTGGGGCCACACGGCAGGTGCATGGCAGGGGTCGGGAGGGCAGGCGGGACCCCAAAGGGACACGTTTGGTGTGGACACAGACAGGGCCTCCCCTTCTCCCAAGTATGACCGTGTCCGAGAGCACAGCTCCGTGGCCGGGAGCCCCGGTGGCCCCCGTGCCCCCTCGTCCCCAGCACCGCCCTGGCCCCCAGCCCCGCTCGGGCCTAGGTGTTTGCGAGCTCCAGGTACGTGCCCGTCTGCAGACGTGCCGAGGAGGTGGTGTGATTGCTTTAGCGCCGTCATTTTCAACCGTTTATAATCTTCTTCTGTGTCTGCATATTTTCTCTGTGCACATTATTCATCAGAGTAAAAAAAGGAACTATGAAAACCTCGACCAACTGTCCTATGACAACAAGCGCGGACCCAAGGTATATATGCATGGACGTGCACGCCGCCCACCGGCTAGGGGGCCCTGCTCCGGCGCCTCGGCCGCTAGGGCCGCCGTCGGCCCGGCCCTGCCGCGCCGCAGGCCCGAGCGGTGAGGAGAGTGAGCTCGTGAGGCAGGCAGCCGCAGGCAGGAGAGGGCAGGAGCGGGCCGCGAGGGTGTCCGCGGCCCGCCCACCGCGGCCCCGGCCTCGGCCTGCGCCGAGAAGCAGGCGCGGCCGCAGGGCAGGAGGAGCCGCTCTCCGGGAAGTGCATGCGAATCTCTGGGACCCCCCGGGTTTCCTCGTGGAGCCCAGGAGGGGGCCCGCCCGCCCAGCCGCCCGCCTGCCCCGGTCCAGCCGCTCTCGCAGGGGGCCTGCGGGGTCAGGCCTGAGAGGATCTCCCGTGGTTTTGGAAAAGTCGGCCCCATCTCTGCTCCCGGTTGCCTTCCAAAACTCTTTTCTGTTTCCTGTCCGCTGCACGCGTCCTTCTGAGTCTCAGCCCACTTCAGCTTGCATGCTCAGTGCAAAGGCGAGGACAGGAGAGCGAGCAGGCTGAAGAAGGGACAGCGAGCGAGGCCGGGCCAGGCCAGCAGGAGCCAGGCAGGCAGGTGCACAGTGCAGGAGGCAGGCGCAGGCCGGGGCAGCCCGAGCCACGCCGCCTCTGGGTTCCTAGCAGCTGCGGCCCGACTCTCGCCCCTGAGGCGCTGTGTCCCCGGCCGCAGCCGTCCGCTGACACTCTCGCTTACACCGCAGGCTGAGAAGGTGCTGCAGTTCGACCCGGGGACCAAGAACGTGACGGCGCTGCTGATGGAGGCACGGGAGCTGGAGGCCCGGGTCATCATCCTCTCTGCCAGGTGAGGCTGGGCCGGGCCCCTCCCTCCACCTCACCCAGGGCTGCGCCTGGGCCACGGGCACTGTGGGGCCGAAGTGGAGTTTCAGCTTCCGAAATGCCATCGCCAGGGAGACCCCCGCCCCCCCCGCCCCCCCCCCCGCTCCCGTGTACACAGCTGGTGCCCTGGCAGATGCCACGCCCTCCACGTGTCCATCCCAACTCCTTCCCGTCGCCTGCCGCCACTCGCTCCGAGCTGGACGACGGATAAGCCCCTGCCTTTAGGAAGGCAGACACGGCCCGAGGTGATTAGACGTGTCACAGGACTCTGGGCACTGGGCGCAGGGAGAAGGCCCAGGGAAGTGGGAAGTGACATGGGTGCAGGTGAGCCCAGGCGAGAAGGCCACAGCGGGGAGAGAGCCAGAGTCCCAGGACGGGAAGACGGCAATGGTCAGAGTGGGCAGCACGGAGAAGGGAACCAGTTAGGGACCTGTGAACACCAGGCCGCCGCCAGACAGGGCCTGGCCCACACCTCGACTTTGGAAATGAGCCCCTAGGGAACCTCTCCCTGTCTGTAAATGGCTCGGATCCCCTGGGAAGGGAGAGGGCAGGCCACCCGGAGCAGGGAAAGGAAGAGCCCCGCTCCACGGAACAGCCAGGAGGGCCTGGGTGGGCACGGCCCCCCGGCCACCCCTTCCTAGAAGCACTGCCAGGCTCCAACAGAGCGGGGGACCAACGGGGGTCACCTCACCCAGAGAAGCATTCCCCAAATGCTGCTCTCGGGCAGACCACAGACAGACAGACAGACAGACAGCAATACGCCGAGGCTCAGGACAGGTGTCCGTTGTGCATTCAGTCAACAAATCTCTGACACAGAGCCGGGCGCCCCACCTCGAGGTGCAGGAGCAAAGTGGGGCCAATCAAGGCTCCTTGGGCCGGAAGGCAGGAAGCCCTCACTCACCACTCACCCACGTCACGGGCCACTTGCCAAGCCAACCCTCCGACCCTGGGCGCTTGGGGAGGAGAAAGGTTTGAGGGCTTGTCCAGACAAGGTCAGGGGGCTGCACGGTCCCTCCCAGAACAAGCCCCTCCAGGAAGGTGCCACCAGATCCTCTGATTGGTTCTATTCCCCCTCACCCATCATAGGGCTTGAGACAGACTCCGTGGGTGCGGTGGGGTGAAGGGTGGGTGGATGGGCCAGTGGACGGGCAGGTGGGCAAGCGGACGGTCAGCTGGCAGCCAGAAGGCCCCTTCCCCCGGGACAGAGCAACTCGAGGAACTCATTATGCCAAAACATAGATGTTCGACCGTTGGGGGCTTTTACAAAGGATGAGGTCACGTCAGACTAGACCCGTCCAGCCCACACACTGCGATCAGAGTGGCCACCGGGACGCAGGCCAGAAAGCCACAGGTAAAACCGACCCACGCAATCCCACCACACCCGGGTCCCAGCAGAGGGGTGGGTGCTTTCTGATCGGTTTTCGCCTGGTCAGCGAGATCCCACACCACAGCCTGAAGCCCCCTGAGCTCGGGCTGGGAGGGGCTCACCCTGCGTCGCCAGCCCCCAGGGTCAAGGAGGGGTTTGGCAGATGTGAGTGCAACTAAAAGGCCAGCCCGGGGAAGGGTACGTGGTCACGTCAGACAGTTGCACACACACCACACACACAGGGCCACGTGCACGAGTACGCGAGCACACACCGTATAACGCCACACGTACGCACACAATCATCTGCACACGCACACCTCAGCAAACGGGTGCACACAGGCACACGGCACATTCGCACCAGTCACACACACACACACATACACACACGTTCACACACTCACCTGCACAAATACCACGTACGCAGCACACACAACACGTACCGAGCACACACACGCCACATGCACGCACGTTGTGCACGTGCTGTATAGACACGTGCACGCCATATACGCACTCACAAGCTTGCACGCTCACACCCACACATCCATACACAGTGCACACACACGTACCTTACACATATGCACACAAGCCATTCACACGCGCAGACACCATATGTGCGCAGACAGGCTCACCACACTTATGTGCAGACATATGCACACCTGCACACAGGTGCGTGCACCCCACACACGCACGTACTCCACACCCGCATGCACAGCGCACACGTGTTCCTGCGTGCGTACGCACACACACCCCACACGCGCACACGCTGCCGACAAAGGCACAGCACTCGTATCGACCACACAGCCACCAACACCCCCTCTTGAATTCCTGTAAGGCCCCGGCCTGGACTGTTAACACTGGAAGAAACCCCTCCGCTCACATACGGGGCTCCTTGGGGCAGAGCCGCCCCAGTCCCACGACAGAGGCTAGCCCGGCCCCCAGCACTCCCAGCTCCCCGGGAGGGAGCGGCACCTACAGGCCTTCCTGACCCTGGGACCTCCCCCCACACACTGGCTCCTCCTTCTTGAGGGCTGTTGCGAGCACTTTGCAGAGAGACCTCATTAAGCCAGTCTTCATTTCTGAGCCATTTCCTATGGAGGGCTGAGAAGTCGTTCCTCAGACTTTTCATTCCTGTCTTCCGGAGATTGTCTCCTCTGGGGCCGATTACTTCCCTCAATCAGTTTTGAAGGATCGATCAGGATTTTGCGCACAACTTTTTACTGGCGATACCGACGTACACAGATACGCGCACAGGCGTGTGCTCGTTCCGCTAAGTCGAAAGTCACAGACCTGCACTGTGTCAAGCAGATGAGCTTCTCTGCCAGGTTTTGTGAGCACCACTGACAGGGGGCACGGGTGCCCCTCCACACACAGTGCCGGTCTTTCCGGGTCACCTTGGCTCGATATTCTCCTTTGGCCTCGGGTACGGGGCTGCCCGGAGTACCTCTGTTTGCGTTGCTTATGTCTGAGTAGCATGTCACGTAGAGCGAACGCTGAAGGTCTTGGCTCATTCTTGAGAAAATCGAGGGCAGACCCCTTAGGGAGCCTCGGGCCACCTGGGTTTCCAGAGTCAGCCATTGTGAAAATAACCCAACGCTCAGTCTGTCCGGCCTCTCTGTGCCCCGTGCCCGCGTGTTAGAGAGGCAAAGTGCCAGGTGTGGTCTAGGCCTGTGCGGGGCCGAGTCCAGTCCGGCAGAGAAGCAAGCGGTGGTTCCGCACTCCCCCGCCGCGTGGCCCCCATGGCCCTACCGGGCCCAGGATCCTCGTCCTGACCAGGAGACCCCTAGGGGATCAGGTGCACAGGGGCTCGCCTGTAAGGACATCCCGAGTGCTCAGGACCACCTGCACTGTCCCCCGTGATGGCCCGGTTCTAGGCGGCAGGACACAAAGCGTAACGGGTGTGGCAGCTACCGGCCCCCTCCGGCAGCTTCCGCTGCAGCGCTAGGGGCAGTTCCCAGACGCTGGGCCCCACCAACATCTGACCCGCCTGGAGAGTCCCCAGCCCCTCGTCTCACATGTGTGGACTTGGAGAACCAGAATGTGCGCAGCCTACCCAGGAGGTCACAGGAGCATGGGCCCTGGGGTGACTGTCCAGACGCAGACCCGGGTCTGCCATTACCCTCACTCGTGTGCTTTGGGTGCCTTGGTTTCCCCTCCTGACACAGGGATAGTACTGATGTCCGCCTCGTAGGGATACCGTGAGAATTAAGTAAGAGAGTCCGTGTAACGCGCTCAGAGCAGTGCCCGGTACCGTGAGCAAGTAAGCAATCAACAATGATCCGTCACCATCTGGGGCGCCGTGACCCTGCTCACCAAGGGGGGAGGGCCAGCAAGAGAGGCCTGGGAAGCTCTGGGGGTCTGGGCCCCGTCACCCCATCCCCCCCCTCCACCCGTCACCTCTGCTGTCGGGGTGTGTGTGTGGGGGGGGGTTCTCCTGGTCCAGGTGCGGGCTGGCGATGCAGGCTGGGACCGGTCACCTGCGTAGGGTCAGTGGGCCCAGCTAGGGGGGTACCGGGGACTGTCCACTCTGCAGCATCACTGGACCCAGGAAGGGCTGGAGGTGGGGGGGTGCTGGGCCTGTCACCTCTGCAGTGTCTCCAGGCCTCTTTCCAGGGGAGGGAGGGGCTGGGGGGCGGGGCCAGGGCCACACTCCAGAGGAGGACCTGTGAACCCAGAGCATCCACAGGCACAGGTCCGGTGGGGAAGGGCTGGAGGGTTGGCCGGGCCCGTCACCCCCCTCTGCCCCACAGCGAGGACGACGCCGCCACCGTGTACCGCGCGGCCGCGATGCTGAACATGACAGGCTCCGGGTATGTGTGGCTGGTGGGGGAGCGAGAGATCTCGGGGAACGCCCTGCGCTACGCCCCGGACGGTGAGTGCTGGACCTCTCTGGGTCCCGGTGGGCAGGGGTCCCCCACGGACACTAAGCCCACCCCACTCGCCCCAGGCATCATCGGACTGCAGCTCATCAATGGCAAGAACGAGTCGGCCCACATCAGTGACGCCGTCGGTGTGGTGGCCCAGGCAGTGCACGAACTCCTGGAGAAGGAGAACATCACCGACCCACCGCGGGGCTGCGTGGGCAACACCAACATCTGGAAGACAGGGCCGCTCTTCAAGAGGTGGGCGGGGATTGTCTTCAAGAGGTGGGCGGGGACTCTCCTCAAGAGGTGGGCAGGACTCTTCTAGAGGTGGGGGCAGGATTCCCTTCTGGAGGAGGGGCAGGACTCTCTTCTAGAGGAGGGTGGGACTCTCAGCAAGAGGGAGGGTTTCTCTTCTACAGGCGGGCGGGACTGTCTTCTAGAGGTGGCTGGGGTCTCTTCAAAAGGAGGGCGGGACTCTTCTGGAGGAGGGGCAGGTCTCTCTTCTAGAGGTGGGGGGGGCGGGATTGTCTTCTAGAGGTGGGCGGGACTCTATTCTGGAGGTGGGTGAGGCCTCTCAGAAGATGACAGAGGTCGCTCCTCAGCAGGTGGTCAGACATCCTACACGTACAGGCATCTCCCGGACTTCCCCCCTGGCCCCCCATCTGTCTTCCACCACCGCCTCCAGCTCCACTGTGATAATCATCTGTCCCATTTCCAGCAGCGACATTAATGTCTCAAATGTCCCTGAAATCGTGGCTGCCTCCACTGCTCCTGACCCCGAGACCCACCCCAGCTCCCCAGGGTAGCTGACAGCCCTTGGGAGGAGGCTCCTGCTGCAGATGGGGACAGGGGGCTTCCAAGTACCGAGCACATCAGACAAGGAGCCCCCTAAGGATGGAACCTAAGCCTGTAGGGAGCCAGGGCTGGCCAGATGTCCAAGTGGATGGACATAGTGGGGCAGGAGTTACTTCACAGCACCCTGGACATTATGCCACTCAGCCTATCACCAGACCCCCTCCACCCCACTAAGTAGCAGACACGGAATCGCACGTGCAGAACCACAGTTATGACGCCCACAACAGGAGCACACACACAACGGCAGGCTTGTGCAGCGGATGTGCACACACTCGGCGAGGCGCGTGGCACGCACACATGCGTAGGGATGCATGCACACAAGGGCCACGCGTGTTCACGCGTATGGCTCGTGGGCACGCTACGCGTGCACGTACGACAGGACAGCACATCGGCCCTACTTCCCTTTTGGTGAGCAGGTTACTGCTCCCTTCCGGGGCAAGGATAGCTGCTGGGAGGCTCGAGTGTCCCGAAGCGCAGAAAGCCCTCGAGTGGGGCGTGGGCTCGGGAGTTGCTGGGCCACCACGGCGGTGCTCTCCGTCTGGTGCCGGCAGGCAGGCACACCGTCCGACTCCCAGCACGAGGGTCTGGTTCCTGCTCACCTGTCCTTGTTGGCGCTGAGGCAGAGGAAGGGGCTAGGGCTGCTCAGAAGGCCGGGGAGAGGGGACGTGTCCGGTAAGCGTGCCCACACCGCCCTCCCCAGGGTGCTGATGTCCTCCAAGTACGCCGACGGGGTGACGGGCCGTGTGGAGTTCAACGAGGACGGGGACCGGAAGTTCGCCAACTACAGCATCATGAACCTGCAGAACCGCAAGCTGGTGCAAGTGGGCATCTACAACGGCACCCACGTAGGTGGGGGTCATGAGGGGGTGGGGGCTGGGGCCTTAGGGTCCTGGGGCCAAGACCCCTGCGTGGCCACCCTCCATCTCATACTCCCACCCCCAGGTTATCCCCAACGACAGGAAGATCATCTGGCCAGGTGGAGAGACAGAGAAGCCCCGAGGGTACCAGATGTCCACCAGGCTGAAGGTGGGGGCCTACCGCCCTGTGCCAGCATCCACACCCAGACACTCCATCCAGCTCCGCGGGCCCACAGGAGGGGACAGTGAGGCCAGTGCAAAGGACCGAAGCAAGCGGGGAATGGACCGGCGCCCGGCTGCCACAGCCCACACCTGGTGACACAGAGCAAGCAGGGAGAGCAGGTGGAGGGAGGAGAGGCAGCTGCTGGGCCCCGTCCCGTGGGCTCTCTCCAGAGCGTCTCTGGATCCAAATGCACTTCAGTCAGGAAGCCGTGTGGGATAGGACCCTCCTGGGGATGAGCTGCTAGGGGACGGAGGGACAGACAGAGGTTGTTCTGTGGACTCGAGCTCCTGCACTCATCACCCCTCTGGGGGACCCTAGCCACCCCACCCCCAGTCTTCACAGCCTCTCACCATGACTGAGTCAAACCGTACTTTCACCCCTCCCCCCCCCCCCCCACAGCATTCTCCATGGCGGGCTGTTCCCTCCTTCCTTGACCCTCCTGCTGGGGCCTCTGGGAGACCCTCCTGGCTGGCCTTTCCCCTCACAACTTCTCTTCCTTGCTCCTTTGGGCTCATCCCTGGGCCCCTGTGTCCTCCTCGGCACTCTCGTGAGAGCCCCTCCTGTTACCGGCCCACAGCAGCACTGGGCCAGAGTCTTAGATCGCCAAAGGCAAAGATCCTAAGTGCCGTGGGCCCAGTGAACCTTCTCCCGGCACGCCCAGGTCCTCAAATGTCTCTTGACCTAGTCTCCTTTCTGAGGCCACCCCCTAGGGCCTCTCACCCAGACCCATGTCAGCACCTGCCCGCAGGTCGCCATCCTTCATGACAGGCAGAGTGGGCTTTTCCAAAGCCAGCCCGGCTCCTTGCAGTTCGATACCTTGTGTTGGAAAGTGAAAGTAAGAGCCAAAACACTGACGGCCAGATGGTCCAGGTGGTCCCAGCCAGGCTGCCAGATTCAGATGGCTTTTTCAACTTTTTTTTTTTTTTTGGTCTCACCGATTTTTTAAACGTGCAAACATACACTGTTTGTATAATAGAAAAACGTGGTGAAAGTTTACACAGCTCCTGCAGGGGCTCCCAATCCCCCAGGGGAAAAGTCAAAATGCTGCCCTTACAGCCGAGGCTCTGGCCAGCCCGCCCTGCAGACCCACCGTCCCCCATGTGCCAGGAGAGAATCCTTCTCAAACTGATCCCTGCTCACTCCGCAGGCTCAACCTGTTGCGTTTGGCTCAGCCCCCCGTGTCCTGTATCTGCCCCCCTCACCCCCTAGGCTATGGGCCCCTGGAAGATAGGAAGAAGAGAGAACCCCAGTATAAGCCTCAAGTATCCCCTTGGGCTGAGAGGCAAGCTACGGGAGAGAAGACAGCATTGGCAAAGGAAAGAGGAAGGCAGGACAGATAGATGATCAGATAGCCATTGCTGAAGAGGCTGAAGGCCAGGAGAGGCCAGGTGGTCAGACAAGGGTGATCCCTGCGGGTCCCAGGTCCTGAGCAGGCTCAGAGTGGATGCCAGACATGCCCCTGTCCTCATGGTGGGTGGTGGCAGGCAGGGTGCATGCTCTGGGCCGGGACAGGGAGTTTCTCATCCCTGAGAGATCAGAGAAGGTGCTGGGCACACTGGCCATTCCAGCAGGCTCCTCTGATGGAAGGAGTGATGTGTAAGCCAAGATCCCCAAGACAAGTGGCCAAGAGGAGGGCACACTGTTTCAGGAGGCCATGTGTCTTCTGGATGCTGAGGAGTCTGGGGACCCTCCTGAGGGCAACGGCCAGATGTTGTTGATGGTGGCCGGGGAAGATGTGGATTGGCCCCCTGAGGCTGAGCAGAAGGGAAGTGGCTGGAGTGGGGGGACACCAGGGGCTTGGAGGGAGTGCAGGGGAGTCTGGGCGCTGAGGGTGGATGGTCCAGGCTGGGTCTCTCCCCCCCCCACCCCCCCCCCCAGATTGTGACGATCCACCAAGAGCCTTTCGTGTACGTCAAACCCACGCTGAGCGATGGCACATGCAAGGAGGAGTTCACGGTCAATGGGGACCCGGTGAAGAAGGTGATCTGCACAGGACCCAATGACACGTCACCGGGCAGCCGTGAGTGCCAGACGGGCATGGGGCGCGGGCGCGGAGCGGAGTAGCCAGGAGCTCGGTGGTTACGGCCCCTGTCCACCTCCCTAGCACGCCACACAGTGCCTCAGTGCTGCTATGGCTTCTGCATTGACCTGCTCATCAAGTTGGCGCGGACCATGAACTTCACTTATGAGGTGCACCTGGTGGCCGATGGCAAGTTTGGCACTCAAGAGCGGGTACGCGTGGATTGCTAGGAGCCACGAGGGACGGGACCCGGTGGACCGAGTCTTACTAGGGACAGGGACGGGGTGGGCGGGGCCTGCCAGCGGGGGCGGGGCCTGAGCGGGCGGGGGCGGGGTCTGCGAACCGGGCGGGACCTGGCGTGGGCGGGGCCTGCGGGCAAGGCGGGGCCTGCAGACCGGGGCCGGGTCTGGAGTGGGTGACCCAAGAGCCGAGCCCAGGCGGGCGCCGGCGGCTGGAGCGGGACGGACGGTGTCCGCGCACCCACCGGAGCGTCGCCGCGCAGGTGAACAACAGCAATAAGAAGGAGTGGAACGGGATGATGGGCGAGTTGCTCAGCGGGCAGGCGGACATGATCGTGGCGCCCCTGACCATCAACAACGAGCGCGCACAGTACATCGAGTTCTCCAAGCCCTTCAAGTACCAGGGCCTGACCATTCTGGTCAAGAAGGTGGGCAGGGCCCGGCGGGGGTAGGGCGGGGTCCGAAGTGAGGTCGGGCGGCGCTGACAGCCCATGCACCTGCAGGAGATCCCCCGAAGCACGCTGGACTCGTTCATGCAGCCCTTCCAGAGCACACTGTGGCTGCTGGTGGGGCTCTCGGTGCACGTGGTGGCGGTGATGTTGTACCTGCTGGACCGCTTCAGGTGAGCGCGGCCCGAGGGCCTGACGCCTCCACCTGCGGGGGGGGGGGGGGAGGGGGGCGGAGCCCGGCGAGGGGCGGGGCAGGGCTGCCCTTCCAGCCCTCTCCCGCCGGCCCTCTGCTCCCCGCAGCCCCTTCGGCCGGTTCAAGGTGAACAGTGAAGAGGAGGAGGAGGACGCGCTGACCCTGTCTTCGGCCATGTGGTTCTCCTGGGGCGTCCTGCTCAACTCGGGTATCGGGGAAGGTGAGGCCACGTCCCGGCCGCCTCCCGCTCCGCCCCTTCCCGCCCGCCGGGAGCTGACCGGCCTCTGCCCGCAGGCGCCCCCCGAAGCTTCTCAGCGCGCATCCTGGGCATGGTGTGGGCCGGCTTCGCCATGATCATCGTGGCCTCCTACACCGCCAACCTGGCGGCCTTCCTGGTGCTGGACCGGCCCGAGGAGCGCATCACCGGCATCAACGACCCGCGGGTGAGGCTTAGCCGCTGCGGGCGGCCGGCGTGAGGTCGGCGGGTCTCTGCCTCGGGTGGAGGCCGGGAGCAGCCGCGAGCCCTGCCCTCTGACCCGGCAGCTGAGGAATCCCTCGGACAAGTTCATCTACGCGACTGTGAAGCAGAGCTCGGTGGACATCTACTTCCGGCGGCAGGTGGAGCTGAGCACCATGTACCGACACATGGAGAAGCACAACTATGAGAGCGCGGCCGAGGCCATCCAAGCCGTGCGGGACAAGTGAGGGGGGGGGGGGACGGGGCGTGCGGGACACGCGAGGGGGGACGGGGCGTGCGGGACACGCGAGGGGGCGGACGGGGGAGGGGCATCCACCCCTACAGGAAGAGTGTCCGTCCAGGCTGGACGGGAACCACGGGACGGAGATAGAGGTGAGGATTCGGGTCGGACAGGACGAAGGCGTACCAGGTGCAGGGGCGAGGGCAGACCGGTTGTGCCGCGCGCCCATGACCCCCGCTCCTGCCCGCAGCAAGCTTCATGCCTTCATCTGGGACTCGGCGGTGCTGGAGTTTGAGGCCTCGCAGAAGTGCGACCTAGTGACCACTGGCGAGCTGTTCTTCCGCTCAGGCTTCGGCATCGGCATGCGCAAGGACAGCCCCTGGAAGCAGAACGTCTCCCTGTCCATCCTCAAGTGAGTCGGCCTCCCCCGCCGCCCGCGGTCCTGCACCTTCCTCCGAGAGCCTCCCACCGGAGGCGGACCCCTCCCCAGAGCCCGACCCCGCCGCCGCCGCCGCCGCCGCCGCCGCCGCGGCACACAGACACCGCCCACCGCGGGCCAGGCCCCGCCCGCTCCGGGCCCCGCCCACTCCGGCCCTCCCCCCCAGGTCCCACGAGAACGGCTTCATGGAAGACCTGGACAAGACGTGGGTGCGGTACCAGGAGTGTGACTCGCGCAGCAACGCCCCTGCTACCCTTACCTTCGAGAACATGGCAGGTGGGTGTCCCCATCGCCCTCCGTCCCCCTGCGGACACCGGCGGGGTTCTCCAAGGGGCCTGCAGGCCGGCAGCCAACAGCTAAGGCCCTGGGTCCTGGCCCACAGGGGTCTTCATGCTGGTGGCCGGGGGCATTGTGGCCGGCATCTTCCTGATCTTCATTGAGATCGCCTACAAGCGACACAAGGACGCTCGCCGGAAGCAGATGCAGCTAGCCTTTGCCGCGGTGAACGTGTGGAGAAAGAACTTGCAGGTAGGACAGGCACTCTCCGAGGCCTGGTGCCCACGGCCCGGCCTGGCCCCGGCCCTCCTCCATTCCCGCAGGCCGAAGCACTGGCTCTGGCCCCTGGGAGCCCATGTGGGCAGGACCGGAGCTAGGAGCCACAGCCAGGGGCAGCGCTGCTGGGGGCCACCTGCGGGTGGCTGCCCCCTGCAAAGCCCGGCTCCAAGCCTCCGCCTGGCCCCTCTGTCTCCAGAGTCGCCCACCGGCGCCCATTCCATAGGAAGGCAAACTGAGGCAGGGTAAGACAGGGACCCACCTGGGTATAGCACGTGAGTCCAAGACATTCTGCCCTCGCCGCCCCACGCCTCCCCTCGGCACCCTCCAGGGACCCCCTTCCCTGCTGCCCTGCTGTGTCCTGTGCTCCATAACTCCAGCCTGAATCGGGCGAGCTGGCCCTGCCTGGCACTCCAGGCCGTGTCTGTGGGAACTTGCTGCCAGCTGGAAACAGGCTGCACACGGGGCAGCCACGGCCCACCTGGAATAGGGCAGGTAGTGGGGCCTGTGCAGGCCTGAGGGCTCACGCCCCAGGGTCCTTTCTGGCTTGCTTCTTCTCTTCTCTTTCTCTGGGTGATTCCCCAGAGCCTGTGTCCTGGGATGAATTTGATGTTCAGAGAGGGAGGGCCAGGTCCGGGGCGGGGGAGCGGGAGGATGGGTTGCTGGAGCCCCCACACCTCTCATCTGCCCACTCTTGCTCTTGGGACCTGGTCACTGCTCTCACTAGCTGGCACAGGGCCATCCTGGCCATCAGACCCGAGGCCAGGGTCTGGAAGCCACCTCCATCTAGCTATCTCTCCAGTTCATCTCGCCACCTGCCTTCGGCCCCTCGGCCCCTTCCCGAATCTTGGCGTGCCCCCTCAGGGGAGAGAATCGCTGGCAGGGCCCGAGGGGCGACTCCTCCGGTGCTTGGGGGACCCTTCTCCTCGGGACACCTGTAATCCAGGGCCACCCAGGAGCCAGGGAGCCAGGCAGACGTCCCAGGAAGAGAGCCAGACGGGACCCACCCCCACCCCCTCCCAAGTCCAGCCCCAGCACGAGCAAGGTCAGGCCCAAGACCGGGCAGGAGCAGAGGCCGCCTGCACACGTTCGGCTGTTGGTGCGTCTGTCCAGCACAGGGAGGCAGGCAGGAGCGAGGGCCTGAGCGGCGGCCAGGCTGGGCAGCAGCCCCCGAGAAGCAGGCGAGGGCAGGTGTGGCCGCCACCCTTAGCCGTCTAATCACTTATACATATTCATTTTAGGATAGAAAGAGTGGTAGAGCAGAGCCCGACCCTAAAAAGAAAGCCACATTTAGGGCTATCACCTCCACCCTGGCTTCCAGCTTCAAGAGACGTAGGTCCTCCAAAGACACGGTAAGGGGAAGAACGCCCAGTCCCACGTCTCCGACTCTTATCTCGCCCCGCCCCCGTGTCTGTGTCCCGTGCATCAGGCGTGCCCTCTCCCTCACCATCCCATCCACCCCACCTCTGACCGCTGTGGCCCTTCTGCCCTCATCTCTATTTGCCCAGCACACGAGGTCTTCACTCTCCGACTCTCTAGACCTTTCTTGGTCCTTTCTCCCACTGGCCCTCACTGGGCCCTCTTTCCCCATGTGTCTCTGCGTTGGTCTGCCCCCCATGCCATGACGCCATGCGCCATCTTGAAGCTGTGTCATGTTGTTGGTCAGCCGGTCAGCCTCACCGACTCGGGGCTGCGCCCAGGGCCCCGGGAGCCCGGCGCCAATCTGTCCCGGACTCCTCACTGTCAGGAGGCCACACCACCTCTCTGTTACGTCCGTTTCTCCAGCCTCTCCCAGAGCGGCCCACTGCCCTCTTTCCCACCCCTTGCGACATCCATGGAGGGGTGGCTGTGATGTCCCATCCGCCCGTCTGTCTGGCCGCCAGCCCCACCACGCAGACACCTGTCTCACGTGTCTCACCAGAGCCATGCCTGTTGCACCCTTTCCATGTGGTCTCTGTGTGGGCCGGGGCTGGGGGCCGGGCCTGGCTCTGTCTGGGTGGACGGCTGGGGCCTGGAGTTGGAACAGGCCCCCAGCCGCAGGGGACTGTCAGGCGGGGACTGGGTGGCACCAGAGGGGGTGGAACCCACCCCAGGCTGAGCTGTGGCCTACAGAGCCGGAGTCACTGAGGCTCCCAGACAGAGGCCCAGGAAGGAGAGGCCTCCGTGGAGAGGACCAGCGCCTCAGCTCCTGACCCTCCAGCTCCTCTCCCCACAGGGCCACGTCAGAGCAGGCCTCCTAACTTGGGCAGTTTGTCGCTGCACCAGATGCGCACACTTGGAATAAAAGCCCCTACAATGGACCCAGCCTTGCTAGAGGCACCCCGGTCTGAGGTGGGGAGGGGGCCGCCCAGAGTTAGCACTGCCCTTGGCCTCCCTGCAGTCCGGGGGCGGCTTGGCCCGCATCCCGCAGAAGCTTATGCTTCAAGGTGGATATGGGATTTACACTCCCCCACACACAGTCCACCGGAAGGGGGGCACATCTCCAGGACACAGACAGGGCTTGCACAGAATAATCGGGAGTCCAGGGTAAAGCCATCAGGGTGCCCCAAGAGCGGCCCATCAGACCTGGGCCGCTCTGCTTCCCAGGAGGGGCTCAGCACTGGCAGCGGGTGGAGACTGAGGGTCGGGGAGCTGGGAGCCCAAAAGTGTGCAGAGCTTGAGCCAGTGGCCCTCGCCAAGGGGTTCAAGGAGAAACCCAAGACCAGAGAGGAGGGGTGGTGGGGCAGGCCTGGAGACAAGGGTATCCTCACAGACAGCACTTTTAGGGAGGAGCACAAAAGCTACACAGGGAACTTTCTGAGGGCCTCCTTGAGCCCCCCCCCCCCCCAACCAATACTCCTGCCCAAAGAAAACACACATGCCCTTAGCTTGTCCAGGTGCAGCTCAGAGACCTTCGAGGTGCCTTTCTGGGGACACACTCCCAACAGACTCTGCCTGAGCCTCTGTGGACACCAGGGACCATCCCCCAGGCCAGCCCTGACGCCATGTGGCATCTGGGGCTGGGGCTCTGCCCTGTAGGGGTGACTGGGGGTACTGCCACCTGGAGGGGCTGGGCGGGGGAGGGCAGCCCAGTTTCCCCGTTACGGGCTGGGCGCCTGCTTGGAGGGAGGCCGGGGTGGGGGGCTCTGTTGGGAGGGGTGGGGTCGGTCCGGCTGCTAAGATCCTCTGCCCCTGTCCTGTGGCCGGTCCGGGCCAGGGCAGCACTGGGCGCTCAGGGCTGGGGTCCCTGGCGGCCGGCGGGGCCAGCGGGTATTGATTGTTGGTTCTTATTTATAGAGCACCGGGGGTGGACGCGGCGCTTTGCAAAACCAAAAAGACACAGTGCTGCCGCGACGCGCTATTGAGAGGGAGGAGGGCCAGCTGCAGATGTGTGCCCGTCATAGGGAGAGCTGAGACGCCCTGCCCGCCCTCCTCTGCCCCCCTCCCCCGCAGACAGACAGACAGATGGACGGGACAGCGGCCCGGCCCACGCAGAGTCCCGGAGCACGACGGGGTCAGGGGGAGGAGCGCCCCCCAGCCTCCCCCAGGCCGCGCCCGCCCGCCCGCCGGTCGGCCGGCTGGCCGGTCCACCCGTCCCGGCCCTGCGCGTGCCCCCGAGCATGGGGGCTAACGGGCTGCCTTGTCTGTGTATTTCTATTTTGCAGCAGTATCATCCCACTGATATCACGGGCACGCTCAACCTCTCAGATCCCTCGGTCAGCACCGTGGTGTGAGGCCCCCCGGAGGCGCCCACCTGCCCAGTTAGCCCGGCCAAGGACACTGATGGGTCCTGCTGCTCGGGAAGGCCTGAGGGAAGCCCACCCGCCCAAGACTGCCCACCCTGGGCCTCCCGTCTGTCTGTCCGCCCTGCTGCCTGGCGGGCAGCCCCTGCTGGACCGAGGCTCGGACCAGAGCGGCTGAGGACAGGCCAGAGCTGAGCTGGCTGGGCAGGGCCACAGGGCACTCCGGCAGAGGCAGGGCCCTGGGGTCTCTAAGCAGTGGGGAGAGGGGCTAACCTGGCCAGAGGGGCTTGGAGCAGAGACTGAAGCCCCATCCTTCTCCAGCCACTACCAGAGCCACAGTGGGGGTGCGAGGCCCCAACTGGCTGGGTCACCCCCTCCTCCAGCGCCTGCTCCTGGCAGCCTCAGCTCCACCCCTCTTTTCTGACCCACTTCCCTTCTCCGCTTGACCCTATCCATCCAGCTGGCCCTGCCCGTCCCCCAGTGGCAGACTCTGACCCTCAGCTGGCAGCTGCCTCCTAGGAGCGCGCTGGGGTTCCCCCACTGCCTCCGACCTTCTCCAATCCCCAGGAGGGCTGGGCCAGCTATTCGCGTCCTCCAGCCCGCAGCCCAAGATAGGCTCCCCGCCCCCGCCAACCACCACACTGGCTCGGGACTGTCCTCAGCCCTGCCCGCCAACCTGTACAGGCCCAGCCCTTCCCGTGTCGAGCGCGTGCCTTCCCCATGCGGCCCGTGCGCAGCCGCGCGCTGCCCCTCCGCCCGGGGGCCCGGCGCGCGCGGCCCCCTGACCCGGTGTGTGCAGTGGTGATGTCTAAAGGAATGTCACGGAACTTTCTGTCTGTGTCGCTTGTTGACGCCTGCAGGGAGAGTGAAGAAGGGCAGGGGACAGGGGAAGATTCGAGAACAGCCAAGGCCCGCTCAGTCCTGAGCAGCGGCCGCGGGGCTCCCGGGGCCAGGGTCCAGCGCTCTCCTCAGCGGGCCGAGGGCGGTGTCGCGCCAGCGGCGCGTGCGGCAGGCGGTGAGCACGGAGCCCAGCGCCAGGCAGGCGGCCAGGCTGGCGAGAAAGGAGACGGGCCCGAGCGCGTAGACCACAGCCAGGTCCCGGGGGGCGAGCCGCTGCGCGCAGTGGCTGAAGGCGGCGTCCGTTAAGGCGGTCAAGGGTCTGAGCGTCAGGCGCCCTGGCAACACGCAGAGCAGCGTCTCGGCCTCTGCGGGACACAGGTGCACAGTCAGGTGGCGGCGGCGGGGACCGTGGCCGTGGTTCCCGGCCCGCCTACCCCCACCCGGAGGGCTCACCTGGCGCCGGCCGCGGGTGCCGGCGCAGCCAGGAGCAGAGCGGACGCAGGGCGCAGCCGCAGACCCAAGGGTTGCCGCGCAGGCGCAGTGCGCGGAGAGCGGGCAGGCCGGCCAGCAGTCCCGGCGCGAGCGCAGGCAGCTCGTTGTCCTGCAGGTTGAGCGCGTACAGCAGCGGGAGCGCGCCCAGCGCCGCCGGCTCCAGGCGCGCCAGCCGATTGCCTGCCAGCGAGAGGGAACGCAGCGCGCGCAAGGGCGAAAAGGTGCCGGGCGCCAGCGCCTCCAACTGGTTGGCGCTGAGGTCGAGCTGCTGCAGCGCGCCCAAGCTCCAGAAGGCCCGCGCGTGCACCCAGCGCAGCCCGTTCTCGCGCAGGTCCAGGCGCAGCAGCGTGTCAGCGCCCACGAAAGCGCCGGGCGGCAGCGCGCGCACACGGTTATGGTCCAGCAGCAGCGCGCGCACGCGCCGGCTCAGGCCCGCAGGCACGGCGGGCAGCGCGCGCCTCGAGCAGTTGGCCTGGCCGCCCGGCGCGCACGCGCACGCCTCCGGGCAGTCCGGGGTGCCTGGGGTTCCCGAGGCGGCGGCCGCGGCCGACAACTGGGCCCAGACTGACCACGGCGACAGCAGCAGCAGCAACATCGGCGACGGCCGCCGCGAGAGAGAGGAGAGGCTCCGCATGGGGGCAGAGCTCAAGGCCTGCTGCCCGTGCGTTCACGTAGCCAGTGCGTCTTTGCCGCGCCTGCACAAATATTAATTCTCCAGCCCGAGTGCCGGCAGTTCCTGTTCCACGGCTGGTCCCCGCGCCCAGGGCGGGGGCTGGGCGGATAGCCAGCACCCTGCGCTGCCAGCCACCTGTCCCGGAGCCGGGCTCCTCTTGGCTCTGTGCCAGCTGCGGGGTGAGAAGCCCCACCTCTCCTCTCCTGGGGTATCCACCACCCTGTGCCCCCCTTGAGGCCTAAGCCGCTGGATGACCCCCCCACACACACACCCATCAAACTCATGGATGCCACGCATGGAATGGGACCCAGGGGCCTCACTGCTCACTCGTCCATGCCTGTCTCCTGCCCAGCAAAGTGACCCTAGCACACACACAGTGGGCCCCCTCCCCGCACCCCCCGTACAGGGAAGGTCCCATCTCCATAGTGGATGTTTGGTGGGGTCAGGAGTACGTGATGGGAGCCTGAACCCAGGGGATAGGCCATAGGGTGGAGCGGGGACTGCATACCTGGAGACCGTCATGTCTGCCCTACCTGGCCCTATGAGGATTCTCCTAGAACCTCAAGGAGACAGTGTGGGTAGGGCACAGGCACCAGCCCAACTTCTCCAGTCAAATGCTGCTCCCTCTGGAGTCACCAGAGTTGCACATCCTGTCCTGGGGTTTTCCGGGGTGGGGGTGGGGTGGACAGGGGCCCAGGAGCCATGCCAACTTCGTGGGGCAAGGCAGCAGGACGATGCCGGGAGGAGCTAGACGGAGGCCATGGCAGGAGGAGATGGAAACACCAGGGCTGTGGCTCCTGCCCTGAAGGGCAGACAGCGGGCACTTGTGCAGGCAGCGCACACTCGCGCGCGCACACACACACACACACACACCCGCCATCCAAGATGAAGGAGATGACCTAGGTGCACGCAGACCCCTCCCCACCCCTTCACGCAGCCGCACAGCGGCTCTAGGAGGAGCCCGCAGAGAGGACAGGGCAGAAGCACTAAATACCGTTTAATTCTCTTACCCTAGGCTGCCCGCAGCCCTACTCAGGTGGGGGGGTGAGAGGGGACGGCTCCTCTAGAGTCAGAGTTGGGGCCATCGGGTCCATGGGGATGGTTATGAGGCCGTGAGCCTCCAGGGGAGGCATCAGGGAGACCTCCAGGTCAGGGTCCATGAGGTGGGACTCCACATGCACTGTGTGCAGATCCGTGTGATCTTCCTGGACCCCGAAGTGCCCCACCATCCTGCACGACACGGGCTGGGTCAGGCTTGTTGCAGGCAGTCACCAGCACGGGCTCCCGAGGACTTAACCCCCTCCCAGGGCAGGCCTGGCTCTCAGGTCAGTGCCCCTGATGCATCTGTGACCACACCTCCCAGTGGGGCAGGAGCAGGGGCACAGCTCACCCGTGGGGTCCTCCCTTGAGGTTACTCACCTGCTGTCCATGTGTCTGCGGGAGGCATGTTCATGTCTGGGGGACAAAGGAAGGTGTGAGTCCTGGAGCAGGGGAGCTGGCCCCCAGGAGCCCAGAAGTGCCCCTCCCGCACCCCACCTCTTCACAGCCCAGTCCGGGAAATAGCGTTCCCCAGCTCTGGCTGACATCTCACCTGGGGCAGAGGCCCCTCTCCCAGCAGGGCCCCGTGGCCCTCACCCACCCTGCCCGCCCCGGGGCCTACACACCTCTTGGCTCGCATGGCACCAATTGCCACGATGACGAGGGCACAGAAGCAGCTGGCACCAACGCCCGCCAGCACCACCAGCAGGGCAATGAGGGCCTCGCGGCTGAGGCCGAGGCTGCACTCACAGTACGTTCCAGCTGCAGAGACAGGGCCCGTGTGGCCGAGGGGCCCTCGTCACCCGCCAGTGGAGGGCCCCCGGGGCCGCCCCTCACCCCAGGAGGGGCCCTGGCTGGGGCGGGGTTCAGGGACGGGAGGAGGCACCTGCAGCAGGGATGAGCAAAAGGGACAGACATATCAGGCCGAGAGGGCCGCCAGCCAGGCAGGAGTCAGGCTGGGGACAGGGGGCCATGTCCAGCCCCCAACCCCACCACACACCTCTGGATGGAACCCATTGGAAGGCGCTGACCTCACAATAGGGCTGTGGAGCAGGGTGGGGTGGTGGGGGGATCGGGGGTCTGGGAGGTGTGTGGGGGTGGGCAGGGCTTCAGCCGGAGCTTCACTTGAACTTCTGTGTGGGAGCAGAGGAGACCTGGGCAGGCAACCCCCGGGGTGAAGCGGGTAGGGTGGCTGGGGGCCTGGGAGCTGCTCCCCAGTGCCCTACTGGATCCAGCCTCAGGGGATGGTGCATTACAGGGAAGGGGGTGGAGATCACCCTTAGGCTCTTGGGATAGTGGAGACAATGACCCGGAAACCCTGGGGGGCCCTCAGCAGACAGCGGGAGGCCTGTTTCTCAGGGACTGTGACAGCCCAGGTGAGGCCTGGGCCCCAGCTGACCTATGCCACCATCCTTCCCCCAAGGCTTGCCAGGAGCAGGGGCCAAGAAGGGGCAAGGCATGGGCCTGTGCTCGCTGCCCTCCCTTGCACTGGCGGTCTTGGGGAGGATCCCGCCCCCAGCTCAGCAATGCCGGAGGCCGGAGGAACGGCCAGGCTCTCCAAATCCCCCAGGAGGTGGGGGCGCTGCCCACAGGCCCTCCCACAGCCACAGCCGCTAGGCGCTTCTGGCTGAGAAAAGGCTACAGGTAGCATCTGAGGCTCCCAATCTGTATCATTTATCAGAGCCCCCCTGCCCTGCCCTGAGGGCTTCTTCCTCTGCATCTTCCTGCCTGAGGGACTTAGCTGCAGGCTGGCATCGTGGGACTTAACCTCAGCCTCCTCCCTGGCCTCGCCGTCCAGAGGCCTCCTCCCTCCTCCCCTAAGGACCTAGGCCAGCAAACCACACAGGCAGCAGGGGGAGTTGTCCCACACCACGGATGACCCCACAGGGCACCAGGGGCAAGGGTGCAGAGGGGCCCTGGCCGACTCCTTGTCACTGGGGACCTCCCTGACTCCTCTGACACAGGCGTCTCCTCCTAGTGTTGAACCCTCCTTGGGGACCAGCTAGCAGTTTCTGGGACGCCTCTGTGCCTGTTGTGTGATGCTGTGACCCAAGATGCAGCTTTTTTGTTTTTCTCACATTTTGTTAACAAACCAAGTCCAAAGGGACGCGTGCCTGTGCCCAGGAGCTGCCCCGCTGCCCCGCCAGACCCGTCTAGCCGGTTTGCATCCGGGTTAGGATGACGGAAGTAAGCTCAGCCCCATGCCAGGTGACCTTCCGCCTGGAGGGAACGGTGGGTGTCAGAGCCTTCTGGGCCTCCAGCACGACTCAGAGGAAAGCGGGAAGCCCCTCTCCTAGTGACCACGGCACAGCAGCCTTGGCGGTGGGTGGAGCCCAAGTGAGGCAAACACTGGCTCGCCAGAATCCTGGGACCGCTACGGCCACGTGCCTAGTCCTACCGCTCGTGCTCCAAACCCGTGGCCGACAGGACACCCTGGAGTGAGAGGGGGTCCCGTCAAGGACTGATACCAGGGCCCCAGGGGAACAGGTCAAAGTGGAGAGGTGGGGGCAGCCACTAGAAGACAGCCTGGCGGAGGGGGCTGCCCAAGGGTGTCTGGGGGCAACAGGCATGACTCCAGGCCTGGGAAGGCACCCGGGTGGGCGGGAACAGGACGCCGGAGGCTCGTTCCAAAGGGCCTTTGTTGCCCAGGAGGCTGGCACCGCCAGCCAGCACGGAGCCTCCTGCACCGCAGGCTGTGGTGCCCAGTGCTTCTGAAGACCTCCAGCCTGCGTCCAGCCAACGCCCTCCCCTGCCTCCCGGACCTCAGGGGCTGGGGGTGGTGCCAGGACCCCTCATGTGCCCCAGGGACGTCCACGTGCCAGGACCGTGGGTCTGGAGCCCGGTGACAGGTGTGCAGGCAGGGCTGGGCCCGGACACTCGTGTGTTTCCCCGCACCTGCTCCCAGGGAGCCAGGCCCTGCTAGGCTGAGCTGGAGAGGCCGCTGTGAAGGGCAAACCCGGACCACACGCCCACGATGGGCCCACAAAGCCACCAGGACAGGGAAAGGATAGAGAACCATTTGCTTTACTCTGCACTCCGGGGGCCGGGCAGGGGCACGGGGGGCACCCCCCCCAGCCACCCTCCCTCCGTGGGGACGTCGCGGGAAGGGCGCGGTGGGCGCGTCAGCTGCAGCTCTTGGGCAGGCGGTAGACGCCGGCTGAGTAGACCAGCTGCTGGTCCCTCACCTTCTTCTGCAGGAAGCCCTGGAGCTCCTGCAGGTCGATCTCGGCCAGCGCGGGGCCGGTGACCACGAACATGCGCAGCATGCTGTAGATACGCTCCAGCGACAGGCTCTCCAGGTTGGTCAGCATGGCCTGGATGTACGTCCAGAAGAGCTGGGGACACAGAGGCCAGGCCGGCCGTCAGGCCACCCTCCCGCGCGGCCACCGCACCAGAGGCCGAGCCAGGCCCCCGCCCCCGCCCCCGCCCCCGGCCGCACCAGCAGCTCCTCCTCCTTCTGGTCGGCCTGGGAGGCCATGCCGGAGTCGCTCTCGTCGTCACTGTCAAGGAGCACCATGCTGTCCCGGTCCTGGGGCCGCTCCTCCTCCACCACAGAGAAGGTCCCGGCAGGCTCCTCCCGCAGCACTCCCTGCTGCAGCCACACGGCCATGCGCCGCCGCAGCAGGGCCACGGGCATCTTCACCACCTTGCTCAGCTCCTCCAGGGTCCAGCTGGCTGCACGGGGCGGCCGGGAACACCAGCCACTGGGCCTCGTCGGCCAGCTCACCTCCCCAGGGGGCAGCCCTGGGAGGCCAAGTCCCGCCCCCAACCTCCACCCCCCCACCCCCCCCACCCCCCGGCCACACGGAGCAGTGCCTGGCACTGGTCCCCCCCCAGGAGGCAAGGCTGGGGCAGGCCAGCCAGGAGCCAGTGGGTTCACCTTGGTCCTGGAAGTAGAGCAAGACCACCGCCTGCACGGGAGTCACTGCCACAGACAAGGTACGATCGGCCAGCTCCACGTCCATGGTCACCAGGCCCAGGGTGTGCTTCCAGCTGAGGGTCCGCATGGCCTGAGGAGGGCCGCAGTCAGCACGAGCAGCCCGGGGGCCCGGCTGAGCCCAGCTGAGTGAGACTCCGCCACCTGGCACCAGGTGACAGAAGAGCTCCCTCACCGCCCCCCGCCCCCCGGCAGTGGGCAGCAGGGTGGATAGAAGACAGGGCTCCACTTCCCACGCCCTCCACTACCACGATCTGATAGGACTGAACAATGAGGGCTGCTCGTGAGTTAACGGTGTCTGAAAGACGTCCAACATCGTAACCCCCAGGACCTCAGAACGTGACCTGGGTGGGAGACGAGGCCACTGCAGACGGGCCTAGTTAAGACAAGGTCATCCGAAGTACAGCGAGCCCTGACGTAGCTCGGTCAGCACCCTTGCAAGAGGGAAGACAGTGTGAAGACAGGCAGAGACGGCAGGGATGCAGCCACAAGCCGAGAAACACCGAGGGTGGCCTGCAACACCAGATGCTGGGGAGGCGGAGGGACCCTCTCCCACAGCCTTCGGAGGCGCACAGCCCTGCGGACGCCCTGACCTCTGCTCTGGCCTCCAGAGTGGAAAAAAGATCTCCGTTGTTGCAAGCACCCGCGTCATGGCACTTTGTTATGGCAGCCACGAGAAAGTGACACATTTTGGTCCCGGGAAGGGGGTGCTGCTGTAACAAATTCCCAGAAGTGTGAGTCTACGGAGCTGGGTGACAGGCAGAGGCTGGAAGAGCTGTGGGCTGCATGCCTCTAAGAGCCTGAATTGCCCCGGAGAGACTGTCGGCAGGGACACGGCCAGGAAAGCCACAAGAGGTGTCACGAGGAGGAAGAGGCCACGGCAAACTGGAGACAGTGTGGCTCTGCTATGTGTTGGCAGGATCCTGTCTGAGCACCACCCTGCTGGGCAGAAAGCACACCCCAGCACGATGAACCAACACTGAGCTGAGGAGACTCCGCAAATGTGGGAGGGATGGCCTCGCAGTGGCAGCAGGGGTGAGGCGGCGGGGGGGGGGGGGAGCCAGCGCGAAGGCAGGGGTGCTGCTCTTCTCTGTATGCTCTAGAGACAGAGCCGAGAGGGCGCCAGAGACCCGAGCTCTGACGTGGGAGCCGACCAGCGTCCTCAGAAGAGCCAGGACAGACTGGGCGGTCCAGGAAGGGGGTCTGTGAGGGCCCATGGCCAAAGGCCTGGACGACTGGGAGCTGTAGGGAGGACGAGGTTCCTGAGAATTTTACGGCGACCCGGACTAAAACGGAGAGACGGCCAGCTGAGGAGGGCTCAGCGGGAGAACTGCAGTACAGTGGCCCGGCCTGGCAGGGTGGGCAGACAGAAGACAGCCTTGAACCCAGAGCAGTGCCTCCACTGGCCTTTGGACTTGCTTTGAGCCTGTGACCCCCCTCCTTCCTTGAGAAGTCATCCTCTCAGAACGGAGGGGTCTGTGCCACACCTCGCAGGCACGCTCTGCTTTCCCAGGCTCGCAGCTGGAGAGGGACTGCCCTCGACGAGCTGCGCTCGGTCTCGCTCCTGCCCGATTCAGATGCTACTCAGATACCAAACTTTGAGGTGTGGGGTGATGTAAACGTGGTGCTGGAATGGCTTAAGACTTCTGGGGATGTTGGATGAATGTGTTTTGCATGTGGGAAGCACATGAATTTGGGGCGGGGGGGGGCACAGGGTGGACTGTTATAGGTTGAACTGTGTCCCTCATAGTTAAGGATGTTAAAGTCCCAACCCCTGATAACTCAGAATGTAACTGCATCTGGACATCAGATTACCACACGTCAATTTGTTCAAGTGAGGTCATTCTAGAAAAGGGTGGGCCTTTAATCCAACATGACTGGTGTCCTTGTAAGAAACGTGGACACAAAGAGACACAGGGAGAATGCCATGTGACAACAGAGGCGGAGGTTGCGCTGATGTGGCCACAAGTCAAGTGATGCCTAGAGCCACCAGAAGCCGGAAGCAGCAGGAGGAACCCTCCCTCAAGCCTCTGGACAGAGTGCAGCCCTATGATCGATCCTGGACGCCCAGCTGCCAGAACTGACACGATACACCTGCACTGTTTTGAGCCCCGATCACGGCACTTTGTTGCTGACCAACACAAGGGAGTCTTCAGTAACCCCCTCACCCCCTCAGCTCCAAAGGAGGAGGCAACAGAGAACCCCACCTTGTAGGGGGGAAACGGAAGCAGAACCCACAGTTTGCCCAGGTCGCAAGCAGGAGGGCCACAGACAGGCTCTCCAGCTCCAAGCCCACGACCGTACAGCCACCACTGCAGCCTGCAGCGGGAAAGACGCAAGGCCACCAACAGAAAACACAAGCAAGGATACTCTGTGGGCTGTGTGGCCACCCACGTGTCCAACGTGATCCTCAGGCCAAGAGTTCTGGTGTGAGGCAGAGACACTGTGGCCACAGGTCCGACCTCCAGCATAGCCCCGGGGCCTGCTCCGCCACTCTAGTATCCAGCTGGAGTCAGGACAAAGCACGCTGAGGCACGGCCATCACATCAGGTGCATTAGGCCCGAGCAGAAAGGCATGGCTGAGCCATCCTCTGGGAAAGCAGCTTCTAGGGAAGCAAGCCAGGCAGTGGCAAGGCCGGGGCAGAGTCCTGGAAGTCGAATGCTTCATGAGCAATCTGGAGACTGCTTGGAGGCAGACGCCCATGGGGCACACACACAGCCCCCTGACTCTCTCTGGGGCGAGCCCGGTGCCCCAGCCCCCAGTTCCGAGATGTCAGAGGGTAGACAGTGGAAGAGAAGCCCGGGAAGGTGGGGCCACCCGGAGGCGCAGAGGGCAGAAGCGGCCCGGCCCCTCCCCCAGTGTGGGTGTGCACGCACACGTGCAGAGGCTCCTAAGGGACGAGGGGAGCAGAACGGGGGCTGCGCCCTCCTGTCCCGACGCAGAGGCGCAGGAGAGGTGTCAGCAGAGAGCCGCACAGGTGGGTCGCACCCAGGTCCCGTTGCACAGCCTGCTCGGAAGGGTCACCAGGTCAGGATGCAGCCCCCGCCTGCCACCGGAGGGAGGTGTGGCCCGTACCTTCAGCTTCTCGTACTTCTTGCAGTAGACCTCTAGGGCCTCCCTAATGTCCTCGGGGACCTCCAGCTTCTCGTCCTTGAAGGGAGGCCAAAACTCGCTGGACAGGATGACGGCATAGACCCCAAAAGGCGGCTGCTCCTCTATGGGCCGCTTCTCGTCCTCCTCGCGAATGTTGGCGTTGATGCGACGGGAGTCCGCCATGTCCTGGGGGGAGGAACGAGGTCTCACGAAGGCCCCGGGGCTGGGCTCAGGGTGAGGCCGGGCCAGGTGGGCGGGAGCCCCGCGTGCCCACCTTCAGCATGACCTCGCAGAAGTGCATGGGAGCCTCGCCAAAGCGCAGCTTCAGCAGCTCCACGTTGCGGATCTCCCTGGAAGAACGCATCTCTGAGGGGGCGTAGCGCGCCCCCACCCCAAGCAGCACCCGTAGCGGAGCGGGCACCCTCCCCCACCCGGCGCAGGGACACCCCAGGGGGAGAGGCGCGAAGCGCAGCTCCAGCCACCGAGACCCTGGACTCCGTCCCGGCTGAGGCCCGGGGGTTCCCGGGGATCTGGTTCCCCGAGCCCCTGGGCCTCCCCCCAGGCCTCTCCAGGGTGACGGCTGAGCACGGGTGCACCTCTCCGCCGGAGAGCAGGCAGCGGCGCCCCCTGCGGCCCAGTGGCGCCTTGCGGGCCTCACCGCTCAGGACTAAAGCTGAACTGGTGCAGGAGGCGGTCGGCCAGCAGCGAGCGGTACTCGTTGATGAACAGGTCCTTGCTGCCGTAGATGCTGACCAGCAGGCTGATGATGTCCGAGGAGCGCCGCTTGGAGCTGGACTTCCCTGCACGGCACGGGGACCGGCACCGATGGCATCTCGCAGGGACCGAGGAAGCACCATCCGTGCCCACGCAGGCCCCACCCTGCCACGCCCGTGAGGCCGAGGCCCAGGCCCAGATCCCAGGCGAGGGGCGGGGTGGGTAGTGCACAGGCCGCCTGGGAATCTGCTCTTCTGGCAAGCCGGACGGAGACACAGGCCACCGTGGGCCCACTCAAGCCAGCCAGAGCCCCCTGCAGTAGCGGGTCGGGGCGGGTGCTGACAACTGATCCCCTCAAGCTTTCGGGCACCTGTGGAATCAGACGCCTGCCTTGCTGGAGCGTCCCCCACAACCCAGAGCCAGGTGGGGCTGGTGGCACTGACCTGGATCGGCATCCACAGGGTCAGGGACCCAGTCCTCGGGCTCGCCAGAGTCATCCTCGCTGTCCTGACCAGTCTCCAGGCTCGCCGGGTCTGTCTTGGACAGCTCGACAGCCAAGTCCCCCGTCCCATCCGAGTCCCCCGTCAGCCCAGCTACAATCTGCCGCACCGTGTCCTCCCGCGTCCTGCCAGATGTGAGTACCGCTGGCCTTCACGGCACCTCTCTCCCTGTTTGTCCACACCACAGCACCCCACCTCACCCCGGCAGCCAGCACCCCCGTTGGCCACGTGCTTAAGATGGGTCCATCAAACTTTCTCTCAGAAAACAGTAATACTGATCATAATAAGATAAACCCCACCGTTTTCGGGAACGCCGAGAACTAAAATAATACGGGATCTAGGCCAGGGCCTTCCCAACCAAGAGGCAGCAGACGTGAGTCAGGGAAGCACCAGATGCCTCCCAGCCCCAGCCCTCAGCCTCTACTGTCCCGAGGGGTCTCCAGACAGCTGTGCCCCAGCACCCGCTCAAACACGTCCTCTGACAGACAGCCTGGGAGTCACTGCCGTTCATGCACAGGGGTCCCCTCCCCGCCCCGGCCTCAGCCTGGGTCTTGGTCAGTAAGCTAAAGCTGAGCCGGGGCCTCTATGGACTAGGAAAAGGGGATGGGAACAGAGAGCAGGGTTGCAGGGTGGGGTCCCCAGTGTTTGCCCATGGACGTGGTGGCACCCACAAGACGAAGAAGCCCGGGCCGTGGCCAGGTCATGTGGCCCAACAGGAGGGACAGAGTGTCCCTGGTGTTTTGGGGGCCACAAGGACCCACGGGGAACTTGGCTGCACAAATGGAGCCAGGAGACAAGGACCCCAGGTCCGAGCAGCAGCCTGGAGCTTGGCCGCGGGGCTCACCTCAGGTAGCGGCGAATGGGCTCACAAGCCACCTCCAAGATGACCATGGAAGGGTCGAGCACACGCAGTGCCTTGATGGCAGATATATAGAGGGTGATGATGTCGCACGTGTTGACCCCTAAGGCCAGTAGAAAGGACAGTAGTCACAGCAGCACCCAGGAGTTGTCCCTTGAGCGGCAGCGCCCTGGCCAGGTGGGTTTTTCGGCCACCACTGTGACCTCGCTCCCCAGGATACCACTGTGACCCACGGGACGCTGTCCCCCTTCTCCCCTAACTCTCACGTGCTTTCCCTGGAACTTTCCAAGGTCCGAGCCCTCCCCTCACTGGGTGGTCTGCCCCAGGCCACACCCATCACTTCCCAGGACTCTCTTCAAGGGAGGATGAGGCGGAGCTCCTAAGGACCGCACAGACCCACACCCTACACAGGCCCCTCGGCAGAGGAGACTGGCCTCTTGGGCAGCAGCTCAGGCACCTGGGTGGAGGAGCCGCGTCTCCAGGGCAGCCTTGAGAGACAGGAGCAGCTGCTGCCTCTGGTCAGTCCTTTCCAGGCAGTATTTGAGGTCCTCGATGGCTGGCCGGGAGTCTGGGAAGTCTGTAGGAAGAGTGTGGACCCTTGCGCACACACGTGCAAGCACGCACGTGCTGTGCGTGCAAGAAAGGACACAAGGTCGGCAGGGCCCAGACCCACTCAGCAGTGATGAGAAACACCGACCGCTAAGTGCTTCAGGCCGTCCCTGGGCGGTCATGTGCCCTCCAGCCCCCGCCCCGCCCCCGAGTGCCCAAGGACAGAGCAGGAGCATGAGGCCGCCGACAGGATGGGGGTGGACGCCCAGAAGCACCGTCTGGGGGCCCCACTGGCAGGCCCAGCTCTGCTTGGGACGCCACTGTCTGTCCTAAGTGCCCCTGACCGCCTGCAGGGTCTGAATGGCGAAGGCACGGGGAAGGTGGCCACTTCAGCGGGCAGGGGGCCGACCTCGGATGACGCTGAAGAGCTCCTCGATGCGTAGGCCGGCATAGATACGGTAGAAAAACCTCTGCACGTGGCAGCGCCACCGGCGCAGTGTGTTGCCAGCCTCCGGGGACGCGGGCCTGGCGGGGCCATCCTGCAGGAACACCTTGCCAAGCCAGCCGACCACCCTCTCGATCCACTGTCGGGAGAGCACAGGTGTAGGGAGGTGAGGAGCTGAATGAACCCCAGCCCGACGTGGAGCAGAGGCTACCCGCACTGCAGCCAGCCTTGGGGAGTCTCTAAGGCTCCTGGACACTGGGAGCACGTTGAAACCAGCAGGACAACGAGCCCAAAGTGGGCCTCCCAGGCCTCCCACCGATGTGTCCCCACACCCGATGAGCACCAGAGCCCAGGCTGATCTCTAGCAACAGTGGCCCTGATGCAGAGCGCGGAGAGAACGCTCACCTCTGACCCGGTGGACAGACACACCCTGGGGGCCACGTACCTGACTAGTCCCACCACGTGGGACAACGTAAGGGCCCTTCCGAGCACACGCGCGTAAACTTAATAGGCAAAACAGCCGCACAGAGCCTAGGATGCACACGTTCCCCCACAAACTACGCAGCCCCTGATGACAACATCCTGATACTCTACCGCCTGGGGGCAACACAGGTGCCCCGGCCAGGCCTCTGGGATCACACCCACTCCAGACCGCTGCTGTACAGACACTTGCTTTGAACCCCCACCACAGCTAATCTGCGCCCTGGGGCGCAGACACCAGGAAGCGGCGGAGAATGACATGTGGGAAGTAGGGGCAGGCTGGACGGTCCCCTGCGGTTGGGCCAGCACCTCCCCGGCTCTAGGGAGACCAGGGCAGAGCCCCAGGGCAGGGCCCCAGACCACGCCCCAACAGCACGGGCGCCCTGAGGCCCCTCAGCGGGACACCCCAGACCTCGGCACCGCCTCCAGCCAAGTGATTTCTCACAGACCTTGCCGAGCAGGTCACGGGCTCTTTCTTGCGGTCACAAGGGCAGGCCGGGAAGGGCCAGCTTCCACCCAGCACCAAGACAGCTTCATCCAGCAGCCAGGTCCTAGCTCGTCCAAGTCCCCATACTGCGGCTGCCTCTGAGACCACTAGGGTGTCAGGTTGGCCAGAAACCTGTTCTACAGCCCCCAGGGAACAGGGCCCGAGAGGCTGTCCTTACCTTGTGGAACTCTCGCAGGAAGGAGCGCTCGTACTCGCCCCGACAGCGGTCCTCCATTCTCTCCCTGGTCACCTGGTGCAGGGTGGTGGTCACAGCCTCCGCACTGACCCGCTCCAACAGACTCAGCCTGTGTCTGGAGGACAGCCCTGCTCGTGGAGCACACGGAGTACCCTGCCGCCCCTCACACCCAGCGCCCTCTGTACCGAAGGCTTCAAGGAAAAGCTGCTGGGGAGGACAGAGGCCTGCCCTCCCCAGTTGGCCCCTCTGCCCAGTCTGAGGCCCTGGCCTTGCCCATGTGAGGAGTGGGTGTGGCTCTCAGGGCTAAAACCGCATCTCCTTAAACACGGCTCTGAGGCAACAGCTAAGTGTATCACCGTCCTGACCACGTGAGCACAGACGCCACCAGTTATGCCGCTGGGTGCAGACCCCGGTCAGCGATGGCAAATGAACTCGAGAAAACGAGAGAGAACATTTCTGGGCACCCTGCATCTGGGATGAACCAGCAAAAGCCATCCAGGGCCTCCCTGACCCTCGCCAGCAACAGGGCCCCTCCCTCAGTCCAGCTAGAAGCCCCTCCCCCTTCCCAACAGCTGTGCTGCTGCCGCTCCACTCAACGTGACAAGATCATTACCAGCAACCACAAAGGATTAAAGGCTCACAGCTCCGAACCCAGCTTTAACGGCGACAGCAAAATCCTTTCCTCTTTAAAAGGCTGGAAAAGCAATCTGCTTGCCCAGCGTGTTAGCCTAATCCCCAACTTGTCTGGAAAGAATAAAAAAAGCAAGCCCACCTCTTGCAATTACAAGGGAGGATGAACACCATCCCTTCCCCAGGGAGCCTACAGAAGGCACAGCAGAATTCTACGTGGCCCAGAAAACTTGCAATCCCTAGGGTCTCAGAGTAAGCAAAGAGCGGAAACCCAGGGCTAGTGTGAGTGGCAGACACACACCTGTGTCCAAGACAAAACCTATAAATTCACAGCACGGGGATCCTGGGGACCCGCCCCTGGCCACACCCAGGACTATCCGGCAGAGACCCCACCCCCCACCCCACCCAGCCAGCTGGACCCAGGAAAGCCAGCCAGAGGCAAGAACAGAGGCGTGGCCACACGGGCGCGAGTACTCACAGGACCTGGCTGAGCTGGTGAAACTGCTCCAGGGCCTGGCGGCACCAGCACTGCTGCTTGTCGCTGCCGCATCCCGCACACAACGGGCTCTGCAGAAGCCGGTAGTACCGGCGACGGGCATACCTGCTGTCCAATTCCCCCTCTAGTTCTGGGTCTGTGCCCCCTTCCCCCTTCCTCTTACTCTGCATGTAGACTCTCAAAAAGCGCCCATAGAGGCGCTGAATCATCTCCTGAAAGGTTCTGGGAGTGGAAAAGAACAGGACGCCCCGCAAGGTGGTGTGGACTTTTTCCCGCAGCCCCTGAGCGCCTGCGCCCATCAGCAAGCCCAGGCGAGTCCATTTTTCCAGCAGCTCTAGACTATGCAGGTAGGGATCCAGGCGGCTCTCCAACAGGCCAAAAGCGTCAAGGAGAAGCAGAAGGCACTGGGGCTCGTCTGCACAGTTCTCACGCTGGGAGATAGTATTCCAGAACTCAAGGGAGATGTTGGCCTGCAGGTCGTTCTGCAGCACCTCTACAAACCACTCCTCCAGGACCGAATGCAGACCGTGGGCCCTCAAAACCTCCACCGCCGCCCGGAGCTCCTCCTCCTTTGGCGGCACCGCACCGCTGGTCCGGGAGGACGCCTGGAGTGCAGGGAACCGTGAGAAGGGGACACAGAGTAGCGGTGGGAAGGGCACTGACACGCGGGGAGAAGCGGGGAAAGGGACAGAGCGGAAAGGAAGCTGCGGGATTTCCGCTACCCCTCGTCCACGACCCACGGATGCTTGGCCGACGCTAGGGAAGGGCCGCCTCGGCAGCGGAACGAACCCCAGGGTGGACGTCCTAGTAAAGCGCGCAGGGTCCCCGGAACCCCGCGCGGACCCGCTGCCCTCTTCCGGGGCCTCACCAGTCCCAACGCGGCCGGCGGCACCAGCCCGGTGCTCACGGTGTTCCAGGCCACCAACAGTTCCTGTGCAGGCCCGGGGTCGCCGTCTCGCACCGCCGTCGCCATCTGCGCCCACCAGCTCCCAGGGCTTCGCGGCGCGGCGCGCGGCGATGACGCACACGAGAGGCGCGCCGCGGTGACGTATCGGAGGGCGCGCTGTCGGAAGGCAGCGCGCAGGCGCGAACGGCGAGGAGCTGGCGGCGGTTGGAGTGGTCGCGGCCCAAGCGGCGACCATGACCCAGCAGGGCGCGGCGCTGCAGAATTACAACAACGAGCTAGTAAAGTGTGAGCGGCCGCGCGGCGGGGTCTGCCGGGCGGGCTGGGAGGGCGCGGGGCTCGCCGGCGTGCAGGCCGAGGCAGTAGCTGGCCCGCAGCGCGCGGCCGAGTGCGGTGCACGGTCCGTGCGTGGGTGTCTCGGCTGGGAAGGCGCCGGTGGCCGTCGGACCTGCCCGGCGCACGGCCGCTCTGTGGCACGCACCAAGCCCTGGGTATCTGTGGAGAGAGCCAAGGAACGAATGGCTAGAGCACGCACTGCCGCCCGGGCGCCACGCCCGCTGGTCCCGTGCGGTGCTTTCTCTAACCCCGAGAACCCCTGGGCGGTCGGAGCCTGGCCTGGCGGCGGTGGAAGGTGGCCGAGCCAGCCCCGGGCCTCCCGCCACCCTCTCCTCCTACACAGCAGTGGGCTCCAGAGTGGCGGGGGTGCTGCTGTCCTTCCTGCCCTGGGTCCACAGCGCCTGCCCCGCTCGGCCCACTGTAGGCATCGAGGAGCTGTGTCAGAAGCGAGAGGAGTTGTGCCGGCAGATCCAGCAGGAGGAGGATGAGAAGCAGCGGCTGCAGAGCGAGGTGAGGCAGCTGACAGAGAAACTGGCCCGAGTCAACGAGAATCTGGCGCGCAAGATTGCTTCTCGCAACGAGTTTGACCGGACCATCGCAGAGACAGAGGCTGCCTACCTCAAGGTGGGGCTCGGGGCCGGCAGGGAGCCTGCATGCCTGTGGCCTGCGGGGGGTGGCCTGGGGGCACCCACGGGCAGAGGCGACAGGACTCCAACATGGTCAGGACCGCTGTGGGATGACAGTGGGGCTGTCAGTGGGGCCCGGCACGCCCCGAGTCCTGTCCTGTGCGCCGTAGTTTTACGGCTTGTCCCAGACCACGGGCAGAGAGTGGCAGCAAGGGCCAGAGCTGTTCTCGTCTGGCTTCCCAGGGTGCGAGGAGGGGGGCTTTGGGCTAAAGGCCCTGCTGACCCTGTCCGACCCTCCTGTCAGGGGCTTCCTGTCCCTGCTTCTGCCCCAGGCTTGGCACCGGCTTGGTAGGAGCAGAGCTGGACTGTGCGAGCCTTCTGACGAGAGGGATAGTGACAGCCGTCTCGTGTCCCCGTTTCCAGATCCTGGAAAGCTCGCAGACTCTGCTTAGTGTCCTGAAGAGGGAAGCCGGGAACTTGACCAAAGCCACAGCCACAGCCTCGGAGCACAAGAGCAGTGGAGGCAGGGAGAGCTGAGGAGGCCATTGGTGGGGAGGGGCCTGCCTCCCACGTCCCTCAGTGGCTCGACCCCCAACAAGCCTGTCTTCAAAGCGTCTTTATTCTTCGTGGTAGCAGCTGCCTCCTTTCACTGTCTCGGGTGCCAAGAGGCAGTTGCCCAGCTTCACCTGCCCCAGGTGACAAGTACAGCCCTGGGTGCAGCCCACCAGGTGGGGGTCCTGGCCCTGTACTCATAGGACATGGGAAGGACAGGCTCTGGGTGAGTTCCGCTCGGGGCGGAGGTCCCCTCACCCCCGCCCTGGGCTGCCAGAAAGACCCTGCTCCCTACTTTCACCAGCACGGCAGCCACCTCACCTCGGTGCCCAGGCCAGGGGAGCAGGGGAGGGGCTGGGGCCCACCCCCTCAGAGCTTGCCCTGGTGGCCTATGACTGTCAGTAAAGATTGTCTTTGTGAAGGTAGCTTACTGCCTGTGTCCTGTGTCCTGCGTGTGGGGCATGGGACTGCTGCACAACCCCAGAACCAATGTGAGCCCAGCCGTATGGCTTCTTGGCAGAGGAGGGCCTGGAGTGGCTTTCCCTGTGACAAGCCTTGTTGGCTTTGGGGACAGAGTTGAGGGTACCCTTGAGCATTCCCTGGGACCTTGTCACCCACCCTTTCTCCCCACCAGGGCTGCTGGCCCCCTGCCCCCAACTCCAGCACTTAGCCTCCCCGTTGGGTGGTGTTCTGCCTGTTGGTCTTGGTCTGTGCGATGCCCTATTCCCCAGCACAAGGCCTGGCCCAGGGAGACGCTCTCCAGCCAGGGCTGTGCCCCAGCTCCAGGATTCTAAACTTTGCTCCAACCCCACAGCACCACCACTCCCCACTCTCCCTGGTCCCACCGAGCGTGCCGACTTCCAGCCTCCCACGCTGCCTGGGGCCCAGCCCTCCACCCCGAGTCCTCTCTGGGACTGTCTCTGTTGGCCAGTTAGCTCCTATGGGGGTCCCTGCAGCTAGGCAGGTCTGAGAAGCATGTATTGAGAAGGTCTGGAGAAACCTGGGCCCACTCCACCCAGAACACTAAAAGCACCCTTCTCCTTCCCAAGTTTGGCCAAGCAGCATTTCTCACGGGCTTGACTCTTCGGGAGGGATGTAGTTGCATCCGTTGCCTGGATTACAAGCAGCCCCAGCTCCCCAGCTCCAAGCTGAGCAGGCAGTTCTGTGTCTCCTGTTGCCTCTTGGATTCTGCTGGGTTTTCCTGCCAGCCGTTAGCACTGACTCCAGGGAAGTGGTCTGCCTCCTACAGCCTTGCTGCAGGCTCCTGTGGGTCAGGTGGCTTTCCAAGCCACACAGGAGGCGAGATCCCTGAGGTTCCGCCCGCTCCTCGTCCCCTCCCAGGCGCTTGGCCTTAAAAACGGCTCTGGTCCAGCCAGAGTACCAGACCCCAGAGAGCAAGCCCAAAGTGCTCCTCCCCCTACAGCTCCCACTGTGTCAGCCCAGAGACCAGAAGTGCTCACGGGGGTCCCTCTTCCCCCAAGGGGGTGGCTGGGAGGGGAAGCAGGGCAGGCGGGGCTACGGGAGCGAACGCCTGGACCGCCAGACAGCAACGTGTGGGGGTGCCACACAGGACTACCCCATACCCAGGCACAGATGTCCTGGCTGGGCTCCCGCTGTACCTTCCTCCTCGCTGCCAGGGCCTCGATGGAGCCCCACAGACCCCACCCCTGCTCCCTGCTTCTTTGGCCAAGGACCACACAGGGAAGGCAGAGGAGGCCTTGTCCAGTGGTATTTATTGAATCCATCATTAGAGGCAAGAAAAAACTTGCCGTTCATCACAAACGGGGCGAGTTGAGGTCTGCAGTTGGGGGGTGTGGGCTGGGAAGGGCTGGAAGTCCCACAGAGGACAGGCCGCCAACCTAGCCCTTCACACATGCACCAGACACCTGCTGGCATGGTGTCCAGCGGGACCCTGTCCATCCTCCACAGGCAGTGCCCCCAAACCAGGGCTGCAGAGTGAGACTCGGCCTCAAGGGAAGCAGGAGACCCCGGCGCCCTAGGCTCAGGCCAACCCCAGGAAGGGAGGGTGGGATATGGCAGGGCAGAGCCCAACAGGGCAGCGAGAGGTGGGGGGTGCAGAGCGAGGGTGGGCTTCTGGGCACTGCCCGGCTCCCAGGGCTCAGCCTTGGCCATCCTGGCAGGGCTGGGGTCAGAAATAGAGGGCTGGCTCACTTCGGAAGTCTGAGAGGTCGTTCTGACTGGCAGGGGTGAGCTGAGAGAGAGGGACAGAGAGGGAGCCAATGGGACTCATCCAGGCATTAGAGACACCCCCCACCCCGGGCCTTGGGTGTTGGCCCTCCCAGCCGCACCCCTGCTCACCATGACCTCCTTGGGTGTGGGCTCCACCTCACTCGGAGCCTGCTCCAGTGTCTGTTCCTGCCATTTACTGAAGGCCACAGAGTGTTTTGGAGTGTAGCCGGACAGGCCTGTGGGCCAAGAGGCACATGTGTGAACGTGTGGCCCAGCTACCCACTGGGCCGCCCATTCCCACACGTGGGCACTCACCTGAGCTGCCGTCCGGCAGGTGAGGGCTCTCGGGCCCCACGCTGTTCACAAAAGTGGCTCGGGGCAGGAACAGCGGGAAGGGCTTCTCCACCACCCCATCTGAGCTGGACTCCTCCTCCTCCTCCTCCTCCTCTCCGTCCTCCTCCTGGGCCTCAGCCTCCTCCTCCTGTGCTAGCGAGCTCTCAGGAGGGTACTCAAATGTGGTCTGCAGGTGCTTGTCATTGAAGGAGATCTTCATCTAAGGACAGGAGGTACATCAGCAGGGCTCTGCTGCCTGGCTACCAGGGGTTACTCCAGCCAGGCTGAGCCGGGCACAGTGACCCTGGAGGCACGGTAGAGGTTGGCGGCCCCAGGCAGGTAGCAGAACGTGCCATCAACCCTTCAGAACTGAAAGGTGGGGGGGCTGCCCCTCATCGGAGACCACTCCTTTACCGGCACCCTACAGGCCCGGGCCACAAGGACCCCAGGAAGGTTGTTCTGGCTGCCCATGCAACCCAGGGCCAGTGTGTCCAAACACCTGCCTCCCAGACCCCACCCATCCCCTTCTCCCCCCAGGCCCAGGGTCACATCACCTCGGGTAACCAACCCTGCCCAGGGACCAGACCTTAGCCAGCACCAGGAGCCCAAAGTCTCAGTGTCTCTAGAAACTTCTATGGCAGCTCCTAGGATTGAAGGGCTGCCTTCGCAGGGGAGCACCAGCCACCTAGAGGCTCTATGGCAGGAGCAGGGTCTAAGTGAGACGGCACTCGGGGGGCCCACCTACTCGGGTGCCCTACCTCCTCAGCCACCAGCAGTGTGTTGTTGGCTGGGGTCTCTCTCCAGGACCGAGTTCACATCCTGGCTTGCTAGGCACCCGAATGACGCTTCCTGCACAGCTCAGCATGGACCAGTGCTGCTGGGCAGGACGGGGCACACACCTAAGGCCAGGCCCCCGGGGCGTCCATGAGGTGACAAAGCAGGGTGGGCTGGCACATGCCAAACCCCGGGGGGGGGGGACACCAAATGCCATCACCCCGTTTTACAGACCAAGTCAGAATTAGACCAAAACTGCACCCAAGTGGGGGTCGCGCTGACCCTTTCCTCCCATCTGGGCTGTCCACTTGGCGCTTGTCTACCCTGCCCACTCTGCAGGCTGCAGAATTTCATGCCTGAGCAAATCCTCTTTTCTCCCAACGGCCTCAGAGTGCAGACGAGGCTGCTGGTGTGGAGAGGAAGCGAGGCGCAAGCAGGATGGCAGATGGACCCTCGCACTCCCTGACCCAGGACTCCACTCCCCACTAAAGCCACAGGCCCACCAGACTTGCTCAGCAGGGTTCGGCCAGGCCCAGCAGGTTGGTAACGAATACGAGAGGCACCAGCCTGCAGCAGATGGGAGCGGCCCTGCAGGAGCCCGAAACATTAAACTCCTGAGCACAAGACTCCAGCAGCCAGCTCAAGTTCCCCTCCTCCCCTGGAAGGAGCCGGAGGCAGGAGCTGGGCCCCCAGGCAGAGAACCATGGGGCCCAGTGACAGCAGGACATGCAGGGGCCTCACAGGAAAGCTGGACTCGCAGCCTGGGCAGCGGAGGGGGCCCCGGCACTGGCCTCAGGGGGCAATGCCAGGCTGAGCGAGTGTCCCCAAACAAGGGCACATGCTCCAGTCGCCCCCTCCCACAGCCACACGCGCACCCCCAGCCGCACACAGCCACCGGCACCCCCAGCTCGCGTGCTTCCCATCTCAGTGTGGTTCACACACAGACCTGCTGGGCGAATCTCAGGCCCAGGCCCAGTCAGCTTTGCCCCAGCCAGCGGCACAAACGAACAGTCGGGGACAAGAGCAGATGAGTGCAGATCACCCAAGTCAGGCAAAACCAAGAGATACTTGCTCCCGTCGCTTGAAGGCACACTGTTCCTCAATCTGCCTGGTCCCCACAGCAGGCCCCACCCAACCCTCCAGCTGCCACCCCCGCCCCAAGCCTAGCAAGACAGAGGCCTAACCCAGGGGCCTGCCCCTGACCCAAGGCCCCACAGTGACCAGGGCGTCCAGTCACCCCTGGGTACACAGCATTGTCCCCAACGACCCTGAGCCCTCCAGGCCCATCCCCCACCACCGAAGACACAGGAAGGGCTGGCTGCCAGGGCCCGGCCGGATTAGCGTGCCCTCATTAGTCCACATGACCAGCTCCTAGCAGGGAGACCGAGGGGGCTGGGCTCGCACAGGCACTGAGCCTGGCACGGCCTGGCCGGGCAGGGGCGGGGCGGCGCTCACAGGCCACTGTCTGCGCCCAGCTGGGGCCCAGGGCTTGGGTCACATCCGCCTCCCTTCAGTCTCCACACTCCATGGCCTGGTGGGGCTCACAGGCCTCCTTGTGGGTGCAGGTCTCTGAATCACAAGACACCCTGTGACAAATGCTGCTGGGGAGGGCCAGCCTCCAGACCCCAGGCAGATGGGCCGGGCGTGGCCAGGGGCTGGCACTTGCACGCACCTGGCTCTTGGGGACTTTGCCCTCTGTGCCAAGTGCAGTCGGCAGGTGGGTCTTGGGTCGGCCCACCTTCCAGCTCTCACAGGCCCTTTGTCCCCCTCACCCTGCCCTACCTGTGCACACCCAGCTCGGGTTACCGAAGGGCGTCCACCCTGGACTCTGGTCGGGGAGCCGGGTTCAACCAGTCCCCCTGCTGGGGGTGAGCACCCGCCCTGTCCTCACTCCCTGGCACACGCCTGCCTCCTCCTATCCCCCACTCAGTCTGCGTTCTCGGGACAACGGGACCACCCCACACAGTCTCTGCCGAAGCTCCCACACTGCTTCCGGATGCCCCAGCCCAAGGCAGACCCTCTGGCGGTGGGGAAGCTGAGTGAAGCAGGGTCCAGGCCTGCCCAGTGGCACCTGGGCTGTAGGAAGAACATGAAGGGTGGGTGCCTACAGGAAGAGCTGGGGGTGGGGGGGGGGACAGGTAGGAAGCGGGGGAAGGAGGGCGGAGGGGACACAGCCATGACACATCGGTGGTGGCGGGCACAGCGTTCCACACCGGCAGGGAAGCAGGTGACTGGGGCAGCCGCACCACAGGTCTGGGGACTGGAGCGAGGCTGAGGGCCAAGCCCCGGCCAGCCAGACTGGGGTGTCTGGGTGGCAGTTACTCCCTAAGGGAGGGCAGATGGCCTAGGGTGTCATAGATTGAGCCCTGGGGACACTGACACACTCAGGCTGGGCAGAGAACCAGAGGGTAAGGAGGGGAGGAGGGCAAAGGCGAGGGGAAGGAGCCGCCAGAAAAGCAGGAACCTGGCCAGGTGGCACCTCACTAAGGGGAGAGGCCCTCAGCACCAGCCCACCAACCCCGAGGGAGGCAGGTGTGGAGAGCAGCTGGACAGTCCCACTCAGCAGCACAGCCTGGGGGCTGGGGCAGAGGTGAGAGGGGGCATGGTCACGATGCCCCCCAGCAGCCAGTCCCTGCTTGGCCATTAAGGGAGGGACAGATAGGGCATCAGCAATTCTGCCAAGAGACAATCAAGTAGAGACGCCCCCCAATCCCCGGCAGGCCTCCCAGGCACAATGGCACGCTGGGTGCGCCCACCACCAAGACAGGGCTATAGCCCTCCGAGGCCCAGCAAGGTCACAACACCCTACACGCACCTGCCAGCTCAAGGGCAGGCTGTCCTGACAGTCCCCCTGCAGAGCCATACCTCACCTGCCCCCTGGAAGACCCCAGTACCTCCCAGCACTACCCGGGTCAGCCAGAGGGCCCCAAGGTCCCACTAACCTCCAGTCCACTAAGTCCCTAGTCAGGATGGAGGCAAACTGGACAAGGGCCCAAACCACAAGCTGGCTGGAGTGGTACAGGTGAGGGCGAGGTCCCGCAGCCCAGGGCCTGGAGGGATGGCCGGAGGACCACCAGGGAACGGACGAGACACAGGGGACAGCCCGAGCCAGCGGACTGCCCCGAAGGACCGGGCAGCCCCACACCTCTGTCCCACTCAACAGGAGCTCTGGCTCTTCCTGCCAGGCAGCTGGTGCGGGGGTGGGGCAGTGCCCACAAGGAGGAGTCACCTCCAGTAGTCACGCTGCTCTGGCAGGGCCCTGGTGAGGCCACTCGGCTTGCCAGGCATCATCCATCTGGACCCCCAACTCCCTCAGGCTGGCATGGAGACCAGGCCAGGGCCTGCTTCCTCCCAGCACTTCCTCCCGCCCTTCTCACCCCAACCCTACCACGCAGGACCCCCACAGCTCTTTCCCCAGCTGGGGCCAGATGAGCTCTAGAGGCTCTAGAAGCAGAAACCAGCACTCAATTCCTGCCCCACAAGCTCCACGACCTCCTGCCACCCTCAGGTTCCCCATCTACAAAGTGGGGAACTGTTATCACCTCCACTTCTTGGGGCCAGAATGGACAGGTACTGCCTCCTAGAGTGTAGGGTCAAAGGTCAGGAAGCAGGAACGAGGGGGAGGGGTGGTTTAGAGCCTGGAGGTGGGGTTGATGACTGTGTCTAAGGGTAGGAGGGAGGGTGGGAGAGCTGTGGCACTAGAGAGAGGGTGAGTCAAGGTCAGGCAGGCAGGACGGGCCCTCCAGAAGTACGAAGGGAGTTGGGTGTGGATGCCTGTCTCAGCAGATGGAGACGGCAGGAGCACCGATGCCCTCACCCAAGGAGCAGGGCGCGATCACGGAGGAAGACAAGTCCAACTCATGTCAGAGGGAGGAGGTGGCTTATGTGATTGGACGACCAGCAGGCATCGGTGGGGAGGGGGGGTGCTTCCGTGGACATAAGGCACATCACCACCCCCATCGCCCAAGGCAAGTGAGGCCAATGGCGGAAGTAGCTTCAAGGGTGAGCCTGGAGATACCACTGGCCGACACGGAAGCTCGCCAGGCACCGTCTCGGTTCCAGGGGAAGACACGTCTGCCCCATGCCTGCTGAGGGGTGTCATGTGGGGCTGGCCTTGGAATTTGCCCCAGGGCCAGACACAGGTGCTGGAATGACCAGGAAGAATCTGAGGAACTTTTTGTGTGTGTGTGTGTGCCCAGAGGGTTCCGGGTCGCTGAGCAGCTGGGGACTGAGGCTCCAGCAGGGCTCCTGGTCTTGCACCTGGGTCTCTCTGTCTGAGGCCTGTCCTCCCCCATGAGAGGGAGAGTCTACACTGCTCCTAGCAACACACCCGGCCCTGGCACACACACTAGGAGTTCAATAAACACTTGCATGAAGCCTGGTCCTGCTGAGCACCAGGGCAGCCTGCCTTCTGCGGAGCTGAGAGCCGCCCCCCCCCCCCCCACCCGCCCCACCGGCCCCCAGCCACTGAATAGCTCCCAGCGCTGTGCCCCTAGGCTGACGGTGGGGTAGGGATCTGACCACACCCAAATCACAGGTCTCCTGCCCCTTCCCACTTCTGTCCTGGCACCTTTGGCCCACGTAGGCCAGGACTCCAGAAGACCACAGCAGGCTACACCCTCAAGGCCAGGCCGGAGTGGAACCAGCAGGCCCAGGACTACTTCCTGCAGCTGGACCCCTGATGAGACAGGTCTGCCCTGCCAATTCCAGACGGAGCCGCAAGAACAAAAAAGCAGACACGGTGCTGGCTGGACCGACCCTCCTCGCCAGCCTTGCGAAGTACACCATCAGCAAGCTGTCTTCTCTGGGTCATTAGGGCTCTACTGGAACCCAGACCAGGGATCTCCCCCAGCCCAGCCCCTCCAGGAGCATGCATGGCCACCCAGCCCCAGCTCTCCTCTGGTCCACACAGAAGCCATCCCCCAGCCAGGCCAGTTGTCCTGGGAAGTGGGCACCTGCTACACCCACAGCTCTCTCTCCCCCGCGCCCAGCCAGCACCCCTTCCCCTGTGCCCCCCGCTGACCTTCTTTCTGGAGGAGCCGGCCTTGGTGAGACAGGATTTCTCCAGGGCCAGGTAGCCACCGATCACCTCAATCTCATGCACGGTGGGATAGCGCTTCTTCAGTGAGGTCCCCAGGGCAGCAGGGGTCTCTGACAAGCTGCCTGCCTCCTCCTCCTCCTCCTCCTCCTCCTCGGCCTCCTGTGGCCCGGGCTCCCCGTTGGCCTGCAGGGACCCCGGCTTCCTCTTGGGCACCACGGTGAAGGTGTTGCCACCTCGGTGATGGAGCCCTGACGGGTGCCCAGGCCCGGTGGGGTGCGGGTGATACCAAGGAGGTCCCCCGGCTCCCGAGCAGGGCAGTTTGGCTTGTTGAGGGAACTCATCCTCCGAGTCCACCTCATCAATGAAGGTGACAGGCAACCCTGGCCTCCCAGGCTCCCCACCATCCTTGGCCAAGCTGGAAACCCCGAGGCCCTGGGCAGGCTTAGCTTCTGCAGCGGCTAAGGGACACAGGGGTGGTGAGGGCAGCCTCTGCCGCCTAACAGCCTGGTTCACAAGGGTGGTAGCTGGCCTGGGGCACTCCCCCTCGTCGACCCCCAAGGGGCTCCTCCCTCCAGCAGGCACGCTATCCCTTGCAGGCACCAGCTGGGCTTCGAGCTCCAGGCGTTGGGAGGCCCAGCCAACCTCTCCCTCTGGCAGTCCCCCCACCTGCCTCCCTTCAGGAGGAGGGGCCCCAGAGGCCTTGCGCTTAGGGATGAACATGAAGGAGTTTCGGGAGTTCACACGGAGGCTGGCCAGGGCCCGGGCCTGGAGGTCCCCAGCGGGGATTCGATCCATGTCTGGCTTGGAGGCTGGCCGTATCTCGAAGGAGTCATTGGCGCTGGTGGCCGCGGAGACCCGCTGGCGCTGGCTGGGAGTGGCACTGGCAGAGTTGGTCATGGGCAAGGCCAGGGACGCGGCTGGAGTGGCACTGGGGGTCCCGGGGCTGGGGGGCGGGTGGACAGGGGGCTCCCCCGACTCCACCTTTGGCTTCCACTCGCCCGGCCCAGGCGCAGAGCCCGCGAGGCCGTTGGCAGCACCCGCCCGGGGCCCGGGGGCCGCAGGCCCGTTGGGGAGCGGGCGAGGGCCAGCGCTGTGGTGCAGGCCCCGAGGGTGGACGGTGAAGGAATTGCTGCCGGTCTTCTGCAGGAAATCGCTGCGCCGCGTCCCGGGTCCTGTAGCGCGGCCCTCGGGCTCGAAGCGGGCGGCGCGCTCGCCCACGCGCGGGGCGGCGGGGCCGGGAGCCGGCTGCGGGGGCGGCGGCGGGGGGCGGCCGCGTTCCGGACTCCCGCGGCGGAGCGGCGCGGCCGGAGCGTCGAACTTCTGGAGCAGACGGCTGACACGGCCGGGTGGCGGCGGCGCCTCATACACGAGCACCTCGGCTGCGCGGATGCGGGCGGCCGAGCCAGGGCTAGGGTCCGGGCCAGGGTCCGGGCCAGGGCCCGCAGGCTGGAAGCCGGGAGCCGACTCGATGATGAGGATGTTGTCGGCGCGGATGGTGCGCACGCCCGGCACGCGGCGGTACAGCTCCAGCAGCTGCTGCACCGGCCGCGCCCCCGCCGGCCCCTCGCCCCCGCCGCGCCGCGCCCCGCGCCGCCGCTCCGATTCGAGCCGCATGAACGGGTTCTCGCGCAGCGGGCCCAGGCTCTCGGCCAGCACGAGCCGCTCGGCCGCCGGCCCCGAGGGCTCCGCCGCGCCCGCCTCGGCCCCGGCCCCCGCGCCCCCGCCTAGGGCAGCCAGCTTGGCCCGCTTACGCTCTAAGATCTCCCGTTTCCAGGCGGGCATTGCGGCGCGGGGCCCCGGGCCCGGCCGCCCCAGGCCGGCCATGCTGCGGAGCGGCCGCCGGAGCCAGCGCGCGCCGGGAACTGCGGCCGCCGCCCGGCGCCGGCCTTCTCGCCGCGGCCACGCCCCCCGCCCGCCGTCTACGGCGGGGGGCCGGCTCGGACCCGCCCCGCGCCCGGCGGCCCCACCTACGACAGGGGAGAACGGCCGGCCGCGCTGATTGGAGACCGCTCGCCCTGACCTCTCTTTCCCGGGGACTTAGTTGGATAGCGCCGGTCTCCGGAGCCAGTCCCCACTGGGGAAAGGGCCTCTTGGGCACGCCTCCGACCCCTCACGCCGCTCATTGGCGGCCCCACTTCCGCCTCTGCGCCATTGGTCTGCAGCGACCGGGGAGGCGGAGCCCGGAGGGGGCGGGTCCTGGCGGGCAGTCCCAGTCGGACCCCTGGGCCCAGAGCGGTGGGTGACCTTGGCTGGGCTCGGCCCTTCCTCATCGTGCCAGCACCCAGTCCACCTGTTCCTCGCGCTCAGAGTGCAGTGGGAGAAGGGCCTGTCCAGGACTGGAAAGCTGTTCTCGCTCCCGTGAGTGGTACACGGGCTGTGCACCAGCCTCCTGACTCCATTCAGGGACTGCCCACCTGTGGTCCTCGGTCTTCCGCGGACTTAGTGGGGATGCCAATGCCGGAGATCCACCCAGTGCTGAGGAATTGGTTTCTCGGGAACCCCTAGCTCTTGCCAGCCCCCAGAACTCACCCTATTACTCAGACAATTGGGAGAAGTGCTACTCCGCACTTTGCCATCCAGGGCCCGCCAAGCAGGGACAGGAGTGCAAAGCTGTGAGGAAGCACACAGCTCCCCGCACACAGCTCTCTAACGCAGAAGGAGCCACAAAAGCCACACTGTGCATTTCACCCTGTTGCCTCCCCACACTACTCCTCTTAACATCTGCTGAACTTCCCCCATCCCAAGGCTGGAAGGGGTGCCAGTGACCCCAAGAGCACAGCTTCTTTGCCCACATGCCATGAAGAAGCTCACTCCCAGTTGAGGGCTGCACAGCACCCACCACACTCTTTCAGGCCCAGTGGAGCCAAGGGGAGAAGGGGAAACGGGGGCACGGACACAGAGATGCTACTAGCCTTCCCCTCCTCTCTCCCAGTAATGGCACTACTGCCTGCTACATCACTCACCTTTCAGGGACAGGGCTCCAAGGACACCTGGGGCTCTGCATAGACCGGGGGCAGGTTTCAACCTGGGGTGCCCTTCTCAGCTTCTGGGTCCCGTGGTGGTCTGCACTGACTGACTTACACCTCTCCATTCTGTTGAGCCGAGAAAATAAACTGGATTTCAGCTTTCAGGAGTCAAGTGTTTCCTTCCTCGGCTCTCATCAAATCACCTTTCCAAAGGAAACGAGGCCTTCTCATGCACATCACCTCTACACCAACAGGATCACTCAGTCCTGAACTACAGAACACAACAGGATACAACAACACATGCGATCTAAAAATAACATTAAAGGGAAAAAAACACTCCCTGGCACTTGGCTGGCTCGGTCAGAGAAGCGTGCGACCTCTTGATCTCAGGGTCGTGAGTTTGAGTCTCACATTGGTTGTAGAGATTATGCAAATAAACTTAAATACATAAAAGTCCATTTCTAATGTTCAGCTTGTATCTGACTTTGACGCAAATTATGCCAATACTGGGTAGGAAACATCTTTATAGCTGTGGGACACACCAGAACAGTCTCCAACTCAAGCATCTCAATGGTTCAGGCCATGCAGCATCCATTCTAGGCAAAGGGTCACAAAGCTGCTTCACCAGAATAAGACTGCAAATTTGTTCTAGAAAGGGCCGGACAGTAAATATTTTAGCCTAGTGGTTCTCACCAGGGGCAGTTTTGTCCCCCAGGAGACTTGTTAATGTATGAAGACACTTTTGGTTGTCACAAGTGAGGCGTGCTACTGGCATCTAGTGAGTAGAGGCCAGGGATGCTGGCCAGGGATGTTGTATTCTACAATGCTCAGAACAGCCCCTCCCCCCCCCCCCAACAAAGAAGGACTTGACCCAAAAGGCCAAGAGTGCCAAGTTTGAGAGACCCTGGACACTGCAGGCCACATTCACTTTCTGTCACATGTTCATGTTTATAATCCTTTGAAAATGGAAAAGTTACTCTTAGTTGAAAGGTAGTACAAAAACCTCAGGCCATAGTTGGCTGACCCCTGCTCCACAGCAAGGCCTACAAAGACTGCACACCGGCAGGAAGACAAGGTTCTGATGTCACACAAACCATTCAGCAGGTCCTCAACACAGGCCTACCCCATTATATCTTCACCCTGGCTCCCCAGGCAGGATGCAAGGATTCCCCAAGGGAACACCCCCCCCACACACACACACACATTGGCTAAAGAAACTCTAGTGCATTCCTGTCTCCCTACAGTCAGCTCTGTAACCAGCTACATCGCACAGCAGGGACCTTCTCAGCATTCATATTATTTCACCCTCAAGAGGTCAGGCAACCATTGCGCATCTCAGCAAAACATTCTCTTATTTTATTTTTTATCTCAGCAAACGTTCTCATTTGGCACCTTAAACTAAAGACCTCAGGCCAACAAATGTGGGCCAAGACCATTTGCAAGTCTCGATGCCTATGAGCATCAAAGCTGTTCCTCTCTCTGGTCCCTTGAGGGAGGCCTAAATCTGTCTCAGGTGTGCTAACAGTGCTGGCCACAAGGTGGTGGTGGAAAAGTTGTGGACGATGCAATCCGCTGGGATAGGAAGCCAAGCAGCGCTTCATAAGCAAAGTTCTCTCAGGCGACAGATCTCCAAATAGGGTCCCAGTCGTGCTTACTCAACATACTCCTGTCTGCCTGAGCTGGAATGAAGAAGAGGCCATCCTCCCCAGTGGCTCAGGGGAGGAGACACAAGCTGGTTTACACTTTGAGCTCAAGCATCTAAGTCTTGTCCAGATGGAGGGGGCAGTGAACTCTTAGGTTAGTGCTTCTGGGCAGAGGAAATCTATAAGACCAGCTCTGCAGCCCTTGCACAGGGAGTACTTTCCCAGGATCCATAAACATACGCAGAGCCCATCAGGACATTTTACTGTCAGAGAAATGGCCTGGGGTCCCTCTCAGGATCACAATTCAGGGTTAGCTATTCAAAGCATGAAATAACAGGAAATACATGTTAAGGATCAAGGCTGCTCTTTTTAGCCCTGCTGAGGGAACAATTTCAGACATGGACTGGTAGAGAGAAAATTGGGCACTCGCCAGGGCAGGAGCTGGCTTTCCTTTCAGACCCAGACTTCTCCTTTGGTACGGTGGAAGTAGGAACTCAGCTTGGGGTCCAGCATGCTAGCCGTCCAGAGTTCACTCCCGCCTGAGGCTAGTTGACCCGACAGGCGCGGATCATGAGCAGCTGCAGGAGAATGAAGACCGGAGACGTGATCAAGCCGAACCAGAGCTCCCGAGTCTGCTCCACTAGCTTCTGGCACAACAACATCTCGAAGACAAACTTGAGGCTAAGAACCGTGAGGACCCAGAAGAGGCGGAGCACTGCCAACCTCTTCTCTCCGTCCTGGAAGAGGCGCACGGACACGATGGTGGTGAAGTAGGTGCTGAGCCCATCAGCGGCGAAAAAGGGCACGAACACGTTCCACCAGGAGAGGCCGGGGGCCAGGCCGTCCACACGCAGTGCCAGCAGCACGGAGAACACCAACAGGGCCAGCAGGTGCACGAAGATCTCGAAGGTGGCGAAGCCCAGCCACTGCACCAGCTCCCGGAGCGAGAAGAGCATCGCGCCGGTTGAGCGCGGGCCGGGGCCCGGCCGAGCGTCCCACCGGCAGGGCTGCGCCTCCTCTCCCCGTGGGCCTCGCCGGCGCCCGCCGCCGGCGCCGCTGCGGCGAGCACGAGGCAGCGAACGGCTCCGCCTGCCCCGGCCCTCGGTCCTGGCGTGTCGCCAATATCTTGGCCGCGGCCCGGGACCCAGCACCGGCCGCTAACGGATACCCGCCCCCCTCGGTCGCCATGCCCTGCCGGGCGCGGTCTAAGGGCGTCACTTCCGGCCACCACCGGAAGTCGGAAGTCCAAGCTGGTCCGGGCCGCCTAGGCTTGCGGGATCTCTTAGCTGGTCCGGTGCTTGGGTGCCGGGGTTTCCCGGCGCGCCCGGATGCCGAGCCCGGGGCTTCTGGTGCTCTTCGGCAGCCAGACAGGCACGGCCCAGGATGTGTCGGAGAGGCTGGGTCGCGAGGCTCGGCGCCGGCGGCTTGACTGCCGGGTGCAGGCCCTGGACTCCTACTCGGTGGTGAGGGAGCCTTAGGGCTTGGGCGGTGAGACCGAGCAGGCCGGGGGCGCCAGCCCCCAGAGCCCTCGACCGCAGGGCACCGTGTGTTGTGTGAGAGCGGACCGTTCCATTATGGAGGGTTTAGGGGACAGGAAAACTTGGGGACAGTGGCAGGGCTTAGCACATGGAGAAACGGGCAAGGTGGGAGGATGGAGCCTGAAAGGGCAAAGGCAGGCCGGCCGCTCACGGGTGCTTCGTGACTCCGTTTGCCACACCCCCCGAGTGAAGGAGAGGGGCCAGGCTGCGGAGAGCACACCTACTTGCTACAGCCCGAGGTCTTAACACATGTGTCTTTTTGTTGAGGTGAATCTGATTAGTGAGCCCCTGGTGATATTTGTTTGTGCAACTACAGGCCAAGGAGACCCCCCTGACAACATGAAGGTAAGGCTGACCTGAAGGCTTTCTTTGCTCAGAAGCTCAGATCACTGCCCTGGACCCTCACTGTTTTCATTGCCTGGGGACTCCAAGAAGCACAATGAACAGTTGCCCTCCTATATCTGTTGCACGTTAGCCGTGGATTTGGGAGGGAACTGGGGGCTCTGGCTGTCCTCCCTAATAAACTGTTCACAGGCCACTAAATAGCCTTGTTCTCCATTTTAACCTTTAATATTTTCTCCAGGGCTATATATGAATCTGGTCTGGGTCTTGTGAGTGTTTCAAAATTGTTGGACCTTCCTCTGGGAACATTCTTCAATTCTTTGACCATATTTTGAACACACATTCTATTCCAAACATGATCTAGTGCTGGGAATCCAGCCAGGAACCTATTTCTTTCCTCAGGGAGCTCACAATGTAGCAAAAGCAACAAGTTTAAGAGGCAGTTACAATACGGGGAGATACATGCTGCCAGAGAAATTGCCAGCCGTCATGAGGACATTAATAAACGCTATCTAGCCCAACCTGGAGGCTCAGGGAGAGCTTCCTGGAAGAAAGGAGTGTAGGCTAAGTCCTGAGGATAAGTGGGGGCTAGCCAGGCACCAGAAAACTGGGAGCAGCCTGTGCAGAGGAGAAAGACCAGCTCAGGGAAGAGCAGAAAGCAGTTGGGGATGACAGAGCCAAGGAATGCATCAAGGGGGGAGGGGAGACGAGAGGCAGGAAGCCAGACCTGATCCCAAGAAGCTGGACCGCCCCAGCAAGGTGGATGGGCTTGAGGTGAAGGGCCATGCAACCCACTGGGTGACAGTCATATTTGTGTTCTAGCGAAACTGCTACGTGTCGACAGGGAGGGCAGGCTGTAGGAGAGCAAGAACTCAAGAGGATGCACAGTGAAGGCGGGGGGGGGGGGGGCAGACAGCAGAGAAAAACAAGACACCTTCCAGAGACGTTAAGGTAGAATTGAGAGGACGTGGAATCACACAGGCCTAAAAGCTGGGAACAAAGATGAAGTCGAGACAGGGATTCGGGCTCAGGGACCGGAGTGGATGGTAGTTCCACGCACAGAGATGGAGACCAGGAGGGCCAAGGGCTGGAAGTCGTCCAGGGGGAGATACAAGGTAGGTGTGGAGCTCTAGCAAGGACCCTGGGCGAGGCATGAGAAAGCCCCTCCCTTTCCCCTGGGACAGGTGGCCCTGAACACGGAGGGCATGGGAGGTGGAGAAAAGCCTGTGAGGGGCAGGAAAGTGGCTCCAACAGCAAAAAGAGGGAGTGCCCCAAATCCAAGGTCAAGGCAGGAAGGTGATTGTTCTGAGAGAAAGGTCTCCAGCACTCAACGCTGCACAGAAGTGAAGTAAGATAAAACCTGAGCAGAACTGGTAGGGTTTATCAGCAAAGGGACTGCTGGTGACTTTGGGGAAAGCGGTATCAGCGACTTACTGGGAGAGAAGCGAGGTCACAGGGGAGCAGCAGGTAAGTGGAGAGAATCTTAAGGACGTCTGTACATTAAACAATCACGAGAAAGATTCTGGCTGTGCGTGGGGCGAAGGGGTTGGAAAGAAGGTGTTAAGGTGAGAGAAACCTGTTAAAGGGTGGTGGGGGGGGGGGGGGGGAGAAAGAGGCTCATGACCGAAGAGCAGAGTCAGAGCAGGGGACGATGGGAGACATGGGGCCAAGACCCCAGCACAGTCAGGAGAGGTCTGAGACAAGAAGAGGGACCGGAGAGAAGGCAAGTGTGAGGGGATCAAAGGCAGGAGGTGAATTGTGGATGCCCGTGACACAGGACATGGGAGGGGAGGGGAGGGGAAACAAAGACCTCTACGAGGTCAGCTGGGCTGGGGTGCAGACTGGACATCAGAAGCCAACAGCATGAAGGTGGTGATGGTCCCCCTGGATGAGGGTGCACAACGAAGACTGCAGGCATGGACGCCTCCACGGAGGTGGTCAGGAGGGGCCCTCCCCGGCCACAGTGCGACCTGCAGGCTCCTTGGAGAGGCTGCAGACTGAGGTCCCAGGAACACGGAGGAGGGGGCGCGGCACCTGCTGAAGACCAGGCTTAGTGACCGGCTGTGTACTAAACAGGAAGACACTGGCTGCCTTGCCTCAGTCCTCAGAACACTGTGGTCAGGCACGTGCTCCCGGCTAGTGGACCAGAGGAGCCCTCTGTGGGGAAACTAACCACAGTGCAAGTCCCGCAGGATCCCGGCCACGAAGCACACGTTGGGTGACAGGCCCAAACTCACAGTTTTCTGTCAGCGTCTTAAGTACAAATAGACCACGAAGAACCACCATACCCTCAGGTACCCTGGAGGAGGAGAGGCGGAGCAGGCCGTCCAGAACTCGGCACCCACAGGACAGGAAGGGACACACAAAACAGGGCAAAAGCTGGAAGCGCTGGGAATGCTCTTTAAGACGATGGCAGGACAACTTGAAAAGAGCAGAGAGCAGAGTTGAGAAATTCTCCTGGAAAGTGTAACCAAAAATGAACGAGGAACCAAGAAAGGAAATAGCAAAATTCTAAGGTCGTGTTAGTAACCTCGGAATGAGAAACAGTGGGGAGAAACTGACCAAAGAGAGCAACTAACAAAACATCCCAGAACTGGAAAAGGGTCCACCGGGTACTTGGGAAGGGCCCATCTTGAGTGGAAGGGCTCCCGCCAAGGCGCATCATGGTGGGTTACGGCTCTCGGGGATCGAGAGTGCCCAGGTAGCCGGTGGGGGACAGAGGGAGACACATGATGCTGGTTTCTCAGCAGCGGTGACCCAGCTGAACCAGCTTGGAGCAAGGACTCGGGCTCTTTGGAAAAACCATTTCCACCAGAAGTGCGCCCTGCCAACCTGCCAGTCACTGTGAAGGGAAGGCCTAAGCATTTGCAGGTGCGGAGTTGTGAGAAGTGTACCTTCACTGGGAAGGATATTTTTGGCAAGCTTCGGGAAACAGGCCTTTGAGGAGGAGCATGCAGGAGAGGTCTCCAGAGGCAGAGAGTGTAGTCCCCAGTACTGGCTGACGCAGCTCAGCCCTTGGGGTGTGGTCCAGGGTGGTCCAGGACCAGTGAGCAGAGCTGTGCCCCAACAGGGCCCCTCCATGCCAGTTATGAAGCACAAGGGACGTGGAATGCAGCTAAAGCCTGGACCACATGTGAAAGTTGGTGTCCAGGGCTCAGGTCACCACGGGCTGAAGGTGATGGGGAGCTGTATTTGAAAAGTGCTTCTGGAGGCCTGTGGGGAGGCTGGGGCAGAGTGTGGGCCAGACAGGCTCCAATGAGGGTCCCCGGAGGGGAGAAGAGTCACCTGGGCTGTGACCTTGGGGGTCTGGCTGTAAGGCCCCTGGGTTGGCCAGATGCATGGAGGTGAGGGTGTCCTGGGGAAGGACACAGGTCTGGGTCCTTGGCCGTGAGGGTGGCAGTGAGCACAAAGCAGCCTGGTGGGGGCCCAGGGCTAGAAGAAGGCGCCAAAAGAGAAACTTGGTTGATGGGATGGGACGAGGACCACGGCGGGGTCCTGTGGTGCCCCGAGGTTCAGAGCTGAGAACAGAGGGGTCTTTGGGACATGGGGCTCAGTGTGAAGGGAGGAAGTGGTCCCAGGGGCAGCCTGAGCAGGAGCAGGTGCCACTCCTGCCCTGGGGAGGCAGTGGGGCAGGTGCCAGTAGCCCTCACAGGGCCCCCTGCCCAGGAAGGGGTGGGGCTCCACACTCTGGTGGTGGCTCTGGGGCAGCTCTATGGTTTACGAGTTTCTGCCTTTTTCCAAATCTTTTGCCATTGTGATAGAATAAAAAATGGTCTGGTTTCAGTAACAAAGATCTGAAGGAACAGGGAGGGTCTAGGTTGTGGCTCCTCCCTACTCCACCCTAGGGCCCTGGTGGCCCAAAGCAGGGCCTCTAACTTGGCTTCTTTTGGCTGTAGAACTTCTGGAGGTTCATATTCCGGAAGAATCTGCCACCGACTTCCCTCTGTCAGATGGACTTTGCTGTTCTGGGCCTCGGGGATTCCTCTTACGCCAAGTGAGTAGGGGCAGGAAGGCTGCTGGCCTGCAGGGACTGCCCTTGGGGTTGAGCACAAAGTCCTGGTGGAGGGACAGGTGACTCAGCCCCCAGGGCGCCTTCTAGACTTTGGGCCATGGCCAGGCTGTGGGGACCATCGGGGAGCATCTGGGCTTGAAGGGTGAGCAGAGCACAGACAGGAGGCTGGCAGGACAGGAAGGTGGGCACCAAAACTCCGGGGTGGGCCCAAGGTGTCTCGTAGGACAGGAAGTGACGTCTGGAACTGGACATCAGGGGCCTCAGGCAGCACCATAGGCTGACACGTGACTTAGGGCAGCAAAGGCCTACCTGGCTCTTCCCACTTTTCCATGAGATATTTGGGCTCACAAAGACAGCACAGTGGGATGAGGCAAGGGGCCCGGAAGACCCCCCAGCCCCAGGAGCCACCTCCAAGGCCACTGCTTCCCTGGGTGTGGTGGCATGACCGCCTCGGCCTTGTTCTTGCCAATTTTCAGGACCTATCTGTATCCTAAGCCAAGAATGACGTTGCTTTGCGTGCTTTCTTAAAGAAGCACCGAGGAGTTTGTGTGTGAGGGTTCGCACGTCATTAGGTCACTGAAACAGTCCAGCACAGGGCGGGCGGGGTGGGGGTGGGGGGTCGTTGGTCGTACCAACGCTTCCAAAGCCAGACACAACAAGGGCAGGACTGTGCTCGCTGAGGTGAACAGGGCAGCGCGACACTCCTGTGCCCGGGGTTTTGTTCCGTGCACCACATAGATGTTGGTTCACGGCAGCACAAACACAGGCATCTTGCCAACAGCGCTCTCTGGGAGGGGTGTCATTCGAGGCCCGGGGTCTTCTGCTTCTTCGGGGCTGCTTGCCCTCTGCCCTCCGCCCAGGGCCTGCCCAAGCAAGCCTGGCTCTCTCTCTGTAGGTTCAATTTCGTAGCCAAGAAGCTGCACCGACGGCTGCTGCAGCTTGGGGGCAGCGCCCTCCTGCCTGCGTGCCTGGGAGATGACCAGCATGAGCTGGGGTGAGTGGGGTGGGGGCAGCTCTCCTGCAGGCCCGGCCAGGGGCAGGGGCCCCTCAGAACAGCGCGCACATGCTCTCTCTCCAGGCCCGACGCTGCTATTGACCCCTGGCTGCACGATCTGTGGGAGAAGGTGCTGGGGCTCTACCCGGTGCCCCCTGACCTTGGCGTGATCCCCCCCGGAGTCCCGTGAGTGTGGGCCTCGGTGGGGCTCCCGCAGGTGCAGTTAGAGCGGCCTGGCCGCGGGGCCACTTGTGAGGCCCTGCTGATGGCCTGACGAGTGTGTGTCCTCCCTACAGTTTGCCCTCCAAGTTCACCCTCCGCTTCCTTCCGGAGGCCCCCAAGATGTGCTCTGAGGAGCAGCATGTGGCCGGTGCAGATCCCCCAGGTCCCCCTTCAGAGCAGCAGCCCTTCCTGGCACCCATGGTCACCAACCAGAGGGTCACCAGCCCCTCTCACTTCCAGGACGTACGGCTGATCGAGTTTGACATCACAGGCTCTGGGCTCAGGTGAGGGGCCTGAGACACCAGGTGGGTGGTGGCCGAGGGATGAGGGGGGGGTGCCGGCCGGGCTGCAGGGAAACACATCCATCCGAGGACCGCCGCCCCCAGCCCTCCCCTGAGCCCCCAGTGCCCTGCCCGCACCCTCCCTCACTTTTCCCATTGGCTTTCCCATGCAGCTTTGCAGCTGGCGACGTGGTGCTGATCCGGCCCCAGAACCAGGCCAGCCACGTCCAGCAGTTCTGCCGGGTGCTGGGCCTGGACCCCGACCAGTACTTCACGCTGCTGCCCCGGGAGCCAGGTGAGCCCGGGGACCCCGGCTGCGGCCACCCTTTCTCTCTGCCCTCCCGGGGTCTGCGGCCTGCCCAGCCGTGTCCCGACCCCTCACAGGCTCCCCGCTTCCTGCTGCAGGTGTCCCCTGCCCCACGCAGCTGCCCCAGCCCTGCTCCGTGAGGCACCTCGTGTCCCACTACCTGGACGTCGCCAGCGTGCCCCGCCGTTCCTTCTTCGAGCTCCTGGCCTGTCTCTCTCCCCACGAGCTGGAGCGGGAGAAGCTGCTGCAATTCAGTGCCCCCCAAGGTCAGGAGGAGCTGTATTCGTACTGCAACCGGCCTCGCAGGACCGTCCTGGAGGTGCGGGCAGGCGCGGGCAGGCGCGGGCAGGCGCGGGCAGACGGGCAGGCCCAGGGCTCTGAGCCACAGCCACGTGTGGCGGTGCTGGCCGGAGCCTAGCCGGGGCTGTCTCTGCCCAGGTGTTGTGTGACTTCCCACACACGGCTGGAGCTGTTCCCGCAGACTACCTGCTCGACCTCATCCCCCCGATCCGCCCGCGGGCCTTCTCCATTGCCTCCTCTCTGCTGGTGAGGGCCTGTCGGGCAGAGCCCAGGACCGGCTTCAGGGATGCCGGGATCTCGAGGGGCGGGGGGCCGACCCTCAACATCTGCCCCACGTCTGGGACCGCCCGGGGGGAAGTGGGTGGAGTCTGAGGCCGGTCGGCAGGCAGGCGGCCCCGTGGAGCACAGCACCCGCCATCCCATCCCCAGGCTCACCCCTCGAGGCTGCAGATTCTCGTCGCTGTGGTGCATTACCAGACGCGCCTCAAAGAGCCCCGCCGGGGCCTCTGCTCCTCCTGGCTGGCGTCTCTGGATCCTGGGCGAGGTGACCCCTGCTTTCTGGAGGGGGGCGGGCAGAGCACTGGGCCAGGGCCCCCGTTCTCCTCTGTGCACCACAGCCGGTCCTGGACCGGGGCCCCGGTCCTCGGAGCCTCCTCACGCCTCCTCCCTCCTGCCGTAGGACCTGTCCAGGTGCCTCTGTGGGTGCGGCCCGGGAGCCTGACCTTCCCGGAGACACCGGACACACCTGTGATCATGGTGGGTCCCGGCACCGGTGTGGCCCCTTTCCGAGCAGCTGTCCAGGAGCGGGTGGCCCGGGGTCAGACCGGTGAGCACGCAGGGCCTCTGGCAGGGTGGCAGCTGGGGCTGCCTGGGCCGAGCCTCACAGGCCTGGGTCCAGGCTTGAGGCCACCTGTGATCCCCCAGGAAACTTCCTGTTCTTCGGCTGCCGCTGGCGCGACCAAGACTTCTATTGGGAATCTGAGTGGTTGGAGCTGGAGAGGAAGGGCTGCCTGACCCTCTTCACAGCCTTCTCCCGGGAACAGGTGGGTGTGCTGGGCAGGGCGGTGCCGGCAGGGAGGGGGCCAGGCCAAGGATGCACCATCCCCATGCCCCGCCCCCGCCCCCTCCCCGTAGGAGCGGAAAGCGTACGTGCAGCACAGGCTCCGGGAGCTCGGGCCGTTGGTGTGGGAGCTGCTGGACCGCCGAGGCGCCTACTTCTACGTGGCGGGGTGAGCCTGGGCCCCCGGGGGGTAGGGGTGGGAGCCGGCCCTCCGGAGGTCCCAGCCCTACTGAGCCCTCCTGGCCCGTCCCTCCAGCAATGCCAAGGGCATGCCGGCAGATGTGTCAGAAGCCCTGACGTCCGTCTTCCAGGAGGAGGGTGGGCTCTCCGGCCCTGATGCAGCCAACTACCTTGCCAGGCTCCAGCGGACGATGCGTTTCCAGAGTGAGACGTGGGCCTAAGAAGCCATCCTGCCAGCCTTGGCCACTCTAAACGCTGCCCTCTGGGGGGCTACTGTCACCTTCCACCCTGTCCCCTGCACAGCCTCACTTCAGTCAACCTGGGGTCCTATACCCAGCCCTGACATCGCTGCTCACTCACCACCCCACCCCTGCCCCCATCCAGGGTTGCAGGCTACTGCCAGCCTTTCCCCACTGGCCCCAGCTTGGGTCCTGGTCAGGATGGTCCCTGGGCTGCCCCACCCTGCATAAGGACGGGGCCCCAGGAAGGAACGGGCAGCCTGATGGGCATCGGGGGCTCCCCAGACACCAGCTTCCAGACAGCATGCGAGCCCGGAGAGCCTTCGGAGGTTGTCCCAGGGGACAGCAGTTTCCCAGTCCCCCTCTGCCACATCTCTGTGCCCACCCACAAAGTACACGGTGCTGTCACAGGGCCTCGCAGGGCCAGGGCTAGGGCTGGAAGGCAGGACCAGGGGAGACCCCCAGCTAGCACGCTCTTTCCTCACCCCGTTCCTGGAACACCTCCGTAATAAACTGTGGGCTCTTGTTGGCTGTGTCTGACCTGCTCTTCCGCGTGCCTGTCTGGGTGCCTCAGGGCGTGTGTGGGCCCACAGTGTCTGGACGGGGACAGCAGTCGTGGCGAGCACAAATGCACCCAGCTCAGCCGTCTTTGCTGCACTAGTTTCCCCGGGTCCGAGTCTCTGCGATGTGTCCTACTCGCCCACGCTGTATGGGCTCTGCCCGGACTCCGACAAGCAGGGGGCAGCCTAAGCGGGCCCTGGAAGGAAGGGTGAGGGGAGGCCCTGGCCAAGTGGGGATTGACCATTCCTTGCCAGTCCCAGGAGTAGCGGTCCCAGGAGTAGCAGTCCCTCGGGTGGGAACGGGGCGGGGGGTGGGGCAGCCATTGTCCCCGCCCCTGGGAAGGGCCTTCGGTGCTCCGAGGGGAATTCCTGTAGGAGGAGTCGAGCCCTCCCGCCTACCCACAAGGCTGCTGCCTGGAGTCCGCCTGTCTGTCCGCCAGTTGCCGGCACGGGTGGGCCGAGGCGGCCGCGTCCGGGCTGGGGCAGATCCCGTGGAGACGGCATTCGTGGGCCCAGGAGCTGCCCGGAGCCAGCACGAGCGCTGGGGCCCAGGTGAAGTTGACTTTCCGGGGTGGGGCGAGGCTGCGGCAGTTTCGAGGTCTGTGCCAGGCCCTGCCCTCACCCAGAGGGCCGCACTGACCTTCACGGCCCCAACCACCCTCGTCACCACCCTGGGGACCCCACCCACCCATCCTGACCCCTGCCCTGGGGCCCCCACTCATGGCCCCCGTGACCTCAGCGCTGGGCTCCCCCGTCCACCTTCCACAGGCCCTGAACGCCTGGCCCCCCCGCACCCAGGGCTGGCAGATGAAGAGGTGGACGGCAGGGTTCTTGGGAATACCCAGGGTGCAGGGGCTGGAGACAGTGAACCCCTCCTGGGGGCCACAGCCACAGCCTGCCCCTGGGCTGGGAGAGCAAGGGAGGGTGAGGAGGGGGAGCCAGCGGGGGAACCGGGGCAGGAGGAATGCCCCATCTGCACAGAGCCCTACGGGCCCAGTGAGCACCGCCTGGCGCTGCTGAACTGTGGCCACGGCCTGTGTGTGGACTGCCTGCACCAGCTGCTGGTCGCGGCCCCCAGCGCCGACCTGGGCCGGGTCTGCTGCCCGCTCTGTCGCCAGAGGACACCCATGCTTGAGTGGGAGATCTGCCAGCTGCAGAAGGAGCTGCTGCAGGCGGACGGGCCCCAGGGCCCACGGCCCCCCACGCCCCCTGCACCTGCCCGCCGCGGCCCTGGGCCCTGGGCGTCCCTGGAGCACCGGTACCAGCTCCGCTTCCTGGCAGGACCCGTGGGCGGCCGGGGCTGCCTGCCTTTCCTACCCTGCCCGCCCTGCCTGGGTGCCCGGCTCTGGGCCTTGCGGGAACGGGGGCCCTGCTCCCGCCGCCTGGTGCTGCTGGGCCTGCTGGCCCTTGAGCTGCTGGGGCTGCTGCTCATTTTCACGCCGCTCATGCTGCTGGGGCTCCTCTTTATGCTGCTGGACCGCGCTGGCCACTAAGCAGGGCCCGGCACACCTGCCGCCCGTGCCACCAGGGCCGCCGAGGGGCCAGGAGGCCCGGGCTGGCCCTGAGGCCTGATGGCCAAGCTGAAAAACCCAAGACTGAGTGGGGCACTGGCCTTCAATCAAGAACCAGGTCTGGGGCCACGGCTACCCAGGAACCTGTGTTCAGCCTCCGACCGAGCCAGAGACTTCAAACTACCCTGCTGCCCAGACGCTACTGATGCCCAAGGGCGGTGCTGGAGGAGGTCTGCAACCAGGGCCCCCCAAGCACCCCCTCGATGGAAGGGTCCCAAACTGACACAGCCGTCTTCACCCCGTCTCCCTGCCCCACCCGGCCTGTCTGCAAGAGGGACACAGCGGACACGAAAGTGAACAGAGACGTCTGGTAGTGAGGTGACTCCTTGAAGAGAGTGGGGCCCTGGGTGCAGGTCCCCCCACCTGGTCACGTTCCAGATGAGGGCCAGTGTGTATTCCCTGAAGGACAGGGCACCAGAGGGGAGGGGCCCTTGCCGCGCAAGCTCAGGCCACAAATAGCTCCCTCACTGGCTGGGTCAGGACCCAAGGGGGCGGCCCGAGCGGCCAGGTGCCCGAACTGCAAGGAACAAGGGCCCCGCCAGGCCTTGGAGCTGGGGAGCACTGAGCTGAGGCCCAGTGTCCTGCAACGTCATGTCATTGAGCCCTTTATCTAAAGGACAAACACAGAACGACCTCGCGGGCTTGTGCCCAGCGCAAGGAATGGCTCTCAATAGACAGCAGCTCTCCTGAAACCACTGTTACTGTGTTCTTGCTGTCTCTACCCCTTCTTCGGCATCCGGGGACTCTCCCCAACCCTTCCCTCCTCCCCCCTCCACTGCAAAGGCTCTTCCCCAAATCCAGGTAGTGGAGTATGAGATAGAAGGCCCCCGAGTCCTCCTACCCCACCAGGATCTCAGCCAGTCTTGGTCTCAGTCCTGGCTCAGATTGGCCCAAAGGCCCTTCCCATTCAAGTTCAGAGGGTCTGGTGGGCACCAGGAGCCCGGTGGACTGAGGTGTCCCCCGTACAGCTGCCCCCACATCCAGGGGCCGGTGCAGAGGACGTGTCTGCCCTTTGCCCATTCTGCACCTCTGCCCACACCAGCACACACAGAAGGCTGGCTCTGCACAGACGTGCGGGGCATTCACGTGCACACACGCACATGCACATCCAGGCCCAGCCCTCCTGAGCGGCATGCCTGGCCCAGCCTGGTCCCTCCCTGGCAAGCAGAGCAGGCTGGCCCCAAGAGGCACTGGGCCTCCCTCTGGTGGCTCCAGGCTGGACCCTGTCTGGGCCACAGCCCTGGGCACAGGCCGCAAGAGCAGGCTTCAGTCCAGGGAACAAGGTGCAAACTTTGGCAAAGAGTTTTAATGGCAGAGTTGGTTGCAGCGGCAGTGCCACACGGGGAGGGGCCGGAAGCGGTGGTGGGTGAGGGGTCAACAGGCGACAGGGCAGGGCCGGATCCCTGAAGAAGCGGCGAGCAAGGACTGGCGGGCAGCGTCGAGCGGGCGGGTGCTACATGATGGAGCAGGCGGACAGCGGGTTCCGCACGTGGCAGGTGCACGCGGCCCCGCAGTACTGCCGGAAGGTCTGGTAGCAGCTGCCCTCCGGCTCGCCCCCCCACTGGCCCCCGGATGGGGCGGTCAGTGCCTCGGGTGGCAGGCGGCTCAAAATGGACGTGTTGACGGCTAGTGCGGCCAGGCCGTAGTCCGTGAAGAGCACAGTCTCCCGGCGGCAGGTGGGACAGGAGATGAACTTGTACTTGGGGCAGGACTCGTAGAGAATCTGCAGGCACTGCTCACACACGGAGTGCAGGCAGGACAGCACGCGGGGCCGCCGCTGGGTGACGTTGTACGTGTGCCCGCAGGTGGGGCACTCCAGGGGCTCACCTGAAGCCGGTGCCGCCGTGGCGGGGGGCCCCGAGGCGGCAGGGCCGGGCCGCACCACATACTGATTCACAATGACCTCGTCCGCTGGCGCCACGCGGGGGAAGCCTAGCTCCACACTGCCCTTTCGGGGCCGTCGTGGCAACGGAGGGGTGCGGGGCGCCCCATCCAAGGCGGGCATGTCCCCCCCACACGCCTGGTTGACGATGATCTCTGTGTCTGAGGGCCAGGCGCGTTTGGGTGCCAGAGCAGGGGTGGGCCTCGGTGCAGGTGGGAAGCAAGCGGCAGCCGCCTGCAGCTCGGGGAACTTCTCAGGGTGAACAATCTTCATGGCCTCCATCTTGAGGATGACATGGGGGCCCTTCAGGCAGGACATGAGGAGGCCTGGCCAGCCACTGCCCACCTCGGGCCCAGGGTCAGCCGGCATCCGGCTGTCTCCAATCAGATTGGGTGTTCGGGTGGGTGGGGGCGTTGGGTGAGGCCGGGGAGGAGGAGAGGGAGCAGCATCCTGGTCCTGCCAGGCCTGGTGGGGACCCCGGCCGCCCCGAGGACTCCTGGGGGCGGCCGGCGAGAGCTGGGGGGGCAGGGCCCCCCCCAGTGGCCACAGTGGCTTCTCCGGTCCAGTCCTAGGAGGAGGAGGAGGAAGAGGTGGGGGAGGAGGAGGGAGGCGGGGGCAGGGGACTACAGGAGGCTGCCCTGGGCTGCAGGTCTGGCCCAGGGGCTCACCCAGGGTCTCTGGCTGCTGAGGCTGGAGAGGGGGCGTGGGGGGGGCTCCCCCTGCAGCCGAGGTCAGCAGTCCCTGAGCAGGGACATCCGGGCAGGCAGGGGCTAGGTGGGCCCCATGGCTCCAGGACAAGGCTCCCAGGGAAGGCAGCTAGCCTGAGCCCAGGCTGCGGGAGGCCCCAGGCCGCGGGCTCGGCGGCGGCGGCGGCGGCGGCGGCGGCGGCGGGAGCAGAAGAGAGGCCTGGACCAGGCCCGAGCTGCAGGTGAGAGACAGCGTGAGGGCAGCGCCCGGGGCCCACCCTCACCCCGCACAAAAGACAGGGCTCCCGACCTCTGACCCTCACCCTCGCTGGACTTGGGACCCAGCCCCCTCCCCAGCCCCCGCCCCCAAGGCCCAACCCCTGCCCGGGTGGGAAGGGGAGGCGAGTCGCGACCCCGCGGCCGTCCCGCCCCGCCCCGCCCGAGCTCACCTGCCCCAGCCTGGCGTCCCCGGGCCGCGCGCGCCGCCGCCGCAGAGGTTGTCTCAAAGGCAGGCCCGGATGCGACGCCCGCGCCTCGGCCCGGCGGCTCCAGCGGCTCCGGCGGCGACCTCGGGCGATGGCGCGGCACGGCGGCTCCCAGGGGCGCGGGGCTCGGGGCGCGGGGCGCGGGGCTCCGGGCAGCGCGGCGCGGCGGCAGGTGCGTGCGGAGCGTGGCGCGCTCTGCGGCGGAGGCGCGGGGACCGCAGTGCGCGCGGCTCCCGCCCGCGCCCGCAGCGCCACCCCCCGTCTGGGGACCCGCGCGGGGTCCGCGGGGCGGGGCCAGTCTCTCAGCCGCCCCTCCATCGCCGCGGGCCTGGTGCCCGTTCCCGGGGTTGCCCTTCCCTGCGGGCCGCGTGTGAATCGGGACCCCCGCGACACCCCTTTCCAGTACTCCCACCCCAGTCCTGCTTGACCGACCCTGGGTCCTAGTCGAGTACCCCCACCCCCAATTCTAGAAGGCAAATCCTGCTTTTCGAAGCCGAGACCTCATAATGCCAGAGGGAAGAAGACAAGAGGAGCAGACTGGGGGGGTCTCAGCAAAGCTGGTTCCCATAGCCCCCCCACCCAGGACTGCCATGTGCCCCCCCCCCCCCAGAGAGTCAGCGTCACTGCTGTCCTTCCACTGTGCCCCCAGTAGGCATGCCTCTGGCTCACAAGTGTAACCAGGTTGTGCTCAACGCTGACAGGCTCAAAGAGGATGATGTGACCATGAGGCTGAGTAGGTGTGGGCAAGCAAGCTAGCAGAGGAGTGGATGGAGAGGGGGACAGTCGTTGGGAGAAGGGTCCGAGGACAGGACTCATGGACAGCTGGACAGGGTGAGGGGTATGCGGAAGGTCCGACAGACAGCTGGACAGGCCAGTGGGGCAACCCACGAGGACACGCACCCGCCCAGGGTGGGGTGGCCCTTTCCGGCATCCCATCAGGTCAGCACGTGCCCTGCTGTCATATTTGTGTGCTAACCTGACCCCACCCAGCATGGAGGCCCCATTCCTTTCTGTTTCCTCAAGCCGGGCTTCCCTGATTCCCTGGTGTCTACCCTCTCTCTGCCTGTGGGGAACCCTCAGGTGAGAGAAAGGACAGAGGACGTGTTGGCAACTACTGGGCGGGGGACCACAGCTGCCGGGGACCTGCACAGTGCCACCCCCTGACCTAGCCCAGCTACCACGTGGCAGGCTAGCACTCCAGTGACCAGCACTGGGCCCTGTGCCTGACCCTGGACAGTCTCAGCCTCTTCTGGCCACAGCCCCTCTGCTCTGTCCAGGCCGGACTGCACCTGGCTATGGGCCTTGCCCCGCTCCTTCAGAGAGGTCGCTGTTCCTGGTGACGAAGCCCACGCGGGCAAAACAGACTGGAGCAGCGTAGCTGTCCCATGGGGCCCGACTTTGCTGCTCTGTGTGACCTCAGGCTAGTGTCTGGGTCTCAGTTTCCAAAGCCATTTATGGAGAGAGGGTGTGGGAGGTGTGCAAGTGAGCAGGTGCCTGACGGGATGGGCAGCGAGAGCCTTGTGGGCTCTGGTTAAGATGGACAACTGAGAGAGCCCCGGTCAGGGGAGGGCTAGGCGCCCAGCCTCGGCCTCCCTCCGGGGCTGCTCAGCTTCCCACCCGCCCGCTGGGCGAGCACCCAAGGAGGCACCAGCCACCAAGCCCCACCCCTTGCCCCGAGGCCCCGCCCCTGGAGTGAGGTCCCGCCCCCTCAGGCCCACCTCCCGAGCCCGCCCAAATCCGCGCCTCCGGAGCTCGGGCGGTCAGAGCTGAGCGGCCTAGGCCGTGTCCTGGACCGTCCGGAGCAAGCAGACCCCGAACCGGGTCTTCAGAGAAACCTTGGAACGCGGAGGCTTCTGGGGAATAAAGTTCCCACCGGCCATCCTAGGCCTGTTTCACGCATGCGCCAGCCTCCGCCTCGCAGCAAGGGGCGGAGTCTGTAGGGGCAGTGGGTGGGGCTTCTAGAGCCTGCGCAATGAGCATCTGTCGTACACCTGCGAAGTCCGAGGGGCTCGGGGCCCGCTTCCCTCCACACCCGGTGCCGCAAAGGTGGAATTCGTGTCCGGACCGGTCTGACTGGCCTCATGCAGGCCACCCCGGTCACGCTGGCTTCTGGGCCACCTCTGATTTGATCCCGCCCTTCCTGGGGGTTCCGTTGGGCACCAAAGACTGGGGGCGCAGGTCCTTGACCCACCCTACTGCCCTAATCGCTCCGAGGGGTGAGGATCACCAGTGCCAGGCCCAGACCCAAGTACTCACATCCATTGTCATCCCGTCACACACAGACAGACACACACACACACACGCACACACACACGGCGACCCTGTGTGGCAGGTGCTACCTGCCAACTTACAGATGAAAGTGGGAGACCCTGGTGGGGTGGGGAGCTGGTGGTGGTCCCTGAGCGCGCCAAGAGAAGCTGCATTTTCAGAAAGGAGCTACAAACAACACTTGCGAATGAAGCCCCTGTCGTCGCCAATTGTAAGGTCAGTTTTAGCAAAGGTGTGTAAATAAAACATTTTTTATCAGTTAGAAACCTATAAACCTCAGAGCAGTTTGTGCTCTCAGACATCTTAGCCTCTGTCTGCCAGGCAGAGGCTGTTGGTTGAAGTGAGGACCTCTGCCCTCTGCCTCAAAACAGGGGCCCTGAGGTAGGCGAGTGATGGCTGGGGTTCCCCAGCCCACCGCAGGCCTGGGAGCTGAGGCTGACTTCAGGCTCACCTCCTGCCCTCCTTCCTGGCGAGCTGCAGGTCCTGGGAGGGATGACGACGTGCCTCAGATGCATGGAGGCTGAGTCACCCAGGCTGGCCGTGCCCCTCGGAGCCCAGGCTGGGCCACCACCCACCTGAGAAGGAAGGGTGGGTGGCTGCTGTGCTGGGAGAGCTGGGGCCTCCTGGGATCTTGGGAACCCCATCTTTGAGCTCCGCCCCACGGCCCCGCCCCTCCCCAGGAGGGAAAAGGCAGCTGCCAGTTGCTTGCCTCACAGGCACTGGGACCCGGCCCACAGGACGAGAGGGGACACCGCTGCCATCAGCACTGCAGGTGGGTCCTGGGCTGAGGGGCTTCCCTGCACTGGGGCTCGGCCACGGGGACGGCACAGCTGCATCTCCCAGCCTCCCCACCCCATCCCCCACTGCCACGCAAGGAGGGCAGCTGGGAGACCTCGGCCCTCACACCCAGCTCACTCCCATGCGCACCCACACGACACATAAGCCTTGTACACCCTGGTGTCTCCACAGCCAGGCCCTTTGCGGGTTGGGCACCCTCTTGGGCTGCAGCTCTGCCCCTCCGCTGAGCTGATTCTGTCTCTTCTGCCTGCCCCCGCCAGGCTGGGCCATGGACCCACATGAGATGGTCGTCAAGAACCCGTATGCTCATGTCAGCATCCCTCGGGCTCACCTGCGGCCTGATCTGGGGCAGCGGCTGGAGACGGCTCCTCCTTCCTTGGGGTCCCAGCCGCTGCCTGTGGGATCCTGCACCTCGGAGCCCACCGGGCTCCTGCAGCCCTCCGAGGAGGCTCCAGGGAGCAAGGGGGCCAAGGGGACCACCCCGGTCCAGGGCCAGCAGAGCTGGCAGCAGCCCTGCAATCCCTACAGCGGTGGGCAGCGCCCAGCAGGACTGACCTACGCTGGCCTGCCACCCATCGGGCGCGGGGATGACATCGCCCACCACTGCTGCTGCTGTCCCTGCTGTTCCTGCTGCCACTGCCCTCGCTTCTGCCGCTGCCACAGCTGCTGCTGCGTCATCTCCTAGCCCAGCCCCTGCCGGGCCGAGGGGCCTCGCGCAGGACCCCAACATGGCTCAGGCAGCCACAGCGGTGCCCACATGTTTGGGGCAGCCACTGGACCATTGTCGTGGGAGGTGGCCACTTTCCACCCTGAATGGGAGTATCTACCCGCCACAGAGGCCAACAGCCCAGCTCCAGCCCCTTGAAACAGAGCCCTGGGCACTGGCTGTAATGGCAGCCCTGGGGACACCCTTGACCACCTCCCTCAGGGCCCGCAGCCCCGGCAATAAATCAGAGTGACCTTTGTTCTGCTGACTCTTCTCTGCTGCTGCCCCCTTGAAGTGGGTCCCGGGCTGGACACAACCACTGGCCTCAAGCCTCTGTGGTACATTCAGGGGCTGTCCCACCCAGAGGCTGGACAGGAGGGGTGGGAGTGTGTCCCCTGCCCTGGCCCAGACTGGCCTGGGTTCAAGCTGTCTTGTGTTCCTTAGGGCTGAGGCCGAGCCTGAGAGGTCAGCCAGTGGGTCAGACCATAGGAGGATGTGGTGTTTGGAGCCAGGGGGGTGGAGCCCTAAGAAAGGCCTCCAGGAGGAGGGTCACGTTGGCGGGACTGCGCGGGTGGGGCCAGCACTGGCAAGTTTCTCGGAGCGGGGGCCCAGGCAGCCAGGACCGAGCCCTGCCCACCCGTGAGTCACGGCCCTACCTCGGCCGGGGTGTTTTTCTGGTTCCCCGTGAAATGTCCCCTTCCTGCACATCTGTTGTGTGGCACCCAAGCCATGCTGCTCATCTGGTGTCCAGCCTCCAGGGCCTGGGCCTCCTGGACGAGGTGAACAGAAAAGGAACTGGCCAGTGAGGCCCCTCGGAGAACGTGTCTCCCCTCTGTCTGAGCAGGGTGATGTGCCTGCCTGAGGTGGGGGTGGGGGGACGAGTGGAGAGCTGAGCTGCTTAGCTTAGCACTGTCCTCACCTCACTGCCGAGGGGAGGCTGGGATGCCAGGGCAAGGAGCGAGTGGTAGGGCCGGCGCTGGGCACTCTGTGCTTTCCAAGGCCAGGCAGGGCCAGCCAGAGGAGGAAGCCGAGCTGGCCTTGCTGGATGGACGGGTCCCGACCCAGGGTGACTGGCCACAGGGCAAGACCCGTCTCTGGGTGTGGGTGGATATGTCATTGGCCTGACTGTACAGGGGCTCCGGTGTGCCAGTTTCCTGGCCCCTGCCCCATGGCCTGCCTCTACCAGAGGATGACTCCACCCAGGCCGGCCCCGGAAACCTGTCCAACCAGACAGAGAGGCTGTGGACTGCCAGGGTGGTAGGAGTAAGGAGGAGCCCCTCTGGCTCTGACTTCCTCCCAGCTGAGTAGTGAGGTTGCCGAGGGTCCTGACCCCATCCGGACCATTCTTGACACACCCCGTTCTGCTGTGCCCACAGTCATGGTCACTGGGCTGGCCTGGGGGCTATGGCCAGGCAGATGCTGGGGGGGGGGGCGGGCTGTAGCCTGTAATGGGGTCGACCAGGGCTAGCCACAGTGCCCTGCACCTCAGGGAGGTTCTGGGTGGTCCGTGTGTGTGTGTGTGGGGGGGGTCTCCACACCTGTGCTTGAGCACCCCCTTGGGACCTCGTGGGGCTGGCCACTGCCGTATGATGGGGACGGAGGGGACAGACCAGGTGGGAGGAAGGTGCTGGGACAAATCAACTTGGACACACACACTATGATTGAGCTTTGGGGGAGCAGGACCCCTCGGGGCTCGGAGCCCGTGAGGGTTGTAGCAGGTTACCTGGAAGAGGCGTTGTTCGAGCTGGGAGCTGAAGGATGGAGACACGCAGGTCAAGGCCGGAGAGCTTTCCTGGTGTGAGGTGGGGGGAGCATTAAGAGGAGGGTGGGAGAGGGTCTGGGCGGCCGGGGGAGGGACAAGGACCATGGTGAGCTGTGAAGCCGGGCCTGGGTGGGGGCCTAGTGGAGCTGGGTCCAGGCGTGGAGGGGTGTGGGGGGGGTGAGGGCAGACTGGGGGGGCACCTTATCTCCTGCTGAGTTGGTGGTGCCTGGTGGATCCAGTTGCAAGCGCTTTGTGGCTGAAAGGAGAGCCCACTGCCTGCCTCCCTGCTGCCTCGCCTGTGCTCGGCCAGTAATGCGAGCCCCAGCGAGGGAGCCGCAGGGCGGCCTGGGTCCCCCCCTCAAGCCCCGGACATCCTCTGGACAGAGCTGCCCATGAGAGCGGATGCAGGTAAGAGAGGCCTGGGGCTCAGGCAGGCTGGGGTGCGGGGCGGTGTGGAGCTGGGCAGGAGGGCCCAAACAGGGGGACAGGATGCTGCCCGGTCGGCAGCCGCAGGAGCCCGGCCTGGGCCCAGGCCCCGGCGTCTGGGGCCCCACTGGCCACCACCCACCCTCTCAGGTCTGCAGAGGCCCAGGCCAACCCCCCACCCCCGGGGTCGGGGCCCAAACGGTGCCAGATGACAGCAGAGGCAGGCAGGGTGGGCTGCAGCGCCCCTGCTCGCCTCCCCCAGGATGCTGCAGCCAGAGAGCTCCCGGGTCTCCGAGGAGGGGACTGCCACTGGGTCCCGGCGCGGTGACTGCATCATCTGCTACTCAGCCTACGACCTGGCCGGGCACCTGCCGCGCCGCCTCTACTGCGGCCACACCTTCTGCCAGGCGTGCGTGCGGCGGCTGGACACGGTGGCCCACGAGCAGCGCTGGGTCCCCTGCCCGCAGTGCCGCCAGAGCACACCCACGCCCCGTGGAGGGGTGGCCATGCTGGACCTCGACCTGGCCGCCTTCCTGGCTGTCAGGGCTGAGCGGGAGCCGCCTCGCGTGGAGCCCCAGCGTCCCGCGCCCCCCAAAGGCAGCACTGCTGTCACTCAGCAGCCAGCCAGGCTCCGCCCCACCTTGGGCACCCAGCCCCACTTCCCCCAGCCCAGACGCTGCTGCAGCTGCGGCCTCTGCTGGGACACCCTGGACAGTCCCCAGGTCTGAGTTCCAGCGGCTGCCACCGCCCGCCGAGGACCCGCTGTCCACGGCATGCTTGTCGTGGAACCTCCGACTGCCGCGCAACCAGCCCGGAACGGCCCGGGGCCCCACACGGACACCCCCAGACCGCAGCCTAAGTGTGGGGGCTGTGCCCATGGTACCGTGAGGCTTTGAGAAGCCGGTTACCTCTTTCCTGTCTTGGCCAGGATTCCAGGGCTTCAGGCCAGCCTGACTGTGTGCGTGGTGAGGGCTGCTGCGCTCAGAGTCTCCTGCAAGCCCAACCCAGGCCTGGACTCAGCTCAGAGGACGCCTCCACGGGTCTCTGGCTAAAAAAGTCCCACAGGTGGGAACCAGAGCAGAGAGCCGCCTCCTTCAGCCCTGTCTTGCAAAGCATCCCTGTGAAGTTCATTTATTCAACAAAGCTCACTGAGCACCCACTACGTGTTGGGCACTGTTCCGGCAGGGTCCCCTGCAGGCACAAAGTCCCTGCTGTGACAGATGTCCAAGGAGCGGGCCCCGGGGCGCGGCTGGCTTTAGGCCCAGAGAGGCTGGGGGCCTGCCCGAGATTGCACAGCTCAGTAGGACCACTCCCACACTAGGCCTTTTCCTGGCCTTCAGCTTCCGCTTCCGTCTACCTCATAATGGCCACCACACAGACCCTTCAGAGGGGCCAGAGAAGGTTCTGGAGGCTGTGGGCACAGACATTCCCTCAAGTCAGGCTGCAGCATCCCCATCCCCATCCCGAAAGGAGCTGTCACACTGTCACACTGCCTCTGGGAGGAACTGCTGGGCCTGCCCCGGGCAGTGGGTGCAGGACAGGGAGGGACAAGAAAATTTGCTGAGAAGACACTCAGAAACCTCCTCCTTCTCTGGGGCAAAGTCCCCCAGGGCACACAGCGATTGGTGGGCAGCAACTATACCAGGGCACCGTGGCCCAAGGGGGACGGGAAGGAGCATGCCCCAGCAGGGGCAGCAGGAAGGGGACTGACCCCGAGAGGCACCCACAAGCCACGGCGCCAGTCAGGACTCTCCGGGGGGAGGGAGCAGGATGGGCTGAGTCTTCCGGTCCAGGTGGCACAGGCAGTGGGCTGGGCAGCACTGCGGCCTGGGGAACGGGCCCTGCCCCGCCCCCCCCCAAACTTGCAGATGGAGGCACAGTGCCCTCCACCATTACTGCCCGCCACTGAGGCTGGGCCCGCTGGGAGCACTGCTGGGCCCAGCCCCGCCCTGAACTTGGGTCTGAACTGGAAGACTTCAGGGGCTGGGGCCCTCCCCACCCACCCACCCGGTGGGTGCAAAGCGCCTCCCTCCCACTCTTCTGATGGGGTAGGGACCACCATAGTAAGGTCTGCAGAGCTCAGGGAAGACTTCTCAAGGGGCCTCCAGGCCAACCAGCCAGAGTGCCAGCATCCTGCCCTTGCCCTGCCCTTCCCCGCCCTACCCAGGGCAGGCGGCACACAGCGTCTGGTCGTGCCACACAGGGGTCTACTTACGCTAGTCCTGCACTCAGAGCCTGTGCCCAGCCCTGCAATACCCCTGGCCTGGCTCAGGGCCCATCCAGGGAGGAAGCCCACTCGAAGAGGGCTGGGCTGGGGGCCCAGAGCACCTGCCACAGGGCAGCAGTGCAACGTGGACAAGGCAGGCACCTGGGGCTGTGACAGGTACCCCTCGGGAGCCTCAACTCCTGGGTAAACATTAATGGGGCTCAGTACACAGCAGGTCATGTGTGCGCCCAGCAGATCTTTGACCGGCAGCTGCTCCCGCCCTGTGTTTCCTCCCCGCAGGTGCCCCCTCACTACCCTCACAGGTAGGAGCTTCCAGAACCAGGTGGGGGCCCAGGGACATCGAGACAAGGGCTGGTGACCTCCCGGCCCAGGGCTCAGGCCCCACCCTGAGCCTCCTGAGCTGAGGACAAGAGACAGGAGGGAGGGTGACAGAAAGCTCTCCAGTACCTGGACCCTGGGGCCTGGGAGGGAGATGGGGTAGACGGCTAGACGGGGGATCCAGACCCAGAGGGCTGAAGAGAGGAGCCTTGAGGCGAGGTGGGGGCACCCAAGCCCCTTGCCCTGCCCCCATCACTGGGGGTGGGGCCCTTATCAAGCAGAGACGTCACGGTCTGGTATCAAATGCCAAAGTCTAAGCTGGGACCATCTGCAGTGTCCCTGATGACACCTGATAGGAGACGTCCCTGGGTTCCCGGCTCCTAGCCACTTCCGGCACCCGGCACCCTGTGCCCTGGGCCACCCACCAGGTCTTCTTCCAGCCAGGACCAGCGAGGGAGCCAGGGAGCCAGGGTCCCCTCGACTCTGCCCCCGAAACGGGACTGGGCTCTCCTGACAGCTGCCTGAGGTCACTATAGCCATCCCCCATAGATGGACGAAGCAGGAAGTGGGCAAGGCGGGTGTGGGGGGGAGGGGAGGGAAGACAGAGCTCAGGTTAGAGGACCCCAGGACCTGGCGGGGCAGGGGGAGGCTATGTATCTGACCTGCTTTCCCCGCCCCCAGCAGATCCAGGCCTGGGCCTGGTCTATCCCTGCCAGAAATCCATGCCGAATTCCCTCACGGGTGGCCAGGTCCCCCCCCTTACTCTGGACACAGTTGGCCTGGTGGACCGGAGCCTGGGAAATGCAGGTACCAAGAGCCCCAAGGGACCAGGCCTCCGCCTGCCTCTCTGCCTATCCACTTAGCCCCTGACCCATTGCTCTGTGCAAGTGGGGAGGGGGCTCCTGCCACCTCCTGAAGAGCCCGTGGGGGCTCATGACAATTCCAGTCAGGGCCAGACAAGCTGGAGGCCCCCTTTCCTCTCTCCTACCCCAAGTCCCTATGCCACAGTCCCCTTCACCCTCTGGCCCCCCACCTGGGGTGTCCTTGGCCCTTCTTCACCTTGGCTCCTGCAGGGACCTCCGGTTCTGCCCCAGTCTTGGAAGAGGGGAAAATGGACCCCTGGGCCCTCCCTCAGCTGAAGGACACTGGCCAGTCCTGGAAAGGTAGGTCTTGAGGTGCCGGGTAACAGGCCAAATGGGGCTCTGACCCCCCCAGGGTCTGAGCGTGGAGAGGGTCCTTAGGGAGAGAGCGCAGGGAGGAGGTTTGCCTCAGCAGGCCGTATAGAAACCTACTATGCAGACCACCGCCCCAGGGATCCTTGTCCCTCAGTTCAGCTGCCTGCCCTGTCTGGAGATGAGAGCCACCCTGACCCAGCCTGCCCCTCCTCCTGCCGGCCAGTAGGCTTCTGGGAGGTCCCAGGAGTAGTCTGCTTGGCCATCCTGCCAAGGAACAGAGAGGGGACCCAGACCCTGCCTTGGGGGACAAGGAGGCAGACCCAGGCCCTGCCCTGTGAAGAGACAAGGAAGGGGGGCCCTGGCCCTGCTCTGGAGGGAGACAGGAGGAAGTGGCCTGGGAGGCATCATGGGCAGGGCAGGGCTGGGCGGGGGCTGGCACCAGGGACAGCCCTGTCCTGTGTTCTTAGAGCTCAGCGTGGCCGGCAGGGTGCTCCGGGTGGCCACTGGCTTCCTCAAGGCCTGTGGACTCCTGGGCAGCCTCTACCTCTTCATCTGCTCCCTGGACATCCTCAGCTCCGCCTTCCAGCTGCTGAGCAGTGAGTGACGGGGGTGAGGTGGGGGGGTGGGGTGGGGGGCAGTGTGCGGGCGGCCTGTCGTGCACAGCTTCAGGGCGCCGCTCTCTGGACACAGGCAAGGTGACTGGAGACATCTTTAAGGAAAACGTGGTGCTGTCCAACCCCGTGGCTGGACTGGTCATCGGCGTGCTGGTCACAGTTCTCGTCCAGAGCTCCAGCACGTCTTCCTCCATTGTGGTCAGCATGGTGGCCTCCAAATGTGAGTGCACCCCCTCTCCTCCCGGGACGGTGGTGGCTGGGCAGGGTACGGGAGGTTGATGCAGCACCCCCACAGTGCTGACCGTCCAGGCGTGTGTGCCCATCATCATGGGTGTCAACGTGGGCACGTCCATCACCAGCACCCTGGTCTCAATGGCACAGTCAGGGGACCGAGATGAGTTTCGGAGGTGAGTTGGGAGCTGGGGAGGGCCGGGGGCCGCAAGCCAGGCCACCGCTGAGGCCACCGACCATCCCCCGCTCAACGCGGCAGGGCCTTTGGCGGCTCAGCTGTTCACGGCATCTTCAACTGGCTCACGGTGCTGATCTTGCTGCCACTGGAGAGCGCCATAGCCCTGCTGGAGAGGCTCAGCGCCCTGACTCTGGGCGCCACCAGCCTGCAGCCTGGGGGGCATGCGCCCGACATCCTCAAGGTGCTAACGCAGCCTCTCACACACCTCATTGTGCAGGTGAGGAAAGTGCTGCCCTCGGGCGGCCCCTCGGGCCGGGGAATGTGGGGAGTGGGGGGGGGGGAGCCCCAGCCTCCGTCCTGGGCCCTGCGCTGGGTGGGGGGACCAGAGGGCAGAACGAGCCGGGCTGTGGGCATGAGTCCAGGCGAGCGGGTCCAGTACCCGGTCACAACGCCTCTCTCCCCCAGCTGGACACCGATGCGATTGCAAGCAGTGCCACGGGCAACGCCACCAACAGCAGCCTCATTAAGCAATGGTGCGGCACCAGGGAGGTGATGGTGAGGTGCCTCTGACCCCTGATCTCTGACCTGCCGAATTACTCGGTCCCGCCGGCTCTGAGCCGGTCCTGAGCCTGCCCTGCCTCGCCTCCCCAGACCTCGGGGAACAGCAGCGACTGTGGAGCGGCGGCCTCCGGCCCCTGCCCTGAGAGGAACGGAACGGTTGCGGTGGAGCTGCTGCCCTGTGAGGCCCCGCCCCCGCCCCCTCCGGCCCCGCCCCCCGCCCCCCGCGTGGTTCACCAACCCCGCCCTGCCCCCAGGCCACCACCTGTTTGTGGGGACCACGCTCACGGACCTGGCCGTGGGCTTCATCCTGCTGGCTGCCTCCCTGCTCCTGCTCTGCACCTGCCTCGTCCTCATCGTCAAACTGCTTAACTCTGTGCTGCGCGGCCGCATCGCCCAGGCCGTGAGGAAGGTCATCAATGCCGGTGCGGCCCGGAATGGGGGCATGGGGGTGGGGGCGGGGCCGGCGGCCGGGCGGGGGGTGACCCCGTTCCCCCCACCCTGCAGACTTCCCCTTCCCCTTCAGCTGGCTCAGCGGCTACCTGGCCATCCTGGTGGGCGCCGGCCTGACCTTCGTGCTCCAGAGCAGCAGTGTCTTCACGGCGGCCGTTGTGCCGCTCATGGGTGAGTGCAGCGGGCGGGCCCTGGGCCCTGGGCCAGGCGCGAGGGCTCAGGCCCGGCGGTGACCTCCCCCCACCCTCACCCCCCCTCCCCCCCGTTCCCCCAGGGGTCGGGGTGATCAGCCTGGAGCGCGCATACCCCCTCTTCCTGGGCTCCAACATCGGCACGACCACCACAGCCCTGCTGGCCGCCCTGGCCAGTCCGGCGGACATGCTGCTCAGCGCCCTCCAGGTACCACCCTCGCCCCCCTCCCGGGCCCCCTCGGAATCCAGGCCTGGGGCTTCCCCCTCGGACTCAGCTCCCTCCTGTCCAACCCTGCGGCCAGGCTGGCCACGGCCCAAGCTCTCCTGGGACCCATCTCCAGCTGCTGGGTCGGACCCACAGCCCCACCTCCTCAAACCCTAGGGATCCTGTGGACGCCCCTCCGAGCCCCAGCCCCGATCTTGCTCCCCTGGGCCCACGTCATTTCAAGGATCATGTGGTCTTGGGTGCCTTCTCTTCCTTTCTGGCAGCCCCTGCCCAGCCTCCCTCGAGGAATCCCCGTGCTCCACTCCCAACCCTGTGCTGCTGGCTGTGCTCCTTCAAGGCATCCTGGTCCTGGGGGGCCTTAAGCCCCTCTACCGCACCTCCTCTGGGATGCACCCCCCTCCCCTACCATCTAAACCCGACAACATGCCCTCTTTCTGCCAAAACCCCGCCTCACCTGTGCCAGGTGCTCCAAGTTGTTGCTGCACACGACCGCAATTCTGCCTCCAGGATGCCTCCCTCTAGTCCCCTAGCTCTGTGCCCCACACCCAGTCACATTTAGTCCTGCCGACTCCATCTCTAAGTCAGCCCTTCTTTGGCCCACTGCCCTGGCTCGAGTTTCCGTCCACCACTGGCTCTGCCCCAATGCCCAGACAGGCGCAGCTCCTGAAAGCCCAGATAGATCTTCTGCCCACCAGGACATGAGCCCCAGCCCTCCCCACCATCCACCTGCATTTTTACCTCTGCTCTGTCCACTCGGATGCTCTCGGTGCAGGGCCCTGGTCCACCCCCTCCAGGAAGCCCTCCAGACTGCACCTTTCACACGGACTCCTCAAGTCCAGCAGCCCCTGGAGGGGACTATGTTCCCTGCATGTGTGGCCCTGCACCTCCTCCCCACAGGAGCCAGGCCAGAGCCCAGTGGAGGGCCAGATCCATGTGGTCATTGGTGGCGTAGTCACCACCCTGGGATGCTGGACTGGGCTCCCTAAGTGTGGGTGGGGGGGGGGAGAGGAGGCGAACCTGAGGAGTGCACCCACACCTGGCCGGAATCTGTCCCCCTGGGTGGCCCTTCCGGGCCAACAAGTGGACCTCTATCAGGCTCTGGATTTAGTACCCTTTAGGTTGGGGGTGAGGAGGAGGAGGAGCAGGTGTCCTGGGTAGCCTAGGGGGACCTGTGTGCCAGGCCCAGGCTCCCAGCCCCTGCCTGCCCCCGGACCTCTAGGTTGCCCTCATCCACTTCTTTTTCAATCTGGCTGGCATCCTGCTGTGGTACGTGGTGCCTGTCCTGCGGCTGCCCATCCCGCTGGCCAAACGCTTCGGGGACGTGACCGCCAAATACCGCTGGGTGGCCATCGCCTATCTGCTGCTCAGCTTCCTGCTGCTGCCGCTGGCCGCCTTCGGGCTCTCCCTGGCAGGGAGCACAGTGCTGGCTGCAGTCGGAGGACCCCTGGTGGGGCTGGTACTCCTCGTCATCCTGGTCAACGTCCTGCAGCGGCACCGGCCAGCCTGGCTGCCACGCCGTCTGCGGTCCTGGGCCTGGCTCCCGCTCTGGCTCCATTCTCTGGAGCCCTGGGACCGCCTGGTGGGCCGCTGCTGCCCCTGCAGGGTCTGCAGCCCCCCTCCGGCCGCTGCCAAGGAGGCCCACTGCTACGAGAACCCTGAGGTCCTGGCCTCCCAGCAGCTGTGAAGGGTGGGCACCCCCACTTCGTGGACTTCTGGGTGCCCTGGGGGATCCTAGTAGCAGGAGACTTCCGAGTCACCTAGCTTGGCTTCCTTCCAAATAAACAAGGCTATAAACCAGGTGTGAGTGGTCTTCACTCCCCCGCCTGGGGACGGCCCCTGAGCTGGCTCCCGGGGGACGTGGAGGTGGACAAGCGCCAGTTGTCCCCCAGCCGACACTCGGGACCCACTGCAAGTCCATGTGGGTGTGGGCACGCAGCTGGCCCCCGAACCCCAGGCCGTAACCGTTTCTCTCCTGAGCCTCCAGGGAAAGAAAGGGCCAAGCGGCTGCCACTCTGGAGGTGGAGACATCCCTCAGCAAGAACCTGTGCTCTGAGGAGGCTGGACGTGTCCGGGGCCCTTCCCCATGGGTGCAGGGGGGAGGAGCAGCCGTCTCCCATCCCCCCCCCGCCCCCGCCCGCAGAGGACGTGGCCTGGGAGCCAGGCGTGGGCAACCTCTCCGAGGGCCAGCCCCATGGGTCCCGCAGACGCACAGGGAACGAGGAGGGCAGTGTGAGGACCAGGAGGCCCCAGGCTGCCCCTCTCCGTCTCTCTCAGATGGGTGGGGTGCAGGGCAGTGTCCGGGTGAGACACAGGGCTGTCTTGGGTCCAGCAGAGCAGGCACTCAGCACCCCCCAGGAAGCAGGTCCTGCCCCTAGAGCCACCTGCACCTGGAGCCCATGCCTCCCCAAGCCCCTCGGCTGTGAGGTGGGCGAAGTTCAGGTGAGGGGGTGAGGCTGAGCGATGTCCACCCACCTGAGGGTGCACCCCCCACCCGGGCTCCGGCTTGCCCCTGCCCCTCCCTGCGGCAGGGGCGTGGCCCACTTCCACCCTGTAAGGCTTGTCGGCCTGCCAGCCAGTAAGCTGACTCCAGGGAGTCAGGGCCTCCCTGCTCCCATCCCAGGGCTTCCTACAGCACCTCTCTCACCTCCCCACCCCCGCCCAAAACAACAAAAGCTTCTTAGGTAGAATTACATCTGTCGCCCTGAACTCACGCACCAAGGGGCACATGCCCACCTCCATCAGAAGTGGAGATGACCCTGGGCAGGGGCCTGGGTTGCCTAATTCTTAGTATGCTGCTGTGGTCGTCACCTCCTCCTTGTCCAGGGAATGCTGCCCGCTGGGGGACGCACCTCTTTCCCAGGCCCTCTGGGTCTGCCTACCGGGACCCAGTGTGGGAAGAGGTCTGAATGGCCAGGAAGAGGAGGCCTGAGGAGTCCCGGGTCACTTCTTGCCCTTGGTCCCGCCTTTCCACTCCCCCTCAGAACTCCCAGCCCTCCCCATGTCCTCTCAGCTCTCGGTCCCCTCACTCCCCATGTCCCCTGCCCCCCCCCCCAAGATCCCAGGCCTCCTAAGCCTGAGGTTCACTGCCCACTGAGGCAGGTAGCTACTTGTTCTGGGGCTCATGGGATCAAGACCCCCGCAGCAGGCTCATCCACGACAGCTTGGTTCCCTCCGATTTCAGTGACCTCAAGACGCTCCTGGTGGTGGACATCAGCCTCAAGGTTCCTCTGATGAAAGTTCCCAGAGGTGGGGCTGGGCCTGGCTAGTTCCCTGGGGAGATTGGGGGTGGTGGTGGTGGTGGAAGCTTTCTGTCCCCACTGTGGGGACACAGAGAGAAGGGAAGAAAGTACCCCATGCATCCCTCCTTCCGGGGCGGGTGAGGCCGCCCACAAAGGCTGACTGCAGGTCCTTTGAGGCCGTGAAGGACTGTCTGCCTGCTGCCCCTGCCTGGCGGTAACGCACCCTCCCGCTGGGACCATGGCCACGAGTAAACAGAGCCTTCGTTTGTGGATGCCTCCAACAGCTGCAGGCTGGGGCGGGAGGGGCAGGCGCCCAGCACTCCCACGGCCCCTGCCCAGGCTTCCCAGCACGTCTGGCCCTCTCTGTCCTGCATGGCTCCCGGCCACAGACCCCCACGGCGCCCAGGCCCCCGGGGCTGGCCCTGCTGCCCCATTAAGGCCCATCTCTGCACACTGTGGCAGGAACTGCTTTGGCTCAGGGTGGGGATCTGCAGGGCCTCCGCCAGCCAGCCCAGTGCAGCAGCAGCCACCTTGGTTCTTGGGCTCAAGCCTGAGAGCCACAGGGAGACTCGTGCTGTCTTGTTCCCAGTGTCCATCTCATGGGGACAATGGGAAGGGCGAGGTGGACAAGCTGGTGTCTCAGAGCTCGGAGGCTCACACCGGGGCAGAAACACAGCCTCTGTTCCATCACCCATATGAAGCGGAGGTGCCACACTGAACTGTGGGCACGGGCCTTTTCCAGAAAGTGGGGATGTCAGGCCATACACCCTGGGGGAGGGCGATGAGAAGAGAAGGCTTTGACAGACATCTCAAAGAGCAACCTCCCCAGGGCTTTGTACCACCCGCTGGCTCATGGTGGGGGGGGGGGGGGACATCTGAGCTTCTCTCTTTCTCACCCGATTTGCGGGTTTATGACTGCCACAGAGCCGGGCCTTGCCGACTGCTGCTTGGGCAGCTGAGTTACTTTGCAGGGCACTGTGAGGAAACCGGGATGCCAGGCAGTGACTTCGTGCACAGCACCTGCTGGGGGGAGGGAGACCCGTGAGCAACAGAAGCTAGGTCCACCTTCCCCGCAGGTGTGTGGGGGAGGGGGCTGGTTCCCCAGGCCCCGCTGGGACTGACTGCTGACTCACCCTCCAGGCCAGGACCGCAATCCGGAGGAGCCCAGCTGCAGACCGCTCTCCAGGGGATGAAAATGCTAACCTCTGTGCCAGCATGCTGCTTGTCTCAACAATTTCATCCACAGTTCAGTTTCGGACGTCGCATTCCATAGTATGGTCGCACGTATGCCATAGTAACGCGGTATCGCATACCGTAGGGTGTTATGCAAAAAGAGTGCGTTCTCCTTACAGAACATAACCAGGTATTGCCCCCCAACACCTCTGGGTCGGGAGACAAAGGAAGCAGGAAGTTCCCTGAGAAAACCAGAATCTAGGGAGGCTCCAGTGGCCACAGCAAGGGAGACAGTTCAAGGCTGACCAAAAGATGTGATTCAGTTGTTCTAAAATGTTACAAAAACGTACGCAAATGCAGTTTTTAAAACGACTGATTAAAAATGCGACCATATGTAATTTAACTGTTTTTCCTTCACAAACTACAGAAAAAGTAAACGCATTTGTCAAGCCCAGGTATGGTGGGGGGGAGCGGGGACGGAGCGCCCGGAGATCGGGGGCCCGCCCTCGTCTCCACGCAGCTCTGTGCGCCCCTGGGGCCGAGGCACCAGGCGACCGGCGCGGGGCCAACTCGTCTCCACAACAAGTGCGCGCCGCGGCCAGGCAGGCCCCCGCCCTTCCCTCCCCTCCCCAGGCCCCGGGGCCGAGGCCCCACGTGCTCCCTCACCTGACCGCGACCGGAGCGGGCGTTGGGACCGAGGAGGGCAGCCCGGGACCGTCAGGCCTCGCCCACACGCTCGTCCCGGCGCCGCCCCCGCTCCCGCCCCCGCCCCCGCCCCCTCGTTTCGTTCCCCGGGGTCCTAGGCAGCCGTGCCGGAGAAGGCGCTCGGCTGGCCCGGCCCGCGCGCTCGCCCCCCGGGGCTGCAGTCTCCTGCACGTGTGCGCGCGCGGCCCGCAAGGGCACAGCCCTACGCCGCCGCCCCACCTGCGTTTCCCGGGGCGCGGACCGCGGACTGCGCCCACCCCGCGGCCCGCCCGGCTGGCCCTCCCCGGGGCGATAAGTCCCAGCCCGCGCCCGCAGCCCGCCCCCGGAGCCCGCCCCGCCCGCGCGCGTCCCCGCGGCACTGCGGCGGTTACCAGGACGCTGGCCCTAGGTCGGCGTGCTCTCCGGAGCCAGCCAATGAGAGGACAAATCAATCATTTGAAACACCCAATGGCCAGAGTACTGCAGCGCGAGGGAGGGGTTTTTGATAGGGAGAGCAGAGACCGAGGCTGACCAATGAAGAGCGAACGGCGGTGGGAAGGTGGGCGTTAGGCGGTTGGATTGACGGGAAACACAGCCAGTCAAACCAGGATGTTTGCCAGCCTCGTTCTCGCGGCCCAATACGAGGCTGGCGGAGGCGGGTGCGACGGATATATAAGCGTTGGCGGAGCGTCGGTTGTAGCACTCTGCGCGCCTGTTCTTCGGCTCTTGCGTCCGTCCTTCCGCCCGCGCCGCCGCCGCCGACGCTGCCGCCGCCGCCATGAGGGAGATCGTGCACCTGCAGGCCGGCCAGTGCGGCAACCAGATCGGCGCTAAGGTGGGTAGTGGGGCGCACGGGCCCCGGCACGGGTCTCCCGGGCGGGTGGGCGGGCGGCGGAAAAGATGGCGGCAGCGGGCCGGTGGGCGGACGGCGACCCGCATTGCGGCCCGGCACAGGGTCGGGGCCGGGGCGGCGGCGCTGGCCCCCGGGGACGGATCTGGAGGCGGCAGCGGGGTGGCGGGGGAGGGGAGGGCCGCGCCCATCCGGGGCGGGGCCGACTCCGGGCCCCGCCGGCGTGACTCAGCCTCGGCCCGGCCCGCCGGCGTCTCTCGCAGTTCTGGGAGGTGATCAGTGACGAGCATGGCATCGACCCTACCGGCACTTACCACGGCGATAGCGACCTGCAGTTGGAGCGGATCAACGTGTACTACAACGAGGCCACCGGTGAGACACCACGCCCCTTTCCTAACTCCTTCCTGCCTCCCCCGCGGCTCTTCTCTCGCTGACGTTCTCTTACCCTCCCCCCCCCCGTCCCAGGTGGCAAGTATGTGCCCCGAGCTGTGCTCGTGGACCTGGAACCGGGCACCATGGATTCCGTGCGCTCGGGACCCTTCGGTCAAATCTTCAGGCCAGACAACTTCGTTTTCGGTGAGCCGCGGTAGGGGCTGGGCGGCGGCTCGATAGCCAGGACGGCTCAAAGGTCAAGGGGTGCCCAAGGTCACCGCCGTCGGTACCGCAGAGCTGAGATCCTGATCCACTCTGCCCCCTGAGCAGACGCTAGCGCCCGTGGACACCTTCCTCCTCTCCCTGGAGTCAATCTCCTCGTAAAGCGGCTTTGGGAGGGAGGCCCAGCTGTCCACCCGCAGGGAAGGAGTCAGCAGATGTAATCTTTCTGCTACAAACGTTGAATTGCAGGCAGTGGAAGCTGTGTTTGCAGCTCATCTGTCCTTGAGAATTGGCAGGGGCCGCCTGTGGGAGGGGATGGCTTATTGTTAAGCCATCTTGGCTTGATTCCTAACTTAATTTTTGATCGGGCAGGCTCTTAACCTTCTGGCTTGGGGGTCCATTTGCTCTACCTGCAGGTTGAGTTCACACCATGTTACTTGGGGTTTTTTGGCACGGGTGACCAGTGGGGACCACATGCCCGGCAAAGAGTGACTGGCTGCCTTCTTACAGGTCAGAGTGGTGCCGGGAATAACTGGGCCAAGGGGCACTACACGGAAGGTGCAGAGCTGGTCGACTCAGTCTTGGATGTCGTGAGGAAGGAGGCCGAGAGCTGTGACTGCCTGCAGGGCTTCCAGCTGACCCACTCCCTGGGCGGGGGCACCGGGTCTGGGATGGGTACCCTCCTCATCAGCAAGATCCGGGAGGAGTACCCCGACAGGATCATGAACACGTTCAGTGTGGTGCCCTCGCCCAAGGTGTCGGACACGGTGGTGGAGCCTTACAACGCCACCCTCTCGGTCCATCAGCTCGTAGAGAACACAGACGAAACCTATTGCATTGATAACGAGGCCCTCTATGACATCTGCTTCAGAACCCTAAAACTGACCACTCCTACCTATGGGGACCTCAACCACCTGGTGTCAGCCACCATGAGCGGGGTCACCACCTGCCTGCGCTTTCCCGGCCAGCTCAATGCTGACCTGCGCAAGCTGGCTGTCAACATGGTCCCCTTCCCCCGCCTGCATTTCTTCATGCCCGGCTTCGCCCCACTGACCAGCCGAGGCAGCCAACAGTACCGGGCCCTGACGGTGCCCGAGCTCACCCAGCAGATGTTCGATGCAAAGAACATGATGGCTGCCTGTGACCCCCGCCACGGCCGCTACCTGACCGTGGCCGCAGTGTTCAGGGGTCGCATGTCCATGAAGGAGGTGGACGAGCAGATGCTGAACGTCCAAAACAAGAACAGCAGCTACTTCGTCGAGTGGATCCCCAACAACGTGAAGACCGCCGTCTGTGACATCCCGCCCCGGGGGCTGAAAATGTCCGCCACCTTCATCGGCAACAGCACGGCCATCCAGGAGCTGTTCAAGCGCATCTCGGAGCAGTTCACGGCCATGTTCCGGCGCAAGGCCTTCCTGCACTGGTACACGGGCGAGGGCATGGACGAGATGGAGTTCACCGAGGCCGAGAGCAACATGAACGACCTGGTGTCCGAGTACCAGCAGTACCAGGACGCCACGGCCGAGGAGGAGGGCGAGTTTGAGGAGGAGGCAGAGGAAGAGGTGGCCTAGAGCTGACACCTGGTAAAGCACGCGGAAGCTGTGTGAACTCTTTATTCGCTCACGGTCTGTTCTCTGATAGCCATGTCTCTGTGTGCACTTGCTCTTTTCCTTGTCTTGACGTCACATGCTGTACAGACGCCACCATTAAAGCATTTTCATAGTGTCTGGTCTCGCCTCTCCAGTTCCTTCTGATAGGCTTTGCGGGTGCTGTTGCCAAACGTCATTGCGTAGTTGTCTTGCATGGCTGCAAGGGGGAACACTGCAGCTGAGCCCCAGCCTTGCCCACACCCAGGAAGGGCATTCAGAGGGCTACCCTGGGCACCTGCCTCCTGAAGATGGGCTTGGCCTGTCCACACTGAACCTCTGGAGGACCAGCATGGTCTAGAAGCAGCCAGCCTCTGGCTTTGAGTAAGGGGCTGAGCCCCTTCCACACCAGGGGGGGGAGGTGAACCCTGGGATCGTACAGCTGGCTCTGTGCCAGTGGTACAGCGTGGGTAGGGGACCCCAGTCACCCAACTCCTTCCTGGAGCAGCCTGGTCACTCTGCCCTTGTTGAGCAGGTGGGGGGGGGGGGTGTCTGTTGTGTACTCACATGGTATAAACCCCATGTAGAAAGGTATCAGGCCCTTGCTGTTATAGATGGTGTTGCTGGGCCAGTGTGTTCTGGGCAGCCTTTCACCCAGGGCACAGATGGGATTTTTGATCAGGAACTGTGGAAACAGGCAGGTGCTGACATGCTGCCCTCACCAACCGGTAAGTGCGACAGGTAACGGTGGAGGCTGGGCTGGTGATCTGAGAGGTGGCTAATGCTCCCAAGGTCTCTTCTGCCCTACCTTCTCCCCACAATGCTGGGGAGTAGTGAGCCTAGGTCTGGTCAGAAGCGTGAGGGGGAGCAGCCTCTTTGGGCCAGGCAGTCCCCCCTCCCCAGGCCTCTAAGGAAGCCTGCCCTCCACAGCCCCCTCTGGGGAAGCCGGCTGAGCCTTGGCCATGCTCCTGCCTCCCGGGAGGTGTGGACACCACCTTGCGGGCCATGATGGGCATTTGGGAGCAGGCCCAGAGATGACGTCCTCCTACCTGATTCTTGTCAAACTCGTCCATAGCCTGTGTGACACCATCACAGTAATTCACCCCCATCACCCAGGCAAAGCGAGGGACAAAGCCAGCATAGCCTAGGGGATGGAGTTGTCAGGGTCCTCCCCCAGGTCCCCTCCACCTTTCTCTGGGCATACCCACCTGTCCCCAGGTATGTCAGGGAAGTCTGTTGGGGCTCCTTCCCTAAACGTCAGTTTCCTGATGGGGCTGGGCGGCAGTGGGTGGGCTGGAGTATCCCACCTTGGGAGAGGCTGGGCTCTAGGAAACCGCTGTCAGGGCAGGCGCATGGGTGGGGGCAGACCCACCGGCAGCCCTCCTCACTTGCTCCCCCTCATCCTGCCTGGGCTCCTTAGAGCCTTGTTGGGGGGTGGGGCGGGCGGGAGTGTGCTCGTGCCCAGGCCCTGGGCACCCACCTGAGATGGCTTTGCGTTGGATCAGGTTGGGGTGGTCCAGCTGGGGCAGCCTGTGAAACCTGCCCACATCTAATGTCTCCTGCTGGTGGGCTGGGGGTGGGTGTTCATCCCTCCTGCAGTGGTATAGCTGGGATGGGAGGGGGGCAAGTCACTGCCTCAGCCCCACCTGGGTCTGGCAGGGGTGAGGCTTGATCCCAGCTCATCTCCCAGTTACCTGGGCCCGCTCAGGGGCCTCGTGGACAGGGGTGGTGCTCTTCCAGCCTTCCTCACCGTATGCCAGCCGCAGGCCTGGGTGTCCAAAGTCTCTGGAGTCCCCCTTCCTGCCTGGTGGGCACGGAGGGTAAGGGGGGTAGGGCATGAAGCCAGCAGGCCGCAGGACCTGCCTGGATACATTCTCTGCCCCCGACGGCCCCTCCTGGGCATTCACCTCCTGGGGTGGGAACCGGCCCAGGATCTCAAAGTTCTTGTAGGGCTTCAGACCTGTATGGATAGGGTGAGTGTGAGTGATGGCACCCAGGAGGGTGGGCCCGGGACAGGCAAGACTGGTGGGGGAGAGCTCACCGGTGTAGTGGGGGATGTAGGGCTCAGTCAGGTCGCGGCAGGGGATCAAAGGTGGCTTGGACTTGCTGAAGTCCTCGATGAACTTGGGCTTGGATATGGGGGACAACACCGAGCAGGGGCTCTTCCTCACGCTGGGGTCTGTGAGCAGCTGCGCTGTGGTGCGCCCATAGGTGTTCCCCACCTGGTAGCGCAGCTGCGGATAGAAGCCGGCGTAGCTGCGGAGGGGGGAGGAGGAGGGCCAGTGGGCAAGGGCAGGACCCTTGTGACAGGGTGTGGATCCAGCCTGCCGGCCACAGGCAAAGGTACCTGACCTCACAGAATGGGAATCTCAGTAGCAGCTGCTTTCAGAGGCTCTTGAGGCTTGGATGGGCGGCACAGGCCAAGCACTGACAATAGGTCTGCCCCACCGGTGAGACGCAGTCCTGTCACCACCAGACTGCCGTCCACTCTCTACCCAGCCACCCACGAACAAGGAGCTTAAAGATGAGGGAACGGGAAGGGGTGGGGGTGGGGGAGCCTGGGTGGCTCAGTCGGTTAAGCGTCTGACTTCGGTTCGGGTCATGATCTCACGGTTTGTGAGTTCGAGTTTCGCATCGGGCTCTGTGCTGACAGCTCGGAGTCTGGAGCCTGCTTCAGATTCTGTGTCTCCCTCTATCTCTGCCCTTCCCACACTCACACACTCACTCTCTCTCTCTCTCAAAAATAAATAAACATAAAAAAAAAAAAAAGATGAGGGAACGGGGGATTCTGCCCCTTTGAAGCATTTACAGGGATGGTGACAGGTCCCAGAACCGGACTGAGGCACAGCCAGTCTACACAATGTGGTATCCCGGGAAGGCATCACTGACTTTGGCCCCCCGGGAGGCCAGTAGCCAACTGTATGGAGCCAGGATTTGAAAAGCAGGTGGGGGGGCGCCTGGGTGGCGCAGTCGGTTAAGCGTCCGACTTCAGCCAGGTCATGATCTCGCGGTCCGTGAGTTCGAGCCCCACGTCAGGCTCTGGGCTGATGGCTCAGAGCCTGGAGCCTGTTTCCGATTCTGTGTCTCCCTCTCTCTCTTCCCCTCCCCTGTTCATGCTCTGTCTCTCTCTGTCCCAAAAATAAATAAACGTTGAAAAAAAAAAAGAAAAGCAGGTGGGAGGGCTGCCGGTAGGAGGTAACGGCCGGGCTGAGTGTCCTTGAGAGATAGGAGTAGGCATCGCAGTGCAGGCCCCAAATGTGGGTAGCGGTGGGGCCTGTATGATCAGCCAAGGAAGGCAAATTGTTTTCTTTCAAAAAATTGTCAAAGGTGTGGGGGTGCCTGGGTGGCTCAGTCGGTTGAGCGTCCGACTTCGGCTCGGGTCGTGATCTCACGGTTTGTGGGTTCGAGCCCCACACCTGGCTCTGTGCTGACTGCTCGGCGCCTGGAGCCTGCTTCCAATTTTGTATCTCCCTCACTCTCTACCCCTCCCCTGCTCATGCTCTGTCTCTCAAAAATAAATAAATGTTTAAAAAGCGTTTTTAAAAACCGTCAAAGTGAATGCAGAATTGCTAGTTTGAGAGATAAGCAGGACTGAGGCAAGAAGGGTAAGAGCCCTCTTCTGTATCACCTGGCCTGGTGTTTGCCCAGAACCATTGTGGAAAGTCGGGTCTGACTCCTTTCTGGATTCTTTTCTTTTCTTTTCTTTTCTCTTTTCTTTTCTTTTCTTTTCTTTTCTTTTCTTTTCTTTTCTTTTCTTTTCTTTTCTTTTCTTTCTCTTCTTCTTTTTAATGTTTGTTTATTTTTGAGACAGCACAAGCAGGGGAGGGGCAGAGAGAGAGGGGGACAGAGGATCTGAAGTGGGCTCTTTGCTGACAGCAGAGAGCCCAATGTGGGGCTTGAGCTCACTCAACTGATTGAGGCACCCAGGTGTCCCAGACTTTTTTCTTTCCCGTGGATGTGTGGGGGTGGGGGTGGGGGGGTGGGTGTGGGTGTGGGTGTGTACATATATTCCAGAGAGGGCTTACTTTTACTTTAGTTTTTACCTTGGGGGTACCGAGTAAGGCAGCCTGGCAGCCTGGCCGGTCAGTTTACTCCGGATGCTTATGTCTTTCTAACATGCAGCATTCTATGGAGTGAGCGTCCGGAGCTTATTTGGCCAGCCTCTGCCAGCTGCCGGGCCGTGCCCAGTTTTCTGCTCTTAACAGACCTGTTGGCCATCTGGTAGGGCTCTCAGCACAGTGCTAGAGGGGAGGAGAGGTGTTCGCCCCTGGCAGCCCCGGCCCTACCGCTCCTGCCCCAGGCCTCTCCGGGGCCCTCGAGCCTCGTCCCCACTCCCTGGAGACCAGCTTCTGTGCCGTCTTCACAGGAGGCCTTGAGCCCTTCCCCTGCTGCCCTCCCCCGTCCTCTGCAGACCCCAGACTCCCCCGGGGCTTCAGCACTTACCCAGGGATATAGTGAGGTTCTGGCGTGAAGAAGTTGTGTTTCTGAGTAGCTGTCATCTTGCCTCAATAGCGCCTTTGATGGCTCCAGCCCCTTTCAGTGTCTGACTCCCTTCCCTGAGAGGAGTCCCTGTTGCCTGGAAACCATTGTGAAGAGGCCTGCCATTGTTGGGCCCTACCTTAACCCTGGGAGTGCTCCCGTTTTACAGGTGGGACGCCTAGGCCCAGACAAGCAACAGGCCAAGGAGGTGTCACACTGAGGTTCCCTGAGCTCACGGAATTGGGACAGCTGTCTTGGGCCTGCCAGGAAGTGTGGGGCGGAATGAGGCCTGGACTCTTGCTGCCCCCAGGAGGCCAGCAGCCAGCTGAAAAGTAGCTTCCCCACCCAAGCCCACTCCTGAGACCAGAGGCTCTGGAAGCTTCACAGGCATCGTGGGAAGCCTCGTCCGGGGGTTTCTGAGCTTCAGAGCTGTTGCGACTCTGTCCTGAAGAGCCTTTCCCCTGGAACTGGGCACTGTCTTCCATTCTAAACAATTCCTGATTTGATTTTATTTTGTTGTATAGGAATGACTTTCCAACTATAAAAACAAAGGAAGGTACCAACCAAAGAAGAAATCAGCAGATTCTAGTACCTGTCGAAAAAAAAATACTCAAAGGCAGACTACGAATTGGGAACAAAGATTGCAACAAGTGTTGTGGACAGACATGTACGAGTATAGAAACTTTATAAAACAAAACCAAGAAAAATTAGTGCAATGATAGAAAAATTCCCATGTAATGAACATCTTAAGACCCCAGAGTCTATACACAGAAGACTGAACCTGAAATAAACACTGCTGAGGTCTGATGTTGGAAGTCTTTGATGCTCGTTGCCAGCAAGGTCCCAGGCACTGTCCAGACAGCACCTGGAATACATATCACACCCATACAAGACACTACGATCTTTGACGGGGCGCTTCCACTCGTAGGAACCTATCTACTCCGAGGAATGACTGACATTGAGCTGAAGACATCTGTGCTGTGTCACCCATCACAGTAACAGGTGTTACAGGGAGCAATCACTGAACCCAAACGTTCAGTGCTTTGTTAATAAAGCCCCCCCTACAGCCACTGTCAGTTATGCTCTCAGAGAACACCGTACAAGAGAAGGGCCCTGAGCACAGGTCGTGAGCCCCTCACCCTAAGGAAACACATGCTTCCTCAAGCAAGTCTCCATTTGTCCGTCTGCCCCTCCATCTGGAGCACCTCTGGAGGCCAGGCAGGGTCAGTGCTGGATGGGAGGGATCAGGAGAGAAAGAGACTGGGTCTAGGTAGGGTGGGCCTGGAGGATAAGATGTTCCTGACTGGGCCCTGTCTGCACCGATTAGGTCAAGAACAGGGCTGGGGCTGACAGGCTGGTCAGTTGCAGAGGGCACAGCAAGGGCCATGGTGCCCAAGCAGGCTCGCACTCATTTGGGCTTATTGTTCCTTTGCATTTCAGCCTGAGCAGCCCCGTTCATCTGTGACACCTGACAGCCTCTGTGCTCCTAAGCGGAAGACGGGCCCCCACATCTCCGTACTGCCTGGCACCCGCGTAGCCACCAGGCAGCTCCAGTCCCAAGACGGCCTCTACGGTCAGCATGGTTCACCCAGGCCCACCTGCCATTACTTTTCTTTTTTGAGGCTGGGTTGCCAGCAGGAGCCCCTCCTCCTCCAGGGAGTTTCCCTGGATCCCTCCACCCTACCCCCCTACTGCCTCATTCTGGATGGCACTGCACAGCTGGGCATCCCATAGCACCCACCTCTCCTCATCCCTGTGCGGAGGCCTCGGTCCTCCCAGAAGCCCTGCTAAAGTGGACCCGGGCTCTCCAGGGGACCCCCCCCATTCTATGAGAGGAGAGGGTTGGGATAAGAAGGGAGAAGAGAGGAAATGAGGCCAAGGCAGGAGTCACTGGGGCCGACTAGGGGTCCTCCCGGCCAAGGCTGACACCAGGGTGACCCACAGGGGGCAGGCCAGGGGAGGGGCCCCTCAGAGGGGCCCACTGGGGCAGTCCCTCCAGGGCTGGGCAGCGTTCCTTCTCCAAGGAGTCCCTGGCAACGGAGGCGGGGGGTGCCCACTGACTGGCCAGTGAGGTCACAGAGCTCTGAGGTGTCCCTGGGGAAGGGAGCAAGACACTTTGAGGATGAATTTTGACCAGAAGGCTGTGAAATTCCTGGCAAATTTTTACATCAATGGAGGCAAACACTGGACCCATGGCCCCCTGAGGCAGAAGACACTTGTGCCATACCAGTAACTTCCCAGGGAGCCGTGGGTGGGCTCGGGTGTTTGTGTGTGGGGGGCAGCCCAAATGCAGTGGCCGTTGGACTGGTTGGACGGTGCTTATCTGTCTCCCTTATAGGCCCAAGGCCTGTGTCTTGTTGCTGGGCCCCCCGCCAGGGGCCGCCTGGGAGGAGATGTGGACCCCTGGAGGGCAGGAGTTCCCACCCGGCCTCAGGATGCAGATGAGTCCCCCCCAGGAGCGTCCCCCTATCTGCACCCAGAACCTGAAGGAGCTGTGTGAGTAAGGGTCCTGGCTACCCCCTACCTCCGTCTGGTCTGGGGAGGCGGGCGGGGGGTAGGGGTGGGGGGGAGGCGCCTGCGGAGACTCTAGGCCCAGAGCTTGCTTCCTGCCAGTACTGGAGCGGCGCCCACCCATCGTGACCGACCTGCAGATCCCCGGCCCCACCAAGTACCAGGTGCCCGATGCTTCAATACGCGAGTGCTCCCCACATCCCCACTTCAGCATCGGCCGCAAGCACTCCACCCGCGGTGCGTGGCCCCTCCCTGCGCCCCTCCACACCGCTCGCCCCCTACCCTGGGAGTGGGGCTCCGGCTACTAGCCTTCCCTCCCCAACCACGCTGCCGCTACTGCAGAGGGCGGTGGCCGCAGGGCGTGGCAGACAGCGTGGTTCCAGAGCGAAAGCCCCTTCACACAGAAAGCCGACTTTAACCAAGAGCAAAAGGTGGAGGGCCGGCAGGACAGGTCCTGTGGGGCGGGCTGGAAGATGGGGGCCTGAGAGGGGCGGAGGCCGGCCTGGGGGCGTGTCGGAGGAGGAGCCTGTGGGGGCGCGGAAGGGGAGGGGGTCTGCGAGGGGCGGGGCTTCTGGGGCGGGGCTGTGGGCGCGGGCCGGAGGAGGGGTCTGTGGGGCGGGATTGGCTGGTGGGGGCGAGGCCTGTGGAGAGCGGGCTGGAGGAGGGGCCTTTGGGGGCGGGGCTTGTAGGGCGGGCGGGAAGGGGGCCCGAGGGGGCAGGGCCTGTGGGGCGGACGGGAAGGGAGCCCGAGGGGGCGAGGCCTGTGGGGGCGGGTTGGAGGAGAGGCCTGCGGGGGCGGGGCCCGTGGGGGTGCGCGGAAGGGGTCTGGGAGGGGCGGGGCCTATGGGGCGGGGACTGTGGGGGCGGGTTAGAGGAGGGGCCTGCGGGGCGGGAATGGGCTGGTGGGGGCGAGGCCTGTGGAGGGCGGGCTGGAGGAGGGGCCTTTGGGGGCGGGGCTTGTGGGGCAGGCGGGAAGGGGGCCTGAGGGGGCGGGGCCTGTGGGGGAGGGTTGGAGGAGAAGCCTGAGGGGGCGTGGATAGGGGACCTGTGGGAGGGCGGGAGGGGCCTGCAGCAGCCTCTGTCCCCTCAGTGGCCATCGCCCGCGGACTATCAACCACTCAGCCGGCCTGCCTGCCCGGCCTTCAGCTTTGGGGGCCGCCGCCCCGCCTCCAAGACAGTTGAGGCCCGCTCCCGGCCGGGGCTGCTGTGGGCCGGGGGTGCGGGTTACCGTGCCCAGCCCCGGCTCCAGGCCCCTCCTCAGGCCCCGGGGGGCGAGAAGCGCCCAGGCCCCAACACCTACGACATCTCTCCTGGGTGCCGGCTGCAGAGCCACCGCCCGCCCGCCTTCTCCATGAGCCGTTCACCTGCGTTCGCCTCCTGGGTCAGCTCCTGTAAGGAGGCTTCTGATGACAGAGGCCAGGCCCTGGGAGCAGGACGGGGGACTCAGCCTGTGGGGGAGCTGGGAGCTGGCGCCGCAGCTTGGGTGTGGCTCCCGCCTTCTCTCTGCAGCCCACACTCCCGGCCCAGCTGCCTACCATGTGGAGGATTGCTATAACTCGCGCTTCCCCTCAGCACCTGGGGTGGTCATCCAGGGCGTGCGAAGACCCAAGCGCCATGACACAGGACCCTTCTGCACGCTGTAGCCCCTGCTGGGCTCAGCCGGCCGGCCGGTTATCCACGGAACCCTGGTCTCCCCGGGGGGCCCCAGCTTGGCCTTCTGACTCTCTGGGCGCCTCTGATGCCCCCTCCTGGCCGGCCCATCCCTCTGTGAGCTGCGGACAGCAAGGAGGGCCCAGCCGGAAGTCCTCACCTGCCCACCCCCTTGCCACACAGAGATGCTGTCGTTCTTTCCAGCTCTGTTGTGTCTTTCGTGAGCTGTCCCACGGATGTGGCCTGCTGCTGACCCGCCACGTTTGGCTTTCCTCAGCCAGGGGTCTCCCTTTGCTTCCCCTTCAGTGCTCTCTTCTCTAGGGTGGGTGGGGTGGCGGCCTGGGACTTCCTGGCGGGGGACGGGGTGGGAGGGAGACCTGTGGGCAGTACAGAACACCCCCATCTAGCTGTGCTACCCGGCAGACTGGTGCAGCTGCCAGCCCACCCAAAGCCTGCCCAGCCACCAGAGAGGACCCAGGGGACCAGCTTGCCAGGGCCTGGCTCTACATCCTTCAGCTCCTGACCAAAGACCCTATGAACTTGCCTGGGGCTGTGCAGGCCACGCCACAGCCAACAGACTTCCTGGGCCTTCACTTGTTAGGGCCCTGTGCTTGCCCACGGCAGCAACCTGCCCTTCTACCCAGGGGTTGTCGCCAGGAGTGCCTCCCTCCGAGGGCCTCACTGCAGCTGGTGGTGACTGCACCGATTCCTCCAGGGATTCCCCCCTATGCCACCCAAGTCCTGGGCCAGAGCTTGACCCCTTCAAAAAGGCACTGCAACAGCTGCTCCTGTGGTGTGGACATCGCCCCATTCTGCAGGGGGGCCAAGGCCCAGGGGGTCTGAATGCGGCCCACCTGCGACCTCTTCTAGGGCTTGAGTGCCAGCACCCCTGGGAATCGGAGCAGTGGGACTGCAGATGGCCGTCCTGGGGCCCTGGGCTGACCAGCTCGGGCAGCAGGCAACAGAGACAGAGCTGTGAGGGCCCTGGTCTTGGGAACTTGGCTCAGGGGGCTCTGCTTGCTGCTGCACCACTGGCAACCCCTAGTCTCAAAGTCAGAAGTGGGACTAGCGGGAAGGATGGAGCAATCCCCTGTAGCTGGGCTGAGGAGGGAGGGCTTCCTGGAGGAAGCAGTAGAGGAATTGACTTTTAAAGATGATCAAGGGGCACCTGGGTGGCTCAGTCGGTTGGGCGTCCGACTTCATCTCAGGTCATGATCCTGCGGGTTCATGGGTTCGAGCCCCACATCGGGCTCTGTGCTGACAACTCAGAGCCTGGAGCCTGTTTCAGATTCTGTGTCTCCCTCTCTCTGCCCCTACCCGGCTCACGCTCTGTCTGTCTCAAAAATAAACGTTAAAAAGAAAAATCAAGAGTTTGCTGGGCAATGTGAGGGAATTTCTAGCAGGATAAACCTCAGAAGCCAAGGCACACAAAAAGGGAGAGGGTGTGATGTTTGGCGTGGCCAAGCTTGGGAGGATACAGGGCTGTTCGGATGAACGGAGGTGAACTGGTGAGGTGAGAGCCTGCAGAGGGCTGACTGCTGGGTCCAGGGGCTTGCACACCTAGCAAGGAGGAGCCGAGGGAGGGTGTAGACCAGGCAGTGGCCACTGACTTCGTGTGAGCTTCTTGCGCTGCAAGGGACAAGGGACACCATGACAGCTGAAACTTGAATTCGCGGTCAGGATGGACACCTCAGCCTGAGGGCCCACCACCTTGGGTGAACTTGGGGTTAGATGCTCATGGTGATGAGTATAGCCATCCTTGGTCATGACACCACTTTGCCCCCAGGTCTCTTCCTAGGTCTCTGTTAGGCACCTCTGGAGGCACACTTAGATTTCAGTCGCATTTGCAACAACCCCGTGCTGTGAACTTCATCCCTGTCCCGGTTTGACAAGGAGGGAGCCAAGTTCCAGGGAGAGAGAGGGTCGAGCACCTGGTGAGGCCCAGGGACAGGGAGCTTCCGGGGCCGAATGCTCCTTTCCTTGAAGCAAAACTATTTTCACAGTCAAAAGGCTGCTGTGAGGTCAACAGCAGGATTGTTCATGGTTATAAACATAAAATATACTGGTTAAAATGTCACTGTTGAAATTCGTAAAGCAGGCCAACCCCGCCGGCAGCACCCGTTCTCCGGTGTCCGGCCCCCTTCCCCGGTTCCCCCACCCTCAAGTGCCCCGCAGCACCCCGCTGTGCCCCCAGAGGAGGATGAGGTCAGACGCAGCACACGCCACGAGGTCCAGCCGCAAAAGAGCGGCGGGCTGGTGCCTCGGGGTTGGGGTGGGGCTCAGGTGGGCGGGATTCCCGTCGACAGCCCGCGCCGCGCCCGAGCACAGCTTCCGCTCACGTCCTCTGAGCTTGGAGCCGGGCGCGACGCCGCTCCCAGGAACCTCTGCGTGGCGATCGCAGTGTTTCCCGGGGACCGGTCGGTCGGCGGACCCGGCCTCGCAGGGCGGAAGTGGGCGGCTGCGGTGCCCGCGGAGCCGCGCTGCGGGCGGGACCTGGCCGAGCTGGAGGGCGCCGGGGAGCGGAGCTCGGGCGGTCCCCGAGGCCCGAGCGAGCGGACTTCGGGGGGACCTGCGGCGACCGCGCCGGCGTCAGGGGAGCGCGGCGGGGATGGGGCGCCGAGCCGGGCGGGCGCCGGGGCCTCGGCCATGTTCGCGGGGCTGCAGGACCTGGGCGTGGCCAACGGCGAAGACCTGAAGGAGACGCTGACCAACTGTACGGAGCCGCTCAAGGCCATCGAGCAGTTCCAGGTGGGCCCCGGTGGGGAGGCCGGCGATCTGGGCGTGAGTCCTGCCGGAGGCGCGGGGGCGCGGGGGAAGTGGGCAGCTGTCCGTTCCGCGGATGGAGGAAGCGGGTGCCCTGAGCTGGTTCCCCGCTGATGGACATCTGGCTGGGTACCGGGGTTTGCCGTTATGTATATATATACCCTGGTTTGCAACCAGGGCTGCTGGGAGGCATCCTTGCCTTCTTAGGTACTCAGGGCATCTGGGGTGCTGGCCAGGTGTAGCAGCGACCCAAAGTTTCTGTTGTCGCCTCCCCATGAGCCCAGCCCCAATAAGTAAAATCGACCCCCCCACCCCCCGGCCTCTGTCTCCTCAGACAGAGAATGGAGTGCTGCTGCCCTCCCTGCAGTCGGCCTTGCCTTTCTTGGACCTGCATGGGACACCTCGGCTGGAGTTCCACCAGTCGGTGTTTGACGAGCTTCGGGACAAGCTGCTGGAGCGGGTGTCCGCCATTGCCTCAGAGGGGAAGGCTGAGGAAAGGTAGGTGGGCAGGTGACATGTGCAGGCCCCTTCCCAGCCTTGGAACGGACTCAGCAGCACTTAGCGTTCCCTTGGCTACACACCCCCGCTCGGAAAGGGGGCCTTTACTCGAGTGCCCCGCCCGTGGAAACCTATACCCTTATCTGTCATCTGTCTGGGGATAGACAGCTGCTTCAGACTGGGTCCTGTGCTGCTCTTTTAGTCACACGAGCCTTTCCAGGTACAAGAAACTGGAAGATCTTCTAGAAAAGAGCTTTTCTCTGGTGAAGATGCCGTCCCTGCAGCCAGTGGTGATGTGTGTCATGAAACATTTGCCCAAGGTAAAAACCGTGGGCCCACATGCTCAGGGCACTCTCTGCACGAGCCCTTACTTGGGGACACCGCGCATGTGCTTCGTCAAGCTGGCACCTTAGCTCTGGGGGGATCTCGTGAGCTGCCTGCCCAAACCCCGAGCAGCCCTGGGGCATGTTCTCTGTGCTGGCTTTTCCCTGACAAGCCACACGGAGACTGATGCCTGGTGTGTGAATTGGGTTGTGGGGCCCATGGCGACTCGGCAAGAACTGTCTGTGTTCAGCTTGGCTGCTTACATCTGCTGGGGCCTGGGGTCCAGTCACAGGCACCCCTGTTGGTGGGTCTGGGTTGAGGTGGTTTCTGCTGGGGGAGCTGAGGCCTCCTGACCCGTCTTGAGGGAGGTCCCTGGGGCACAGGTGTGGCTCACGGGTGGCCGATATGGTCCTGTAGGTTCCGGAGAAGAAGCTGAAGCTGGTGATGGCCGACAAGGAGCTGTACCGGGCCTGTGCTGTGGAGGTGAAGCGGCAGATCTGGCAGGACAACCAGGCACTGTTTGGCGACGAAGTTTCTCCGCTGCTGAAGCAGTACATCCTGGAGAAGGAGAGTGCGCTTTTCAGCACCGAGCTCTCCGTCCTGCACAACTTCTTCAGCCCTTCCCCGAAGACGAGGCGCCAGGGCGAGGTGGGGCACGGGGCCCCCTGCCCACCCTCTTTCCCACTCCCGTGCACATTTCAGTCGTTCTGCTCCTGGGAGGGGTGGGCTCGTACGTGTGGTTGGGGGTCTTTGTGATGTGGCGCCTAACGTGGACCTCTCTGGTTTTATGTCCTTGGTGCTCTGTGAGTCGGCAGGCCTTTCGGGTTAAGTTCATTGTGTCGTCCTTTGGCTCTGGGGAATTTTCTTTTTTTTAAAAGATTTTATTTTTAATAATTTTTATTTGTTTTTGTTGTTGTTGTTGTTGTTGTTTTTTGAGAGGGAGAGAGAGCATGAGTGGGGGAGGGACGGAGAGAGAGGGAGACACAGAATGTGAAGCCGAAGCAGGTTCTAGGCTCTGAGCTGTCAGCATAGAGCCCGATACGGCACTCAAACCCGCAAACCGTGTGATAATGACCGGAGTCAAAGTTGGACACTTAACCGACTGACCCACCCAGGCACCCCTAAAGGTTTTATTTTTCAGTTGTCCCTGCACCTAATGTGGGGCTCGAACACACAACTCTAAGATCGAGAGTCCCGTGCTCTTCCACCTGAGCCAGCCAGGCGCCCGTCTTTTCTTTCTACGTCGGATTCGTTCCTCACTCTGACAAGCGAATGTTTCTTGAGTTCTGATTTCCTGCCATAAGTGCCTGCACCCTTCGGTGACTCTGGGGGTCAGGCTGTTTGCTGGGGGCACTTGCAGTTTGTAAGGGAGCAGATGCTCCACGGTAACTGTCACATGTTGGGCACCCAGAGGAGTGGAGGGTCGAGGCATGAGGTCACAGAGCAAGGCAAGGCAGAGCCGGGCAGCTTGGGTTCTGGGGGTGAGGAAGAGGAGCCAGGCTGGGCTGTGAGCACAGGCTCTGAAGGGGAGCAGGCTGGCTGTGTGGGAAGATAAGGCTGATGTGGCTGGAACCGAGAGCAAGCAGGTGAGTGTGTGTGTGGCGGGGGCGGTGTGGCGGGGGGCGGTGGCTGGAGGCCACCATGGACACTTTGGCTTTTCCCAGTGAGTTGGGGGGCCACTGCAATTGCCTGATGTGCTCCAGCATGATGGCTTAACGGCGGAGGCCACCAGGCCCGGGTCGAGTGGTGCGGGGGCGTCTTGCTGGTTCTTTGTTCAGCTTTCTCGCCTGGGGTTGTGTGTTTGGTTGAAGTGGGATCTGACCTAACGCTTTCTCCCCAAATCCGGCCAGTGGTTGTGGTGATACTTCCTGCCTGTGGTCTGTTGCTGCTCTTGTCGGCCTGGGTCCTTCCCACCTGTGCGGCCTTCACCACTGCGGGGGCGGGGGTTGTAGCAGGTGTGTGTGGCGCCCACGGTCCTCAGGGTGTGGGTCGGCCACTAGGGCCACGGCTCCATGCCCAGCGGCCTGCGCCTTGCCTCCCGTTCGCGGCGGGGTGGGCCTGGGCTGTGGTCAGGGCAGGCACGTGTCCGCCCTGGTCCACACCGGAGCTGCCCGCGTGCTGAGATGTGGGTTGTGCTCCGGGTCCGCTCTGTGCGTCAGGGTCCCTGAGGCCTGCCAGAGAGGCCTTGCTGGGGGCCCTCGAGGTTGCCTGGCGGGCGCTCACTGCTTCTGTCCCTGCTCCCCCCTGCACGCACTGTGTACAGCCTGGTGGCTTTTGGGGCGCTGTGGCGTCTCTTACCCCAGCTCGTCCTGTCTGCTTCCCACCATCAGAGCAAGAGGCCTGCCTCCTGCTCACGGTCGCGTGGTGAGCTGTGCTCCCTCCCGCTGGTGGAGGCTGCTGGAGACTTCCACGCGGGGTGCGGGCTGCAGAGGCGGGTGGTCCCTGCCGAGGAAGGGGTACAGGTGCTCGACATGGGAGGACGCAGGGAGCAAGGCAGCCCTGGCGGGGCTACAGTGGCCAGCGTCTCTCAGCGCTGCCCCAGTGTCCCGTGCCAGCTGATGGGCAGCCCTGGAGGCTGGGGTCCTAGGCCGATGGGCTCTCAGGGTCTGTGGGATCCAGGGTGGCCACCACCTGACACAGAGCTGGCGTCTTGTGACAGAGGAGACTCTGGGTACGGCCCGCACAGGAAGGAGTAGAGTCGGGCTGGGGCGGTCCTGCCCCCGCGGCCGTCGTGACCCCGAGGCGCGGGTCTCCTCCCCCAGGTGGTGCAGAAGCTGACGCAGATGGTGGGGAAGAACGTGAAGCTGTACGACATGGTGCTGCAGTTCCTGCGGACCCTCTTCCTGCGGACCCGGAACGTGCACTACTGCACGCTGCGGGCCGAGCTGCTCATGTCCCTGCACGAGCTGGACGTCGGGGACATCTGCTCCGTGGACCCCTGCCATAAGGTGGAGGCCCGCGCCCGCCCCGCCCCCTCCCTCCCTCCGGCTCCTCTCCCTCCCTCCGGCTCCTCTCCTTCCCTCCGGCTCCTCCCCTTCCCTCTGGCTCCTCCCCTTCAGGGCTCTGGCCGCCCACCCACCTGGCCACGAGCCGTGTGCCAGCCCCCACACCCCCTCTGCCGCCCAGGCTTAGGGGCACCTGAGTCAGAGCCACCGGCCCCGCGTCTGCCGTATTCGCCTGCTGTTTATTCCCCTGCCGTAGCCTTCTCTGGTCTTTCCTGGGCCACTGTCCCTCCCCTGCTCCAGAGCCCTCAGGGGCCACTTGTGTGCTCCAGGGATGGGGCTTTCTGTGCCACTGTTGTCTCCCGCACGGATGCTGTGCAGCCCCAGACAGCGTTAGGTCCGGGGGGCTGTGCGGCATCAGGGTCCCGCAGTGGGGGCTGCCAGGGAGACCCCCTTGAGAACAGAGCACAAATACTGCCTGCTCCGAGCACCACCTGGCCTGCTGGGGATGTGGGACCTCAGGCCTGGGTGCCTTTGCACCGTACAGGGCCCGAACCACGTGAGGCTGCGGGTCCTGTTGCCGACGTGAGGCTCGGGGTGGTGGCTGCAGCTGAGCGGTGACCACGGGAGCCGTCTGGAGGCCGCGGTCTCTGACCATGTCCCGGCTGTGCTTCCTCCCCACAGTTTACCTGGTGCCTGGATGCCTGCATTCGTGAGCGGTTTGTGGACAGCAAGAGAGCCCGAGAGCTGCAGGGGTTTCTTGACGGCGTGAAGAAGGGGCAGGAGCAAGTCCTAGGGTAAGGGTCGGCCTTGTGCCGGTGCCCCAGCCCCCAGGGTCCTGTCCACAGGTGTCCGGATGAGCAGGCCGTGTCTGCAGCTGCTTCCGGTGTGGTTTAGAGCTGCCTTGGCGTGAGACCTGGCTGCTGGGGCCGAGGCTATCAGAGTTTCGGTGAGCCGGGGCCTGACTGCGACCGGGGTGGGTGGTCAGCGCCGTCCCGGGGCCGCTGCGCTGGCGGGACCGGCTCTGTCCAGCTCTCTTTTGCAGCTCTTTCTCTCTGTGACCATCTCTGTGGGGCCCTCGTGAGCTTACGGCATCAGGGGCAGGTCCTCAGAACCAAAACGGGGGCTTAATTTTTTAAAAAAACTTTTAAAGCCTTTCAGTATTTTGAGCAAGTTAAGGATAAGTTCCGAACATCAAGTTTTTGTGCCGAAGAAGCACAGGGCGGGCGGGTGGGTGGGCTTGCTCTGTGCGGAGGGGCCTTCCCCCCAGGACAGCGGCCAGGGCAGCCCGCCCGTGGCCGCGCCATGTTGACGCAGTGTGCTCATCCTCACAGGGACCTGTCCATGATCCTGTGTGACCCCTTTGCCATCAACACCCTGTCGCTGAGCACCGTCAGGCACCTGCAGGAGCTGGTCGGCCAGGAGACCCTGCCTAGGGTGAGCGCGGCGGCTGGCTGCACGCCGCCTTCTGGGTGGGTGTGTGGCCAGGCCCGTGCCGGCCGAATGACAGCACTCCCGATGGGCGGTGGGTGCCGTGGGGGCTGCGGGGGAAGCCGAGGCGTTTGGCCGTGGCACAGGGACCCTGCCAGGCAACGAGTGATTTCAGTGGAGGGGAGCCTTGGGTGAGCACGTGCTGAGGTCTTCGTTTTCCCACAGGACAGTCCCGATCTCCTGCTGCTGCTCAGGCTGCTGGCGCTGGGCCAGGGGGCATGGGACATGATTGACAGCCAGGTCTTCAAGGAGCCCAAGATGGTAACGGGACGAGGGTGGGATGGTTCCCACCGCTTCCTCGAGAGGGTCTGTGGAGATCAGCAGGGCGGGGTCTCGGGAGGTGGGAAGGAGGGACAGGCTGAAGTGGAAAAAGGTAGATGCAGGGAGGCGGGCGAGGGGCGGGGTCCCTGCAGGACAAAGGTGGGGCTGAGCCCCACCGCTCCTGGGTCTTCTCTGGCGTAGGAGGTGGAGCTCATCACCAGGTTCCTGCCCATGCTCATGTCCTTCGTGGTCGACGACCATACCTTCAACGTGGACCAGAAGCTGCCGGCTGAGGAGAAAGCCCCGGTTACGTACCCGAACACGCTCCCGGAGAGTTTCACCAAGTATGGGCCCCACGGGCACGGGTGGGCGTGCCGCGCCCCCGCCCCCCAGCTCCCCACGGCTGTGCGGAGGGCGTCGCCCAGGGGTGACCTGTCCTTGCTGGGCTCAGGTTCCTGCAGGAGCACCGCATGGCCTGCGAGGTGGGGCTGTACTATGTGCTGCACATCACCAAGCAGAGGAACAAGAACGCACTCCTGCGCCTGCTGCCGGGGCTGGGTGAGTGCGGGCAGGCCCCGTGCCGGGCCCCGGGCTCCTGCCCTGTCCCAGCTCTGAGGGGCTGGCTCGGCGCACTTCTCCGTCTTTGTCTTCTGGAGGTGGTTTTGGTGCGGGGGTAGTTTGGTAGTTTCTCAGTTTGGTAGTTTCGCGGACACCCTTCGCCATTGTCACCGTTTGTGAAAGCATCTTTTTGGCTGTGGTGGAAAAGCTACCATGATTTGCTCCTAACTGGCGAGGGAGGTGGAGCCCCTCGAGGCCTCAGACGATTGAGAGAGCTCACCCCCGACGGTCTCTGGCTATGTGGGGCCAGGGGGCCGGTTGCTTCGTGGTGGGGCCCGAGTGGACCCCTTCAAGAGTAAGCTGCAGGTGGAGGCAAGGAGAAGGGTGTTGGGGAGCACCTGGCCTTCCCATGCTTGCCCAGACCCAGGGGCCTCTGCTGGCTCGGCTCGTGTCTGGGGTGTTGAGGCTGCTTCATAAGGATCCTGCACGTTCCCGGCCAAGTGCACTTCTGGGTCACTGACGCGTCTGAGGGTGGTGCCCGTGTTACGTTTCCCGTGTTTTCTTTAGGAAGGAAGCTATTTGTGCGTCTTACTTCGTATCTAGTTTCCATGTACGTGAACAGCACGAACTTATTTTCTTCTCGCTCTGGAGGCCGGAAGGGTGAAGCGAGTGTCCCGGGGCTACAGGCAAGGTGTGGGCGAGGCTGGCTCCTTCTGGAGGCTCTGGGGAGAATCTGTCTCCTGGTCTCCTCCAGCTTCTAGGAGCCGCCCGCATCCCGGCTCCTGACTTTGTCTCGCGGTTCACCCTTCCGGCTCCTCCCGGCCGCACATCCCTCTGAGTCTGGCCCCCTGCCTCCCGCCTCCCTGTGATGCTGTCGGGCCCACCTGGGTCATGCGGTGTCGTCTCCTGTCGTAGGGCTTCTTTCCACATGAGGTAGCATGTCCACATGTAGACGTGTCACCGGGCCACAAGGGCTGGAGCCTGGAGACTTCCGAGGGTGCCGTTTGGGTTTGTCTCATCGTTCCAGTTCGCTTCGGTACCTTTGTTTCTTTCTCGCGCCAAACGGTGTCAGCTAGGAGCGGGCTGTCCTGCCGGCGTCGGGGGCGTCCGGTGAGGGAGTGCCCCTCCCTCCCTGCCTCCGACACCGCGTCGGTGTCTCCCAGCCACGCGCCGCTGCCCGGGGTGCTGGGACTCAGACCTTTCCTTGTGCTCAGGATGGGTACGCTGTCCCCTTCTGTCGTTGCCGGGTGCTAGTAAGATCAGATGTCAGTTTTAAAAATTCCTTTCTGTTTATTTTTTAGCTTTTTATCGTGGGGGTTTTTGATGACGTTACAAGCAAAGAGCACAGCGTGGTGAAGCCCAGTGCCTCTCACCTGCTGCGTGGGGGTCCGCGTGCGCCGCTCGTCCCCCGGATGATGGTCTGGACGTAAACCCACGGAGGACTTGACAGGTGTCTCTACAAAAGAATGGTGCTGTGGTCGCATCTGGGTCCAGGGCCCAACGGTGGCCACGGATCTCTCGTTGTCACGTGACATTTGATGTGGGTGGTTAGTTCAAGTCAGGGCTCCAACTAGCGTCTCCCCTCCACGCTCGTGCCCCCTTGCTGCCTTTCGTGTTTCTCCTTGTCTGGAGGGTTCTGTGGGAAGGGTTGGAACCAGGGCATTTGTTTCCCATTAGGGACTTTGCTGGCAGTGTTCCCTGGGGTGGCGACCGTGCCCTTGCCTGAGTGTCCTGTAAAGTGCCCCCGGCCGTGAGGTCAGCGGGGGCTCTGGTCACATGTGGTGGGGGCACAACCCGGCTGCATCTGATGGTGCCCAGGCCTCCCCGTGGCATTCAGTGGCGCCTGGGGCTCAGATAGTGCCATGGTCACAGCTCCCTGTCAGCACTTCTCTAGTGGCTGCTGTGGCACTTGTGTCCCCATGTGTGTCCCCCCCCCCCCCCGTGACCTGCTGCCCTCCAGCTGGGTCGTCGGCCTTGTTTGCTGTGCACTCTGTCTCTGGTCATCAGTGAGATACGTTGGTAGTTACCTTTGCTGATTATTTTAGTTGGTTTTTTTTTTTTAATTTTTTTTGATTAAATTAGTTTTTGGAGTCTGTGCCTTCAAAAAATGAAAATCTTTCCTTTTGTTGTCTTTCTTCTAGAACCACGTAGCTCGCAGTCTGGTAGAACTCGGGGGCCGGTGCCGTGGCACTTTCCTGTTTCTTTTCTAGTTCCAGTCTGTTCAGTTTCTCCCTCTTCTCGAGTCCACTTAGTCCAAAGTCCCTTGACCATGGGGCAGAACCACCGGCAGCAGGCTCCCGTGCCCTCCCCACCCCGACCCTCACCCCCACAGCCCTGCTTCTCTGCCTCCGTGGGGGCGGCTGGCCGCCCCTGCCTCCTCGTGGTGCAGGCCCCGGTTCTGGCTGCAGGAAAACCGGGCACCCCGTCCTCAGGGGGCGCTGCTGCTCCGTGGCCTCCCCGTTGGCCCATCCAGGGGCGGGGGCGGCGGGCTGAGCGGGGCTGACACCTGTGTTTGCAGTGGAGACCTTTGGCGACCTGGCGTTTGGGGACATCTTCCTGCACCTGCTCATGGGGAACTTGGCGCTGCTGGCCGACGAGTTTGCCCTGGAGGACTTCTGCAGGAGCCTCTTCGATGGCTTCCTCCTCACGGCCTCACCCAGGTGCCTGCACCCTGCGGGGCTCCGGCGGGCTTGTGGCGCCTCTGGGCGGGCGGGGGCGGGGGGGGGGGGGGTCAGGGGGGAGGGGGTCGGTTCTGGGCTCCGCCCACCCGCCGCGCTGCTGTGGCCTCTTCCAGGAAGGAGAACGTGCAGCGCCACGTGCTGCGGCTCCTCATCCACCTGCACCACCGGGTGGCCCCGTCCAGGCTGGACGCCCTGCGGAAGGCGCTGGAGCCCACGGGCCAGGTGGGTGCCCTGCCCGCGGCCTGTGCCGCCCGCCCCGCCCCCATGCGGCCCCGGCGGGGAGGGGGCGGTGGGGAGGGGCTGCCCCGAACCACGCACTTTCCCCCCTGCAGAGCGGAGAGGCCGTGAAGGAACTTTACTCTCAGCTCGGTGAGCGGCTGGAGCAGCTGGAGCACCGGAAGCCCAGCCCAGCCCAGGCCGCGGAGACTCCGGCCCTGGAGTTGCCCCTCCCCGCCGTGTCCACTCCGGCTGGGCTCTGAGCCTTCACCTGGGGCTGATGGGACTGGGCAGGGCCCCCGGTGGGGCCGTGGCCGTGGCCGGCCAGGAGGAGCTCCCCTGCCATTGCAAGCACAGGACCCCGTCTCTCCTGGGGGCGGGCAGGCCACTAGGGGGGCTGGGGCTGGCCGAGCGGAGCACCCCCCACCCTGGGACCTCCTGCACGTGGGGCCCCCTTCTGCGCCTCCGCCTCCCCACGAACTGGGTCCTGGGAGGTGTGTGCTGTCCACGGGAACGGGCTCGTGTTTTCGCTCCTCGTGGGTCCCCGTCTGGTTCTGTGGAGCACAGCTCTGGGTCTGCTCTGCCCCTCCTGGCCGCTTGAACGCATTCCAGGCCGTGGGAGGGGAGGCAGATTGGCAGTAGTTGGAATTAGGAAAAAGCCACCTGTTTTCCATGGGGCGAGGGTGGGAGGGGGACACGTGCGGAGCCAAGGGGGGGGGTGGGCCCAGCCTTGTTGGCACAGACGGGCAGAATCATGCAGTGTGCTGAGTCCGGTCATCTGCAGAACGAACCTGGCTTCCGAGGAGCGTCTGAGTGTTTCACCCGGGACCGGCTGGCTGACCCAGAGCCCCACAGGCAGGAAGTTGCTCCCCCACTGGCCAGCAGCGCCCCATGTAGCAGGTGTGGCTGAGGAAAGCCCAGGCCACCGACTGGCTGCCTCAGTTTACCCTTGGAGGGGTGTGCTCCCTCTTACTCAGTCGCACCCGCACTTGGCCAAGTGAGGGACTGTTGCACAGTGAGACTTTGACTTATGTAAATAAAAGGTGTTTGGGTAAATCCAGTGGGTGCACTGTTTATGGGCACGCCTGAGGGATGGGCGTAGTCTAAGTAGGCAGGTATCTTCTTAAGGACATTTCTGCTTTGGGGGCCAGGGTCTGGATGCTTGGCCCTGCCCCTGGGAGCAGGGGGGAGACGTCTGTGGGTGCACATGCTGAGGGGTAGTCCCTTTCCATTTTTTCCTTAGGAAGCAGAGATTCAGGCAGGACCCCACCCCCACCCCCCTATGCTGGGATCGTGGGGTGTGGGGAGGGCCTGGACAGTGTCCTCCCCCTCCCCCCCACTGGTCCCAGGAAGGCCGAGAGTACTGCCAGGCCACGTGGTGGGTAGGGGGCCCAAGGCCGCACGCACCTGCCCCTGCACAGGCAGCCGGTCCTGGGAGCCAGGCCCCAGGGCTGGATGGGAGGATGTAGAGAAGCAGTGACCCTGCCCGAGGGCACCAGACTGAAGGGCAGGCAGGAACATGCATCACCAGAGGCCTGGGAATCCCGTATTCTGGAGACAATGGGAACTCTCCAGCCCCGTGACCAACACTTCCCTGATGCACGACGTGCCTGGTGCCACTGTGAGGCGAAGAAGAGTTAGGAGAGGGGACAGAGGCAGTGTGTGGGCAAAGGGAGGCTAAGGGGGTGAGGTCGAGGGACCACAGGCAGGACGGCCGAAGGGCTCGGGAACTGAGGGAGGCAGCACCAGACTAGCCGGACTGCTTGATGGGCCCAGTCTTAGGGAGGGCTGCAGACGGGTCTGGGCCCAGGAGAGGTGCTTGTGGGCCTGGAAGGGCCCAGCTCCGTCGGTCAGAATGAGAAGAGCAGAAGGTCATTCAGGAAGGCCGACTGTGCAGAGATGGGACGGGGGGGGGGGGGGGGGGGGGGGGGGGGGCAGGGCCACACAAGCCCCCACCTGCCACTTCTTTGCCTAAGTCCTTTGTTCTTGGTAAATTGTTCTTGGTAAATTTGCTCCCTGACCGGGACCCTGAGCTACACATGGGGGTCTAACCCCAGGGCTAGAATTTCTGTTGCAGTGTGTTATCCTTGGGATGGGAGGGCTCTAGGAGGCTGGGCGGGGGGAGGGGGGGGGTTGCAGGGGAAGAGGAGAGGGAGATGGGATGGAGCCCCAGTCCCTGGGAGGGGAGGAGGGGAAAACGAAATGACCCCAGGTTGGGGTCGAGGGGAGGGAGGTGGGGGAGAGGGGAATAGGAAGGGACTGGGGGCACCCAGCTGGGCAGAGGGGCCCGGCCCACCCTCTCTGCTCTTGCCCTACTCCGCTCCATGTGGGGGATCAGGTGCCAGTGCCCCTGGGGAGGCAGGGGTTCCTTGGAAGCTAGACTGAGATGCAGGAGTCTGTGGGATCTCTGGGGAGGGGATGCCCCAAGCCTTGCCAGGTGACCTGGGCCTGGACAGCCAGGAGGGCTGCAGGGCTGAGGAGGGTAGGTGACCTGATGGCCAGCCAGGGGACCTGGGCCAGCCAGCCAGGCTCTCCGTCCGGCGCCTCCATCCAGCCTAAGTCCCGCCCACTTGCCACACCCCTGACTCACTTCCTTTGCAGAGAAGCGGAAACCTCCCCAGAGTTTCCTCCCGACCTAAGGCTCCCGGGACCTGCAGGTGCTGCTACCCCTCCAGGCCTGAGCTTGCCAGCCAGGCCCCTGACCCCGCCGGGACCGTCGACAGGAAGCTGGTATTTTCTGTGTCCTGAGTTGCAGCCTCAGCATCTGGCCTCTGCAGGGGGCTGCCCTTGGTGGGCTGGGGGCCAGCAGGAACTTAACCTGACTCAGCTGCAGGTACGGGGTGGGTTGGAGACCAGGGCATCAGTCCTTTCTTCAGCTCTGTCTCCTCAGTGGCCCTTTTCCTCCTCTGGCTCTTGTCTTTGCACCCACCCTACTAGTGTCTGGGGGCTCTCTGCTGCCACTACATGTCATGTGTGTTCACTGGGGCGCAGGGAGGATCCCTGCTTTGGGGGTGTGGGGGGTGGGAGGCCTGGGCCCATTCTCAAAAGCAGAAGTTCCCCCACCCCCCAACTGTTCTTAAGTGCACGGGGGATGTCTCTGGATTCTGGCGGTGCCAGGGTCCCTGCTCCCCTTGGTTCCCACTTGGGACTCGGAGAGCCCCTGGCGCCTGGCAGGCCGAGCTGCCGGCGGGGCGGGAGGGAGGGAGGGAGGGAGGGAGGGATGGGCAGCGGGGCCGGGCCTTGACCCTTCTTTACCCCTAATCGGCGCCAGCTAGCACCGACTTCTCCAGGAAGCCGGGAGGTTGCCCGATAAGCTGCGCCCTCCCCACGCCGCCACTTCCTCAAGGCCCGCGGCTGTTCCTGGGAGGACCCGAGAGATTTGCATGGGGCCCTGCGGGGAGCCGCTTCCTGGTCAGCCGGGCGAGGCCGGCACCAGGAGTCACCCTTCCCCCGCGCTCCGCACTCCCTGGGGACCTCCCAGAGGAGGGACGTCGCTCCAAGGAAGGGTCTCAGTCGGCCATGCCGACGTCTGGAGACCCTCCCCATCTTCCTGTTGCAGGGAGGGCGACCTGCATGCGGAGCGCCGCCCCTGCGCCATGGACGGCGGCCAGCCCAGTCTGGAGGCCGCGGGCCCCGGCGTCCCCCGCCCGAGCGTGATCGCGCCGCTGCGCGCAGTGGTCCGTCTGCGCCGCCGCGTGTGCCTCCTGCGCAAGCGGCGCCCCCAGCCGCCCGGCTCGGGGTCGGCTTCCGCGCCCGGGGCGCCGCACGCTGACCCGGACCAGCCCCGGTTCTTCACCTTCGACGGCCCGGAGCCGCCGTCCAGGACGCCGCGCAAGAGGCGCCGACGCAGCCGTGTGGTGCTCTACCCGGAGACCTCGCGCAAGTACCGGCCTCACGCGGAGCGCCGCAGCCGCGCACAGCGCTGCCTCCTGCTGCTCGTGGCCATCGTGGGCTTCCAGGTGCTCAACGCCATCGAGAACCTGGACGATAACGCGCAGCGCTACGACCTCGACGGGCTGGAGAAGGCGCTGCAGCGCGCCGTGTTCGGGCAGCCGGCCGCCGTGGGGCGCATCGTGGCGCTGCTGCGGGACTACCTGGCCACGCACGTGCACAGCCGCCCGCTGCTTCTGGCGCTGCACGGGCCCAGCGGCGTGGGCAAGAGCCACGTGGGTCGCCTGCTGGCGCGCCACTTCCGCGCGGTGCTTGAGGACGGCGCGCTAGTGCTGCAGTACCACGCGCGGCACCACTGCCCCAAGGCGCGCGCTGCGCAGGACTGCCGTGAGGAGCTGGCCCGGCTGGTGGCCGGCGTGGTGGAGCGGGCCGAAGCGGAGGAGAAGACCCCGCTCGTGGTGCTGGATGAGGCGGAGCTCCTGCCCCTGGCGCTGCTGGACGAGCTGCACGGCTTCCTGCAGCCGCAGCGCGCCCACCGCTTCCACAACGCCATCTACGTGCTCCTCAGCAGCGCGGGCGGCGCGGAAATCACGCGCTTCGTGCTGCAGAACGCGTCCCGCGCGCTGCCCCCGCGCCCCGACGGCGCCCGCGGTGCTCACGGCGACTGGGATGCGGTGGCCGCCGTGCGGGCCGAGGAGGAGCTGCGCGCCGGCCTGCGGGCGCTCCTGGTCCGCGAGCACCCGCTGTGGCAGGCCGCGGCCATCGTGCCCTTGCTGCTGCTGGACAAGCGGGCCGTGGTCAACTGCTTCCGGGACGAGATGGCCGGGGAGGGCTTCTTCCCCGAGCAGGCCCGGGCCGAGCTCCTGGCCGCGCAGCTCAAGTACTACCGCGTGGCGGGCCGTGAGTTCGCCGTGACTGGCTGCAAGCAGGTGGTGGCCACGGTGAACCTCTTGTAGCAGGGGCCCGGCTGGACACGGCGGACGCTTGTGGGCACGAGGGGACATCTTGGGGACATCTCGGTCGTTGGTGGTAGTAGGAGGCAGGGGACCCTGTGGATTTGCCTGAGGCCCCTAATAAATCTGTTTGTAGCCCCCACCGCCCTCCCTAACCCGTGGTTCACGCTGGGAGGCTGGTGGGGGTGGCTCAGCTCCGAGTCACAGTTCCCCCATCAGTGCCCCCAGTCTGCCACCTCCCGGCCCTAGCCCACACTCCTAGGCACCTGCTGTGTGCCCCTCATCGCAGGCATCGGTACAGAGGCTGTATGGCCTCAGAGAAAGTAGCTCCCAGGGTCACCTAGTTGGTCCCCTGCGGCTGGATATGGCTGCAGCAGCCATCAGACACACACACACACACACACACACTCTCTCTCTCTCTCTCTCTCTCTCAGTCTGCGCCGCAACCCCCTCCCCACCCTGTGGGACCAAAGTCCTGGGTGCTTCTCCAGCCAGGAGAATGGCATGGACTCCCCGGGTTTCTCCCCGACTCTGGGGCCCAGGAGCTCCCTGGGAGGCAATAGGGGGGATGGGAGTCCACACACAATGAATTGATCCATTGGAATCCCCTGAGCGCTCTGGAAGGTGGGGGGATCTCGGGGTGCCAGCGGTAGATGGCAGGGCCCAAGTTGTGGGGGGGCGCTGACTTCTCCTATCCCCCTGCCCTGGCCACCAACTGGCTTCAGGTCGCTGACTGGGGGAGGCCTGTAGGTAGAGATCCTTTAGACTCGACTGCAGAGGTTTCCAGACCCCTGTCGCTTTTCGGGCGCGGTGGGCGTTGTTTGCGAGCGGGGCAGGGAGGGGGAGGGGGGTTGCTCCTGGAGGGCGGCGGTGGCGTCCAAGTGACCCCCACTCGGTCTCGCAGCCCCGCGTCCCCCGCGCCCTGGGATGGCCTCAGTGCTGCCGCCCAGTGGCCGCTTGTGTCCGCCCGGGCCGCGGAGGTCGCGGGGGCGTGTCCCGCGTCTCCCTGTCGCCCGGGTCCCCGCAGCAGGCCTAGCTCATCCTGGAGGAGGGCACACACAGCCTGAGGGCCGGGGACACGTGCACACACGTCATCGGCGACCCCGGCCACGGCGAATCCCAAAGGGGGACCCGGGGAGCAGAGGGAAGGGCCCCGCAGAGGCGAAGCTCGAAGCTCGAGTTGACTGGGCGCCGGGCTGTGCGGCACCCCACCCCCACCCCCACCCCGCGTCAGAGCTCAGCATGACCTCTGAGCCCCGCAGACCTCAGAATCATCCCAGGCCGGCTCCCCAAGGGCCCCGCGTGGCGGGAGCCCCCTCACCGCCCATCCATTCTGGCCCTGGGGGCCGTCTTCGGCCCGAGGAGGGGGCGGGGGGGGGGGGGGCACGCTGGCCAGGTGCCGCGGACCTGCCGCCCCGCGCCCGGAAATCAAGGGCAGAATGGGGCCAGGCTGACCCGAGAGGCTCTGAGAACTGGCGGGAAGGGGGGAGGGGGGAGACGTTTGGGAAGCTTTGTTCCCCAAGGGGGTGGGGGGGTGGTGGCCAGCTCTGTCCACCAGACCCCACTTGCTGGGCAGCTGGGGACAGGAGCCCCATGTCTCTAAGGCCGGATATATGACAGGTGCCTGTGTCCAGTGCCGAGGTCCGAGGTCCCCGGCGCCGCTCCTGCTTCCCGTGCGTGGAAGCAGCGCCTACAACGCAGCGACAGACTTTGAACTTCTCGCGACTTTGTTTTGTGCCTTCTAGTTGTCCTGCCTTTTCACACCTCGTTTATTTTTATTTGGGGGCAGTGGTCCCCCTGAGCACACGCCGTCCCATCTGTGTCCTCTCACTCAACCCTCCATACCAGACATTGTGTTTATGTTTACTCTGTTGATGTTTAAATTTTATTTTGTTGACTTATTTATAAACCAGCCCCCTCTTTTCTCCATGCTCTGTAATTCCCATTCTGTGATAAATGGGTTCCTGCCGGACTGTTTCCAGGATGAGGGTCAGCACCACACTGTCCGGTGGCCCGTTAGTCTTTGGAAGTCATGACAGCTGCCAGGACATCTTCTTTGAAGTTATTTGACTCCTTCTTGGGCTTTTTTCCTTAGAACTTGATGTCGTCAGATTCTTGGGGAACCCTTTTAGGATTGGGCTGGAACTGCACTGATTTAGAGATCCGCTTGGGGAATGGTGATCCCATGACAATGCCACGCTTTGCAGAAAGCCTGGCTTAACATATTTCAGTAGAGCTTTGTAACTTTCTGCGGACAGGTCTTGGTCATTTTTGTGAGATTTCTTTCTAAAAACCGTATCATTTTTGGTTGGTATTGTGAGGGGTTAACGTTGTATAATGCAACATGCATCTGGAAAAGTGTAGGAAGCAAAATATACATTCAAAGTTTTACCACAAAGCAAGCACCCATCCAGGTCAAGAAACAGGACACAGCGAGGCTCCTAGAAACTCACCAGCTCCTCCTCCCCACCCCAGGCGATAAACACCCACCTTTCAACGTGATTACTGCCTTGTTTTCTTCACACTCGAACCACCTAACTTTACAGCTCTAACCAGTCTGATTTGGTGTTTTTTTGTTTTTTAATTTAAATGTTCTTATTTATTTTTCAGAGAGAGAGAGACAGAGCGCAAGTGGGGAGGGGCAGAGAGAGAGGGAGACACAGAATCCAAGGCTGTGAGCAGGCTCCAGACTGCGAGCTGTCAGTGCAGAGCCCGACGTGGGGCTCGAACTCACAAACCGTGAGATCACGACCTGAGCCGCAGTTGGACAGTCAACCACCTGAGCCACCCAGGTGCCCCCGAGATGTCTTTTGAAGTGTAAAAGTTTTTAATTTTTATGAAGTCAAACTTACCAGGTGTTTTTTTTTTTTTTTATGGATTACAGCTTTGATGTCATATCTAAGAACTCCTTGCTTAACCCCAGATCATAAAGATTTTTCCCTATGCTTTATTCTACATGGTTTTAAGGTTTTAGCTCTTACATTTATTTAGGTCTATGAACCATTCTGAGCAAATTTTTATGTATGGTGTGAGATGACGATGGCCCAGCACCACCTACTGAAAAGCCCATGCTTCCCCTGGTACGTTGCCTCGGCACCTGAGGCAGTCAAGGCTCCACCAGAGCCCCGGCGAGCATCAGTGGGAGGCGTCTGTAAGGGCAGGTCTGTAAGGGCAAAGGCGGGTGAGGACTCTGGCACCGCTTCCCAGAGGTGGAAGTGGTTCTTCCCCGGAAGGCTCAGCTGTGCTAAGTCTTTTCAACAGACTGAATCAGGCCCACCCAGGTCACATGAGATCACTTCTTTTGCATAAAGTCAACGTGTGTTGGACTTTAATCTCATCTACCAAATGCCTTCACAACAACATTTAACTTAAAACTAGATTAAGTTTTGTTTGAGTAACAGGGGACTGTAGCCTCGCCAAGTCGACACAGAAAACATCATAACACCTTTGTCAAAAATTAATTGGACACGAAAATGAGTGTTTATTTCTGGACTCTCAGTTCTTTTCTGTTGATCTAAGTGTCTGTGCTTATGCCAGAATCACATTCTTTTGATTTCTGTAGCTTTATAGTTAGTTTTGATACTGGAAAGTGTGAGTCTTTCAACTTTGTTCTTAGTTTTCAATATTGTTTTGGCTGGGTCCTTTGCCCTTCTAGATAAATTTTAAGATCAGATTGCCAGTTTCTGAAAAAAAAGAAAAAAGAAAAAACAAAAACCAATTTCTATATTTTGATACAAATCGCATTGACTCTAGCGATCAGTTTGGGGAGAAGTGCCATCTTGATAATATGGAAGCTTCCAGGCCGTGGTCTTGGAGCCACTCAGGCTCCCGTCTTCAGTCCTCTCAGCACCGTGGCGTGGTTTCCACGTAGTTTCCAGTGTGCACTTCCTGTCTTCAGGGTATTCCTGAGTACGTTATTCTTTTTGGTGTCATTGCCAATGGAATGGTGTTACTGTTCTTTTCAAGCTCTTCATTGATGGCATATAAAAATAAAATTGAATTTTGTTTAGTTTAGTTTTTTTAATGTTTATTAATTTTTGAGAGAGAGAGAGAGACAGAGTGCTAGCGGGGGAGGGGCAGAGGGAGGGGGAGACACGGGATCGGAAGCAGGCTCCAGGCTCCGAGCTGTCAGCACAGAGCCCAATGTGGGGCTCGAACCCATGAACAGCGAGATCATGACCTGAACGGAAGTTGGCCGCTTAACCAACTGAGCCCCCCAGGTACCCCCAAAATAAAATTGAATTTTGTGTATTGATCTTGGAGCCTATGACCCTGTGGAATTTGTTTATTAGTCCTCATTTTGTTTTTGTTTTTGCTTTTGTGTTGTTTGTGGATTTTTTTGGTACGGGTTCCTTGGGGTGCTCAACAAATGGGACCACGTTTCTGCAAATAAAGGCAGGTTTACTTCTTCCTTTCCAATCTCTATGCCCTTTATTTCTGTTTCTTGCCTGATTGTACTGGCTGGAACTTCCTAGTACAATGTTGGCCAGAAGTGGCATTCCTGATCTTAGGGCAGAGCATCAAGTCTTTTGCCATTAAGTAGGATGTTAGCTGTAGAACTTTCTGTAGTGCTCTTTGCTGGCATGGAACAGTCTCATTCTGTCTGAGTCTTTAGAGTTTTTTTGAGTGAGTGTTGGATTTTGTCAAACGTTTACTTCACTTATTGAGAGGCTCATGCGGTTTATGTCCTTTATTTTATTTATTTTCAGATGTTAAACCAACCTTGAATTCCAGGGACAAATCCCATTTGGTCGTGGTATGTAAGCCTTTTTATATGCTGCTTGATTCGGTTTGCTAATATCTTGTTGAGGACTTATGCATCTGTGTTTATGAGGGGTATTGGTATGAAGTTTTGCTTTCTTGTGATGTCTTTGTCTGACTTTGGTATCAGTATAAGTGCTAGTTTTCTGTTAATGCTATAACAAGTTGCCACAAACTCAGTGGCTTGAGACAACACAAATGTATTATCTTAGAGTTCTTCAGGTCACAAATCCAAATTGGGCCAGAGTAGGCTGAAATCAAGGTGTCAGCAACACTGCACTTCTTTCTGGAGGCTTCGGGAAAAGTTGCTTTCCTTGTGTCTTCTTGCTTCTATTTTTTAAAAACGTTTTAATTATTTTTGACAGAGGGAGCACAAGCAGGGGAGGGTCAGGGGCGGGGGGAAAGAGGAACTGAGATGGGCTCCACACTGACAAAAAATGAGCCCACGCGGGGCTCCAACACATGAACTGCAAGATCATGACCTGAGCCAATAGGACACTTAACTGACTGAGCCACTCAGGTGCCCCTCAAGGTCTTTATTCTTAATTAAATATGCCAGTTCTGCGAGTCAGTTTTCATAATTCATGTTTTTCTAGGAATTTCTGGGAATTTATCCAATTCATGTAAATTGTCTAATTTTATTGACATAAAGTTTTTATAGCATACCCTCATAACCCTTGTGAAAAAGATTGTTTCAGTTTGTGTTTATGACTTCTGTATGTACTCCCAGATTCTAGCCTTTCACAGTCATTGAGCTATTTTAGGACTCTTTGTAAGTTGACATACATCTAAATTCTGTCTTTTCCGTTTCTTCAAAAACTGTAGGAAGTTTGAGTCATATAACTTGACTACACTGAAGTGGTAGTTTACTTTGGGGCATATTGACATCTTGACAATATCGCGTCTTCCAATCCATGAACATGGGATTTCTTTCCATTTATCTGGTACTTCTTTAATTTCTTTCAGCAGCATTTGTAGTTTTCAGCATATAAGTTCGATGGGTTTTGATGGATATGGAATTCTTGGTTGACAGTTTTCCTCTTGACACTTTAAAAATGTCATCCCACTAGGACACCTGGGTGGCTCAGTTGGTTAAGTGACTGATTTCAGCTCAGATCATGATCTCACAGTCCATGATTCGAGTCCCACGTCGGACTCTGTGCAGACAGCTCAGAGCCTGGAACCTGCTTCAGATTCTGTGTCTCCCGCTCTCTCTGCCCCTCCCTTGCTCATACTCTGTCTCTCTCTGTCTCTCAAAAATAAACATAAAAAAAATTTTTTTTTAATGTCATCCCACTGCCTACAAGTTTTCATTGTTTCTGACAAGAAGTCAGCTGTCACCACACTACATCCCAGTACAGAAGCCCTTCCACTCTTGTTGCCTTCAGGTTTTCTTTTTGACTTTCAACGTCTTCTGTCTGATATGTCTAGGTGTGGATCTCGTTGAGCTTCTTTGATGTAAAGATTAATAGTTTGCATCTAGTTTGGGAATTTGGGGCTGTTGTTTCTTCAGATATTTTTTCTTCCTTTGTCTTTTACCTCTCTTTCTGGGACTCCCATTATATACATTTTTATATTCCTGATAATGTCTCACAGGTCTCTAAGGCTCTGTTTATTTTTCTTCATTCCTTTTTAGCTTCTTCAGAGTGGATAATTTCTATTGATCTGTCTTCAAGTTCGATGATTATTTCTTCTGGCTTTTCTTTCTTTCTTTTTTTAAATGTTTATTTTGAGAGAGAGACAGAGAGAGAGAGAGAAGAAGAGAGAGAAAAGGAGAGGGCAAGAATCCCAAGCAGGCTCTGCACTGTCAGCTTAGAGCCCAACATGGGGCTCGATCTCACAAACTGTGAGATCATGACCTGAGCTGACATCAAGAATTGGAACTGAGCTGACTGAGCCACCCAGGTGCCCCTCTTCTGGCTTTTCAAGTCGGCTGTTGATCCCCTCAAGTGGATATTTTAAAAATAGACTTTATTGGGGCACCTGGGTGGCTCACTCAGTTAAGTGTCCAACTCTTGATTTCAGCTCAGGTCATGATCTCACAGTTCATGAGTTCGAGCCCTGCATCAAGCTCTGTGCTGACAGCTCAGAGCCTGGAGCCTGCTTTGGATTCTGTGTCTCCCTCTCTCTCTGCCCCTCCCCTGCTCACTCTCTGTCTGTCTCTCTCAAAAATAAATAAACATTAAAAAAATAAAAAATAAACTTTTTTTTTTTCACAGCAGCTGTAGGTTCACAGCAAAATTGAAAGAATGTGGAGATTTCCTGTGGAACTCCTGTCCTCCCAGCTGTGAACATCCCCACCACAGTAGTGCATTTGTTACAATCGGTGAACCTACATTGACAAGCCATTATCACTCAGACTCCCTAGTTTACATTAGCGTTCACTCCTGATGTTGTAATTCTGTGGATTTGGACAAATTTATAATGATACATAGCCACCGTTATCATAAACAGTGTTTTCACTGTCCTTAAAATCTTCTGTACCCCACAGACTTATCCTCTTTCCCTCCTAACTTCTGGAAACCACTGGTGTTGTTGTTCCTGTGTTTTGCCTTCTCTGGGATGTCATATCATCGGAAGCATGTAGTCAGTATGTCACCTTTTCAGATTGACTCACTTCACCTACCAACATGCATTTAAAGTTCCTTCGTGTGTATTTGTGGCTTAAGAGCTCATTTCCTTTTAGTGCTGAATAGCATTCCATTCTTTGGATGTACCACGGTTTATCCATTTACCTACTGGAGGACACCTTGGTGGCTTTCAAGTTTGGGCAATTATGAATAAATTATGGATCAGGCTGCTATAAATGTATGGGTGCAGGTTTTTGTGTGGACAGAGGTTTTCATCTAGTTTGAGCAGACACGGAGGAGCTGCCGGGTCACATGATAAGAGCAGGTTTAGTTTTTGCTAGAAACTGCCCAACTGTCATTTTTAGTGGCTGCACCGTGTTGCATGCCTGCCAGCGATGGGAGCTCCTGCTGGCCTGTGTCCTCGCCAGCATTTGATGTCAGGTTCCGGACTTTGCTCATTGCCATTGTGTGTAGTGGTGTCTTGTTCCATTTGCATTTCCCTGATGACGTGTGATGTGGAGCCTTCTCCTGTGCTTACCGGCCATCCGTGTATCTTTATTCTGGCAGGTGTCAGCTCAGATCTTTTGCTCATTTTTTTTAACGTTTTATTTATTTTTGAGACACAGAGAGACAGAGCATGAACGGGGGAGGGGCAGAGAGAGAGAGAGACACAGAAATGGAAACAGGCTCCAGGCTCTGAGCCATCAGCCCAGAGCCCGACGCGGGTCTCGAACTTATGGACCGCGAGATCGTGACCTGAGCTGAAGTCGGACGCTCAACCGACTGAGCCACCCAGGCGCCCCTTTTTTGCTCATTTTTTAATCAGGTTGTTTGTTTTCTTGTTGAGCTTTAAGAATTATTTTCTTTAGCCTTTAAAAAAAATTTTTTTTTTGAGAGAGAGGGAGTGCAAGTGGGGGAGAGGGGCAGAGAGAGAGAGAGAGAGAGAAACTTAAGGAGGCTCCGTGCTCAGTGCTCAGCACAGACCCTGATGGGCTCCACCCCACGACCCTGGGATCACGACCTGAGCCGAAATCAAGAGTCGGACGCTCAACTGAGTCACCCAGGTGCCCCAAGCTTTAAGAATTCTTTGTATGTTTTAGATAAGAGGCCTTTATCAGATGTGTCTTTTGCAAACGAGTCCCCTATCTGTGGCTTGTCTTCTCATTCCCTTGACATTGCCTTTTAAGAACAGAGTTGTTCATGTTAATGAAATCTAGCCAATCATTTCTTTCTTTCATGAAGCGTGCCTTTGATTTTGTATCTTAGGGGCGCTTGGGTGGCTCAGTCGGTTAAGTGTCTGACTTCGGCTCAGGTCACGATCTCGCGGTCTGTGGGTTCAGGCCCCGTGTCGGGCTCTGTGCTGACAGCTCAGGGCCCGGAGCCTGCTTCGGATTCTATGTCTCCCTCTCTCTCTGCCCCTCCCCTGCTCGCACTCTGTCTGTCTCTCTCTCTCTCAAAAACAAATAACATAAAAAAAAGTCACTGCCAAACCCAAGCTCATCTAGATTTCCTCCTTGCAGAAGGTTTATAGTTTTGCATTTTGCATTAAGGTGATCCATTTTCGGTTTACTTTTAACGAGGGGCATAAGGTCTGTTTCTGGAGTAAGTTTTTGCGTGTGGACGTCCAGTTGTTTCAGCACCAGAATCTCCTGGACTTTTCATTCAGTTGTTGTGCTTTTCAACTCCAGATGTTCCATTTGGTCCTCCTCCCCCTCCCCCTCCTCCCCTTCCTCCCCCTCCTCCCCCTCCCCTCCTCCTCCCCTCCTCCCCCTCCTTCTCCTCTTCCTCTCCTCCTCCCCCCTCCCCCTCCTTCCCCTCCTCCTCTTCCCCCTCCCCTCCACCCCCATCCCCCTCCCTCTCCTCCTCCTCCTCCCCCTCCTCCTTCCTCCTTCTCTTCCTCTCCTCCTCCCCCTCCCCCTCCCCCTCCTCCCCCTCCCCCTCCTTCCCCCTCCTCCTCTTCCCCCTCCCCTCCACCCCCATCCCCCTCCCTCTCCCCCCTCCTCCCCCTCCTCCCCCTCCCCCTCCTCCCCTCCTCCCCCTCCCCTCCTCCCCCTCCCCTCCTCCCCTCCTCCCCTCCTCCCCCTCCTCCCCTTCCTTCTCCTCCCCCTCTCTTCCTCCCCTTGTCCCCCTCCTCCCCCTCCTCCTCCCCCTCCCCTCCTCCCCCCTCCTCCTCTTCCCCCTCCCCTCCACCCCATCCCCCTCCCTCTCTCCTCCTCCCCCTCCCCTCCTCCCCCTCCCCTCCTCCCCTCCTCCCCTCCTCCCCCTCCTCCCCTTCCTTCTCCTCCCCCTCTCTTCCTCCCCTTGTCCCCCTCCTCCCCCTCCTCCTCCCCCTCCCCTCCTCCCCCCTCCTCCTCTTCCCCCTCCCCTCCACCCCCATCCCCCTCCCTCTCTCCTCCTCCCCTTCCTTCCCCCCCTTCTCCTCTTCCTCTCCTCCTCCCCCCTCCCCCTCCTTCCCCCTCCTCCTCTTCCCCCTCCCCTCCACCCCCATCCCCCTCCCTCTCCCCCCTCCTCCCCCTCCCCCTCCCCCTCCTCCCCTCCTCTCCTCCTCCCCTCCTCCCCTCCTCCCCCTCCTCCTCCTCCCCCTCTCTTCCTCCCCTTGTCCCCCTCCTCCCCCTCCTCCTCCCCCTCCCCTCCTCCCCCCTCCTCCTCTTCCCCCTCCCCTCCACCCCATCCCCCTCCCTCTCTCCTCCTCCCCTTCCTTCCCCCCCCTTCTCCTCTTCCTCTCCTCCTCCCCCCTCCCCCTCCTTCCCCCTCCTCCTCTTCCCCCTCCCCTCCACCCCCATCCCCCTCCCTCTCCCCCCCTCCTCCCCCTCCCCCTCCCCCTCCTCCCCTCCTCCCCTCCTCCCCCTCCTCCTTCTTCTCTGTCTTCCAATTCTTTACTACAAAAAAAACTATTGTTTTCAGTCTGTCTTGGAAGTTTTAGAGTCAAAGCATCTTCTCTTTTTGAAGAAGCGAAACGTTTTGCAGACAGGATGGAAAGTGATGGGGGTCCACAGAGGAAATGGGAGGGGATCCTCTCCTTTGTGGATCAGAAACATCAGTGGCTCGGATGAAGGAAGACATGGCAAAGTCCTCCTTAGAACGGCAGAGCGAGACAGGCTCTTGCACCGTCAGAACGGGTGCATCTCCTTCTGTGATCGGAGCATCAACCAAACGGTTACCGGGCAGAAGACCCGCTCCAACCTCGTGTTTGGCCTCTTGCCGCCTGAAAAGCAGTCCTTGAGAGACGAGTGGGAAAGGGAAGGTTGCTTTATTCAGGAAGCGGGCAACCTGGGAACGTGGCCGACCCACGCCCAAAGACCGTCTCCAACCGTCCAGGTGAAGCTGGGGAAGGTGTGGCCAACGGTGAGGCGGCTGCACGCGGGAGAGGCTGGTGCTCGGCACTTAGTCATTTGTCGACGCGACTCCGGAAAGACTTGCTGGTGGCAGCGGTGGCTGTTTTCGGAAATGGTCAGACGCATCTTCTGGGAAAGTCTGGTCCTTCGTTCCTCACGGCCGGAGGTCTGCAAAACCCCGGGCGAAGTGGGTCAGTTCTGCTACGGACTGTGGGGCTTCGGCCGGCAGAGCAAGGAGCACCCAGCTGGGGGCCAGCTGGCCTGCCTTGGGAGCTGTCACAGATCAACACGGGCGACGCTGGAGCGGAGCGTGCAACACCTCTCGCCCCAGACGACCTCTCGCGAAGCCTGACCGCCGCAGGCTGTCGCAGGGCCGGGCCGCCGTCTCCGTGGCCGAGTTCCAGATGGAGGACGTTCAGCGGTGAGCGGGGCAGCCGCAGGCTTTTATGGGAGAACAGCCGCCGTCCTTCCAGAAGGGGGCAGCACCGCTCAGGGAGAGAGGCTCACCGCTCGCCGCGCAGGAACCGCCCAGACTCCAGCCGCAGCCCGCTGCGCGTGGCTGGGGTCTGGTCGGTGACCTTCTGCAGCTTCTGCTCTGAGATGCTCAGGAGAGAAGCCCGGGGTGCCCCGCGTCGGCTGACCACCTGGGTGTCTGAGCTGGGGCTCCGCCCTCTTGCCGTGAGGCTGGCTGGGTCGCTGTAGTACCCCTGGATTTGCTTCTAAAAGTGATGGAATTGATGCACCTAAGAGAGTGTTGTGGGGACATTTTTCCAGGAATGTGCAAAATGCCCAGCACTTCTCTTTCAGAATGACCTTCAGAACCAGTGGCCCGTTCGTTTAAACACCTTCAGGGGCAGGAAGCTTCATCTTGTGAAGACGTGTTGTGCACGTGGTGAAATAACCCAGAGTCCCCCCAGGACCGAGTGGAGTGAGACGTTTTGGGACCAAGTCGTAAAGTTAGGAGACTGATGTTCGCGAGTGTCTCAAAACGGTTTCGTTTACATCACTGGGACGCAAGTATCACTCACTTCTCAAGATGTCCCGATTCACGGAAGCACCGTGCTCTCCGTGTCCTGCGATCCACTGCGTGCTGGGCCTTCTACAAAATACCGAGATGACATCCCGAATCCCAGACCCATGGCAGGAAGGTGCCAAGTGCCCCTTCTTAGCAGATCTCTGTTTTTGTTAACAGTCTGCTTTACAAAATCTCACATAGTTAAAAGACGTTTTTTCAATGTTTATTTATTTATTTTGAGAGAGAGAAAGAGGGAGAGAGCACAAGTTGCGGGGGCAGTGGAGAGAGTGAGGGGGAAAGAAAATCTCAAGCAGGCTCAGTGCAGTCAGCAGACAGCCTGATGCAGGTTCAAAATCACGAACCATGAGATCATGACCTGAGCCGAAATCAAGAGTTGGACACTTAACTGACTGAGCCACCCAGATGCCCCTAAAAAATATTATATATATATTTTTTTAATTTTTAAAAAGTTTATTTATTTATTTTGAGAGAGAGAGAGACAATGTACATGAGAGAGTGAGGAGCAGAGAGAGAGGAAGAGAGAGAGCAGTCCAAGCAGGCTCCACACTGTATAGCCTCCACACTCTATAGCCAGATGCAGGGTTCAAACTCAGGAACCGTGAGATCATGACCTGAGCTGAAATCAAGAGTCAGATGCTATAACTGACTGAGCCACCGAGGCACCCCTTAATTTTTTTAGATGTTTGTTTGTTTATTTTAAAAATATTTTAAATGTTTATTTATTTTTAAGAGAGAGAGAGAGAACACGCACAGGGGAGGGACAGAGAGAGAGGGAGACACAGAATCTGAAACAGGCTCCAGGCTCTGAGCTGTCGGCACAGGGCCCAATCACTCCAGGGCTTGAACTCACAAACTAGATCATGACCCGAGCTGAAGTTGGTCGCTTAAGGATGGAGCCACCCAGGTGCCCCTGGAAACTCTGTTTTTAGCATTTGAAGTAACTGCCAAGCGATTTTCCAAACATTTACACTGGCTGCTTGGAAGTCTATCTGCTAAATTCAACATCGGGACCCCCTCACAGTTCTTACTGTGTTCGCCCTGTGTGTGAGTTGCACTTTCCTGTTTGTTTGCCTGTCTCCCAATATTTCCGTTTCAAACTGGGCATTTTTGATAATACATTGTAGCCACGCTGGTTCACGATGGGACTTTTCCAGGTCGCTTCAAAGGTGGCTGTCCCCCTCCGGCTGGTCCCACTCTGGCATCAGTCCTGTGTGATGCAAACTGGGGACAGCCCCAGGCCAAACACCACCGACTCCCACTTTCCTCTCAGAGATCTGAAGAAATGCTTCTCAATACCTTTTTTTTTTTTTTTTTTAAGATTTTATTTTTAAGTAATCTCTACAGCCAGCGTCGGGCTCGAACCTACAACCCTGAGATCGAGAGTCAATGCTCCACTGACTGAGCCAGCCGGGCACCCCGGCGTCTCAAAGTTTTTGATCAGTTTCCAGAGTCTAGAATTTTTGTTCTTATTGCTTTTTGGGGGACAGGGCTTTTTGAGCTCCTCAGTCTACAATTCTGGAACTGTTGCAGCCTTCTTCTTTCGTTTTGACTGTTGATTGAACTTTATATAAGTGGAACCACACGTTTTGTTGTGTGTCTGGCTTCTTTATTCAGAATTGTGTTTGTGAGACCCACCCCTGGTGCAGCTTGCACTCTAGTCGCCATTGTCCTTACTGCAAACACTTTGTTCTAGGAATCGACCGCGTTCTGTCGATGGATATTTGATCCGTTTTTATTATTTCACTATTTTTGCTATTGTGAGTAATGTTGCCTTAAATATTTTTGCACGTATCTCCCACATCTCTGGGCACAGGTGACTCCACAACAACTAGGGTACTGTTATGGGTCGAACTATGTCAGCCCCAAATTAACCTGGTGGAGTCTTGCCCCTCGGTACCTCCAGTCAGGTCTCCTCGACCCCCACCCCCCCGGGACTGATTTGTGTGTGTGGCACAACTTGGGGTCAAATTTTAATGTTTCTGTTTTCTTCAAGTACTGAGCCAGTGCAGCTGTCATCCGTAGTCAGGTCTCGCGTGTATGTGACCCTCTTTCCAGACCCCGTTCAACTGCCCTGCTCTGTGTGTGCGTTCTGTGCCAGCCTGCACGGCTGAGCTGGTGAGGCTCTGCACTGAGTCTTGTGTCCGGACAGCGTGGTCCGCGTTGTCCTGACCCTTCGCATTTTCAAAACAATTTTAGAGTCAGGCTGACAAATCCTTCCCCAAACTGTGGAGGGTTGTTTTTTTTTTTTTTAATGTTTATTTATTTTTGAGAGAGAGCGAGCAAGCAGGGGAGGGGCAGAGAGAGAGAGGAAGACAGAATCCCAAGCAGGCTCCGCGCTGTCAGTGCAGAGTTCGATGTGGGGCTCGAACTCCAGAACAAGGAGATCGTGACCTGAGCCAAAATCAAGAGTCGGATGCTTAGCGGACTGAGCCCCCAGGCGCCCCTGCACCGGGGAGGTTTTGATTCGAATCCCGCTGAATACGTATGTCTTCCTCAGTAGGAGCTTAGCGTTTAAAATACCTCTCAGCAATGATTTATAGTTTTGCACGTCGAGAGATTACACATTTTTCTTAGATTTCTTTCTGAGTCATTTATATGATGTGATACTATGATAGTTAAAAGATTTTTGGTGTATATTTTCCAGTGTAAAAACAGACATATACTCATGAGTGCGTATCATGACTCGGTATTGTTACTTAAACATGTGATGACCGTTACTTTCTCATAGGTTTAAATATTGTTTCAAGACTCTCACGGAGTAACAGCACTGTATTATACGGCTGCACATCCTTCGTTGTTTTTATTGAAACTGAGGTATAATTAGCATATAGCCAGCCGTCAGGTCTCCAGTGTGCCTGCAGGTCTAGGAGCTGTGACAGGCTTGTACGTCTGTGGGACCCACACCCTTGGCAAGATAGAGAACATTCTCTGAAAGATCCTTGAGTCTGTCCCACTCCGGAGAAGCCACTTTCCACCATAGGTCAGTATTAACCATTACGGAACTTCGCAGAAATGGAATTTTATAAAGTTTGCTCTTTATGTCCGGCTTCCTGTGTTGAGCTACTTTTTGTTGTTGTTGTTGTTGTAGTTGTTGTTTTTATTTTTTATTAAAAAAATTAAAAAAAAAATTTTTTTTTCAACGTTTATTTTTGGGACAGAGAGAGACAGAGCATGAACGGGGGAGGGGCAGAGAGAGGGAGACACAGAATTGGAAACAGGCTCCAGGCTCTGAGCCATCGGCCCAGAGCCCGACGCGGGGCTCGAACTCCCGGACCGCGAGATCGTGACCTGGCTGAAGTCGGACGCTTCACCGACTGCGCCACCCAGGCGCCCCTAAAAAAATTTTTTTAAAATGTTTATTTTTGAGACAGAGAGAGCATGAACCGGGGAGGGTCAGAGAGAGAGGGAGACACAGAATCCGAAACAGGCTCCAGGCTCCGAGCTGTCAGCACAGAGCCCGACGTGGGGCTCGAACTCACGGACCACGAGATCATGACCTGAGCCGAAGTCGGCCGCTCAACCGACTGAGCCACCCAGGCGCCCCTGTTGTTGTTGTTTTAAGGTAAGTTCCGCACCCAGCATGGAGACCAACTCGGCTCTTGAACTCACGACCCTGAAATCAAGACCTGAGCGAGATCAAGAGGCTTAACCGCTTCCCCAAGTGAGCCACCCAGGCGCCCCTGAGCTACTGGTTTTGGAGTCCGTCTACACTGTTGCAAGTACCAGTGGTTCGTTCTTTCTTACTGTGGAGTAGCATCCCGTCACGTGAGTATCCTACCGTTTAAAAACTGGTTGTTGGACGTTTGGATGGTTTGCGGTGTTTGGCTGAAGAGTGTAGCTTCTTTGGATACTCTTGTAGGTATTTGCGTCCACGTGTTTTTCTTTCTTTTGGGTCACAGGGTAGGCACGTATTTACCTCTGTGAGGAACTGCCGGGCTGGTGTTCACGGCGGCTGTGCCTTTTTTACACCATTACACAGGCAGTGTAGACAGCGTCCAGTCGGCCCACACCCTCGCCAACACTGGGTGTTGTCAGGCTTTCACTTTCAGCCAATCCAGCTGCACGTAGTGCGTTTTGCTGTTTCAGTTCACGTTTCCCTGCTAACCGCAAGGCGGAGCCCTGGTCTGGCTTTGCCCGTTTTCAACCTTGGGGGCTTGCCTGGCTTGTAAGCCGCAGAAGTTCTTTATACGATCCGGGTGGGAGCTGTTTCCCGGGTGTGTACGCTGTAGGGTTTGTTCCCAATGCGTGGATTACATTTTTATTTTCCTGATAGTATTTGTTTTAATTTTTATTTTTGTTCATGTTTATTTATGTTTGAGAGAGAGAGAGAGAGAGCAGAGTGCGAGTGGGGGAGGGGCAGAGAGAGGGAGACACAGAATCCGAGGCAGTGTCCGGGCTCCGAGCTGTCAGCACGGAGCCCCAGGCGGGGCTCGAACCCACGGACCGTGAGATCATGACCTGAGCCGAAGGAGGACGCTCAACTGACTGAGCCACCCAGGCGCCCCCTTCCCCCACCCCGTAATGATATTTTTAAAGTTTCATTTTCTAAACGTTAATGGATAGGATACAGAAACGCAATTGATTTTTGTATACCGACTGTACCCCATGACTGGCAGTTCACATATCGGGCCCTGTGAAGTGGGTACACAGCTTACTCTTATCTCTGGCAGAGGAAGAGCCCTGGGTCTCAAGCCCACACTCTTCGGTGCATTGAGACGCACATTGTCCTGGGTAAGGCTGGCTCTGTGGACACTCTGGGGGTGGATTTTCAGTTCTTAGGGCTCCGTGTCCGGGAGGAAGAGACAAACTGCGACGGACACTGGCAGTGCTGGGCCCGGGGCGGCGGGGGTGGGGGTGGGGATGTGCGGGGTGGGCCCGTGCCCACCCTCCTCAGGGTTTTCTGCGGTGTCCTTGTGATGCCAGCACCTTTTATTGAGGACACTCATTCTGTCGACGAAAAATTACCGTTGAGAACTATCCTGTGTTTGGTGTGTTACCAGCCAGAGTTTTCTAGTGGAAACACACACACACACACACACACACAGAAAAAAAGAAGACCGACACCCATTATTGAAACATGCTGAGTTTCAAAAGCATTATGCCAGAAGCAACACCAAAAAAGTACATCCTGCACGAATCCTTTTCTATACGATTCTAGAACGGGCACAACTAATCCGTGGTGAGAGAAATCAGGTCGGCACGAATCTGGAGCTAGAGCTGGGGAGGAATTGACACGGGGTGGGGGGCATGGCAAAACTTTTTGGGGGTGATGGAAAGACTGTATATTTTGATTATGGCATTAGTTATGTGGTGATGAACGTTGATCGGCACTTACCGCACTGTAAATGGCTGTATTTTATTGTGTGTAAATTATACCACAATAAAGTTGATTTTTAGGAATATAAACGATAAACCTAACGATTTTCTTTCAGCTTCAAATAAAATGAAAAGAAGCCAACCACCCAAAGACATCAGAGGAAGCCTTGAGAAGGAGTATTTTATTAACAACATGGCCTTGAGAATTCAAAGTGCTGGGTTACTTATTACTTTCCTCCAAGATAAGGGGGAGGGGGGTTGAGGCGAAGAGAACCCGGAAGAAGGGCATGCGGGGGGGGGGGGGGGGGGGGGGCAAAGGGCTAAGTTACATCTACATACATTTCTGTTCGCTCTGGGCTGCGGGGAGCAGAGGCTTCCCGGGGCCCTTCCTGAGCCTTGAGAGCAGAAAGTAGTTTAATTTCCTGATGGCTGCACGGCCTCGGATCGCCCACCTGCTCCGGCGTGTGCTGCTTGCCGCGGAAAACAGGCCCAGATCCGCGCACACACTGCGGCAGGAGGCCAGCCTCGCGCCTGTCCTCTTTCTCCCGGGGGCGGAAGTCCCAGCACAGCACGAGGCTGGTTTCTCCCGCGCTCAGGAGTGCCTCTCTGTTCTTTCTGCTCGGTCCATTGGTGGGTATTTTAATTCTTAGGACGCTTCGAAAGCACAGACTTCCAAACCTAGACTGTTGAGTGTGTTTGCAGACGGTTAGAACACGGCAGGGCAGAAAGCACAGACAATCCTGCCTGACAACTTGGGTGCCGACGTCTCCAAGGCAGGCACGGACTGCTACCTCCCCTCACCTCCTCCAAATTAGCAGCCTTTCTTCCTCTAAGACCCCATCTTAACCTGGGCGACAGCGCTGAATAGAAACTACATTTCCCAGTCTCCTTTGCAGCGAGACTGGTCATGTGACTAGGCTTAGCCAATGAGACGTGAGCAGACGTGGCCGGAGCAACTCGTAGGAAGCGTGTCTGAAGAGAGGATCCGAATTCCAGTTCTTCCAGTGTGTCGGCTGGAATGTAGACTTGCTGGGCCGCCATTTGAGTCACGTGAACGATACGCCGCACGGCAGAACAATATCCGGGGAGCCTGGCCTCTAACAGCGCAGACCAGCCGGGGACCACCTACCCTGACTTCTCCTTTGAGAAATGCATCGTATTGTTTACACCACTGCTGTTTTGAATTTTGTCGTATCTTCTTGGAAAGCTTATGGGACGTTTTGGGCTTGGTTCCCTTAGGGGTTCTTGTCCACGGGGTACCAGTGAGGAGGCCCACAGACCTGCAGAGGTGGGTTGTATGCACTGGGGGAGCCCGCACCAGGTGTAAACCTGGTCTCCAGGCTCCAGCGCTGAGCGGGCGAGAGTTTGAGCAGAGAAATTCTTTCCTTGCACGTGCTCAGCTTAACCGCTTCCTTTGGAGTGGGGTGGGGAGGGGAGACAGCAGGAAGAGTCTGCAACTGCCAATGCCAGCGTCTACCCGACCACCAGAGCCTTGCCCACTTCCCAGCCCCCTCTGCTGAGGCTGCAGGCTCCGTGCGGTGATCTGGTACCCGCCTCACCCAGCTCCATGCCTGGTCCTGTTGGTTCTGAGAGATGTGGCCTGCGGGTCCTGAAGTGTGACATGTGGTAGCCACAGGGCTTCCACAGATACTGGGTCCTGTGGACCATCCTTTCTTTGTGGCCCCAGCGCCCTGGAATGTCCTGTCTTCCCTATTCGGCCAAGTGGGAGGACGGGACACCACTGGCAAGCGCTTGATGAGGACCGCAACGGGCTCCCTTCCCCAGGCCCTGTCTCCTTCCCGGGACTGCAGCAGCCAGCAGCCGCTATGGGGTCAACGCACCTGACCCATCCTCAGACCCGGGGTGGGCTCCAGGGTGTTCTCAGCAGGCGGGGAAGGCGTGCGTGCGCGCGGCGAAAGGCCGGCGGGCTTCGTGTCTCCCTCGGACGCTGGGACCCCCCAGGCTCGTGGGCGTAGTGCCCGCCGCAGCCTCAGGGCGGCAGCACAGCCCGCGTCGCGCGGCCCTGGGCCGGCGCCCCCGCTGGTGCCGATCCCGCCCTGGGACAGCTACCGCGCGGGACGCGCCACGCGAGAGTTACCGGGGACGCTGCCCGCCGTCCCCACTCGTGGGTTCTCGCCCGAGGCGGGGGACGCGGTCGAGAACCGGCAGGGGCGCATCGGGCGCCAAGAGCCAGGCTCGCGGGGTCCTCCCACCCCTCGTAGCCTCTCGAACTCAGGGTGGACGGTGGTCAGGGTCCCCGTCTCCCTCTCCGCCCCTTCCCCAGTCTCAACGAGACCCGGGATCCTCACGCACCGCCTGTGGGGGGCTACCCCGTACCCCTCTCTGTGTCCAACCATCCATTCCTGGGGTGGGGGTGGGGGTGGGGGTGCCAGATCCCTTCCAGTGGGAAGCGCACTGCAGTCCCCCCGTGCGCAGCAGTGTCTTCGGGACGCGGTGCCAGGCGCGGGGGGGGGGGGGGGGGGCGCGACCTCCGAACGGTCCTAGGCCGTGACCCCAGAAAAGAGATGACAGCTGGTCTCTACCCTGCACATCCCGCTCCTGGAGAGTGGGTGCCCAGGGTGGGCTTTGAGTTGGGGGTGGCGGGGCAGCCCCCGTGCCCCCACCCTACTCCGGCCTTTGTGAGTGCCCACCCCCTCCCCCAGCCAGGGCCCCCACCGTCCATCGCATTCCCTCCCCCCCTCTCTGCCGAGCCCCCAGTCTTCCCACTCTGGTTTCCCCCACCCAAGCCCGTCCCCCCCCCAGCCCACCCCCCAGCTGCGCCATCCAGCGGGACTCCCCCACTGGCGCCTCTCTCTTGAGCTTCTGCTGCCCCCCCCCCCGCCCCCACCTCTCGGGCCCCCCAGCCTCCCCTTGCCCGCCGGTCCCCCACCTCCCTCCGCCCTCATTAGCATAGCAGCTGCTCGCCGAGCGGGGACCCGCTCGGAGGAAAGGGCAGAGGCCTTGAGAATGAATGGGGGCCACAGCTTCGGAGGGGGCAAGAGAAGAAAGACAGACAGACGCGCAGAGGGACGGCCCGACATACAGCCAAGCAGAAGAATGAGCCCGACGGAGGGGAGGGAGTGTTGAAGGGGGGCGGGGAGCCCAGGCCCCAGAGGCGGAGCGGAGCGTGCAGGGGGAGGTGGGGGAGGGCGGCCTCCAGAGACCCCAAGCCCCAGGAGGAGGCCTCGGGAGGAACTGTCTGGGAGGTTCCCAGACCTCCCAGGGCCCCCTGTCCTCCACGCCCTCAACACCCCAGCCTCAGGCTTTGTTCCCCAGCTGCCCCCTGTGCCTGGCACCCCTGCTCTTCCAACAGCTTCCAGGTGGACACCCGCCTCTTCTAGGCAGGCTCCTGTGAGGCGTTGGGAGGCACTTGGCCAAGCCAGCTGCCAGGCCCCTGTGTCATACCCGTCCTGTGCCACCCTTTGCTGAGCTGGGAGACGTTTGGGGGACACCAAGGGCAGCCCCTTCTCCTCCTAACCCCCCTCCCTGGCCCTTGGCCCTTGGTCTGGCCTCCAGATCCTGCCCTCCCTCCTCTGGCGGGCTCTGTCCTGGCTCCCACGCCTGTTGACTTTAGACTTCACTCTTTCTGGCTGACCATTTTCCTGCATTTCCTGGTCTGTCTCTGGCATCCATTCCAACAGTAAACACTTCCTGTGTCTGGCTGGGGGCAGGTCAGGGAGACAGACAGTTGGACTGGAGCCGCCATCACTCCTGGCTGGGAGAGTGGGGCAGGCCCTGCCCCCGGACTCCTCCACCTTGGGTGTCCTGGGTGGTCCTGGCTGGGCCCCTCGCTTGGTCTCCACGTGCATACCTGCAGAATCCTGGAGGCCAGGAGGAGAGGTCAGCTCTGACTTCTTTCCCATCCTGGCCACAAAGACACTTGAGAGGATGCTTCCACCCCTGAAGGCCCATTGGGGGCAGAGGGGGACTCCCAGGTGACACCATTGGCCCACCCACAGCAGTTACTGCCAGTTCCCGAGCACAGAGGTCCTGGAGAACGAGCAGGCACTGCTCCGTTTGCTGGTTTGTTCACAGCTCTGACCTCGGACAGCAGAAGAACTGTAGCTCGGGGTCTGCTTCCTAGGGCTCTGCCCAGCGAAAGGGCCATGAAATGCCCATGAGAGCCCTCACCAACAGCCAGGGTCCAGGCAGTGGGGCGGCGGGCACCTAGGGAAAGAGGCAGCCGAACCCCAGCAGGCCTCCCCCACAGCTGTGGTGCTGAGCAGGGCCTGGCCTCCTTTTTTGTCCTTGCTGGAGAGACAACCATTCCTGTGAGCAGCGCAAAGCCTTTCTCAAAGGTGTCTCTCCAAGGGAGGACTTAAGGGAGCCGCAGACAGCCGCCGGCGGGTGCCCGGGAAGTGCCCCGGTGCCCACGCTCCACCGGCCGGTGGGCCTCTCCGCTGTGGGGCTTTAAGGGGATTGCAGGGACAGCGGCTCACTGGGAAGCAGACCCTTCCCCAGCAGCCTAGGCCAGGAACAAGCATCACTTGCTAGTTCTAAGCCAGCTTCCTCCCTCTGCCGTGGGGAATGGAGATACAGTCCCACATGCCACCCAGGGAGTGCCCAGGGCCTGGCTCCACGCTCCAGACACCCCAACCGAAGCCCGAGCTCTTGTAGCAACTCTCCCTTTCGAGGCCTGGCAGCCCCAGCTGGCGTCCGCAGCCCCGCGTGCTCGCCAGCCCGGCGGACACCGCCTCCCCTGGGAGCTCACTGGCAACAAGTATTCCACTCACCTCGGCGGGTGCCAGAGGGTAGAGCCGGCCCTGGTCTCTTGGCTGAGGGGAAGGTAAAGGCGGATTTGATCAACAGAAAAACGAGCTCAGGAAACCCTCAAGGGTCCGGCAGGGCAGGGTGTGCGAAGTAGGAACATGGAAGGCGCAGCCCCCGAAGAGTCCAGTTTGGATAGAGCAGTGTGTCTGTGGGGCCGCACGAGCGGAGCTGCGGCCACCTGCCGACAGGAAGCCCGAGCCCTTGGGCTGCTGTAGAGGGGTCTGGAAGCTCCGAGAAAAAGCTGTCACCTTGGAAGTCTTAAGCTGCCGGCTCCCCCTTCTCCTGGCAGGCTCCTCTTGCTCTGGTGTCCCTCCCCCCCTTCCCGGAAGGCCCCAGGGCCCCGAGGGCAGCTCGGGTATGTGCCAAGAGTCTCTGCTCCTCTAGTGGGTCCCAGCAGCAGACACCCTGCTCTGAGCTCTCCTCACGCACACAGGGACGCTGGCTGACACCAAGTCCAACTTGGGGTCTGTGCTCTTCGAGGACCGGCCGGCTCCAGGGGCTTCCCCAGCTCAGCTCCCAGATGCCACCAGGGGACGGAGAGGAGAAACTGGCCTTTTACTTGTCAGGAGAGAGCAACTATGGTGTTCCCGCAAATAAAAAAAAAAAAAAAATACCCGTTCTGCGCAGCAGGTGGTCCAGCATGAGCCCACAGCAAAAGAAGGTGGTGGTGGGCGGGAGTGGGGCCTGGTCCTTCCCAGGACCTGTGGCACGTCAGGCTGGCTAGGGGTTGGGAAGAGCTTCGAGAACCTTCCATGCAAAAGGCCTCGGCTGCTTTGCCAGGGAGCAGAGGAAAAGGTTTGAGGGCTGGTTCTGGGTGCACTCAGGGTGGCCTAGGTCCCCCCCCCCCACCCCGGGCGGAAGAAGGTCCACCCCTGGCACCTCCTAAGTCCCGGTTTGCGGCCGACCAGTTCACCAGGCTGTCTTCAGGTGAAAACAAGCCAAGCTTTGTGTAGATGGTACCCACAACTAGCAGGTTGCAGCCTGACCCTCCTCCTGGGTGCCAAGACTAAGAAAAACCAGCAAACTTTTTTTTTTAATAAAAAAAATCAATGAAAAATTTATTCATAAATTTTTCATGCTGGGCTACAAGTCTATATCGTACACTCAGGAATGTGCTGTAGACTTTATCCAGTTAGAAGTGATCATACCAGGACCCACACACAGCTTCCATATAAGCCTAGAAAGTCTTAACATTAATTAACATAATTAAAAAGGTATTTGCATCTAGAAAAAAATATACAGAAAAACTCCTTTTGGAGTAATCTGTGCCTCAGTTTCAATGTCTGCTTGTTTCACTGACATTATCAATATATTCTGCTCACACAAGGTTTTATAAAAAGCCCCAGATGACGCCCGAGTGTGACCGGCCGCGCGCAAAGGGCCTCCACCCACCTGTGTCCTCAAGCGCTCCCCATTTCTGCACGGAGGGTCAGCGGCACTTCTACCCAGGGGAAGCCTCATTTAAATTTGAATAATTCAGCCTCCCTTTTATTTCTCAGGATCAAAACAACAAGGGGTGTGGGGTTGCATAGAAAATAGGAACCTCGGAGACCAGGAAGGGCGCCTTTCGGGACCGAAAGTGACGCGGAAGCACCGCCTCCAGCCCAGGTCCCCGCGCGGCCCCTCCCCCCATGACAGGGTTTTGGATTCGAATCGGGTCCTTGAAGCTCCGGGAGACTGAAGAAGGGGCCAAACAGTCCTTCAACTTACTCAGCAATTAGCACAAGAGATTCACAGTCTTATAGGTATTTTATAAAAATATAAATATGGGTACACTGTTGCCTTCACAACGCTGGATACAACGCCCTTTAAAATTGGGTTTATAACCAAGATTCAAAACATACACCTAAAACTTGGCTTAAAATATGTTAATATTTTATATTCTGTCATAAATGTTATGACATTCAAATGTGGCAAATCCATTTACTCTTTTAAAAAAGTGTGCGACCTACTAACTATAATAGAACTCACTAGAAAAGGTAGGACCCCTCCCGCCCCCATCACCGCCACACCCGAGCACCCGTGCTCCCGAGGAAACTTCGCAAAGCCAGCAGGTTCGGGGGATGGTGGCCTCTCTCACGGGAGAGGGGAGAGGGAGCCCCGGGGCTTCCCAAAATTGTGTGCCTGTGTGTCAGGAGGGAGAGGAGAGGGGGTACGCGGGGGGGGGGGGGGGGGAGGAGGAGGAGGAGGGGAGAGAGTGAGAAGCAGGGAGAGGGACCTGCACGGGAAAACCATCAGGCTGGGCGGTGTTTTCAGTGCAACCAAGAAATGACAGACTCAAGTTTTTAGTTTTAAGACTAAGAAAAAAAAAAATGTATCTTCCCCCCTATAACCACATTGACCACGCACAATATTTTCCAAACAAAAAAATTCAGGCGCACAAACTTCACCCACAAATATACACACACATGATAAATAGTTTAGAACCCTAAGAAAAGCGGAGCGTCTCCACCGTCGCGCGTCCGGGCCGGAAACGCCCCGCCGTGGCCCCTGGGCGACTGCGGGCTTCGGCCGCGGGTCCTGCGGGCGGCGGAGCGCCCCGAGCCCGGCGTCCCCGCCGCCCGCCTTCCACCTTCGGGAGAAAACATTTTGACCGGAGGATCCGGTGTCTCGGGACTCCAAACTTGCTGGTAGCGAGACTCAAATTTCAAAGGGGCTGCAGCCCGCGCCCCGCCCCCACCTCCCCACCCCCCCACCGCGAGGCGGAGGGCGGGGGCCGTGGGAAGCCCTCGGCCCGGGTCCGGGCGGCCGCGCGGGGGCGTCGACCCCTGGCAGCGGGCGCCGCGCGGCCCCCGTGGGCGCGGACGCGCGCGCCAGACTCGTTGTGGCCGCGGGGCCCGGGGGCCCGGTGCGCACCGAGGTAGTTGGCGGGAAGGTACAGCAGACGACACGCTCGAGGCCCGCGTCCGGGTCCGGGCGGGCATCACCGGCCGCTGCCCGCGTACTTGGCCTTGGTGATGAGATAGAGCACGATGTCCTGGTGGCCGCCGAACGCGGCGATGTGCAGCGCGCTCCAGCCGTCGCGGTTGGCCAGGCGGATGTCGGCGCCGAACTTGACCAGCAGCTTCACGAGCTCCAGGTTGCCGTCGATGACCGACTGGTGCAGCGCCGTCTGGCCCTCAGGCCCGAACGAGTTCACGTTGAACTCGCAGTTGGTCATGTTCTGCAGCAGCGACTGCAGCTCCTGCGTGTTGCCCTTGCGCACGGCCTCCTGGAAGATGCGCTGCGTCTGCGGCGCCGAGCAGGTGGACAGCTCGGCCTGGCTCATGCTGCCTCCGGGCGCGGGCCGCGGGCCGCGCCGGGGCTCAGCGCGGGCGGCGGCGGCGGCGGCTGCGGCGCGGGCCCCCGGCTGTCTCGGGGCGCGCCTCGGCGCATGGAGGGCGCGGCGCCCCCGGGCCCCGCACGCCGCCCCTGGGCGTTCCGGGCTCTGGGGGCCGGGGGCCGCCGCCGCGGGGCCCCCGCCGCATCCAGCCGCGCCCGGGCGAGCGGGCGACGGGGGCGGGCACTGCGCTCGCGGGGGCCGGCGGGCCCGGCGGCGGCGCCGCGCGTTCCGGGTCCCTGCTCGCTGCGGCTCCCACGCGGGTCCCACGCGCCTCCCCACGCGCAGCTACACTCGCCCGCCCGCCCGCCGCGCCGGGACGCCTTTTACTCCCTTTATATTTGCATAACAATAGGGCGCCCATGACGCGCGCGCCGGCGACCGGATGATTGGGCGGCGCCCACGTGGGGGCGGGGCGGGGGCGGGGCGTGCCTGGGCGGTAGCGCGCTTCGCGGCAGGGGGCGCTGGTCGCCGGCAGGGGGCCAGGTGGCCGTAGCGGGGGGTCCTGGCTCTCCGCACCCCCGGGCTCTCCGCATCTCCGCGGTCGGCCCGCCTACTCCCCTTTCTGCCACTCGGGGAATTCCAAGCTCCCTCCGCGGACAGACCCAGGCCCGATCCCCGGCCGAGCGCAACCCCGAGGTGCACCGAAGGGCGGCCTACCCGTGGTGGGGGTTCGCTGACATTTCAGACCCGGGAGGCCCGGGTAGAGAGCCCGGGTCTCACTCCGCGCTTCCGGAGCGCGGGCCGCAGACCCTCTGCGTTCCTCGCGGGCTGGGTGCGCAGCGTCAAGACTGGCTCAGCCTGGCCCCCAGGACACGAAGTCCACGCTGGTGACGAGTCCACGAACAGCTCAGGCGTGTGACCTGGGCCACGCGGTCTTTCCTGAACGAGGGCTGCTCCTCTGGCGGCCTGGGTCACCCCGTGTTTTGCCCCCAACCTGACAAGCGTGAGGAGCCAAACCCTGAGGTCCCACCCTGACGAAAGCAGGGTCTTTACAGGAGGAAGCTGGGGGCTGGAGGTGCTCAGAAGCCCCTCCAAGGCGGGGAGGTCAGTCGGCCGGACCTCAGGGCCTGCTTCCCTCTCCTGGGCCACCTCCATCAGCACGACTAGGGACAGGCAAGGCCTGGCCAGGTGAGCAGCCCCAGGTAGGGCACCAAGGACCGATAGAAAGCCCAGAAATGACTCATTTCCAATCTGTAAACCCATTTTTTTATTGACATTCTAATACTCCCGCCAGATTTCCTCATTAGGATTTTACAGTTTATAGCTGGGCTCTGGTGGCTGGAAATCGAGCAGGAATGACTCTCGGAGCAGTAGGCCCAGGGCAGCAGGGCAGCACACAGGAACTTCAATTCCTTCAGAAGCGGGCTGGAAATTCCCGAGGAGGCGGCCCTGGGCCTCAGCCCGGGAGTCCCCCCCTGTCAGGCCTTGTTTGGGGATGGGCTCCCATGGGCACCTGCCTGGTGTGCCCCATGTTTGGAGACATATGTGGGTGGGTGCGTGCCCCCCATCTCACTCTGTGCTCTGGAACGAGTCACAGCAGAAATCACAGGAAAAACTGGGTAAGGCCACCCCAGGGCTGGCTGCCTCTGGCCAGCTGCCCTCAGACCTGACCGTTGTGGACTCTCTCGGGGTCCTCCTGGCAGCCAGAGCTCCCCGAGTCCCTCCCTCTGGTCTTCCCGAGGCTGGTGGTCTGGCTGGTGGTCCAGCTCTTCTGCTCAGTCTTGCTCCTGCCAGGAGCTCCCCACAGTGTAGGTGGGTAAGCCCTGGCCTGAGGCGGGAGTCCTGAACCAGGCCCTGTGCTAGGTTCAGCTGAGGTTGTGACCTGGTGGGGGTGGGGGTGGGGTGCCGGTGTCAACAGCCCCTCCCTTGCCCCACTCATCTTGCCAGATGGGGTCCCTGGGCCCAGTAAGGGAGCCTGCTGGACTGTGAACCCCTCGAGGGCGGGGCCCTGACCACCGCCAGCACCCCCTTCCCTGCATCTTCCCAGGATCAGGGAAGAGGGCATAGGCCCTGTCCCCTGGGGCCTGTATTTACCTCTGGACAGTGCCCAGGGCTATCCCCAGAAGGTGGGGGGTTCATAGGCCCCAGTGCAGGTGGGTTCAGGTCCCCTGACCTGAAGAAGGGCATCTGGAGACCCTGTAGGGCCCGGGAGCAGAGCCCGGGGGTGAAATGTCCCTTTGACACCCGCGCAGGCTTCGGGGTGGGCAGACAAAGGGGCCCTGTGAGCTCAGTGTGGGAATGCACGGCCACCACCACGGGCCATGAAATCGGTGGCTTGGGTGCCCCCGGCAGGGACAGAGCGGCCACAGGAGTCTAGCCTGATGTTGCCTCCTGCCCCACCCAGGGCTCGGCGTGAGGGTCAGACAGGTGTAGCCAGGTCTGCCACTGTGGGGTTCGGGTGACAGTCACACTATCTCTGGGGAGCCGATGGGGTTCCCGTGGCCCTGCCGTGGCTGGGAGGGTATTTCTGGTCTGAGCCGCTGTGGTCCACACCCTGGGAGTTGCCCCATTTGAGAACAGGAGGGGAAGAGGGGCTTGCAGGGCACTGGCTCCCAGTAAGCTCTTCAGTGTTTGCTGAAGGAATGGTCCAAAAGGAGGACATTTGTTCCAAATGCCTTGGAGGGAATGGGGAAGCCAGGCCCCGCCCTGCGGCCCAGAGAAGCCCCTCTCCGGTGTGGGTGGGGTTTCTTGGTGGTGTTGTATAGATAAGCAGTTCACTGGCTCTGAGTGAGAAACCCCTGACCTGGGGTCTGGGGGGACAGACTCGACCCTGACCATGCGGCAGGACCCCCCGTCCTTCTCCCCATTGGCTCCAAGGATGCTGGCCGAGGAGTGCCACCCTGAAGGGCCGTGGTGGGTGGAGGCCAGAGTTGGAGAGGGCCCCCTTCTTTCTCTGGGGACCCCCTTCCTTTAGAGGCTCACAGCAGTGGGTATTGGGGGGGGGGAACAATGTGGGCAGGGGTGGAGCGGCCTGGGGAGCATTCTGGGATATGGGCTGGGAAGGTCTGGGTGGAGCGGCCTGGGGAGGACAGCGCAGAAGAGGCGGCTGGCCAGAGCTGGGCCAAGGCCTGCGGCCACCTTAAAGGCACTAGGCGGGGGAGGGAGGGTGAGCAGGCAGGCGGGCAGTGGGGGCGGGGCTTCCAGCTAATTCATTAAAATGTGTCGGGGAGCGTGGGAAAGAGGAGAGTGTTTCTTCCCAGCAGCCCAGACACCTGGTAGAAGGGCCGAGAGAGGATAGAGATCAAATAACAAACACTCAGCCCTCGGCCAGAGCGGAGGAAGGACGCCCGGGGCAGGAACTGTGGCAGACAATCACTGCGCGGCCGCTTAGGGCACGGCCTGGCACTAGGGCCGTAGCCCACCCTGTCGGCGTGGTGCCTGACCCCTAGCCTGGGAGGGGGCCTGAGGCAGTCCTGGGGCCTCAGAAGGCTTTTTGGGCTGACCTCCTGATGGCTCAGGACCAGGGGTCGGGGGCTGGGGCCTAGGATGGGGTTGCTGTGGGGCTGGGCTGGGCTGGCAGCGAGTACATGAGCCTGGGAGGGTTTCCGGGGGGACACGGCCAGTCTGGGCAGCAGAGGGGTGGGGAGGTGGGAAGGCAGGCTGGACGGTACGCGCGTAGCTGTGAGGGGCACACTGGGAAAGAGGCCCCACGCAGTCGCCCTCTTCTCCCTCTAGAGGGTGCGCGGGGCAGTGGGGTGCTGGGGCCGGGCCTGCCTGGAGGGACAGGAAGGACATGTGGTCTCCTGTCTCCCCCGTGCTGGTCCCTGGCTCTGGCCTCCTTGTGTTGAGGACCAGCTGCAACCACCACCAGGGCCTTGGGTCAGAACAGAGTCTCCAGAGTCTTCAGGAAGCAGCTGGGTTGGGCAGTGGGGCCGGCACCCCTGGCGGTTTCCTCCTGACCTTACTAGGGGAGGAGCGTGGTCAGGGCTGCCTCCCAGGACAGGACGCGGGCCAGTGGTCTGGCTCTCGGAAGCAGCACCCCGATCACAGAAGGTCCCGAGCCCTGGTGGGGTGTCTGCTCGCCCCCACAGCCCCATGTGGCCCTCGGGCTCAGCAGTGACTGAAGGGTGGGGGAAGCCAGGGTTGCACGCTTGGCCCTGACACGGTGCCCCTGCTCAGCCCAGTCCTGTCCTGAGTCTCCGAGTCCCTCCCTCCATCTGTGCGGTAGCATCTGGTCCGGCTGGCCCCAAGGTTGCTGCGGGGCCGGGTGGGCCAGCGCCTGGCACGAGGTGGGCGTTTTCAGGGAAAGGAAATGATGGGCAGTGTGGCAGGATGGGTGCATGGTGTTCAGCATGAGCCCCCAGCCTCATGCTCTTGGGCCTGACCCCCAGCCCAGGCGGGGGCAGAGGTAGGCCTGGCACTGCCAGCACCCACCTGGTACCTGAGGCCGTCACACCTGGGCCTGCAGGTGCACCCGCTCTGGGCAGAAGCGGCAGCCCCGCCCCGCCCCCCCCCCCCCCCCCCCCCCGGGCTCCCCGGCCCTGAGGCTTCCGCCTGGGTTCCCGGGCCAAATCTGAGCTGGTTTCCGCTCAAGGCAGGAAGGACAGGAAAGGGATGTGGGGGGGGTGGGGGTGGGGGCACATTCCTAGGGAGTGAGCCAGGAGGAGGCGGCCAGGGCAAGATGCAGTCTAGGCCCCTCTCCCCGCCCACCTGGCACCGGTGCCCGGGGCCCTCGGGTGCCGGCAACGGGCGCCTGCGCCTCAGTTTCCCAGAGAGTAGGTGGAGCAGTGGCTGTTTCCTGCAGTTGTGAGGGTGGACGCTGTCATGTGCAGGGCCCCCTTGTGGCTTCGGCTGCCACTCTGTTTCATGAGAGGAGGCCACCTCGACCGGGTTGGGGCCGGGGGAAGAAGCCATGTGGGGTCACACTCCGGCCGGTGAGGGGGCGAGGGCAGCAGATGCAGAGGTGGGCCTCCCCTCCAGGCATGGCCCTCCAGACACAATGGATGCCCTCCTAGAGGGTGGCCGCCCTGCCTCTTGCACCACAGAGGGCTGGGCCCTGTTCCCCAGGAAGCCCCCCACCCCCACCCCCGCCACATCTGGCCTAACGGGCCCTGGCCCTGCGGGGTCCCACCATCTACACTCCCTGGAACTGGAGGCCTCCCCGAAGGTCTGAGGAGCCCAGGAAGGTGGGGCAGAGGGGGGGTGGCATTTACCATCGCAGCAAATGGAGTGGGCCCCCAGTGCGTGGGGGGCCTGTGTGCCCCCGCCTCCCTCCGCCCCACTGACGGGAGCCGCTTGGGTCCCAGCCCCGGGCCTTTGTGAAGGCCATTTCCTCTGCCAGGCGTGTCCTTCCCACTTTCCGTCGGCCTCATTCCCGAGTATCAGGCGGTTCTCAGCTCAGGGTCCGAGCATCCTGACCTTGTGCAAGAACTTTCATCCCTTCCACCCCGGTCCTAGCTCTGCACCTGGGGCTGGCGCCCAGGTGTATGCAATGAGTCCACGGCCATAGGTGCACCTAGGGCCAGGCCCAGGTGTGTGCAGTGAGTCCATGGCCACAGGCCCATGCAGGTCAGGACTTTGATTACCTGTATTGCTGGGGGTGGGTGGGTGGATGCCCCAGGGGGCAGTGCAGGCCCGTGGGCCTGGGGGCTCAGCTCTGCTTCCAGGAGCTGGAGGCGCTGCTCAGGATCTGGCTGAATTGCGAGGTGACGCGGCACAGGTGGGAGCCCTCCCAGAAGACCTTGCCACAGCCAGAGCAGCAGTAGAAATGGCGTAGCCCCGGCCGCCGCAGCACGCCCTCCGGGACCCCTGCCAGCTGCAGCCGGGTGCCACTGGCCAGTGTGGCAGGCGCACCAGCCCGCAGGTCTGCGGCCTCCAGCCAGCGGCAAGGTGGGTCGTAGGTACAGCCCCCGGGGGCCTCCTCTGGGGCCGAGCCTGGAAAGGCGGGGGGTGGGCGGCCACTCTGAGCTCTCAGCCTTATGGTGGGGTGGGGTGGGGTGGGAGGGGCTGGGGGGATGGTCTCGCCTCCACCCTGTTCTTTCCGGTGCCTCTGCCCTACACTGCCTGGTCCCCCCAACGCTCTGCCTCATCTTACCCACGGACCCCTGGCCCTCTCTCCCCACTGGCCCTGCCCGCTACCCCTCGCCTAGGGCACGGGCCCATCCTCTCAGGGCAGTCCCCTCTCCTGGGCCAGGAACAAACCCTGTCAGTGGGTGGTCCCAGGGCTCACCTGCTTCCTGTATGTCCTCGCTCTGGGTGGCCTCATCACCTGGCAATCAATTGAGGACATCAGGGACTGTCCTAAGGGTGGGTCCTGGCATTCCCAGTGCCCACAATGCACCTCCAAGTGCCCAGCCTCTCCCCCCACCCTTAGCAGAAAGGGCAAAGGGTAGGGGGCTGAGGAGCTTTGGTGCCAGCCTGATCCCCTCCCATGGGAACTCACACCTTGGAATGTTCTTGGGGCTCAAAGGTCCTTGGGAAACAAGTTCTGGGCGTGAGATTGGCCGATTAGGGCACTGGGGGCCTGAGAACGGGCCGGTGGGGGCGGGGGCATCCCATTCGTGGCGATGGGAAGATAAGCCACTGCCAGGGCCTGTGTTTCATAGCAGCAGGGCCCAGGGGACCTGCTGGAGCTCAGGACGACCTTCTGACTCTGCAAGAGGGTCCCTACCTCCGCTAAGAGCACAGGAGACTCCAGGGAGGTGGCCAGGCCTCGGGCTGCTGAGGGGCCAGTGCAGGCGTGAGGGCAGTGACGGCTGAGGAGTCCTAGCCGGCAGGCGGAAGAGTCCTACCCCTAATTTGCTTGGCAAACATCTCTCCACAGATGGCTCCAGATTAACTTTAGCCAGAGCCTGAATGGATGAGCACTACCCCCCCCCCCCCGCCCCGCAACGCAATGAGGCCATGACCTCCATCTGGTCTCCCTATCTCGCCCTAGTCGGTCTGGCCTCAGCCTTTACCTGGAGGCCCACGAGATGCCAGCAGGCCCGCAGGAGGGCCACCCACCACCTCAGGACAGGCGTGGGCCTCTGGGCAGAGAGCTGGTGGCTCAGAGGAGCCGGGAGCCCAGTGGCGGGGCGGCTCTAGCAGAGGGTAGTGCTCGTACCCTGCTCCTCCCTTCCTGGGCCTTGAACATGTCAAGGCCACACTGTGGAGAGCTGAGAGCTGCTGGGGGCTGGACACAGGCCATCACGATGGCTCACCTGAGGAGCTCCAGCCCCAAACCTCAGGGGGTTTCGGAAGAACAAGAACACCCTCGTGGGGACGTCACCGTCCGGGAGAGCCACGGCGAGCCGTGCAAAGGGATCTCAGAGGCACCCTAACCTCAGGCTGACCCCCCTGGAGAGGGCACTAAGACAGTCTCCTATCCATCCCATCCTTGCCCTCCGCTGAGGAGCAGCCGGGAGCCTGGGGAGGAGCTGCGAGGCTCCCTCTGGTGCCCCTCTCTCTAGAGGGCGGGGGAGCCGGTGGTAGGAATGGAAGGGCACACTCACTGCCCCAGCCAGCGACTTCAGAGTCTCCTTCCAGTTTCTAGTTTTACAAGGGTGGAAACTGAGGCTGGGTCCACGGTTGAGGGGGTTGACATCTGGGGTTTGCCCTCCTTTCTGTCTGTCCGGGATCGTCCGCCTTCAGATTGCTTAGCAGGTGCCAGTGTGCAAGCAAATGTGCATCTGTGCACGTGCACATGTGTGCACAAGTGTGTACAAACAGGTGCGTGCCGGCACACATGCCCGTGTGCGTGTGCACTCTGTGTGAAGGGCAGGGTGACCGGAGAGAGGGAGGGGACCCCACCCCAGAGGGGCCCTGAGTGTCTCAGCTTCCTGGCCTCCTGGGCCTGTAACCTTTGCGCAGCGTCTTTCCACCGGCCCCTGGCCGGCACCTCCCTGGTCATCCCTGCAGTTTAACCCCACAACTGGGCCACTGTCCACAGAGCCCACAGAGCCCACGCCCAACCCCATGGGGCAACATACGTGTGATGCTGGGGCCTTCCGGGCGGCTGCTGAGCCTCACCAGCTGCTTCATCGTGTCCTTGGAGACCTTCAGGTACTGGTCACAGTTACAGGCCTGGGGACAGAGGGGGTGCTGAGGCCGGGTGAGGCTCTGCCCACCTCCCACCTCCCACCCCCAGCCTCAGGCTCCTTGCAGCTCTGGGTCTGGCTAGGGGGTTTCACAGAGACAAAAGCACACATCCCTTCCTCTCCTTGCAGGACAGGGCACACCTCCTCCTGGGAGCCCTCCAGCACGGCACTGGATCCTAGTGGGCCCTAGGCAGCCTCTTCTGGCTCATGAGACCCTGTGGGCCTCTGTCATCACCTGGGCTGTCCGCCCCAACCGCAGAGCCTCGAGGGCACAACCAGGCCTGGGCATCCCTGGGCTAGCTCAGCATCAAAGGGTCAGGGTAAGAGGCTTGCAGCGGGCCCCTCAGCCAGGCCGTTTCAGTGTCCGTGTTTCTCGATGATGCCTGTTGCCTGACCCCGCCCCTCCGCCCCCGGGGCACCACATCTACAAGGGATCAGGAGGGAAGCCACTTTTGCTTCTATTTGGGGTCCTTGTCTAGGACGTGCAATGGCTCTTGGAAGGCACTCAGCTCGGCCCTGCTGACCTTGCAGTGACACTGGGGGTGGGGGCAGGGGCTTCTGGGGCCCATCCTGTCCTCCCAACACAGCTGCCCCAGGGTTGCTTCATGATGACCACTGGCTGACAGGGTGAAGGACCCCAGGGTCCCCATGATGAGGTAAGGAGGGCCCAAGGGAGAGTGAGAGGGGCCACTGGTTCCCAGGCAGGTGGGCACAGGTGCTCATGGACACATGCACAGCCAGTCACAGCCCTTCCCCAAATCAGAGCGGCCTGTAAGAGGAGGATGAGCCTAGAGCAGGGCCTGAGGGTAGGAGGGGGCGTTCCGGGGCCACAGGGAGGAGGGGTCCATGATCTGTGCTCATGGGATCGCTCCCGGGCCCCTCCTGGAGGAGCCTGACCAGTGCCCTGAATGACACAGCTCCCAGGGGTGGGTGGGTAGGTGGCAGCCACCAGCCCCTGGAGCCTCAGGGTGTGCCCACGCCAGGGGCGGTGCCCCCTGCCCCCACACGCCCTTTTCCCATGGGCCTTTCGACACCATGAGTTTGCTGTACTGCATCCAGCATCGGGAGCCAGGGCCTGGGGGCGCCAGAGGGTGGGGCCACCTCTTCGGGGAGGCCTGGGTGGGGCTGGGGCAGGGCTGGTGCCAGCAGGACCCTTCCTCCTGCCTCTCTGGGGGGGGGTGCCTCCTGTCCCCCGGCCACCTCTCTGGCACGGGGAGTCTGCCGTGGGCCCCGGCCTCCCGGTCACAGACCCAGGGACCTTCCTGGCCAGGAGTGCAGGTGGAGCCCCGGCCGCAGGTCTAGCCTGTGGTCACTCCAGGTCCAGCTGGGGAAAGGGTGGTCGCTGCCCTGGGCTGCCCACCACAGAGAACCGCGTTCGCCCTCCTCCTCCCCGCCCCCCAGGCCCCCCCCAGGGGACGGAGCCTGTAGGTTCGAGAGGGATGCTGCATTAGTGGGAGGGGGTGGGAGCCTTCCCAGGACCTGGGCCTGATGCACACGCCTGGGCGGGACTCCCAGCTCACGCTGAGTCACGGCACGAAGACAAACCACCGGTGCCATCCACAAGGACCTGGCCCCACCCTCGGGAACCACCGGTGCTGCTTTTCCCACGGCTGCTGCCCACTGCTGGGCCCTGCCGTCACCCCGTAGGGCCCTGGGAGGCCCTGTCCCACCCCCACCCCCGGCTGGAAAAGCCGGTTCTACATGCTCACCCCCTCTCTGCCCTGTGCTCCCCGTCTGCAGGGAGGACCAGCACCTAGCGGCTCCCTGTGTCTCCTGTCCCCGTCCCCTGCAAGGTCCACCTGCCTCACACAAGGCTGAGGCCCTGCTCTTTGGGGCCCATGGCCCAGCACCCTTCCTGACGCCAAAGGGGGAGATGTTGCCTTTCATTACGAAGAGAGGGGGCTTCCGAGGGGCTGAGTAACTGGCTTACAGGGCCCTCGGCTAGCGAGGACCCCACACCAGGGTCCTCACGCTGACCCTTAGGAGAGGGGGTATGTGCAGGTGGTGTCCGGGCCATGCCCACTCTCCCTTGGGGGACACACAAACCCGAGCCCCGGGATGCCAGTGGGCCTGGACAGACCGCAGTGGGGGTCCCGGGGAAGGCCCTGGACAGGGGCCGGGTGTGTGTTCTTGAGAGTCCGGCCTGGTCTCTGTGTACCCCCATTCAGTCTGGGAGTCTGAGGGCGGGGAGGGCCTCCGGCCCCAGAGCCTGGCTGGGCGGGCAGGGCCAGGTGAGTCGGGGGCTGGCAGGGCTGGGAAGGCTCGTGGCTTCCCGGTCCCAGGAGTCCACGTGTGTGCCCGGTCCCCACAGCTCTCACAGCTGCTTGGAGCCAACACCCACTTGCCGTGCTGTCCCAACTCGGGGCACTCTGTCCGCCTGGGGACTGTCTCGGCCAGAGACCTGAGCCCACGAGGGGGAGGTTGCCTCCCAGGGGCTGGGCTGCCAGCAGTGACTGGTCATCGGGACTGCTGGGGCCCACAGACCGGGAGTTAGGCAGACTTGACCTTTTGGTCCACCCTCTGCAGCCCCTTGCCCCTCCCTGGGGCCTGGGGAGGGCGGGAGAGGCCTGCTCTGGCCACTTCTCCAGGAGGCTCTGTTTTCTGGGCTTCTTGGGGGTGTGACGAGAGGCTACAGCAGGCACTTGGGACACCTGCCCGTTCCACTGAGGCTAAGACTTGGCAGGGGGGAGCTGGGGGGCTTTGAGGGGCCATGCCCAAGGGCGGGGCCTCCTCTCAGGTCCGAGCCCAGGATTCGCAGTCACACTCACCCAAGGAGTGGTCGTGGCCAGCAGAACCAAGAGCTGTGCAACAGGCAAGGTCACAGCAACTGTCCTGAAGTCTGTGTCCCTGGAAACGTCTGTGTTCCCACCTGCCCTGGGTGCAGAGCCACCCCCACACACACAACCCTGGTCAGCACGCCTGCAGGTGTCTGCTGTGCACAACCAGCGGACAGCTGGCACACAGGTGTAGAGTGCAGAGGGGCACGCCCCAGCCAGGGCCATAGAACGGGCTGGGCAGGGCCAGCAGGCAGCTCGGAGGGGCCCTTGTGCACGTTCCTCTCCAGAGGCGACCAGCCCTCCCTGGGCCCAGGACAGCACAGCCCTGTTGGTTGCTTGTAAACACCCTTGGGCCCCCATCAGCCTTGAGCCCCAGGCCTCAGCAAATGGGGGGTGGGTGTAAGGGAGAGAGGAGGGCGGGATAGAAGCCATACCGGGGACTCACCCGGGCATGGGGTATGAGAGAGAACACGTGTTCCTAAGGGTGCAGGGCCTGCCTAGGCTGGGAGCCCAGAGAAGGGACCCCCGCCCTAAGAAGGACGTGAGTGGGGCCTCCTGCCCAGCCAGCAGCCAGGTCCATGACCTGAGCTCCGCACCACAGGCTGGCTGCCTGGGGAGTTCACACCACCCTGCTTCCCCAGCTCGGTAGGCACTAGGCACCGCTGAGAGTTTTAGGCTCCAGCTGGGAAGTGGGCCCAGGCCACTTGGGTGCCCTCCTTCTGAGCAAGGGGCAGGCTTGTAGAAACCTCACTCCTGCCTGACGGTAAGTGCAGTCCAGGCTCCAAGCGGGGGCCCTGCCAGACCCCTGCAGCCCCCGCCCCCAGTGGGGGAGGGGGGAGTCATTCTGGAGCCCAGGCCCTGGGAGGCCAAGTTTGGGGATTTCTGACCCACAGGCAGGGCGGGTGGGGGCTGGGCTCAGAAGCAGTGGCATGTTCTAGAGTAATGGGCTATTTCTTGCTCATTTAGAGCAAATTAGAACAAGAGCGAAGCATAAAAAAGCAGAAGAAAAGAAACAGCACTTCGTCCCACCGCCTGGTGGGAAAAGCCAACGCGGCACTGAGAATGGTTTCCAGCACCTTCCTGAGCACATCTACGCACGGCCAGCATCTCGGATGCTCCGGTCAGGGTAGTGGGAGCCCTGGAGGGTCTCAACTTCAGGACACCAGCATCCCTGTTCCCAGGACACTTTTCTGCCCATTTGGTCCCTGCCAAGTGCCACCTCCCCCTACAGTCCACACTTGCTGTCCTGAGGCCTCCCCAGGCTGGCTCATCCACCGTGACCGCCCCCAGGGCCAGCCTAACAAATGGCGCCGGGTGCAGGGCCAGAGGGCTGGGATGAAAGGCCACTGGCCTGACACCTTGCCCGGACGGGGCGGGAACAAAGCCCCAGAGGAAGCGGTGAGGCCTGGGTCTGCTCCACACCTCACTCTCCCACACCATCCAGGCAGCACCTCGTGGGGCCCTGAGCCATCTGCCCCCAAAGGTGATGTGGCCCTGGAGCGGAGCACGACTGCTGGGGCTGGGGCCCTCCTCCAAGACAAGCACATCAGCCAGCTTTGCCCATGAGGACTCTGTTGGCCCCCGGCACGGGGTGTTGTCTGATTGCCCAGAGGAGACGGGACAAGGGGCCGGGAGGACGGAGCCCCCTCCCTGCAGCTGGCCCGCAGGGCATCTGGGAGATGTGACCCCATCCTGCTGGCCTGGGGCGAACGCTGGACAGAAGGGCCAGGACCCAGGCCCTGCAAGGAGCTCGTGGCTGGGGCTGATGCACAGGCCTGCATGGGAAGGTTTTCAAACCCAACCCTGGTGCTCTTCTGTCTGTGGAGCAGGCCCTCCTGCCGGTGGCCTCCAACCTGGATGTCTATGACCCGGGACAGCAGCCCTACAGGGGCCGTGCTCCAGCGCCAGCCCTGTCCCCAGGCCCAGGAAGGCCAGTTCCCATGGGCCCATCCCTTTGTAGGCTCAGGACAGTGTCTCCATGGACACAGCAGGGCCTGGGCACAGTCAGCATTGTGTGGGTTCCCTAGGGGGTCAGGAGCCACTGGCACTGGGGCGTGTGGGGTGCAGGAGTCCCCGAGGGGCTATGACTGGGCACGTGTGTGAAGCTGGCGCCCTGCAGGTGCCTCTCTCATAAGCATTCCGGCATGAAGGGCGCAAGAGCACTGAGGGTGTGTGTGCACGTGAGCAGCACAGAGGCATGAGCAGGAGTGAGTGTGGCTGGGTGTTCCAAGGTGTGGATGAGGGACCTGTGTGACGGGGCGTGTCAGGGCGAGTCACTTCACATGTCCCCTGACCCTGCAAGTGTGTCTGTGTATGAGCAGTCTGTAGACAGGGGCTTGTGTGCACCTCGCCAGGGAGTGCAGGAGGGGTGCTCCCGGGGGCCTCTATTTTCAGTGGCAGGAGACCTGAACATCCACCTCCCCCGGCAGGTGTGGAGGGGACAATGGCATCTGGGACTTTCCCAGCTGGCGACCGGCTCGTGGGGCACAGGCTCAGGCTGATGCCATCTCGTGCAGCCTTCTGAGGCCAGCACCCCGCGACTGGGGCCTTGGCCTCAGAGGCAGACGTGCGGCTGGCGCCCGGAGCCAGACACCCTCCCCGCCAGCTTCCTGCCGGGCCCACCTCCTGCTACAGGGACGGGAGGGCCTGCTGGACTCCCTGGGAGTGGACCCCCCAGCTCCAGAGCTGCCCTCATGCCTGCAGTGGGTGAGGGCGGGCTGACAACTCACAGTGAGGGCCCCAGTAGCCACGGCTGGGGGCGGATACCCCTGAACCTGCAGCAGCACATGGCTGGTCTCTCTGACGGCGAGGGAGGGGGGGAAAGGGTGGTGGGTGGAAAGGGCAGAGGGGCACAGCATGCGTGACAGCCAGAGCCTGCCCGAGCAGGAAGCCCTGCCCGGCCTAGGTGTACCCTGGCCAGGGAGACTCGGGAGGGTCACACAGCCCTTCCCCCAGGCCCCTCTGGGGCTTGCAGGACAGAGCCCTGGGCAGTGGCCACACATAGGACGGGCGGGTGGGCCTCCTAGTTGGCATCCGCTCCCCACCCTGGGTGCCCGGGCTTCTGAAAAGCTCCTCCTCCAGCTGCACCAGCCATAGCCCAGGGCCCACTGGGGACCCCCGTGCAGACCCCCTCGAGGGGGCAGTGAGGCCGACTCCAGCCCAGGCTATCTGAAGCTGGGTGGAATGGACCCCCTTGTTCCAGCTCACTTGGGTGGGCCAGGGCTGACCTTCATGGAGGCAAGCCAAGGTGCGCCAGGGGGCCCAGACTGGTAGCCAAGTCCTGCCCTGCTTCCTCAACCCTGACAGGACACAGTCACAGGCCCCCTCAGGCAGCCAGCGAGAATTTGGGCCCTGAATGCGAATTTCAGGTCAAGTGTGGGATGGGATTACAGTTCTATGTGAGAAGGTATTCACTATTTTCTGCGGGGTCTGTATTTGTACTTCGTAAGACCAGTGACCTAGTCTCTGCAGGGTATTAGGAGGAACCGAGGCCCCAGAACCTGCTCCCAGTCAGGGAGACCCTAATGAGGAGTGGGTGCTGTTGTCCCCACGCACAAGGCAGGGTTGGCCAGGGCCCCCTGGGTCGCTCCACGAGGTGTGGGGGGCCAGAGAGCACCTGCTCTAGGTTAAATCCAATACAATCTGGCCTCAGGCCCCGTGTGTGGGGTGCTGTCTGCCTCCCTTTGGCGACCTCAGCAACCCCTAGGCGGCACCCCCTCCAGTAACCCCCCTCCCGCCAGGCGCACCCCCCCCCCCATCCTGGGGCTCCCGGGCACCCCAGCGCGGCGGGCGCAGCGCGGCCCGTTCCCAGACGGGGGAGGGGCAGCGGGCCGTGAGAACCAGCCGGCGGCCGGGCCGCGTGGGAAAGCGGGAGGAGGGGCGGGCGGGGAGGGCGGGGCGCGCCTGGGAACGGCCCCCGCCCCCGGCCGGCCTTTGAAAGGGCCACTCAGGACACCCGGCCGAGATTCAAAAGCAAACGGTTGCGCCTGCCTTCCCGCGCCAGGACCCGGGGCCAGGGGGGCTGGGGTACCCCTCCCACCTAGGGCCAAGGGAGGCAACGGGGGCGGGGGGGGGGGGCAGGCTAAGGAAGTTGGGGAGGGGCCCCGAGGCCGTGCCAGCCGGGATCAGCTCTGGTTGTCCCCCTTCAACAGACAAGTGGAGCCAAGCCCTCAGACAGCAGGCCGCGGCCTGGAAGGGAACTGGAGCCCTGAAGCCTGGGGTCTGAAGCTGTCTGAATGTCTGTGGGGCCTGCCTTTCACTCACGGCAGGCCTGCCCTACTGTGTTCCCAGCCAAGGGAGAGAGGAGCCCCCAAAGTACTCCTCCAAAGAGTGGTGATGCTCTAGAGATTGGGCTGGGGGCCTGGAGGCCTTCCTGGAGGAAGTGACAGACAACCTGGGGCTTGGTGGACCAAGTGGGGAGGGTGGGAGATCAGGTGCCAAGGGGGCCACAGTACGATGGGCCCAGCACCGTGGGGAGCCAGCCTGAGTGGGGGCTGAGACAGGGCAGGGGTCCCCAGGCCCTCTCCTCCCTGCCTCTTCCCAGGGCTACTGAGTCAGGCTAAGAGAGGCGGCTCCTTCCACCACACCTATGCCTTGAAATGCGTCTTCCAAGATGAGGGGAGGAAGCAGCAGTCCTTGCTGGAGCCTGACTCCCCCCACTTCCCTGAAGGACCCTGCACCACCTACTCCCCCACCTCAAGGGAGGAGTTCGGGCTTGGCCGAGCAGGCCTGTCTCCCTTTGTGGGGCTACTCTTCCAAGGCCCCTCCCTGTCCCTGGCTGGCTGGGGTCACACCCAGCCCCCATCCTGCCAGAGCAGAGGGCCCTCCAGGCATGCTGCTCTGCCTCGGACGCCCCATCTGCCCTCAGTGACCTCTGGGGTCTACACTTGTCCTGAATGTGCTCCGCTCACAGTGGGCAGTGAGCAGGGCCCCCTGGGAGGGAGGGAGGAGGGGATATGCGCCACTCCCCAGCCCCGGCCAGGGAGGGAAGAGAGGCTGGGCGGGAGGGGGGGGGCAGTGCGGGTGACTCATGGATGCTCCTGCCCCCCTCCCCGCCCCCCCTGCCCCCCCAGCGCCCTGCTGCACCGGCCACCCAGCCGTTGGTCCCTTCCTGGCAGACCCTGTTTTACCACCGTGGGCCCTCCCCAGACCCAATCCATGGGTGCCCATGGCCTCCTCTCCCTGCAGCCCCAAGGGGGGCTGGCTGCCGCTGGCTTTACACCCCTGAGGCCAGCCAGGCCTTTCTTTCTGTATCCAGGGTTGAGTGGACAGTGGGTCCGTGCTCTCAGGCCTGCCGTCCCCATCCAGGCCCATGGCCACCCACCGCGCAGCTCACTGCCCCCTGGCTCTTGGGCCCCACTCTGCTTTGGGGCTGGCAATCGTTCAAAAGGAAGAAGAGTGCCCACCTCCCCGGTCAGATGCCAGCCAGGCCCCCAGGCAAGGGTCAGTCCCCTGGAAGGGCCGTTGGGTCCCTGAGAAAGCAGCTGTGGGCAGTGTAAGGACACACAGGCAGGGCTGCTGCCAAGACAACTATTTGCGGACGCCGAGATGTGAATTTCACACGATTTAGCCGCAGGCTGCGGGGTGCCGACACCAGGGGCACGGTGTCTGTCTCAGCCTGCCGGTAACCCCGAAGCTGGCTGTGTGCGGCCTCGGTGTGCCTCAGTCCCTGAGCCCCAGGCTCCCTCGGCCGGTGTGGGGCTGTTCTGCTCTCCAGCCCGGAGGCCCGGCTGGTCACCAGGGGCTCTGCCCTCCCTCCATTTCTTCAGAGCCCGGTCCTCGGCCATGTCTGGCCAGTGGTTCTGGACAGCTCCGTGGCTGGGGGCTGCGCAGCTGGTGTGGAGGTGTGGAGCGGAGAGGGGGAAGGACCTAGGTCCTCAGAGACACGACCGTACCCCCAGACAGTGTGTCGTGGGCGCCAGGTGTGGTTTCACTGTCCAAGGTGTCTTAACTGGCCGCAGGCCCAAGACGACGGCACCGGGGGTGCCCCCGCGGCCAGCTGTGCCTGGCCCATCCTCTGGTACATGTGGCCGCCAGCTGACCCGCAGAGGGACGCCCTGGCCCAGATGGCTAGGCCTGCACTGTCCTGCCTGAGGGAACCTCCCCACCGTCCTTGCCCCAGACTCCCAGGGGTCTGTCTTTGGCCTGCACCAGCTCCTCAGGCCCAGGGCACACTGGCCTGACTCGGGGCCATGGATGCGTCTGTCCAGGCCACCAACAGTCCACCTGCATGCTGAGTGTCCACGCACCTGCGGACACTGGATGAGCACGTGTGCCCCGTGGCCCTGTGTCCAGTGTGGTCCCCTCACAGCGTAGCCAGGCCAGCCTGTCACCCCTTCTGAAAGTGGACAGGACGTGGGCTCACTTTTCCATCAACATTCCGGGGGTCCAGCCAGAGAAGCCCCATCCAGATGGGCCTCCAGATCACTGGAGGGAAGGCCCATTAAGAAGCGCGTGATCGCTGACGGCCGGGTCTTGGAGCACAGCCCACACAGACTGACGTGTGAAGGAGAGAGGGGCTGGGTACCCGGCTGGGCGCCTGGCGTGAGCTGGGCTGGGGGGACTCACACGTCAACCCTCCCGGACACTGGCCCAGAGGAGCCCTGGCAGGTCTCAAGGCCATGAGCACAGGACTGGCCCTAGGGCCTCCTCTCAGCCCAGGCCACTTCGCGGGGTGGCACAGGTGCCACTTGTGTAGCCATGGAGGATGAGGGTCTCGTGGAGATGAAGCAGGCGGTGCTGACTGCTGGACGGGCCAGGGCCAGGGGTGCGACCCAGGAGTGCCAGGGCCCTTCCTAAAGCGGCTGGGGTCAGATCGGAGCCACCAGAAACTGGGGGGGGGGGGGGGCAGGCCATTGGGCCCGGGCCCTTAGTCCCCAGGGCCATCTGGTGGGAACTGAAGCTGGGCTCTGGCCGAGGACCAGGGCTTTTCTGGAAGGGAGGCAGGGCAGGGGGGTGGCCCTGCAGGCTGTGGGGCCTGGGCCCACCCTGTTGTCAGCCCCCAGGGACCGCACTGGGACATCACCCTGGCTAGCATCTCAAGGCTGGGGGCGCACTGGCCTTAATCCCTGCCAAAACCTGCCTGGTGGACCCCACTGTCCTTGAGGCCCCATGTCGGCACGGAAACCCGACGCCAGCTGCCCCCAACCCATCCTCCCCCAGAGCCCCCCGCTGCTCCCCCTGCCGCCTAGGAGCCGGCGGGCCAGGGTCTCTCCCTGTGCAGGGTGGTGGCCACCCCTCCTGCAGCCTTTGTGCCTGTGTGACCCTGGGGGCACGGAGTGTGGGAACGGGGCTGGGGGCCACGGGACACAAAGGCTGGGGAGGGGCGGGGTCAGCGGCCACTGCCCCTCTTCCTGTCGGTCCCTAGTCTGGTCGTCAGGAAAGAGGGAGGGTCTGCAGGAATGGGCTGGGCACAGGTGTCCCCGCTGCCCCAGGTTCTGGGCATGGGTGCTGGGAGGTGGCTGCCTGCAGTCCCCCTCACATCCCCAGGCCAGGGGAGCCCTCTGCTTGCATCCGTCCCCTGCCAGACATCAGTCTGGGCCGGTGTCCACCTCCACCCCGGGGGCCCCCCGCCCAGCCCTGTTGTGTCCTGAGTGTCTGTGAGCCTGTAGCCTGAGGCCCGACCTCTTCTAGCTGCAGGCTCCTCTCTGGCCCAACACCCTCCGTCTCCTGGGGACCCTGTGGCCAGCACTGCCTGAGAGCTCCCCAAGGCAGGGTCACCGTCCTGCAGTGGCCTCTCCTCCCGGGTGCCCGCTTCCGGAGGCCAACGTCACTGACTCCTAGGACACGCCCTACTTGCACACGGGGACCACAGCCTGCTCCCCACCATAGCGGAGGGGGACCAGAGGGACAGTAAAAATAGACATTACACTTGGGCCATGTCAGGGGTTCCTGCTTACGCTTTTTTTTTTTTTTTTTTTTTAACTCCAATCTCTTTGATAAAATATTTTCCCATAGCGGACGGCACTGGGAACATCCATTTGGCGGATGTTCCTGACGGACGATCCCAGGCCCAGGTGGCCATTTTCAGGGGTCCATGACCCTGCCCGCCACAGGAGACCCACCACCCCCTCACCCGAGCCTCCCTGCCCACCTCTGGCCTCCACCTCGTGGCTCCCTGTCCTCATGTGCAGATGCCCCAGAAAGTGGACCCTGTGCCCAAGGCACATGCCGAGTGTCAACACAGCTTGGAGGCAGGTGCTGGGCACTAGAGTGGGGCACGGCCATGGACCCCTGGCCGGGCACCTAGCCCAGGCCTGGACCAGCCCTCTCCCATTCTGACTTGCTTCCTGCCTTGGACCCTGATGCACCAGCCCAGAGAGTGGCCAGGCTCACTCTGGGAATGCCTGTGTGTCAAGTGGGTTTTCCCTCCGGGAATGGCACTAAAATAGCATAAGGAAGGAAAAGAAAATGGAAAGTCAGCCTGGCAGTGGGAGGTCTCCAGGGAGATAGCCAGCTCCAGCCCGGGCCGGGCGGCAGGGGCTCTGAGCCAGCGTCCAGGGTGCGCAGGCCCCACCGGAGCACGGGGCGGGGCCCTGAGGACAGAGGCCCTCCCTGGGTCAGTCCTGAGTGTGACGCTCCCTGCTGGTCAGCGGCCGGCACTTTCTCATGTCCAGACCGGCTCGAAAGCCAGGCTAGCCCATGGGGCCACGTGGAGCCAGCCTAGTGGCTTCGCTGAGCTTTGGGCCATCGCCCGGGAGCGTCTGTGGGGCACCTCTTCGGGGCTTCTCGGTGCTTGCCACCCATCTACCTTGCCTGGCCCTGAGAACAGCGGGGCACTGGGTGGGGAGTAGGGGTGGCCAGTGTGCAGGGTGGGGTGGTTGGGCGTTCCTGGCTGTTTCTCAGGCTGAGCTCCTGGGGTTCAGCTGGGAATGCCGTGGCGGAGGGGCTCCAGGAGCTCTGGGTGGGAGTGTGGCCGGAGGCCTGCCCAGACCTGTGCTCACAATGACCAGGTATTTGGTCTGAGAACATGCGTGGGGACCCCGGCCTCAGGCCCAAGCATTAATACTGCCAGCTCCCTGACACAGAGTAAGCTTAGTCCTCCCACCGCTTCCCCAGATGTCTCTGTGGTGACCATGGCCAGTTCCAAATTTAGAAATCCTGGCTTCTCAGAAACCCCTTTCTCTGCCCACTTGGCTCCATAAAGTTGGCCTTTCAGGCTCCTAGTGCACATTCCTGGACCCTCCCACACAGTTATCTGCCACCCAGGGAGGGTCCTGCCCTGGGGCACACCCAGCACACTTTCTTTTGGCGCTGAGCTCAGCTGGAGGCCACTGGCCAGCCTTGGAACCAGAAGCTCTCCGGGCCCTTTCTTGACAAAGGCCCGTCAGGCGTCCACATGCAGCCTTGCACCTGTGCTCCTGCCTGCTGCCTGGCAGCCAGCGCCTGACTGCAGCCACACACAGGGGTCTCTGCCTGGGACGCCCCCTCCCGCTCCCCCCTCGAGCCTGGGGTGGCTGCCCTCTGCTTCTTGGCCAGTGCAGTCACATGGCACCAAGTCGTGGACCCTGTCTGTCCTCCTCCCCAGCTAGTCTTGGCGGAATGCGTATATACCTCAAATAAGGACAGTGCTGGGCAGAGCTCCCGAGCCGAGGCTTCCCCTTTCCCGTGCCCGTCCCCAACCTAGAGGGCCTGATGCGTGGGCCTCCAGACCAAGACCCCAGGGAGCCCAGACCCAGCACCTTCCCTCCCTGCTGGCCAGGGGCAAAGCCTGAAACCCGAGCCCGCTCCTCACCTGCTACAGATGCCACCTCTCACCTGGACTCCCTCCCCCCTGCTACCTGCTGCAGCCAGAATAGGTCTTAGCACCTCTGTGCCCCCGGATGGCGTCCCCCCCCCGGGGGGTTGTCTTCTGTCCTGGGGTGCTGGAGAGCTGCCCTCTCTGGCCAGGGCACTTGCTGGTCCCCTATCAGGGCTGGTGCAACTCTGCCTCCCAGCCTTTGAACTGGCTCCATACTGCACCCACCCCACCTCCCTGGGGCACATTCTGCATCCTGCCCCTCGCACCTGGCAGGGCAGGGGGGCTCTACAACTGCCCAGGGCGGAGGGGCAGGTGGGGCCGTGGACACTCTTCCGGGTGCGGCTGCCTTCGGTGCCCTCACAGGCCTGAAGGAGGTCAGCCTGCTCCCCAGCATGAGGCTTCCCGGGGCACGGGTGGGGGTTTCCTCCCAGCTACCCAACTTCCTGTTTTCTCAAGAAAACTTAGCAGCAGAGGCTCTGAAAAGCTCATTAAAATGCCTCCCAGGCATCCCGGACGTCCTGGGGTCTTTACAACACTTGTCGGCTTGAGCACAGACAAAGAGAGGCCGCAGACGAGGTTCCTGTCCTGCCAGAGCTCGCTGAAGGAAAAGGCCCCGCGGTGTACTTCCCGCCACCAGGATGACCACAGTCATTTCTGGCAGGGCCGGGGACCCGGGGTCGGCACAGGCTGTACCTGAAGCTGGGTAGAGGGGGGTCCAGGACCTGAGGAAGGGCCTCCCTCCCTCCTGTCTCCCTCACACTCGGCTACATGCCTGCCCTCAGGGTGCCCCATCTCCAGACACAGGCACACCAAGGTGGGATGATGTCCCATGAGCCTGGCTGGAGACCCTAACCCCTACCCCCCTGCGCTGCAGAGGTGAGGCCCAGTGTCCACCAAACAACTGGGCTTGGAGAGGTGCTCCTCACAGAGCTTCATCATGGCCCCAACTCCAAATATTCCGGGAATAGCCAGCACTCTGCACCAGGAGCCACTGAGGTGCACTAGGACTGTGCCCTGTGGGGACCCCATGCCTCAGTGCAGCCACGCCCCGGCCTGCACCACCTCCCCCTAAGCCAGATATGGGGGCTAGGACTCGGTGCACCCAGGCCGGCAGAGAAGGGAGACGAGGGCGCCCCCTCCCCGGTCCGAATCGACAGACAGGACCCAGGCCTCAGACCCCTCTCTGATCTTAACCCTAGACATGGCTTTCCCGACCCAGACCTTTCTAGACGTTAGAATGGACCCAGTGGCGCCCATCTGCCCCAGATGGGGCGGCGGCGGCCGCTTGGAAGGGCACAAACGCTAAAGCACATGACCTCTGTTGTCTTGCCACCAGCCAGAGACACGCTGGGTCTCCTGCCACAGCAGTGGCTTCCTGACAGCCCTGGGGCTCACACACTGGCCCAAGGCAGGCCGGGGCAGGTGGGACTCACCTGGCAGCGGCTGAAGATGTCTGCGTGGGTGACTCGAACGTTGAAATGCCTGAGCACGGCCTTGGCCTGCTGACGGGCCTTGAGGGAGCAGTCCACCCAGAGGCAGCGCCCAGCCCCGACCTGGGCCCGGAGCTGCACGGAAGCACAGCCGCTGAGCCGTGGGCACAGGACCCAGAGCCTCTCCAGGCCCACCTCCCCTCCCTGGGCTCCGGGGCCAAGGGCTCCTCCCCCCCAGCTCGTCCCCCCAAGTGGGACAGCCGTCAGCCCCCACTCCCACTAGCCCCCGCGGCGAGCAGACCCCGAGGGCGGTGGCCCAAGGGCCAGGCTGAGGCTCCCTTGGAAAGATGAGCCATCTTCAGGGCCCCCACCTTGTGGTATGGCAGCCCCGACGTCAAGATGATCCTTCCCTCCTGCCTGGCAACCTGTGGGGAGGCAGAGGGACAGGTGAGGGGCAGGCTGGTTCCAGGACAAGGGCTACTTCAGCCCCCGCCTCTGCCCTGTCCGGCCTCTGCTGCCACCACCGCTCACCCACACCCCCACCCCCCACCCCGGCCCCCACGCTGCCCGCCTGGGGCCTGCGCGGCCAGCAGAGTCCTGGGCCGCTGCCTCATTGTGCAGATCGGGTCTTAAAATCGTGCAAACATTTTACATAATTGCAAACAAAATTTGAAATCAAAAAAGCAATCTCTAAAAATCCAAAGATGACGAGACCAATGAACTGCAGAGAAAGAAGTCTTCCAAGCGCCCTGAAAGCGCGGCGAACTGACCGCGCAGCTCCAGGCTGCCGTGCTAGCGGCCAGGGCGAAGAAGCCGGGCAGCGGTCCTGTCGCCGGTGCTGACTCTGGCGGCGTCCCTCGAAACGCTCGCTGCCAACTGTGCCAAAGACAGATGGCCGACGCTGGTGCTGAGCTGGGTCCGGGTGGGAGAAGGAAGGGTGAGCACGGGAACCAGGGAGGTGGCACCACGGCTTCAGGCCTGACGGGAGCTTCGGTACGAATTTCACACGTGCGTGTGCACGTGCGTGCCTGTGTGTGCACACACATTGAAAAGCATTTCATCACTCTGTCTACCACAAAGGCCTCCAAATGAGAACAACCATGTAGCTAGGAGCAGCCTGTGCCCAGACTGGTTTCCAAACAGGTGGAAAGGGAATCGGGCTTTTTTTGGAGAACTCGCTGACTCCAGGTCTGAGGCAGAAAATGCACACAGTGAGGCGGGCACATCTCGCCATGTCAGAAAGCAAAGAAGTCATCAAAGTCCACAAGTGCCACGTGAAAAGGACTGAGGACCCAAGGAAAGCTCTCACATGCCACAGGGGGGCAGGGCACCCATCAATGAGGTGACAGCAGCAATGCACAGAGACGTCAAACATGGCGATATTGATGGGTTTGGCACATTCTAAACAACCCCTAGTGATCTCTGAAGTGTGCAAGGGGCCAACACGAAAATGTAAGAGTTAAAACTATAAAAATCTCTTTTTTTAAGTTCATTTGTTTATTTTGAGAGAGAGAGAGAGAGAGAGACAGCATGAGCAGGGGAGGGATCGAGAGGGGGTGTGGAGAGAGGGAGAGAATCCCAAGCAGGCTCCACGGTGCCAGCTGCGGAGCCCGATACGGGGGTCGAACTCACAAACCATGAGATCATGACCTGAGCTGAAACCAAGAGTCGGATGCTTAACCGACGGAGTCATGCAGGTGTCCCCAAAACTAAAAGAAAACTAAAAACTAAAAATCTTAAAAGAAAACGTGGTGTGGGAAATGCCATGGCATTGTATTTGGCAACGATTTCTTGGATATGGCACCAAAAGCAAGGCCGACAAAATTAAAAACAGAAAAATTGGACTTCATGGAAATTTAACACTTGTACATCATAGGACACTATCGAGAAAGTGAAGAGTGAGTGAAGATATTTGCAAATCATGTATCGGCTCTGGGATTAATATCCAGAATGTATAAAGAACTCCTACAAGTCAGCAACAAAAAAGCAAATAACCCGATTAAAAGTGGCCCAGGGGCTTAAACAGACATTTCTCCAAAGAAGACGTGCAGATGGCCAACAAGCACATGAGAAGACACTCAACATCTTTAATCGTTAGAGAAATGCAAATGCAAACGACGAGATACGACTTCACACCCATTAGGGGAAATAAGTGTTAGTGAGGATGGAGAGAGGTTGGAGCCCTCATGCGTGGCTGGTTGTAATAAAATGGTATATTCACCATGGAAAACAGTATGGCAACGTCTCAAAAAGTTACACGTAGAATCATCATATGATCCAGCCATCCCGCTTCTAGGCACAGTCACACAGGAACTGGAAGCGGAAACTTGAACAGATACTTGGACAGAAAGGTGCGCACTGGCATTACTCACAACAGCCAGAAGGTGGAAAGGACCCAAGCGTCCAGGTGAGTGGGCGCACGCGCACACCACACATACACACACGCGCACATGCGCGCGCACACACGCACACACGCTGGAATTTATTCAGCTTTAAGAAGGAAGGAAAGTCCAACACGCTACAATGCGGATGAACCGTGAAGACATTCTGCTCCGTGAAATCACCCAGACACAAAAGGACAAATACTGTACGATTCTGCATATATCAGGTATTCAGAAAAATCTAACTCATAGAGAAAGAAACTAGAATGGTGGGTCCCAGGGGCTGGGGGAGGGGGATGGAGAATGCTTAATGGGTACAAAGCCTTTCTTTAGGATGATGAAAAATTTCTGGAGCTAGATAGTGGTGAGGGTTACACAACACTATGAGTCCTTAATGTTACTAAGTGTACACTTAAGAATGGTTAAAATGATCAATGTTTTGTATATTTTACCCCAAAAAAGAAGAAAAAAAGCAATAAAGCGAGTGGTTACCTTGTAGTGATAACAAACATACGTCTGTGTGATGAATAAAAAACAAAATAAACAAACACAACTGAAGTAAATATGAAGAAAGAAGCAAATGAATGGAAAGTTAAGAGAAAATATACAGACAAGGTATACGGAAATGACCAAGCATAGGGGCGCCCGGTGGCTCTGTCGGTTGAGTGTCCGACTTCGGCTCAGGTCATGATCTCACGGTCTGTGAGTTCAAGCCCCACGTTGGGCTCTGTGCTGACAGCTCAGAGCCTGGAGCCTGATTCTGTGTCTCCCCCTCTCTCTGCCCCTCCCCCGCTCATGCTTTCTCAAAAATAAATAAGCCTAAAAAGAAAAAGAAGAAAAGAAAAAAAGAAATGACCAAGTACTGATGACAAACATCTCAACAGCAACGATGGACACCAGAAAACAATGGGCTATTTTCAAAGTTTGTCAAACTATAGTTATAAACCCAGACACTCTCTTTCAGGAGAGAGAAGACATAGAGATTTTTCAGGGAAAAACAGCCCCAGTGAAATGATGTAGTAAAAGAAGTTCTTTTAGCAAGAAAGAGCTTGCTTTTTCTTGGAGCAAGTTCTGTTGTACAAGGGCACATGCACACAGCATAAACTCTACAAGCCATCAAATACACAAATACGACGTCTAATTAGTAGAATCAAGAAAAACCACATTGTGTTAAAATATTGGAAAATAACAACAGGTAAGTTGGGAGGGAGAAAACCGACTCGATCTAAGCTCCTCGTATTAACTTTAACTCTAGACAACGTTAACTCAGATATAAATGTTAAAATTTCTAGCATAACCTCTAAAAGAACAGAAATCTAACTTATAGGGGCACCTGGGTGGCTCCGTTGGTGAGCGTCTGACTTGTGACTTTGGCTCAGGTCACGATCTCACGGTTCGTGACTTGGATCCCCATGTTGGGCTCTGCGCCGACATCGTGGAGCCTGCTTAGGATTCTCTCTCTCTCCTCTCTCTGGATCCCCCCCCCCCAAAATAAATAAGAAATGGAATTTATAACTTTCAAACTAATAGAAAAATAGAACAAGGGTGAAAAGCTAAAAGAATGTTAAGAAACAAAGGGAAAAAAGAACAGAAGTAGAAGCAACAGAAAACAGAAGTTAGGGGAGCACGACTGAACCCAAAGGGTATTAGCAATTACGTTAAACGCACACAGACTAACCTAATAATTTAAAAAGCCAAGATTGTCAGACTAGATTTTTTTTTCACATTTAGCTAGAAGCATCTTATAAGAAACGCGTATGATACACCTAGTCTACAAGAGTAAAGGAACGTTGAAAGTAAAAGGACTAGGAATGATATACAAACACTAACCAAAGAATACTGGAGAAATGACGTCAATATTAGTTAAAATAGACTTTATGGCAAAGAGCATTAGTAGAGCCAAAGAGGTTGATTATTAGGTAATAATTGTAAAAGATTTCAAACAAGAAGATATAAGAAGTCTAAAAATTATATGCATATGCACCTAATAACATAATTTAAAAACATATAAAGCAAATGCTGACACAACTACAAGAAGAATTTGATGAACCCACCATCATAGGAGACTTCAGTACAGAGAATTAGGCAGAAAAATAATTGAGGTACAGATGATTTGAGAAATACATTAATTCAGTTTGATCTACTGAGTATGTGTATGTATGAGAGAGAGAGAGAGAGAGAGAGAGAGAGAGAGAAATGAGCATGATTAGAGGAGAATATGTATCCTTTTAAAACCCACATGGGGGGCGCCTGGGTGGCTCAGTCAGTTGAGTGTCGGACTTTGGCTCAGGTCATGATCTCACGGTCAGTGAGTTAGGGTCCCGTGTCGGGCTCCGTGCTGACAGCTCAGAGCCTGGAGACTGATTCTGTGTCTCCCTCTCTCTCTGCCCCTCCCTGGCTCATGCTCTGTTCTCTCTCTCAAAAATGAATAAATGTTAAAAAAAACAACAACATTAAAAACAAAAACCCACATGGAACATTGATTAAAAAGATCGTCTACTTGGCTATATAAGGCAAGTCTTCACAAACATCTAAATTAGCACTATATAGACGATGCTCCTTGATTACTATTCAGTTAGGTTAGAAATCCATTTTAAAAAGAGAACTAAAAAGCTCTAAAACTCCAAGCTTTCTGAAATTAGAAAATAGTTTTCTAGAGAACTCTTGAGTCAAATAAGTAATTGTAACAGGCACTCAAAAATTATTACAACTATAGAATGAGAAAAGTACTACAGATCGAAACTGATGGAATGCAGTGGAAACGGTACTTCAAGAAAAAATTTACGGTCTTGAATGTGTACATCATCAAATTCAAAAGGCTGAAAGTTAAGGAGCTAAGGAGCACCCCACTTGGAAGTAACCCCAAGAAAGCAAAAGGAAGGAAACTATAAAGATAAGAAAAGAAGTTAATGAGACAGAAAACAAGAATGAGATAGAAAGGATCAACAAGCCAGATACCAGTACTTTGAAAAGACTTATTAAGTTAACAAATCTCTGTAAGATCCAGAGAACAGAGGAGCGCGAGTGCCCGACGGTGAGACCGGAAGCTGAGTGCTGCAGACACGGCGGGACTCACGCAGAGAACACCAGCGACGGCGTGGTTCTGGGACACGGGGCGGGAGGGACACGTTCCGGAAAAAGATTAATTACCAAAAGTGACCCAAGAAGATGCAGACAACTGAACAGTCCTATAATTATTAACTAAGACAGAATCGGCTCTAGAAACCCCTTCCCCTAACATGCCAGGCCCGGAAGCCTCGCAGGAAGTCAGCCAGCACTGGAGGAGAAGAGAATTCGAATATGACTCCAAGTGGCAGAAAGAGGGAAGACGCCTCCCCGTGTTTACGAGGCCAGAAAAGAGGGCGATGAAGGAGCAGTGCTGTGTCAGACGTGTTCCCGGGGGACCCAAACTTCCCACATAAGACCTTCAAACCAAGGCCAGCGGTATAGGAAAGGGTCACAAGCTGGGCCAAGACAGGTCCAACCACGGAGGTTATCTCGGTTGCTGCAGAGGCAGCTTTCGGCAGATCCCCATCTCCTTCGTGACGGGAGGGCAGCCGGGCATTGGCTTCGTGCTGAAACAGCCCCCGGGCTTTGGAGGGCGCGGGGCAAAGAGGCCACCGCTTCTGCGCAAGTGAGCGAAGGATAGGAAAAGGGCAGAAGCTGAGGCTGAAAGGATTGGAGAGGGAGGAAGGGCAGCTGTCCGTAGGCGGTGGGTCCGCAGGAGGCCCCGAGACCTGACTGCCGGCTCAGCAGAACCGAGGAGACTTTCAGCAGGCTTCTGGGTGTGAGATCAATTCTTGGCAAAACCGCCAAGTTCCTGGGTGAGCTCTGCGGAGCGAGGCAGCGGGGCTTAGTGGAGAGGGCCGGAGCGGGGAGGTGGGAGGCCGCCTCCCTCCCCTCACCTGACCGGCCGTCAGTGCGGTTCCAGGCTTTACCCGAGCGGCTGGGCTCACCCCACCTCCTGCCAAGGTGAAGAGCAAAGCCAGAGGGATGGAGACAGGGGAGACCTTTCTAGGGCAGGGTCCCCAAACCCCCCAGGCTCACTGGCTCACTAGAAGGACTCGTGTGTGTTCTCATTAATGGCAAAGACTGATTCTGGGGCAAGGATACGAAGCAAAACGAACACGTGGAAAGGCACACGGGCGAGGGGCTAGAGGCACGGGGTGCACCCAGCAGCAGGGGCACGCGGCAGGGAGAGCTGGCTGTCAGGCAAAGCCGCAGGGGCTGTACTGGGGCCGGGTACACGGGCACCTCGGCCTGGCCTACGCCCAAACTGCCGACTCCCAGAGAGACGGGGGGGCGGGGGGGCCCACACAGAACACACGCTGTGTGGACGCCGCAGGCACGGTGAGCCACCTTCAGCATTTCAGGAAAGTGCCATATCAGCGAGGGAACGTTTGCTGGCCAAGTGCTTCTGCACGGGCCTCTCGAAGGACGGCGTCAGGCCCGCTCCACCGACTTCCTCACCGAGCACGTCGTAGAGCTGGAGGCGGCAGCAGCTGGTGAACACAGCTTGGTCGGTAACCAGAGATCGGCGAATTAAAATACACGATACAGGTCTTCACACCGACAGGACGGGCGAGGACAGCTTGGTGCCAGTGGTGAACTTGGCTTGTTCCCACTTGCCCGTCCAGAGGCGCAGACCCTGGCTCTGCTGTCCTGCGATCTCAGGCCTGCGGCTTCTCCTGGGCAGATACGGAAGCTCTGCAGTCCCCCGTGCGGGCTGTGAACACGAAGTGTGAGGCCCACGCCCAATCCTTCCCTTTGCCACTTTGGCTGGCTGATTCCACGCGCTGGGTACTTTGACTAAAACGTCCTGAGGCGTTCACCAGTCTCTTCTTCCGTAGGTATTTGGTAAGGATATCCAGGGCAGGCAAGATTTTGAGGGCCTTTTGCCACGTGATGCCACGGATTCCCAGCGACCTGTCTCCTGTGGGAGACACTGCCTTTCAAGGTCGTCAGGTTAGAGCACCGAGTTGGAAACCCCGGACCCCACTCAGAGGACCCCTCCTGAAGGCTGTGCTCTGGAACCACACCTGGCACCAGCGTCTGTAGGAGCTTCGGTCGCCCGGAGAAGCAGCACCAGTCAGAGGCATAAACAAGGAACTGGCTCTCGCTCATGTGGCTGGCCAGGTGCACCTGAAGTCCACCGGGTGGCCCATCGGGGGCGGGTCATGAGCGGCAGGACACCACAGGCACGGCCCAGAGCTGTCACCGGTGGGTGGACTTTCTCCTCTAATTCCGGCTTCTGCCGAGGGAAGTCCTTCCCTGAGGACTCGGGCTTGGTGGGCACCCTCATGCCCTCACGGCCCTCCATAGCCTTTTGTGAACTCAAACTCTGACCTCTTCTCCATGGCACCTGGCCTCCCCTCGGCCACCCTTTGGAAATCAATCACTTGATTTTAGCATCTTCCACGGTCCCACCAGACTGAGAAGCCCCCCCCGACCCCGTCACCCAGTCTGGCTCCTCTTTGCTGAAGAGACCTTCTCCCAGCTGACCCTGTCCTCTCCCACTTGACGAGAAGCAGCAGGAGGCCCCGGGATGTGCCCTGAGCACCTGCGTGGGGGCCTCGGGTCTGGGGGGCTGCCTGACCAGCGCAGGACACGGCGCCCCGTTCTCTGCGAGCACCCCGCCTGCCTGCGGGGAGGACGCCCCTCGTGCCCCGGGGCCCTCAGCAGCAGAGCCTCGTTTCCCTCCAAGAACGAGCTTGTCCGTGCACTAGCAGCACACGAGATGAGCGGTACAGGAGGCGGGACCTCGAGGACAACTGCCCGCATACAGAACACACAGTTCCCTTGTGGGAGTTCTGATGCGGAAACACACGGTCCGGAAAGGTCCACGGAGGAGCACGGAGAGCAGCCAAGGGACCCAGCAGCTCTCTCTGGAAAGTGCCCGAGGCCCTGCCCCCGCGAGACCATCACCGCCCAGAGCGTTTCTGGCAGCAGACAAGCAAAGGGGCGCGAAGCTTCCTACTCTGGAGGCCCTGAAAATGCAGAATCCAGTCACAGCTTTGATCAGAAGGCCTGCTGGGCAGAAATGAGTCAAAGGGACTTTGGAAACTGGATGGCTGACACCAGTCCACGGCAAGTACGACACCAGGGCAGGGTCCGGGTCTGGCTCACACCTCCGTCCACAGGTTTGCACCGCGGAGAAGGACCACCCACAAATGCCGCCTTCGCCAGGGTGGGCCGGGCATCTCCTCTCAACTGAAGTTGGTGCGTTTTTAGGTCTGAATCCCAGCCCCGGCCGGCCCAGCAGCACTGAGCGGACCCTGCTTCTGTCTCGTGACCTTCAACGCCTTCTACCCGCAGTCCGCCAAGGCCGGCCAGGCTTCAACCCCGGTGCCCCAAACCGCCCTTGATTGCCAAGCTCCTTCCACGTCCGTCCATCCGTCTGTTCCGGCAGCGCCACACGCTCTGCCACCAGGACCTGCGCTCCCTCTCTTGTGTGGCCGCAGCGTTTCTCCCAAGCACCACTCTGCAGAAGCTGGGTTGCGGCCGGGCTCTGGGGGCGGGGGCAGACCCACCGGGCAACACCACCCTGTGCCTTGACTCCGACTCCTGCCTCCTGTTTCTGCTCTGAAGGGCTCATGTGATGATGCTGGGCCCACCTGAGTGATTCGAAATACTCTCTTGATTACGGGCTGATTGCAAGTTGATTAGTAAATTACATCTTTAAATCCCTTTTGTCACACAATATAAAAAAGCACAGGTATAACAGGGGTGTTTAAGGAACACGGGAGCCAAACCCCGTCTCCCATTTGCTGGCGATCACACGCTCTCTGGGGGGCAGGTGGGAAGACACCGCCCCCCCTGGCTCATGAATTCCTTGACCGATGACGTCTGGTCTGGAGTCCCCGAGAAGCCAGGCTGGCCACCTTGGTCTTGGCACCCCACAGGCTAAAAGCAGCCATAGCTGGGAAACAGGTGTTTTCTACAGGGACGGTGGCCAGGGCCAATGCCAGGACAGGCCCCTGGGAGAAGTGGCCGATGAGGGGCCAGAGATGGGGGAGAGCGCCACCAACCCCTCACGAACGGCAGGGGCAGGCAGCCTGGGGCAGGCTCCACTCTTTCGGCCTCAGCTTCCTCATTGTGGGGGGGGGGTGACACCAAGAATAGCCACCCACAAGTGCTGGATGTGTCAGGGGGCTGAGCCACGAATGGCTGGTCCTGCCCGCACCCAGTACGTGATATACAGGCAACCACGGTGGCTGCTTGCTCTGGGGCTCCTGGGCCACAGACAGATCCCAGTGCTCTGACGTCTCAGGGCCGCCACGGGCTCCGTGCTGCAGCCAGCCATCCAGTGAGCCTGGGGACCCGTTCCCAGAAGGACGTTTGCAAAGGCACAAAAGAAACCACGATTAACGGAAAACTACATCACAGCCATGTTTGTGCTCCCCTACAGCAGCGTGACCGGGAGCAGCCCAGGTGACCATCCATTCACACAACAGGACACTATTTGGTCGTAGAAAGGAAGGAAGCAACGGCACATACAAGAACATAGATGAACGCGGAAAACGTGCCGAGTGAGCACAGCCAGACTCCAGAACAGCCTCCCCCGCCCCCTGGGGACAGACACGGGATGGCCAGACCCCCCGGGGCCAGACACGGGATGGCCAGACCCCCCCGGGGCCAGACACGGGATGGCCAGACCCCCCGGGGCCAGACACGGGATGGCCAGACCCCCCGGGGCCAGACACGGGATGGCCAGACCCCCCGGGGCCAGACACGGGATGGCCAGACCCCCCGGGGCCAGACACGGGATGGCCAGACCCCCCCGGGGACAGACACGGGATGGCCAGACCCCCCCGGGGACAGACACGGGATGGCCAGACCCCCCGGGGACAGACACGGGATGGCCAGACCCCCCCGGGGACAGACACGGGATGGCCAGACCCCCCGGGGACAGACACGGGATGGCCAGACCCCCCCGGGGACAGACACGGGATGGCCAGACCCCCCCGGGGACAGACACGGGATGGCCAGACCCCCCGGGGACAGACACGGGATGGCCAGACCCCCCCGGGGACAGACACGGGATGGCCAGACCCCCCCGGGGACAGACACGGGATGGCCAGGGGCCAGGGGTGGGGCTGGGGGGGGGGTGACAGTTGTGGTTCTGGTCCCACAACACTGTGGATGTACAAAAAGCCACTGAACTGTATGCTCTGATGGGTGAGTTGTGTGTTGAGTTTTATCACCATGAACCTGTGGAAAAGATTTCCATCCAAGTGCAAGCCCCTGAATTCCAAGACCCCAGCTCAGGATTTCTCCACGGCCCCGGGGGCTGGTGTCCTCACAGGCAGGCTCCTGCCACAGCTGAGAGCGGTGTGTGGTGTTTCCAGGGGCCACAGGACAACGGGGTGGAGGTGGGGGCGAGACCACTGGGGTCTGCCTGGGTCAGGCCCACTCCTGCAGGAGCTGAGAGGGCTCCCGCCGGCAGACCCCAGGTGCCCGGCAGCCACAAACATCGCTGTCCTTGGAGACAGTGTCCCTGACAGGCCAGGGAAGCCCTGCCCTCTGCCCCGGGGCTGGGTCTATGCAGCAGGGGCACCACGGCAGCTTGAGACACAGCCCCTGCTCCCAGCGGACAGGGGGAGAGAGGGGCCCCGAGCCCCAGCTGGGTGGGCACGAAGCCCCGCCACGCTCACCTCAGCTGCCCTTCGGTGGTCCTCGTTGGTGCCCAGCACGCGTACGTCCGCGCCCAAGCAGCGGAGGCTCCTTGCCAGCCCCTGCAGCATGTTGTCGCACACCACGCGGAAGGCCCTGGCCGGGACCTCTGGAGTGGTGTCCTCGCGCTCGGCCACAGGCACCTGCAACACGGCCCTGCTCAGAGGCCGGCGGCGCCCCTGCCCCGCCCTGGACTCTGTGGGGAGTGAGAGGCCTTCGGGCCGAGTGGCCAGCTCTTTCTCAGCCTTTAGAAAGAGAATCGCGAGCAGTATGGCCTCCATGCAGAACACAGCAGACGGACACATTAACAAAATGATGCGAGATCGCTCGCACCGGGCCCAGGCAGGGCCTCCACACGTTTCCTGGGGTGGGGGCTCTGTGTACGATGCAGCGGGGCTCGGGGCTCGGGAGCCACACAGTTCACGCGAGACACCGCCCTGGACCTTGGTGGGAGCATGTCAAGCCCGCTGACAGGACAGCGATGGGAACCCCCCTCCTCCAGGACGCTGACGGGGCTCTGCTCCCCTCCCAGGCCTCCTTCCCCGTCTGGTCCTCCTCCCTGAGAACTCTTATGAAGGGGTCCCGGGGGGCTTCACCCACCTGCCAAGGCAGGGCTGAGGCCTCCTGCAGGCGGGGCGGCTCCCGGGCCCCCGGTCTCTCGCTGCACCCTGGCTGCAGGCTCCTGGCCAGGTCCTCAGACAGGGAGAAGCTGGCAGGCTCTCTGCTCAGCGCCTGGTGCACCTCCAGCAGGCAGTAGGCGTCAGCAGCTGGGGTTGGCATGGGTCGGCCTCAGCCTCCATTGTGGGGGGCACAGGGGTGCGGGGTGTGGGGGAAGTAGGGGTGTGCACCTGCGTAAACCAGCTGCCCCTCGCTCAGCGGCCGCCGATCCCAGTTAGAGAGCTGCTGCGTCTTGTCGAGGGGCTTGCCCAGGACCTGCTGCACCAGGAGGCTGAGGCCCCGCAGCCCCCTGGCCTCATACGTGCCTCCAGCTGGCATGTTCACCACCCGCATCTGCCGAGACAGAGCCCCTCAGGGGTGAGCGGCCTGTGGGGGAGGAAGGATGGCCACCACAGTGCCAGGCGGCCCTGCCCTGGGGAAGGCCCTCACCCTCCAGAGCCGCCAGTGCGTGCAAGGGAGGGCGTGGATGGCCAAGGCAGGCTGCGTGGGGGGCCTCAGGTCAGCTCTGGGGATGACATCTTAGCCCCCAAGGGCGTGTGCTGAGAACTCAGAGGGGCCCAAAGCAGGGCTGGTTCTGGGGAAAGTGCGGGGACACGTGGTGACTCTCCCTCCTCCGCAGGGCCTGGTGACCTGTGGCCAACACAAAGGTGCTCTGAGGTCATGAGCTCATCCTGGCACACAGACACCCGCCAGCCCATGGTGAAGACCCCCAGCTGGCGCAGGGCATGGCTGTGCAGGCGGCTCAGCAGAGAAAGGAGGGCCCCCCTGCCCCCCTCGAGCGGACCTGCCTGTGCACCCGCAGCAGGTCCAGGCCGCCCCGCAGCTGCTTCTCCACGTGCGCCAGGGCCGGGCAGGAAGCACCCAGGCTCCGAAGGTCCCCCGCCAGCCCATAACCTGCAAGGAGGGCCGTCAGCGTGACAGGCACCCGAGGAAGGGGCCGGGGCCTTGCCCCAGCACCCTCCCCCTCGGTGGGCAGGGGCTTTGCTCACCCAGTTTCGTGATGGAGGGGTCCGAGAGCAGCCGGGACACCAGCCCGGAGAAGGCCTTCGACACCTGCCCTCCCGCTGGCCGCGAGAGCACAGGCAGGTCCAGCAGGAACACGCGGCCCTCCACTGCCAACTGCATGACTGATGCCTGGGGCCGGCCCCCCGTGCCAAACGAGGGTCTCCACTCCACGTCTACCCCGACCACCTGGCCGGGCTGCGGAGAGGGGCTGCTATGAGCAGGTGAGGCCCGCTGGGGCTGCAGGGCTGTGGCTGAGGGCTGGGAGGGTGCAGCTAGCCGGGCCCCCCCTGAGTGTGAGGTCCAGGTACGGCAGCCTCTGTTGGGAGGGCTGACCAGCCCTGGGAGCTCCCACGTGACCGGGGCCGCACCTGGCCCCTGGCTTGCCCGCCATTCCACACAGAAGGGGTCAAAGGAACCTGGCAACCAGGCCGAGGGCCCGGCCACAGTGCAGGTCTGGAGCTGCTGCAGGTGAGGGGGCAGTGTCTCATGCTTGTGTTTTGGGCCCAGGGTCTTCCAAATGGGCTGGTATGGGTGCCCTGCTCTGCAGGGGTGTCTGGGGTGGGTGGGAAGGACAGCCAAGCCTGGGGGTCCATGGTGTGGACAGAGCCCCAGAGCTGGCCACCCACCTGCAGCAACACCTCCTCGTGCCTGGCCAAGTCCTCCCAAGAGGCCAGGAAGTGGATGTCCTCCCTGGCGATGGGCAGCTGGTAGTAATCACCCTTCCTGTCCTCCAAAGGCGCCCTGGCCACCCTGGAAGAAGCAGAGCAGTGGCACCCACCCCCCGCTCTGGGCCCTTGGGGCCGCACCCCACCCCACCCCAGCACCTCCTGGCCTGGCCAGGCCCAGAGTAGACCTCAGAGAGGAAGGGGAGCTACGAGGGCCGCTGGCGCCTGGGGGGTCTTTGCGGTGTGCCCGCCTGTGCCCCTCCTCCCACACAGCTGCTCTCTCCGCCTTGCCCACCTGCTGCTGTCCCCCCACCCCCAGCCAACAGACTGCCGCTTCCTCAGGCCCTTGGGGGTGTGGGGCCTGGTTGTGGGCTCCGGCCCCAGGGTCTGAGGCCGGTGCGGAGGGGTGCGGGCTCCTGGCTCTGTGCGTGTCTGCGTTCTGGGAACAGGGGCATGTGCCCCCTCCTTGATTTTCTGGTCTCACTCCCAAAGTGCTGGCATATGTGAGTCGTGGGATCACTTCCCAAGGGGTGGGGGCCCCAGGGCGTGCTCCGCTCACCAGCCTCCCGAGCCTGGGGGCACTCACCTCTCCTGGAGTTCGAGCCGGCGGAGCTCGGCCGCCACTGTGGCTGGCAGCTGCTCCTCGGGCACTGAGAGGCCCAGGGCGCACTGCGCGGCCACGGCCTCGTTGCCGGGGGAGGCCAGCAGCTGCACTACCGCCTCTTGGGGCCACTCTTCCCGGCCCACCAGGCCCTGGGGACAGATGGGATGGGCTGTGCCGCCCGGCTCTGCCCCAAGGGGGTGCAGACAGTCCCGCACCAGGCCCAGACCTGCCCCCGCAGACCCCAAGGCTCTGTGCTGAGGGAGCTGTCGAGGACCTTCCACACGGTCAGGCTGGAGGGTCACCGTCCTGTGTCCGCAGCCCGGCCTGGCTCCCTGCGTCCGTCTCCCCATCTCCAATGCCCGGTCCCACCCTGCTGCTATCACCAGCACCTCCTCACCGGTCCTGCCCCCCCAACCTGACACCGGTACTGTCTTCCTAGAACATTGTCTCCACCCTTGCCTGGTGGGTTCTGCTCCTGACCCTGCGGCTGTCCAAGTCTGCCCCTCGGGCATCCTTGCCTCCACCCTTGGGCTGGCCAAGATGCTCAGGGGAAGGAGGGCCATGGGACACCCCTGAATCCATGGTCCAGACAGTGGACACGGACGGGCGGCCCTCAGAGGGGTAATGATGCTCCGGGGCCTCCCGAGGCGGCCTCTCCCACACCAGTGCCCAGCACAGGAGCACAGGACTCATGTAGCCCACGGGCAGCCCACCCAAGTCCGCTCAGCCTCGGGGCACCCAGGGCAAGGCCCAGGCACCCCACCCTCCCCAGAGTCTGAGCCTCTCACTCTCCGGATCTCTAGCCCCTGAGGCCTCTGTGCTCCCCAAGGAGCCTCTGCCGGCTGACAGGCAGGGCCCCTCCCAGACAACTCTGTCCCCCCAGCAGCCTCAGGCCATCCGCTTCCCGCAGGCCGCGGGTTCCCACGTGGACGACAATATGTGGAAACCCCTCCACATTCTTCAGGATGTCCGCTGCCCTTCCGGCTGCCTCGGCCTTGGCACCCAGGGGGGACCAGCCTTCCGGGCCTTCCCGGGGGTCCACGTTCCTCTCTGGTGACTCACTGCCCACCCCACACACCCATCACTGCAGGGGTGGCTCAGCGCTGCCCCCCACTGGATGCCACTCAGAACACCAGATGCTAGACCATTCATCAAGGAAGGAGGCCCCCCCCCACCCCGCTAACTGGTGCGTTGCTCCTGTGCTGCATCTGGGACCCCACACCCCCTACCTTTTTCCAAGGCTGCTTCGCCCAGGGCTGGGAACAGTGCTGTGCCCATGATGACCCACACTTCCAGCTCGGGCCTGAAGGACCCAGGCCACTACATGGTCCTGTCTAGGCTGCTGTCCTGGCGGGCTCTGTAGCCCCCTGGGCCAGGAGTGGCCCTTGTATCACCCCGTTGGGCAGTTGGGGGCTCATTCCTCACAAGGCCTCAGGGGGCACAGAGCTGTGTGCAAGCACAGCACTCAAGGATGGTCTAGAATATTCTCTCGGTGCACAAGTGGAATCTCCAGCAAACCTGACCTCCTCCATTGCCTGGCAGCTCCATGCTCCACCAGCTAAAAGGGGCTCCAGGACCCCCAGCCGCTCTGGCCCTGCCTCACCTGGTGGGGTCCCCCTCAGCAGCTGCCTCTGGCACCCCACCTTCTGGCAGGGGTGGGCAGACGTGAGTCCCTGTGTCTGGTTTCTCATCAAGATGTGGGGTCTGTGCTGGGCGGGGAGAAGCCCCGTCCCTGCACCATCTGCTTCCGGCCCTGCCCGGACATCGGAAGAGCTGACCCGGTGTGTGGGCCTACACACCACATGCCTAGTCCATACGTGTGCACATAGCCTCTCAGGGTCACGTGCCCCTCTAGTCCTTGCCAAGGTCTCCAGTGAATGCCCACCCTGCACAGGGCTTCCAGGGGCTTCCAGAGCCTTCCAGAGCCTTCCAGAGGCTTCCAGGGCCCCTGGACTCACCTGCACGTGGTCCACCCAGTTCTCCTGAGACATACTTCTCTGTGAAAGTAAGCATCAAGATAACCTTTTCTAGTTGCAGCTCTAGAAGCTGGGGAGGGAGAGCTCCCCGCCCCCCCCCCCCGTCACGGGCCCAGGCTCAGGGCGCTAACCAGGGCACACGCACCTCCACAAACCGCTTGTAGCACAGGTAGCGCAGGGCGGCCAGGCGCTGCTGAGTGGCAGCGTTGGGACACAGAGCTGTTGAAAAAGCACAGAGCTCAGGGCAGGGCAGGGGCCGGGGGCCAGTGTGTAGGGGGCTTCTGCCCACTCCCCTCCACCCTTCACTGTCCCCACAGGTGCCCTGCCAGCCTTGAGCCTCGTTTGGGGTCTCCCAGACCCTCTGCATCAGGGGCTCTGAGGGACAGGAGCCCCATCTCTCCAGGCTTCTTGTCCTTCGTGTCCTTCCCCCACCAGCATGTGAGGAAGGGGCCATCTCGCTCACCTGTTTACGAACTGATGCTTCCTTGTTGGCCTTACTTCCACATTTTGTTCAGAGCCCGCGGGGGCCCAGGAAGGGCCCCCTCCCACCCACCCATCCACCCGCCCCGCCCTCTGATGCTGGTCCTCCCTCTTGGGGCCAGCTGTCCTTGAAGCCTGGCAGTGCGCAGGGGATGCTGACCACAGAACCCTGCCCCTCCCAGTGGCGGCCTGGCCTTCTCAGGGCCCTGCACCCTCTGGAAGTGTGGCTGTGCCCGCAGCACCCCACTCCCAGCACTGGGGAGCGTCCTGTTACAGGGTCGCTGTCCAACCACAGCGGAGGTCAGTGCTGCCCAGAGGTTGGGGCCTGCAAGGGAGGGCCAGCGACTCCTCAGACAGGTGACGGGGCACCCCCTCCTCCTTCCTGCCCAGGCTGTGAGGGTTCCAGACCCCAGGAGGCTGCTAAGGAACCTGGGACAACACTGCAAAGTGAGGTGGACAAGGCCTGAGGAAGGGGGGGGGGACGAATGAGTGAGCTACTCAAGGAAAGAAGGAAAGAAGTGAATTTCTGCAGGCTCTGTCAGGACACAAAGTAACCATGTGTCCTTGCAGAGGCATCTGCAGACAGAGACTGGCTTTCCCGACATTTACGACATTTACACAATTCGAAGCATCGTTTTGCCGGTGGGAAACTTTGTCCAAAAGCCTTGTGGATACGGTATCGTGTCCACAGATAGATTCCGGTGCAGCCTGGGCTGACTGGCTGGTCCAGACGCAGCACAAACCCTTAAAGGGGCAGGCACAGCTGAGCCAGGCCCAACCGCCTGCCACACCCCTGAGCACCTGCAGATACCACAAAACCCAAATACGACGCACACTGCAGCCTGCTGGTTCATCCGCGCAAGGACACCTTGGGGGGCTCCACCTGGGACCCAGGCCTGGGGAGGGGTGGGCTAGTGGGGAGCTCAGGCTGGAGAGGCAAACAGAAGTCCCCGACCCTCCTTCTGTGTCTAACGTCAGCCCACGGAGGACATGGGGTCGGTCCTGTGGAGGCCACAGCTGTGACAGTGGACACGCGGATGGACTGCAGAGGGGCAAAGGGACCGTGACCGCAGCTGTGACCCTGAGGCCTCCTGGCTAAGACAGACCCCGCTGGGGAAGCAGCAGATGGGGCCTGGCAGCGGGTGGTCATGCGGAACAGGGGACCCGGAGGGGGTCTGTCCTCCCTGCCCCCAGCAGGCCAACGAGCAAGGCGCCCACGGAAAGCACCGGCTTGTCTACCCTGCCCTCTTGTCCAGCGGCCCCCCACTGTGTGTGACTATGTGACTCGGCACATAGTCAGGGGGGAGTCCCCACTATGTAGGGGTGCCTAGGCACCTACCCTGTTCCAGTGCCACACTCAGCTGAGACCTGTGGGGGGGGATAGACCTCCAAGGGGGGCACATCCTGAACTGCGGGGGGCGCCAGGCTAAGGCTGGTCCAAGACCCCAAAGACCCCTCTGGCCCCAAGCCCTGGGCCCACTGTGGCCATGACCCGACCCGGAAGTGTGGGCCCTGTGGGTCAGTGAATGTCATGGCAGGGCTGCTGGGGGGGGGGGAAGGCCTGCACCTCAGACCCAGCTGTGGTCTCCCACACAGCCTGCCCACCACCCCGGCCTTGTGGGCCTCACGCCCCACCCCCACCCTGCCCCACACGGGCCTGAGTCCCGGGTGGGGAGAGCCTCTGCCGAGGCGGCAGGCGCAGCCCCCCACAGCAGCCAGCATCGACCCTGTGAGTGATTCCGTGCTGAGAGCCTCTTGGGCCCGTGTCCCTCACCCCGTGTGCACCCTGAGGGACGCCGGCAGGGCTCACCGACACAGCGCCCAGGACAGGCATGCAGGTGACCTCAGAGGCCCCCCTGCCAGGGACGGGGATCCCCATGGGGGGTCCACTCCTTAGCGCTCCAGTCCTGCAACTGCACCCCAGACCTCCCGGTCCCTCAGACCCCAGCACCCCCAGGGGTCTGTGCTGCTGGGACCCTCCTTGGAGCTTCTGCACCTACAGCCCTTCTTTTGGTCTTCTTCTGCAGCCTGAGGGTGGCTCCTTCCTAGGGCTGTGTCCCCTGGCGCCCCAGGGGTCCCAGCAGCCGGCCGGTCCTCCTAGACCTGCCTCGGCTGCTTCGGGCAGAGGCCCCCCAGCTACTGTCAGCACAGCCAGCAGCTCCTTGTCCCTAACTGACCCAGACTGACCACACCACCAGCCTCCAGGCGACCACTTCTTGGTCCCCCCATCTCTTCACCTAAAACCACCTGGGGGGCCGTGGACAATCACACATCAAAACCACTTGGTGATGTGTTTCTGTCTGCAAAAGCCCCCAGTATCGCCCTCCTTTCTGGAGGCAATACTGCCTTTCGGAGGCAACTTTGTCCAGGGTCAGGGGATCTGCACAATTTCTCAAGGGTGTGAGGACAGAGAAGCCTGCAGGTGACTGAGACAGAAACCAGATGCTGACCAGAAATGGGGCTGAAACTTGGACACAGACCATAAGACACCTGTGAGCAAGACATTCGAAAGGAAAAAAGACAAAACTGGAAATATGTTCAAGTACCAAGAAACCACACAAAGCGAAAGAGCAGATCTGGAAAAGAACCAAAGTATGACTTCTGGAGCCACAGGTACAATGATCAAAATGCAGTGTTTTGTAGTTTTTTGGACACAGAGGAGAAAATTAGTGATGCGGAAAAGAGCAGGAGTTGCCCGAGCTCATCATGAGCGAGACACAGGACAGTAACACCGCAGGGAAGGCAGGGTGACAAGATCACACACGGGGCCAGAGAACCAACAGCAACATCTGAGGACATGGTGACTTACAATTTTCCAGAACCAAGTGAAGACAGCAATCCACAGATTTAAAAAGCCCAACAAAAACCAAGCCAGATAAATACAAAGAGATCTATAACCACTCTCTTCACAGTGAGACTGCAGAACATCAAAGACAGAGGAGAGAGAGAGAGAGAGAGAGAGAGAGAGAGAGAGAGATTGCTTTCAGAGAAAAGAAATTAGATTTCTTCATAACAACACGTTTCAACCCAAAGGACTGACATCATACCAAGCATGATCTTTGATCATGATGAGATTAAGAGCCCACACTAGAAAGATAACTAAAAGTGCCACATAGCTTTGAAATTAAGAAGTACAGTTCTAGGGGCGCCTGGGTGGCTCAGTCATGTGTCTGACTTTGGCTTAGGTCACGATCTCACCATGAGTGAATTCGAGCCTTGCATCCTGCTCTCTGCTGTCAGAACACATCCTCTGTCTCCTTCTCTCTCTGTCCCTCCCCTACTAGCTCTCTCTCTCTCAAAAATAAATAAACATTAGGGGCGCCTGGGTGGCTTGTTCGGTTAAGCGTCCGACTTCGGCTCAGGTCATGATCTCACGGTCCGTGAGTTCGAGCCCCGCGTCGGGCTCTGTGCTGGCAGCTCAGAGCCTGGAGCCCGTTTCAGATTCTGTGTCTCCCTCTCTCTCTGCCCCTCCCCTGTTCATGCTCTGTCTCTCTCTGTCTCAAAAATAAATAAACATTAAAAAAAATTAAAAAATAAATAAATAAACATTAAAAACAGAAGAAGAAATACATTTCTAATTAGCCCATGGGTAAAGAAAAAATTATAATAAAAATTAGAAAATATCTTCAGCTGGACAATAATAGAACTAATATATGTTGAAACTTGAGGAATATTTTAAGAAGCAAGAAGGTTTAAAATCTAGTTTGGTGGGCTGGGGAGGACAATGAACAAAGAGGGCCAAATAGCCAAAAGCCACCAACAAGTGGCCTTACATCAAACTAAAAATTAGCTTCTGTACAGCAAAGAAACAGTCGACAGAATGAAGAGGCAACCTACAGAGTGGAAGGAGATATTTGCAAACCACGCATCTGACAAGAGGCTAACGTTCAAAATACAGAAGGAACCCATGCAATTCAATAGCCAAAAATCCCAAATAACCAGATTTAAAAACGAGCAGAGGAACCGAATGGATGTTTTCCAAAGAAGACATCCAAACAGGTGTTGAATGAATGGAATGGTCCAAGGTACCACTAATCATCAGGGAAATGAAACTCCAAATTACGATGAGATACCACCTCACGTGTGCTAGAACGGCCATCAGCCATCATTGGACGAAAAGACAAGAACGAACCAGAAGGGGCGGGGGCAGGGAGGGGGCGGGGTGCAGCAAGGCCCCGCCTCCCAGGAGTCTACGCAGGCGGGCAAAGGGGCTTGCGGGCCTCAGGCTGCTGCTCGTGTCCAGGGCCTGCGATGGGCAGGCGGCAGGAAGTGGGGGGGAGGTCGGTGGACCCTGGTCGGTCTGACTCTTGATGCGGGCCTGAACCCCGCATCCGCCGGGCGCGCACAGGTTGTGGGGGCGGGCACTCACCCGGGTCCAGGCCCAGCCGCTCCAGCTGGCTCAGGACCCGCCGACTTAGCACTCTGGGACTCAGCCTCTCCAGCCTCGAGGTCACCTGTGGGTGCTGCCTGCAGGGAGAGAAACACGGCTCCTGTCTGGCACTGCTTTAAGACTTTTGTTTTCATCTAAGTCACACACGCACCGTTTAAAACTCAGGTAGTTCTACAAGGGTTATGGAGAGAGCAGTCACCCTGTCACCCTGTCACCCTGCCCCACTGCACACCAGACACACACATCACTTTTGTCGTGTTTGGTATTTGTCTCTGTGCTTACAAGCGACATGATTGTACGTGATCTCTTGGTTATTCAGTTTTAGGAGTTTGGTCTGCACAACTCACCACGGAAGGCTCTCCAGCCTCCCTCCCCACACAGTATCCAAGCCCTTACGTAGGGTCAGGACACCGTGTCTGCCATATCATGACCAGACGACCAGGCGAACACTGTCAGTGGCCAGGCCACACCCTCCTGTTCTCTTCAGGGTTAATACCTGTCTGCTGAGGTTGCTGACCCAGGCCCCCCCGCCTGCCTCGCCCTGTGCCCACAACTCGGTGGACACACCTCCTCACTCCCCCAGCTGACAGCTCAGCACACACCCGCAGAAGTTGCTAGAGCTGGTGTGCGCCTGAGCTCTGCCCCGCGCCGGCTTGAGGGTTCGGCTGAGCCGAGACCTTGGGGTCCGGGCAGGCGATGCTCCTGGAATCCCGCCTGATCCCTGCTCTTCCTGGGGTCTGCAGTGTGCGTCTCACCCATGCAGGCCGCCCCGCAGACCCGCTAAGCCGGGTGCCTCGGGACCGGGGTTCCCGTTACTTGGATGTCGGGCCTTCTTGACAAGATCTCTACTTTTTCTTTTAACCTTTTCTCTCTGATTTTCATACTGTTTATCTGTTTTGTACTTTTTCGAAGACATCTTCAAATTTATCTTCCAAACTTCTATTGTGCTTTTCACTTTGCTGTTAAATTTTTGATTGCAAAGAGTTCTGTTCTGTGTTCTGCAGACACCTCGGCCCAGGGTCCCCAAGGACCGGCTGACCACTGAGGGCCCTCCTCGGGCTCTGCGTTGGACCCCACATGCTCCTGGCGGCCACAGGTCAGCTTCCCAGCCTGCTAAGTGCTCTACCTGACCACCTGCCACCAGCTCTTGGACCCCCTGCTGTCGCTGCCTCTCCTTCTCTTAAAATGTCTTCTTCATTTTGGGGCAGAGACACAATAATAAATGCTTGTATTTATCAGCCAGAAGCACTTTTTTTTTTTTAATTTTTTTTTCAACGTTTATTTATTTTGGGGACAGAGAGACAGAGCATGAACGGGGGAGGGGCAGAGAGAGAGGGAGACACAGAATCGGAAACAGGCTCCAGGCTCTGAGCCATCAGCCCAGAGCCCGACGCGGGGCTCGAACTCACAGACCACGAGATCGTGACCTGGCTGAAGTCGGACGCTTAACCGACTGCGCCACCCAGGCGCCCCCAGAAGCACTTTTTAAAACCTAGCGTTTATAGGGGCGCCTGGGGGCTCAGTCGGTTAAGCATCTGACTCTTGATCTCAGCTCGTCATGATCACGGTTCGTGAGCTAAAGCCCCACATCGGACTCTGTGCTGATGGTGCCAAACCTGCTTGTTATTCTTTCTCTCTCTCCCTCTCCCTCTCTCTCTCTGTCTCTGTCTCTCTCTCCCTCCCTTTCTCTAGGCCCTAGGAAAATTTTTTCTAAACTATTCTTTTTAAGTTTGTTTATTTATTTATTTATTTGTAAGAGAGAAAGAAGAATAGGGGGAGGGAGGGAGGAGGGGGGGAGGGAGGGGGGAGGGGGGAGGGGGGGAGGAGGGGAGGGGGGGAGGGAGGAAATCCCAAGCAGGCTCCAAGCTGTCAGCACAGAGCCCAATGTGGGGCTCAAAGTCATGAACCGTGAGATCACGACCTGAGCCGAGATCTAGAGTTGGACTGAGCCACCCAGGTGTCTTAAGACCCAGGAAATTTTCAAAAAATCATTGATTTAAACCAATATCCTCAACTAAATCCAGCCACACAGGGCCTTTCTCACTGTCCCACTGTCCATCCATGTATGTCCCTTCTCCACATGGGACTCTGGCCCCTGGCCCCACAGTATGTTCACTTACTTGCTCTGTGTCCCCCCACCCTTTTTTTAAAGTCGTTGTTTATTGTTCAAGCCACTTTTTTTTTAGTAATCTCCACGCCGAACGTGGGGCTCAAACTCATGGCCCCGGGATCAAGAGTCGCATGCTTCACTGACTGGGCCAGCTGGGCGCCACTCTGTCACTTTTCAAATCCGTAATGACAGGGAGGAGAGCCAGCACTGGACGAGCCCGGCCCGGGGCTGTGTGGGTTTGCCTGCTTCCCAGCATTTAAGTCACACCACCCCTGAGACGGGCAAAATCAGTCCAGTTTTAGGGACAAGGAAAGAAACCCAGAAAGTGAAGTGACTTGCTCATAGGTCCAGGGAGGTCTGCCCCAGAGCCCAAGGTCTGGATCTCCAGCCGGGGGGCCCCAGGGCTGAGTAGTTCGTGGAGCCAGGATCAAGCCACGACTACCTGCGGATGGGCGGGTGGCTCAAGGAGCCTTCACAGACCTCCAGGAGCTGCTGCCCCCTGTGCCCCCCTCAACACGTGTGGCAAGAAGATGTTCTCCCGCCAGATGCCACCCCCGTGCCCCACACCCAGGCGACACCCTCACATCACCTATACAGGCACGTGGGCTATCCACACGGGCTCCACACCCGTCCCTGGCGATTTATCCCGCGAAGGGATGAAGGAATGAGTGAATGGATAAGCAGCATGACTTCCGGAACCAGGTAAGAAGTCACCCACCTGATGCAGAGGATTGTTTTTGTTCGCTCGAGGGTGGTAACCGTCTCTCATCTGGTCCCTGGCAGGCGTGGCCCCTCGCTGGCCGACCCGGCTGCGACTTGTGGGGGCCATGCGTGTGGCCTTCCCCTGTGCTTGCCCCCCTCACCCCACCCTCGGCCCCCGTAGGGCTCACCTGGCAACAACTCCGATGTCAAAGCCGGGCCGGCACCAGGAGTCCAGGAGGGCCAGCAGCCTCCTCTGGAGGTCCGGGAAGCCGGCCACATAACGCTCCACGAGGCTCACTCTGTCCTGGAGGAGCAGTGGGGTGCACATCTGCGGGGAAGCACGTCCTCAGGCCACAGCCCCGTGGGCACCTGGCACCTCCACCCCCAGCTGAGACCCCAGACTCACCTCCAACCCATCCAAGAGTGTGAGTGCCCCCATAGTGGCTCCCGGGGCACGATGCAGGCAGCCCAGCCCATGCCCTGCACTTGAGCATCTCGCCCCCACACATGCAGGCCCCACAGCTCCCTGGGGCTCGGCCTGGGCTCTGTGGTCATTTTCATCTCCATTACAAAGGCCTGGAGGCCCCAAGAGGCAAGGAGAACCTGGGGAAGCTGTTTCTCCTGTCTTCACTGAACTGGGGGCGGGGGGGCAGGAGGGAGGCCAACGTGGGCAGTAGCCCGATGGCCCAGAAATGCCTCCTCGTTGGCACAGATGGCATGCCTACTCCTAGTGCCCGTGAGTGCATGAGCCCACGAGAGCCCCAAGCTGAGCCCTCAGGGAACCTTGGAGGCAGCCCCTGATGGTGGCACCGGCCCTTTGGACACTCGGGCCGTTTCCACCGCAAAAGTCAGGCCTCAACAAAGCCCCCTTCCAGTGGTCCCTACACTAGACCCCACCTCACCTCCTTTCCTCTCCATGTGACCACATAGGTCAGGCTGCCTGGAGCCCAGACTGGATGGGGTCCCTCCCATCAGCCAGGCTGGAACCATGGGGTGGTCCTCACGGAGAGCTCCATTCCCGAGAGCCCCTCTGGCCACCACTTTCGGAGCATACCACACCTGAGCCCAATGACTGCCCTCCTGGGCACGCCCCTTGGGCCCTCCGAGTAGGGTCAGGTGGTCACATGCGACCCTTGCCCTCTGGCACCCCAGCCCCACCCTGTGAACAGCAGAGGCCAGGGCTCAGTGGTACAAGACCCTCTGCCTCCAGACCATGTTTCTGGAGACCTGGGCTTCATCCACGTTGGGGCCCTCAAAACTCACGTGAGAAAGACACTTACCTTTTCAACATCAAGTGCTGGCTGCAACTTCAGCCTGGAGCCCAGCACGACAGCCTGGCAATCAGAAATGGAGCAGGTTCCACAAAGTACACGGGCCCTGGTGGGGCACGGGCAGCGCCACGGTGGGGGGGCTCCCACCCTCTACACCTCTGTCACTGGGGCACAGGACAGGCCTGTTCAGGTCCAAGGGGCCCGGAACCCAGAAGCCTCCTGGCAGACAAGCACCCCTGCCCCACTCCCCCCCCCCCCCCAGCTGAGTCAGGTTCCACAAGAGGTGGGACAGGTGGGAATGACCCATGGGCCCTACCAGGCTGGGGTGTGGCCTGCTGGATAGGGCATCAGGGTGGGTGCTGGGCCCAAGTGGCTCTGGCCAGGGGGTGCTGATGAGTGGATAGAGAACGAGGGGGGGCAGACAAGAAGTAGAAGTTTTGTCACCTACCCCCAGGCTCTGCTTCCACATACCCGCTCTCACATGCCCCGTACCTCCCACCAGTTGCCATCCACCTGCAAGAGCCTGGCAGGCCAGTCACGGTGCTCACAGCCAGGGGCCAGGGTTGGTGACCCCTGCCTCTGTGCACCCTGAGGCCTGGGGGCCTGTGGCCCTGAAGTGCAGGGGCCTCTGAGCACTTCCCACAAGGCATACTGTGTGTGCAATCCAAAACGACTAATGAGCGCAGGACTCTCTGTCCAAAAGGGCGGATTGGCCCCAGGACGAGAGGCCGGAGTAGGCCGTGGTGTGGCCTGAGTGTGTTGGGGGAAGCACAGAGCTGCCCCCTTGGGTCCACAGAAGAGAGGCTCTGAACCCACCGCTTCCTGGTGAGGACGGGAGGGTAGTGGGCGCAGCTGAGAACCCTGCCTGCGGGCGGCCGACCGGCCGCAGGGACCCTCCTCCGACTCAGCACAGAGAACGCCCGGGGCCCTGAGCGCCCGCACGTAGCGCTGACCGGGCTGCTATTAATAATTTCCATACATCGCGCTCCCATTATGAGCAAAAATAACCGGCGGAGCAGCCGGGCGCCCCGCCCCACGCGGCTCACACAAAGGACCAAAATAGCGGCCTGGGAAAGGCTCGCTCCGGCCTCCGGCCGGCCGCGGACCGCGCGGGGCGGGGGCGCAGGGCCAGGGGCCTTTCCCTGCGCAGCGCTGACCCGGCGCCTCCACAGCCTGGCTGCTGTCCAGGAGCTCGGCCGCCAGGGCCCCGAGGGGCCCCGAGCGGGGGCAGGGGCGCAGGGGCGCAGGGGGCGCAGGGGGCGCAGAGGGCGCAGGGGGAGGGGCCAGAGCTGGAGGAGGGACTCGAGGGGGGGCAGGGCCTGGGGAGGGGCTCGGGGCGGTGGGAGGGGTGCAGGTGCCTCCCGCCCACGGGGACCTTGTCTTTTCTGGATGGGAGGCCCCCTGAGAACTGAGGGAGCGCCAGGCCCCCACCGGGGAAGGCTGGCGTGCATATCCCGGTGGCCCCGCGCACCGAGCTCACAAACTGGGGTGGTCGGAACACTGCCACCTGCGGTGCTTCTTCCGCCGTCGACACCTGGACCTGCGCTTGGTCAGGCCACGCCGCGGCCGAGAAGGGGCTGTGGGGAGGGATACCTGGGGGCGTGAGACCCTCCCATCCTCCAGACCGGGCCATGAGCCAGTGACCCTGGGAGAGGTGGGGGGGGGGCAGAGATGCCCTCCTTCTCCCCTCACTACCTCTGCTGGGGTATCGGCCCCCATCATCTGTGGCTCCTGCTCCTCTAGGGACAAGACTTCGTCTGTCTCTAGGCTCCAGCCCTCATTGGGGTCTGGGGGGGATCCTGAGCCCCCCACTCTCCAACAACCCCTCTGACTCCTGGGGTGAGGCCTCAGGCTTGGGAAGGGGGTAGCCTGGAACGGTGGCCTGGGTGTCAGGTCAGGCTGTCACGGGAGGCTGGGCGCTGCCCTTCACAGAAGCAGGAGCTTCGCCTTACAGAGCAGCCTAGAGCCCTGAGGGTGCCCCCGCTCTGCCAGCAGGGCCTCCCTCCCCCCGAGGAGCCTGCGGTGCCAACCCCAACCCTCTCACCTGCCGCCTTGCCACCAGGGTCCTGGTAGTGATGCCCACCGGCTGAGGTGGGGGGGGGGGGGCGGTGCTCAGAGCCCAGCCCACCCATCCTAGGCAGGCAGCTCAGGCCTAACATGTGTGGCCGGGTGCACAGCTCACCTGGCCGCACAATGACACTGTCACACAGGGCTCAGAGTGCTCAGCATGGCCCCTCTCTGCTCCCTGGTTCCTCCCAAGCTCTCCTAGCACCCAGGGTGCCCTCTCTCAGCCACATGGCCTCTGTGGAAGCTGCAGGGTATGGCCAGCGTGCCAGGGCTGGATGGCCGCAGACACCCCCCAGGGACAGTTTGGGAGGTACCCTCATTCTGCACCTGCACCTCTGTACCTGGAGGCTGGGTGGGGTAGCACAGGACAAGGAAAGGGGCAGCCAGGGGGTGTGGTCTCGGTGACCTGGCGGGGATGATTGACAGCAGGAAGCCCCCCCCAGGGCCTGGCTTCTGTCTTGGGGCTTGGTCGGGGCGGGTGCTGTATGTAGTTCTTTCATTGCCATGAGGTGGGCTTAGCATCTGTCTCTGGTCATTTTTCTGTCTGAGCTTCTGCTGAGAGGACAGCACACCGAGCCGCCCATGGCCTGGTCACATGAGAGAGTGTAGGCACATCACCTGCTGACACAGGCACCTGTGACAGGGAAGGTGGGAGGGGCTGAGACCCCACGGAAGGAAACTGCGGAGGACCGGGCCCCTGGCGCCTCCCAGGTCTTCCTGGCCTCTGCATGGAGGCCTCTAAGAAGAGAGATGCCAGCTGAGTCAGGGCGAGGCTGTGGAAACCTCTGGCCAGACAGACTCCGGGACTGCTGCCTTTGGGGAAAACAACTCAGAAAACCCAGAGGGGCCGGGGTGGCCGCCGTGGGAGGAGCGTTCACGGGCCACCCCCCACCTCCTCCCGGCTGTCCACTCCATGGGGCTGGAGGCCGGGCAGGTGCCCAGGCAGCCAAGCCCAGACTCGGCAGCCTCAGACCCAGGACGGGCCTGCCTCCCACCTCCACAGCTCAGCTCGGGCCTGGAGCCAAGGGGCTTTTTTTTCTTCCCCCTGAAGCAAAGCTATCTTTTTACCTTGATAAGCTGTTTAAAAAATGTAAATAAAATAACTCAGTAGACAAAAGCGGGCATTCATCCCGCCTGGAGCCAGCCGCCGCCCTCGACATGAAATATCGGTGCACATTAAGTCGTGAGTCCCTGCTAATCCGAGCGGACAGGCCTGAATGCGGCCCCTTTCGCCGGGCGCGGCGGTGGGCACTGGAGCATGCACCGCCTGCCGGGCGGCCCCGCTTGGGGACAATGGCTTTTCTTCGCAGAAGGGGCCTGTGCGGGACAAGAGCCCCCTTTGTGTTGGGATTCCTGCCTTGGAGCGCGAGGGAGGCGCATTCAGCCGGCCCTAGACACTCTTTGAAAGGCTCGGGTGCAACAGAAGACACCGAAACACTAGCCTGCCTTCTGCCTCCCGCATTCTTGCAAGCCCAGCCGCCCATTCAGCCTGCGGAGAATGGCCCTGCGCCACAGGAGCGGAGCCCCAGCCACATTGCCCCTGGCGTGGCCATCTTGGTTTCTCAGCGCCCTTCACCAGCCTCGAGACAAGAGCCCAGGGCCGGGCATGACAGTCGCCAACACATGGCCCACACCTCTGAGGGTGCAGGACTGGCGGTCCAGGTGAGGCCCAAATGGCAATGAGCCTCCTCACTGGGACTGGCCCCTCGGAGAGGAAGGCCCCCCGTGGGGCAGGTCTGGGGTCCTGCCTCGGTGCCCACCGAGGCATGGGGAGCAGCGCCCCTGGGCAGTGGGAGGGGTGAGCCAGGAGTGAGCCCCTGGACACCCCTGGGACTGGACCTGGGACATAGCAAGAGTGCCCCGCTGAGCTGGGCAGCCTAGGACTTCTCCCCATGTTGCGACCTTCACACCTCAGGGCACAGGGATGTCATGGGGGCCCCTGTGCCTGCAGCAACAGCTCAGAGCTGCGCCCCACCCCCATCATAGAGCCGCCCCTCCCTGCTCACCACAGACCCCCCACTCCTTACTACCTCATGCAGACCCAAGTCACTCCCAGTGCTCATGGCCAGCCTCCACCTCCTCTCGGAAACTTCTGGACTTAAATGAGAGCTGGCAGGGCTCATAAAGGAGACCCAACGAACCCACCAAGACCTCCAGAGCCCCACAAGTTCTTACCCAGAGACCTGCAGCTACTAAGCCCACGTTTCCACATTTGCTCTTTCTGACCCAGGCTTTCCCAGGATAAGGGAGCCATGACCTGTCCCAGGCATGGCCCCACGTCCCAAAGCATCACATGCGCTAGAGGACTCTCTGCTGTCATAACTGGTCACCTGTGCCCCAAAGTGCCAGTGCTGTGCCCTATGCGGAACTTCTGCAAAAAAACCCAAAACCATGAGCATCATGCTGAGGGGCTGGTCCTGGGAAACACTGAAACAGGTAGGTTGGGGTCCTGCCCAGCCTAGTACCTGCAAGGAGCCAAAAGGACCCTCGGGGTGTCTGACCCTCACAGGGGCACCACCGCTGCGGGGACCTGGTCCAACAGAACGACAAATAGCAGGAGTTGTGCCACCCAGAGCGAGGCCCCTTCACTCCAGGGCAGGCCCCTTGACAGGTGCAAGGAGGTGGCAGACACAGCATGAGGGCTCTCAGGGGGCTCTTCCAGACCCCGCTGTTAGAATAGGAGCAAATCGGCCAGTCCCCAGGCCTGGTGTGGGTGTGGCTGCAGGACCCCCGACGAGGATACAAAGCCAGCAGCTGGAAGCGGCTGGGCCCAGAGGGAACTGGGCTGTTGGTCCCCAGGCCACACCACACTGAGGCCAAGAGACCTTGCGAGTGGGCCTGGGCAGAGGCAGGAGGGAGAAGGGGGAACCCTGTGGGGTCATGTGGGTGCTCCCTGGCAAAGCTCCCCGCTTGGGAGGCTCTGGGCTGGGAGGGTGTGGGAGGTCCAGCTGTCTGATCGAGGCTCGAGGGGTGGCAAGTGTGGGCAGAGGGACGCCCGCACCCCTGATCTTCTTAGCCGCCCCCCGCCCGAGTGTTTCTGGGAATTGACATGTGAGACTGGACAGCAGCGGCTCAGGTAGGCGGTTCTGCCACAGGGCTTCCAGGCCAAAGCCAGGGTGTCCTTGGGCTGCTGACCACATTTGAGGACCCAGTGAACACCCAGGAGGAAGGACCCCAGGTGCTGCACCAGAGAGCCAGGCGTGGGGGGGGGGGTGCTGCTCCCAGACTCTTTTCCAGCTTGGTGAGTGTGAGGGGCTCCTAGGACCCCAGTGCATGGCACAGCCCCGAGCTGGGCTCCTGGGGTGGCTGATCCCTGAGACCCTCTGCTCCAGACCCAGAGTCCCCGCGGCAGCACTCCCATAGTGGAGGGGTGGAGAGGACACTCCCAGGGTGGACCCTGTGAGCCCCCTCAGCCCAGCTCTTGCCTGCTCCACTGACCCCACGTGCAGACCTGGCCCCTGAGCCCCTCCCTGCCAGCCCCGGTGTACATGGGGGTCACACTCACTTCTTTGAACTTGCCCTCCTGGTGGAGCTGGTGGATGTGAGTCAGCAGGGGGCTCCGGTCTGCGTCCTGCAGCTGGAAGATGCTGACCAGTGGCTCCACGAGACTAGGGGGGCTCCTGGCGAGGACCCTGACTGCACGGGCCTGTAGCTGTTGCAGCCTTGAGCTGTGCTGGGAGACCAGAGAGCCAGCCTCAGCCGGGGAGTGGGGGGCTGCAGCTGGAGCATGGTGCCGGGGTAGAAGTCCAGCACCTCAACCCTGTGCCTGCGGTGGACAGTCCAGGCAGGCAAGGCCTGGGGGACAGGAGCACAGACGAGGGAGATGTGTGACTGTGGGGAAGCTGAGAGTCAAGCCCACAGACCCGGGAGCACAGTCAGTCCGAAGGCAGCGGCCCCTGCCCACCAGGGGTGAACGAGCTCAGCGGGCCAGGTCAGGCAGGCGTGGAGCCCACCAGGCCGAGAGCTATGGAGGGGGTGGAAGGGGCGAGGCTGGTGGGGCCGTGGGCAGGGCTCACCTGGGCCGACGCAGGGAGTGGCCGTGCCTGCAGCCAGCGGTGCAGCTCACAGACTACCCAGGCCTCCAGGGAGGGGCCCTTCAGCTGCCAGGCCTGGCTGCCTTCCAGCACGTCCAGGAGTCCGGTCAGTGGGTCATCCAGGGCAGCAAACCCCCGCCAGGCCTCTTCCCGGAGCTGCGGAGACACAGCACCTCACTGTCTCTTTGTTGAGCTCAAATCCTCCTGGTGAACCCTGCCCCGACCTGCACGGCCCAGCATGTGGTCTGCTCAGAGGGGGGACTGGGGCTGGTCAGCACTATCCTCCCAACCTCGGGGTCCTGTTCTGACCCGCCATGCCCCTGGCCCTGGGTGGCAGCCACCGTCCACACCGACGGTCCCGTAAAGACAGAGGGCATGTTCCCCGAGTCAGGCCAAGGGCGGCGGGACCCATCTGGGAGGCTCCGTTCATTCGGCTTCGCCCCAACTACTCGTGCGGCACGCCGAGGACCTGGCACTGGTCCTTCAGACACAGTGACTCCCTGGCGGGGCCAGCAAGCAACAGGAAACAGAAGAAAGAAGAGAAAAAGCCAAACTGGAAAAGGTCTTTGATTCACTTTTCTACCTCTTGCACTGCCAAAGGCTTGGAAACACGTATGAGCTGAAAAGAGAAACACCAGGAACACATGTGCTGTTCTCTCCCAAATGTGTCTTCAGGAGAACGGTGGTTCCTGATGGACTTTTAAGCAAGTGGGGTGTCGGGTGAGGGCCACACTGCACCCAGCCCTGGCTCTCCACTCTGCCTGACTCGGCCGTTCAGTCATGAGACACCCTGCAGTCAAGAACTTGCTGCAACTACAGAGGCCTGTCTCGGGGCCCCCTCCAGGCAGAGCTGCAGGGTCAGGGTCTCGGCCGTGAGCTCAGGAAACAGACACCCGGACACCTGAGGCTACTCGTAAGCAGCCTGGAGGTGAGGCCCCGGCTGTCCTTGCAGACCTGCACACAGAGAGCACCCTGAGGACAGCCTGAAATACTGCCACTCTCTGGGATGCGCGGGCCACACACCCGTCTCAAGGAGCCTGGGGGCACCCGCAGGGGCCACTGTCCCCCACCCTCCAGGAACGTGTGAAAGAAGACAGCTGAGGCCGAACCACCGCCACTTTCTTGCTCATGGAAGGAAAGATCTAGAAGGATGCGGCCCTGGATTTTGGCCCTAACTTGGTCACGTGTGGTGCCCATTCAGGGCCCCCGAAGAACAGCTCCGAGAGGCTCCCAGAGCAAAGCAGGGAGGCCGTGTGGCCGGGGCCTGGGCTTACAGTCGCCAGCCAGTCAGCTCTTCCGCTCGCAAGGTGAGCTCAGGTAAACGCCTCGTCTCCTTTCTCCGCTGGGCAGTCTCTACCTGCCTGGCCCCTTGCCACCAGCCGGACAGAGGGCGTGCGGCGGCCAGCCCTGGGGCAGGGCAGGGGGCCGGAAGGAGGAACCAGGCGCAGGACCGACCTTCCAGCTCTGAGCTGGGCGCCTGCTGACCGGGCGCCACGAAAAGGAAGACTCTTCCAAGGGCACCACCACCCTTCCAGCCAGGTGTGGCTGCCCAGCCCCGGTAGGTTTCACAGACCCCTTCCCAGTAGGGTTGCTCCGCAGTCCACTGTTGGGGCCGGCTCCCTCCTTCGGGCTCACCCAGCTGCTCTTTGTGGTGGAACCTCGTGCTAGCCAGCCGAAGGGGAGTGAGCGGGCATGTCCTTCCACGATGGCCGCTGCCCACTGTTGGCACCCCGGGCCAAGGACTCTGCCCTCCGTGTCTGGGAGTTGGCTCTGTCCCTTCCCATGAAAAGTGCCTGGGAGGGGTGCCTGGGTGGCTTGGTCAGTTAAGCGTCCGACTTCAGCTCAGGTCATGATCTCACGGTCCATGAGTTTGAGCCCTGCGTCGGGCTCTGTGCTGACAGCTCAGAGCCTGGAGCCTGTTTCAGATTCTGTGTCTCCCTCTCTCTCTGCCCCTCCCCTGTTCATGCTCTGTCTCTCTCTGTCTCAAAAATAAATAAACGTTGGGGCGCCTGGGTGGCGCAGTCGGTTAAGCGTCCGACTTCAGCCAGGTCACGATCTCGCGGTCCGGGAGTTCGAGCCCCGCGTCAGGCTCTGGGCTGATGGCTCAGAGCCTGGAGCCTGTTTCCGATTCTGTGTCTCCCTCTCTCTCTGCCCCTCCCCCATTCATGCTCTGTCTCTCTCTGTCCCCAAAATAAATAAACGTTAAAAAAAAAAAAAAAAGAAAGAAAGAAAAATAAATAAATAAACGTTTAAAAAATTTAAACAAACAAACAAAAAAAGTGCCTGGGAGCACTGTGGAGGTGACACTCACCTGCCCAGGTACCAAGCCCCACCGGGGGCTACAGGCCTCATTTATGCTGTGTCACCAGTGAGGGCCCAGGCACCTCCTTGCTGCACTCTGGCATCTCCCCTGGAGAGAGGAGGCCTTCTGGAAGCCCCCAGTGACCTCCCCAGGGTTCTGCTGATCAAACTTGGTCCACAGACTCCTCCACTGCCAGTGACTAAGCAACAGTGGAGGGGAAGTCACCAGGGAGGCACAGACCCCCTCTGCTGTTGGCCCCACGGCCCTTCCCACGCTTCTGCCCTGAGAGCATCTCGGGGCCAGGCTGGGCCAGAACCCTCTCCTTGCAAGGCATCTCTTAGTCTGGAGCTCCGAGAGTCACCCACGTTGTCTGTGCGTGCCTTCTCCCACACATGTGCCTCTGCTGTGCTCAGACAGCACCCAACAGCCCACAGGTCAAGGGGCCCACCCACAGAGCAGTGGGCAGCAGGCAGGGTGCAGAACTGGGGCATGGGCCACAGCCCTGGCATCCACGGTGTGGACGATGCTTCCCCAGGACACTTAGAGCAAACACCCACTTGGTTTGAATGTAATTTTAAGACCACAGTACTTGAGCAATCTGACTTGCTTACCAAAAATGAAATGCAGACTTTCCCCTCAAGCGTTTGGGTGAACTCAGGAAGCCGGGCAAGTCTCTCTCTGCAGACGCCCAGGAGAGGAGAGGCGTCTGTGGGAAAGGAGGCCTCTGAGGGCCCAGGGCTGTGCGGTCAGCACCCTCCACGGGGTGCCACAGGGAAAGGGTGGGCCAATCCCAGTTCGGTGGGCTGCCTGGGCTCCAGGAGTCCAGGAAGCCCCTCCAACACATGGGCCTCCACGTCACAAGGACCCGCATTGGTGACACCCGGCAGGAGCTGGCAGGAAAAAACACCATCGCTCCTTAACTACTTTGCAGACCTACTTGGGCCTTCGCCACCAGGGGAAGAAGCTTCAGTACGATGAGCCCACGTGAAACCCCACAAAGCACACAGGGAACAGTCACCGTGAGTGGCGGCCACAACACGACAGTGAAAGGTCTGAGAACAGGGACAGGAGGACACCCCCCAGGCTGGGGTCTGAGAGCCCTTCCCGCCCCTCTGGCCCCTGTGGCCTCCAGGGTGCCCCTCAGGTACTAGGTCCAGCACCCATGGGCCATCTGCCACCCCTCGTCCTAGAGGATCTAAGCGTAGGCCCCAAGGCCCTGCTCCTGTGCTGGTCCCTCCTCGGCCTGGGTCCCGGGTCTCCTTCCCTCCTGCCCCCTGACCGCTGCCACCCGGCAGGGGCCTGTGCCCCGTCGTCACCGGCTTCTGTGCCCACATGGTCCTGGGGCTGGAGCGGCGCCAGAGTCCCTACGGACCTGTTCAAACAGGCAGGGCTGCCCGAGAACTTGAGTTTCTCACAAGCTCCCAGGTGCCTGCTGCCTGGGGGCCCTGCTCCAAGGAGTACCGTCCTTCCAGTTTGCTCACCCCTCCCGCGCTGGCCATCTCTCCTGCCGTCCCAACTCAGGGGGCTCTGAGGGCATCCCAACCCCACTGTGCGTCCCCCGCCCCAGGCCCCAGTCCACACCAGCCTGCCCCCTTCCTCTCTGTGCCACAAACCCTCACACGGTTCTCCAAGCCCAACCCCCAGTCTCCCTGTGCTGTTCTGTCGGGGACCCTGAAACGTCCCTGTGGTCAGCCAGGGGACAGCACGCGTCCCTCCAGCCAGGGGCTTTGGGAGCCGACGCAGTTCCCTGGCACATGCACAGCAGGCCTCGCTGGCACCAAAAATGAAAATTCACGGACGTGACCCTTCACAGACAGAAACGGGTAACGAAAGGTAAAACACACACCTGTGTTTGCTTGGAAATAAGTAACCTGCTGGCCGAATGAGACAACATGATGAAAATCAGAAAACAGGGAAGAGGGACAACGGGTTTCTCCACCTCAAAACTCGTGACCAAGGGAACTTGGAGGGAAACGCACCGCCGTGGGCGAGCGCCTGGGAAAGAAGGACCGGAGAGTAAGGACGGCGTCCGACCAGCGGTGGTGCCCAGCGGCACCAGCCACGCCCACACGCTGGCCACAGCGAAGACGCCGAAAGCGGAGCCCCGGGGGCAGCGCTACAGCTCGAGCTGGGGGCTTGCACTGCCCCCCTCGGAAAGCCTGGCCAGCAGCCATGATGACACAGAAGAAACGGAAGCTTCCCGGGGAAATAAACCAGAAGCGAAACTCTGAACAGGCCTGGGTCCCCCGCCTCCCCGCCCCCTGCCCAAGACCCCCCGGGGAGGACTGTGCACTCTTCCCTCTCCCAGACTCTGGACGAACAAGTAATTCCTGTCTTCCGCCAGCTGCTCCAGGGACAGGAACGAAGGAACACCTTGTATGAGGTTAGTTCACCAGAAACAGACAGAGACAAAACTCACAAACGCCACAGTGACCAGGGGAGACGCGTCCCAGACATGTGGGGGCGACTTGAGTTAGAGAATCTGTTCACCAGACAGCACGGTCATGTTGCTTCAGTCTTGATCCCGAAGCCACCGTTACAAAATTGAAGAGAGTTTTTGACTTGCCCGAGAACTTCGGATTCGTCCAGCTTGAACTGGCTGCTCGAAGCCTAAGCACTTGGCTCAGGAGTGGAGGAGCCCAGGCCTGTCCCCCGACACAGACATACGTGGTGGCCCCAGGAGTCTGGCTGACCCATTAGCCAGGGACAGGTCCTCCCGGCATCACCAAGCAAGCTGTGGGCCCGGAAGCACCCTAACCCTGGACAGCTCACAGACACGGCTCCTGCACGAGCCTGCGGCCCCTTCCTGCAGCACGCCTACTCTGGACACCTGCCCCCGTGGGCCTGGCCCTCCTTGGGCGGCAGGAGGCAAGACCGACACTAGACTCGGGCCTCATCCCTCCAGCCTTCACAGCAGTGACTTCTGTGTCCTCCCTGGGAACTAGGTCGACTTCACTCTTTTGCTGCCCCAGGGGAGCCAAGTATAGGGCACGGGGCCCGAGGGTCAGGCAGTCCCACTCCAGGGACAAAGCTACCCTCCAGGCACAGGCCACCACCAAGCAGCCTCCTTGCCAAGCCCACCGCCTCCTGCTGGACGACAGGCTGTCCCTGGGAGAGGAGGCCATGGGCGAGGCCAGTGTGAACCAGTGAGTACCCGGGCCCCACCCGGCACACAGGTGGTCATGGCCCACTGGGTCCCCTGTGCTGTGCGGAAGCCGAATGGTGGCCGCAGGCCCTTCCCTCCTGCTCTGAGCCCCAGGGGTCTGTGTCTGCCAGTGTCTAGTGGGTGTCATCCCAAGCCCCAGCCCCCACGTGTCTGCCAGAACATCCGGACAGGGCAGCCCACTGAGGCCAGTGGAGGGCCCGCAACCCCCATGCTCACTCACCTGCCGCAGCTCTCGCGTGGACCACAGTGTCTGCAGGGCCTGCCGGGACAGGAGTGGGTCCTGGCCTGGGGGGACGAGACAAGGGCTATGCAGAGTCCACCAACACCCCCCCGACCTTTGATCAACGCCTGGGGGCTTCCCGCAGATGCCAGCCAGTGCCCGTGGACTCCGGCCAGAGCTCCCCACTGCTCTTCCCTGTGACGCCAGCCTGGCCATCCTGCAGTGCTCACTGGGATGGGCTTCTGCCCACAGCTTGGGGCAGCCCAGGCCTCATGTTTCAGCAATGGTGGGCTGCAGGTCTCAGACTGACCACACTGTGTGGGCAGGGAAGGGGCATCGGACCCCAGGGCCAAGCCCACAGCACTAACCATCAGGGCATGCCTGGTGGGCCACCGCACCCCCACCCCTCCATGCCATGTCACAGCCCACGCCTGTCCACTTCCCACCAAGTGTGGCCTCCAGCCCCTGCTGAGACCCTAAAGTGGTCCTGGCCTCTGCCTCCCCTGGCTGCTCCCCAAAGCCTCCCCACCCACAGCCCTGGCCCTCTCTTGCTTGCCCAAGTCTCCAGCCCCACTGCAGGACTGCTGGCCGGGGCAGGGATCCCACTGGGACCCTAGGCCCCGGGGAAGTTGGGGTTACCCTCATGCTGGAAAAGGGACTGTGCCCTCAGACCAGGTTTAAGGTCAAGGCCTGGGAAGGTGGCTGCCGCCTGCTCTCCACTTTGGGAAAGAAAGCGGCCTCTGAGTCACCCACAGCCACCAGCGCCCCCTGGCTGCCTCCGGAGGGCCCGCCCCACCTCTGCGGCTACCTGCCCTGGGCCTCAGGGCAGGGCCACCCTGCTCAGCCCTTCCTGGCTCCCCACGGCCTCAGCACACGAGGCCCTTTTTCTCTGTGCAAAATCTCTGCTGCTGACACCCAGTGGCCACTGACCCTGGCCTCCACAGCCCCGCCAGAACCTTGCAGAGCACAGGGCCCAGAGGGGGCGCCTCGTTCTTTCCTCAAGAACCATCAAGGCCATGTGGCTCAGAGGTGGGGGGGGGGGGTCACTAACAGATTCCATAGGTCAAATCAGGGGGCTCAAGAGCATGGGTGGCTCACCCGCAAATCTACCCAAGAACCAAAGAGACAAGAGCAACCCACCGGGCTCCTGCAGAAGACCAGACGTGGAAGGAAAGGCGGGGACACCTGAGCCCAGCCCTGGAGGGCTGCCCACCTGAGCGCACAGACGCAGGGACCAGACAAGGCAACAGTGGTTAGACTCAGTGCACAGCACGGGAGGAGGGATACGCTGGGCGCACTCCAGAAAGCAAGGCTGATCGGCCCATGGAGGGTCCACCACTGTGGCTCGTTAATGGGACACGGGGAAACATTTCGTAAAACAAGCATTTCCTAAGAGTAACTTCTATTCACGATTTAGGAAACAACTCTGCAACTAGACCACAGGCAACTTCATGACCCAGAAAAAAGGATGTTTATAAACAAAACCCCTCAGCAAACATAGAACTTAATGCTGAAAGCTGAAAGCAGGCCCCCAGCGACAGGGCCAACAGGAGGGCACCCACTGCCCATTCAGCACGGCCTGCAGGCCCCTGCCGGCTCAGCACGACACGAAGGAACAGTTGACGGCACAGAATTTGGAAAGGAAACAATAAAGTCAACACTACTCTGACAAACTCCGGTCTGTCCACAAGCGGAATACGACTCAGCGCTAGAAGAAATGAGCGGTCAAGCGAGAGAGGACACGGAGGGCCCTCAAACGCACACTCCTGAGCGGAGGAGGCCGTGTGAACAGGCCACATGCGGCAGGACCCCAGCCCCGCGACATTCGGGAAGAGGCACGGCCATGTAGGCAGTGACGCGACGCCGCGGGAGGCCGTCACAGTGGACGCGCGTCGCCACGCACGTGTCCCGGCCCCCAGAGCACCGCCGCCAGGAGGGCCCGAGTGCCCACGGGGGCTCTCGGCGATGGCGGCGTGTCAGTAGGGTTCATGAGGGCACCACACTGGCCGGGACGCGAGAGGCTGTGTGGGGCAGGGATATGGGAAATCTCTGTAACCTCCTGGATTTTGCTGTAACCCTAAAACTGCTCTAGAAAAAATAAAGTCTTTAAAAGTTAAAACAAAACAACAACAAGAAAAGACACTACTGCTCACTGAAAACATAATTTTGTGGAGAGCCCTGAAGAATCTGAAGAAGTTCCTCAGTGGACACGTTTCTGCACGGACCCTCACCACCAGGCCCACAGTAAAGTCCACTGTAAGCCAGCAAGTGGAGATGGGCGTCAGAAACAGTGGGGGCGCCTGGGGGGCTCAGTCAGTTGGGAGACCGACTTCGGCTCCGGTCATGATCTCGGGGTTTGTGAGTTTGAGCCCCACGTGGGGCTCCGTGCTGACAGCTTGGAGCCTGGACCCTGCTTCCGATTCTGTGCCTCCCTCTCTCTCTGCCCCAACCCACTCACATTCTGCCTCTCTCTCAAAAATAAATAAACATTAAAAAAAAAAAAGAAAAGAAATTTCAAATAAAGGTGCTCCTGGGTTGCTCAGTCAGTTAAGCTCGGTTAAGTCCGACTTCGGCTCAGGTCATGATCTCGGGGTCTGTGGGTTCGAGCCCCGCGTCGGGCTCTGTGCTGACAGCTCAGAGCCTGGAGCCTGTTTCAGATTCTGTGTCTCCCCCTCTCCCTACCCCTCCCCTGCTCACACTCTGTGTCTCTCTCTCAATAATAAATAAACGTTAAAAAAAAAAAAAAGAAACAGTGACAATGGCCCCAAAAAATTCAGATTTCTTTGGATAACTCTAACAAACGAAATTCATGCGAAAAAGCCATAAAGCATTGAGAGTAAAATTAAAAGGCCTATTGAAGAAGGGCCATCCCACACAATGGACAATGTGAAGTTGTCACCTGTCCCACAATTAACCATTCTGCTCCAGCCCAAACAGCGGGCTGGGTGTGTGTGTGTGTGTGTGTGTGTCCACCTGTCTTAACCATCCACCCAAATCACAGCGAGACGGGACTCCAACCCCAACCAGCCCCAAGCAGCACCCTAGCTAAGGCGAGCGGCACTGGCCCGGAGAGAGCAGGTGTGGACCAGTGTAAAGACCTCAAGTCAGAGCTGGGCACACACGGGACCCGATGTGTGACCACAGTGGCCCCAGGAACTGGGTAACCCTATTGAGAGGACCCTGGAGCATCTCCTGGCCTCACACCTACAGAAAATCCATCCCCCAGTTGTAGATCTGAACGTGAAAGATAAATAGGGCCTCTGGAGAACATCTTGATGACCTTGGGCTGGAGAGGTCTCCCAAAGAAGTCAATCACATAAAAGATTCCCACTGATCAGAAGGACCCTGCAGGAACCGGAAGATGGCTCTCCTGTCCGGCCTGGTCCTGCCCTCACCGGGGGCTGTCTAAGGGCACAGCCCTGCTCCAAGCTGCTTTCCCAGCACCTAAGACCTGGGCCCCACTGGGAGCTATGCCCTGGACATGGCCCCCGACTCAGCCCACACAGCTAGACCCTACACACGGGCTGAGAGGCTACCATCGGTCCCTCCCAGGAAGGGAGCACATTTGACCATGCTCACGGCTGTGGTCTGGGCCTTGATGGGTGCTCCACAGTGACCTCGGTGCCAGGGCCAGGCGTGCACGGCCACCAGCTCAGAGTGGCCTCAGGGAGACCTCTGGAGGGGACCTGAGGCCGGTCTGGGTGGGGTGAGGCATGGCAAGGGTGTGGCCTGGGTGGGCGCAGAGTTATGGGCAAGATGCAGGCAGGGGGTCAGGGAGGTCCCCTAGGCTGAGGGGGGGCTCCCAGGCTGACGCCCATCCAAAGGCACAGAAAGGGAGGACTTGGGAGGTGTCTGTCTAAAGGGTTAGATAAGCAAGCTCAGTGTCACTCTGCAGAACCCAGGGAGGGGCCTGTGTCCCCACTGCCGTGGCCTAGGGATTTAGGCAGGAGGCTGGGGCCTAGGAGGGCACGTGGGGCCTGGTGCCGAGGGGCCTCTGCCCACAGCCTGCCATGACCTCCACCTCCCCACCCCAGGCCTGGATCCGGGACCCGAGACAGATGGCCTCTGGCCTATACCTGGCCCCTGACCCCATCCCAGGACCACGCAGGTGGGGGCAGGTGGGGGGCTGTATGCAGGGAAGACACTGAAAAGACACTCAATCCCCAGAGCCAGACCTTCACCCCTGCACCCTGGGCTGCTTCTCCCCGCCAGGCACGTGGGCCTCACTGGCTGTCCTGGCCACAGCCCTCCCACACACGTGCCTGGGGGCCACGAGGCAGCCAGGGGCTCGGGCAGAGGCACGGGATGGCCCACCTTCTGCCCTGCCCCCTCCCATCCCGCTTCCCCGGTGCCCACTGGACACCAAGAGCTACCGGCTACCTCCACTCGTGAGGTGGCCGACAGGAGGAAGAGGGATGCAGGGACAGGGACAGACAGGACAGACAGACGCCGCTTCATCTAAAATGCCACTGAGTCTAAGCTACCTCAGTGGCCTTCGCTTTAAGAAACAGACGCATTCCAGAAAACGTGTTCGGCCGCCATGTCAACTGCCAGGAAGACCCCTACTATTTTCTATCACGAAGCTGGTGTTAAGGAATAAAGTAAATAAAGTGGGTGCTTTTTATCGCTGGAGTCGGGGAGATGAAGTTCAGAAACCACAGCTGGGCGTGACTGAGCTGGGCTGCGGTCTCCGTGAAGCCACCTCTCCTCGGACACTCGGTCCTCCTCGGAAGTCAGGGACCTGGATACACAGCTGTGCTCGGGTCAGGGTCTGCAGAGCTCCAGTGCCCACCACGCCAAGCCCAGGCCACCCCGACCACACCTGCCCTCTCTTCAGGTGGCCTGGAAGCCATCGGGTCATCGCGGTGTGCACCCCCGCCCCAGGACGGCTGTCCTGACCCTATCGGCCCTGAGAAAGGGCCACAGCATCAGGCCCCGTCACATCTGCAGACCTAGAAGCACCTCACAAAGGCCTGTCTCTGGGAGGCCAGCCCGTCCCCTCACTGCCCACCACACCACCTGGTGCAGGCGCCGGCCCCCTCTGCGGCAATGTCCACGTGAGTGCTGGCAGCAGGCGACATCCCACCTCCCAGGATGGGGGCTCACGGTTCCTCTGCAAAGCTGGGGACTGCCACTCTCTCCAGTGCACCTGTCTGCCCCTCTCGGTCCCCGGTCCCAGGTTCCACGCTCGTCTGGGATGTGATGGTGGGCCCAGCCCCTCCCGAGCGGGCACCGCGAGGGCAGGCGCCAGGCCAAGAGAAAGGGCGTTCCTCAAAGCTCCCGAATCCACACCTCCTGCCCGGCAGCCCCTCGGAGGCCCCCAACGGCACCCAAACCCCACGGGCAGGGTGAGCTCTCCGGTGGGGGCCGTCCCCATCTGGGAAGTGGGGCGAGAAGGCCTTGTTATCTTGCCTCCTCCAACAAGCCGTGGGCCCCCGAGACAGACCTCGCCTGTCCTCAGCACAGGGCCCCTAAGCGCGAGGCCGGCGAACAGCCGTGGAAGTCAGGACGAGCCAGGGCGTCCACACAGACGCAGGCTCTCGCTGTCTGCGACAAGACCACACAGCTTATGGGTCCACTCAGGTGAGCGTGTGATCCACACACAGAAACTACCGGACTTCGAATCTGCTGGAAGAAAAGACCCTACTAACAACAGGGATTTAAAATGACGGCACAGCTACTTGTAAAAACAATGTGGAACTGGGCGCCTGGGTGGCTCCTGAGTTAGACATCTGACTCTTGGTTCCAGCTCAGGTCATGACCTCAGGGTTCCTGCGTCCGAGCTCCACGTCGGGCTCTGCGCTGACAGTGCGGAGCCTGCTTGGGATTTTCTCTCGGCCCTTTCCCTGCTCTCTCTCTCTTTCTCTCTCTCAATATAAATAACATTAAAAAAAAAAAAAAACAACTGCGGAAAATCAATTTTTTAAAAAGCACATCTAAGAAGAAAAGACAGCTAGGAAGGCAAACCCTGTCCTTGAGGGGCGTTCCCTTTTTTATGGCTGCGTAGAAATTTACCCGAAACCGGTCATTTCTTACACTCACAGATCCCACAGGCCAGGAATGCTGGCACTGGGCTCTCAGAGAAAGGTCATTTTGATTTTGTCTGAAGGGGGGGGGCTGTGTCTGATCTGGGAGGGGCTGTGTCTGATCCGGGGGGAGGCTGTGTCTGATGGGGGGGGCGCTGTGTTTGATCCAGGGGGTGCTGTGTCTGACCTAGGGGGTGCTGTGTCTGATCCGGGGGGAGGCTGTGTCTGATCCAGGGGGGGCTGGGTCTGATCTGGGGGGAGGCTGTATCTAATCCGGTAGGGGGGTGCTGTGTCTGATCCGGGGGCGGGGCTGTGTCTGATCCGGGGAGAAGGGCTGTGTCTGATCCAGGGGGTGCTGTGTCTGACCTAGGGGGTGCTGTGTCTGATCTGGGGGGAGGCTGTCTGATCGGGGGGGGGGCTATGTCTGATCATGGGGGCTGTGTCTGATCCAGGGGGGGTTGGGTCTGATCTGGGGGGAGGCTGTATCTAATCCAGTGGGGGGGTGCTGTGTCTGATCCAGGGGGTGCTGTGTCTGACCTAGGGGGTGCTGTGTCTGATCCGGGGGGAGGCTGTGTCTGATCCAGGGGGGGCTGGGTCTGATCTGGGGGGAGGCTGTATCTAATCCGGTAGGGGGGTGCTGTGTCTGATCCGGGGGCGGGGCTGTGTCTGATCCGGGGGGTGCTGTGTCTGACCTAGGGGGTGCTGTGTCTGATCTGGGGGGAGGCTGTCTGATCGGGGTGGGGGGCTATGTCTGATCAGGGGGGCTGTGTCTGATCCAGGGGGGGCTGGGTCTGATCTGGGGGGAGGCTGTATCTAATCCGGTAGGGGGGTGCTGTGTCTGATCCGGGGGCGGGGCTGTGTCTGATCCGGGGAGAAGGGCTGTGTCTGATCCAGGGGGTGCTGTGTCTGACCTAGGGGGTGCTGTGTCTGATCTGGGGGGAGGCTGTCTGATCGGGGGGGGGGCTATGTCTGATCATGGGGGCTGTGTCTGATCCAGGGGGGGTTGGGTCTGATCTGGGGGGAGGCTGTATCTAATCCGGTAGGGGGGTGCTGTGTCTGATCCGGGGGCGGGGCTGTGTCTGATCCGGGGGGTGCTGTGTCTGACCTAGGGGGTGCTGTGTCTGATCTGGGGGGAGGCTGTCTGATCGGGGTGGGGGGCTATGTCTGATCAGGGGGGCTGTGTCTGATCCAGGGGGGGCTGGGTCTGATCTGGGGGTGGGGCTGTGTCTGATCTGGGAGGGGTTGTGTCTGATCCGGGGGGTGCTGTGTCTGACCTAGGGGGTGCTGTGTCTGATCTAGGGGGAGGCTGTCTGATCCGGGGGGGGGGGTTATGTCTGATCGGGGGGCTGTGTCTGATCCAGGGGGTGCTGTGCCTGACCTGGGGGTGCTGTGTCTGATCCGGGGGCGGGGCTGTGTCTGATCCGGGGAGTGGGGCTGTGTCTGATTCAGGGGGGCTGTCTGTTCTCAGGGTGGCCTGTCCCTCTGCTAGCTCCAGTAGACCAAGGGTGAGGCCTGCAAGACCCTGGATGGCAGGCGCTGCTCTGCATATCCTCAGACTGAGGCCCAGGTGTGATGGCCGGGTGTCACGTCAGTGCAGGCCCCACCCTACATGCGCCCCAAGGGGATGGGCAGACACAGGAGGGCCTGACACACCACCCCTGGGTGAGGCCCTGAGAGAAGGAGGGGCTGGAAGATTCCCTGTCCCAGACCCAGAGTCCCTGCCCCAGGCCCCAGGTCCCCCAGGCCCCAGGTCTCTGTCTCCCCCCAGACCCTGGGTCCCTATCCCACCAGGACCTGGGTCCTCGCTCCTGTCTCTGGTTGGCTCAATGGGCAGAGGTGACCCCCAAACTGATGACCCAGTTTGGAGGCTGCCGTGGGGAACACCTGGAGACCATGGCTGCCCCGAACAAAAGAGGCAAGCCGGACTCTCAGGGTGGAAATGAGAAAACAGCTCTTTGCTGACCGCATCCAGGGCCACCAAGCTGAAGATGCCTCCCTTCCCCACGGAGGAGCTTCCGTGCCCAAATAGGCCCCTCATCTCCGGTCAGGACCCGGGGCCAACGCCCTGCACTGTCCTCTTCCGCTTCCGCCCCTGGGCGCAGGGCAGGAATACCCCACGGGGTTTGGGGCTCCTGTGCTTGCAGCCTGGCCCGGGCCCCTGATTTTCAGACACATCCCGGTCCCCTCCCCGCTCCTTCTTGGCAAGACGGATCAGACGCCCATGTGTGGAGCCCAGAGACTGCGCGTGTCGAGCCAGGACTCAGAGAGACAGCCGTCCTTCCCAAGTGCCCCCACACACGCCTGAGTGTCTGTCCAGTCCCGCAGTCCTCCTGGCAGCCCGCAAGCAGGTGGCCAGCACGCAGCCCGCCCTGGGACAACCAGGCCACGTGGCTTATCCTCGAGAGCCAGTGGCGCCCTTCCCAGCGCAAAGGGAGGCGCCTACCTGCAGCCCTCGAGACAGGACGGCGGCGCTGCCGTGCTGTGTCGCCTGCACGCTCGCACCCCCTCCCGGGGCGGCCTCGCACAAGGCCACAGCACGGGATGCCTTCCCCCAGGGCGCCTACCTGGTGCACACACGTACCCCATACCCGGACAGACCTCCCCCGCCACACCCGCTGCACGCGCACCCCGCATGCGCACCCACGCCTGGCCCTGCCAAATGCAGCCAGCCGGACTCAGGGCCGTAGGCGCGCAGACTCACCTGTGCAACGGTGCTCGCTGCCAGTGGAGTTGCCAGCGGGGTCTGTGTCTCCAGCAGCGGGGTCGCCGGCAGTGGGGTCGCCAGGAGGGTCTGCCGGGTCCATCCTCAAGGCGGCGCTGGGGAAGAAAGCGGGCAGCTTGAGGAGTGAGGAATCGGCGGAGAGAGACAAGTAGAACCGCACGCCAAGGGCCCGCCTCTGTGGTCAAGGTGCGGGGGCCCAGGCGCCCTCGGCTCCACCCGCCAGCTGGCCTCAGAGACGGGCTCGCCACGAGGACCCGGGAGCCAGCCCACACAGGCACACGCACCGCTAACTGACGCCGCCCGGCAACAAGCCGTTATGTCCACGACGCACTTCTCCACGTTTCTGGAGATTAGCCTGTTCTCCCTCCTCTCCTCTGTGCCCAGGAGGCCTTATAAAGACTTCGTCTCCATTCACGGTTGTTCCTTTGCACCACAGTAACGCCTGCATGGCCTACCGCGTAAACCCCAAATCCTCACACGGGCACGGGAGAGAAGACCCACTGTGCTCCCTACTCCAAACTTCCTACCCAGAGGAGCTCTGCTAGCTATGCCCTTGGATACTTTCATTTATCTTTCTAAAGAATACGTTGATGTGGTTATTCCTTCAGTTTCAGCCTTACCTGTGATGGACCAACCTCAAGGGAAGAATTCACTATTGTCCCCCAGCACCGCCTGCATACCCCACAACCTCCTGAAACGGTTCTGAGAGTCTTCCTTTGGCTCACTATTTATAGAAGACACGAGTACAACTATGTAAATACTATCCCCAGCTGAGCCACACGTGGACTACGGTTATTTCTCCTTTCTTGCAGAGTTTGCTCCAGACTTCTGCTCTGGTCACGTGGGAGGGCTGGCACTGACGCAGCCCTCCCACTGCAAACATCAACTGGACAACACAGTCGAGGCAGCTGATTCTGGACAACAGGCCACACACAACCGTGCTTCCTGACAGCAGGACAATGCCCGAGGAGGGCCCCAGGATGACCGCCTCCCACCGAGGGCAATCCCCCAGCCAAGACCACTGATCTGGAACCCAGGGAGCACAGCATTCCACCAAGTGGAGGAGGTGGCAGGCCATCTGCGGGGCAGCGCACCGGCAAGAGGGGCGGTTGAAGCAGCCGGGAATGTGTACGAGCAATGCAGGATCCCCACGGCTCCCAGAAACAGTTGCCTTGGGGCTGAGACTGAAACAGAGACACTAGCAGTCAAGCAGTGCTAGACACATTAGACTCCAGCCCAGACAACACTGCAGCATCTAGCCAAGACTCCAGAAAGGCCAGGCCTTGGTGCTATGCCTAGAGTGAGCCCCACTCCTGACCTGCCCTGCCAAAATCCAAAACCAAGCCCCGGTAAAATCCACAATGGAGCACTTTGCAGGTTGAGTCCCACCAACACAAAGACCCACCCTCACGAAATGCCAAGCCATGCTCGCCTGTTCAAGGTAATCAGCTAGAAATTAACTGCCTACTAGAACAAAGGTCAACGTTCTTCAGAGGAAGATAACAGAATCCAGAGTTGCTGCGATGCACCATTCACAATGTTCGGTGCATGATATGAGAATCACAAGATCTACCCAGAAAAAGGAAAATATGGCTCATAATCAAGGAGAAAACATTACAAAAAACAACAATAACAAAACAAACTCAAAAAGTAGAAACCAACTCCACGTGGCTCAGATGTTGGATTTATCAAAGACTAACACAACTGTTGTAAGTGTATGCAAAGAATGAATGGAAAACATGTCCAAAAAGTTAAAGGAAAACATGGTCATAATGAGTAAACAGACAAGGGAAAATGGAAATTACTTGAAACTATATAAAGGAACTAAATGGCAATTCTCCAATAAAAAGTATAATAGCTGAAATGAAAAATCCACTGATTGGGCCTGACAGTGGATTGGAGATGGCAGATGAATCGGGGGATTTGAAGACAGATCACTAGAAATCATCCTACAGAAAGAATGGGGAAAGGGAATAGATCAAAGAACAAATTGCACTGCTGGATGCTCTACATTGCCATCATTAATGGGACTCTGACAGAACTCCAACACCTCTCTCCACATGTTTAAACAATCCTGGAAGTCTGTCACTTGTTCTTAAAGACATCCCTTCTCAAGCCTCTGTCCTCTGTCTCAGTCTGGACAGCCACTCTCCAGCCCTGTGCCATAGCTTCCACCCTGAGATTCCCATTCTCTTCCTCTCCCGGTGCCTCCTGCGTTTCTGGACTTCCAAGTCCTCACCTTCCCCAGCTTTCCTCTGGTTTTGAGGAGCACATTCTCCAGCATCTTCCTGAGAACAATCGCAAAGAAGCACATTTAACAAGGCTCTGGTTGTCTGCAAGAGTTTTCCCTGGGCCCTTGCTCCTGGCTGGAAGTCTGGCTGTGTGTGGGCGGCAGGTGATGGCGATGGCCCTCCACTGCCTTCTAACTCCCAGTGCCGGTGCCAAGAGGTCTGCAGCCACCTGACTCCCCACTGCATGCAGGACGCTTGTCTCCTCCTCCCGAGGCACCCTCCCTTCAAGCATCCAGGGTCTCAGCAGGATGGATGGGGTGGAGTCCATCGGGTACGCTTATGTCCCTCAGTTCTGGGACACGTCTTTTATTTTTCCTTGACAATGTCCTGGCCTCCCTGTCCTCCGTCCTGTCCCGGAAGTGCTCTTAGATACTGAGCTTCCTGGAAGAGCCTCTATTTTTCTTCTCTCTCCTCTTCTGTGCCTCTGGGGAAGGTTTCCTGAACTTTATTTTTTAAAATGCTCGTTGCATTATTCATTTCCGCTATCAAAATTTCATTAATCAAGAACTCTTTCTCCTCTTGCCCCAGAGGACCTCATGACTCAGTCTTTGTTTTCATACACATTCTTCTGTATCGACGCCCTTTTTCCTGCTTACACAGTGACTGTCTTTCCTCTCAGAAGCTTTTCTCAAGTGTCTGGAGACCACTGCTCATATTCAAGAGTGAGGCACTGAACAGCTGCCCGGGGGCTGAGCAGAAGCCAGTCCTCGGTGCGGGTACATTGGGGGCCTGGGAGACCAGGGCCCAGAGGTCTCTCGCCTTAGCTGGTCTGTCAGGAGGGAATGCTCCCTCCTCACCTGCAGATGGGCACTCAGCTGCCACAGCCCAGGTCCCCGAGGTCAGGGTCTGACCCCTCTGCTTGAAAACACCCCCAAGACCCTGGTTCCAGTCTGGAGCCTCCCTGGGCTCGGGCCAGGATGGGGCCACCCCTCTGCCTCAGGCTCCAGCTTTCTCAGGCTGTTAGTCACCCTGCTTTCCATCTCCTCCCCTTGTCTTTTCCGTTAAGCACTTTTGCCTTTAGTAAAAAGGCAAAACTGTCCTTTTAAAATGCCTTTACAGGGGCGCCTGGGTGGCGCAGTCGGTTAAGCGTCTGATTTCAGCCAGGTCACGATCTCGCGGTCCGGGAGTTCGAGCCCCGCGTCAGCCTCTGGGCTGATGGCTCGGAGCCTGGAGCCTGTTTCCGATTCTGTGTCTCCCTCTCTCTCTGCCCCTCCCCCGTTCATGCTCTGTCTCTCTCTGTCCCAAAAATAAATAAACGTTGAAAAAAGTTTTTAAAAAATAAATAAATAAATAAAATGCCTTTACCATCATTTTAATGGGCCTCAAAAGAGGCTGGGGTAGGCAGCCACCACCCAGTCTCTGTGGCTCTTGGCCAGCAGGCAGGCGTCTCTACTATAAACCCAGCTCCTGCTCTGTTCACAGTGCTGCCGTATGTCTCACTACTCTCCTAAGTGTTGTCGCACCCAAGTCCATAAATGACGTCGGCCTGCACGGTTCTCTTCTTGGAACACCCGCCCCAGAGGTGTGCACATCTCCTACCACAGCTCAGATGAATGGATGCCCGGCCTGGGCTTCTCACCAGGAAAGAAAGGGAGAGACGGGACTACAGGAGGGGGTGGTCCTCACGGCGAGCTTACAACCCCACCCCACAGACTGGCCCACAGACTGGCCTCCAGGGGTGGGGGGATGCCTTTCCTAGGGTGGCCAAAGCAAAGCGCCACAAATGTATGGCTTAAACCACAGAAATCTAATCTCTCTCAGTTCTGGAAAAGGGAAGCCAGATATCAAGGTGTCGAGGCCTCTCTCCTGGGTGTGAACGCGGTTGTCTTCCCCCTGTGTCTTCCTTCTGTGCGTGTCTGTGTCCTGATCTCTTCCCACAAGGACACCACTCAGAGTGGATGAGGGCCCACCCTAATGACTTCATTTCATCTTAATCAGCTCTGTCAAGATGCTGTCTCCAAACACGATCACATCCTGAGGTGCTGGGGTTTAGCACTTCAGCATATGAATTTTTAGGGGGGACACAACTCAACCGTAACAGGGGGGCTAGACACCCCTGATGCTTCCCCACGTTTGGTTCCGAACCGGTCAGAGCACCCTCGGACACTAAGGGACCACATCCGGTCTGACCCTCCACCAGAGCCAGGGGGATTGCCGTTCATTTGCGTGTGAGAAAAAGGGGGTCATCTGGGACTAAACCTGGGTTTTCTTCCAGCTCTTTCCCTGCACCACTGTTCACTTTTATTTGTTTTTAACTGGCTTTTTACTATTTATAAAGCAATTATGCATATTAGCAGAGTATTTGGAAAATGAAATAAGCTTGCAAATTTTGAAAAATTAATGCAAAGGAAAGCTATTAAAAGCTACAGTCGTGTGCTGTTCACCTCCTGGCCGTTGCCCCGACGCTCTGGGTGCCAGCCTCCCTGCTGAGACACGTGGTCAGGGTCAGCGCTCCCGCCGCGTGCGGCAGCCCTCCTCCCCTCCTGGTGCTGGGTGCAGGATGGGCCCTCATGCGGTGACAAGGAGGGACAGGCGCCTTCCTGCAGGTCGGGGTTGTGCCGAGTTACTGCGCCCCCGACTCGCCACCCCTGCCACGCGCACCGCACACGCTGGGTACAGCACGCTCCAGGCACAGGCTCCCACGCCCCAGGGCCCCTCCTTCTCCTCACAATAAACCATCCTGTCTCCTACCTAACTCAAGAAACAGAAGGACTCTGAGCAGGAAGACGCTTTAGGGACAGCTCTCACTTTAACATAGCACAATCATAATTTCTCTCTATTGTGGGTTTCCTCCTGGATCTTGTTCCGAAATCACGTTGCTCAAGTCCACAATAAACGCCAAATGTGCCAAACCAGAAGATCCTGAGGGCTCCGCTCCGGCCTGCAAGACCAAAGCATCTCCCAGACGGCGGCCTACCCTCGTCCCTGCCCCACCTTGACCGTGGCCCACACCATGCCAGACCCCGCCCACACCCCAGACCACCCTGACCCACCTCACACACCTGCCTGACCCTGGCCCTCGGCCCTCCCCCAGCCCTGCACCCCAACCCCCCCTTCCCACACCTGGCCTTGCCCCTGACCCCGCCCCCAGACCCAACCCGCCCCGCCAGACCTGCTGCCTGGAGGCCTCCTTCCTCCTGCACCACAGCAGGCAAGTCAGGGGGACAGAGACTCGTTCCCACAGCACACCCTCTTTGGGGGTCTCGGCCACCCCTGCCCCTGCACCCCTGCACACTGGCCAGGCCCCATGGGGCACACGCACAGGTGCTCCTCCAGGCCCATGGCCAGGCTCTCCGCCGGAAGGAGCAGCAGGAGCTGGGGGCTCTCCTCGTTTGTCTGCTCGCCTCACATGTAGCCAACGTGCCACCTTCGTCCCTCACGGTCTCTCCCCCGTGACACCTGCCGGGTCACAGTCTCCCGCCGATCCACCTGTCTGTTTACTGCTGTCCCTTTCCTGGGAGTCCCCACAAAGCTGGGTGCTGAGGGGGCAGTCCGGTGCCACAAGTGCCCTCGTGGGCTGTGCCAAGGAGACCTCTCAGGCCCCTGTGGCCTCAAGAGGGAGGAGAACTCTTGGGCCCAGCAGACGGCCCCCGTGAGGGGAAGCTGGAGACCGTCCAGGTCCTGTGGGCCCCTCCCTGAGGAGGCACCAGGAGCCCCGCCCATTTCTTCCTCTGTTCAGTCCTTCAACCCTGGTTCCTCCCTGGGCTGACTTGGAGCAGCCTCCAGGCCTCAGCAAGGCCAAGGCCCTGGCCTGGCTTCTCCATGGTGTCAACACCATTGTTTAACGTTTCTAGAGCCCTTGACACTTCATGGCATGTGTAGCACATGTGCAGAAGGGCCTCTTAGGCAGGGTCCTTCCACACCACGCCCCACCCAAGCAAGCAGCAAACCCCCAAGGGCAGTGTGAGCCCCTGGGGCCACATCCTGTGCCTGCATTTCCTGGACACAAGGATGGGGGTGGGGAGGAGCAAAGAGCATGATGTGGGGGGGGGGGGGCGGGAGTTCCCCCCAGGGTACAGAGTTCTGGCTCAGCACCCTTTTGTCCACCATCCAAAAACACAGGGCCAAGCACCCACCACCTGCATGACCGAGAGCCATGTGGGTGGTTTAAATAAACCCCAAATGGTGGCTCCTCCCCCTGGCCTCTGTCTCTGGGTCGACTGCAGGCAGGTGCCCTGTGCTGCCCTCTGAACTGCAGGCCACTCTGACAGCTGCTAGAAGGGTCTCAGAGGGAGGCCGAGGGCTTGCCACGCGTCCTGTCTGAAGCCCTCCTTCAGGCACAGCCAGGCCCCCAGGCCACCCCCTCTCTTTGGCTAACCCCACCCTTGTGTGGTCTGAGGGGCTCCTCTTTTTTTTTTTTTTTTTAATTTTTTTCAATGTTTTTTTATTTATTTTTGGGACAGAGAGAGACAGAGCATGAACGGGGGAGGGGCAGAGAGAGAGGGAGACACAGAATCGGAAAGAGGGTCCAGGCTCCGAGCCATCAGCCCAGAGCCTGATGCGGGGCTCGAACTCCCGGACCGCGAGATCGTGACCTGGCTGGAGTCGGACGCTTAACCGACTGCGCCACCCAGGCGCCCCATGAGGGGCTCCTCTTTAAAAAGGTAGAGCTGGCTCCTGGGTGTCTGAGTCAGTTGAGCATCCCACTCTTGATTTCAGCTCAGATCATGACCCCAGGGACGTGGGATCCAGCCCCACACTGGGCTCTGCGCTCAACGTGGAGCCTGCTTGGGATTCTCTCTCCCTCTCCGCCCCTCCCCAACTCATCCCCCCCTCCACCTCTCAAATAAATTGAAAAAAAGGTGGAGCCCAGTCCAATCAGAATTATAATAAAGACTAGCATCGGTGCAGGCAAAGGTTCCTCTGACCCCTTCAAGTCAGGTCACCAGAGGAGGAAGCCTGTCCTGCAGACCAAGTGTGGTCCATCCATGCCTTGTGGTCAGGCTCTTTCCACGTCGCATACAGCACAAACTGCCATGACCCCGACGACCTCCTTTGCACTGCAGCCACCTGCTTCGCCGGTCAGCCCAGGAAGGAGGCAGATGACCAAATGGCCCTTTTGAGGGAGGGGCCTTTTTCTAGTGAAGAAACCCCTACGACTCCCAAGATTTGCCACAGGCTCTCTTCCCCTTTTCTCTAAGTAGCATAGCACCCAGCGTCTGGCCACCCAGAGGCGGGCAGTGGGCTCCGTTCACAGGCCAGTCCCAGCACAGGTAGACGGACCTACCCCCTCCTCCTGGAGAAAGGACCGAGGCCACAGAAACTCCGCTCAGCTCTCATTACACAACATTTGTTCTGTTCCCGAGCCCTGGACAAAGTACAGCAACACACTGAAACCCATGTGCTTCTGAGAATGAAAACAGCTGGCAGAGAGCAAGTTCAAGTTCACCCCACGACAGACTTTTTTAATTGACCTCATTTTAAAGTGAAAATTAAAAAATCTGGAGTCCAAATCATCTTTAGCTGGAAATGTGGTTCTGGGTTTGCAACCCACACCACAACCAGCAGGCCTTCCCATGGACGGCCTTCCAGGAGCCCACTGGGGTGAGCGGCTCCTGGCAGTTTGAGAACTTCTATTTAAAATGAACGGTCAAAATGTGCAACTCATTTAAGCACCATGTATTTTTCTGAAAGGCGGCTAACCTGAGCCAGGTTCTTGCTGGGTACCCTGCAGCACAACAAAACATCTGCCTCAAAGAACCCACTCACTCCAGAGGCCCTGCTCCCTGGCCCCTGCTCCACACCTGAGCGGGAAGCCCCTGGCCCAGCGGCAAGCCCGGCAGCAGGAGGGCGCGGGCCAGGTGGCCTCCTCTGGACAGCTGGCCCAGGAGAGCCTACCTGACAGCCACACAGGCTCGCCAGGCCCCGCAGATGTGAAGCCGAATGAAGGAACCACCCTTTTACGTGGAGCCAGCCAGCCAGCAGGGGGAGCCCTCAGCCCTAGCGTTCTGCGCCAGCCGCACACCCAGCAGCGAGAGAGGCACCTGTGCGTGCGTGCACACTGCTTTAGCTGGGGCTTCATTCACCCCTCAGCAGGAAGGACTCGGCCAAGGAGCAGCTGCCGGCACCCTGAGCCCTCCCTTCCTCCAAGCGGTTTCCCTTCCAAGCAGTGCCTCACAACCGTCTCCTTTTTCTCTGTAAAGTAACCTTCCTCTCCTTTGTTCTCCAGACTTGCTCGTCCCGGATCGCAAAGCCTCTGCCATTCCCGCGTGAGCCCATTTTGCTGGCAAAACAACTGGCCGTCTAATTATCGGGGTCGACACAAGCCATGTCCAGTGTTTGCTACAGGTTCCCGATGCTCCAGGGTGCACTGACCGAGCAGGACCCAAGGCCTCTCGAAACCCTGCCCCTCGGCCACGTCCCAGCCACCCTCCCAGCAGTGTTGTCTCCTCCAGGCAGAGCCCGCTGGCATCCTGCACAGTTCAGGCTAGGGTCCCGGCCCAGCCGCACGGTGAAGTGGGCAGCCTGGGGCAAGTGAGGGCATGGGAACCACAGAGCGAGTGTGGCTGACACACGTACAGCCCCGGCTGTGACCTGGCTGTCTCGTCACCTCTACAGGAGGGAGAGCAGCGCGGGGCCCTGGCTTGCTCTGAGACGGGCCGGGAGGCACATTCTTCCGGCCGGTGGTCTCTCTGCATAGAGGCCACGTGCGTGGGAGGAGCACGGCAGCAAAGCCTGAGACCTGGCTGGAAGCCCAGAGGGCCAGGCTCCTGGCCAGGACAGGACAGCATGGAGCAGACACTTCACGGTGTGTCCTGACCTAAAGCTGCCCTCCAAGCCTCCCAGAAAGGTGGGAAGTAAAGGAAAAGGCCAGAAGTTAAAAGAATCCGGAAGGACCTACGTGGCTGGCTGAGAGTCCAAGGCGGCTGGCTACTGGCTTGAGCCTTCTGCCTGTCTGTCCCTCCGTCCCAGGAGAACAAGGCCAGGGGGCTTCCTGCGGCCACAGAGCACGATTCTCTCCACACTGTGGTCACTGAAGTGACTTTAAAGGTCACCAAACCACTCTCGTGTGAACGCCAAGTCATGGTCCCTTCACCGCTTTCCTACAATGCTTTCTGCAAACAGGCGGCACCCCTGTGTGGCCCCCTCTCCAGGTGAGTCCTGTGCCCTTTATCACAGGAGTGGCCGAGGCCGAGGAGGGGGTGACAACGGAGCTGCCAGCTCCCAGGCTCCACTGCCCGAGGCAGCCTCACTGCCGGGGGTGCCAGAGCCCTGGACTCCTCCTGGCGCCCCCTACACGGTGCCCAGCCCCCCACACGGCACCCAGCCTTCCCAGGCCCTATGGGTGGCAGCCCCCGCCCGTGTTACCCATAAGACATGCGGCAGGAATGCCGAGGGGCCGTCAGAGGGTCATCAGCTGGCACCAGCGCTGGAGCCCCCGAAGCCGTAGGCCTCATGGGGGAGGCCCCTGAGGCCTGGAGTCCCTGTCTCCTCCCAGCCCTGCCCCGCCCCCCACCCCCCACCCCCCACCCGCCACCATCCAGCAGGTCAGCTGCGCCCTACTTTTCAGTGCAAAATGTACCTGGCGTAAGGCATCAAATGTCTCTGTACTGATCGCTTATATCGATTACAGGTGGGAACGGTGATATTCAGGGAACACTGGACTTAGGAAATGAAAATTAATTTCCTCTCCTGGGGCACCTGGGTGGCTCAGTCGGCTAAGCGTCTGCCTTCAGCTCAGGTCATGACCTCACGGTTCATGGGTTCAAGTCCCACGTCAGTGCAGAGCCCACTTCAGAGCCTCTGTCCCACCCCCTTTCTCTGCCTCTCCTGCACCTGCACTCTCTCTCTCAAAAATAAACATTCAGAAAAATTAACTCCATCCCCCACTTTTTTTAATGTTTTTTAACAGAAGCTCTATGCCCAACGTGGGGCTTGAACTCACAACCCTGAGATCAAGAAACTCATGCTCTACCAACTGAGCCAGCCAGGCTCCCTGGACCAGAAAATTTAAAAGCACATGTGTGATTCACACATTTCTGCTGGGTCTTCGTTGGGTACGCAGCCGGCCAGACAACAGGGGACCTGGAGGTGCCTGGCCGCCTCCGCAGAGATGGGCACCGGGCCCAAAGGCACCACTCTGCACAACAGCATCGGGATTCAGCCTGCCGTCCCCAAATTCCAAAGGCCAGTGGAGCTGGGGACGCCACCCCAGACATGTTTGGGCGTCCAGCCTGGACCCTGAAAACAGGGGCCACTCAGGTCTGTTTTGTTAAAGGAGAATGCTAATTTGAAAGCCATTTCAATTCGTTTTCAACTGAATCAAATGTCCGGGCACACAGCTCAGTGATTTTTAAAAAGTTTTATTTATATGATACACATACTATGAAATCTACCCCTTTAAAGTGCACAACTCGGTGTTTTGGTATATTTAGGTAGGAGAAAACATCGCCGCTACCTAATGGCAGTACGTTTCCATCACCCCAGAAAGACCACCCATTAGCAGTCGCTCCCCATCGGCCCTCTCGGTGGCAACCACAAATCCACTTTCCGTCTCCTGGGATTTGCCTGTTTTAGACACTCAAAGAAAAGGGGTCATATGATACGCGGCCTTTTGCCTCTGGGTCCTGCAACCCAGCACGCTGCTCTCAAGGCTCATTCACGTTGTAGCACTGCTGGTACTTACTCCTTTTCACGGCTGAATAATATTCCACGGTACAGCTGGACCACACTCCTCTGTGGACGGGCATCTGGGTTGTTTCCACCTTGTGGCTGCCGTGGACGTTTGTGCACGGATGCTGTACGTGGAGGTGTGCCGTCATTTCTCTGAGAGTAGAGTTGCCGGGCTGAGCGGAGCTGGTTCGCTGGCTGAGAGGCGGCCGGACTGCTTCCCACCACAGTGCACGAGGGGCCCAATTTCCGCACATCCTTGCCAACGTCTGTTGGTGTCTCTTTTATTTTGTCCGTATCCGTGGGAGCGACTTGTAACTTACTGGTTTAACTTCAGGCCGTTCCTTTCTTTAAAAATTAAGACTGCCAATTTGAAATACAAGAAGGTAACGTTTCAGAGATACCGCGAGGGGTACAGGTAGAACTGCTGTTGTGTGCCTCTCTGGCCGCCGCCGTGGCGGGGGCTGATTCTGGGCTGGAGCGGCGCCCTTCCGCACACTCACGACCATGTGCACATTGTCAAGACCGAGCGGGGTCTAGGCCTGCATTTGCAGTTCAGGGAGGAACCGGCTCCTCCAGAGTCCTGGCTGGGGGCCCTCACGAGAGGAAGCTCTTCGGGGACCCTTTCCCATGGGGCGCAGGCTGAGGCATGGCCCGGGGGCAGGGGGCAGAAATCACTGGCCCCAGAGTTCAGCTGGGCTTTCCAGCTCCACACCTGCTCTCGTGAGGGCCTCCTAATATCCAACAACGGGGCAGAAGTCCTATGAATGATGAATGGCTACTTAAAAAAGACATTTTACAAAAACATCTAATGTCACGGGAAACAAAGTCCTCACAATGTGCCCTAGCGTTGAACCTAACCAAGAGCAGCAATGTTACGGCGTGTGCCGCAGGACAGCCGGCGGTGTCAGCCCGGGACACGGCACGGACACGAAGGACATGTGGGCCCTGGCGGGGGGGGGGGGGGGGGGGGGCGCCTGCCAGTTCTCTGTACAGGAACGCCTTGGTTTGAGAGCATAATTCGTTCCGGAAACATGCTTGTGATCCAAAGCACTTGTATATCAAAGTGAATTTCCCCATAAGAGATAATGGAAACGCAGACGATTCATTCCACCACGCAAAAGTGTTTGTATGAAATATAATACAAAGCAATAAAGAAAATACAAAATATAAAGGAAAATCAGCAAATTAACCTGCACTGACCTTTGAAAACCCTCGTGGCTGGTGTGAGGGAGCCAAGAGAGAGGAGGGTTATTGGGCAGGACAACTTTCACCACCACTAACGGAATCACTGCTGTCTGTTGGCTCCGTGGAATCTCTTTCTTTTCGTGCAACTTTAACAGGGAGCCTATCCAATGACACTTGCTTTTGCCTCCGTTTGAGGATTTCACGGAAATGGGACATCGCGTTGTCGTTAAACAGACTCATCGCTCGCACTGCTACAGCCTTATTCGGGTGGTGCTTTTCTACAAACTTCTGCACTGTTTCCCACATTTCACACATCTCCCTAATCTCACTTGAAGTGAGGGATTCCTCGGCCTTTTTCTCCCCTGAGGACGAGACCTCCCCCATAACCTCTTGCCGCTGCTCGCGATGCAGACCCATCAGTTCGTCGGTGGTCGGCTCCTGGCCATGCTCCTCCACCAGCTCCTGACTGTCGTCCTCACTCACCTCCAGTCCCCTGGTCTTCCCCAAGGACACCGTTTCACCGACAACTGGCGGCTGCTGTTCATGAGCAAGCCCCTCTAAGTCAGGTCCAAGAACACAATCGGGCCACAGTTTTCTCCAAGCAGAATTGAGGGTTCTCTTGGTGACCCCATCCCAGGCTTTATCAATGATCTGGAGGCAGTTCACGATGTGGAAATGATTTTTCCAAAACTCTCGGAGGGTAAGATTTGTTCCTTTGGTCACCTCAAAGCATTGCTGAAATAGTGCTTTGGTGTAAAGCTGTTTAAAGTTTGAAATGACCTGCTGATCCATGGGCTGGAGGACTGGAGTGGTGTTGGGAGGAAGGAACTTGACCTTAATGAACTCGAATTCCTCCAGCAGGTCGTCCTCAAAGCCTGGAGGATGAGCAGGGGCATCATCCATCACCAGCAAGGCTCTGAGCGGCAGATTCTTCTCTAAAAGGTATTTCTTCACTGCAGGACCGAAGGCCTCGTTGACCCACTCGACAAACAAGATACGAGTGACCCAAGCCTTGCTGTTGGACCTCCACATGACGTTTAACTGGCTCTTCTGCACCCTGCATTTCCTGAAGGCTCGTGGGTTCTCGGAATGATACACGAGCAGGGGCTTGACTTTGAAATCCCCACTGGCGTTAGCGCAAAACAAGAGGGTGAGACGGTCTTTCACGGGCCTGTGACCAGGCACTGCACTCTCTTCTTCCGTAATGTGCGTCCTCTTTGGCATCTCTTTCCAAAAAAGCCCCGTCTCGTCGCAGTTAAAAACTTGCTCCGGCAGGTAACACTCAGAAGCCATGAGCTTCTGGAACTCGGTAGCAAACACCTCGGCTGCCTTAGCGTCCGAACTCGCAGCCTCTCTGTGCCTCACGACACTCCGGATGCCACTTCTCCTCTTAAAGTTATCAAACCATCCCCTGCTTGCTTTGAAGCCTTCTTCGTTTTCTGTTGACGTACCTGGCAGTTTACTTACGAGGTCGGTGTACAAGGCCTTTGCCTTCTCGCAGATAAAGTTCTCGGTCACGGTGTCACCTGCCAGCCGTTTCTCATTTATCCAAACCAGAAGCAACTTCTCTACATCTTCCAGAACACGTGGCCGTTGCTTTGATATTCTCGTGACTCCTTTCGCTGCATCTAGCCCCCTTATTTCTTCTTTCTTCTTTAATATTGTGCAAATGGTTGACGTAGACTTCTTATAAAATCTTGCAATTTCGGCCACTCGCATCCCTCGTTCGTACTTCTCGACGATTTCCTTCTTGACTTCCACCGTGATCATCTCCTTCTTCCTGCCTTTCTTTTCAACCTTTCTCTGCATGGGGGCCATTGCAAACGTTCACACAGATGCTGATTACAGCACAGTATTAACAAACTCTTGTCATAGACTGTATTTAATGGAACCGGCAATAAGGCAGCAGAGGAAAGGGTCTCTATCTGCAGGCAGCCTGACCTAGAATGAAGCAAAGCATTCCTAAGCTCACTCTTGTCTGGAAAAGCAAAGGACTGTCTGTTGGTGCTTTGAAGTGACAAAAATACACCAGTGCCAGCTGAGGGCACCTTGTAACATTCTGAAAAATCACGGATATCTGCCAAACACCACAGCCTGAGACCAAACATCCAAGCATGGAAGACGATCACCCACAATCCCACAGAGAGAGAGAGAGAGAGAGAGAGAGAGAGAGAGAGAGAGGGAGAGAGAGGGAGAGAGAAGAACCATTGGCTCAGTTGTGATCACGTGACGTTCGGCGTTCTGTACTACCTGTATTGCAAGACTTGGCTCGTTTATCAAGTTAAAATTTATTAGAAATGTTTGCTCATCTTGTGGAACACTCGCAGAACAAGTTACAATCCAAGGTTTTACTGTATTTTCTATTTTAACTTTTTTGTACTTGCTAAATATTCTACCATGAACACACTCCACTTTATATTCACAAAGAAAACCACAAATGGTATCTTAAAAGTTAAAATAAACTATAAAGGAATCTTAGCTGCAGAAAGGAGACGGGGCCACCGTTCACTCCTCCATGAGCCCCCCGACAGGCCGCAGGGGCGGTGGTCACTTCCCACTGGACACCAGGTCCTCTCCCCACAGCCCTCGCTCTGCTGGACGGCTTTAAGCCCTCACCACCGGTTATCTGCTGCTGGCAAACAGACGGCCCCAAACTCAGTGGCTCAGAACAGAAAAAACATCCTGCCCTGGTCGCCAGGGGTCAGGCACTTGAAGCAGCCTGGCCCAGTGGCCCTGTTGTGAGGGTCCCTGGCCGTCACAGCTGGAACAAGGCAGGGGCTGCGCTGTCTCAAGGCCCAGCTGGGGCCGGGGGCTCACGCAGGCTGGGAGCACACACCCGTGCGTGGCAGGAAGCTGCCAGCCCGGTGCCCACGTGGCGGGAACTTTGCAGCCCGCTGCGTCCCTGCTGCTCAACACCTGCTCCAATTTTCTGTTTCTTCTCAGGTGTGTTTGCATAAGGCATCGATTTCTTGAGGTTTTCCCATTTACGACCGTGGTGCCAGTGTGGATGCAGAACATCTGTGCTTCTCATTAAGCTTGAGTGTTGTCTCACTTCACTGGTTTCCCTCTATCTCGTCAGGAGTTTATTTCATTGTTTGTTTTTCAAGAACTGGTGTTTGGTCTTTCTGATTTTATTGTTTTAATTGAGACACTGACTTTATTTTTTTTCAATTTACTTTATTTTTAAGTAATCTCTACACCCAACACATGGCTCCAACTCACGACCCTGAGATGCAGCGTCGCACGCTCGGGCCAGCTGGGCGCCCCGTCTTACCAATTTTATACTTTCTGATTTAATTAATTAGTTAATTAATTAAGCTTTTCTCTTAATTAACTCCCTCTTCTTCCTTTTGGTTTCTTCCCTTTGCTTTTTACTTTTTTGGGCATGATTTCCTTCCTTTTGACTAAATACGGGCTACTTGGATTTGCCTTTTCCTCCGAACGGCTCACAGATATTCTGCTTCCTTCCGACCTCCAGAGCTGCTGTGCTGGCCTGGCTCCCTCCTCTGCAAACGGCCGTCACCGCTCTCTGGGACCTCCTCAGACCGGCCCCTCATCCTTGGACTTCAGATTCAGCCCTGCATGTCTCAAGGTGTCATCCACTAGCTCATTCACCTACTTCCTGCACCATAAGCTCTTTCCTTCCTCACAGGCTGTTCTATCAGAGTCACGGGGCGTAGCGTGACGGTGTCAGTCGGCCCGAGGGCTCTGAGCCTTGCCCCTTTCTCGCTTCCCCCGCAGACAGCGGGCCGTGCCTTGCGGTGGCCATGGCACAGGGTCCCCCACAGCCGCGAGACGGTCTCATGTGTGGCCTGGCCCAGGCACCCACCGTGAAGGGCCGCGTGCAGAAACTGGCTCAGAGACCGGTGGCGGCTCGTTCTGCGTTTGAAACCACAAGGCGAGAAACCGGCACTGGCTTCGGCCTGAGAGCAGAGGGGCGCGTGAGGGCGCGTCAGTGCTGCCGGCCCAGGACTCCCGTCGCCCAGAGGATGAGGGTCTGTCCAGCATGGAGTCCCGCAGGAGCGCTGACACGTTCCCTGTTCTACAGTCTCAACCGTGCACCTTAAAGGAGAGGAGTCTTGAGGCGCTTCCTGCGGGCACGGCTTCCCTGTCACGCAGGCGGTCTCGGCCACCAAGAAGAGCACCCCGCAGCGGCCTGAGCTCTGCCTTCCTCGTCCCTCTGGTCTTCCTTCAACGTTTCCTGGGTGGTGGAGGGCGAGGTCCTCGGCGGAACTGGTGGCTTTGAGAGACGCGGTGCCCTGCGGCGGGTGCCTCCTCGCTGACCCCAGGAAGGGCCGGGTCTCAGGAAGCTGATCTCTAACACCACGCATTTCAATCACACCAAGACTATTTTTATTTCCTGAGGGAAAAATCTTATTTTTATTTCATTTTGTCTTGGAACGTGCCCAGTTTTCAAAGGAAAAAAACAAACAAACCCGACTTCTTTGTATTGGGCTAAAACCAATTCCTGCCCGTTTCTTGGACATTCGTGCTCCAGAATTAACCACAGAGAAGCACTGCCCTCCTCTGCAAATAAGTTCCAGCACCATGCCGACCTCTATCTGAGTCACGCGCTTACCTGAGGAAATGGTTCCCTTTTCTGGACTCTTCTACTGAGGCAGGAACTGTGTGATCCACACAACCTTAGCGGGTCTGCCCGTAAAGCTGACAGGGAGGCAGCTGGTGGCGGCAGAAGCCTGGGCGGCCTCCCCTCCGATGCCACAGCCACTGCACGTCTGGGGAGGGTGCCAGGGCCCCCTGCAGAGGCCAGCTTCAGACCGGTCCTCAGGCCGCGGCCGCTCCAAACGCTGAAGCACCTACTTGGAACAGATTTTAGCAGATGTAAGTTTTCGAAACAACATGTCAGCAGCTGAATTTCAGAGCTGGAAGAATCTTAGGCTCAGTAATCACTCCAACTTTCAGGGCATCTGTAAAACAGAAAAACCTGTGATTGAATCCTTCTTTAAAAATGGTTTCAACTTAAGAATTTATTTTGAGATACACACGCAGTTCTGAGAGAAAGAGACATCTCATATACCCTTTATCCAGTTCTCAAGACGTTACCACAGTCAAAATCATAATGAGGGACTGACACCGACTCAGTCAAGATATAGAACGTTCCACCCCCCAGGACCCCCCAGGGTTGCCCCTTTATAGCCACCCCCACGCCATTAATCTGTTAGCGGCCCCAAGCAACCACTAATCTCTCCGCTTATATCATTTGTCACCTCTAGAAACGTATACAAATGGAATCAAAGTATGCGATCTCTGCCCACTCAGCATGCCCCTGAGCCTCCTTCCCCGCAAGCTGTGTGTGCCCACGGCCCATCCCTCGTCCACGTGTGGGTGCGAGTCTGCCTAACCGTTTGCCCACTGGAGGACAGCTAGGTTGTTTCCAGTTTGGGGCTTCATGAACAGAGCTGCGGTGAATGTTAGGGTATGGTGACAGGCACAGGGATGGGACTTTTTTCATCTTTTTATTATGGAAATAGAGAAGTCGATAAAAGAGTGATGAGGCAGGTGCCCAAAGGCAATTCAAAAGGGGAGGCAGGAGGGGCAGCCGGGGGGCTTGGGGGATGGGGGGGGGGGGGGCGGGAAGGGGGTCATGTCCCTGAGGCCAGGCAATGAGTGGGGAGGATGAGCCATGCCCAGGGAGGAGGTTACTAGTGACCCTGACAGGTCTGCAGGAAGGCCACCCAGAGCCGGTGTGGGAGCAGCACGGCGGGAAAGGGAACCAGTGCTGCCACCCACCTCCAGGCCAGCAGGACGGGGAGCCTCAGCCCCCACTGGGGAGGAAGCAGGTCCTCGGGGGCACAGGTGCCCTTCCAAGCACATCACAGGCGATGTCTGTGAGTCGTCACAGCGCTCTGCCAGGCCAGGACTCAGCGCTCCCGTTCCTCAGGTAAAGAAGTCTATAGGGTCAGAGAGCTGGACCAGGATCACCCAGGGAGGAGACTCAGCCATAACCGAGCAGAGTGGCTCCCAGGTCACAGGACCCACAGGCCCGACGGGGGAGAGAGGATGGCCAACATGGAAGGCAAGTCAGGTCCCTGAGTTACAGCTGAGTTCTGAGTTCTGACAGCCATCCAGGACCCGAGCCTCCCCTGGACCGTGGGGGCCAGGGTGTTCTCTTATGTGCACGAAAGGACAGATCCTGTCTACGGGAGCATTTCTGGGGTTGGGTGTTGTGATGGCTCATTTTGTGTCACCCTGGCAAAGCCGTGGTGTCCACATGTTTGGCCAAACACAGTCACGGGTTGCTGTGAAAGCATTTCTTACATGAAATTAACATGTACAACAGTAGACTTGTCCTAAAGCAGATGAGCCTCCCTAACGTGGGTGGGCCTCATCCAGTCAGGGGAAGGCCTTAAGAGAACAGAGTGAACCCTGCCCCCAGACTCCAAGTTGAACCCTGAGTTCTTCCCTGGCTCTCCCGCAGAGTTTGGATTTTCCAGCCCCCACAGCTGTTTAAAGTCAATCCATCTCTCTGTACACCTGTTGGTTGTTTCTCTAACACAGGTGTGAAGGATGTGACAGCAGGTAAGACCTGTATGGGAGTGGCGGTAGGGACCTGTGCCCCCGAGAGGCTGGGGCCCCTGCAGGGAGAGGCTCCTGGCCCCAGAGGGCCTCCACTTTCTAGTGAATGAGGTTGTGCAGGGCACAGGGCAGGGGCTCCGCCTGCCACAGGGGTGGGTTGGGCTGGGTTAGTCCTGCCCTCTGAGCCTCCGTCTGGGCCAGGGACAGGGAGCACAGGACCGACGGGCCCCAGAAGAGCCCCTGGCACGTCACCACGACCTGGTTTTCCACGAGTGAGACTCGGGGCCTCCCCCCGAGTTTCCCCCCGAAGTTGAGCGAGGGTGAGCGCGGGCCGCCGCCGTGGGAGACCCCAGACCACCGTGGCCCGCCCCCGGCCCCAGGACCGGCCCCCGCGGCTCTCCCCTCCCAGCGGAGCCGGAACGACGACGCCTTCGCTCCTCGCAGACTCGGTCCGCGGGCTGGCGGGGCAGGGGCCGCAGTGGAGGGCCCACCCCCACCACCTTCAGGGCCGGCCAGGCCGCCGGCTCGGCCACAGCCCCGCTCGGCCCTGCCCTGCCTCCCCGCGCCCCTGCAGACCCCGAGACCGCCCCACCTCGGCCCGCCGCCCCGGCGGTCTCTCACCTGAGCCCGCGGGGTCCGCCCGGAACCCTGGCCCGGCCGCGGCGGTAGCGGCAGGCCCGGACGGCTTTCCCCGGCGCACCGAGACCCACACTGCCGGAGGCACCGCGGGCTGGGGAGAGCGAACTCGGGGAGCCCCGGACGGAAGTCCGGAGGGGCGCGGCATAAGCGGGGGGCGGGGCCGGATGCGGAGGGGCGGTTCCTGTGGGGGCGGGGCCGTGGGGAGGGGCGGGGCTGGCTCCGGGAGGGGCGGGGTCGCTCTGCCGCGAGAGGGCGCTCTGGGCAGCAGGAGACGTGGCGCACCCGCGGCTCGTGGACTCCGCGCGCTCCCAGCGCCGCGTCCCGCCCGGATACCCTGCCGGCCTCGGAGTGGGGGCCCCACATCCCCACGCTAGTCTCCCGACCCTGAAGGCCCTGCCTCGCGGCCCTCGGCCCGCAGTCGTCCCGCCGGACCCCTCGCGGGACCCCCACCGCCGCCGCCGGCCGCGCCCGCCGCGCTCCCGCCCGGAAGCGCGGACTTCCGCCGCACGGTTCCGCGGGTGTCCACGCCGCCATGCCCTCTCTCGGGGACCTGCTGCGGGAATGGGACCGGGGCGCGCAGGCCGTAGCGCGCGGGGACTGGGACTGTGCCCTGCGCCTCTTCTCGGGCTACCCGGAGCCGTCCGCCAGGATGTGCTTCAACGTGGGCTGCGTGCACCTGTTGGCCGGGGACCCGGAGGCCGCGCTGCGGGTGAGCCGGGGGCCTGACAGCCGGGCGCCCCCAGGGTTGGTCGCGGAGACCCCACCTCTTGGGGAGGCTGTTCTCTGGCCCTGGGAAACCTTACTTACCTTGCTCCGGGTCAAGGAGCGGTGCGATAAAGACCCAGCTACAGGGATGAGCCCGGGGTCCCCCCCCTCCCGCCCTTCTTCCTGATAGTCACCTGGGGATGTCCCCCCAGGGTTCCGCCTCAATGAACACCCGAAGCAGGTGGGAACTGTGTGATCGGGGGGTCCCACCAGAACCGAGTCTGGGCCATGATGGAGGTGCTGGGCTCCCTCACCACCTCCACTAGGTGATGACCACGTGCCACACTCCCCAGTCAAGGAGAGAGGCCGGGGCTCTTGCTAGTGGTTCAGGTGCTCAGGGTGTGACATATCCGGAAGTAGGCTCGAGGCCGGATCTTGCTTGGAGGGGACTTACCTGCTTCCCGAGGTGTAGAGCTTAGAGCAGGGGACTTCATCAGATGCCGGGCAAGGAGGTGAGGTCTGTCTCGTCTGATCTGAGTACTTCTGTTTCCCAATATGTCCCCCAAAACAGAAGCAAGACTCAAAAGTGCACACGGGCACACACACATACCTGCCTCTGCGGAGGGGGCAGCACCAAGCCACTCGCCGCCTTTTAAATGCTTTGTGTTCTTTAAAGTGATTCATGTTCCGCAAAAATCCAGCAGCACTCTACTCATTGTTCTGGTCCCCAAATCTCCCCAGTAAAAAGAAACAGGATCCTACAGTTGTGGAGACCATCAGTGACAGTTACCTGGAAAATGACACAAATGAAAAGAGAATTAGGTATTGCAGGAGAGTGCCCATGTCAATATCTTATAAAATTCACCACAGGAGTTGGGCGGGGGCGGGCAGAACTGGGCAAATCTTACAAGGGATCTCCTCTGTCATTCCTTACATCTGCATACAAATCTACAATTCTCAGGAACTATTTCAGTTTTAAAATGTTACCTAAGAACGGGAACACAATCGCTGACAGCAGGTAGTTCAACAGCGAATGGTAGGTGTGAGGCCAATCCAGTTATCACTTACTTATAAACTGTGATTTAACCAGACAGAGGGGCCAGAGGTGGTGAGCAGAAGAATACGGTATTAAATCCTCTACCCAATAGGAGAGGGAGGACTGTGGAAAGACAATAAAATTCAGTAGTTAAAGCATGGGCACTTCAATTGGAAACGTGGAGATTTTTTTTTTTTAATTTTTTTTTCAACGTTTTTTTATTTATTTTGGGGACAGAGAGAGACAGAGCATGAACGGGGGAGGGGAGAGAGAGAGGGAGACACAGAATCGGAAACAGGCTCCAGGCTCTGAGCCATCAGCCCAGAGCCCGACGTGGGGCTCGAACTCACGGACCGCGAGATCGTGACCTGGCTGAAGTCGGACGCTTAACCGACTGCGCCACCCAGGCGCCCCGGAAACGTGGAGATTTTTGAAAGCAGACGGAATTGCTGCAATGAATACAAGTGTCTCTGGGGAGCAGGGCAGGTGAGGAGGGGTGTAGAGAGGACTGTGGTCTGTTGATAGGAACCTGTGTGAGCCTGATTTGGTTGCTGTTCCTGGCAGGGTGGCAAACAAATGGACCTCTCTGGCACTGAGCGCCCCCCGCATCAGGGCCTCCGTGCATCCCTTCAACCTTAGGTCAAACCCAGGGCTGCACAAGCCCCCCATTTGGCCAGATTGTAAGAGCGTGAAGCCCCTCCGACTGATTGCCTGTGTCTAACTGATAGCCACTGTCCTCGTTAGGAACAGACAACGTCATTTCTGAGTGAGGTGTAGGGAAGAGCTGTGCTTTACACACACACTAAAACTTTTGTTCTTTCTGATTCTAATAGATAAGGAGTGTGTCCTTTCATGAGAACTATCAGAAATAGGGTTGTCATGGACCCTGGGTCTGGAGTTCTTGTCCAGCAAGAAAGCAGACCCAGGATTCAAAGCGGGAGACGACTAATGTCCGGGAGAAGACAAGAGCCCCGAGTAAGGGTCTTTGCTCCGTTTTTATTAGGATCCGAAGGCTTACCAACATGGTGATGGACGTGCACAAAGGGACAATGAAACTGGGAACATTAACTCGTGGACGTGAGGGAAAGGGGGTCTTGAAGATATTTGGGGTTAGGGGTTTGGGTTAACACAAAACAAAATCCTGGCTCCTAGCGAAAGGTTGTTTACAGCAGACTTGACTTGTTTACCTAAACTCGCCTAGGGGACCAGAAAGACTGAGCAGGCTACCTCTGGGTCAACAAGGCACCTTTCTTTTGCTAATTAGCTCTGCTCTGGGCAACTTCACCCGCAGCGACTATATCCCTATTTACCTGTTTACCTAATTTGGTCCTTCCTTCCTGTGAAAGCAGCTTTCTGCTATTAAACTAAGTTGGGGGGCTTTTCCGCCTTGGATACCTAATGTTGTTCACCTCACCTTGGATGTTTTCATCCCGAGAGTCCCTCTTCCTGTGCCTTTGTCCTATACTGGGACCTTTGTCGCACTTTGCCTAATCTCCTTTACCCAAACTTGGGTGCGAACATCCTGTGGCTTTCTAGTTTTTCACGCCTTGTTAACCCATCCTGCAGGCTCAGGGAATTCTGAAGTTTATTCCCCACATAGGATTTAAGGTTTTTTTTAATGTTTATTTTTGAGACAGAGAAAGACAGAGCATGGACGGGGGAGGGTCAGAGAGAGGGAGACACAGAATCCGAAGCAGGCTCCGGGCTCTGAGCTGTCAGCACAGAGCCCGACACGGGGCTCGAACTCACAAACCGTGAGATCATGACCTGAGCCGAAGTCGGACGCTTGACCGACTGAGGCACCCAGGCGCCCCTCCCCACATAGGATTTTAAAAAGACAAAAATCTTGCATAACTGCATCCCCCAGAGGTAACTATCATTAATGTGCCACAGTGTTTCCTTTTTTTGTACCCCCTTGTCATTACGGTAAACAGACTGGACTGTGGCTGTGTTCTCTGCTCCTCGGGAGCTCAGGCTGGTTTAGGTTGTGCCACTGAGGGAAACTGAGTGGTGATGCCCTGCATGCAGGCTGTTGTGGGGCCCAGTGAAATTCCTTGGCCCCCCGTCGCTGGTCGTCTGTCTGGGCTGTATCTGTGACACAGGGGTGATGGAATTGCAGACCTTGGTGATCTGTGGGCATTTCTGTCCTCAGGCATTTGACCAAGCAGTGACCAAGGACACTTGCATGGCTGTGGGCTTCTTCCAGCGAGGAGTGGCCAGCTTCCAGCTGGAGAGGTGAGCACAGAGGTGTCTCGTTTCTTCTCTGAGGGCCCTTTGTCTCTGCAAAGTCCATTCTTGTGCTCCCCGCCTCCTCTCTCCCCATGGGGCACCTTCTCTTGCCCACCCCCTCCTCCATAGCTTCAGGGAAGCCTGGAGGAGGACACAGGGAACGGCCACACGGTGAGCCCTGTCTCTGTGCTGAGGTTCACAGGGCGCTTTCGCGGGCACCTCTTCCTTTGTTCCTCACCACATCTTTGCTGCAGCAGGGATGGCGTGATTACACCCATTCTGCAGATGAGGAAACTTAGAACAGGGCTGCAGGAATGGTGTGTCCCAGGGCAGGGAGGGGGTTGGGGTCCTCAATGCTCACCTGGGCTCTTTGCACTGTGGTCCTTCCCAGAGGAGGAAACATTCTGCAGGACAGGCCCGGCTTCCCCCTACCCCACCTAGCCCCAGGACAAGCCCCACGGCAGGCAGGCCCCATGCCAGGCAGGCCGGCTCTGGGGACAACCTCCTCCTCTCATGGGTCCAGGAGCCTCCTTGGAGGAGATGGGGATTCTAGTGGAGGCCAAGGAGTGTCCAGCCGGTCTCTGCGGCAGGAGGCCCACAGGGTTGGGGGTCCTATGAAGCAGGAGGGAAATGTGGAAGAGGGTCTGGGGTACAGACAGGGGCTCTAGGCGGCAGAGAGAGTGAGGTCCCCAGGAATCAGGACTGGATCAGAGCTGGCATCACCTCACACCCCGGATGTGGTGCCCCCATGCCCCTCACAGCCAGTCTGTCCATGACCCGTGTGTTGGGACTTGAGGGCCCACCATGTGCTGAGACCTGGGTGACCACCACTGCCCCCTAGCAGGTGTCCCTGGAGCTGGGGTGGTGGGGAGGCTGGGGCAGGGCTTGGTCCCTTTCCCTGCAGCCACTGAGGTCCCCCTCGCTGCTGGCTCCCCCACTGCCCACAGGTTCCAGGAGGCCCTGTGTGACTTCCGTCTGGCCCTGGCACAGCTGAGGGATAACACCGCCATTGACTATACACAGCTGGGCCTGCGGTTCAAGCTGCATGCCTGGGAGGTGAGCTTGCACCGGGAAGTGTGGCCCGCCGGGGCTCTGGGGGTGCTGTCTGCGGGTGGCCCGGGTGGTCCTTCAGGCCCCGTCCTCTGGGTTCCATCCTCTTCTCACTGTCACAGGTGGGGCCGTGTTGACCGGGGCTCCCTCTGGCCACTCTTTCATCCTGAGGAAGCGGGAGGGTAGAAGAAGTTAGAGGCCACCAGGAGTGCTTTGCCCAGGAGAAGGGCAGGGAGGGGCAGAGAGCAGACAGGTGAAAGGCAGGTGGGGTCAGGAAGCAGCACAGCTTGGCTCTCTGTGGCTGACACCAAGGAAGGGGAGTGGAGAGGACACCGCAGTGCTCCCGGAAACTGGCTGCCTTGCAGCCTTCCCCCAACAAGCGGTGTTGCAAGAAACGAGTCGTGGGAAAGCCCCTCCAGGTGGGGTCCCCTGGCCCAGGGCACTGAACAGTGCAGGGCGGTGGGGAGCGCGGGGAGGAATGGCCTGGCAGTGACCCCCACCTGGCCTCGTAACAGGAGTCTCCAGAGGGCGGCCAGCTGGCTCTGGGGGTGTGGTGTCACCTGGCAGGCCACGGGGACAGAGGGCCATGCGGAGGGAGTGTGTTGGTTTCTCTTGACGTTGGGCCAAGTTGGGTGGCACTTGCTGCCTCGGTGGCAGCAGCAGGGGCTCAGTGGGGAGGTCGGCTCCCAGGAGCACCAGGCAACTTTGCTTCTGCCCTCGGTATGTCCGGCCGCGGCAGCCTTAACCCAACCCAAACTGTCTGTCAAACGTCTTGTGACACGGGAGTGGGGACGGGGACAGGACAGAGAAATGGGTTCCTTGGACGGCACCCCAGACTCATGCACTGACAGGGCAGCACACAGACGAAGGGGCCGCAAAAGGGGTTTGGCCAGATGCAGAATGGGGGTGAGGCAGGCAGAGAGGATGCTTCCCGCGCCCAGAAATCCGCCCCTGATTTTTGGAGCAGAGAAGCGCCAGAGCGATGAACCGCTCCGGATGGGGGGGTCTGGAGAGTGAGGCCTGCCCGGCAGAGCCCCGCACCGGCGCCGCCACGGACCGGCTGCCTAGCCCTGAGCCAGGCTCCTGGGCCAGAAGAGCCCTCGCTGTCGTGGCTCGGGCCAGGGGTGGGGTTGTGGGAGGGGCTGGGGTGGGGCGGGGTCAGCGGAGGGGCTGGGAGTGGGTCCGGGAGAGGGGTTGGGGGACGGGCTGGGGGCCGGGCAGGGGGCCGGGGGTGGAGCCAGGGGAGGGGCTGGGGTGGGGCCGGGAGAGGCGCCGGAAGGGAACTGGAGGTGAGGCCAGGAGAGGGGCTGGGGGTGAGACTGGGAGCCCAGGCCAGAACGGGAGGGGGTGGGGGGAAGGGCGGGGAGGTCCGGAATCCGGGCCAGAACGTCTGATCTAGGAGTGAGACCTGGGAGGGGACCATGAGACTGGAGCTGGAGCTACATAGTGGCAATGAGGCCAGGAGAAAGGTCGGGGGTGGGACTGGGAGCACGCCCCGGGGTAGAATCTGGGGCAAAGGCGGGGCGAGGCGGGGGGGGGGGGGGGGGGGGGGGGGTTGAGACCCAAAGGCCGGAGGGGACTAAGGGAGGGAGTGGGCTGTCCCCTGGCTCCCAGGTGCTCTTCAACTTGGGGGCCGCACAGTGCCGCCTGGGTCTCTGGGCTGAGGCCACCCGCAGCCTAGAGGAAGCCCTCTCCAAGGGGTCAGAAGGGGCCCGAGACCACCTGTGCACTGCCCTGGACCAAGTGCAGGTGAGGGGGGGGCAGGGAGGAAAGCAGGTCGTCCCCACCCCTTGGGGTTGTTGGTCCCATAGCCCACCGTGCAGGGCTCATATCTATACAGGCCCCCCAAGACTTTCTAGAGGGAGGGGGCCCATGTGCCCAGGTGTGGGGGCTGGGGAAGGACTTCCCGTAGTCTGTGACAAGTGGGTGGAGGGGCCCCCTGAGACCACCGCCCTGGTCAGATGCTCAGGTCTGCGTTGGCCGGGCCCCCTCCAGAAACAGGTGCACCTGCAACCTCGGCAGGGCCCCAGCGGTGAGGTCTTCCGGCCCCACAGGTGGCACCTGGAGCTCCTGGAACCAGTGGATTTCCTGGGCAAGGCCAAGGTAAGGGGGCAGCATCTCGGTTCCCAGCCCAGGTGCTCAGGGGCCAGCAGCAGCCAGCAAACTGGGGAGGGACCGGCCGCCCCCAAGCTGCAGACATACGGGAGCTTCCTAGGTCAGAAGCAGTGCCTCCAGGTGGAGTTTACAGATCCCGGGCTCTTGGAACCAGGACACAGAGGCCACCAGAAGTTGGCTGCAGAGGAGGGAGCCCATGCCTTTTTGACGGGGACCCCCGAGGCTCCCCCGCCTGCCTCCACTTCAGCCATGCTTTTCTGGCCTCAGAATCTCCTTGGCTCTGTCTGCCTGCATCTCTGCCCCGGACAGTGAGATCTCAGGGAGGCCCGAGGTAGGCTGGCCCGGGCCACTTCATGCCTACCCCGTGGTCAGGGCCGGGCAGCACCACCAGAATCACAGAACACTGGGGAACACAGGGAAATAACTCCTGTGCGCACAAGGAAAATTCACATTGACTTCAAGCTGGTGGCCCTTGGGTTAGCCCCGGCACCCCAAGGGCCGAGGTCACCAAGGGCCAGCGTGCTGCATGTGACCATGTTAAAAGTGCTGGCGAGGTCACCTGCCACAGACACCTCATGTTCGCAAACATCTGCTGGTGGGGGCCAGGCGGTTCTGAGCTGCGTTGATCAGTTTAGAGTCCACTTATCACAGTATAAGACCTCTAAGAAACAAAAATATTTCAAAAATTGTTCTAAAAACAAGTTGAAACTCTCAGCACAGATGTCTTCCTTTATCAGACGTATTCTTCCTACCTTCCCAGCCCCCATGGTGGCAGTCTGGCAGCTTGGGTCAGGCCCCTGCCCAGCAGATGGGAGACTCAGGGGGGTGCGGTGGGTAGCAAGGGCTGGGAGCCAACGTCACAGAGCCCCCTGGGGGTTGGGGCTGGTGCCTGCTGACCCGGCTGTCCCCCTGCTGTCCCCCTGCTGTCCCTTACCAGGTGGTATCCTCTGCCTTCCCTGCCGACCGGCAGGAGGACATCCAGCCTCAGCAGCCCCAGGTGGGTGGTGGCCTGCCAGCCAGCCCCGCTTTCTCTGTCAGTTTGCAGGCCTGAGCCCTTCGCACCTTTTTACTGTTATGGGAGGAAAATGCTCTGGACCGTCCCCAGTGTTCCTCTGACCTGGAATCGGGAGTAGCAGGCCTATTCTGTGCGAGAGTCTATAAAAATCACGCAGTCTTGCTTGGGGGGGTGGGGAGGAGCGTTGCTCGGCCTCCCCGCCCCGAACTCACCCACCGGGGTCTGCATCCTGAGAGAGGATGGCATTCTGTGCCCACAGGTTCAGGGTGCAGATGGCAGAGCCAGGCCTGGAGCCGCCCCACGGTAGGAAGGGGCGTCCCTCCTGTTGGGGCAGAGGCCCTGGTGTGAGGCCTGAGGCCCGAGCCCCCGTGCAGACCTGGCCAGGGGCCAGGACTGTCACACCCCCTTTCCAGAGTGGATGTGGCCGGAGCCCCTGATGCCAGGGGAGGGGTGCCCCCCTCTCATAGAGGCGTCACTCTGGCCCTGGCGGGCACCAGAGGGGAGTTGAGACTGGGGTCGTGATGACTCCAAGCAGCGCAAAAGCTCAGAGCCAAGGTGCCCAGGGAGGGTGCTGGCGGGACTGCAGGCTGGCGTGATTACACTTCCGGCATTGCCAGACTGGAGCCTCACGGATGGGGCTGTCCCCACTCGGGAGAGGGGCTGGTGCTCAAGGTTGCTCGACTAGAGCCAGCCCCACGCCCTGGGGCCCTGCTCGGACCTAACCCTCATCTCCACACTCCAGACCCTCCTCAGGTTGTCCGGGAGGAAGTCCTGAGGTCAGGGCCCCGCCCCCCCCCCCCTTCCCCTAGGGCTGCAGTCACCGGGGCCTGGAAAACCCGCACCGCCTGTGGTCCCAGGAAGCCCCCTGAGACAGAGACACAGGTCGGCCCCGGGCAGGCGGGGCAGGCTGACCACCATGCGCCTGTCCTCTCCGATGAACAGGTGGGTGACCCGGAGATGGGGAACAGCAGCCACAGCCAGGCGCTCTGCGGGTCTCTGGCGGGCGACCTCGTGCCCTGCTGGGGGACAGAGCCTTGGCTTTCTCTGTCGGGTCAGAGACAGGGCCGGAGCCAGACACCAGGGTTGGGGGGGGGCCTGCTGATGGCCGTCCTCACCCGGCCGTAGGCCTTGGGGGGCCTGGCCTGCAGCCTGTGCATCTGGGTCTTGGGTCTTGCGCCATCCAGCCGTGGCCCTTGCCACCCCAGCCCTCCTTCCTGGACACGGGCTTCTCCCAGGCAGGTGCAGCCAGGAGTGGCGTGGCTGACCCCCTCCCGCACCAGCACCAGGAGAGGGGCCTCCACGCACAGAGCAGGTGGTTGAACTGAACAGGCATTTTAACAAAGGACTTCATGAGGGAATATGCGGTCACTTCCCTTTCTTTTCCCTGGTGCTCAGCTAACTCAAGTTGAACGGACCTGTGCCCTTAGCGGTTATTCTCTGTCACAGCTGTGCTTTATTAACTTCCTGCATGCGGTTAAAGCTGCATTTACTAAGTTCATGGTACTTAGAGGTTTTAGGCCCTCGAGCCTCCTGGCACAATAGCGAATAGCTTCTGAAGTGCGTTAACCAGCTGGTAAATAGGCTGAAGTCCAAATGCTTCCTTTACCAATGAACTTCCAGACCCTCACCTGAAGTCAGAACGGAGTCAGGATGGCCTGGACCCCGGGGCCTCTCTGGGGTGCCCTGCTGCCCCTGCAGCACATCCAGCATAGGGTGAGGTCCAGCTGGTCCCTGGCCTGGGTCCTCAGGCTCCACCTGGGACCACCTGGGATGACAGCTTCATCCGCACTGATGTAAGGCAGCCTGCCTGTGGTCGCTAGGACTGTGGGGACCCGGTGCCTGCCCTGAACACACCCCAACACGGGTTGCATTTCTGGCTTGCTGGTGGTCAGCTGGTTCACAGGCCGTACGCCTCACCACTGGACCTGCTTCCACAAGCCAGGGACACTGCCCCACCCCCAGGGCCCCCATCCCTGGCCCCTGCTCCAAGCCTGTGGCTTTCCCTGCAGAGGCCCAGTGTGGAACAAGTTGGCAAACAGGTTCATCCAGGTAAGGGCTCCTGGGCTGCAGGCGGTGGGCAGGGATACTGGGGGAAGGGGGCAGGCATCTGGGGGTGTGGGGAGCAGCCTCTTTGTCCCCTAAGGAGCAGATTGGCTACCTGTGCTTCCCAGTGGGCGTGTGGTCCAGGCAGGTCCTCTGCTCCAAAACATTCCACCTGAGAACCCGCTCTGTCAACCTCCACAGGGCTGCGGGTGGCAGGGGAGCCAGACCCCGGCCCTTCTGAAGACCCCTCTCACGCTGGGGTAAGAGCCTTGGTGTCACCCCCACTCTTCTGGTGTTTGGGGCCCTGAGGCTAGGCCCCATCCCTTCAAATGGCCCTGGGGACCCCAGCTGATGAGCAGCTTACAGGCCTGTAGCCCCGGCCCCCTGCCACCGTCTTTGTCCCCACCCTCAGCCCCAGCTGGAAGGGACCCCAGTTGGGCCTTGTGCATGGAGATTTGGGGCTTTACAAGCTGACCACTGCCTTTCTGCCTTGTCCCAGGGAGTGGCCGTGGGGGACCCTGAGTCCTTGGCGACCCTCATAGTGCAGTGTGCCTTCACACTGGCCCTGAAGGTCCCAAGAGGAGCTGACCTGTCCAGCCTGCGGACCCTGCTGAGCCAGGCCCTCCCCCACCAGGCCCAGCACGGGCAGCTCAGGTGAGCCAGTCAGAGGTGGGACCTGAGGTCTCTGAGCCTGGCCCAGGGCGGAAGCCCCAGGGCAGGGGATGGAAGAGGGGCTGGTACATCTGTGCCCTGGCAGAGACCCCCCGGTCCCCCCCCACCCCCCCGCTCACTTGGAGGAGTTTCTCTGCAGTTACCAAGACCCCAGCAACGAGGGGCACTGGGTCCCCCTTGCTAGGGAGGAGGTGCTACAGAGGGCCTGGCGGGACAAGGCGGCCAGCCCTGGGGTCCTGCGGCTCCAGTGCCGGGTGAGCCCCAGGAGAGCCCGGTGTGGGTCCCGGTGCGTGTGGGGCGGGGGAGGCCCTGGGGCCCTTCTGCAGCCGGCCCACCCTGGAGCCCTCCCCTGCCACAGGGAGCGGGCGGCCGGCCTGTCCTCTACCAGGTGGTGGCCCGGCACAGCTACTCTGCCCAGGGGCCTGAGGACCTGGACTTACAGCCGGGGGACATCGTGGACGTCCTGTGTGAAGGTCAGTGGGGCGCTGGGGCCAAAGGGGTTTCTGTGAGCAGATACTATCTGATGTGCCCTAAGGAACACTGACATCCCCTCGCGTGCAGTGGACCCGGCCTGGTTGGAGGGCCACTGTGATGGCCGCATCGGCATTTTCCCCAAGTGCTTCGTGGTCCCAGCTGGACAGTACATGTGAGGAGCCCAACACCCCCACCTGGAGCCCCACATACCCCAAGCCCAGTGAGGAAATCAGCCCTAGGAAGTCCCGTGGCAAGAACGGTTTTAATAAAGCAATCTTCCCCCCACTAAGGTGTGGTCTGTGTTCTTGGCTTGTCCGCTGTGAGGGCCCGATGGAGGCTTTGAGGATGGGGGATGGGGCTGCTCCCAGAGAAGCCTAGGAGCCTGGATACCTCCCCTCAGGGTGAGTGATACCCCTGTTCGGGCCGGGCCCCTCCGCCAACCTCCTGAAGCCCTGCCAGCCTCTCCCAGGGAGCCGACCCCTTCTTCAGCAGTCACTCCCACGTCCGGGCTTGACTGGGCCCCATGTCCCGCTAACACTGAAGGTCACAGAGCCTTGGAATGCTGCAGGGGCCCCTGTGGCCTGGCATTTATCACCTGTCGCCCTGGGGAGGCCACAATACCTCCTGCATCCACGGGGGCCATCTGACCGTGGGGCCAGAGCCCACGGGACAAGGGGACCCGGCAGGGGTCAGGAGATCAGGGAGGCTCTGACCAGCTCAGACCGTGGGAGCTGAGCCCGTGCCTTCCGCCATCAGGCGGCCGCCCAGCTTAGCCCTGGGGCCAGAGGAGCTGGCCTGCCACAGCCCCCAGAGTAACCGCGAGAGTCAGCACGGCAAAGACGACCCCGGCCGCCCAGATGCCATAGCTCTGTGCCCGCCACTGGGCAGGCACCTCGGCCGGGATCATGCTGGTCAGGTTCAGCATGTAGCCCAGCGTCCAGCCCATCTCCGTGCCACCAGCCTGTGGGACACACAGGCTGCTCAGTGCCGTGGGCGGCTGCCCTGGAGCCCCTGACCCGCCCTCGCCCTGGGCCAGGTGGTCACCTGCTTGCGGAACTCGATGCCAGGCCAAGTCTCCTCACTGAACCCGTAGCCCTCAAGCAGCAGCGTGAGAATATACAGCCCCGAGGTACAGTAGTCACGAAGCCAGCGGTCCTGCCCGGGCGAGCTGGCCTCCACCTGGGGGCCCGGGAGGTGAGGAGCCAGTTGGTGTCCCCGCTCCCAGCCTCCCAGGGACAGGGTCCCCCCGAGTCCCTGCCTGCTGAGGTCTGTGCCTGTGACAGCTGCGGCTCGGAGACCCAGGGCGGCCCTGGGATCCACCCACCTGCTTCCAGGGCCTCTGGCAGAACTCCCAGATGGTGGCGTTGACGGTGGCCAGTGGCTGCTTGGACGTGAGGTTCAGGAAGTGGAAGGTGTAGTAGAAGTTCGAGAAGGCCTGGGGGCAGAGGGGGTGATGATCTGTGCGTCTTCCCTGGGCCCTGGGGTGATGGCCGGTGGGCCCGGGGCAGAGGGGGGTGATGATCTGTGCGTCTTCCCTGGGCACTGGGGTGATGGCCGGTGGGCCCGGGGCAGAGGGGGGTGATGATCTGTGCGTCTTCCCTGGGCACTGGGGTGATGGCCGGTGGGCCTGGGCACTGGGGTGATGGCCGGTGGGCCCGGGGCAGAGGGGGGTGATGATCTGTGCGTCTTCCCTGGGCACTGGGGTGATGGCCGGTGGGCCCGGGGCAGAGGGGGGTGATGATCTGTGCGTCTTCCCTGGGCCCTGGGGTGATGGCCGGTGGGCCCGGGGCAGAGGGGGGTGATGATCTGTGCGTCTTCCCTGGGCCCTGGGGTGATGGCCGGTGGGCCCGGGTCAGAGGGGGGTGATGATCTGTGCGTCTTCCCTGGGCACTGGGGTGATGGCCGGTGGGCCCGGGGCAGAGGGGGGTGATGATCTGTGCGTCTTCCCTGGGCACTGGGGTGATGGCCGGTGGGCCCGGGGCAGAGGGGGGTGATGATCTGTGCGTCTTCCCTGGGCACTGGGGTGATGGCCGGTGGGCCCGGGGCAGAGGGGGGTGATGATCTGTGCGTCTTCCCTGGGCACTGGGGTGATGGCCGGTGGGCCCGGGTCAGAGGGGGGTGATGATCTGTGCGTCTTCCCTGGGCACTGGGGTGATGGCCGGTGGGCCCGGGTCAGAGGGGGGTGATGATCTGTGCGTCTTCCCTGGGCACTGGGGTGATGGCCGGTGGGCCCGGGGCAGAGGGGGGTGATGATCTGTGCGTCTTCCCTGGGCACTGGGGTGATGGCCGGTGGGCCCGGGTCAGAGGGGGGTGATGATCTGTGTGTCTTCCCTGGGCACTGGGGTGATGGCCGGTGGGCCCGGGGCAGAGGAGCCCTGGACAAACCAGGCAAAGTCCCCACCTGCCCCCATGCGGGGCCCCAGAGTTCCCAAGAGCCCGCCTGTGCAGGGCTCATCCTGGGCCCACCTGGGGTCAGACCCCTGGGGCCCGGGGCCGTGGAAGGAGGCTGAGACCCTGGGGAGGACAGGGTAGGGAGCTCACATAGAACTGGCCCCGCACAGGGGGCTGGTAGACCCCATTGAAGGCACAGTGTCCTCGGCCCTGGCAGCTGGAGAAGTTGAAGAGGCCCCGGATGGCTGAGATACAAGCCCCGGGGTTCCCTGTCCCTTCCACAGTGAGGTTCCCGGCCAGCTCTGGAGGGGCTGCCGTGTGCACACAGGGGGACTCGTAGAGGGCGGCCGGGGACAGCGTGGCCCAGTAGCCGCTGTGGTAGCATGGGTGGCGGACCAGGGGGCCGGAGCTGCTCTGCGGGAGGGCAGGGAGGTGGCCTTGAGCCCAGCCCAGGGCCACAGGCCGCCCCAGCTCGCCTCCCCCTCCTCTGTGGCCCAGCCAACCTGCACCAGCTGTGCCAGAAGCCTGCTCAGCATCTGGTCCCGCCCGAAACACAGGTAGCTGTGGGTGTAGACACTGTGCTCAGATCCGTAGAGGCGGAAGGTGGTCTGGGTGCTCTTGTCCAGTATGGGGCCTCCAGGCACAAAGGTGATCTGGGTGGAGGCTCCACCCATGTCCAGGGCGCCCACCAGTGTCCCCTCCAGAGGCTGGATCCATTCTCCAGAGAAGGAGTACTGAACACAGACAGGGGGCACTGAGTCCTGGGACCAGCCGCATTGACCCACCGCCCCTCAGGGGTCACACCCACCCAGGGGGTCATCCAACCCCCACCCTCGGGCTGCACACAGCACCTTGACCAGCATGCCCAGGACGTAGTTAATGGTGATCCAACCTAAAGCACCCTCGTCCTGCCCGGCCAGAAGCTCAGCACCCCAGAAGTCCAGGGGGGACTTGCTCAGGACCTGGGTGACTGCCTCGAAGATGTCTCTTGCCTGAGAGCTATTCTTCTGGCTGGACAGAAAAGACCAGCAGCCCGAGCTGGCAGGAGACCCACACCCACTCCACTCCGCCCGCTGGCCCAAGGCATTGACACCACCACGGCTCTCGGAGCTGTTCCTCACGGATGTGCCATAGGCCTCAAGTCAGCCCAGCTCACCTGAGTAGTCTCATGCCAGCCGTGGCCCCCAGGAACAGGGGTGTCTTCCGCTGCTGTGCCTCTGGGATCAGCGCCAGCGCTTCCTCCAGGCAGCCCTGCAGGCTCTCACCGGCTTGTGCAGGATTGGAGGCATAGGAGGAGATTCCAGGCCCTGAAACACAGCACCCCAGGACGAGGCTCCAGGCCTGAAGGCTGGGCTGGGCCGGAAGAGCCTGTGGGGAGTTGAACAGTGTCTCCGCCCCCCACCGCCCCCAAAAGGTATGCCCATGTCCTAACCACTGAGATCTTTGAGTGGGATTTTATTTGGAAAAGGGATCTTTGCAGATGTAATTAAGTTAAGGGTTTTAAGATGGGATCATTCTGGATTCCCTGGGTGGGCCCTAAATCCGATGACCCATATCCTCTAATTAAAAAAAATTTTTTAATGTTTTATTTTTTGAGAGAGAGAGAGACAGAGCACAGGCAGGGGAGGGACAGAGAGAGGGAGACACAGAATGTGTGAAGCAGGCTCCAGGCTCTGAGCTGTCAGCACAGAGCCCGACGCAGGGCTTGAACTCACGAACCGGGAGATCGTGGCCTGAGCTGAAGTCGGACGCTTACCCGACTGAGCCACCCAGGCGACCCCTGATGACCCATTTCCTTCTAAGAGAGAGGAGAGGGAAGTTCAAGGCACATGAGGAGGAAGGCCACGTGAGGTTGGGGGGAGAGGTTGGAATGATGTGGCCACAGCCCAGGAGCCTCCAGAAGCTGGAAGAGGCAGGAAGGACCGGGCAGGCACTGTACCACTTCTGTGCAGGCACATGTGGGTTCTGGTCCAGTTCCGCACTGACCATCTGTGCCACTTGGGTAATTCACTCAACCTCTCTGAGCCACTTTTCCTGTAGGTTGATCTGCTGATTTGCTAAAGGATGTAAATGTGGCTCAGCTGGCTCCGGCCTGTACCACCTCCCAACCCTCCGCCTCGCCGGGAATCCCTCCCAGACAGCAGCCGACAGCCGTGCACACCCGCTCTGTCCCCAGAGCTGCCTACTGACCTTTCGCCTGGCAGACCAGGGCCTGGCTGACCACGCCCGTGTCGTTCTCCTTGTCTGCTGGCCACCGGTACACAAAGAGGGACGTGTGGGAGGACCCCGCGTCAAACACAATCCCAAACTGAGAGTGACAACAAGGTCAGGAGGGCGTGGGGCCAGCGCCCAGCCCAGCCCAGCCCAACCTCCCCACTGCTCGGGGTCTGGGGGCCTACCTTGGTGTCTGTGGGCAGGAGGACATCAGTGGCCTCCACCAGAATGAGAATGAGCATGGTGAGGCCTGAGGCCACTGCCGCCCCGAGCAGTGCCGTGAGAACCCGCGGCTTCCAGGTCAGCCCCATCAGGGCAGGGCAGGGCAGGGCAGGGCTGGGCTGGCACCTGCGGGTGTGGGCAGCAGTGGGCACCGGACGCCCCTTGCCACAGACACTGCTGCCCTGGAGAGCCACCCCGTCCTCCCTGGGGCTCAGCACGTCTGAGCTCAGTCAGTGGGCAGAGCTGAAGACCACACCCCAGGAGCCGGGCCTGCCCAGGAGTGCTGTGGAGCCAGGGTCCAGCCTGGGACATACAGTGATGATGGGGTCCAGAAGAGCCCCTTTCTTTCTTCTTTTCAGACAGAGAGAGCGAGAGAGGGGGGCAGAGAGAGGGGGGGCAGAGAGAGAGAGAGAGAGAGAGCGAGGGGGGCAGAGAGAGAGTGAGGGGGGCAGAGGGGGGGGGCAGAGAGCGAGGGGGGCAGAGAGAGAGAGAGAGAAAGAGAGAGAATCCCAAGCAGGCTCCATGCTCAGTGTGGAGCCCAACTTGGGGCTCGAGACCCTACGGCCCTGGGATCACGACCTGAGCTAAAATCAAGAGTCAGACGCTTGATCAACTGAGCCCCCCAGGCGCTCTCACTCTCCCCACCCTCCCAGGAGGAGTCCCAGTTCTGAAGGTCAGCTCCAGACTGACCTTGGGGGACCCAGGACCCTGCCTCCCACCCCCCCGCCTCCTCTCTGCAGCCCTCTCCCCAGGCCTCCCCCAGGGTAGGATCTTCACTCTGGGAGCCCTGAGGTCGGCCCTGAACCAGGTGAGGACAGGGGACCAGCTAGACATATAACTGCTCCCAAGCAGCCTCCCTTGTGTCCTAATGAGTGAGGTCGGCAGGGCCCCAAGGAGCACATTTTCTTGAAAGGAACTTGAGATCAGGGAGTTCCGAACAAAGACGTTGGTTTCTATTCGAAAACCAACCGTTGCCTTCTCTCATCTGATTTGGAAGCTCTGCAGTTGGCTCCACACCCCGCCCCGGGCAGCTGGCCGAGGCTGAGCCTGGAGTGCAGTTTGCACAGGGCCGAGGTGCCCAGCTCAGTGGCCTTGGCCCCTGCAGGACCCTCCCCGGGCCCCAAGCGTCCCCAAGCCGGGCCATACGCACAGGACTGCCGGGAGCCTCGGCCCCGCTGGTGCTTCCGTCCAAAGGAGACAGCTGTCTGGGGTCTTCCAGGCCCAGAGATTCCTGTGATTTTGTATCACACTGTGTCTCACAAAAGCGTAAACATCCCTCATGTGCTTATTTCAAATGGAGTGACAGGCAAGGGTGAGGATGCCATTGTCTTGGGGCTTCGGCCCCCCCCCCCCCGCGGCGTGGGACAGGCTGTGTGGATTAGGGACCCATTTGAAGGTGGGAAGATGGGGGTTCGGGGTTGGTGAGGCCCAGAGGGGACCCAGCCTGTGTCCCCAAACCAGAACCTGGGTCACAGGCCACATCACACAAACAGGTGACAGGTAGGACCCAGGGACACTGGGACCCCACCTCATATCTCACCTCCAAGGGATACAGCAATCTGAGACTCCTCAGCTTGAGTCCCCAGTGAGTGGGCAAAGAGGATGGGCAGACTCCCCCACAGTCAGAACACCCTCCCTCAGGACTGGTTGCCCCCCCCACCGACCGGAACAGCCCTCCTCAGACCGGGACAGCTCTCCCCAGACCAGAACAGCACCCCCTAGACTAGGATAGCCCCGCAGACCCAGACAGCACCCCCAGCCCAGTACAGCCCCCTCACCTGGGCTGTTGGAGAGCTGGCTGCCGCAAGGAGGAAGCAGGCTGCTGTCTCTCAGGCACCTGCTGGGTGCGGTCCCGCCTCTCTCTTTCCCTCAGCTAGTCACCGCCCACCTCTGCTTGGACCTCACCAGGCAGGTGACAGAGCTGCGAACTCTGTCCACTGGGGGCTGGTGCCACCCACCCCCAGATCACAGACTGGCCAACAGAGGCTCCGTGGGGTTGAACTCAGCCCCTGCTGGGGGTTAATCCCCCACTACTTAGGGTCACACTCCACACACCAATCCCCCACCCCATCACCCAGGGTTATACCCTCACCTGCTGCCTAGAGTTCTCCTGCCCCACCTGCCGCATTTGGTGACCACCCAGGTGGGCCCCCACCCCTCCCTGGAGGTGCTCAGACTTTGCCCTCTAACCTCACCCTCCCCCAGTGGGAGGCCCGGTGCTTCCCCTCAGGCTAAGGGCAGGTCAGTCAGGTGACCCAGGGCTTGACCAGAGCAAAGGCCAGAGGCCCGGCCAGCTTGTGGTCCAGGAAGGAGGGAGATTCAGCTTCTCAGCAATGTTTTTGTTTGGTGATTCCAAGCATACAATAACATTACCCCACTTTTGTGCACACGTGTGGGCTCACGGGAGCACTGCCACAGTCGGACTCACCAGGCACCCCTCCTCTGCCCCTCCAGGGTCACGCCCCGGCCCCAGCCCAGCCCAGACCCACCAACTGGCTCCTGTCACAGTTCTGTCTCCTGGCCACAGGGATAGGTGTGAGGCCTGAGGCCCAGCAGCCACCATGGGCTCTCAGGTCCCTGCTCTGTGCCTGAGTCAGTCTGCATAGACAGGCTGCAGTTTGCATGGCCTGCCCCCGTGGAAGGCTTGAGGCATCCGGGGAGTTTCCACTCTGGTGAAGAGCTGCCACGGATCCTGGTGCCTGAGTCTCACCCAGGAGACCGCTGCTGAGCCTGTGGCTGAGTCACGCCTCACTTAGTTCCAAATTGCCTGTTTCCAGAGCCAGGTCCAGGTTCTTTGCACCCCGCCTTCCCGCCAGCATTTGGAGCCAATGTTTTATTGTAGCCAATCTGATGCATGCACCCTGGCTGTGATGCTGAACACCTTTCCACGCACGGATTTGCACACATATATCCTCTCTGATGGTATCATGTCTTTTGCCCATTTTGAAACTGAATTGTTTGATCTCTTCCTGTTAAGTTTAAAGAGTTCTTTATATATTCTCCGTCTACCCCTTTGTCTTTGTCACGGATATGGTTTGCAAGTTTTTTCTCCCCGTCTGTGGGTGGGTCGTCTTTTCGTTTTCTTAATAGTGTATTTCACAGAGCAACATTTTGAATTCCTGATGCAATCCAGTTTATCAGTGTGTTCTCCGGGGGTGGCACCTTGCATGTCATTACTGGGGACTTCTCATCTACCAGATCTTCAAGATTTCTTTTTCCTAAAGGCCTTATAGCTTCATGGTGGGTGTTTAGAGCCCTGGTCCAGTTAAACTTTGTGTAAGATGTGCCGCTTAGGCTGAGGACCACGGCCTTCCTTGTGGACAACTGATCACTCCAGACACATCTGGGGAAAGGACCATCCTTTCTGTATGAACCCTTGTTCACCTTTGTACGAATAGCTACGCTTGTTTCTGGGGCTGTCCTGTGTCCCCATGCCCCCACTTCTGTGCTGGCCACTACAGTCTGCAGGGGGTCTCAGTGCCATGTGTGAGGAGCCCCCCTCCCATTTTCTTCTTCCTTTTAACTACCACTGTAGCTCCTCTGTGTTTCTGACATCTTTACAAGTTTGAGTCTTTCTTTTTTTTTTTTTTTAATTTTTTTTAACGTTTTTTTTTATTTTTGAGACAGCGAGAGACAGAGCATGAACAGGGGAGGGTCAGAGAGAGGGAGACACAGAATCTGAAGCAGACTTCAGGCTCTGAGCTGTCAGCACAGAGCCCGACACGGGGCTCGAACTCACCAACCGTGAAATCATGACCTGAGCTGATGTCGGCCGCTTAACCGACTAAGCCACCCAGGCGCCACAAGTTTGAGTCTTTCAATCCACGAGCACAATTTCTCTTCTATTTATTTAGAATTTACATCTTTTAAAATTTTTCTTTTGTCTGAATTTTCCAGTTTTCAGAACAATGATCTAGTACCTATGGGCTTTTTGTTTGTTTATTTATTTATTTATTTATTTATTAATGTTTGTTTATTTTTGAGAGAGACAGAGACAGAATGCGAGTGGGTTAGGGGCAGAGAGAGAGGGAGACACGGAATCTGAAGCAGGTTCCAGGCTCCAAGCTGTCAGCACAGAGCCTGATGTGGGGCTCGAACCCACGAACTGTGAGATCATGACCTGAGCTGAAGTTGGACGCTCAACCAACTGAGCCACCCCGGCGCCCCAGTATCTGTGGGCTTTTTAAATTCCACTTCTTTAAACAAAACCAAGCCAAACACTTTACCCATGTCTCCCGCTCTCTACCCCCATCTCTTGCAACCACTATTCTGTTCTCTGTATCCATGAGTTTGGCTTTGTGGTGCTGGTTGGGTCCCATATGTAAGGGGTCACATGGTCTTTGTCAGACTCCATCTACCTCGTTTCACTGAGCAGAATCCCCCCAACATCCATCCATGTTGTTCCAAATGCAAGATTTCATTCTTTTAAAAAATTTTTAAAGTTTATTTATTTATTTTGACAGAGAGAGACAGAGAGACAGAGAGAGAGAGAGAGAGAGAGAGAGAGAACAAGCGGGGGAGGGGCAGAGAGAGAAGGAGAGACAGAATCCCAAGCAGGCTTCACCCGTCAGCATAGAGCCCCATGCAGTGCTCGAACTCACAAACTACAAGATCGTGACCTAAGACCAAGAGTCGACGCTTAATTGACTGTGCCACGAGGTGCCCAAGATTTCATTCTTTTTGATGGCTGAGTGATATTCCATTATATACAACTCGCATACATCCCATATTTTCTATATCCATTCATCCACTGATGGACACTTAGGTTTTGTCTAAGTATCTTGGCTATTATAAATATTGTTTCAAGGGGTGCCTGCATGGCTCAGTCGGTTAAGAGTCTGACTTTGGCTCAGGTCATGACCTCACAGTGCGTGAGCTCGAGTGCCATGTTGACTGTGCTGACAGCTCAGAGCCTGGAGCCTGCTTCAGGTTCTGGGTCTCCCTCTCTCTCTGCCTGACATAGACTCTAAGTCTAAAGTTCTTTCTTGTCCAGCAAGAGAGCAGACACAGGATTAAAAGTGAGAGATGGCTAATGTCTGGGAGAAGACAAGGGCCCCAAGTAAGGGTCCTTGCTCTGTTTTTATTAGGATCAGAAGGCTTACAGATATGGTGATGGACGTGCACAAAGAGACAATAAATCTGTGAACATTAACTCATGGACGTGAGGGAAAGGGGGTCTTGAAGATATTTGGGGTTAGGGGTTTGGGTTAACACAAAACAAAATCCTGGCTCCTAGCGAAAGGTTGTTTACAGCAGACTTGACTTGTTTACCTAAACTCGCCTAGGGGACCAGAAAGACTGAGCAGGCTACCTCTGGGTCAACAAGGCACCTTTCTTTTGCTAATTAGCTCTGCTCTGGGCAACTTCACCCGCAGCGACTATATCCCTATTTACCTGTTTACCTAATTTGGTCCTTCCTTCCTGTGAAAGCAGCTTTCTGCTATTAAACTAAGTTGGGGGGCTTTTCCGCCCTGGATACCTAATGTTGTTCACCTCACCTTGGATGTTTTCATCCCGAGAGTCCCTCTTCCTGTGCCTTTGTCCTATACTGGGACCTTTGTCGCACTTTGCCTAATCTCCTTTACCAAAACTTGGGTGCGAACATCCTGTGGCTTTCTAGTTTTTCACGCCTTGTTAACCCATCAGTGCAGGCTCAGGGAATTCCGAAGTTTATTCCCTACATCTGCCCCTCCCCCACTCATGCTCTGTCTCTCTCTCTCAAAAAGAAATAAACTTTTAAAAATCTTCTAAAATAAATAAATAATGTTTCAGTGACCATCAGGGTGCATATATCTTTTCGAATTAGTGTTTTGGTCATCTTCAGATAAATACGCAGAAGTGGGAGTGCTGGATCATGTGGTAGTTCTATTTTTAACTTTTTGAGGAACCTCCATACTGTTCTCCAGAGTGGCTGCACCAGTTTGCATCCCCACCAACAGTGCATGAGGATTCCTTTTTCTTGTTTCTCGTGTTGTTGATTTTATTTTATTTATTTTTTATTTTTTTTAACGTTTTTTATTTATTTTTGAGACAGGGAGAGACAGAGCATGAACAGGGGAGGGTCACAGAGAGGGAGACACAGAATCCGAAACAGGCTCCAGGCTCTGAGCTGTCCACGCAGAGCCCGACGCGGGGCTCAAACTCACGGACCTCGAGATCATGACCTGAGCCGAAGTCGGCCGCTTAACCAACTGAGCCACCCAGGCGCCCCATCATGTTGTTGATTTCAGACATTCTGACAGGTGTGAGGGGTTATCTCATTGTGGTTTGGATTTGTGTTTCCCTGACGATGAATGATGCTGAGCATCTTTCCATGTGTCTGTTGGCCACCTGTATGTCTGCTTTGGAGAAACATCTATTTGGATATTTTGCTTATTTTTTAATCAGCTTATTTAGTTTTTTGCTATTGAGTTGCATGAGTTCCTTACATATTTTGGATGTTAGCCACTTTCAGATATATGAGTATTTTCTTTCATTCAGCAGGTTGCCTTTTCATTGTGTTAATGGTTTCATTTGTTGTGCAGAAGATTTTCAGTTTGACCTTGTCCCAATATTTTATTTTTGCCGTTGTTTTTGCTTTTGGTGTCAGATTCAAAAACTCATCACCAAGGGGCCCCTGGGTGGTTCAGTCAGTTAAGCATCTGACTTCAGCTCAGGTCATGATCTGGTGTGTGGTGGGATCAAGCCCCATGTCAGGCTCGCTGCTGTCAGCACAGAGCCCGCTTCGGATCCTCTGCCTGCTTTGCCTCTGCCTCTCCCCCACTCACACACACTCTCTCAAAAACAAATAAACATTAAAAAAAAATTATCACCAAGACCTATATCAAGGAGCTTCTAACCTATTTTCTTCTAGGAGTTTCATGGTTTCAGATCTTACATTCAAGTCTAATCCATTTTGTGTATGGTGGAAGATAGTGTCCAGTTTCCTTCTTTTGCATGGTGCTGCCCAATTTTCCCAACACCATTTATTGAAGAGGCTGTCCTTTCTCCATTGAATATTCCTGCCTCCTCAGTTGTAAATTAATTGACCGTACATGCGTGGGTTTATTCCTGAGCTCTCTGTTCTGTTCTATGTGTCTGTTTTTATGCCAATACCATAATGTTTTATTCACTATAACTTTGTAAAATAGTTTGAACTCAAGGAGCATGATGCCTCCAGCTTTGTTCTTCCTCAGGATTGCTTTGGCTGTTTCAGGTCTTCTGTGGTTCCATATGCATATTAGGGTTGTTTGTTCTAGTTCTGTAAAAAATACCATTGGGGGTTTGATAGGGATTGCATTCAATCTGTAGATTGTTTGGGGTGGTATGGACATCTTAACAATATTAATTCTTCCAATCAATGGGCATGAAATACCTTTCCATTCATTTGTATCTTCTTCAACCCCTTTCATCAATGTCTTATAGTTTTCAATACGTAGGTCTTTCACCTCCTTGGTTAAATGTATCCCTAGGTATTTTATTCTTTTTGGTGCAATTGTAACTGGGATTATTTCTTCATTTCTCTTTCTGATAACGGTTCATTAGTGTAAAGAAATACAACAGATTTTTGTGTATTGATTTTGTATCCTGCAAGTTTATTGAATTTGTTTATTGTTTTTTTTTTTTTTGATGGAGCCTTTAAGGTTTTCTAGACATATCATGTCATCTTCAAATAGTGACAGTTCTACTTCTTCCTCTCCAATTTAGAATTCTTTTATTTCTTTTTCTTGCCTAATTGCTCTGGTTAAGACTTCCAGTACTGTGTTGAATACAAGCGGCAAAGTAGACATTCTTGTCTCATTCCTGATCTTAGAGGAAAAGCTTTCAACTTTTCAGCATTGAGTATGATATTAGCTGTGCATTTGTCATGTACAGACTTTATTATGTTGAAGTACATTCTCTCTATATTTGCTTTATTAAGTTTTTATCATAAATGGATGTTAAACCTTGTCAAATCATTTTTCTGCATCTATTGAGATGATCATATGATTTTTATCCTTCATTTTATTTTATTATTATTTTTTTAATGTTTATTTATTTTTGAGACAGAGAGAGACAGAGCATGAACGAGGGAGGGTCAGAGGGAGAGGGAGACACAGAATCTGAAGCAGGCTCTAGGCTCTGAGCTGTCAGCACAGAGCCCGAAGCGGGCCTCGAACTCAGACCATGAGATCATGACCTGAGCTGAAGTCGGTCGCCTAACCGACTGAGCCACCCAGGCACCCCTATCCTTCATTTTATTAATGTGGTGTATCACATTGACTGATTTGTGGATGTTCCACCATCCTGCATCCCTGGAGTAAATCTCATTTGATCACAGTGCATTATCTTTTTTATGTATTGGTGAATTTGGATCATGAATATTTTGTTGAGGATTTTTGCATCTATGTTCATCAGGGAGATATAGATATATATATATATATATATATATATATATATATATGTATATATATAACGATGGTGGCATCCTTACCTGGTTTTGGTATCAGGATAATGCTAGCCTCATAAAATGTTTGGAAGAGTTCCCTCCTCTTCTGTTTTTTGGAAGAATTTGAGAAAGATTGGTATTTATTCTCTTTTGGATGTGTGGCAGAATTCACCAGTAAAGCCACCTGGTCTTGGACTTCTTGCTGGGATATTTTTGACGACTGATTCAATCTCCTTGCTGTTAATCAGTCTGTTTAGATTTTCCGTTAATTTTCCATTGAATCCAGTGATTCAGTCTTGGTAGGTTTTATGTTTCTAGGAATGTATCCATTTCTTCTGGCTGTCCAATTTGTCGGTGTAGAACTGGTAATGGTGGCCTCTTATGATCTTTTGTATTTCTTTGTCATTTGTTCATTCCTCCTCTTTCATTTCTGATTTTATTTGAGCCCTCTTTTTTTTTTTTTCTTGGTAAACGTAGCTATAGGTTATTAATTTTGCTTAACTTTTCAAAGAACCAGCTCTTAGTTTCATTGATCTTTTCTGTAATCTTTTTAGTCACTGTCTCATTTATTTCTGCTCTGATCTTTGCTATTTCCTTCTTTCTACTAACTTTGGGCTTCATTTGTTCTTTTTCCTAGTTCCTTGTGGTATAAAGTTAGGTTGTTTATTTGAGACTTTTCTTGTTTTTTTGAGGTAGGCATTTATTACTATGAACTTTCCTCTTAGAACTGCTTTTGCTGAATCCCATAGATTTTGGTACATTGTATTTCCCTTTTTATTTGTCACAAGGTATTTTTTTAAATTTCTCCTTTGATTTCTTCTTTGACCCATTGGTTGTTCAGTAGCATGTTGTTTAATCTCCACATATTTGTGAATTTTCCAGTTTTCTTTGTGTAATTAATTTCTAGTTTCATACCATCGTGGTAGGAAAAGATGCTTGATACGATTTCAATCCTCTTCAATTTATTAAGACTTTTTTCATGACGTGTGATCTGTCCTGGAGAATGTTCCATGTGCTCCTGAGAAGAGTGTGTGGTCCTTTGCTGGTGGGCTGTTCTGTGTCCATCTGTTAAGCCCATCTGGTTTAAGGTACTGTTTACAGCCCATGTTTCCTTATTGATTTTCTGTCTAGATGATCTATCCTTTGATGAAAGTGGGGTGTTAAAGTTCCCTACTATTTTTGTATTGCTGCTTATTTCTCCCTTTAGGTCTGCTAATATTTGCTTTATATATTTAGGTGCTTCTATGTTGGGTGCATAAATATTTAGGGTTATTATATCCTCTTGTAGGACTGATTCCTTTATCATTATCACTTCTTTGTCTTTTATTACAGTTTTTGTCTTGTATTTTATAGTACATGTTTTGTTAGATTTATACCTAAATATTTCCTTTTGGGTCATTATAGGTTGTATTACTTTTAAATTCCATATCCAATTGTTATTAATAGTAAATAGAAATACAGTTGGTTTTTGTGTGTTGATCTGTATCCTCCTACCTTGCTAACACTCACTTATTAGTTCTAAGAATTTGTGTATAGATTCCCCGGAATTTTTGACATAGACAGTTGTGTTGCCTGTTAACAGTAATAGTTTCATTTCCTCCTCTCCAATATGCATACCTTTTATTTCCCTTTCTTGCCTTATTGCAGTGGCTAAGATTTCCAGTTGCATATTGGGTAGGAGTTGGGAGAGTGGACATCTTTGCCTTGTTCCCAGTCTTAAGGAAAAGCATTCAGTCATTTACCATTGAGCATGGTGTTAGTTGTAGGTGTGATGTAAGTGTTACATAGATGCCCTTCTTCAGGTTGGGGAAGTTCCCTTCTAGTTTGCTAGACAAGTTTTCTTCATAAACGAATATTGCATTTTGTCAAATGCTTTTTCCTTATCCATTAATATGTTCATGTGATTTTTCTTTAAACTCTCAACATAATGCATTACATTGGTTGACTTTCTTGAATACTAAACCGGTTTTATAGTCTCAGAAGAAACTGTAGTTGGTTGTGGTGCATTCTTTTCTTTATATATTAGTGGATTTGATTTGCTAACATAGTCTTCATTATTTGTGGATCTTGTGTTTGCAATTTTGCCTACTAACCAATTTTTTTTGGTGATCTCCAAATCAGTACTTGCATGGTCATTCATGGACGTGTGCAGGGCAGCAAAACACCCGAGTGCCAGACATGCATTTTCTCAGCTGAGGTTGAAGAAGGCAACCTTCTTGTTTCAGCCTTCTTGTTTCCACATCCTGGAAACTGTTTCTTTTTCAGAGCCTATGCAGTGCTGTGTTTTTGCACTTTTGTGCTTTGTCTTGGTGATTTCTGTTTAGAACGGTGCCAAAGTGCTGCTCAGTGTTGCTAAGTGCTGGGGCCTTTTCCCTGCTGGCCAGTATTCCCATGGCTCTCCAGGTGCCAACCAGTTCTGGTTTGGGATATTTTGAATACTAGTCTGTGAGCCTGGGGTCTGGCCCCCATCCTGTGGACAATGCCGGGGTTTTAGCTGTGGCCTCGGTGGCTCTAGTCCCAGGTCATCCCCTTTTCTTTCACTGTGTCGTCTGTTTGGCTTTGCTGTGCCTCCAGTCTGGGAGCGGGCCAGTCTGCTGCTCAGGCACGGGTTACGGTTCATTCTACATGGGCCTGGGTGCAGGGCTAGGGCCTCGTAAACACCTTTCCAGGCAGTTTCCCGGTGCTTTCTATACCCTTGCCTCCAGGCTCCCCGCTGGGTCCCTCTTCCTGGCCCTGTGGCAAGCTCCTCCTGCACCAGGCCAGCGTGTCCAGCATATGCAGCCTGCGTGGCTGTCTTCCTTGAGCTTGCAGACAGACCCTGACCCCGTCTGGCTGACAGCTGCACGGGGTGGGACCCGTGGGGGCACTTCCCACAGTGGCTGACGATCTCCCCCGACCCTGGTTTCCGGAGACCACTCAACGGGAGACGCAAGTACCAATCTGTTCTCTAGGGTGCACAGACTTAGTGAAAGGAGCTGTGGGCGCAAAGTGTCCCTTCTGGAAGCAGGGGGCAAATGGTGGTGCGAAATGTGAGTTTCCTTCCACGGGTGAGGGAGCATTGGAAGGTTCTGGATGAGCCAGATGTGCGCCCTATGTCTCGGCAGAGGAGTGAGGACGGAGGCGGCCTGGCCCGCCCTGCCATTCGCAGGGGCAGGTGTCAGGTCCTCTCTCCTCTGCCAGGAGCGAGCAGCCACACCTTCCTTCACAGCCTGTAGTCACACCATCTCTCTAGATGAGGAGGATCTCACCTCGCTGTGACTGGAGACACTCCCCCACCCACCCTGTTGGCTGACCATGCCCCAGCTCTGTCCTCCAGGGCCCTCGTCTGGGGCTGAGGATAGCCATTCGGGATTGTGGGGGCTAGCCTGGACATGCAGGCTGGGCCACCCACACCATGTGAGCGAGCTCCAGCCAGGGCAGTGTGGGGGACACGGGGCAGGCTGGGACGACTCTGCCCATGCCGATTGGAGACACGGGTGTTCAGGCCTGGCCTTCTGAGTAATTATGAAGGTGTATGTGTCACCATCAGCATTCACTTACCTACTCGCTTTATTTATTTTAATGTTTATTTATTTTGAGAGAGAGAGAGAGAGAGAGAGAGAGAGAGAGAGAGAGAGAGAGACAGAGCACGAGCAGGGGAGGTTCAGAGAGAGAGGGAGACACAGAATCCGAAGCAGGCTCCAGGCTCTGAGCTGTCCGCACAGAGCCCGACACAGGGCTCGAAATCACGGTCCATGAGATCACGACCTGAGCTGAAGTCAGACGCTCAACCGACTGAGCCACCTAGGCGCCCCATAAAGTTTATTTATTCTTTTAGAGAGACAGAATGCACAGGGGAGGGGCAGAGAGAGGGGGAGAGACAGAATCCCAAGCAGGCTCTGAATTGTCAGCGCAAAGCCCCATTCAGGGCTCGAACCCATGCACTGTGAGACTGTGACCTGAGCTGAAATCAAGAGCCCCTGTCCTTTTCTTATTAATACTTAAAAACTTCTTACAGGTCGGGGCACCTGGGTAGCTCAGTCGGTTAAGCATCCGACTTGGGCTCAGGTCACGGTCTCGCAGTTCGTGGGTTTGAGCCCCGCGTTAGGCTCTGTGCTGACAGCTCACAGCCTGGAGCCTGCTTCGGATTCTGCCTCTCCCTCTCTCTCTGCCCCTCCCCTGCTTACACTCTGTCTCTCAAAAATGAATAAATGTTAAAAAAACCTTTTTTTTTTCTACTTTAGGGAAGAACTTCCTACATGGCAAGGACCTAAGTTCCATCACTGCCTCCAGCTGCTGGGGCAGGTGGGTCAGCAGCACGGCCTCAGCCCCACGTCTGCTACCACCTTCCCTGCTTGTGCTTCCCTAAAACGCTTGTCCGCGTTGTACTGGGCACCTCCCCCATCTGACATCCTTCCCTCCGTGCTTCTCAGTGGCCACAGGCGAGGAACAGAAGCTCGGGAGCCAGGTGCAAGGCCGCGAGCCTCCCGCCGGCAGATGTCCCTGCCTTCCCCACCACAGCCGTCCCTAAGAGGCGTGTGGGGAGGACAACCTGCAGATGCAGGGCCCCGTCAGGGGCCAGGGGAGGGGCAGGGGCCCGTGACAAAGCTTCCAGCTGGTCTCGGACGAGGGCCGCAGCGGCGCAGCGGACGTGCCTTCTGCGCACACGGTGGGCAGGCAGGTGGGTCATCTGGGGACGGCCAGCCTCACGGCCTGCACACGGAGGGCCAAGCCCACGGAGAGCGATTCTGGCAGCACCACGTGGACTCCAGGTGTGAGGAGTAGGGGAGACGCGCCACGGCTCAGGAACCGAGAGCACAAAGGACTCCCGAGTGACCCGTGACTTTGTAGTCAGCGACCCAGTACGTGAGAGCGTGTGGACAGGCATCTGGAATCTAGTCTACGCACCTACAGTGTGTCCGTCCACGTTGGTGCCAACACCTCCGCTGCCCTCCATAGCCCTGCGTGGGAGACCGTGCACGCGCCTGGAGGCTCCAGGGCCGTGTGCCCCCAGAGCTGGCACGCCCACCCCAGGAAGCGCCGCTGGGCCCCAGGTTCTCAACATCCCGGGCCGCAAGCCTCCCAGCCTCTGCCCATGCCGTCCGCCGGTGGCCTCCTGTCCCCTCCAGCCCTTGCTGGCGTGGACACACCCAGCTGGCACCTGCCGCTCCATCCCTGGGCCACAGGACCAGGAGCCACCAGGCAGCCAGGCTGGCCATAGCCATAGCCTGGCTATGTCCAGCAGCAGCTTTGCCACTGGGGGGAAAGCAGCATTAGGCACATCTGGGGATGACAGAGAAGAAGACTGGCCAGCTGGTCCCGTGGTCACTTCTTGGCATCCTGCTGCAGCCACGCTGCTGACCACACGCGGAGAGTGGCCTGAGGGGGATGGGTGGCCCTCCGCCCAGTGCCTGGGGGTAGTGACAGAGGAGGCGGGGCACAGGAGTGTCTCTGTTTGCACCTCCCGATCCTCCTCAAACCTTTTCCAGGAGCACAGCCCCTGCCCCCCCAGCGGCCATCTCAAGAACCTGCTTTTCTCCATTCTCCCCTTCCTCTGGCTGCCAGACCCTCTTCCGGAGTGTGTCCTGGGCAAGGAGGTCTAGCGGCCCCACCCAGCCCTGTCAGTCCAGGCAGAGGTGTGCGGGCAGCCACCACAGCAGCAACCTTGGACCAGCAGACCCAGAAGCTCCTGGGCAGGGAGGTAAGGGACAGGGCTGACAGAGGAGACCCAGGCGGTGGCCGCAGCAGAGGGTCAGGTTTAATGGTCACTCTAAGGGATATCGTACATCATTCAGAGCCCAGCACATGCCCTTGCCCCCTCCCTTAGCTGAGGGCACAGCCAGGTGTCCTCAGACCCAGGCTCTGCAAAGGGGTCCTGCCCCTGAGCCCCAGCTATATACAAGAGCCGGCCCCACTGGGCCCCAGCAAGGCCACAGCCCAGAGTCCACCGTCTGCTCAGCGCTGCTGCGGGGTCCAGGCACCCACTGCAGTGTGCGGCGGGGTTCTCACCCAGCGGGGCCCAGCCCCACTTGCCCCTGCCAAACCCTTTGTGCTGGGAGAAGCCTCCAGACCAAGGCTGGCAAAAGCTGAACGCACCGCGGCATCAGAGGGCCAGGCGGGTGCTGGAGGACGGGGAGCAGGCAGGGCCCGGCTCAACCCAGAGCCTCCTGAGAGAAGGGAGGTGTGTCACCTCCCCCCTGCCCCGCGGCTTCCCAGGCACCCCTGCTAGGCCAGTACGGCTGAGGTCAGAGTAAGCAGTGGGTGGCAAGAGGGAACAAGCAAAGACCATCAGGCACTCGGCCAAGGCCGGAGCCGGGCCGGGCAGCCAGGCGACACCGCCCCCACGGACGGGCCACCCTGGTGCTGGTGATCAAATACGGCAGGGCTGGGGGGCTGGGGGCAGACAAGGTCCTGAACATACACTGGGCTAGGTTGTCTACACCGTAACTGGTAACATAGCACTTAACTATTCAACTAGTAATGCTGCTTCCCTTTGAATTGTTTTGGGGGTGTGAAAATTGCACTTATTTCTATGAACCCGCTAAGAGGAGCCACCCCAGTGCTGCACCCTCTGCACGAGGCCTAGGCCCTGTCAGCGCCTGGCCGCTGAGCAACCCCTGGCCACATGGGGTGAGGCTCGTCCCGGGGCCCTGGGGGCTGTGACCTCTGGCCTGTGGTGCAGTGAGGACCAGACCCGTCCGTGGGTGGGAACCTGAGCGACATCTGAGGGTGCCCTGAAGCGGCTGTGAAGACTGGGACCGCGTGGTCCTGGGCGGCCCACAGCACGTGGCCCAGCCCCAGCCACCGGTCCAAGGAAGCAGCCAGGCGGTGGCCGTGGCCCTCACAGGACATCCTCAAAGTCCAGCAGCTTCGAGTGCTGGCGGCTCTTCCACAGGCGGTACAGCCGGAAGTCAAAGTAGGTCTCTATCATCTGCTTCCCTGGGGCCAAAGGAGAGGGTGGCTAGGCCTCAGGCCTCTACCTCCTGGACCCCGCCCCTCAGGCCGGGAGCCAGCCTGCGAAACTCACCTTGGGCCGACAGCTCCAGGGGGGACTCAAAGGTGACCCTGTAAGGGGTCATGAGGGTCCTGAGGTTCTGGAACAGCTGAAAGAGCGGGGCAGGGCCATGAGTTCAGGGTAGGGGAAGGGGGGTGGTGAACGGTGTTGGGGGGAAGCAGGAATTCTCTACCACTGACGGGGGCTCATGCATAGGTGGTTCTGGGGGGTTAAGGAAGAGAGAAAGGGAACAGAAGAAAAAGTGGGACGTGCTGTCAAGTCTTTTACTGGATCTGGGGTCTCCAGAAAACCGGAGCAGGGCTTGGGGGTTCCTGTACCTTCTCCCCATTCGGGTTTCCCAGAATGTAGCAGCCCATGATGTGGACGACGTTCGGCTCTGGGTTCACTTTGCTCATCAGGCGGCTCAAGCGCTTCCAGAAGCTGGTGGGGGAGGGGTGGGTCACAAGTGGTCTCCAGCCCAGGCCCCCAGGTGCAAGGAGGGGCAGGCCAGAGGCCAGGGCAGGGCTCCAGAGACGGAGCCTCACAGGGAGGGTCTGTGGGGATGGGCTGTGTGGGTGGACGTTGCCTCCAGCCCCTCTGCCCAGCCCCCGCGTGCAGCCCTGCCCACTCACTGGATCATGTCCTCCTCCTTCTCTACTTTGGCAAAGGTGGCCACCTTGTTCTTGAGCAGGTACAGATGTCCTGGGCCACCCTGTAAGAAACTGCAATTGGCCGCGTGGGGCATACACAGGGCGTCCATCCACCGTCCCCATACATGCACGCACTCACGCACGTCTGCACGAAGCCTGCATTCTCAATACCCCCCACCCCCACGGCAGAAAGGGACTGAGTCCTACCTGGCAGAAAATCAGCATCTTCCAGATCTTGGCCCCTTTGTGATAGATGTTCAGCTTTTTCTCTATTTCCTCTATGGAGGGAGGAGTGTGAGCACGGCCCTCCAAAGCCCCCCATGGCCCATAGGTAAGCCCCCAGACCCAGGATCAGAAGACAGGGGATTGGAGGACACATACCCAGGATGTCCTCAAAAGTCGCATGCTCGTGGTCCTGAAACAGACACGGGCCACACTCTCAGAGTCCCTCTTGGGCAGCAGTCCAACCCAGAACCAGGGGCCGGGGGAGGGTCACTCACATAGAGGATGGGGATGATGGACGGGTCATCTCTGCGGATGATAGTCGGGATGTACTCGGCTTTGGGCACCTTGGAGGAGATGAGCTGGAGACAGCACGGGGAGCTGCTCAGGGCCCAGCCACCTTGGAGCCAACGGGCAGTGGGAGGCCCCATGAGGTTGTCCCCCACTGCTAGGCAGCCTGTAGTGGCCGCATCATCTCCTGGCAGAGCCATTGGGCTCCTGGAGGAAAAGGGACCTCCCCCCTCCAGCCCAGGACAGGCTGGAATAGGAATAGCATAAAGACGGCCCGACCTCACCATGACCTTGGGGGGCACAAAGCCCTCTGTGTCACAGGCCACCGCCTCCAAGCCCTTCTCGGTCTCCCAGTCCAGATCCTCAAAGGCCTCGCCCAGGGTGCAGTGTGAGCTCTGCAGGTCACTACCTGAGGGGCAGGATGGGTCACCAGGACTGTGGACCACCTCCAGCCCCAGCCGTGGTCCACAGACACGGGTGGCAGACAGAACCCGCGATAAATGGTCCTGGAGGGCCCTCCAGGCCGGCGAGAAACCCAGGGTGGGTGACAGAGACCAACACTGGCCACCACCAGCCTGGCGAGACTGGCCGCTGCCACCAGAGCTGCTGCGCTGTTGACCTCCGTGCAAGGGTCAGCTCCAGCCAGGGCACTGCAGCGTCTCAGACCTCTAGAGTCGGTGAAGCACACACTCGCCCCCGCCCAGCACTGCCGTAGCCGTTAGTTAACCCTGCCCACGAGGTCGGAGGTGCCAGGCGCCCCCGCCTCACAGATGGGTAAACTGAGGCTCAGAGAGCAGAAGCGCGGAAGCCTAGCTGCCCGGGCAGGAGACCCGCCCTGCGGAGTGCGGGGACTGGGGGACTAGGGGAACCTCTGAGGCAGGTGGGCCGGCCTGCGCCGGGCACCTACTGTCTCGGGAGTCGTGGGAAGTGTCGGCTTTCATGGGGGTGGGGTCGCTCCAGGACCGGCTGAAGCTCCGCTCGCGCCGCTCGGCGAACGCTGCAGTGAGAGCAAAGCCGCGTCAGCAGGCGGGGGGCGGGGGCGGGAGGGGCACAGCCTGAGGGGACTCCAGACACAAGGGACTGCAGACTTAGGAAAGCCAGGGGGAGAGTCCTCGAGCTCCCGACGGCCGGCCGGCGGGGAGGTCGGAGGACATCAGTTGGGCCACCCGGGACCGAGTCAGGTGGGGCAGGACTAGGGGGTGGCGCCTAATGACGCCAATTGGGGCGAGGGGACAAGAGTGGCGTGTGGGACCTGGGGCGGGGCGGGGCCAGAGCCAGAGGTTCTGAGGCGGGGCTAGGGGCGGAGCCTGGGCAAAGCCATCGGTTCCGCTGGGGGGGGGGACGGGGGGCGGAGCTGGAGCCAAGTGTTCTGGGGTGGAGGTGGGGGCGGAGCCTGGGCGAGGCCAGAACGAGAGGTTCTGAGCCGGGGGCTAGGGGCGGGGCCTGAGCCAGGTGTTCTGGGGGAGGGGCTGGGGGCGGAGCCTGGGGCGGGGCGAACGGTTGTCGGGCGAGGTCTGAGCCAGGAGGGGGGCTAGGGGCAGAGCCAGGCGTTCTGAGGTGGGGTTGCGTGCTGGACCTGAGGCGGAGCCTGAGTCAGGGAGTCCGCAGCAGGACTAGGGGCGGGGCCAGAGTCAAGGGTTTCTTGGCGGGCCTGGGGCGGTAGGAAGAAGGCCGTGGGGTTGGAATGGGGATCTGGGAACTTGGGTCTTTCCGGTGCAGCGAGCAGCCTGCGAAGCCCCAGCCGGCCAAGAGCAGCGCCACCCCCTCGCCCTCCCGCCGAGGATCTTACTCTGGGCCTTCACCCTCCGGCTGCCGACCATGCGCAGGTGTTTGCGGAAGTTCCTGGGGAAGAAACACCGGTGGCTGGTGAGGACCGCGAAAGGGGGGTGGGAGGCGGACGGATCCCCCATGCTTCCGGCTCGCCACTCTTCCCCCAGCAGCCGGACCTGACATGGCCTGCCTTCGCCCTTTTAGGTGATAAATGCCCTCCTGGCGCCCCTACGCTCTCCCACTCACCCACCGTCCACCCAGTCCCTCTCCTGCTGACACCTTTCCAGGGCTCCCCTTTGCTGCCAGGACAAAGGCACAATGATCACGCCTTCTCTTGCGGTCACCCCCCTCTTCCCCGTCCCCGTCCCCCCCCCTCCCCATGCAGGACCACTCCCTTGGTGGCTCCCCAGCATTCAGGCACCCACCTCCACTGCCCACCGTTAATTCCCTCTTTGGGCCCAGGCATACTCTGGACCCCATCAGCCCCCCCTCTTCCAGGTGGTCAAGGGCTCCTGCTTCCTGTGCTCTCGGGCCAGGGAAGCGCAACTGTCCGCACCGACCCCAGGTAGGTTTGGGGCCTGCAGACACTCCCTCCCCTGCCCTTCTGTCCCTGGGCCACCTCAGAGACAGGTCTTTGCCCCCAAATCTGTGCCCCGCCAGGGTCCAGTGTCCAAGATGGACAAGGTTTCTGGTCACGTCTCTGAGGTGGGGCATGGGGAGCGTAAGCTTTGCTGCTGACCCCACAGCTCTGGGGTTCAAGGGCCAGAAAGAGACACGGGTGGGCTAGCTGGCTGCAGTTCAACTGGCAATGTACCCCCAAAACACACCAAAACACAGGCCTGGGGGGCCCAGGTCACATGACCTCTCCTGCCTGCAGCGTCCCCAGAGCAGGGCCAGGCCAGTGGTCGCCACCGCCCTTCCCCCATCAGGTCTGCGAGGGCCCAGTGGGCCCAGGCCAGACCAGCACAGACAAGAGACGGACTCTGGTGGCGAGTGGCTGGCAGGCCCTACCTCTGGATTACAGACGCGGAATCATTCTCCCGTTTCCGGCGCTTCCTCTCCGCGTAGCCCCTGAACACCCTGGGAAACCACCACGAGTCAGCACTGCCCTTGGCCGCAGGTAGGTAGGAGGGACCGAGACGTGGGGACAGAAGCGTGAGCACAGGGCCTGGAGGGGCATCCAGAGCGCAGGGCCGGGCAGAAGGGTCCTGGCCTGCCTCACCCTGTCCTCGGCCCGGCTCTTGGCAGGCCCTGCTGTGGCCTTGGTGCTGGGACACAGCACTCCCTCACAGTCAAGGCCCAGGTCCCTGGCCTGTCCAAACCTATTTGGGGGTGGGGGGTGGGGGGTCCCCCAGGGACAACCACCATGCCCTTAGGCTCAGGGTCCCGCAGAGTACTTACGAGATGCTGGAGGTGCGGCGGGAAGGGGCAGCGTAAGAAAGAAGACACAGTAAGCCACGACCCCCTCAGCTTATAAATTCCCAGTCGTTTCCCTTCTTGTCATGGACTCCAGGGGTCCCTCACAGGCACTCCAGGCACTAGCAAGGCACTAGCAGTGCTGTGGTAAGCCCATGAAAGGGCAGTGGACACTGAGGTCACTGGCCCGTGCCACCAAGTGCTGTGACGTGGTTGGGCTTGCACAGAGGCCTGTTTCTGCTGGGCCTGGGCCTGGCAGCAAAGATGGCAGTCCCCAGCCAGCCTGAGGGCAGGGGTGGGTTCCCCAGGGTAGCACGAGGGGCGGGAGCTTCCTCAGTGTGGGGGACACTGCAGCAAAGGGTGCCTCCCGGGAAGGAACGCTATATCAGAAAACAAACCCAGATATGTGTCACAGGTAGAGAAGAGCAGGCCCCTGCAGGGGACTCCTGACTTGTGATCCCTTGAGGCTCATACAGAATACGCAAGTAAGCTGCTGTTTGGGAAGCTGAGATGGGGCCGTGGCCTGGAAGAACCGCCCGAGTGGTGACTACATCAGCCTCAGCCCTGGGCCAGGTCCGCAGAGGACCATGAGGGACAGGGGAGGGCTAGGAGATAGAGGGCAGGGCAGTGGGCAAGGGAGGAGTGGGAAGGGAGGGGGCATGGGAGGGGCAGTGGAGGGTGGGAGTGGGGGGAAGAGCGGCCAGCGCTGCCTTCCTTGAGACTGATGTCACATCTGGCAGACCTGGTGGGACATGGGCATGTGGGGTCGCTCAGAAATAGCCACCCAGGTGGGCCCAGAGGGCAGGAGAGGGTCTGGCAGTAGTTCCTGAGCACCACCCCTCACAGCGGGCACGTATCAGGTACACAACTCACGCTTGCATAGTTGTGGTTGCTGTCTGGAAGCTGAAGAGGTTTTCCTTGGGGAACCAGGTACGGATGGGGACGTCATCTGGAAGACAAAAGAAGTGGCTAGGGTGGCCTGGGAGTTCCTAAAGCCTCTACCCCCTTCTGCCAGGGAAGGCAATGCTTCTGCCAAAGCCAGTGGAGGAAAGGCACCAGGGTCCCCTAACCCTCTCCCAGGTGGGCGGAGGCTGGCACAGGCCGTAAGGCAACATGTGCCCGCTTAGCTGTTCAAGCCAAGACAGCTCAGCGGCTTCGTGACAGTTTGTCTTTGCTTAGCTCTCCCTTTGGTGGCCTACAGTTGAAGAGCGGTCCTTTGAAAGCACAGCCTGTGTCCAGGGTGCCCAGAGAAAAAAGGGTTCACTTTGTTCCCCTTCGGAGAGAAGCAGGGCAGGGACAATGGTTGCAGCCTCCCTTTGTCTGCATCCTGCACACTCCACTCCCTTGGACCCTGCCAGGAGAGTGAGGCGGAGCCCTCAGGCAGCATGGAGATGGTCTTGCTGAGGGCTGCCCCCTCCAGCTCCTAGACAAGGTGGATGAAAGTTTGCTCTACCCCCCTGAGAGTTGCCCTGACCCCCCCCCACCCCAGCCCCTGAGCTGTGTTCATCAGAGGAGTGTGAGGTCATGGAGCTGAACTGCCCACACCTCAGGCCTGTGCCCTGATGCCCAAGCAGGTTGTTGACTTGGAAGCCCAGGGGGTGTCCTGGGACGATGTGGGTGCTCAGCTAGTAAGGACTCTGCTTTTTAGGAAGTGCCCTCAGATTCAAGAGGCATGGGGCTGCTCAAGTGTCCCAGAGAGGCCTCTTCTAGACACAGTAGGCCTTCAGGGCTCACCAGCCACCCACACAGCTCAACAATCCTTGGGAGGCTCCCAATGGCTGGCCAGGCCCCAGATAGATATGTGCTTCCTGGGGTGAATGAGAACTCCATTTGCTGGGACCCAGGGCAGGGACTATTTCCCAGGATTTCCCAAAGGCAGACCCATCTTCCAATTAAGCCATGTTTTCTGCCTGCTCAATCTTTAAGATTCTCCTGCCCCCCGCCCTCCTCCTCCGGGAAGCACTCCTTGATTGATTTGGTGCTGGCAGGGCCAAAACCAACTACGAGGGCTGACATGTGGCGTGGGAGATAGCAGCAGGAGGCTACCTGCATGCCACGACCTGGGCACCCTCCACCTGTCCAAGGCTCAGCTTACCACCCTGCCCCACAGCCTGCCCATTCCTCAACGAGCCCCTCACCAGACACACGATCGACACTGTACATCCTCTCCAGCTTCTTGCGGCGGCTGGTGGCCTCAGGCAGAGGTGGCTGGTCCAGCACAAAGGCCCGAGGGGAAGGGCTGGGACCAGGGGCCAGCTGGGCGCACCCGGGACATTCCTTGGAGCCCTGGCGGCTGCCTGCCCAGCTCTGGCAGGGCCTGCTGACGTCCTCGCGGCTGCCCCCTGGGCTGGCACGCAGGGGCTGGCTGTGGTGGTGGGGGTGCCGCTCCCGCTGCCGCCGCCCCTTCACCACAGCCAGCTCGATGGCCTCGGCCTCGGGACTGGGCAGCAGGGCAGGCTCCCCGGAGATGGTGTACACGCGGGGCTGGGGGCCCTCAGCGGTCGGTTTTCCACCGATGACCTCCTCTGAGAGACTGCCCTCATAGCGGCCGTTGGAGACGAGGGAGAGGCGGCGCTTGTTCTGGGGGGCTGGCTGCATCTCGGGGGACCCGTCGTGGCCAGAGTAGGCATCAGCCAGCAGGTGGTCTGGGAGAGAGGCAGCAGGTGAACTGAAGCCCTCCTGGCCCTGCCCCCCCTTCTCCTGGTGCCGTGAGGGCAAAGAACACCCAGCGAATGCCTGGCTCAGATGGGGCGGGGGGGGGGGGGCGGGCAGAGGCTGCCCCCCAGCCCCAGTGACCACATCCTAAGCCCCTGGTATCTCCAGAAAAGGTGTTTGCAAGCTGCGCACTCCTCTTAGAGGCTCCCACCCTCCTCCTACCTGGGCCCTGAGCTCTGGGTGTGCGTGCGTGGGGGCGACAGGCTAGACTACCTGTGGGTGACGGTGGGGGGTGGACAGGAATAAACAGGCCACCTCCCAGCCTGCCACTGCACTCGTGTGCCCAGTGCCAATTTCTCCCCTCCCCCCCACCAGCTGGCCCCCAGAGACAGCGGTGCCAGCCCTGGGGGTGCCAGGAGGCCTGTTGCCATGCCAACGGCCCAGGCTGGGTGGGTGCCATGGTGATGAGTGACTCCAAGCTCCTTCTGGGGCTCTGGGCCAGGGAGGGCAGGGGGCGTGAGGAAGCCAGCCCAGCAGAGCAGCTGCTGCCTGCTCACACCCCACAGTCTCCACAGCCTGCGGGCCGGGCCTGGGCTGCTGGAGCAGGGGACAGCATCCCTAGGTCGTGGGGGTGCGGTGGGGCTGCGAACCGACCCCGCCCCGGTACCTCTTCGAATGCCCCTACCTGCACCGTTCCGATTCTCAGGGTGACTCTGGGACAGGTACTCGCCAAATGCTCGGGCTGCTCTGAAGGGTGGACAGCGGGGTGCGCTGTCAGTGCACACAGACCACTCTGGACTCTGCTCAGATGGGAGCCTGGGGTCCCCACCCCCACCCAGACCTTGGGCACCGGTAAGGGAGGGGCCGGGGTCACCCATGGCAGACAGTGCCCTCCCACCCCAGAAAGCCCAGGGCTAGCAGGTCGCAGTTCCGGGGGCCTTGGGTCCCAGTGCAACGTGGCCGGGGCCCTGGCCTGCTTTCTGTCCAGCCCCTGTCACTCTGTGTGTGTGTTGGGGGGGGGGGGGCGGGGGGGTCGTGAGGTCGGGCATCTCAGCCGCAGCTGTCTCCGGGAGGGGAGCCGCACAAGGTGGGGGTGGGAGCGGGGGAAGGAGACTCGGCGAGAAGCCCCGCCACGGGGGAGGGGGCCGGGGGCGGGCGCTGAGCCCCGGCGGCCGGCCCCGCCGCACTCACCGCACTTTGGCCGCCACCGAGGACATGGCCTCGCTCCTCAGCGCCCTCCTCCGGGAGGCGGCGGCGCCCATGGTCGCGGCGGCGGCGGCGCATCCCCCGGCCTCAGAGCGCGCCCCGCGCCCGCCGCCTCCGCCGGGGGAGCCGCGCCACGCCGGGACTCGGGCTCGGGCCCCGCATGGCCCGCGCTGGGCCCTCCGCGAGTCCCGCCGCACCGGGAGAGCGCGGCAGGGGCCGGGGGCGGGGGCTCCGCCCACCGCGACGTCACGGACGGGGCGAGGCCAGGGGCTCCGCCCACCGCGACGTCAGGCCTGGGGGCGGCTGCCCGTGACGTCGGGGCCTGGCCGGGTCGTCAGGAGGGGACCGGGGCGGTGGCTCCGCCCACCGTGCCGGGCGAGGGGGCGGGGCTGGGACGGGGTGCGGAGAAACTGAGTCCAGCGGTCACCCGACTGCAAGGTCCTGGGCCCTCGGGTCAGGGTTCTCGGTGCCCCTCACAGGTCTGCACGGGTTGCGGACCCCAAAGTGACAGCGCCAGAGCGCTCTCTCCTTTTCTACAAAAGGACTCCCGGGCGCCGTTTAACGATCTGAGAAAGTGTGGGCGGCGTACAACCTCGGAGCGCGGCTCGTGTACTGCGTGGGAAGACGCTCGCGGGAGAGATCTGGAGGGGGCTCATTCTTGGTTCGGGGGCACACTGGCTCCACGCCAGACCCTGGGCGCCCTGCCTGTCTGGCTAGTTGTTGCCCTGCGGTCTCAAGCCCCAGCAGAGGGGTGCCTGGGGTCCCTACATGACGACTTCACACCCCACCTGGCCTCGGGGACGTGGCCCTCACGGCAGATCAGTGGTGCAGCCGGAGGCTGCTCTCTGGCTCCGGTCAGGCGCATCGTGCCACGGGGACGTTGGCAAACGGACGTGTCCACGCACAAGCAGAGCTACCTTTATTGGCACATCAGGCCCTGATGCTTCAGGGGCTCCAACATCTCTCAGAGGCCTCAAGGAGCCCCTAGGACTGCTGTGTGTGCAGGGGTGCCAGGACCAAGTGCTCCACCAGCCGCTGCCAGTACACAGAAGCCAGAGACCTGCCCCCGCCGCCTCCCCACCCCCCACCCCCCACCCCAAACACATACAGGTTGGGTCCGGCACAGACGAAGCTGGACCCATGGTGCACAGGGCGCTGGGCCCCAGCCCGGTGGGGAAGAGCCCCCGGGAACTCTAGGAGCCCGGTCGGTCTCTGAGAAAGGCCCACAGCAGAGGCGGACTCTAGGGCGCATCAGAGTGAGGGGCTCCACCCATCTCCGTCAGCATGTCAACAGCAGGGCAGTTTGGGGAAGCCAGACTGGGGTACCGAGGCCGAGGTGAGGGTTCGTCCTCCTAGAATCAAACCACACACCGTGCAGGTGGGGGTGAGCCCAAAGGGCCGACCCAGGGCCAGGTCTCTGTGGCTCTGTGCCGCAGGGCAGCAGGGAGCGAGCAGCTGGCCTGCTTGGAGCCCTCGGAGCTGCCTCAGCTGAGGGGCACCACAGGCAGGTCTAGGCAGCTCACCGAGTCGGAGCCCAAGTGGGCCGGGGCGCTCTGGAAGTCAGCATACGTGTCCTTGGAGCCATCTGGCAGCTCCTCCTCATACTCCGTCTGGTAGTCAGACTCGTCTGGGCGGAAGGGAGGGCCGTGTGGGTCCCCTCTCAAGAGCAAGGGCTATGCCATGGTGGCACAAGCCCCTACCTGCCACTCATCAGGTCCAGGGGCTGCTAGAGGGAGCCTGGTGACCAGGGTGGCTTGCTGGGCACACCAAGGGTCAGAAAGAGATGTTGCCACCCCCACCTGCGGCTGTGCATGTCCTGGGCGTCCAACTCACCGTCCACTGTGGCTACTTTGGCAGGCTCAATGCGTGACACAATCTCAGCAAGGTCCGTGAAGGAGGCATTGGGGCAGGTGAGGACCTGGAGGGCCGAGGTGGAAGAGACATCTCTGTGACCCTCTATGGCCCTAGTTTGCTAAGGTGCCCAAGTTAACTCCTGGAGTTGGGGCAGGGGCACAGAAGATGGGCAGGGGCCTAAGCAAGCCCCCATCCCCTTCAACCATGAGTGCCAGAAGAGTAGAGAGCCAGAGTGGGGCAAAAAGAGGGGATGCTGAGGCAGAGGCCAAGAGTTCACCCCCACGGGGTCACACCCCTGCCCTGTCTTCTGGCCCCTGAGCAGCTGAGGGGGTGTGCCACGGTCCTGCAGAGTGCAGGGAGTTCTGCGCCTCTCGGGCCCACTGAGGCAGGAAGGGAAGGAGGGTGCGAGCTCTGGCACTCACATCACACGCCTTCATCTTGCTCGTTCCCTGCCGGTCCTGTAGCATCTTTTCCAGCACACCACTTCGACCCCAGATGTCAAACACTGTCCGCCCGTGCTGATACCCCACTTCCTGCACACACACCAGGAGCCCCCACTTCTAAGCTCTCAGAAGTGAGGGCACGGAGGCTGGGGAGGGGGCAGGCAGACACTGGACCCCGCCGACCCTCCGCACCCCAGCTGCACTCACGCAAATCTCGTTGAACTTGCCAAAGTCCAGAGTACCGTAGCTGTCGATGGGGGGCGCAGGTACTCACAGTACTCACTGTTCTTCACCATCTCCAGCTGCCGGACGCAGCACACATAGGCCAGGCGTGTCTGGATCTCTGCCATGTTCAACACCTGCTGCCATCAGAGCACCTGAGCAAGGCTCTGCGGTCCCTACATGGCCCCATGCGGGCACAGCTGCCTGGATCTTGTGCCCTGACCCTCTCCCTCCCCTCCCCTCCCCAAGGGGAGACACATCCCTGATAGGCCTGGGAGGGCAGGTGCCCAGCCAGGGGTCCTGGAGATGTATCCTGACAGCGTGTGGAGCCTCTGGGCCTGTCCCCTTTCCCCAGAGCTGGTCCAGGCAGGATCCTTGGCAAGGACAGTGAGCAAGCTCCGTTGGCCTCGGGGCCTGGAATGCACTACAACCCTCCCCCGCCCACAGGAGGCATTTGGGCAGCAGCACACCGCCCATCTTGGGGCCAGTGGTATGAGAGCATGGAGAGACTTCAAGGGAAGCTACAGAGGAGCACCTGATGACCTGGGCACTGTGCAGAGCTATGCCCCCCACCTTGACTTTTGTGGCCAAGGGGTTCCAGCGCTTCCACAGCAGCCACCATCCAGACAGCGCGTCGCCATAGTTGGTGAGGTCCGTCTCATCCTGGCTGCCCACATCAATGGCAATCACCACCTTTGCCCCCATAGACCTGGCCACATCCGCTGGGGAGAAGACAGCCTTGGTCACCACCCAGGACAGGCACATAGAGCCCCGGGTGGGAACAGGGCTTGGGAGGGACGGGGAGAGAGCCTGCATAGCACTGGGAGCCAGAGGGTCTCCCCTTGGGCCTGTAGAGAGGCAGCCTAGTGCACAGAACTGTCCAACAGGTGACAGGTGTGCCCAGGGGAGGGGCCTCACCCACAACAGACCTGGCACTTTCTGGCTGTTAGTTCTGACTGTGGGCACAGATGGGACATAATTGCTCTCAGCTCCTCTACTTGGCCCTTGTTCTGAGTGCTGCTGAGCCGACAAACAGGGCCATATGCTGGGAGCACACGGTGCCCGAGCTAGTGTGCACGAGGGCGTGCGTCTGTGTGTGTGCCTGGACGTGTTCCCCGGACTCTGGGAGCACCTATAACCCCCCACCTCCTGCTCCAGGGAACACTGAGGGAAACGTGCCACTGGCCTTCCCGGGAGTGGAGGGGGCTGAGGCAGGGGTGGGGGCAGCCCCTCCCCACCCACTGCAGCACCTGGGAGGTTGTTGATGTAGCCCCCGTCCATCAGCAGGTGTCCGTCTTTGGGGTCGCAGAGGGGAGGCAGGTAGCCTGACAGAGACATGCTGGCACGCACGTACCTCCACAGGGAGCCTGGGGGAGAGTCGGGGGGCTGGGGCAGAGGTCACCAGGGCCTGTGGCAGGGGAGCTTCGCACTGCCCACGGTGGGTTCCTGCCCTGGACCCTCAGCTCAGAGCCCTGCTAGCGTTTGAGTCCTGAAGTCTGCACGTCTGGCTCTGGCGGATGGCCGCAGGCCTGAAGACAGACACCCCTCCTGTTCTTTCTCCTCCACAAGGGAGGCCAGGGTGGCTCTGCAGTCTTTACACGTTCCACTGTGTGAGCCACGTCGTCCCACTCACCTCCAGAGAGACACATGCAATCAGCTCACAAACCGCTCTGCCCAGGAAAAGGGCCCTCAGCTGCCACCCATGCATCAGCCTTCTCATGGTCCCCAGCCCAAGCAGTCTACCTCTACCTCCCGATTCGAACTCATAAAAACACATGCCCTGCATGTGCCCTTCATTACACCCCACGGCCCAAGCAGGCCCTTCACCCCACTCCTCTCTGCTCCCAGTTCACAAAATTTCTCCACCTTTCTGTGTCCAGTTTGGACTTCTCAGTGTTTTTAGGCTCTTGGTTATGTCCCTCCCCATTTCCTTCATGCTCACAGCAGGATCACCTCTGTGTTCAGATCTCCCTGAGTGTCTTGCCTCCTCCAGGTCATCTTGGTGCTTCATCCAGTTCAAGGAGCTGCCACGCCCTCTACCTGCAACCCGCCCCCCCTGGAGGTGCTCTTTCAATGTCCCTCCCCTGACCACTCTGCCCTGAGTGGGGGGCTGTGCCCTGTGCATGCCTGAGCCCGTATCAAGGGGCACCCAAGGAGGAGGTGCTCACCATCCGTGTGGACCCGCATAGCAGAGGCTGTGATGTCTGTGGTGATGGTAAAGTAGGGGATCCATAGGTCCTGCAAGGGGGGGGATAGGACTTAGGACATCCTCCCTGACGGCCAGCTCCCTGACCCTGTAGGCCCAGGAGCTTGAGGGGATGAGGAGGACGCCAAGCACCCAGACACAAGTCAGGCTCAGGCTGGCCGTAGGCTCCAGCTGAGGCACCCCAGGGTGGTCCTTGCTTTGGGGGGCACCTCGATCTGCCGGTCCTTGAAGACGCTACAGATGCTGCTATTAAAGCCGGCCCCCGAGAACATGGAGGTGATGGGGTAGGTCAGGTCCAGCACAGTCTTCACCATCGACGTCATGTCCTGAGTGGATGGGGCACACATGAGACCCCTGCAGAGGATGAGGGGCTCACACCCCGCCCCCACCTGCTGGCGAGGGTGGCAAGGTGATCCCACAGGAGCCCAAATCCAGAAAAGGGAGCAGGGACACAGCACACATCTGTGCTTCCTGCAAACAGAACAAGAGTGTCTGGGAAGCGTCCTGAGGAGTCCCCCAGGAGGAGAGAATTCCAGGGCCTGAGCAGCAGCAGGGCCTTGAGGTCCCGTGAGGGTGCCTGCTGACACCTGCTCAGGAGGCCGAGCTAAGGATGAAGCTCCATCCAGGACCCACACTGGCAGGTGAGTGGCAGGGACCGCTACCCCCTGAGGTCCCCAAAGGCAATAACACCCGACCCGTCAAGATTTCTCCAGGAGGGGGAGCCGCCCTGCCCTAGAATGCTCAGGGTTGACCCTCACATTCCAGCATGGCAGGCCCTACAACAGGGTCCCGGAAACAGGGCCCTGCTGAGGGTCCTCTCTGCTGAAGGCCCCCCACCCTCCCTCTCTTGTGGGACTGAAGCTCATTCTTCCCCAGTGAGGACGTGGGCCTCTTAGACCTGCGAGGAGGACACGTGACTGACCAGACAGCACTGGCCTTGCCCCAAGAATGCCTGGGTTCAAGGTTATCTACCTTCTTAAGAGTCAGGGATAGAGAGGAAAGGTCCTCCCTGCCTCTGTGTGGACAGAAACAGATGGAGAAGCCTAAAACAGAGGCCACACAAGGGGTGGGCCCCCAGGTAAGGGGGAGCTGCCCCCCAGTGTGTTCACACTGAGATGAACAGAGTGGAGACTCTGTTCAAACAGAGGGAACCCGTGTGCTCCTAGAGGAAAGGGACCCAGAAGCACAGGACACCCCAGGGTCCTCCCTGGTTAGCAAGGCCTCACTCCTGAAGAAGCCCCTGCCTAGCACCAGAGAGCCTGCAGAGTCAAGCCTGGCGGCCCCCACAATCACATCCCCTCAGCACGTCAGGAGGCCAAGGGCCCACGCAGACAGGCAGGACAGAGGCCATCCTGGATGGGATCCATTCTGCCCTGCCGTGCAGAGTCCCACAGCCCATTGCTCACTGAGGACGACAGGGGCATCAAGCCCAAAGCTCCCTGGCCGGTCCCACACCTGCACTGGGCCAGCAGAGGTGGGGAAGGGAGGTGTCCTCCTGGCCTGTGAGCAGACCCTCAACTGAGGCTGAAGCACACTGTGCCCACACCCACTGTTCTCAGAGGCCATCCTTAGCGACGAGCTGTGTTTGCTCCTGGACCTCTCCTCGGAGTGGCCCACTGAGGGGTGTCTGGGGTGGCTCACTTCAGGGAAAGAGGGGTCTCTGGAACAGAGTTGGGGCCACACGGATGGGGCAGATAGCCTTCTCTGACACCTTCTGCCATAGAAGATGAACAATTTTCTTTTCTTTTTTAAAAGGAGAACTTGAACACTTTTGACCCCACTCATGGGGCTCTGTGCCGCCCCAGGAAAGCAAGTGGAACTGTGACAAGGGCAAACGGCATCTGTACCTTGAGGACAGAGGTGAGTCGGCCTCCCCACCAGGCTCCAGTCTGCCCACGGGAGCTGCTGCAGCGAGCTCGCTTATAGTGCGGGCTTTTGGGCCTGCATCCATCACCCGGCCAGCTATTAGCAATTTTTTCTTATTTTCTATCTTCCTGATGCCCTGGCATGTGGGGTCTTACAGACCCGGGGAGAGGCTGTCCCCTCGCAGGGGACAATTGGCTCGCAGGCTAGCCAATCCTTAGAGACAGCAGAAGCCTCGCCCGCTGGGAGCGTCTCTCCTGCAAACCGAGCGATCCAGAGCACACACGCCTCAGCCCCCTATGTCACACTCTCACACCAGGTCAATAATCCTCCGCCTGAATCAACCCAGGCCCAGGCACCAGACAACTGGGGACGGCCCCTACACATCAAGCCCACTGGAATTATTCCAAAAGCCCATCCGAAGCTGTTTACCCTGCCCTCCCTTGCCTTTCCCACAGAAACCCCCATAAAGGCTCTGGCCTCGGCCTTCCCCCTGCTCCTCTCCGCCGCCTCGCAGGCATGGGTGCTCCCATGTGGTCCTGTAGGGTGGGCAACTACAGGTAACATTAAACTTTTCTTCCGGTGGTGCTGACCTCTCTGTGTTGTCTTCAGTCACCTTTATAAATTAAGACCAGGCACCAACCAGAGCCAAACCTCCCAACACTGATGTCCTTATCTCTTTTGTGCTTTCCATTCCCTCACCATCCTGTAAACCCCAATCTGAGGCCAGAGCCCTGCAGAGTGTGATCAGGGGCCAAAGGTCCCAATGCCCTCCCGCCCTCCACAGCACCGCAGGGACCTGGTGCTGAGCTCCAGGGAGGGCAGAGACCCCTCACCTCAGCCCACTGCTTGGCCCGGATCCGTATCTGGCTGTAGTTCCGTTCCTCGGAGTATAGAGCGCCCATGAAGGCCCCGATGGACGTCCCTCCAACCATGTCCACAGGGATGCCACACTCCGTCAGGGCCCGGATGATGCCAACCTGGGCACAGCCTCTACATCAAGCAGGAGCACAGAGCAGAAGTAAGCACTGTTGCCAGGAACAGCACCTGCCGTGTGCTGGCAAAAGGACCCAGAGACAGTCATCCCCATCTACCTCCTCCTCCTCAGTGCCTGCCTCAAAGACATGGCCCCAAAGAGGGGCTGCGGCCATTACCGGGATGTCTCTCAGAGCCTCAGCAGTTGTGAAGCAGACACAACGCAGGCTCTACAACCACCATGATTAGAGTCCCAGGGGCCAAAAGCGGCAAGCAGCCTACGTGTGTGATGGGTGAGGGAGTAAGCAAAGTGTGGCATGCACATACAAGGGATGTTGCTTGGCCTTAAGAAGGAAGAAAATGCTAACACATGGATGAACTTGAGGACCCTGCGCTAAGTGAATGAAGCCAGACACAGAAGGACAAGGTCTCTCCTCACATGAGGGACCTGGAGGGGTCAAGATCACAGATACAGAGAGCGGAGGCTGGGGACTGGGGGTGGGGGGTGTGGGGGCAGGCTAGGGTGTAACAGGGACAGAGGTTCAGTTTGGGAAGATGGAAACGGTCCAGAGCTGAGTAGTGATGGTTGCACAATATCGTGAATGTACTTCATGCAGCTAAATTTCACATTCAAAAATATTTATAGTGGGAAATTTTGTGGCATGCATATTTAATTTTTTTTAATGTGTATTCATTTTTGAGAAAGAGAGAGAGAGAGAGAGAACAACCAGGGGAGGGTCAGAGAGGGAGACACAGACTCTGAAGCAGGCTCCAGGCTCTGAGCTGTCAGCACAGAGCCCGACGTGGGGCTTGAACCCACAGACCGCGAGATCGTGACCTGAGCTGAAGTCGGACGCTTAGCCGACTGAGCCATGCAGGCGCCCCACATGCTTATTTTAACACAATTAAAACAAAATTTAATATCACCACAAAAAAATTAAATATTCAGGTATCAGGCTAAGAAATTTTCAAGAAATTGAAGACAAGATTGATAATTTGGCACAGAACTGGAAACTATAGGATAGAGCCAACCACCACTTTACAAGTGGAAAATACAGTGTCTGAGATAAAGACCTCACTCAGCAGGTTAAGCAGCAGACCAGGCTCACTGGAGACCCATGAAGCATGGAGATGGCACAAGAAAATCCTGAGTCCCAGGACACCCCAGAACGGACATGGAGACCGCTCCTTAGAACAGACGTATGGGAGCCTAGAGCATGTGTGGGATCCGGCAGAGGAGTCCAGAAAGAGAAGGGGATGGGCGGAAACGTCTGGACAGAGGGTGGTCTGGTGCAGCCCAGGAGGGCTGGTCTCTCCGTCCTGAGGTCACAACACAACATCTACAACCCCTAACTTAGGGAAAAAAGAACAGTTTAAATCAAACAAGTCAAATTACGGAAATAATAAAGGTAAGAGCAGAAATTGATGAGGCAGAAAAACAAAAGATTCAGTAGAGAGGACCAACAAAGCTAACAAATGGTGCTCGGAGAGGACCAACTCCCGGCCCCTCCTGCGAGAAAAGGAAAGGCAGGGAGGGGGTGTCAGGAGTGAGAAAGGGCGCATCTGCAGAGATGCTTCAGTTACGAAAGTGAGAAGTAGGTGTGAACCTCGTGCCTAAGTAGGAAAATTCAGATCAAATGGACATATTCCTAGAACGACATAGTGTGCCAAACTGACAAGAGAATCTGAATTGTACTATAACCATCAATATAACCGAACCTTTCCTTTTTAAATCTCCACAAAGAAGACGGTATGTCCAGATGGTTTTACTAGTGAGTGCTACTGAACGTATAAGGAAGAGTAACACAAATTTCACATAAAACTTCCCAGAGAATAGGAAAAGAAGAGGCACTTCCCAACTCCACTCTGAAGCCAGCAAGCACACCCACGTGCAGCCCAACCTCACACAGATTCAAAGGGAGTCCAGCAGTGGGCAACACGTCATGGGCCAACGGGTCTACCCTCAGAAGACATCAGTTTTTATTTAAAGATCAATGCAATTCACCACATTAACAGAATAAAGGAGAAAAATTACACGATCGTCTCGACAGAAACACAATAACAACCATCCACGATACACACTCAGCAAACTAAGAAAAGAAGGGCGCTTCCTCCATCTGACACAGGGCACCATAGACACCACAGCCGAGATGACACTCAGTGATGACAGCGAATGCTCTCCCTCCCCTGGGTGACAGGACAAGACATGTGTGCCCCACTTCCACTCGACACTGTACTGCAAAGTCTAACCGGTGCAACAAGCCAAGAAGAAGAAACAAAAGACATATACGTATTTTGGAAAGAAAGACAAAAACTGGCTTTATTCTCAGAAGATATAACTATGTATATAGGAAATGCAAAAATAAAAATAAAAAAGTCATTAGAATAAGTGAATTTAGCACGGCTATAAGATACAGAGCATCAATTTACAAATATCAGTTGTATTTCTATACACTGGCAACAAACACTTTGAAAGTGAAATTTAAAAGAAAACATTTACAATAGGAAAAAAAATCCCATAAAATACTTAGCTGATTCTAAAAATTTATATGGAAAAGCAAAGGACCTAGAAGGGCCAAAAGCAATTTTGAAAAAAACAGAACTCAGGAATTTGCAGTGTCTGATGTTAAGATTTACCATAAAGCTGTGGCAGTGGTGTCGTGAAGGACAGACACGACAGAGCCCACATGCTCTGATGGGGGACACAGCAGCCACGGGGGAGGGACAGTCTACAACCGAAGGTGCTGGCTCAGCTGGATGACCACATGAGGAGAACAGAGCCTTGACCGGCACAAGACGTGTCAGGTGGTTCACAGACCTGAATGCACAAGCTGGAGTCACAGAGCTTCTAGAAGAAGGCAGAATGCCTTTGTGACCTTAGGATAGACAAGAACTCTCAGAAGCCCAGCAGACCAGAAGCAGTAACCATAAAAAATGGAAAATCACGCCTCATAAAAATTAAAAACTATTCATCGAAAAATACCATTGAGAAAACGAAAAGTCAGAGATTGAGAGACAGAATTACTACTAAATATTATCTGGCAAAAGACTTGTATTCAGATTATATAAATAATTCCTCTGAATCAATAACAAAAAACAAACCACCAGTTAAACATGGACAAGAATGTAAACACTACTGTACAAAATGAGATACACAAAGGGCCAGCGAGCACGTGACCTCATTAGGCCCGAGGGAGATCACCAGATGCCCTCACACACCCTTTAGAACAATTCAAAATGAGGTTAATACCAAGGGTTGGCAAAAATGTGGGAACCTGAACTTCAAACACTGTTGGTGGGGGGTGTAAAACGGCACAATGTCCCCCATGACCAGGTAGCTCCACTCCTAGGTATTTGCCCGAGAGAAAAGAACATGCATGCCCAAAAAGATTTGTACAAGAACAGTTATAGCTGTTTTCTCCATAACAACCCAAGCCAAAAAATAACCCGAGCGCCCATCAACAGGAGGAGCGGGGTAAGCAAAGCGTGGCAGACCATGGAATACGCTTAGCAGTGCTGCCGATGTGGCCTGGAGCACACGGACAACCTCACACGCTGGGCCCAGTGTGCGACACAAGCCAGTACAAACAGAGAAGCTAAGGAAGCCAGTGGAACACCTGCATGAATATTCTTAGAGAAATTCAGTATTCCACTAGTGGAAGAAGGAGAGAAAACTATGAAGAAAGCACTGAGACATTAGAAATATTTTAGCAGAATAGAACAATTAGAAGATCCATCTGAGAAAAACCATCTAGAAAGTAGAACAAAAAGCCAGGGATGGGAAATGAGGGAGAGGGAAGACCTGGTTTCTGATCATCAGGAGCTCCTGGAAGAGAGGACAGAGTGGGAGAACATAAAATACGCCCCAGAGCTGAAGTTCACGATTTCCAAATTTGGAAGGGCCTGCTGGGGCCCACCCAGCCCCGTGGATGAACACACTGCCACCAAGGCACACCAAGTCCCTTCAAGGACCAAAATAAAAAGACTCCCCCCATGGCTTCCAGAGGGGAAGCAGACCTCACAAATAAAGTGGGATTGGGCATCTCAACAGCGACACTGGAAGCTAGAAAGACAATGGCAGCACCCCCTTAGAAATTCTCAGGGAAAATTACTTCCATGTTGGATTCCACACCCAGACTGTCATCAAGGACATTTTCTGCTACACAGAGTCTTAAAACTTTTACTTCCCAGATGTCTTCTCTTAAGGAAGTGTCTAGAATATGAACGCTACCCAAATCAGGAATATGTCAAGAAAGAGGAAGGCATGGAATCCAGGAAATGGAGTTGAATGTGGAAGAGAGACCAAGAAGTTCCCAGGATAACAGTTAAGGGAAACTCCAAGACAACGTTACGGGCAGAGCCCAGAGGCGCTGGGAGACCTGGAGGGGGTGGCTCCCACACACGGTGAAGCAGAGGCCACCCGAGATGGCGAGCAAGCTGACAGGAGGCTGATGCTCCGGAGCAGTGTCTGGGCACCAATTAATGACACCCAGGAAACAGAAAAGGGAAATTGCAACAATTATTAACTCCAAGGAAGGAAATACAGCCGTACTATGCAATGTGGTATGACTGAGCCCTGAATAAGCACCACGTCATAGTAATAGAAATGGTGACAACTAGCTTGACTGGCATGGGAACCACACTGGGAACTGAGTAGTGAGGAGGGAGACAGGCAGAAGACAGGTGGTGGATAGATGTACAGATGGACAGATGGATGGCCGATGACAGACAGATGAATGAAGGACAGACAGATAAACTGTGTGTATGGTGGGGGGACGGGTTAGGAGCTCAATAATCTAAAACTGAAAGAACAGAATGGCTATGCTGTTGAGAAATGCAGATGAGCAGAGAGATGACTATGCTCCAAGTGATCTTCTCTGGGATGTCTCTGGGTTTGGTCCCGGGCGAGACAGCAGACGATATGGCTATAAACTAAGTACTATTTTGACTAAAACTAAATTTTCATTGAAAATGCTGTTGATCGTGGCGCCTGGGTGGCTCAGTTGGTCAAGCTTCTGGCTCTTGGTTTTTCAGCTCAGGTCATGATCTGGCAGTTCATGGGACTGAGCCCCATGTCAGGCTCTGCAACGATGGTGCAGAGCCTGCTTGGGATTCTCTCTCTGACCCTTCCCTGCTCCCATGCACAGACGTGTGTTCGCTCTCTCTCAAACTAAATAAACTTATGAGAAAAAAAATTTTTTTAAATGCCATTGATCACATCATCCTGGCCTACAAACCAGGTCCAAGTCTGGGTCAGCTCTGGGCCACCTCACTGTCCTCGTCCCACAGGAAGTAGCCTGGGTCTTGCCTTCCACCAGGCAATGTTAGGTAAATCACCTCATTCTCCAGGCTGACTGGCTCAGCTTTCAAGCAAAAGCACGGCACCAGACGGTGCTCGGATTGTGCCGCATCACTCGGGGCAGGCCAAGTCTGGGGGTGAGCAGGACACCCTGGAGCGAGGTGGCGACTCCCCATGCTGGGGTGAGCAGGGGTGGGGTCTGTGTGTCTACCCACCCTCCTGTCAGGAAGGGTCTCAGGCCAGACGCCAGGCCTCAGAGGTTTCCAGGTGGAAAGTGCACACAGTGGGCTTGGACTGCTCCTCTGCATTATCCCGATCTTTTCTAGAGAAGAGAGTCTGGTCTCCCTTGACCTTGAGGCTGGACGGCATCTCTGACTTTAATTCGCCAGGTGTGAGCACAGGTCTGGCTCCACAGGCAGGAGACAAAACTTTGGAGAGTACCCCCTAAGGGGGGATACTCCTAAGAGGTTTTAATGTTTCCGAGCCACCCCCCCCCCCCCGCCCTCCTCCAGCTCACTCTGAAAGGGATGTCCTTGGAACCAGGAGGTGCTGAGCCAGGCACCTTCTCCAGGGCCCACGGGAGAGAGGCCAGCAGCACCAGCAGGGCTGGGGGGCGGGGTGTATGTATAGTGCTCAGGAGGCCCTGCGCACCTCATTCGGCCAGAGCAGGGGGGAAGCGTGAGGGACTCCACCCCACAGGGCACCCCCAGCACAGGTGTTGTGGGAGGCACTGCTCGCACCTCCTCACTGTGTCCTGGGGCTCCACGTCTGTTCCAGGTGTGTATGCCTCTTTAAATTCAGGAGGAAGGAGGCGTGTGCCACAATGACAAACACAGGGTGGCAGTTATTTGGGTTAAAAGTCCTGTAAGGAACTGATCAGCCCGCAGAACTGAAGAACGCTGTGCTACGTTTGCAAGCACACCAGGACATTGGTCTATAAAGTATGTATTAAAATGGAAAGAAACTCACCTGCAGCCCAATGGGAAGACTGGCAAAGGACAAGAACAGAGTTCTCAGAGGAAGCGTGAATGGCTAACAGATAAGCAGACACTTCTAGCAAAGACAATCAGAACAAATCTACTGCACTGGCAAACGTTAAAACCTGGGGGTGCCTATGGGAAGCACTGCTTGGCAATGTGCACCCAGGGGCTGAAACATGCTTGGTCATGCACTGGGCCTATCTATGGGGACTGCTCCTGGGACCAGCTCAGAGGCCTCTTGGTCAGCATTAGAGTGCGCGTGCACACGTGCACACGTGCACACACACACACACACACACACACAGACACGCAACTGTGGGTGGGATGGGGTGGGGACTCACCTTGCTCCTCCACCCCCAAGCACCAGGGCGATGGCATTGCCAGTCAGCACCCGAGCCAGGCGGGAGAAGTCCGAGTGCCGATCTGGGGGCCTCTGGAAGACTCGCTCGTACATCTCCACCTGGGAGAGGGGTCAGCAGACGGGGAGGGCTAGGCCAAGTTCCACACACTGTGACCTGACCGGGGTGGCCTCCTCGACTCCTGACCCAAAGCCCTCTCCAGGACACAGCAGGGTCTGTCTGATACTGATGCTGACAGCACCTTGGTGCCTAGGCGTGCCTGGGAAGAGGACCTCACAGGGCACATGGGTGAGGGGACAGTGTGGGCAGACGGACTACATACCCACGGGTCCAGCAGGAGACCACAGAGCCCCAGGAGAGCTGTACCAAGAGGGATACCAAGCCCAAACCCCAGCTAAGACCCTGCCAGCCACCAGGGTGGAGGGTGCTCCAGGGCACAGGCTCCTGGGCACAGCCGCCACTGTCAGGACACTGTTCACTGAGTCGTGGGGCCAGATAGGCTGTGGAGTGTGGGCAGCCTGTGGGGCCCCAGCCCCGCAAAGCCCCCAGGGCTGAGGAGGCTCCCTCCTCCCCCTTGGCAGGCTCTGGTGACCTCTCCCCCAGCGTCCCGACTCTCCCCCAGGCTCCCTGTGGAGGTATGTGCGTGCCAGCATGTCTCTGTCAGGTTACGTGCCTCCCCTCTGCGACCCCAAAGACGGACACCTGCTGATGGACGGGGGCTGCATCAACAACCTCCCCGGTGCTGCCCCCAAAGATCAACTCAAGCAAACGTAAGCTTACAGAGAAGCAAGCTCCCCTTATCAGCACCCCAGCGACCTCAGACTACAGAGACCCAGAGAGGGAGCGAGAAGGAAATGAGCTTGGCAATCACAAGTCAGGAAGGCTGTGTTCTGGAGGCCAGGAGTTCCCGTCAGTCCAGCCCAGCGCCCAGGCCTCACCAGCTTGGGCAGGCTTCTCCGGGAGAAGACGCGGCGCGGGCAGCACAGGTGCAGGTGGCCGGAGCACCAGCTGCGCATGTTCAGCCACTCCACGGTGCGGGAGGGTGCCGGCCCCTCCTCCCGGTGCAGCAGGACCAGCTGCTTCTGGGCTCGTACGGCCGTGCTCTCCAGCATCCGCTCCAGCTGCAGGAGGGCAGAGCCTGAGGCCTCGGCGGGACAGAGGCCCCACTCTGGACGCCGCCGCACACGGGCAGGAGGGTTGAGGGCAGGGCCTTGGCAGGTGGCACCCTGGTTCTGTGAGCCGGCTCAGCCGTGGTGTGAGCTGCCCTTCGGCTGTCGAAGCTGTGACCCAGGGGTCTGCCCCGCCATATGCCTGATGCATGCTGAGCTAGGTAAGGGTGGCCACAGGGAGCTCTGGGGTGTGCAGGAAGGGAGAGGCCGCCCCCCGTCCGTTTCCCTAACACCTCCTCCGCATGTGCACACACTGTGACCTTCTCAAATGATGTGTCCGCAAACACTCCCTGCATCTCTCCCTGCAGAAGAGGAGCCCGCTTCAGAGATGGGTAATTTTTAGCTGCCCTGGGATCAGAGAGGAAGGAGATGGGGAATGTGTGCTAAGGGAAGGCAAGCCTACACTTCATACCCTTGAAGCTGGAAACAAAGTGGGCTGACGACGTAACTTCACAGCTGAGAACAGATGGTGGGGTACTCACAAATAGGAAACTAAACAGCCACAGAACCCAGTGAAACAATATGGATAAATCTTAAACACCTAAGTGTTGAGGGAAAAAGGACATTTCACAGTGATATAAAATAGGGCACTATTTATATCAGATGTAGATCTGTGAAGCTGTGCTGTATACCTCATAGTAAAACTCAGGACACTCAACTTCACAAGAGGCCACCTGCGGGCCACTTCAGGGCGCCTGCCCTGCTTTGTGCTAAAACCACCACCACAGGTGAAGACAGCAAAACGTTTCAAATCATGAAGAGAAGCTATATGGGTGTCGGCTTTTATTAGGTCTTTTCCTGGGTTCTTGAAATATTTCATTCAAAGGAAAAGACAGAGAAACAGGGCTGTGAGGAGAGCGGCCCCTGACCAGAACCTGGCCCGCCTGCAGCCCTGCCTCCACCACCCCTGCCCTTGCCACCCTGCCCTCCGGCAGCCCCGCCCACAGAGGCCCCACCCCCTGGCAGCCCCAACCGGTTACCTCGCCCACAGCGGGCTCCTGCTCTCCCAGGCCCACGATGAGGATGCAGTCGGCTTGCCGGATGCAGCGCTGGGTCCACGGTGTGAGCGTGCTGTCCGCCTGGTAGAGCACGATGCGATGGATGTCCTCCTGCTGCCCCAGCCAGCTGGACAGCCGGTACTCGTGGATACTGGAAGGCACGGTCATGGTGCGGTGCAGATGCCAGGGCACGTGTGGACACGGGGGGTGTACGGTTGCAGGGGTTGCAGACGCGAGGGACACAAACACCAGGGGACGTGGGGGATGCAGATGCCAGGCTGTATTTGGACCTGCTGCGAGCAAGAAGCTAGGGTCGGCCAGACTGTTTTCCACACAGAGGCTGGTATACCTGTCCAGAGCAGCAGAGCCAAGGCGCTGTTTGATGTTGTCACTGGTCAGCAGTAGGACAGGGCCTGAAAACACACACATAAATTACAGAAAGCTGTCCTGGCAGCCCACCTCCCCACAGATGAGAGCACCCACTCCCTCCCTAGAGGTCCGGTCTTCTTGAGAACAATGAGAAGCCTTTCTTCTTTCAAAGAGGAAGTGCCTGTATCTGGGCGACACTTCTCTCTGTACACAGAGGAGACCCTCTGGACGGCTGAGATCACCCCGTGTAGGAGTAGGTGCTGAGCAGAGGAGCTCAGAGGGCTGTGCCAGCTCAAGAGCTCAGCAGGTGGCAGCGGGGGGCTCTCTGAACCTCACTCTGCAACACTGACATATCTCTGCAACACTGATACTGTGTGTGTGTGTGTGTGTGTGTGTGTGTGTGAGTGTTGGGGGCAGGGGAAGCACAGTTTGTAAAATGCAAGATAATATAATTCCCCAAATCCACATGAGTGAGGTTGGCTGGATTCCAATATGGTGTGGTGGTATATTCACGCATGTGGAGATGCTTCTTTTCACATTTTGTTGTCTCTGAAATCAGCATGCATCTTTCATCTACGATGTCTACGTGGACACAGGTGTCAGGGCCCACCCAACCAGGAGGAACAGCATCAGGGTCCGCAGAAAGGTCACCAGGGGCTCACATGCACTGGGGGCCACAGATGAGCACCCACAACCCAGGGATGGAGAAGACCCAGGAGTCCTGAGGGCTTTCTTCTCATTCCTGTGCTTGTACAAAGCTCTCCAAGAGCAGACAGTTAAAGGTGAGAGCTAAGAAATCACCGCATCGTATTTTAACTGGCAGCATCTGCTCTCCTAGAGGCACCCAAAATAGGGGGTGTGTGTCCTACAATGATGGTGTACCTACTGAGATACGGCTATCTGGTATGAGCCATGGGCACGCATGGACAGCTCGGACTTAAGTGACAGAAACTTGCTGGTGTAGGGAAGCTCCTCCTCTCAGGGGCTTGGGGTGAGGCAGCGGGTCAGGTTGGGGGCCTGCACTCCTGCTACCAGCTCTAGTTGGTCACCTGCACGGGCCGGATGGAGGAGGGGAGACCTCTTGGGGCTGGGCTGCATCATGTGCCTGCAAGGGTGGGCCCTGCTGTGCGCACTGCAGTGACACGTCTTGACCGCCTCCTGGACAGGCAGGACGTGAGGTGACGCGCAGGCTGTGTCTGGCTGCAGGAACACTGGAGAGCCCAGCCCTGAGGCCCTCCAGGGACCCCAGACTGGGCTCTGCCTGCCCACTAGTGCATGTCTCCTTGTGGACTCAGGGGGCTCTGAGGAGACCCTGGCCTCCCACAGCACAGGCTACGGCTACGGCCAGTCAGGAGTGTGGTGACCGACCCTGTCCCTGGGAGGGGTCTGCTTATGGCCAGGCAGTGGGCAGGTCCAGGGAAGGGAGGGGAAACAGGGTGGTTCATCTGCACTTGCGTCTGTGGCTCTGTGGGGCACAGCTGAAGTGGGCATCCAGCCAGACTGCTGCTCCCCCTCTGGCCTGGACAGTCACTGCTGGCCTGGCTGCTGGATAGCCTTCTTCCCAAACACTGGAAGCTGAGGAAATGAAAACCTCCAAGTGCTAGAAGAAAATGGCCATCAGCCTAGAATCTTCCTCCAGAAGAGAAGGCAGCCTACACAAGCCTGGGCACCTGACTTTTGGCAAAGGTGTCAGCACAGCAACGGGCCAAGTTCAGTCTCTCTAAAGGAGGGTTCTGGGTCGCTGAAGACAAAGTGAATCTTGACTTCTATCTTGTATTATAACCCAAAGCAACTCTAAATGGATTGTGAACTGAAAAGGAAAGGTAAAGCCGTGAAGTGTTTAGAAGAACATCTTCATGATTTGGGGGCAGGATGAAATTCCTTCGGTAAAACACAAAAAACAGTAACAATATAAGGAAAAAATTTGGGCGAAGGAAACAATCAGCAAAACCAAAAGGCAACCGACGGAATGGGAAAAGATATTTGTAAATGATATATCAGATAAAGGGTTAGTATCCAAAATCTGTAAAGAACTTATCAAACTCAACACCCAAAAAACAAATAATCCAGTGAAGAAATGGGCAAAAGACATGAATAGTTACTTCTCCAAAGAAGACATCCAGATGGTCAACTGACACATGAAAAAATGCTCAATATCACTCATCATCAGGGAAATTCACATCAAAACCACAAGGAGATACCACCTCACACCTGTCAGAATGGCTCACATTAACAACTCAGGCAACAACAGATGTTGGCGAGGATGCGGAGTAAGAGGCTCTCTTTTGCACTGTTGGTGGCAACGCAAGCTGGTGCAGCCACTCTGGAAAACAGTCTGGAGGTTCCTCAAAAAACTAAGAATAGAACTACCCTATGACCCAGAAATTGCCTTACTAGGTATTTATCCAAGGGATACAGGTGTGCTGTTTCGAAGGGGCACATGCACCCCCATTTTATAGCAGCGCTATCGACAATAGCTAAAGTCTGGAAAGAGCCCACATGTCCATCGATGGATGAATGGATAAAGAAGATGTGGTATATAGATACAATGGAGTATCACTCGGCAATTAAAAAGAATGAAATCCTGCCATTCGCAACTACATGGATGGAACTAGAGAATATTATGCTAAGCAAAATTAGTCAGTTAGAGAAAGACAAATATCATATGACTTCACTCGTATGAGGACTTTAAGATACAAAACAGATGAACATAAGGGAAGGGAAGCAAAAATAATAAACAGGGAGGGGGACAAAACATAAGAGACTCTTAAATAGAGAGAACAAACAGAGGGTTACTGGAGGGGTTGTGGGAGGGGGGGAAGGGCTAAATGGGTAAGGGGCATTAAGGAATCTACTCCTGAAATCACTGTTGCACTATTTAACTAACTTGGATGTAAATTACAAAAATAAATTAAATAACAAATTTTAAAAAAGAAAATTTGGGGGCACCTGGGTGGCTCAGTCGGTTAAGCGTCCAACTTTGGCTCAGGTCATGATCTCACAGCTCGTGGGTTCAAACCTGCTTAGGGCTCTGGGCTGACAGCTGGGAGCCTGGAGCCTGCTTCGGATTCTCTGTCTCTCTCTCTCTCTGCCCCTCCCCTGCTCACACTCTGTCTCTGACTCTCTCTCACACAAATAAATAAACATTGAAAAAAAATTTTTTTAAGAAAAAATGTGGTAAATTGGTCTGCGTTAGAATTAAGAACTTCTGTTTGTCAAAAGACATCATTAAACGAATAAAAAAGCAAGCCACAGACGGGAAAAGATACCTGCAATATTAGCATCCAAAAAAGGAACTGTACTGAGATTACACAAAAAAATACCCATCAACAAGGAAAAGATGGCAACCCAATAAAGATACTGGGTGACTTGATAGGCACTTACAGAAGAGGGTGTCTCCATGGCCAATAAACAAACTTCTCAGTCAGTGGGAAATACAAATTAAAGCCATAACGAGACACCACTGCACACTCACCAAAGGGCACAGAGGCAAGACTAACCACCCAGAAGAACAGACCACACACCTTCCCAGAACATTCTCCAGAACTTTATCCACGGGCGCCTGGCTGGCCCAGTCGGTGGAGTGTGCGACTCTTGATCTCAAGGTTGTGAGTTCGATCCCCACAACGAGCATGGAGCTTACTTAAACAACAATAACAACAAAAAACTCCACAACATTCTCTAGGACAACACTGTATGTGAGGCCACAAAACAAGTCTTAATAAACTTTAAGACTGAATCCTACAAGTATCTTTTCTAGTCACAATGGTATGAAACTAGAAATTAGTAACAGGAGAACCAGAAGATTCACAAATATGTGGAGATTAGAAAACAGTTCTGAACTACCCACAGGTCCAAGAAGAAACTGCAGAAGAGATTAGAAAAATACCCTGGGACCAGTGAAAACACAAACACAACATTCCAAACTCCAGGGGCAGCTCGCCAGGAAAGAAGAGGGGACCCAAAACTATAAATGTACAAATGCACAGATCAAGGACCTAACATTATACCGTGGGAGAGTACCAACTAAACCCAGAGCAGACAGAGGAATGAAATAAGAGATTAGAACAGAGATAAATAAAAAGAATAGAAACACAACAGAGAAAATCAATGCAACCAGAAGTCTTTTTTTTGAGAGAATCAACAAAACTGACAAACCTTTAGCTAGATGAATAAAGGAAAAAAAAAGAGAAAACTCAAATCACTAAAATCAGAAATGACAGCAGGGGGACATTACTGATTTTACAGAAATAAAAAGAAGCAGGGGCTCCCAGCTGGCTTGGTTGGTGGAACGTGCGACTCTTGATCTCCAGGTTGTGTGTTCAAGCCCCACGTTGGGTGTAGAGATTACTCAAAAGTAAAATCTTAAAAAAATAAAAAAACAACTATTAATGGAAAGAAGCTTCCTCAGTATATTAAAGGCCATACATATAAACCTGAGCTGACATCACACCAGTGGCATGAGAAAGCTTTCCCCTAAGACCAGGAACAAGAAAGGGCGACCGCTCTCACCACTTCTACTCAACGTTGTGCTGGAAGTCCCAGCCAGAGCAGTTAGGTGAAAAAAAAGATATCAAAGACATCAAAATTGGAAAAGAACAGGTAACGTTATCGTAGCTCAGAAACAACATGATCTTATATGTAGAACATCCTAACAAGTCCACCCAAAACCGTTACAACTAATAAGAGAAGCAGCAGGACACAAAAACAACACACAAAAGTCAGTTCTCTTCCTATACAGTGACAGAGGTTAAGAAAGAGGTTAAGAAAACAATTCCATTTACAACAGGATCAAAAAGAGTAAAACGCTGGGCACCTGGGTGGCTCGGTTAAGCGTCCAACTTCGGCTCAGGTCACGCTTTCACAGTTCATGAGTTCGAGCCCCACATTGGGCTCTGTGCTGACAGCTCAGAGCCTGGAGCCTGCCTTGGATTCTGTGTGTCCCTCTCTCTCTGCCCTGTCCCCCATTTATCTTCTGTCTCTCAAAATTAAATAAATGTTAAAAAAAAATTTTTAAGTAAAATATTAGGAATAAACTTAAACTTGTACACTGAAAACCACAAAACATTGCTGAAAGAGATTAAAGAATTGACTTACGAACATGGGAACATGTCCTGTTCATGGGTTGGACGAGTGAATATTGTCACAATGCCAGTACCGCCCAGAGTGAACCACAGACCCAGCGCAATCCCTGTCAGAATCCCAACGAGTTTCTCACAGAAATAGAAAAGCGCGTCCTGAAACTCCTACGGATCTCAAGGGACCCTGAACAGCCAAAACAACCCTGCAAAAGAACACAGCTGGAGGCCACCTGCGTGGCTCAGGTGTGTTAAGCATCTGACTTCCGCTCAGATCATGATTTCACGGTTCCTGAGTTTGAGCCCCACATCGAGTGAGTTCAAGCCCCACTTCTCTCTTTCTCTGTCTCTCTGCCCCTCACTCACTTGCACTCTCTCTCTCTCTCTGCCCCTCACTCACTTACGCCCTCTCTTTCTGTCAAAGGAAAAATAAAAAAGGAACAAAGCACACTTCCTGACTTCAAAGCCTACTACAGAGCTACTGTAATCAACACAGCGCGGTGCTGGCGTGAAGACAGAATGGCCCAGAAACGAACCCTCACATGGATAAAATGATTTTCAGGAGGGTGCCAAGACCACTCAATGGAAGAATGGAGTTTTTCAACAAATGATGGTGGGGCAACTGGATATCCATAAGCAAAAAATTAAACCTCTACCTAAACTTCACACCTTTTACAAAAATTAGCTCCAAAACAGATCATAAATTTAAACGTAAAACTTTTGTAAGCCTTTTGGTTTTTTTTTTTAAGTTTATTTATTTATTTTTGAGAGAGAGAGAGAGACAGAGAGCACGAGGGGGATAGAAGCAGAGAGACAGAATCCCAAGCAGGCTCCATACTGTCAGCACAGAGCCAGACACGGGGCTCGAACCCACAGACCATGATATCATGACCCGAGCTGAGATCAAGTCGATGCTTAACTGACTGAGCCACCTAGGTGCCCCAACTTCAAGACTTTTGAAAAGACACAGGAGAGACTCTAGGCCCTAGGGCTAGGTGCAGAATTTTTAGAAATGATACTGAAAACATAGTCCATAAAAGAAAAACACTGATAAACTGGACTTCATCAAAATTGACAGTCCTGCCTGTGAAAGCAGAGAAGGCAGCAGAGGAGGGAGCAGCGCATCTGCAATACCACAGACCCAGCAAAGGACCCATATCTGGAGTACATAAAGAATTCTCAAAACTTAGGGCACCTGGGTGGCTCAGTTGGTTAAGCGTCCTGCTTAGGGCTCAGGTCATGATCTCAGGGTTCCTCAGTTCAAGCCCCATGTTGGGCTCTGTGCTGACAGCTCAGAGCCTGGAGCCCGCTTCAGATTCTGTGTCTCCCTCTCTCTCTGCTCCTCCCCTGCTTACACTATGTCTCTGTCTCTCAAAAATAAATAAACATTCAAAAGAATTCTCAAAACTCAACAGTAAGAAAATAAACAACTCACTCAAAAAGGAGCAAAAGATAAGAAGTTATGAACAGATACTTGAGCAGAGAGGACCCACACATGGTAAGGAAGCATAGGAAGAGACACTGAGGGTCGTGAACCACTAGAGAACCCAAATGGAAACCGTGATGTGCTCTCACTACCCACCCATCAGAGCAGCAGAAATAAAAACCAACGGCAGCTCCCAGGGCTGGCAAGGACGAGGAAGAGCAGCCTTCTAGAAGGGTCAGCAGTTCTTCAGGACTGCACACACATCTATCACACTCACCACATGCCGAGACGTCTTTCCAGAGAAATGGAAACTCACAAGTATACAAAATCCTTGACACAAAAGGTCACAGAGCTTTATTCACAAAACCCCCAAACCAGAAGAAACCCAAATATCCTTCAACAGGTGAAGCAACCAAGTACATTCAGGCTATCTCTCCACAGTGAAAGGGAGCAAACTACTGACAGGTGGCACCATCTGAGCCTAGAGAGCCAGTATCCAAAGGTCATCTGCGTAGGACTCCATTTTTATGATACTCTCAGAATGATGAAACAACAGAAGCTGCCAGAGCAGAGCTGTGGAGGGGCAAGGGGCGGGGGTCTGTACCTGGAAGGGCAGGGGATGGTGTTGGTGAGAGTCTATCTGGAGGGGTGTGGGGGTGTCTGTACCTGGAAGGGCAGCAGGGGGCGGGAGGGGTCTGTACCTGGAGGTGGCAGCAGGAACACATGGGAGCCACAGTGGCACAGAGCACATGCACCCATGCATACACATGTCACAACCAGTGACACCTGAAGGCCCACAGACCCCACAAATGTCTATCTCCTTATCCTGACTGGGTGCGACAGTTACATAACCTGGGGGAATGGTACATGGTCCTCTCTACTATCCGCAACTTCCTCGGAATCTGTAATTATTACAAAATAAAGTTTTTGTTTTTGTTTTTGTTTTTGTTTTTAAGAAAGGGAATAAGCTTTTAGGAAAGCAAGACATCCCTGCTATACAACTTGGAGATGCTCTGTGTGCCCCGGACAATGTGTGCAATGCCAACAGGAGATGAATGGGATTCCCCACATCTGGAGTATTTGTTACGAAACAAAGATCAAGACTGACATGGCAATGAATGCCTTCTGTATTTTAGAATTTTGTCTTCAGAATAAGTTTTAAGTACTTATAGTAGATTCTTCCAACTTTAGTAATCTTTTTTATTTGGTATTTATTTAATGCTTTCTATTATCAAATGTCTACATCAAGTAGAGAACCTTTCTCACGTTGTTTCATGACAGTGATCTAATGCTCACTGCATTTATTCTCATGTCATTCTTTAAAAGACAACCCCGGGGCACCTGGGTGGCTCAGTGGGTTAAGCATCCGACTTTAGCTCAGGTCATGATCTCACAGTTCATGATTTCAAGCCCTGTGTCGGGCTCTGTGGTGACAGCTCAGAACCCACCTCAGATCCTCTGTCCCCCTCTCTCTCTGCGCCCCCGCCCATCCCCGCTTGTGTTTTCAAAAATAAAATTAAAATTAAAAAATAATTAAAAAAAATAAAGACAACCCCTGAAATTTTCAGCATTACCATATCACAGAAAATCGATTTACTATTACTATAGTTACTCACAATTATATGAAAACTTATAAATAAAGTGTTAAGAATACATAACACTTTATGATTTGGGGAGTTCCTAAGAGTTCTCAGGAATTTCAACTCCTTGTTTTTGAATTCTAAAGTTTAACAGCCGTCAGGAATCTGGAAACACTACCCCAAGCTCCCTGACCTCAACTGAGGGCATTTTCCACACTGTCAGCCAGCTCCTGCAGCCACAGAGTCCCCTCCGCACAGGGAGCCCCCAACCATGCTGGAGGAGCAGCTGCAAGGGGCGGGTGACACAGGCTCCCGTGACACAGTGTCTGCCATCGAGACCCTCAGAAAACTCCTGGTGGATGCTCTTCCGCTCCCGTCCTCTCCCGAGCACCCCCTCCCCGCACCCCCCGCCCAAGGCTTAGCGGTGAGGACGACACTAACTGCACTTGCAGAAGGAACCAGAAGGACCAAGAAGTAAGTAGAGGAGGGCTTGAGCAGATCCCAGGTAGCCTCGGGCAGGACTCACCGATGGCACCGAGGGCGTGCTTGAGCTCCAGGGCAAAGGCGGTGAGGGGCACATCCTCCGACACAGGCATGACCGCCACCGTAGAGAGGTTGCTGGCAGGGTTCCCCGAGTCCCACTTGCTGCCTGCAGTGTGTAGCCCAAACTGGTGACCTGCAAAACACAGGGTCGTGAGTAGGCCTGAGGGGCTGGGCGGCTCCCGGGCAGTCTGGAGGTGTGCCTAATTGTTTCTAGATGGCACCAGGGCACGGGGGCCTGGGAGAGAGGAAGGGGCACCGGGGCTTGCTCCAGGCCCGCACAGTCCGAGCTTCTCCTGCCCACCCGAGGACCACCCTACCTCTCCGCTGGAGTACCAGACCACACCGCGAGCACCTTGCGTTTCACACACACAAGCCTCAGGGGAGACTGAGAAGACAGACACAGCACACAGGAGAAAGCATGAGGCCCGGAGTTAAAATGCTCTGCCACGTGAGGCCCACCTCCTGCAGTAAGATCGACTGGGGGCAGGGGTGGGGGAGGGGGAGGGGGTGGACAAGCCAGTGTAGGTAGAACTTCCGGTCCCTGAGGCCACGGACTCTGTCCTCCAGACATGCCTCCCTGGGGCCCCGGCAGCGGCAGGGAAGGAGGCAGCAGATGTGCTGACCCACAAGGTCATTAGTCAGAGGGTCTCTGGAAGTTTATTTCCAACAACAGTCACTACACGGCCAACGGCACCTCCTATTTTCACGGAGGCAGCCAAGGGGGCAGCCTCTCCCTCCCGCCAGCCACATCCCAGGCAGACTCTGGTCTCCCATAGACTGGACACGCCGAGGGCTCTCTTGCTGGCTCCCTGACTGCTTGTTGCCCAGCCAGCTGCCTGCCACGCCCCGACCCCTGACGTGCACAGCCAAGCGTCTGCACAGGCCTCACCAGAGGGCCCAGCTCCTCCAAAACAGAGTCCATTTCTGACTCTGCTCATCTTGCCCCGGGTGAGGAGTGGTGGTTCTTGAGCAGTGGAGTGTGGGTCCTGGCACGGCCTGACCCAGAAGCCAGAGCGAGGGGATGTAGGACAGCAGAGAGAGGGGGCGGCTCAGAGCTAACCTGGGGCAGGGAAACACAAGGGCTGCGAGCTGGTCACTGTTTGCACACAGGGTGGCAGAGAGGCCCCTTTGTGCCAGTTTCCCCGAAGCTTCTCCTCTGGGAAGCCCCCTCCTCTGTGTCTTTCCCAGCAACCTCTGACATCAGCATCCTCTGTCTGAGGCAGAACCAAAGGGGACCCTCTCGCTAGCTTTGCGTGGCCTTCTCTGCCTCTACCCGAGGCACCGGGAGGTCCTGGTTCCGGCTGAAAGGGAGACGAGCAGGATGCCCCACCTGCCTGCCCCAACAGTTACAAGGAGGCTGAGAAAGGTGAAGAGAGCAGGGCCCACTGGCTGGGTCCTGGACCCCTGGGAACCACCTCACCAGCGCCACCAAAGCTGTGGCGCCCCTGCCGCTCCCCACCTCCCCAGCCAGGCAGGGTCCATCCATCCCTCCCAGCCAGGTGCTGCCTCCAGGGATGTTTCCCAGGGCCCCTGGCACTACGCAAACACCTGCCTGGGGCCACACACACAGTGGGCTGGAGCCCTCCAACTCTCCACACCCTGCACTGGCAAGTAGGGGTGCACGCCCACCAGAGCGGGGAAATCACAGAGAGAAGAGGGGTGGAGAAGGAAATCTCTAAAGCTAGCGTGAAGTCCTGGGCTCACCGCCAAGTGGCCTACGCACAGAACCAGCCAGAATCGCACAGCAGAGGCTCTGAGAACAGAATATAGTACAGAACAGCAGCCAGCCTGCCTCCACAGCGGCTCTGGGGAGCACACGAGTAGGGCAGACCGCAGTAACAGCGCAAAGGCCCGGAGAATTAAATTAACATTCAAACTGTCAGGGCCAGGACGTGCTCTGCGAACATAAGCACGCTGACAGTCAGTTATAACAGAAGATTTAAATGAGAACCAGCGCGTCATGACATCACGCCCAAAATACAGGATATAATCCAAAATAACCAGGTTTACCAAAAGCCAGGAAAATCTCACCTGCAACATCAACAGACGAAAGTGACAACATGTCATGGAATTTGGAATTACTTGACAAGGATGATAAAGCGGTGATCACAGCCAGCTACAAACAGCAATCATGACCAGTAACACCGATGCAGAAATATAATGACTGAAACAAAAAACTCTCTGGATGGGCTTAAAAGCAGAATCAGGAAGACAGAGGAAAGAGCCAATGACCTTGAGGAAAGATCACAAGAAACTATTCAATCTGAACACTGGAAGAAGGAAAAAAACCCACCATGCCCAAGAGACCTCTGGGACAATAACAGAAGGTCTAGCATTTGTGTCTGTGGATTTCCGGAAGAGCAGAAAGAGTAAAGAGCTGAAAGAACATTCGAAGAAATAAAGACTGAAAACCTTCCAAGTCTGGTAAAAGATATAAATCTGTAGATTCAAGAAGATGAGCATTTGGTTTCTAAAAATTAAGGACAAAGACAAAGGCTTGAACACAGCCAGAGAGAAAGGATGGTGTAGAGATGTGGGAACAAGTCACGTCTGGGCTTCGCAGCAGAAGCCGTGGCGGCCGGAGGACGGCACAGCCCCCAGGGGCCGTCAGCACGGTGGCACATCCAGCAAACCAGCCTTCAGGATGAAGGTGAAAGAGGGTCTCAAGACGAAGGGAAGCCGCAAGAGTACGCAGCCAGCAGACTTGCCCTGAAAGGACCATCACGAAAGGCACTTCTTCAGACAGAAGGGAAGGGACACCAGGATGAAGACTGACAGAGTGGGAAATATTCTAGATGATTCTCCTCTCGAGCTTCAAGATCATGTTTGACGGCCGAAAGCCAAAGTTACAGCAGCGCGTGAGGGGCTTCAATGTGTGCAGAACAAGGGAGAATGATGGGACCGGAGCGGAGGTGAGGCCCCTGCAGCCCACCCTCAGGGACAGCGTGTTGGTACTAGATGGCCGGACGGGAAGGGGCGGGAACCGCAAGCCCACAGCAACTGCTGAAGGTGTGGTATGAGGTCGCACCCCAGAACCACGACCGATGAATAGGAACGGATTACTCAAAAAGGCTGAAGGAGCTCAAAAGAAGACAGAAGGAGGCATCCAAGTAACAAGACAATGAGAGGGGAGAGCAGAGAACAAATAATAAATGACAGGTATAAATCCTAATGTGAGTAAATGTATTAAAGGCAGACGGTCTATACACAAATAAAAAGAAGCTGTCAGAAGGGGTGACAAACACAGAACCCAACTATGTGCCTCCTACAGGAAACCTGCTTCCCACCTAACTGTACAGGTGCCTGGAGGGGAGACAGACAGACACACGCCTCCTGTGTCCGCCCTGGACCGTGCAGTGGGACCGCATTGGAAATAGGGTCTTGGCAGATGCAGTTGGTGGAGACGAGCTGTGCTGGACTCGGGTGGCCCCGCCCTGCTCTGCTGTCCCCCCCAGCACATTTGTGCACCTCCATCCTTCCACAAGACGCAGGACTGTGCCCAGGTCACTGCACCGGGTGGGGGGCGGGGGGAGGACATAGTCCTGGCACAGGAGACAGAGCTAGGGAGGTGTGGGGTGAGTCAGGGGATTCAAGCGAAGTGGGAAAGGGGAGCTGAGGAGCAGAGGGCCCTGGGGTGGCCGGGTGGGTGCAGGGGTCTGATGAGGGGGCTCTGGCAGAGGGGCTGCAGGCCAAGGGGGCAGCAGGTGGTCCCAAAATAGTGAGGAGGAACCAGTTGCTGTTGAACAGGACAGGGGATCTAGCAAGTATTTAAAAGCGCACATTCTCAGAATTAGAACCAGAACAGAACACATAAGCTGGCAGGAAAAGTCCCAGCATCAGAGAATCGTTTCACCTGCTCAGACAGGCCAGACTCCCTCAAGCACCTGCCCCAGAGCTGGGTTCAGATCCGTGCCATCCAGTGGCCAAAAAACAGGGGAGGCCCCAGGGCTTCCCTACCATGCTGCCTGCTGCCAGTACCCATATCAGCAAACCCCAGCGCCTTCCCCACCAGCTCAGAGCTGCCCCACCCTGGCCACCACACCCCTCCTGCCACCCCTTCTCCCCTCGCTTCCCCCACTCCCTCCAGGCAGGGCTCCAGTGAGGTAGGCAGGGCTCCCAGGAGCCAGGCCCAAGGACATACCAGAAGCAGTTCCCTGTTGGAGGCTGCCCAGAATCTTCTCACCCAAGAGATGAATCAGCCGAGTCACAACCTGGGGGCAGAGAAAGAAAGGAGACCACACATTTAAACCAAGAAGCGAAGCACCTTGGCTCCACATTTTCAAAATCACTACTTCTGTAAACCCCTCTGGGCCGTGGGCTGTGGGTAGTATGGTTGGCTGGCTGGTCACCTGCAGGTAGGACCTAACTCTATAGGGTGCCTTCGTAGAGTCCACTGCAGGCAGCAGGTGTGAGGGGCACATGCCCTGTAACCTGGAGCCTGTCCCAGAGTCTCCTTTTACTTCCGGGGCACGAGAGCACCAGAGAAAGCCACAGCCACCTCCACAGGCAGGCCAGGAAGGGCTTCCATAGAGCCAAGGGCTCACTGTGTGCTCCTGAGCGGGCCAGACCTGGGCAGGACACGGGATGAGTATGACATGACATCCAGGAAGTATTACATGGCTACATTAATGCTAAATGTTATAGACAAAGTATTTAAGGTTGGAATGCCAAGATATTTACAATTTACTCACACATACTTTCATATAAAGTCAGATGTTTTCATTGCTAGGGTTTACACTATGCAGGCGGCCTACCACTGTAGCTCCTAGATGCAGTCCAGGGCCACCGTGTAAAGAGAAGCTGCTGTCAGCTTCAGTAAAACCTAAATTATATCAGAAAGCAAGCTGAAGACACTGATGAGGTCCCTTGGATGCTGCCTGTCTGCTGTCCTCTGCCTCTCCAGGCCTCAGCCTCTGGTTTGCTTTCTGACCATCTACAGCCCTGAGCTCTGGGGCTGCCCCTGGAAGGAGCCGGCTGAGACCTTAGGCTCCAGTAACCAACAGCCCTGGAAAACCAACTCAGAGAGCCTCTCTCACCCCCACGATGATGGAGTCAAAGACTCATGCACGAGGCAAGTGAAACTGTCCACATTTTAAGGCGTGAGACAAAAAACAGTTTGAGCAGTGGTCCAAAAGAGAAGCTAAAAAGGAGTCTGGTTTGTATATAAGTAATCTAGCAACAAACTGTTACTTGGAGCTAATTTTAAAACCACACGTTATTGTGGAAAATTTCACGATACACAAGGGCGAACCCCACCCTCCATCACTCAGCCACAATCAGTTCACACACACACCTGAAAAGGTTTGAAGCCAATCCCAAACACAGCATTTTATCCATTAATATTTGAATCTGTATCTCTAAAAGAGCCTTTAAAAACATACACATGGTATAATTATCACAGTTACAAATTTATAATAATTCTCATTAAGGCTAATATAAAAAGCGATCATTTCTACAGCAAGTGAAAAAGGTTCAAAATAAGCCCATGAACATACGAAAAGGTGCTCAACATCTCTGGTCATCAGGGAAATTCTAAGCACAAGGAGAGCCATTTCCTGTGGAACGAACAAGTGCAGCCACCAAGTGCTGACGCCTGGTGACAGGCTGCGTGCTGCTGGGGCCATGAAATGGTACAACCACACGGGCAACCACATCCAACATACGTCTACCCTCTGACCCGGCAATGCCAGTGTCAAGTGGTTCCGAACAGAAACGAAACACGTGCCATGAAAATATTTCCAGAACGGCCTCAAGCTGGGAACAACCAAATATCCATCAACAGGACAGATGAGTGCACCCTGGCGCGGGGTGGGACACTGCTTTGCAGCAAAAAGTACATGTCAACAGGACACAGACCTCAGACACCACACCGGGCAACAGAAGCCGGACAGAACACACTTCATTTACACAAAATCCAAGCACAGGGGCGCCTGGGTGGCACAGTCGGTTGAGCGTCTGACTTCAGCCAGGTCACGATCTCACGGTCCGTGAGTTCGAGCCCCGCGTCAGGCTCTGGGCTGATGGCTCAGAGCCTGGAGCCTGTTTCCGATTCTGTGTCTCCCTCTCTCTCTGCCCCTCCCCCGTTCATGCTCTGTCTCTCTCTGTCCCAAAAATAAATAAACGTTGAAAAAAAAAATTAAAAAAAAAATCCAAGCACAGACGCAGAGAGGACGGTGGTGGTGGGTGGCGTGCTGGCAGCAGCCGCCCCACGGGGCCGAGTGGCCAGCGGTCCCCTGTGTTGGAGGGCACCAAGCAAGCAAGCCCGGGATCTAGGCCAGGCCAGTGCCTATGGGAGAGCACACACGGTGGTAGTCAGCCCAGGAGCAGCCAGCGTGTGATGGAGAAGCATCGGGACGCACCACGAGCTCCTGGGAGCTGCACATGGGTGAAGTCTGTGGGCCCCCAGGGGAGCGGGTGTGAGCAGAGGGTCTTTCTATGGGCCCACCAGGGAGCAGCCCTCCAGAACAGGAAGCAGCTGGCTCCCCCTTGCTCCCAGTGATCGCGTGGCCGCTGGTGGCACACGTACTGGCCCTGGCCACCACCACCACTGTTCTGCCATTCACAGGGGTCTCCTGGTGCTTAGATCAAGGCCCTCAGACTTGGGCCCAGATCCTCCCACAGATCACGGGCTTGCAGAGGTGCTGAGGGAGGGAAGATGCAGGCATCAGCCGCGGGCAGGTGCAGGAGGAAGTAGAAGAACTGGGGGGGTGGGCAGCGGCTTGGTGTGGGGTAATGCTCTGCGGTGGGGGGGGTCCTCGAGGGAGGAGCTGCACTCACTCCTGAACAAACAGCTCAAGACAGGAGCAGATGTTCTCACTGCTGGAGAGGGAGAGGCTGGCACGGAAAGGGAAGACCCTGGGAGCTCCAGCAGAGTGACCAAGGGCTCCGGGCCAGAAATGCACATGGCACAACAGGACTAAGGGGTCCCCAGAGACCAAATCTGGGACACGAACAGCCAAATGAAAGATGACAGTAAAAGATTACGAACTATCTAAACGGAGCCAGAATATACAGTGGCATGCCAAGGGGGTGCAGTGCCTCCCCCAGCCAGCTCTGTGTGCCCACAGGAAAAGGTCCTGCTGGGCAGGTGGCCCCCGGCTGCTTCCCCAGGGAAGGCACCCTAAACCGTTCAAAGAAAGACATCCATTCCCTCGTTTCCAACTGGGAAAGACTCACCCTATCCCACGTAGGACACAGCAGGGCCACGTCCTAGGTGCTCTCAGCTGATGGAACCAGGAGGCTGCCCTGGGCTGCGTGGGCCCCACACATGCACACAGTTCCTCATGTGGCTGTGCTGGTCTCAACTCACATGCTCCAGCCCACCTTGTAAACCCTCCACTTTTCCACAAACAAGATACCTGTTTGCTGCAAATCCAACTTTTACTCCTTTCCCAAACTTAGGCCAATTGTTTCATTTTTTTCAACCTTTTCCGTCAGGTGACGAGGGGCCTATCTTGTTTTGGACTTGGGTGTTCTGGAATAAAGGTTTCTTCACTTCCATTTTATTTAGAGGGTTTACTACCCATGGCTGAATTTTGTCAAAAGCCCTGATATAATCGTAAGGGGAAGACTTCCTTTTGACTTTTTCCCATAATTAATTACATTTTAATAGTTTCTCAACATTAGGCTAACATTCCTTAAACAGGCCCTAATCAAATACATATTTTTTACAGGTGATTTGCTCACATTTAGAGTATTTGTAGCACTAAGAGAAATGACTGAAAGTTTTCTGCATTTTTATCAAGCTTTGGTGCTAAAGTGAAAATAACTTTGTAAAATAAACTTGCTCTGTTCCAGAGCAGAGATGTCTGCACGAAACGCGCACACGGCGCTGATGAGGAAAGAACAGGCCATCTCTTCCTCCTGCAGCGGCTCTGCTCCGGATCCTCCTCCAAACTCCCGGGTCCGAGGCCCTCCCATTTCCCAGGCCGCACACTTACTGCTTGTAAGCAGGGAGACGAAAACCAGCCATTCCATCCGCCCCAGGAGCAGAACAGACTCCCCTCCATCCACTGCCTGGACCAATGGCCACTCGCCCAAGCCTGAATCTGCCTTGTCCAAAGTCCGAGTCCACTTTTCCCAAGAAGCACAGCAAGAAAGCCCCCACCGCGAAAACCACACTTGCATCACGCCTGTTCCTGCCTGTCGTGAGATCCCTCACTGGTTTTCAGTATCACCTGTGACGTGGCTCATCTTGTGGGAGGCGCCAGGTGGCTCCGCTCGTTGAGTTCCCGTGTACCCCTCCCACCTCCTGGCAACACCCAAGCCACCTGCCCCAAGGCCCTTATCCCCACCTGCTGGTCCATACTGACACCTCCTTGAAAACGGGCAACGAGCCTGCTTCAGGTCACTTCGATCTGTACCCACTCTGGTACTCAGAAGGACGCAGCCCAGTGTCTAGTAATCCCGAGTTCATGGTCTGGATGTCCTGCTTTCCTAAGGCAGCCCGGAACAGGAGTGCTTACCTGCGGGTACCTGCGCTTGATGGATGTCAGGGCTCCCGCCGGAAGCTTGGCCAGCTCTGAGTCCCGAACGGCATGCACTGTGGTCGCCCTGGCCTGGTGGGTGAGCGTCTCCACCTGAGGAAGAGAAGCTGGGGAGGTGCTCACGCCCTCCAGCCCTGTAGGCCCAGCCAGCCACACTCTGAACACAACCACAGGCAGAGCACGTGGTGGCCTTTCTGCAGTGTGGCATACAGGCGGGAAACAGGAGGAAAAGGGGCTCGTCCATCCACCCCTGAAGTGCTGGAGGAGCGTCAGTGACAGCCTGAGACAGGGTGAGCGTCCAGCAGTACTGGAACCTGCCTGAGGCCAAAGGGGCCGGGCATCCCGCAGGGCCTCATCCTACACAAGGTTCTCAGAGGAGCTCCCAGCTCCACCCGGCCAGCTGTCCTCTCTGGAGACCTTCAGGAATGACCGTTCCAAGCCCTGGTGCTGCAGCCTGGGTGAGAGCGAGCACGCCGGCCCCCAGGAAAGGCATGCCCTACATGAGGTCACTTGGAGGGCCCCCTCCCCACACCCAGGTAAGGAGCCAGGAGTCACCCTGGAGCAGGGCCTGGTGGGGACAGGGAATCTGGCCCTACCACACCGATGAGGTCTCCGCGGCCATACTCCCCCGCCAGGCGCTTTTTGCCATCATCCTTGCGGATCACAGAGCGTAGCCGGCCACTGAGGACGATGTAGGTGCAGTCTGACCTGTCTCCCTGCCTGCAGGGACAGAGACCGATGGAGCAGATGGGGCAAGGTCGGGAAGCCCTGTACCATTTGAGGTGGCAAATAAACCAATTAATTAAAAAAATATAATCTCACTAAATTTTTTTTGGTTGGGAAAATACAGTTATTTTCCATCAAAAAATACATACGCTAACATATAAAGGGCTTATTGTGATTTTTAAGCAAATAATCATTCAGGGCACTTGGGCAGCTCAGTTGGTTACGCATCTGACTCTTGATTTCGGCTCAGGTCATGGTCTGGCAGTACCATTGGCGAGTTCGAGCCCCTGTGTCAGGCTCTGCGCTGACAGCGTGGAGTCTGCTTGGGATTCTGTCTTTCTCTCTCTCTCTGCCTCTTCTCCGCTCACGTTCTCCCTCTCAAATAAACTTCAATAAATACATCAAAAAATACATAAGTATTTTAAATGTTGTTGATTTTAATTTTCAATACCATAAAAAGCAGATAGCAACAGCCCGTGTCTGTGTGAAACTCTGGACACAGCTGCTGCTGCGACGTGGAGCTAAGAGGCCAGACACTCAGCACACGAGCACCTTCACACAGGCTGTGCTAACCTCCCATCTGCTGGGCCATCTTAAAGGAGAGCCTGCATTTGCATACGTTGATAGGGAAAGATGCCCATGAAAAAGTGTGTGTGTGTGCGTGTCTGAGTGTGTGCACACGCACACCGTGGGAGGAGGGCCAGGAAGCACATGGGTGTGGGGACCTCAGGGAGCAGAGCCAGAGGAGTTGGTCTTCCCAGTGGAGACACTGCAGGTGACAGACCTGCATGCCTACGGGCCCCACCTGTACACTGCGCGCCCGGCCTCCACCTCCATCCAGTCCAGCGCGAAGTCGATCTGCCGCACGAAGGACGACACCCGCTTGACGACGGTGTGCGCCACGCCCAGGACCACCGTTGGCTGCTTCCGCATGATTCTGCCAAGCCCGCCCAGAGTCACTCCTGCTCCAGCAAGGCCTACAGCCAACCCTTCCGGTGCTACCCCCTTCCCTCCAGGCCACAGCACTTGGAGCTGGCGGGACCTGTACCCACACTTATCAAATGGTGATGCCACATAGCAGGTGACAGGGACACAGGCCCAGGGCTAGGACAGAGCTCAGCAACCACTCAGCCACCTGCTCCGATGTGGTCTGCGCACGCCCCGCAGCCGCCAGCAGCTTTGGGAGAGTCTGTGGAGCCCCCTGCCAGCTGCCATCGCCCCCACAGATGTGCTCCGAGTACAGGCCTCATTTGACGTCTCACCCCAGCAGTGGGATGCAATGTGCCATGAAGACCAGAGTGGGTGTGGAAAAAGGGCTGAGTGGGGGCACAAGAGTGAGGGTGAGGCTGAGAGGTCAGAGGGCAGCGGCCACGCAGGACCTTGGGAACGCTCTGGGTCGATTCTGGGCGTGACAGAGTAATTGGCAGGCTCTGGCCGGCAGGAACACAACAGACCCAATTCCCTGGTCGCCGTGTGTGAACTGGCTGCTGGGGACGAGGGCAACAGCAGGGTGTCCCCTATACTGTGAAGGCTTCTAGAAGGAGCAGCAAGGGCACGGTTAGCTCAGGGGCGGCAGGCTGGGGCAACTCCAAAACTCTGCCCGAGCAAGTGGCAGATAGAGTCACAAGTTACAGAGAAGAGAAAAATGGGAGCAGGAGAAAACTGGGGGGAAATCGGCAGTTCGGTTTCGGACAATGACTGAGGAAGCCCCTGAGGCACTGCAGGGGGTGGTCAGCACATCAGGCCAACACAGGGGCCAGGAGGGGAGTTTGGTGGGAGCCGTGAATTTAGTACATAAAGGCCCAGGGTTAGATGAGCTCTCTCAGGACACGAGTCAGACGATGTGTGCAGGGCGGGAGCTGCCTACGACACACACCGTGAGCCCACAACACACACACACACACACACACACACACACACACACACACAGGGGTGACGATCAGGCTCCCTCAGCAGGCTGAGGACACCTCTGGGCCTGGAGGGGCTGGACGGGGTGGACAAGGGTCTAGGCCCAGGCTTATGGATGATCTGGACTGTCTTCCTGAAGAGGACCCGAAGCTCTCTGGGCCTCCAGAGGCAGGGAGCATGGTGGCCACCCCACAGGGTAACAAGCCCTTCCTGCTACTTCACCCCACTGACCTCACCTTTCTCCCTGGAACTCCTGTCTCCTTGGGTGTGAGTAGGGCTAGAGGCAGGCCCCGAGAGGTACCTGATGTGGGCCCCACAACAGCCACCCGCACAGGAGCCACCCAGGCCGGCCTGGCCTCACGTGGCAGGTCGAGGCCCAGCGGGGACTCACTCGTAGAAGTGGGCCTTGGAGATGGAGAGAAAGCTGCAGTCCCTGTTGGCCTTGATGGTGAAGATGAGGGGCTCTCCCGTGAGCACTGCCAGCTGGCCCACCATCTCCCCCGGGCGCACCACGAATAGGCAGGTGTCCTCTTCACTGTCGATCTTCCGCTGGTACACATGCAGCAGCCCCGAGACCACAAAGAGGATGTTCACGTCCTAACCAAACAAGGGGTATGGGCTGGAGACCCCTGGGTCCAGGCAGTCAGCGCAGCAGCACCATGGGGGCTCTGCGCGGCGGGGCCAGGGGGTGGCCCAGGAACTGCACGCTTCTCCTCTGCCTGTGCTGTCTCATGTCACTGTTCCTGGGCACAGGCTCGTGCTGCCTAGGAGCTCTGTCCCCCAAGTCCTGCCCGTGGGTCTTCAGCCGGCTGTGGTAACCTGGGCCCGTGTAGTGACGCTCCAGCAGGTACACGGGCACAAGGGTGGAGGGCCCATGCTCGGTCTGCTCTCCCAGCAAAAAACACCTGTTTCACCAAAGCTGCTCTAAGAGCACACTAAGCAAAACACCTTCCGGCATGCTGGTGCAGGGGCCACAGAAGACCCAACTCCTACAAAGAGGGACACCCAGACCACCCAGCAGCAAGAGAGACGAGCTCCCAGGAGGGCAGATGCCATGGAGATGATCCCTGCCTGCCCAGCACAACAAGGCTTTCAGAATCAGAAATTAGGTTCATTTATTTAGAAAAATGTATTTTTCATCTGTATTTGGACTTAGGAATTGAGAAAACAAAAGCATGTCCTCTGCACCTAGGAGCTCAGTAATGACCTGCTCACACATATGCAAGCACGTGTGCGTCTGTGAGTGTGCACACGCACCCACCCCCACAAACAGGGCGGGCTCAGTGATTCACAACATGGCTGCAGACACCTCCACAAGCCCCAGGGGAAGAGCGCCCTCAGGAACAGTGACAACAGACCCTGCATCCTGTCCAGCACTGGCTACAGCACTGGGCAGCCCTGGTGGCCACTCCCTCCGACCATGGCCTTTTGCTCACCTGGTCTCCCTGCCTCGACACCACCGTGCCTCCCGGAACATGGAGAAGCGTCACCCGGCCATCCAAGAGCGAGGTGTCCTAAAAATAGGAATGCAAGTACCAACAAAAGAGAGCACGGACACTGTCTGAGGACGGCTGCCAAGGCGGACCCTGCACAGCCACCCGCATCACACTGGTACCATCGGCACAGGACTTCAGACATCAGACATGGAGCCTCCAGGAGCCCAGCTGGGTTCTCATAGGAAATACCCGAGAAGAGTGCCCTAAATGCCTTTAGGCCTCCAGTAGCGGGAGGGACAGGATATTGTAAAATACTCCAGAGGCTTATGTGCTCTTCACAGGCCTGCCCGCAGGGAAAACTGCTTCAGCACAGCCTGACCTGCTGGGGCTTCATCAGGGCTTAGCTGGCCAGAGGAAGGGGAGTGCCCAGCCCCAGCCCACGTCAGCCATCTTGTGTTCCCTAAAGGGTTGGGGGTGACCCTGAGACGCACTGGGAGACTCCAACGCAGAGGCACAGGCCCCACTGAACACAGACCACACGGGACCCATGGCCCTCCCCTCCCTTCCCCTCCCCACCCCTCCCTATATCACTCAAGAACTACTGACAAGAGTTCCTTCTCTTTTATCATTAATTATACCTTTAATATAATAAAAGTTATTAAAAGCAGCAACTGAAAACCATCAATCTTTTCAAAGGTGCACAGGGTTACTGTAAGGTCAGGTGGCAGCACAGCTACTCTCTGGTATGAATGAGATGCTGGGGTGCGGAGTCAGGATGGCCTTGCTAGGCCTTGTGCTGACTTCCCAAGTGAGGAAGACACCCCCTTCCCCTCTTCCAGCCAGAGGCTCCCTGGAGCCTGCGCAGAGAAGGTGCAGGTACACTGTGGCAGGCCTTGACCCCCTGTGCTTTCTCAGAAGCCTAGAAAGCAAGCCTGGGGCGGGGGGTGGGGGGGTTGCTGTGCCCCCTGAAGCCAGGCAGGAAGCCACAGATTAGAGCCCAGGTCCCACACCCTGCCAGGCTGGGCTGCAGTGGCAGCAGCTATGGGGCTGAGAAGGGAGAAAACCAGCCCAGCTGCACCTCCTGGATCTGCCAGGGGAGGAGAGGGAAACTACAGCTCCTCTGACGGGGGACATCACATCCAGCCATCAAGAAAAAACCACGAGGCACACGCAAAGGCAAAAACACAGTCTGAAGAGACAGAGCAGCATCAGAACCGGACTCAGACCTGGCAGAGGTGTTGGAATTATCAGAGTAGAATTTTAAACAACTGCGGTTAATATACGCTAAGGGCTCTGCGGATCAAGTAGGTGGCACGCGAGAACACATGGGCAGTGTAAGCACAGAGGGAGAAATCTCGAGAACCAAAGAGAAAAGCTGGAGATAAAGACAGTATGGCAGAAAGGAGCCCTCTGATGGGCTCATTAGCAGACTGGACTCACTGAGCAAAGAATCTTGACACTTAAGGACACAGCAACAGAAACTCCAGAAGTGAAACTCAAGCAAACAAGCAAAACTGTAAACACAGAACAGGATCCCCAAGGGCTGTGAGACAATGACAAAGGTGTGACACACATGTGAAGGGAAGGCTAGGAGGAGGAGGAGAAAGAGAGAAAGACACAAAAGAAATAACTGAAACAATAATGACTGAGAATTCCCCCAAATGAATGTCAGACACCAAACCACAGACCAGGAAGTCAGAGAACACCACACCCAGGCATACAGATCATTTCAAAGTGCAGAAGGTCCAAGACAAACGAGGGTCCTGAAAGCAGTCGGAGGGAAGAGGTGCCTGGGGGTCTCAGTCAGTTTAGTGTCCAACTGTTGGTTTCAGGTCAGGTCACGATCTCACAGTTTGTGGGTTTGAGCCCCGTGTCAGGGATTGGGATTCTCTCTCTCTCTCCCTCTCTGTCTCCAGTTCGCTCACCCTGTCTCTCTCTCAAAATAAATAAACAAACAAACCTGGAGGAAAAAAAAAAAAAAAGAAGCTGGAGAGAAGAAACACCTGAGCTACGGAGGAACAAAGAATTACATCTAACTTCTCGGAAATGAACATGAGCAAGACAAAAGTAAGTCAAATATTGAAAGTGTTGAGAGAAAAAAAACAGAGAAAACCTGGCATTCTGCACCCACTGGAACTGCCCTTCAGACATGAGGGGGTGATGAAGATGCTGAAAGAAGTTCTTCAGAGAGAAGGAAAATGATACAGGTCAGAACCTCGATCGACATGATGAAAAGAGCACTGGAGAAGACATGTAAGTGAAGGGAAAATAAAAACTTTTATTGTTCTTACTCTTTTTTTTTTAAGATTAAAAAAAAATTATTTAATGTTTATTTACTTTTGAGACAGAGAGAGATAGAGCATGAGCCGGGGAGGGGCAGAGAGACAGGGAGACAGAATCCAAAGCAAGCTCCAGGCTCTGAGCTGTCAGCGCACAGCCAGATGCAGAGCTCGAACTCATGAGCCACAAGATCATGACCTGAGCCGAAGTCAGACGCTTAACCGACTGAGCCACCCAGGGGCCCCAAGATTTTATTTTTCGGTAATTTCTATACCTAGCACGGGGCTCGAACTCACGACCCTGAGATTAAGAGGTGCATGCTCCACGGACTGAGCCTCATAGTTCTTATTCTTTTTTTTTTTTTTTTAACGTTTATTTATTTTTGAGACAGAGAGAGACAGAGCATGAATGGGGTAGGGGCAGAGAGAGAGACACAGAATCGGAAGCAGGCTCCAGGCTCCGAGCCATCAGCCCAGAGCCCGACGCGGGGCTCGAACTCACGGACCGCGAGATCATGACCTGAGTTGAAGTCGGACGCTTAACCGACTGAGCCACCCAGGCGCCCCTCATAGTTATTATTCTTAATTGATCTAACAGGTAAATCTCTTCAATAACAGCAATAGCAACTACGTACCTGGTTATGCATGCCATGATGCTCCAAGTGGTGGCCAGTTAGGGTTACCTGGTTCTAAGCTCTCACACTCTACAAGGCAGTGTCGTGTTTAAAAGGAGAACTCAGAAGCTGTCAGAAGCCGGGGCCAGAGACCAATATATATATTTCTTATGATGTCAGGGTAATTTGAAAGTAGACTAGGGTTAAATGCAAATATATACTGCAAGTTTAGGGCAACCACTAAAAAAGCAAAAAAGAAATATAAAACAGATAAGCCAAAAAAGGAGGAAAACCAGATGATACAAAACGCATAATAATCACAAAAAGCAAAAAACAAGAAAAATGAGGGCAACAAATAGGAAACAGTAAACAATGTGGTAGGTAATAACCCAACTCTATCAGTAATCATTTACACATCAACGGTCTGAATGCACCAATTAAAAGACAAAGGTTGTTGGCACAAAAACAGACACTCAGACACTGGAACAGAATGCAGAACCCATAAATGGACCCACAAACGTATGGCTGACTAATCTTTGACAAAGCAGGAAAGAACATCCAATGGAATAAAGACAGTCTCCTCAGCAAGTGGTGCTGGGAAAACTGGACAGCAACATGCAGAAAAATGAACCTGGACCACTTTCTTACACCAGACACAAAAATAAACTCAAAATGGATGAAAGACCTAAAATTAAGACAGGAAGCCATCAAAATCTAGAGGAGAAGGCAGGCAAAAACCTCTTTGACCTCGGCCGCGGCAACTTCTTACTCGACACATCTCCGGAGACAAGGGAAACAAAAGCAGAAAGGAACTATTGGGACCTCATCAAAATAAAATGCTTTTGCACAGCGAAGGAAACAATCAGCAAAACTAAAAGGCAACTGACGGAATGGGAGAAGATATTTGTAAATGACGGATCAGATAAAGGGTTAGTATCCAAAATCTGTAAAGAACTTATCAAACTCAACACCCAAAAAACAAATAATCCAGTGAAGAAATGGGCAAAAGACATGAATAGTTACTTCTCCAAAGAAGACATCCAGATGGTCAACCGACACATGAAAAAATGCTCGACATCACTCATCATCAGGGAAATACACATCAAAACCACAAGGAGATACCACCTCACACCTGTCAGAATGGCTCACATTAACAACTCAGGCAACAACAGATGTTGGTGAGGATGCAGAGAAAGAGGCTCTCTTTTGCACTGTTGGTGGCAACACAAGCTGGTGCAGCCACTCTGGAAAACAGCCTGGAGGTTCCTCAAAAAACTAAAAATAGGGGCGCCTGGATGGCTCAGTTGGTTAAGTGTCTGACTTTGGCTCAGGTCATGATCTCGCGGTTTGTGAGTTCGAGCCCCGCATTGGGCTCTGTGCTGACAGCTCAGAGCCTGGAGCCTGCTTCGGATTCTGTGTCTCCCTCTCTCTCTGCCCCTTCCCGGTTCATGCTCTGTCTCTCTCTGTCTCAAAAATAAACAAAACATTAAAAAAAAATTTTAAAAACTAAAAATAGAACTATCCTATGACCCAGAAATTGCCCTACTAGGTATTTATCCAAGGGATACAGGTGTACTGTTTCGAAGGGGCACATGCACCCCTATGTTTATAGAAGTGCTATCGACAATAGCCAAAGTATGGAAAGAGCCCAAATGTCCATTGACAGATAAATGGATAACGATGTGGTATATATACACGATGGAGTATTACTCGGCAATCAAAAAAAACGAAAGCTTGCCATTTGCAGCTACGTGGATGGAACTAGAGAGTATTATGCTAAGTGAAATGAGCCAGTCAGAAAAGACAAATATCATATGACTTCACTCAGATGAGGAATTTGAGATACAAAACAGATGAACATAAAGGAAAGGAAGCAAAAATAAAAATAAGGAGGGGGGGACAAAACATAAGATACTCTTAAATACAGAGAACAAACTGAGGGTTGTGGGAGGGGTTGTGGGTGGGCAGATGGGCAGATGGGCTAAATGGGTAAGGGGCATTAAGGAAAACACCTGTTGGCATGAGCACTGGGAGTTATACGTAGGGGATGAATCATTGTATCTACTCCCGAAATCATTATTGCACTATAAGCTAACTAACTTTGATGTAATTAAAAATTAACTAATTAATTTTAAAAAATAAACTAGGGAGAAGGCAGAAAAAAAAAAGACAAAGGTTGTCAGACTAACTACAAAAACAAGACACCTGGGTGGCTCAGTTGGTTAAGCGTTTGACTTCAGCCCAGGTCATGGTCTCACGGTTCGTGAGTTTGAGACCTACATCGGGCTCTGTCCTGACAGCTCAGAGCCTGGAGCCTGCTTCAGATTCTGTCTCTCTCTCTCTCTCTCTCTCTCTCTCTCTCTCTGCCCCTCCTTAGCTCATGCTCGCTCTCTCTCTGTGTCAAAAATAAATAAACTTAAAAAAAAAACCACTTTAAATGTAAAGACACACATGGATTAAAAGTAGATGAATAGAGAAAACAAAACAAAGCAGAATCAGCTATATTGATTTCAGAGGATGAAGCAGACTTCTCAGAAGGAAGATTACCAGGGATAATGATGGACATTTCTCAATGAAAAAGGGGTCAATTTTTTTTAAGTTTATTTATTTATTTTGAGAGAAACAGAGACAGCAAGAGATGGGGAGAGGCAGAGAGAGAGAGGGAGAGAGAGAACCCCATGCAGACTCTGCACTGTCAGCACAGAGCCCAATGTGGGGCTTGAAATCACGAAACTGTGAGATCATGACCTGAGGCAAAATCAATCTGCTTTAACCAACTGAGCCACCCTGGTGCCTCTAAAGGGGTCAATTCTTGAAGGTGTACCAACCCTATACATGAGGTGCGCACCTAACAACAGATCGTTAAAGTACATGAGACACAAACAGAACCGCAGGAGAAACAGACAAATCCACTATTATAGATGGAGACTCAGCCCTCTCTGTCAGAAATGCAGACCCAGCTAGCAGAAAACCCATAAAGACGCGGCTGAGCTCAACAGAATCATCCAACAACTGGGCATAATTTATCATCTATATTACTTCATACAAAAAAGCAGAATACAGTCTTCCCACATGGAACATTCACAAAGATAGCCTATACCTTGGGGATAAACCACATCTTCATAAATTTAAGGAAATACAAATGATACAAAGTCTGCTCTCAGAGCACAATAGAATTAAGTGAGAAATCGTAACAGAAAGATAACTGGAAGAGCCAAAAATACTTGGAAATTACACAACACACCTCTTTTTTTTGAGAGAGAGAGTGTGTGCTCACGGGCAAGAGCAGGGGAGGGGCTGAGGGAGAGGGACAGAAGAGAGCCTTAAGCAGGCTCCACGGTCAGCATGGAGCCCGACCATGAAATCATGACCCGAGCTACCCAAATGCCCCTAAACAACACATTTCTAAACAACACATGGGTTAAATAAGAAATCTCAAGAGAAATTTTATTTAAAAAATTGTTTTGAATGTTTATTTATTTTTGAAAGAGACAGAGAGAAAGCAGAAGAGGGGCAGAGAGTGAGGGAGACACAGAATCCAAAGCAGGCTCCAGGCTCCAAGCTGTCAGCACAGAGCCCAATGTGGGACTTGAACTCATGAACCGTGAGATCATGACCTGAGCTGAAGTTGGATGCTCAACCAGCTGAGGCATGCAGGCGCCCTCAAGAGAAATTTTAAACAAATTTTTAACTAAATGAAAATGAAAACACAACTCAAAATTTGTGGGATCCAGCAAAAGCAGCATTTAGATAGAAACTTATAGCACTGATTGCATAAATCAGAAAAGATCCAATATCAATAATCTAAGCTTCCACCTTATAAAATTAGGGGAGGGGCTCCTGGGTGGCAACTTCCGCTCAGGTCATGATCTTGTGATCCATGAGTCTGAGTTCTGCACTGGACTCTGTGCTGACAGCTTGCAGACTGGAGCCTGCTTTAGATTCTGTGTGTGTCTCTCTCTCTGCCCCTCCCCTGCTCACACTCTGTCTCTCTCTCAAAAATAAATAAACATTAAAAATATAATAATAAAATAAAATAAAATAAAATAAAATAAAATAAAATAAAATAAGGGGGAAAAGGTAAATTAGAAGTAGGCAGAAAAAAAGAAATAATAAAAATTAGAGCAGGGGCACCTGGGTGGCTCAGTTAAGCATCTGACTTCGGCTAGACCATGACCTCGCGGTGTGTGGGTCTGAGCCCCACGTTGGGCTCTGTGCTGACAGCTCGGAGCCTGGAGCCTGCTTCAAATTCTGCGTCTCCCTCTCTCTCTGCCCTTCCCCTGCTCATACTCTGCCTCTGTCTCTCAAAAATAAATAAATGTTAAAAAAAATTTTTTTAATAAAAAATTAGAGCAGAAATCAATAAAATTGAGAACAGGAAATCAATAGGGAGAATCAACAAAAGCAAAAGCCAATTCTTTGAAAAAATCAACAAAATTGATAAGCCTATAGCCGACTAAGAAAAAAAAGAAAGAGAACACAAATTATTACTATCAGAAATGAAAGAAGGGACATCACTACAGATAACCAGCAAAGTAAAAGGATAATATAGAAATACTATGAACAATCTATGTTCAACAATTTAATAACCTAGATGAAATGAGCCTATTCCTTGAAAGACACAATCCACCAAAATTCACACAAGAGACTACCTGAATAAGCCTATAACTATTAAGAAATTGAGTCAGCAATTAATAACTTTCCAAAACAGAATGCACCAGGCCCAGATGGGTTCACTGGTAGATTCTGCCAGATATTTAAGGAAGAAATTACACTAATTCTCTACAATCTCTTTCAGAAAATTGAAGCAGAGGGAATTCTTAGCTTATTCTATGAGGCCAGCATTTCCCAAACACCAAAACCAGACAAAGACAATACAATAAAACTATAGACCTGTATCTCTCATGAACACAGATTCAAAATTTCTCAACAAAGCATTAGCAAATCAAATCCAACAACATAAGAATTATACGCAACAAACAAGTGGGATCTGTCCCAGGTATGCAAGGCTGGTCCAACACTTGAAAAATCAATTAATGGGGGGCGCCTGGGTGGCTCAGTCGGTTGAGCGTCCGACTGTGGCTCAGGTCATGATCTCGCGGTTTGTGAGTTTGAGCCCCATGTTGGGCTCTGTGCTGACAGCTCAGAGCCTGGAGCCTGCTTCGGATTCTGTGTGTGTGTGTGTGTGTGTGTGTGTGTGTGTGTGTGTGTGTGTCTCCCCCACTCACACCCTGTCTCTCTCTCCTTCAAAAATAAAATAAACATTAAAAAACAGGTTTTTTTTTTTTAAATAAAAAATCAGTTCAATGTAATTCATCCCGTCAACAGACCAAAAAAAAAAAAAAACCAAAAACCACATGGTCATATCAACAGATACAGAATAAGCATTTTTTTTTTTTAAGTAGGTTCCATGCCCAGTGTGGAGCCCAACATGGGGCTTGAACTCACGACCCTAAGATCAAGATCTGAGCTGAGATCAAAAGCTGGATGCTTAACCGACCAAACCTCCCGGGTGCCCCCAAAAATAAAATCTTAAAAAACAATAAAATAAGAAAAATTAAAAGCCATGTTCATTGTGCCTTATTTGTCTGAAATGGAAAAGTCTGAAAATCCCGACTGCTGTCATGCATGCAGGGTCACAGGAGCCCTTGCCACTGATCTGGGCAAGTGGTGATATATACCCCCTGGGACACAGACACATGAGTGTGTGTCCCTCCACAGCATGGATGTGCTGTGATATGAGAGATAGATATGCACAGCACATTCATTCCCATGCTGGCCCGAGCCAGAGACAGCAGTGATGGGGCCTCCAGGACTGACAACCGTGTGGGCAGGTCACAGGCACAAAGCTGAGCAAGTGTCAGTAGACCCAGAGGACACACAGGAGGAGTCGCGTACATCAAGTCCACACACAGGCGCAAGGCAGTGGTCTTCCCGGGGAGCAGGGGGTTGCAGCCACTGAGGGCACACAGCTGGCTTCGGGACCAGTAGTTTGGTCCCTTATGTGGTGGCTCCATGGGCAGCCACTCTCTTCTGTATACAAGGGATTCACAACTCTTTAACCCTTAGATGGCATCCAAAGTTTGCAGAGTACACAGGACTCACAGCCCGCGGAGGAGGGCAAGGATGTACTGAGAAAGTGCCAGGGAGAGGGTCTGCGAAGCCACCAGCACAATAACTCCATCCTGGGACGCACTGCCCCAAAGGCGTGGGTCTTTAGGACAATGTGCAGGAGTCATCACCCACCTGTCCCACCAGAGACTGCACATGTCTCCATGCTCACCCAAGCCAGAGACAGGGCAGGAGGGTGGCCACTTACGTCCAGCTTCATCAGGGTGAGCAGGTCCTTCTTGGCGGCTCTGAAGATAGCATCTGTCTTCCTGCTGGAGACAGTCTCATCTAAGTTAGTCTCTGAGTAGTGGAAGACCGCAGAGGGAGTGTCTGCAACAATCACGTTCTTCTTGGACTTGAGAAGAACAGAGGCAGCATGATCAGAGGGGTGTGGCAGGGGAAGGGTCCCCGTAGGACACACTACAGCCAAGGAGCACCAAAGCCAGAGAGGGAAAAGAGGGTCCCCACCCACCTTGCTGGCCACAGAGCTCCCAAGGCGTTCTTCTGCATGGAGAAGGACCCTGGCACGGTCACATGCCATCCTCAGGTCTGAGGTTGCACCTGCTGTGCCCCCTACAAATAGAGGGAAGACTGAGGACACTAAGGACCAGCCTGGGCACGTGGGTCCATATGCACTCACCGAAGGCCGGCTGAGCTCTCCTTGAAGCCTGAGGAATACAGACCCTGGTAGATAAAACCACTGGAGCACAAAGTCACTGTGCTTTCACGCTCTCCTGTGACCCACAACCAACTTTTATTTTGTTTTTTAAATTAAAAAAATTTGGTGGGGGGGGGGGGGCGCCTAGGTGGCTCAGTAGGTTAAGTGCCCGATTTCAGCTCAGGTCATGATCTCACAGCTCATGAGTTCCAGCCCTGCATCAGGCTCTGTGCTGACAGCTCAGAGCCTGCTTTGGATTCTGTGACTGTCTCCCTGCCCCTACCCCACTTGTGCTCTCTCTCAAAACTAAACATTAGAAGAAAAAATTTTTTTATTTTTAAGATTTTATTTTTAAGTCATCTGTATACCCAACGTGGGCTCAAACTTATGACCCCGAGATTAAGAGTCACACGCTCCACTGACTGAGCCAGCCAGGTACCCCCACAACCAACTTTTAATCATAACTATTTTTGCTCAGTCTGAGATACTGTATATTTATAGTACTTACTGTAATACTGTTATGTTATTATTTAACAACATATTAACATTTTATATATTAACATATTATTGTTTTGTTATTAAGCCAAGGTATTGTGATACCAATATCTATTTTACAAATAAAACCCAACCATACTCCCCGTAACGGATACACGCATATATCAAAGGTTACACATTTCTGTAGGATGCTATTCTCCTAGTTTATACACATCACGTATTATATACTATATACAAGACAGTTGACAAAACTTAAGATTCTGATCAGTGTCTCTGATCTTTGCAGACACATGTCCTCTAAGAGGGCATTATTTTTCTGGACCAGAGGAAAGGTATTGGGACCTGCATGGATGTTAACCAGACATGTTAATGGAACTAGATAATTCAGAGTCAAACTTTATTATTTGTGGACTGCTATTATTTTCAGTTATCTAGCACTTAAGCTTCTTTTGAAAAAATTTGCTAAACACATTTTTAAAAAATACAGCAGGTCAGCTGAATAGCTGGAAAAAAGTGTATCATGACCCCCGCTCACTTTAGACAAAAGAACCAATCCTAGAAGGATAAATGTGAATGGTAAAATGTTAAATCTTACAGGCAGATTTCCTAAATAGGACACAAATAATAATCACAAAAGAAAAAAATTGATAAATTGGACTCTATGAAATTTAAAAACTTCTATTCATTAAAAGACACCATTAAGAGGGTGAAAAGAGCACAAAATATTTTCAGTACCTATATCTAACAGAGACTATCTAAAGAAGTCCTATTAATCAGCAATTAGACGAATGACACCCTAAGAGGAAAATGGACAAAAGACAATGGCAGCCCACTCCCCATGGAAACGGAAAGTGCTGGGGCTCAAGAGTCATCAGGAGGCTGGAGGTGCAGCCACAGAGAGACCCACTGTGGCCCAGGGGGTCAGGTGAAGAAGACAGGACGGTGCAAGAGCAGGAGGTTTCCCAGAAGATGGTGCGACCTGTCGGCAGCACAGACACCCAAGGCCAAGAGCACCTGAGGGGACGGAGGCTCCACACTGGACAGCACAGCCTTGGGAGGGGAGTGGAAGCACGAACTGGGACCGACACTCAGAAGAGCGTGGGCAGTGCCTCCGAGTCAATCGTGTGCACTTTATGAGCCAGCGGTTTCAACAGGAACACATACGTGTGTGTTCAACAGACACACATGCAGTGTATTCACACAATAAATCTCTATCCATCAGCGAGAACAGGTGCGTCTTGCTCCACACAACACGCATGGATGTCAGACGAAAGCTGAGAAGCAGCCTGACTGCTGGGACTCAGAAGGGCAGGGAGCAGCAGCCTAACTTCACCACTGGTAACCGTGGCACCTGCTTTTTGCACCTGGGTGCCGGCCTCACAAGTGAGTTCAGTTTATGAAAAATCATAAGCTGTCCATTTACGATTTACACCTTCTGTATTCATATTATACAACCATAAGCAGTTAATGAAAATTGAGAACACCTTGGTATCCATGAAGAAACAGGCAAATAGAACACAAAGGAATACCTACAAACACAAAAGATACCTAAAAAGTAGATCCTAGTAATGAAATATCCAGAACAGGCAAACCCAAGAGACAGAAAGCAGATCAGTGGTTGCCCGGGGCTGGTGCAGGGGGTGACGGCTGATGAGGACACGGCATTTCCACTGTCTGACAAAATGTTCTGGGAACAGACAGTAGTGATGGATGTAAAATTTTGTGAATATACTAATAAATTGTACACTTTAAAAGGGTGAACTGGGGGGGTGCCAGCTGGTTAATCGTCCGGCTCTTGACTTCAGCTCAGGTCATGATCTCACAGTTCATGAGTTTGAGCCCCGCATTGGGTTCCATGCTGACAGTGCAGAGCCTGCTTGTGCTCTCTCTCTCTCTCTCCCTCAAATAAATAAGCTTTAAAAAATAAAGAAATTAAGTAAATAAATAAAAATTTTTAGATGTTTTATTTATTTTTGAGAGAGAGAGAGAGAGAGAGAGAGAGAGAGAGAGAGAGAGAGAGAATGAGAATAAACAGGGGAAGGGCAGAGAGAAAGGGAGACACAGAATCCAAGAAGCAGGCTCCAGGCTCTGAGCTGTCAGCACAGGGCCCGATATGGGGCTCAAACTTGTGAACCACGAGATCATGACCTGAGCCGAAGTCAGATGCCCAACCAACTGAGCTACCCAGCGCCCCTAAGTAAATAAATACATAAATAAAAGGGTGAACTCAGGGCACCTGGATGGCTTAGTCAGTTAAGCATCTGACTCTTGATATTGGCTTAGGTCATGATCTGGAAGTCGGTTGTGAGTTCGAGCTCCTCATTGGGCTTTGTGCTGAGCATGGAGCCTGCTTGGGATTCTTCCCCCACTCCAAACCCTCCCCACTCTGTCTCAAAAAAAAATAATAATAAACATTTTTTTTTTTAAAAGGGTGACCTTAATGGTATGTGAATCATATCTCCAAAAATCTGTTACTAAACAAACAAAAAATTCCACGTAGAGTCAGAAACTTGATACCAAATGAACATGGCACCAAAGGAAAAAAAAAGCAACAGGTAAATGAAAGATCTTAACAGCGCTGTGTAAATTATCAGTATACAAAGTAAGAAAAGACCTAATTTCTTACTTCAAACACATACAAGTAGGAAGTGCAAATGAATGAGACCTCAGGGAAGGGAAAACCAGAGCTAGCAGAAAAGGATCTAGACAAATGCACTTACAACCCAGTGAATGAGCAAAGAATAAGGAAGGCCCCAAACACAAATCCCAAGGTGTGCAACGGCTGCTTTTCAATAAATGAACACCAAGGATTCCTGCTCCACAATGGTCCACAAGGCTGGGCGTGGTAACAGACGGACACGGACAAAAGACATCTGAACGATTACAAATGGTGGAAGGTCTCTATCCAGAGCATATACAGAATTAATGCAAATCAACAAGGCAGACTCAGGAAACCCTGCAGAAAATGAGCAGAGAATATAAACAGACAATTCTTAAAGGGGTACCCAGATAGCTCTCAAATACACCAGATGATGAAACCTGCCGGCCACTCACAAAATGCACATAAAAACGAAACAAACTTTCTAATGAACATAAGAGCAAAATTAGAAGCTGGTAAGGAATGAGCTCGTTTGTGAAGGCTGCCGGACGGGATGAGAGAATCCCTGGCCCAACCGCCAGGATGCGCTGGGAGCCTATCCACACAGAGGCCAAGTCCCTGTGGGGAAGGTGCCCCAGAGAGGGGCAGAGAGCTGCTGAGAAAGCACAGCAGAGGCAGACTGGGGACGAGCTGGCATGGACAGCTCCTGGAGAGCTCTGCTTGCGTGGAAGCAGATCCAGTGGCAGCTGAGGGGCCAGAGGGCCTAGGAAGTCTATTTCAGCAGGGGATGCAGCCTGATGGTGTGCACAGGGAAGAAAGGATGGTGCTGGAGCAGACGCTCCTGCAGTGGCCGGGCACAGCCTCGGGGGTGAGAACACGGGGAGCACAGAAGTGACGCAGTGTGGAGAGGAGCCCACAGGATGCCTGGGGCACCAAGACAATCACCACCGCATCAAATCAAGGCTGAGTGTGTGCACAGGGTTCTCTGGGCCTGAGGGCTTGCCCACCCATCAACGCTCCAAGGTCAGGGTACCCAATGCCTTACCTGGTGGAGCAAAAGGGGCCTGGTCACCTGCCTGGGCCTTGCCGAGCTCATCCAGGATCTCTTCGTGAACAGAAGGCAGCGGGAAGGACTGGCTCCTCTTCAGCAGAGGCCCAGGGGCTGCTGCACGGCTGCCCCCTCGATCTGCCGGGAGGAGACGGGTGGGAAGCAAGGCCTCTGTTCCCACAGCAGTGCACAAATCATGTCTCAAGGGCCTCTGACCACACCCTCACCACCTACACGTGCCTGGCCCTTCCCAGGGACCGTTTTAGTCCAGGTGGCCCTCCAAGCACACTGGCATGAGCCTGGCACGCTTCGGTGCTCCACCAGACCCTCAGGTGAGTTTATACAAAGCCACCTTCCAGGAAGGACCCCGCGCAGCACAGCTTGATTTTACTAGTCTGTTAGCCATTTGTTTACACACGAGCTGGTGACCTGTCCCACATCTGTTAGCATGGCTGCATGTTATACTGTCACCCTGGAGGTGACCCCCAGCCAAGATGCTTCAATGGACAGTCTCTTGCCCCAGATGTAGGCCCCTCTCAAGGGCTAGAGCGACATGAAGTTTGGAATCTGCTCCCCGAACGGCTGTCTCCTGGACAGCCAAATCCTCCCACAGAGACAGGGGTGAGGGGAGGAAAGGAGGCCCGACACAGGCTGGAGGCCAGGCCAGGGCCAGTACCTGGATCGCAGGACTCCTGGGGCCGGAGGGGCCTCTCAAGACGATCCTCAGAGCCACAGCACACCTGCCTCTTGGCCTTGCCAGCAGCCACGCTGGCCACAGACACCAGGGGGATGGCCTGGCTCTCCTGGGGCGTGAGAAAGAAGCAGGTGCTCCAGCGGTACCCTGGGCTAGTACTCTCCGCAGCCACACTTAGGGGGATGAGAAGAGTGGTGACCAGTGGAGAGACTAGCTGTGTGCTTACGGCAACAAAGGCCCAGCCTGCTTTATCCTGGCAACTCCGTCAAGTTTAAATGGTGGTCCACACTGTCAGAAACCTTAATGCCCTTCATTAAGATGGAAAGTAATATTGGGGCACCTGGATGGCTCAGTCAAACATCCGACTCTTGATCTCGGCTCAGGTCATGATCTCACAGTTCGTGAGTTCGAGCCCCACATCGGGCCCTGTGCCGACAGCTCAGAGCCTAGAGCCTGCTTTGGACTCTGTGTCTCCCTCTCTCTCTGCCCCTCCCCTGCTTACACTCTGTCTCTCTCAAAAAATTAACATTAAAAATTTGTTTTAAAAAAAGACGGACAGTAATGTAGAAAACAAAAGGTTGGGGCACCTGGGTGGTCATGATTTCAAGGTTCATGAGTTTGAGCCCCCACATCGGGTTCTCTGCTCTCAATGCAGAGCCTGCTTCAGACCCTCTGTCCACCCCCACCCCCTCTCCCACTCGCGTGTGTGCGTGCACACTCTCTAATATTTTTTTTAAATCTTAAGTTAAAAAAAAAAAACCAAAAGGATATGTCCTAAAATACCAGTAAAAGAAGATGATAAAACCTAATGCCCATCAAAACTAGATGGGGCGCCTGGGTGGCGCAGTTGGTTAAGCGCCCGACTTCAGCCAGGTCACGATCTCGCGGTCTGTGAGTTCGAGCCCCGCGTCAGGCTCTGGGCTGATGGCTCAGAGCCTGGAGCCTGTTTCCGATTCTGTGTCTCCCTCTCTCTCTGCCCCTCCCCCGTTTATGTTCTGTCTCTCTCTGTCCCAAAAAAATAAATAAAAATGTTGAAAAAAAAAAATTTTTTAAACTAGAGACAACCCCCAAGTGTAACACTGACCCCAAGAATTAGAGGTCAGCATCCAGCCCCCTCCAACCAGGGCCTCGGAGGGTCTCATCTACTGCTCACAGCAGCTCCGGGTGGAGTGAGCTGACCCTTCTCACAGCCATCAGCTCAACCCCATGGCGGGAGGGACCCCAGGGTGCAGGAGGTGGCCGCCTCCGCCGGGTGGGCAGGCAGCTCAGCTGTGTGCGCCAAGTGAGCAACAGGAAAGGGGAAATGAGGTCACAGAGCAAGGTGACCAAAGGGGCCACATTCAGGCCAAACTGTTCTGGGAGGGGTATCAGAGCAGGAGTCCCATCCCCCAAACCCCATGGGTGGGCAGGGTTCTCGGCAGGAACTCTCGGGACACTCAAGCCCCCGACTCATCTACCAGCATCTGCTTTAAGGCAGAGGAGTAAACCTTTCAAAGCCCAGGGTCCTAGCCACAAGGATGGGGGGGGGGGGGAGGCGAGGCTGCACTTACAGGGTTGAAGAGCTCTGTGGTCAGGCCCAGGTAGTTGTGCAGAGCCAGAAAGGTGACCCTCTGCAGCCGCACCATGATGATCTGTGAGGGGACAGCCAGCTGTGCCAAGCCCGGCGCCTCCTCAGACCCCCGCGCCCCTCACCACCCTCCCAGGCGTGAACCCGAGGTTCTGACAACCCCCCAACGGCCACCTAAGATATTGACGCTAGGGACGTAAGGACTCTCTGCATTATGTGTGCAAGTTTTTGGTAAATCTTTAAGATTACTTCAAAACAAGTTTAATAATAAAAAAAGAACCCTCTTGGGGGCTGGTAGGAGTTCCGAGGACCTCTGTGAGGTCATGAATGTTAACTTTTATTGTAAAATATGTATTACAAAACTTCCAAAAAGCCACCTTAATCCTTTCTACACCCACTCGGGATGCGCCTTCATGTGCGTGCAGTGGCTCCCAGGCCAGAAAGGGGGACTGCAAAAGGGACCCACCTGCACTACCCTCACCAGGGTTTCAGGATACTTCTCAAAAACTCCTTGAAAAGCCACTGCTGGGAGCCGGAGGACGGTGGAAGGGACGGCCGCGCGGGCGGACACGGTTTTGTATGGAGCAGTGTGGCCCTGCAAGGACAGCGAGGTCAGGCCGCTCCCAGCACCCTGTCTCCAGAAGGGGTGAGATGCCAGCACCTTGCCCCACACGGGACACCCACGAGGGCCCTGAGGAGCCTTGCCCTGCACGGGAAGCAGATGGCCAGCGGGCTCCAAGCACCAACCACCTCAGAGGAGCCGGCTGGCACTACAGAGAAACCCGTTTTTCTGGCGAGGATGCCACCCTCTGCTGGCACCAGCCTATCCTTCCACTGTTGCTTCCTGGCAACCCCTGGGATTTTCTCTGTCCTGATGGCTTTGCCTTTGTCAAAAGGTCACATAAATGGAACCATACAGGTCTGGCTCCTCTCACAGAGACGGCAGCTGGAGGCCCGCCATGCTGTTCACACACCAGCAGTGGCACTCTTCATGGCTGAGAACGGGGTTATTTTATGGATGCTTCACAGTGTCCTTACCACCCAGCAGCTGAAGGGCACTGGGCCTGTTTCCAGTTTGGGGCAATTATAAATAAGCTGTTATAAATGTTCACGCACCGGATTTTGTGCAAACAGTTTTCATTTCTCTTGCTAAATATCCAGGAGTGGAACTTCTGGGCCATGCGGTCTATGCATCTTTAACTTTCAAGAAACTACCATGCTGTTTCTACAGTGGCTGCACCACTTGCATGCCTCCCTTCCCCCCGCCGTGCCACGGATGAGTCTCAGCGGCCCACACGTACACCACATCTACACCGCCAGGGTTGAATGGTCAGGAACTTGGCTGGTCTGGGTCCCTGGTTTCAGGGGGAGCCCCTCAACCCTTGTAAGTCCTCACATGTTAGCAATGTCTGTGTTACCAAGGTGGGCCCAGCAGTCTCTGGAGGGAGCTGAGTGTAACTGGAAGTTTGCCTACAATGGGGGAGCGGGCTAGTCCCGACCTCCTAACCAAGCCCTGTACATCGGGAACTCTGGGCATGTGGTTCTCAAATGCTCTAAGTGAGTTCTGGGACTCAGCTCTTCTCCTTGGAATCATCTCTGCTCATTTCACATCCTTTACAGAAAGAAAACTGCACCTTACAGATTCCAACACACCAGCCAGAGCCCTACACAGCCATATGGGGCCTGTCCTGCACGTCTGGGTAGCCTCTCCCAGCACAAGGCTCCAGGCAGAGGCTGCCCCCAGCTGGCCTTCCAAGGCAGGTCTGCCTTGCTCAGAGGTAGTGTCCCTCTCAGCCCTGGCCAAGCATCTCGTGAAGGCACACCAGGTCCTGGGGCCAGAGCAAGATGCCGGAGTCCTATCCATGCCTCCACCCCAGGCCCCACCACAGCTCAAAACATGTCTGTGCCAGTCTAACAGGGATGGGTGAAAACAATGGGCACCCTCAAAGTCTCTGGAGTTTATCACCCCCTTGTGCACAAGAACTCAAGAATTGGATCAGAGGACACCCACCAAGGGCTCCGCCCACCATGTGAGTGTCACACTTGTGTACATAGGTTCCTGGCCCCACAAGGATGCATCCTTGCCAAGGTCTGCTGCACTGCTCTAGAGACTCCTCTGTGCAGTTTCTGGGGAAACTGAGGTATAAGCTGCCTCAGTACATAGCTAAAAGTGAAAGCAGAAAGTATAACTTCGAAGGTAAGGTGACAATCACATGCCACCTTTTGAGCTACACAGGTGTGTGCATTATCTAAGCTCAGGTAGCAGACACCTAAGATTTGCTTCATTGTATGAAAACTTTACTCATGAGAAAAAGAAAATTAAACATTAAATTCTAGCTAATGAGATGGGAATAGTCATGCTGAGCTGAGACTTTTTGAAGCTGGTGATGCACACACGATTAATTTTACGATTCTGTCTACTTTTGAATATGTTTCAAGTGTACCATGATAAAAAGTTTAAAAATCCCAAGATAACATGAAATGTTATCTTTTAATTGACTGGACTGGCAAAGATCAAACATGAGATGGCTCCCTAGCTGATGGGGTGAGGACACAGGTGTCCTCCTGCAGGACCGTGGCTCAGGCGTGGGGGGGGTGCACTCTCACACCTGGGAAGTCTCTGCTAGGGATTTGTCTTGCAAATTGATCCTCAAACATATGGAGTGGTGTGCACACAAAACCAGTCAACAGCAGGAGATTGGGAAAAACAGAGAGACACCTGTTACCACAGAAGATCCATGGGAGGGCCCTCCTAGGAAGGGGCCTTGGGGCCTAAAGGGTGAGAGGAAGTGTTTTCGCTCACAACATTTGTGCCTTTTGCATCTCAGACCACGTGTATATAACAATAATCATTTAAGAGACAGCCAAAACCCGTGAGCAAATGCCCAGCTCTCCTTCAACACACAGTTAAAGCTGTTCTCCCACACACCCTTGACCTGCTAGGGGTCCCTCCCGTCCTAGGCCAGCCCCTCGCCACTGGGGAGAACTGGACTCGGCAGTGAGGGACATGCTGTCCAGGTGACTTCCGGGTAGACCCAGGAGACTCACAGTGATGACATCCAGGATGCTGAGGAGACTGTGGACGCTGTCTCCAGCCAGAACCTCCTTGACCGCCACCTCGGTGCCATCCTGCACTCAGGAAACAGAGCAGAGTCATCCCCTGACAGGTGGCTCAGCCCAGCCCAGGCCAGCTGGGCAACCCAGCCTCCACTGTCGCCTGTCCCGAGGGTTAGGCTGTGCCCTACTTGACCTTCAGGAATTAGAGGTGGAATAAGCTCCAAAGCAGAGGACAGAAAAAACAAAGATGAGTTAAGAGCAATCAGGAAGCTCGGCCTGGGCGTGGCCCTTCAACCCAGGGCATATTCTAACTAGGAGGACTTAGATTGAATTTCATAAAACCTAAGTGAGTGTGCTGGCCCAAACAAAAAGTTCTAAGGACCAAATTCGGTTGTTACTGGCATAAATAATAGCATTTTGATGTGTTTTTCCACTGGATTAAAAGAGAAAGAAAAGCAGGTGCTTATTTATTTATTTATTTATTTTTATTATTATTTTTTTTTTTAACGTTTATTTTTATTTTTGAGACAGAGAGAGACAGAGCATGAATAGGGGAGGGGCAGAGAGAGAGGGAGACACAGAATCCGAAACAGGCTCCAGGCTCTGAGCTGTCAGCACAGAGCCCGACGCGGGGCTCAAACTCACGGACTGTGAGATCATGACCTGAGCCGAAGTCGGACGCTCAACCGACTGAGCCACCCAGGTGCCCCAACGGGTGCTTATTTAATACAGGAACTTCTCAGCTTCACCCAGGAAATTCCTTTTTGAACTTGTTCAAACTTGGCCCTGGTCACCCTCCAGGAACCCTTCCTTCTGGCCCAAAGTCACATTTTCAGGAAAGGCCTGCTAGCTGGGAAACAATAACCCTGGATGCTGATGGCCCAAATGGGAGGAAACTAGACAAAGACCATTTCTTCTCTCATCATCCCATCAAGTCCAGTGTGGGATGAAGCCACACACACACACAGTAATTTTGCCCGGACAACATCGTATCTAGAAACCCAAAGAATATGTGGGATCCATTCTGGGTCAGGGCCCACCCCAGGGTCCTGGCAGGTGGGGACTTCCCTAAGGTCAGGGGCCACTTTGTGCAGACTGGGGCTCACTGAGTGTCTGCTTCAACAATAACAAGCAGTGGGAAGCCTGGGTCACTCCCCTGGGCAAATAAAAGGATACATTCTGCTGGAAAGCAAGACTTCCACAGGCTTGATTGGCCTGGAAGTTACTCCCTGGGACGTCTAATTCATGGGTGTAATTAACAGAGGCAGGAAGCAAGTATTGCGTTTCCAGCTGAATTAATACCTTAATTATTTTCTTAGAGTTAAAATCATTCACAACAGGCAGCAGGTCAACACCCAACTGCTGAGGGTGTTCTCGGGAAACTGGAGAGACATCTCAAAAGGCTTAGAACAGGTAAAAGGCAGAAAACCACTGAATGCCACTGAGCCCACTAACCCATGGGTACCCCCACATGCATGAGTGAAGGTAACGTACCAACACTGAAGGGCAGCTGTGTGCCAATGCCGGGACCAAAGTGTGCCATTTTCCCCAAAGAACTGAAACTTAAAATGTTATACTAACTTTTCAATATAAAACTTAAAAAAATGTTTTCAATGGCAGACATCTAAGTAAAAACACAACATGAGCACCTGGCTGGCTCAGTCGGTAGAGCATGCAACTCTTGATTTTAGGGTTGTGAGTTCAAGCCCCATGTTGGGTGTAGAACTTACTTAAAAAAGAAACACAACAAACAACATACACAACAGACCCACACCCTCTACCTTGCTCTGCACTCCCTTGGGCCATCCACACACGTGACAGGCGCTCTTACCGCGTCCTGGATGCAGACTTCCAGGCGCCCATCCTGCACTACATAGATGCTGGTATCTGGTTCCCCCGGCTGAAAGACGTGTTCCCCTTCGAGCAGCTGTACAAAGATCATGTGTTTGCAAAGTTCCAGGAACAGTGGCTTCTCAAAGTGGCCCAGGACCCTGTAAGAACCATAGCACATGTGGGACACCTTCTGGAAAGGAGAGAAGGAAGGACAGCATTTCAAAGAGGCTGATGCAAATACAGCCACTGCCACAGGCACTGCTGGTCAGACCCACAGGGCTAGAGTTCACAGAGAAGCAGACCCTGCGGCACTGGCCACCTGGAGTCACTGTCAGGACAGAAGCTTACACTTCGGGAATTCCCATAAACTGCTTTCCCGTCAGCTCGAAGAACTCTTGAGCCATGACTATGAATCTGAACCAGAGACATAAGCAAAAGCAGGTGGACGGGACACCCCTCCTGGATGGTGAAGCGCCACTAGAAAGAATGGGGTTTCTGCGCAGAGATGGAAGGGAACCCAGCCTTGCAGCTTTGATCCAGCCACACACTTCCCATAGCTGCTCTGAGTTTCCTCACGAAGACGGAAATGCTGATTAGTAAACAAATACTAAACTAAACAGGAAAGAGCTGTGAGAGGCCGTGCGGACGGCCAGAGAAGGTAAACTTAGCTCGGGCAGTCCTAGGGAGCACAGCCCCAGGCCTCCTGCATCCTCCTTCACCCGGCTGGTCTCACCTCACATTCTTCAACATGTACAAAACTTCTGATGGCAGGTGAGAATTCTTCACGTCAAACTCTGTGAGATCCGCCTCCAGCAGGGAGGGTGGTGGCTCCTTTGGCTGCAGGGTTGGGTATTCCTTCTTGAAACGCAGAATCCTACAAAGCAGAGATACGTGCCTCTGGAGCAGAAGCCCAAAGGGGTTCGAAGCAGATGGCAGGAGTACTGCAAACCCAGAGGCAGGGAGGCCATAGGCAGCAGCGATGGCCAGCAGGCTCACCAGGGCCCACCAGGGAGGCCAGCTGGGGCACGTGTGGTCTCAAGGACATTCCCAGTACCTCTTGGCCAAAGACAGCACTTTGGTCCTCTTCCTTGCCCGCTGCCGGGGGGCAGCCGTGCTCCCCACAAGAGTGTGGGGCAGCGTGGTCACCTGCAAGGTGAAGGGAAAGGCCGAGTCCTGACCCTGTGACCTACTGGACCCAGCCTCAGCCTCAGGGGTCAACCTCAGGGGTCAACCGCAGCCCTCAGGAGCTGGGCTGCCAGCAGGTGTGACAGCAGCTCCCAGGGTCTTTCCCTGCCTGCCCCACCTGCCCCACTTGCCCTGGGCACAGGGAACCATCCCTGGTGCCGTTGGCGATGAAGTGCCACCTGGCCGTATCACCAAACAGCCAGCATTCTCAGAGTGATGGATCCTCAGGCCTGTGTCCCCTCTGCCTGCAAAGCTGACACTCAGCCTCCCCTCTGTCACGCTGGCACAGCAGCCCCTTTCGACAGCCTTTTAAAAGCTGGCCCTATCCCGTTCAGGCTCTAGGCCAGCATCATGGCCTGCAAGCAGCACCAGTGTGTCTTTGTTTCATGGCCAGGAGAACAGGAGGTCCACCTAAGGACTCACATGGCTTCTTGTGTGGTATTTCGAGTTTGCTACAAAGAACATGAATTAACTGCTTATTCAGAACAAGTAACAAATCGCGACTATTTTAAAATACCAGGAGTTATTTTAAACACCCATTTCAAGTACACTAAGCCTCTGAGAAGTGTGGGGTTCCTCCTGCCCTCAGGGGAGTGGAAGAGACTGGGGGTGACCAGGCAGGGCTCCACCAGACTGAGAAGCGAGGCCTCCGAGCTTCCAAATCTTGGCAGGACCCCCAATTTCAGCACCATGGCCAGAACCCTGTGTGTCCATGCACCCCAGAATATTCCTGAAAGAGACCCTGTCCTCTTTTCTAGCTGAGACGAATGTGCACCTCAAAGGGCCAATGAGCCCTCCGTCTCTGCTCTGGCCAACAGTCTCTGAACGTTAGGAGGACCCCACAATGTGGCATGAGGGCAGCTGCAGGCTGTTGGGGCCCCCACCGCGCTGGGGCCCGTAGGAACACAGGGCCTGCGGCACAAGTTACCTTCCTCATGATCTTCCTGCCGTAAAACATCACTTTGTCTCTCTTTCGGAATCTGTACTGCGGAGTGGGCTGTACCTGTCCTGCAAGGGGAGCAGAGGGGTCTCCTGAGCCACGGCTGGGACACAGGCAGGCAGGAAGGCTCTGCCAAGCAGCCCGTAGGGCACATACACCGAGCCTATCCTGCCCCTGCTACGGTTTATGGTGTCAGGGAATGGCACCCAGCGTCTGGGGCCCAGGCTGGCACAGACTGGATCACAGGGAACAGGACTCGCAGCCCTTCGTACCCAGTGAAATGGAAGGGCATTCAGAAAAGGGTCTCTGCGAGCCGAGAAAGCTGGGAACATACTCAAATCCCATAGGTCTGGCGTGCACAGCCTCAGGCCAGCAATTCCCACCAAAAGCCACCACAGGCTTGAGGGCTGCTCCTAGAAGCTCACAACAGGGGTTAGGTCACCGAACCTTCCCCTACTCTCCCAAGCCCTTGTCCCTTCCCCATAGAGGTGGATATCTGAAGTAAGATACTCACGGAATCGGTTAACTCTCCTATACACAAAAAAGACGGTGATGCCAACAAGGGCGAGGGCCAGGAGGGCTCCAATCACAATCCCCACAAGCTGGGTGAGATCACAGACAGACAGAGCGCCTGTCAGCAAGGCTGCCGCAGAGCCCCTCCCTACCCCGGCAACAGGCTGGGACGGAGGTGACAGGAGCAGCCAGGAGTGAAGCAAGCCCACAAATCCCAGCGCCCACCCGTCACCAGGAGGCACGTAAGGCGGTTACCATGGTAGACTGTGACCGCTGCTCCGTCAACTGCAGCCCCCAGGACTGCAGGACAGGACCCAGACAAAAGCCAGCCTGGAAGGGAACACTGTGGTCACGAAGGGCCAACACAGGCATGGCCCTGGCTTCCCAGGGTCGCAAGAATAAAGCTGCTGGTTAGAAGGGCAGTCAGCAGCCCTGGGAGAAGTGTTCTTCTGGGCTGCTGAGGTCCTCCGAGCGCACCTGCTCAGCACAGAGAGAGAAACCCGACCTCCAAGGCCACCCGTGGGATGGCTGGGCAGGGCCAGCAGCTGTGCCGTGTAGAATCCTCAATCTTCAGCTTTTCAGTTCCTCAGATGCAAGTCTAGAGGAGCAAACCCGGCTAGCCACTAGGGGTGCACCCCACAACACCGCGTGCTGCCAGCCACGTGCCAGGGCACATCGAAGCCTGCACCGCAGCGATGTTGAGCAACCCCAAGAGCCACCTGGATTCTGAGAACACGGCATATCAGCTCATAGCAGAGAAAGGTTATTTACCAGCACCAACCACTCCCCAAGAAGGAGATTTTAGGGGCTTCTGAAGTCCAGACCCAAGGGAGGGAGGAGGAAGAGAAAAGTGAGCACAGGAGGGTGAGTGGGCAGATGGCTGGGGCCACCTACCTGGAGGGTACTGGCTGATTCCCCCAAAATGATGAAGATGAAAACAAGCAAGAGAAACCAGTGAAACAAGCAGCCACTGTGCATTCCTCCAGGTGCCCACATACCTCCTCCCAAGAGGCCAGGAAGAGGAGAGGGCAGGGAGCCCCTGTTAATCCTCTCTAGTTTCTACACAAGTGCCAAGAACTAAAGCAGAAGCCAGCATTAGACACCAGAAAACCCAGTGAAATGGAAGGGCATTCAGAAAAGGGTCTCAAAAGCAGAATGTCGGTTGCCTCAAGGCAGAATAAGTAAGTGGTCCAGAAAACCATGTTTTTGAACTTGGTTCAGGAGGCAAATGGAAGCTGTGGGAGTTTTTTGCTTCAGAGCTGAGGCACCCAGCCTCTCCTGGCCTCAATTGTGCTCAGCTCTCAACATGACAGCACTCACAACCACACCCTTCACTAAGTGTGTCCCTTAGAGCTCAACCACCACTTTGGGGACAACCAGGGATATCCACAGAAAGGGTCACACAGGTGTCCCATAATCTAGTTCTATAACTTCGTATGGTTGAGCATCTCAGGCTTTTGTGGTTGTTTTAGTGTATCTAGTTTTGTTTCAGGAATAGAGAAAGGCCTTTGTGATGTAGCTACAGATGTTCCACTGAGGAAAAGACTCCCATCAAAACAAGAAGTCTGGGGCACGTGGGTGGCTCAGTCAGTTAAGCATCTGACTTCAGCTGAGATCATGATCTCATAGTTCATGGGTTCAAGTCCCACGTCAGGCTCTGTGCTAACAGCTCAGAGCCTGGAGCCTCTTTGGATTCTGTGTCTTCCCCTCTCTCTACAACTCCCTCACTCACACACTCACTCTCTCTCTCTCTCTCTCTCTCTCTGAAAAATAAACATTAAAAAAATTTTTTTTAAACAAACAAGCAGAAGTCCTAAGGGAGCAGGAACTGAGTTTTGACCTCAGGGAAGACGTGGCTTCAAGATCCGACAGGGAGACAGAGGGGCCCAGACCACCTCTCCCACATTTAGCCAACTTCAAGGAGCTGCCCACAGAGCAAATGCAGAAACACCCCTAACTGGGAATTTTGAGGCTCTGATTCATCCCCGGAACCATCTAGTTCCATACCTCTGGGCTGGCATCTTCCTCTTGCTTCATGGCTAAAAATGAAAAAAACAGTCAAGGTGAAAAGAAGCACTGGTTCAGGGCAAATGTTCCCTCAACTCACGCTCATGCGGCAGAGCAATGCCTTCAGCCTTTTCTCCTGGGTTCCTCTTCTCCTTAAATTATGTCTTCACTGAAAGGAAAACCCTGGTGGAAAGCTGTGTTCTCCAAGAAGAGAAACACCAGAGCCACTTCCCTCTCTGTAAACAGCTCTCCCATGGCTGCCCAGGGACCCGGAACCGCAGCCAAGTCCTACTCCTCTCCCAGCTGGTCAAGGGCGGGTGTGGGCAGCTCAGCCAAGGCCCAGTGCAGCCAGGAGCTCCCGGTGCCTCAGCGATGAGGCTGTGGCTGGGGGGTGAGGTAGGGGTGTGTGGGGCCAGGCCAGGCAGCAGACTGTGAGAACACCTAGTGGCCTGTGTCAGGGGATTTCCTATCCGGTGTGGTTGGCCTCAAGGTGGGTGTGTTGGGTCCAGGAGATGATGAATTGAGGACCTGCCTGGTTCACTTTCCCCCTGTCTAGAGGTGAGGAGCCAGGTCTGGGGCCTTCACCTTGTGGCTCTCAGACCCCTTAGAAAAGCAGCAGCAAGGGAGGATTTATCTCTTCCAAAATCCCACCCAGAGAAATCAGGATGCAGAAGGCAGATGCAAGGTCATAGCCCACTTTCTCCTGGGTCAAATGTCCTGTGTCCTCTGCCACCACATGGAGAACCCTTCCTTCTCAGTCTCCTGAAAGGCCAGCAGCGCCCTTGACCCCAGCTCTGTGGTCTGCTAGTGCCCTGACCAGGCAGTCTCCCCACGCACCCCACCCTGCACATTTGAGGTGGGGTAGAGCTCATGGCCCTCAGCGCGTGCTAGGGAGGCAAAGTGGAAGCCATTGCTTCTCCATCTGGGACAGCACAGAGCCAGAGGGAAAGGGCGCAAGCGGGCTGCAGGGTTGGGAAACGGCAGGTTAGGAGACACCGGGGTTAGTGGCCATCCAGGTTGGGGGTGTCATTTTGGAGGGTCATCAGGTTGGGTAACCTCGGGGTTAACAGGCGTTGGGGTTGACGGGTGTCGGGGTGAAGGGGGCGTCGAGGTTAGGGGGCTCGGGGTTGAAGGCGGTTGGAGTTGGGCGGCTTGGGTTGACAGGCAGCGGGGTGGGGACTCAGGGTTGGGGGACCTCGGAGTTGGGGGCTCGGGGTTGACCGGAGTCGGGGTTAGAAGCGGTGGTTAGTGTCCGGACGACCGAGAGGACACGGCTCCACCTCCCACAGGCGGCTCACCGCGCAGCGCAGGGCCGCGCGGGCCTGTGGGGCGGTGTGCGTCCGTCACCGGGTGGGGCAGCTAATGGCTACCCTTCCTCTCGGGACCCGCCAGAACCTCAGGGCGCTCTGCGGGGACTCACCGGGACCGCGCGCGCCCGACGCCCGCGCTCCCGTCACTACCCCCCACCGCCCGGCCGCCGACGTCCGCGCTCGCGTCACTACCCCGACTGCCGGGCCGCCGACGTCCGCGCTCCCGTCACTACCCAGCCGCCGGACCGCCGACGTCCGCGCTCCCGCCGCCCCGCCGCGGACGCCGGACCTCCACGCGCATTGGCCGGGGCCTGGAGGTCCCGCCCACTCGCAGGGCGGAGGCTGCGCATTGGACGCAGTGCAGCCAATCGGAGCTGCTTTGCAGCGGCGCAGCGGCCTGACGGCGCCGGAAGCCGCGCGGACTGCCGGAAGTCATCCACGGGAGCCGGAAGCTGAGTGCCGTGCTGCAGAGACCCGCAAGAGTTCGCCTGGCGGCGGCCTCCTACGCGAGAACTGGCTCGGAGGACGCGCGCATCCTGCAGGACCCACCACCCAGCATGGGCCTCCTGAGCGGCGCGGCCCGCATCGTGGTGCGGGGCGCCGACCGCATGAGTAGGTGGACCAGCAAGCGGGGCCCACGTACCTTCTATAAGAGCCGTGGTACCAAGGGCACCGGCGTGCACGCCCGCGACGGGAAGTTCGTGCAGGTCAAGGAAATGGTCCCGGAGCTGGTGGTGCCCGACCTGGCTGGCTTCAAGCTCAAGCCCTATGTGAACTACCGCGTCCCGGCGGGCACAGACGTGCCGCTGACGGCCGAGCAGCTGTTCCTGGAGGCAGTGGCACCTGCTATCGAGAAGGACTACAGGGACGGCACTTTCGACCCGGAGCAGCTGGACAAGTACGGCTTTGAGCCCACGCAGGAAGGCAAGCTCTTCCAGCTATACCCCAAGAACTTCCCGCGCTAGGAGCCGAGGAGTGGCAGCCGCTGGGTGTGCCTGTGGACTGCGTCCGGCCATCGCCCCCGACCGCTGGTCCCGGGGTGGGCGAGCGGGGAGGCATTTCCTTCGTTTTGTTCCTATTAAAGTCCTTAGCTACCGTCCGGTGTTGGTTTTGGCATCTGATCATTGTGAGATGAAAGGGTGCAGCATGATAGATCCAGGTGTAGTGAGCGAGGCAGAGCTCGCACAGAGGCCCTGTTCCCGGTGAAACTGGAAGCACTGTCTTTCCAACCAAAAAGTTCTGGGGAGGAAGGCCGAGGGCGAGAAGACACGGAAGGAGAATTCACAAGGCACATGGTGCCACATGACAACACTGGTTATCTGTCCCCCCAGATTCTTCACTCCCGAAACCAGTCAGCATATTCTTTATGGGTTGAAAAACAACTATTCTGGGGGCAAAACCTCCTGTAGTCTACAGTCTCCCCTCTGGGTTCCCCGGTTTCAGTGCATAGTCCCTTAAGTCTTACGTATTCTGCTTCATATTTAATTGACCCTTAGTTAAATACCATTAACACAAACTCTTAAGGAGGGTTCAAATTCTTGTGTTGAAATAAATGCACCATTAGCTGGGAAATGATCATTTTTACAGAGTAATTTCTTACATGTTCTGACCCTATATTTTCATCAGAAAATAAAGAAGTGTGTGTTTTCTGACTCTGATCACCTACAACAGAATATTGGTAGAAATTTGACAAATTCTACACTAGCCTGCACTTCAACTACTGTTCCTTCCAGAGAGACAAGAATGAACTATGGGAGTCAGATGAGTCACAAACCCAGTTATGTTCTTGGAGTTAGTATGTGTCCAAGCTTCGGAAGCTACTCAGGTTACTAATGCCACAATGGGGAACATTTCAAGTTTATGACACGCTAAGGCAATTCAATGTGTGTAGGCTTCCTTTTGTTTATCTGCATAGGAGGCTAATACAAGCACTTCTGGTGCCATGATAAGGTGATCTTTGTTTTTTTTAAAGTTTGTTTATTGAGAGAGACTGCATGTGAATGGGGGATGGGCATACAAAGAGAGAGGAAGAGAGACCATCCCAAGCAGGCTCCTCGCCATCAGCACAGAGCCCGATGTGGGGTTTGAACTCACAAACCTGTGAGATCGTGACCTGAGCCAAAGTTAAACACTTAACCAACTGAGCCACCCAGGCGCCCCCGATAAGGTTTATTTAAGAGAAGCCAATAGCTTTTTTGACTGTTTACACTGTGGACATAAGGTACACTGAGCCCTATACAGTCACCTGTGGAGACTACAATAGGAATCTCAATGAGACGGTCTGACAGCAGTTCACTCACAAAGCCGCACTCGGCTTTCTTTGTGGAAATGGTCTTTGACTTCAAGCCAAGCAACCTCTTCCCCAGCTCAGATGTTTTCCCACTTCCAGAGGTGAAGGATATGATCATAAAAGGAGCAAGTAGTTAGGAAGCTGATGTCAAAGTTCGCTGCTTCCAGATAGAGGTCAGAGTCACAAACCTTGGTCCCTGCAGTGTGCAGCTGGCTGTCACTCTTCATCATGTCCTCTGCGAGTGCCTGGACAGAAGTCCTCGGTTTGCTTCCGCTCTGAAGTATGGTATGACCTTCTTCATCATTCTCTGCTAAATGATCATAAGACGGTGCTGGTGACTGGTGCACAGCCTTCAGGTTTGAGGGATGTGCTTCTTTGGCTCCTGAGTTGCTGCAGGGAGAGGAACCTGAGCAGCATGACTGGCAGGTCTGTAATGGATTGTGGACGTACAGCCAGGACCAGTCGGCTCCATACACCAATGAGTTGGGCAATGTGTGGGATGCAGAGACTGTGCAGGCTTCCTGCTTCTCCTCTGGAATGAGACAGAATACAGGAAATGTGATGTTACCCAGGCTGATCTCATCACTACCAAATGATGGCCCCTGCCCACTCTCAAAGGGAGACTTTGCTAAAAGCAGTCACTCATTTGTCAGCAACCATTGTGCACGATGCAAAGGAATCCTTGAGACGTGGAGAGATGAGAAGAAAACAGACCTTCATCTTGCAGTGAGTACACCGTGGTGCCTAACAAAGGCATCGGCCTGGCTACAGAAGCACAAGGGTGACGGTGCCTTTCCAAGTTGGAGGACTTGGCAAAAGCTTCAGTTAAGACTTCAGAGCAGAGGACAAAGCAGTTAGCCAGATGGGAGAGACAGGGACGCATGAGAAACAGAGAACAAGTGTGTGTAAGGTAACAGGACACATCTGGGGAACCACAAACAAGTAGATGTGGCAGAAACGCCATCGGGGAATGGCGACACGTGTCTGGAGGGTCAAAACCATACGGAATTCAGCGTGCTCTGTAAAGTCTGGATTTGAGCTTGGAAAGGACTCATTGGAGTTTACGTGGTTTTCCTTCTGGTGAGTTGCTATAGCAACTTTGAGGGTGGAGGACAAGACTGGAAAGAGGTTCAGCTGTGGAAGGTTTGAAAGCAATATTCGACCAGAAAAAGAAATGACAAGGTGTTGCCAAAGCTGAGGTAATCTAGGGTCCAGGGCAAGGCCAAGCATGGCAAGAGCAGTCATAAAAAACTGGTGGCCAGTGACCTGGGGATGTGAACTTAGAAAACTGTCACCAGGTGAAAGGCCTGTTGGCCATTCAGGTCTTTAGTAAGCCTGGACAGCTACACACTCTGAAAGGGGTGCCACTGATGCCTCCCAAGTGCAAGGGTCCAGGCCAGAGCCATCAGAAGTGCCATCGGAGGGGCGCCTGTGGGGCTCAGTCAGTTAAGTGTCTGATTCTAGATTTCAGGTCAGGTCATGACCTCACGGTTCATGAGTTCCAACCCCCCGTTGGGCCTGCGCTAATAGTGTGGAGCCTGCTTGGGACTCTCTTTCTTCCTCTACCTCTTTCCCTACCCCGCTTGTGCTCTCTCTCTCAAAATAAATAAATAAAACTTAAAACAAGAAAAAAAGGAAGAATAACTGCAATCAAAATGAGCAGTGCTGGGACGCCTGGGTGGCGCAGTCGGTTAGGCGTCCGACTTCAGCCAGGTCACGATCTCGCGGTCCGTGAGTTCGAGCCCCGCATCAGGCTCTGGGCTGATGGCTCGGAGCCTGGAGCCTGTTTCCGATTCTGTGTCTCCCTCTCTCTCTGCCCCTCCCCCGTTCATGCTCTGTCTCTCTCTGTCCCAAAAATAAATAAAAAACGTTGAAAAAAAAATTTTTTTAAATGAGCACTGATGAAGAAAGGCCAAGAAGTGTAGACCAGGTCAGTGCTGGAACCAGGAAACGCTGAGAGCGCCACCAGAGCACAGGAGATCCTACTCCCGAAGCCAGGGCTTTGCCTGGACAGAAGAGGCTCCAGAGAGGAACCAGATGCTGAACGTCCCCAGAAAGGCACTCAGGCAACACGAGCAAGGGAGGGAGCGCCCCAGACCATCACTGTCCCTCCACGGTAGCCTGGATGGGACTCGGAGACAGGGCCACAGGGGTTTCCCAGCCAGGACCCCATTCCGGGCCCCAAGTCAAACAATAACAAAGAGCATATCTCCTACCCAAGTGCACACAGAATATTAACAGAACATCATGTTAAGCAACAAAGACTCAAAAAGTTCCACAAAGGAGAAAGAGTACAAGCAAGCAACACTCTCTGATCATAATGCAACAAAAACTAAAACTAACACAAAGGGACAAAAAAGTCCTTCTACCTAAAAAATTTAAAACCTCCTACGAAACCACACTTGGGCAAAAGGGAAAGTACGAACTCAAGTCACAGAATTTCTTTTGAAAAATGAGATCATTACATCTCACAACCTAAAAATATGCTTGAATCAGAGAACATTTCAGACACAGGAACACTTAATGCAGGGGTGCCTGGATGTCTCAGTCGGTTAAGCATCCAACTCTTGGTTTCAGCTCAGCTCATGATCTCATGGTTTGTGGGATCGAGCCCCAAGTCAGGCTCTTCACTGACAGCTCAGAGTCTGCTTGAGATTCTCTCTCTGCCCCTCCCCTGCTCGCATACACAAGCACTCTAAATAAATCAATAAACTTAAGGAAAAAAAAAAAAGCTTAATACAAACACAATAATAAAGAAAAGTGAACTGTACTCCCAACTCAAAATGCTAGAAAAAGGAGACAAAGAGAAACAAACATAAAAGGAGAAACTGATGAGACAGAGAACAAAAAAACAACACAACTGTAACAAAAAGCCAAAATCCTACTTTTGTTTTAATGTTTATTTTTGAGAGAGAGAGAATAAGTAGGGGAGGGGCAAAGAGAGGAGGACAGAGGATCCGAAGTGGGCTCCATGCTGACAGCGGAGAGCCTGATGTGGGGCTTAAATTCAAACTGTGAGATCATGACCTGAGCTGAAGTCAGACACTCAACCCACTGATCCAACAAGCTCCCCCCCACCCCACCTTTTTTTAAATGTTTCAAAATCAATCTTTCTTTCTTTCCTTCTTTCTTTCTTTCTATAAAAATCCAATAACTTTTTTCCGGGACAAGATAAGTTAATGTCAAGTTCAAATACAAGAAGAGTTAGGAAATCCTTAAAAAGGAAAAGTGAAGGTGCCAGTAACCCTGCTATTACAAAGACACCACCAAGCCTCCACAATCACAGCAGTGGGTGCAGACACATGAAGAGACATCCAATGGGACTCGAAAGACAACAACAACAACAAAAAAAAGCCATGAAAGTACGGAACACAAGAAGAGTGGCAACTCGATTCACTGGAGGTAGATGGGCTTTCTAATGAATGGTGCTGGGATAGCTGCTTGCACCACATACAACACAGACCAAACTTCTAACTAAATACATGGCGCTACAAGTACTAGAAGAAAACACTGGTAAATTCTTTTACAACCTGAGTGTGAAAGGAGAAAAGCTTTTTAACACTAATATTCAAAATGTAGAAGATTCAGCGGAAAAAAATATCTATAAATGTGATTACATTAAAAAGCGCCGTTGGGGCACCTGGCTGGCTCAGTTGGTAGAGCAGGCGACTCCATCTCGGGGGCGTGAGTTCAAGCCCCACGTTGGGCATAGAGATTATGTGTTTAAGAAGAAAAAAAAAAAAAGCGCCTTTTGCTTGGGGGGAGGGGTGGACACCAGAGGCAAAAATGAGACAATAAAGCAAGAGAATATATTTCCAATGTATATCAGAGGTAAGGAGCCAATACACTAATATATAAGAACTCTGTAAAATCAAGGGGGAAAAAGACAAGAAACCAGAAAGAAAAATTGGCAAAAGATGGACAAAGAGAATTTATAAAAACAGAAATATGGGGGCACCTCAGTGGCTCAGTCTGTTGGGCATCCGATTTTGGCTCATGTCGTGATCTCAGAGTTCATAAGATCAAGCCCTGCATTCAGCTCTGTGCTGACAATGCAGAGCCTGCTCTGGATCCTCTTTCTCCCTCTCTCTGCCCCTCCCCAGCTTGTGCTTGGTCTCTCTCTCCAAAATAAACATTAAAAAAAAAAAAAAAAAAAAAACCTGTGTAAAATAAATAAGTAAATAATTTTTAAAAAAGGAAACAAATAAACCTAATTGTATTTCAAATAAATAAAAACCCACTTCCAAGTAACCTTTGAACACAGCACTCTGACAATATCAAATCAATCTCACAAAAAAGAGCTGTAAGAGCATTTTGAGTTCCCTTCACAGGTTTGTCTTAGGTGCAGCACGGTAACAACTCTGTGAGGTGAAGCGTGTAAGTAAGAGTTTGCTGGGAGCAACTTTTCACTGGAGAAGGGAGACACCATGGAATAGGGATATGCATACATACATGTGGACACACACATAGACACACAAGCACACATGGTTATGTAACCATATATACACACAAACGTATCCACATATGTATAACCACACACATGTACACGTTATACGTAAACATACACATACATATGTATGTGTGGGTGCACGCGCGCGCGCACGCGCACACACACACACAGCCATACACAACATCTTAGTAGCTACAAGACCAACTAATGACCAGATCTTGGATTCTAAACACACTTGCCACTAAGAGGACCCAGGACACCCTGGAGAAATAGCTGATTCCAGGTATGGGAGAGGCAAAATACAAAATGAATGTGAAATGTTTTGTGCCAAAAAGCGAGGAAGTACTCAAAAATCAATAGGGACATGTGAAAAGGACACAGGAGACAGCTTAAGGGGTTTTCATGGGAAAAGTCTAGGACAATGAGAACATTGTAATGAACGATGACTATAATAGATTATGACCCACTGAATGACATAAAAATGCATGAATCTATATGGTTAATAAACACAGATATATGGGAGAAAAGTGAATGCTAATTTTAAAATGTACAGAGTATGATAATAGTTACAAAGTCACCATTTTGCAATTATAGTAATAATTTCATTCAGGGAAGACTCATTAATGGATTTGAGTGGAAGTCTGATGAGGAATAAAAAGGTTCACTCTAACCACAGACTAGTTATTATTAATCACACAGGGGAAAACAGTATTTTTACAGCAGAGAAACCCAGGGGAGACCTTAACCAAGTGACCAAATTAACATCAGCAGTGAAAGGACAAAGTGGCATCCTGTGCCTCCCGACGAAACGCGTTAAAGAAGGCAGAATGTCACTTCCATAATGTTCCTGACCAAGAGCCACGACCCAGTACAGGAGACGCACTGCAGACTCCAGGCCATCAACAGACTGACAGCAAAAGGCAGTACAGTCGCAGCGCGCAGAGCAGCCAGAGAGAACGAGAATGGCTCTGAGGACACCAGACGGCGCAGACCCTCAAACACAGTTACTGGAAATAAGTAAGGACCCTGACAATGAAGAGAGTCTATACATTAGGGAAATGCGAACGTTATAGACATCACACGCACCTAACAGAACCCCATGATACACGAGGCAAAAACAGACAGAAACGAGGAAGGACGCGATACATCCGTAACAGTAGGGGACTTCACTACCCCACCTTCAATAATGAACAACCAGGGCACCTGGCCGGCTCAACTGGTGGAGCCTGTGACTCTCGATCCTGGGGTTGTGGGTCCGAGCCCCACACTGGGTGTAGAGATGATTTAAAAGAGCAACCAGACAGAAAACCCAGAGAACACGGGACCAGGGCACTCCACCCACAGCTGCGGAGAACTCTCTTCTCAAAAGCCCGTGGGGCACTCTCTGGGACCAACCACGTCTGAGGCCACAAGACAAGCCTCAGTAAACTTAGAATATAATTAGAAATCAGGAACAGGAAAAAATTCAGGACAGTCACAAAAATGTGGAAACTAAGCAACACACTGATGGACAACCAATGAGTCAATGAGGAAACCACGAGGGAAATGAGGAAGCACCCTGAGGGGAATGAAAAGACTCCACACCCCAAAAGTGAAGGGGTACAGCGAAAGCAGCAAATACGTGAGAAAAGAGACCTCACGGGGCTTTCAGCTGAGAACAGGGCAGCGCACCTGTGCCCCTGCAGAACAGGAAGTCCTGGGGCGTGACCCAGCACACAGGAGACAGGCCTGCAGAGCGGAGAGGTGGTGCCTTGACCACTTCTTTGTATAGATGAGGAGGGAGGTGGAGTCACGAAGGGAGAATGAGGAGGGAAAGGGGGCGTTGGGCGTGTGCGAAGAGAGAAGAAAACGTGCCACGGTCCTGACAGTGAAGACTTACTGGCCAGAGAAAGGCGGTGGTGGGCCTGGCGGTTCCCAGGCCCTCCCGCAGCACGAACTCAGAGTGAGGCCCGCAGGGCTGCCCTTTCCCTCCAGCCACCTTCTGGGGCTCAGGCCCAAGTCTGAGCTGGGTCTGACCAGTGCTGGGTTCTGCTCACAGAGCGTGAGCAAGGCAGCGTGAGCAGAAGTGAAGCACTGGCAGAGCAAGGGGGCAGGAAACTGGGAAGCCCCACCCCAGGCCTGACTGCCCCAAGCCCCCTACTCACCTATTGCCTCTTGGCAGTTGAAGATCTTAAAGCCACCGTGCATACACGCTGCCAGGAGCAGGTGGTGGTGGAAAGGATGCCACTTGAGCCGCCACACTCCGCCCCCCACGGACATGTCTGCAAAAGGCTGCTTCATGTTCCGAGTGTCCCACAGTAGAATGTGTTCGTCGTAGCTGAAAGCCATCCAGCGCAGGGATCGTGCAGGAAAGTCAATGCCCACTTATTCCCTAGGTGGCAGGGGGGACATCTCCCAAGCAGGCCCATCCCATTCATTCCTCTAGGACAAAGTTCCTTTTCCCCAGCCCAAATACCTACACTTTGGTTTAAGAGTTGGTCCAATTGGGGGCGTCTGGGTGGCTCAGTCGGTTAAATGTCTGATTTCGGCTCAGGTCATGATCTCATGGTTCAGGGGATCGAACCCCACATCAGGCACTGTGCGACAGCACAGAGCCTGCTTGGGATCCTCTGTCTCCCTCTCTCTCTGGCCCTCCCCCCGCGTGCACACATGTACGCTCTCTCTCTCTCTCTCTCTCTCTCTCTCTCAAAAACAAATAAGTAAACATTAAGAGTTGGTCCAATTAAAAACTGCAACGGTCAACGTGAGAAAATGAAGGAAAAGACGCAAGATGGACCCCTGTGCACAAACCCTAAGAGACTCACCTTCCCGTGGCCAGGATGTTCTCCCGATGGGGACTGCTGCGGATGCTGCACACACCCATGGAGTGCCTACAGGCAAAGTGCAAGGTTTGAGCGAGTGCGCACACAGGGACACGTCTCTGGTGGAAAGTCCACGGAGGAGGGATGGGAAGGCTGGTGGTACATGCCTAGGGCCGGCCCCTTGATGAATTTACCTCTTGCTAGTGAACACAGATGTGCCAGGTGTCCTGGTGTCCCAGCCTTTCAGAAGACCATCGTCCCCACCTGTGTGGAAACAGAAACGCCCACTGACCGTGGCACTGACGACAGGAAGCAGCCGCTTCTCAGGGAGGGAATGTATGCCTGTGAGGAAATCCCCGTGAAGGACTTTTCCTGGGTGGTTTCCGGTTGGCACCAGACAGAAGAGCTCCAGAAACAGCACCCCAGAAAGAGGCCTGTGCTGTGACTGTGTCTTCACACTTGAAGAGGGCACCTGCAGGGAAGACAGGAAAGGCTGATGAGCTCAGCCTACAGGAATGAAAGGGAAGGACAAGAAGTCAGGGGAAGAATTTTCAGGTCACATGTGGCTAAAGTGCCTTCTGTTCAGGCTCCAGCAACCAATGCTCCTAGCTGCCACAAACCAGAGCTGCCTTATCAAGGAACTCAGAACAGGATCTATATGCAGGAGGCAGCAAACATGAGCATTTTTTTTTTTAATGTTTATTTTTTGAGAGAGACACACAGAGTGCAAGTTGGGGAGGGGCAGAGAGAGAGGGAGACACAGAATCCGAAGCAGGCTCCGGGCTCTGAGTTGTCAGCACGGCGCCCAGTGTGGGGCTTGAACTCACGAACAGTGAGATCAGACCTGAGCCGAAGTTGGGCGCTCAACTGACTGAGCCATCCAGGGGCCCAACACAAGCACTTCTTAAGGTTCTGGAACCTTCAGCACACCTCCATTTATCTTAAAGTCCCCTGGGGCACCTGTGTGGCTGAGTCGGTTGAGTGTCCGACTTCGGCTCAGGTCATGAACTTTTGGTTCGTGAGTTCGAACCCTGAGTCGGGCTCTGTGCTGACAGCTCACAGCCTGGAGTCTGCTTCGGATTCTGTGTCTCCCTCTCTCTCTCTCTCTGTTCCTCCCCTGATCATGCTCTCTGTCTCTCTCTCAAAAATAAAGAATAAAAAAAAAAATTTTTTTTAAGGGAAGTACATTTTGTAACCTTACAGTAAAAGGACCTCTGTGCTTGTCTTAGGGAATCTGAAAAAACAGGAAGGGTAGGGAGCCGCCACCCTAATCCACAACCAGTCTTTGAAGACAGCAACAAGATATAGTGTGATGGTGGCTATCTTGAAGGAAGGGGAGAAAGGCTGAAAAGCAGGGCCCACAGGGAAGATGAAGAGCAAAAGAAAAACACCTAGGTCTGACCACTCCGTCCATCCGTCTGTCCATCCATCCGTCTGTCCGTCCATCCGTCCACTCAACCGTGTATCGTTCCTTATACCCACCCACCACCTAGCCACCTTTGCTCCACTCCGCCCATCCAACACATGCTCACTGAGCACACTGCAGATCCCTAGGACAGACAGAAGGGATACAGGAGGAACATGACCTACAGCTACGCAGACCAATAGAACCGGTCCAGCCAGGCAGGACACCTGCAGGTGAGCCTCCAATCTGAGCTGCCGTCCTGTGGCAAATCTGCAGAGAAAGCTGGTGCTGGCTTCTTTACACGCTGGTCTGTCTCACACCCCACATCCATCCACCAGGACATCCTGACAAGCCACCTTCACACATACAACCAAAGTCCTACCACCTTTCCCTCGCGTGCACTGCTCCCAACTCAGTCTGAGGCCTTCCTGCCACCACCCGTATGGCAGGTCCCCAGGCTCTGCCCTCGTCTCCTTGCAGTCTATACTCGACACATTAGGAAAAAAGATCCCCTTCTGTTCTGCAACATTAAGTCAGAAAACGTCACCCCTCTGCTCAACATCCTGCTATGGCTTCTGTTGCGGTCTGAGCCAAAGCCAAAGCCCATCCTGAGGCCCGCAAGGCCACGTGAACTTTGATCTCACCTTCTGTTCTGCCACCTGCCATTCCGGCCACACGGTCACTTGCTGTCCTCATGCAGCAGGCTCACTCCTGCCCTACCTCTGTCCACCATGACCATGCTCTGTAACAGGACAGGCTGTACCTGCCCACAGCACCCCAATCCCCCAGTCACAGCCCACCAAAGCACTTCTCACCTCTGAGCCACTGTGCCCTCTCTTCACTCATTCTGTGTCATGCTTTGTGACCACTGCCCGTCTCCTCTCTGTGTAAGTTCAGGGAAAGCAGGGCTTCTGTCTGTCTCGTTAGCTCATGTGTCTCTGGCACCTATAGCGGCGCATGGCCCATATTAGATGCTCAACAAACGTTCACTGAATAAACGACTTGGTGCTGAATTACAACATCACAGCCTCCACTATGCTTGGCTCTGAATTAGCTGAGTCTCAAGGTAGAACTGATCCAAGAATGAGAAGACCACAAGAAATTAAACCTCTATTGTTGTCACTGAGACTGTTCACAGTGTGACAGCAAAAAACGCAGAAAGGACCCAGCTGTCAGGGGAAGATGAGCATTAGACACAATGAGGATGAGCCCAAACAGCAACAAGGGGTTGAACCGGGCCAGTATCTCCAGGATAGGATTTTAAGCTGAACCCTGCCAGAAAAGCAGAACAAACCGGTGGTCTAACACGGAGATTGGGGAAAAAAGAACAGTTCGGTTAAGCATGGAGATTGGAAAGAACACTGAATGGGTGAGGAAAAAGCCATCACTCAAAACTGGCTGGAGAGGTAGGCAGGGACCCGATATGCAAAGCCACAATGTCGCTGGGGGGAATTGCACCAAGAATTCTGGAGAGAAGCTGCAAAGGGTTTAACCACGAGTGAAGTGTGATAACATTTGCATGTTTGTAGCTTTTTTTTTTTTTTTAAGTTTTTGAGAAACACAGGGAGACAGCGCGTAAACAGGGCAGGGGCAGAGAGAGGGAGGCACAGAATACAAAGCAGGGTCCAGGCTGAGGTGTCTGCACAGAGCCCGATGTGGGTCTCGAACCATGAAGCGTGAGATCATGATCTGAGCTGAAGTCAGAGGCTCAACTGAGTGAGCCACTCAGACACCCCAAGTTCGCGTGTTTTAAAACAATTGCTCTAGCTACAGTGTGGAGGCAGGATTAGAAAGGCTCAAGAATGAATGCAGGGCCATCCTTCAGGGCTCTGCCGGGAGATGAGACAGTGCCCCCAACAGGTGGCAAGAGAAAGAGATGGCCAATTCTGAGATGCTTGGAAGATCATTAGGACTCCCACTTCTGGAAGGGGTGAGGGGACGCTGGTGTCTGATTTGGGCAGCCAGACCCTGCCCCGGGGTCGGGACATTAGGTAGGAGCTGTGTGCAACAGGACAACACAGGGACAATGGCCTGAGCCAGGATCCACGTGTGAAATGCCCAGGAAGCATCCTTTTTTTTCTTTCTTAACGTTCATTATTTTTTTTTAATTTTCTTAAACGTTTTTTTTTTTTTTTTTAATTTTTTTTTTCAATGTTTATTTATTTTTTGGGACAGAGAGAGACAGAGCATGAACGGGGGAGGGGCAGAGAGAGAGGGAGACACAGAATCGGAAACAGGCTCCAGGCTCTGAGCCATCAGCCCAGAGCCCGACGCGGGGCTCGAACTCACGGACCGCGAGACCGTGACCTGGCTGAAGTCGGACGCTTAACCGACTGCACCACCCAGGCGCCCCAAACGTTTTATTTATTTTTGAGAAAGACAGAAACAGAATGCGAGCAGGTTGGGGGCAGAGAGAGAGGGAGACAACCCGAGGCAGGCTCCAGGCTCCGAGCTGTCAGCACAGAGCCCGACGCGCAGCTTGAACTCACAAGCTGTGAGATCGTGACCTGAGCCAAAGTCGGACGCTCAACCGACTGAACCACCCAGGCACCCCATCTTAATGTTTATCTATCTTTGAAAGAGATAGTGTGTGAGACAGTGAGAGCACTCATGAGCAGGAGAGGGGCAGAGACAGAGAATCCTAAGCAGGCTCCATGCTGTCAGTGCAAAGCTTGATGCAGGGCTCGATCTCAGTAACCATGAGATCATGACCTGAGCTGAAGTTGCCCCCCATCCCCCCCACCCCGGAAGCATCCTTGCAGAGTGCTTGGTAGCTGGCAAGATAAAGGCATCAAGAGCTCAGGGGGAAGAAAGGTCTAGGGCACCCGGCTGGCTCAGTCTGAAGAGTGTGTAACTTGATCTCAGGGTCATGAGTTCAAACCCCATGCTAGGTGCAGAAATTACTCAAAATAAATTAGTAAAATTTCCTTAAGAGAAAGAAAGAAGAAAGAAAGAAAGCAAACAAGCAAAAAAGGTCTGCTTAAGCAACCAGAATGCAATTGTTTCTGGAAGAGAGAGCAGCTGGAATCAAAAGAGCAACAATGCAGAGCGACAAGAGCACCCAGACAGGCCAGAGGACAAGGAACACTTTCAAGCAGAGGGAAAGGAGCCAGCAAAGGAATGAGAAGCAATCAGAAAGAAGAGGGAAGCCCGGGATAACGCAGAGAAAAGACTGCACCGGGAGGAGGCCGCCGTGGGAGCATTGCTGAGAGGTACTCCCTGGACCAGGCACCGTGGCCGCCACTGAGGACCTCCCCAAGAGTGCTTCTGGCGGAGCAGGGTGGGCCACGGAGCTTCCGGACAGTCTCACAGAACGTCCCTGACCTCACGACTCACTGTACGGCTCAGCACACCACCAGCAACTAGACGCAAAAGGAAACGAGGGTCAGATCTTTTCTTTGCCTCCCTGCAAAGCCAGCGACTCCCCTCCTGTCTTCTCTCAGAGGCCAATGCCCCCTGCCCCTCACCCCCCATCTCCCAAGAGTCCTCGCCACCCGGGGAAGAGAGGCTGCTCAGCTACCTGGCTCCTGCAAACGTCAGGTGTGTTCATTTCTCGTCCTCGCATCAGCACCCCCAATACATACCACTCACAATGTCAGGAAATCAATCCTACCCCTCTCAGGCTTTTCTTTGGGAAGATAAACTGGACCCAAGAGAGGAGTGACAGCCTGAAATCCAACGTGACAAGGCCAACACTGGACCCAGAAATGGCAATGGAAAATGTGGGAACCCTGGATTTCTCGGAGCACGAGCAAACACGGCAGGAGGCAGGGCTCCGGCTGCTCCAACACTGGGGGGGGGGGGGGGGGGGGGCAGTGTCCCCCAACGCCCTGCAATGCCCACGGCCAGGTGTGCTTTGTTTTCTAAGGAATAGCTAAGTGTTGAGTACCAACTAACAGCTTTTGCCCCAGAAAATACATTCTCCACAAAGGGTTTTCACGATCCCAACATGTCCAGAGTCACAGCCCTGACCTGGGCCTCACCTGCTCACTCCCTCCCTCCTAGGATCGATCCCCAGGGGAGAAGTACCAACCTGAATAAACGATTTCTGTCTGCCAGTAATTGAAAGCCGCAATCCAGGCCTCAAAGTGATGGGCTTGCCACATGGTCACCTCCTGCAGCCCAGGCCCCTCCTCATTCACCTCTAGCAGGTAGAGCTGCCCCTTGGAGTCACTGCTAATGATTTTCAAGGGCTGGTCACTGGCCCTAGACACAGAGAACCAATGGAAAAACCCAGCTGAATTTATTCATTGACCCAAACTCATCACCCACGTCTGGTTCCCGACTGGTGGCATCCCGAGACGTGTCATGGGAGAGGCTGTCCATGGGCCTGATGCACGGATGTGCCTGTTAACAGGTTTGGGCATCTGGCAGAAATCAGAACTAGCACATAACTTGTCAAAATAAACCCATGTCAGCTTCTCTTGATGAAAACACTGTCTCTTTTACCTAAAAGGATGAATTGTTTCTTTTCAGATGAGCACCAGTAATGACATTCCTGAGTCTAGGAAGCCACAATCAAGGCTGGTGCAAGGTTTCAATTCTCCCTCGCGCGAAAAGAGCAACGAATGCTCAGAGTCAGAGGAAAGACGGGATCCCTCACCAACACCGGCTCTTACCTTCCAATTTTCCCAGCGGACCAATCCAGAGACAAGGCCAGACACTGCTTCTCCAGGGCAAAGCTGGAAAACGGCTGCAGTGTGTACGCATTCTAGTGGAGAGAAAACGCCATCAGAAGGAAACAGCCCAGAACCTTGGAAAGACTACTCCTGTAGCTCAGGTAGCCATCATTCCCTCATCGCCTACTAGGTGAACAAAACGGGTCAGTCCCTCATTCACGGCAGAATTAGGAGACACCGGACAACTGGCTCCTGCCCTCCAGGAGCTGACGCACCTGCAGAAGGGCTTTCCCACATGTGACCTTGGGGGAAGCTGATCTGTTTTTCAGACCCCCTTGCTGTCCATGCATTCCTAGACATAACCACACTGCCTACGCAGACTCCAAGAAGCACCCCTGGGACACACTCTCCATCTCTTCAGGCCTCAAGGGATGCTGGCATATTCTCTCTCCAGGGACAGAGACAGCCGGCTCTTTCCTCCAGTTTCCTTTTCAGAAGCCACAACTAGCCATTAAATGCTGTTTCTCTTTCCTATGATCCATGTAAGCTTTTTTTTTTTTATTACCTAAGTATCTGAACAGTGCTCAACTCCATCAAAAGGCTCCTAGCAGGCTGCTTCCTCAGTGTTCTCTCTGGGGTTTATCCTCTCTTGCTCAGAATCCCGGTTGATGGGCCCACAGTCTTCCTCGGATGTTTCCTCCCTCACTCCTGAGATAGGGCAGCTGCTCTCAGCTGGCCGGCGAGGTCCATTATACACACGCCCTCAGCTGCCATAAATCCAACAGCAAGTGGATCCGTTCCAGTCCCACCTACACCCCTGGACCAGTGTGTGTCCCTCTCACCAAGTCAGGGCTCGGTCTTGTGGGCTGTTTACTTCCCTGTTCTCTCCCTCTTCCAACAATCAGATGCAGTCATTTTGCAAACATGTGGTGCTGATCAATACCAAACGCTCTGAAAAAGTCACACAGGAAACTGCTTTCCTAATTACGGCTGAGAAACACCACTTTCCCATAAGAAATTCACGGCCATTCTTGCCCCCAGCATCATCAACCTAAGAATGCTGGTCCAGCTTTCCTTACAGAGGAACTTTCAGATCCACTGACAGGTGAATAAATACCCTGTCACTTCAGCCCTTCTGCTGGTGACACATAAATCGATCTCTTCTCAAATTCAGATGCAGAACCCAATAATTTAAAATAGATTGCATAGTAATTTAGAGTGTTATACGACAGAGGCACCTGGATGGCTCAGTCAGTTAAGCTTCTGACTCTTGATTTCAGCTTCAGGTCATGATCTCACAGTTTCTAGGATCGAGCCCTGCATCAGGATTCACCCTGACATCGTGGAGCCTGCATGGGGTTCTCTCTCTCCCTCTCTCTCTGCCCCCTCCCCCACTCATGTTCCCATACGCTCTCTCTCTCAAAACAAATAAGTCAGCATTTTTAAAAAAACAGAATGTTTTATACGATTTGCCATTGAACGGAAACCATCCCACAAAAAGGTTTATATCAGCACAACCTCCTGCCCAAACCCTCTCCATTCAGATTCTTTCCACCCCCCAAAAACTCCTCGCCCTAGTCACTGACCTCAGATCCCACCAAGCGGAGCAGTTCTATGGACCCACCAGCATCTGCCACACCCAAGAGGGCATGGCCAGCCACCGGCACATGGCACCTGAGGAGAGAATTCACATGTCAGTCAGAACACGGGATATGCCCAGAACACAGGTTAGCATTATGCACCTCAGTAACTTATTAAATTTCAATTCCAAAACCATGTTGTAGCCTACAGTTCTGTTCCAAGATTCCCCAGCTTACGAATCAGAAAACTAGCATCACTTCCCAGACTGATACCAACCCTAGGACTCAGGAATGAAAAGAGCCCAAGTCTCTAGTAGCCTCCAAATGCCAACAGGTGGGCAGGACAATAAAGAAATGAACCCAAAGTTCAGACCTTTCCCCATCTTACTGAATGCCGACAGGCATCAGTCTCCCCTGATTAAATGAACAAATATTCTACAAGTCCCAGACAGGAGGAATTGTTATCATTATACCATTTCATGTCCAAGATTGCAGAAGTATCTCTTCTTTGGATCTCAAGCAGGGGGCAAGCAGAGCTGTCTGCATTGAGACGATACAAGTAGAGACGACCTAAACGGCTTGGAGGCTCGTCAGGGTCAAGTCCACTCTACAAAAAATGCAGACGTGCTCTATGATTACCCTAATAGATATCGAGGAACCCAAGGGATGGGAAAAGGAATCAAGGGAAAGAAAAGGCTCGACGAGGCTCTGGAACTCGGCCTCAAAGCAGCACCTCTGATTTTCTGAGCTGGAAAAAACGTCTCTTCTTTTGCACATGATTAACGGATAAGTAGATAAACTCTGCTAGACTCAGTACAGAATGCTTTTTTTTTTAAATTTTTTAATGTTTATTTACTTTTGAAGGAGAGAGAGACTGAGTGTGAGTGGGGGGGGAGGGCAGAGAGAGAGGGAGACACAGAATCTGAAGCAGGCGCCAGGCTCTGACCTGTCACCACAGAGCCTGACGCGGGGCTCGAACCCACAAACCGCAAGATCATGACCTGAGCCGAAGTCGGACGCTCAACCGACTGAGCCACCCAGGCGCCCCCAGAATGCTTTTTTTGTAAAGTTTTATTTAAGCAATCTCTACACCGACGTGGGGCTCAATTAAACTCATGACTCCGAGATCAAGCGTCGCATGCTCTTCGGACTGAGCCAGCCAGGTGCCCCTAGAATACTCCTTCTAGGTGGGCTAACAGGGACCAGCTATGGTTAGGGTCACCACAGGACCCAGTCTGCCCGGAAGCGTCCTGACCTAGGCCTGTTGCTGGAGTGCCAGTTCTCATGCTTAGTAGTGTTCTGGTTTGGATCTGAATAGATGCCATCAAGAGATTACCTACGGCTCCTTCCAATTCCCGTTTTTCTTTCTATTCTAGGCTTCATTCATAAGCTTGAGCCACGCCTGCATATGGGGTACATTTTACTTTCAAGATGCCCATTCTAACCTACCTTCTGGCCACAACGCAAACGTCACATCTTCATCTCCTGTGTGACTCCACAGCCTTTTCTGTTCCTGCCTCCCCCACAACAGGCCAGACACGTCTCAACATTTGCGGTCGGCTCTGCCTCTCTGAAGTATTTTCTCGTCCTTCCTGAGACCTCTCCTAAAAGAGAGTTTGACTCTGGGGCCTTAGCTACTCGAGAAACACCATTTGGGGAGCGCGGACCTAGAAAGCCGCGGCCGAGACCGCCTACGGCCAGGAGGTGACCACACACCTTGCTCTCGGGGTCCGCGGGCTGGTCCTCTGGCTTCCGCAGCTGGTAGGTGCCGCAGACCAGCAAGTGCCTGCGGCCTTCCAGCGGGCACCATTCCACCGAGTCCGCGGTGTATTCCGTGTCCACCACCTGCAGCAGCCGCACGCGACCTTCCGTCGCCCGGAAGTCAGACAAGGACGCAGTAGCGTCCAAGGCTGCGGGAACCGGACAGCGTGGGAGGGGTGACGAGGCCAGATTGGGAGCGGGGTCGGGGCTGAGGTCGACGGTGAGAGCGGGCTCGGAGTCAAGACCAAAGACCGCGTCGGTGAAGAGATGCTCCCGCAGCCGGTCCTTTTTCTACTTCCGCAGTCCCCTCCTTCCCTTTCCTGGGGCGTCGGGGCGGGACTTCCGGCCGCCGATTGCCGCCGCGCGTGAGGGTGGTCTCCGGCGCCTCCCGCCGGCCGGCGGACTTCCGCGGTCCCCGCGTGCCAGGGCTCGCATCTTGCCCTGGCGGGGAGACGTGGGCATCTGGGCGGGCAGTGGTGTCCCCTTCGGAGTCCCCGAAGATCTGGGCTCTGAAGGAGAGTGGGGGGGGGGGGGGAGGCGGGACGCGGAGGAAGAGAAAACGGGCATGAAAGTGGGGGTAAGCTAAGGACCTAGACATTCAGGGAGCCCAATCCAGGGTCAGTCCTAAAAGGGCTGCGTCCTGCCAGCCCTGTGCCCCTCATGTCCACCCTAGAGGGCTGCCGGTAGGCCATGAAGTGCGGCGCACCCGTGGATGCCAAGTCCTGCCTGCCAGGACAGCACAGGAGACAGGGCGGACTGAGGTGGTGGGTAGGTAGGTAGACAGCCTCGTGGCGCCAGCGGCAGGGGTCTGTCAGCCACTCACAATGTAAAGGCCACCCAGCACTGCCATGATCTCACTTGGGACATGGAGTAGATGTGGCTGCCATTCAAGAAAATTAATATATTCTACAGAATAGATTTGGGGAAGGCAAGTTTTGGACACTGTTAAGGATGGATTGAATTGTGTCTGCCCCAAAAGATACATTGAAGTCCTATCCCACAGCACCACAGAATGTGACCTTTGGAAACAGGGCCTTTACAGAGGTAATCCAGTTAAAACGAGGTCATTACGGTGAGCCCTAGTCCAATAATGACTGGTGTCTTTATGAAAAGGTGATTTGGTCTCCCAGGGACAGAGACCCACAGAAAAAAGATAACGTAAAAACAGAGGATTGGTATGTTGCAACCACAAGGCAAGGGAGGCCTCAAACTGCCAGAAGGTAGGAGAGGCCTGAAACAGGCACGCCTTCCCATGTGTCTTCAGAGGGATCATTGTCCTGCCAACACACCCATCTGGGACTTCCCACCTCCACAACAGGGATGATACATTGTTGGCTGAAGCCATCTGCTGAATGCTAACTTGTTATGATAGCTCCAGGTAGCTGGACAAGCTGACATTGAAATCCACGTAGATACCTGGGTACCCAGCCTGTGGTTTTCAAGTAGGGCTATGGCTAGATATACAGCTGTGAGTCAGCAGCTCAGGTGGCAGCTGAAGCAGAGCAGCAGAAAAGGTTGGTCAGAAAGCAACAGGACTTTGCAAAATAGCTGAAGCACACATTTGTATCTGTTACCAGGAAGGGTCAAGGGGCACCTGGCTGGCTCAGTCAGTAAAATATGCAACTCTTGACTTTGAGGTCATGAGCTTGAGCCCCACACTGGGTGTAGACACTACTTAAAAAAAAAAAAAAATCTTTAGGGGGAAAAATAAGGTCAAGTCACCCAGCCCCACACACTACAACTCAAACAAGCCCCCACACTAACCATCTGAATGCTAACATTTCATAGGCACCCTAAGAGGTGTGACCGCAAAGATCAAGAGGTTGGGGCCATCAGAGGAGAAAAGAAACCAGGGGCTGCCATCAGAGAAGGGACAAGGGAAGCAAACAGGGATAAAAACTGTCTGTGGGTCCTACAGCACCTTCACAATAGTGTCCACTCCAGGGAGACACTGCAGTGACTCGAGCAAAGGGAAGGAGCCACTACATGGGCAACTCTAGAACCCTTACAGCCACCTTCTAAGCTCTAGCCCTTCACCAGCACAGACTTGAGGGGTCTCTAACACACGGTACAGGGGCACAGCCCAATTGGACGGGGATCAGCTACCAGCAGCAGCACCTGCTCAAAGCAGCTACGCTGCACGATCCCCAGACCAATGCTATTCCGATGAGCCATGCGACGTGGAAGACATCAACCATGTATCAGGACCTAGTGTGGTGTCCTACAGGTCTGCTGAGAGACCCTGGGCACTTCAATTTCAATGTAATTTTCTGGCAAGTAGCCAGGATAATGACCTCAGGATAATGTGTGCTGGTCAGGGAATGCAGACAGGCTGAAGTGCCGGGTCACGAAGGACAGAGGCAAAAACCACAGCCTGTGGTCTTTTGCCTCCTCTTCCCAGGAGCCTTTTTGTCTGAAAGCACACTGCCTGAGGACACTCAAGGCCTTGTGCCTGGAAGACCACCCAAACCCCAACATGCCAATATACCTGGGTTCCCCCCACCCAAACGGTCCAGACTAGAGCTGGCCTCTGGAAGAAGGAATTACACCAGCCCTGGGAATGTCCCAAGGGCTCCAGCCAACTGCTGTCTGTAGGACTGATGATCTCTCAGGATCATACATATCCCCCTCCACAAAAGGTTTCTGAGCCCCCATTGCTGCTCAACCTAGGGTTTGGAGGGACCTAGAGCAGGCTTTACCTATGCAGCAAAGATGTTCCTCATCTAGAAAATATGCTGCACCTCACCCACACTGACCAAGGGGAGCTACTCAGTGAAAACACACATGGTGCAGACGGGGTTCTCTCGCCTTCAGAGAACCTCCCTTGGGGTTGACCTGAACCCTCCTGCTCCCTGCTTTCTGCCTTTACCCGATTGCTCAGTCCTGCTCTCCAAGACCTACTGCCCAAGAGGACTCCCAAAGACTGCGAAAGAACCTACTAGAAACTCAAGTCACAAACCGACGCCACCAAGAGGCTATTCTCAGTCAAGGAAAGCAATGAGGACACACAGGACAGATGGAACACACCGGGAGATGGCAGAAGAGCTGCACAAGGGAAAGCAGGAGCACTTGGGACCAACGTGGGGCAGGGGGTAGCCCAGGACAAACACTCAAGAGTTGGGATGGCCAGCCTCATTCTCTCAGGAAGCAAAGCCCCTAGCAGGTTGGCTGGCTGGATCTGGAGACCAGCAAGATCCCAGACACAAAGCCTGGCTTGGTGCCCCATGGTGGCTCTGCAAGGTATACAAGATGCTGCCCAGCCTTCAGACATCTGTGGCTCCCTGACGAGAGGGAGGGAGGGAGCCCAGCAGAGTGGACAGGAAAGCAGCGCTCACTCACCCTGGCTGCTCCAATTCCCAGGCAGGACCTCCACCACTGAACTCTTTGCCACTCGGCACACAAATCAAGGGGAGAACTGCCAGGGCGAGAACATTCCGTGTCCGCCTACTTCACCACCCCCAGCAACTCCTGCCCCAGGACAAGAACAGGCCCGGGTCTCACTCACACTCCCTGCCTGCCTCCCCTCTCTCTCAGCCTAGGAATAAAGATAAAGGCAACCTCCACCCCTCACCCCCACAGCACCTTGATTCACTTAGAAATAAACTTCAGTAGCAGAGAGGGCAAAAGGGAGAGCAGAGCACGGCGGAGGCACTCGATGATTCCACCCCTTTACTGTGCCTTGTGGATGTGACTCCATGCAGGCCGTGCTCCTCGGGACGGCAGCTGCCCAGAAAGAGCTTCCACCATGTGACACTGTTTAGACTTTTTAAATGTGTGGCCCAACCGCTTGCCAGTTAAGAATTACAGCAAATGATTCTATTTGTAATTTCTAACCTTCCCACTGCCTCCCCCCAAAAAAACTGTACATGAGTTTACAAACATATTAACATATAAATAATGAGAAGCGTCCTGGTGGGAGCCTCCCCAGCTGTCTCTGCTTGGAGATGAACACTGAGGGGAACGCCGTGCCCACACGAGGTGCCCGTGGCGAGGGGGCCTCTGTGGCAGTTGCCGTGGGTGCACTTCGCTGGCTTCTTCAGCACCTCTGGGTCAACCACCAGTCTGTGTCTGCTACGCCCAAGGTAGGTCCGGAAGCCCGGTCATCGCTCTGGCTCGAGCTCGTGCTGGCAGGGGCGCTTCTTCTCACGACAGTGCTTCTTGTGGGCGGGCCAGTCCTTCTGCTGGCACTGGGAGCCGCAGTACCGGGCCACCTGGCAACGCCCGCAAATGTTGAACTCCCGGAGCTGAAAGAACACACAGGACAACCGTGGCTTCACGGTCACACCAGGGAATTGGTTGTGGGGCAGGTACTACGCTGCAATCAGAAAGGACCCGGCAAGCCCATACACTGAAGCCGGCAGGCACAGCGGCTGCGGTGGAGAGGTGCGCGAGAGGCCCGCAGGGGCCGGGGCGGCGGGGTATGGAGCAACCCGGAGCTGGCACTCACTGCAGCACCTGTACCTGCTTCTCAATCATCGTGCAGGGAGGGTAATGGCACTCGTAGTAGGTGCAGGAATTCTCCTCCTCTTCCACCACGTCCCCGTTGGCGTTATAGTACCGGGTCACGTTCAGGACAGGAAACTGCTCTTCTATGGGGTCTGTGGGAAGCTGCTGAATCGCCAGCCAGTATAAGCTTTGCTCCCTTAAAAGGAGAAGCATATGCTTCAGTATACTCCAGCCAGACACGGTCAAGACAGGGACATGACAATGACCTGACTGCAGACAGATAGCTGGTTTCTCCTGCTCAGCATATCTCTGCCCCAGTTTTTGTTAGGACAACTTGACTCTTCTTTGGCCTGCCCCCACCATGCAGCAGGGCTTACCTGTATGGGATGTCAAGTATTTAGCACGTTTATTTTAAAAAAAAAATTTTTTAACGTTTATTTATTTTTGAGACAGAGAGAGACAGAGCACGAACGGGGGAGGGTCAGAGAGAGGGAGACACAGAATAGGAAACAGGCTCCAGGCTCCGAGCTGTCAGCACAGAGCCCGACGCGGGGCTCGAACTCACGGACCGCGAGATCGTGACCTGAGCCGAAGTCGGCTGCTTAACTGACTGAGCCACCCAGGCGCCCCGTATTTAGCATGTTTAAGCAGGGCTATGTCTGCCTCCCTCATAGATTTCCCAAAACCTGGGACTGACGGGCACACAGCAGGCACAAAGAGTGTGCGGCCTCAGTACAGGGACCTGGCCAAGCCTGGCCACCTGTGCAAAGCCAGGCAGTCCTTCTCCCTGCTCATGGACCCAGAGGCACCTACTTCTGCCCCTGCTGGTCCACCTCTCCTTTAATACTGTGAGCTGCTCTAAGTCTTTCTAAACACCAGAAGCTTGCAACTGAAGAATCCTACCTGCTGCTAAAACTGAGGCACCGTAACAGGCCCCAGGGGGAGCGCAGGCTGGGCAGGGCCGGTGAAGGCGCTCAGCAGCTCCCCCTGCTGCTGGGCTGCAAAGGTGCCACCACCTGTACTTCGAGAGCAAAGCAGCAGGTTAGCACCCCCTTCAACCTACCACCCTCTGTGGGGCCAGGCCTGGAGGACCTGGGCTAAATAGGGGAAGGGTCACCTTTACCTAATACCATATACGAAAATTATCTCAAAATGGATCAAAGACCTAAACATAAACAAACCTAACCTAAACAACTAAAGGCTCCATCAACGCACAAATGGGTACGATGTGGTACATAACCATAATGTAATATTATCCAAAACACATAGGACACCAGGACAGAAATCCTGGGGCACCTGGGTGGCTCAGTCGGTTTAAGCATCTGACTTTGGCTCAGGTCATGATCTCATGGTCAGTGAGTTCAAGCCCCGCGTCGGGCTCTGTGCTGAGGGCTCGAAGCCTGGAGCCTGCTTTGGATTCTGTCTCCCTCTCTCCCTGCCCCTCCCCAGCTCACACTCCGTTCTGTCTCTCAAAAATGAATAAACACTAAAAAAAAAAAAAAAAAAAAAAAAAAAGACGAAATCCCAACACAGGCTACATCACGGATGAATCTTGAGGACACTGTGCTAAGTCTGTCACAAAAAGATAAATCCTGTAGGATCCACTCACAGGAAGCCCTGGAAGATTCAGATCCAAAGACACAGAGTAGGAAGGTGGAGGCTGGGGGAAAGGTGGGGGGGGGGGGGGGGGGGGAATCAGTGTCTAATGGGGAAGTTCTGGAGATGGATGGTGGGGATGGTTGCACAACTAAGTGGATGTATTGGATGCTACTGAACTGAACGTTCAAAAATGGCTGAGAGAATAAACATTGTATGTATTTTCCCACAATAAGAAAGGTTTTTTAAAAGGAAAAAAAAAAGGGGACGTGTCAGGATGTAGGAGGGTGCTGGCTGCCTTCTGAGCCCTTCAATGAAGTCCTACACGACACAGGCAAGTTTCAATCCCAGTCGGCTCCTAGAAGCAGAAAGGGAGGAAAACACACCTTGACAGAGAGGCCCTTCCCCCCCCTTGGATGAGCCGCCTTTGTGGCCCCACACTGAAGGAAAGCAGGGCAGGAGGTGCAGGCCTGGAAGAAGCCATGACGCCACGTTCCCTGCTTCACAAAGAGGGGGATTCCCACCACAAGGACCTGCAGAGTGCAGACCACATAATGCCCAGGCCAGCTGGTATTTCAGGCCACACTCAGGCTGGCTCCGACCCACGACAAGTAGAGGGAGAGTCTGAATCCCTAGCTGACAAACTAAGGATGGTCCCACTTGATTAGTTCCTGGGATGACACAAAGGACAGAACCTCAAGAACACAGCCTGTCCTGGGCCTCATGGGAATGGCCTAGAGGAGAACGGGGCAGGCAGGCCACGACCCAGCAGAGACCACTGGGCAGGGTGGCCCAAGATGGAATGGATCCTTTTCCAAACAGGTGTTCTCAATTGTGGTTATCTTATGATCATAAAGAGTGTTCAGATGAAGAAATGTAACAACATTCAGTCACAGGCTGGACGAACTATGAGTCACACAGAGGCCTAAAGTAACGATTGATAGCAGGAGCAGATCCGCTTCGGGTGAAGGGGTGGGCAGTCCCTTCCAGGTCTCCAGTGAGCAGAAGGAAACCTGTCTGGTGTTGGGGGAGGCGGGGCCGCTCCCGGTGTCCACACTGGATGAGCATCCGTGTTGGACAACCCAGGGGGAAATCTACAGACACTGATATGCCTGCTGAGCTGCCCTTACCCTTCTGTTGCTAATCCCTAACTTCACATTCATTTTGTTTGATGAAAGAGCCTTCCCAGAGGCCAAGGACATGCACAAATCCCAGAGAGCCCCAGTGAGCCCATAGATAATGCACACGTGGCCAGGAACACCCTGGCTAATTTCAGCTCCTACCTTCCATTCTGCTGGTTCCCCAGCTCTTCCCAAGGCCTCCATGAAGCTCACACCCAGACTGCTCTTGGGGCCATGGGAATTGCCTCAGAGCATCTTACTCGCCCAAGGGGGACACCTGCAGTAGCCTGAGCAGCACTGTTGTCAGGACCATGAAGAGGCAGAGACTGAGCAGCAGAGCCCCCAAACCACACTCTCTTGCTTCTTTTAAGCCACTGCTTAGGTGTTTAGCCAAAGAGCATGACAGAAAGATGCACATGTGTGTGTACAGGAGGCATCCCCAGATAAAGATGTCCAAGTTTTCTCAGAGACACAAAGGAGAAGTCCTGCCCATGAGCAGGCATCCAGCCCAGACAGCTCTTCTCCCCACTAGAGCCAATCATTAGAAGGGGCGCCTGAGTGGCTCATTCAATTGAGTGTCCAACTTTAGCTCAGGTCATGATCTCATGGTTTGTGAGTTCGAGCCCCACATCAGGCTCTGTGCTGACAGCTCACAGGATTCTGTGTCTACTTCCTTCTCTGCCCCTTACCCTACTTGTGCTATGTCTCTCTCTCTCAAAAACAAACATTAAAAAAAAAAAAAAAATTATCAAAATGGTATCCCAACCCCGTGAAGAAAACAAGGAGGGAAAACTTTGAGGGAAAATAACCAAGGTCTCCACTCCCACAGAAGCATCAGATCAGAGTGGAGACACGGGCCCCTCTTAGTAACAAGAGCCTGAAGGAGGACCTTCCATGAGGCACCTCTGCCGGCTCCCCCGGCCCCGAGAAGCCCCACCTTTGTTTGCTGGATGTCTCTTCGGCTTTGGGCCGCCAGCCCCACGGCACCAGCTGCAGGTTGTCCAGGCGATTGTCTACAGTCACAGCATTGAGGTGTACCACCTGAAACCCAGGAGCAATGCCTCCCCTGTGCCGCTCCCTGGAAAACAAGGCGTCTCCCTCAATCAGCCTCCTCTGGCCTTCCCAAATACTTCCGCCCTATGATCTGAACTGGCCCCTCATCACGCTGATGGGGACAATTAGGAACAAGGGTGTCGAGAGGAATCTAAGTGTGTCGGTCCATGGCCAAACAAGATAGACCGTGTTGACAGTCCAGCCCCTTGACAGAACCCCAACCATCAAACACAATCTAGAGACTTCCCCATCAGAGTAGTCCTAGGCACTGTGGAACTACACCGTGCACACCAAGGAGAGGCAGTCCTTTCCTCACATCCCACCAACAGGCTCAGCGAGAGCCCAGTGGAGGGAGCAGACCCCACCCTACCCCAGAGGAGGCCGTGTCTGGACCAAGTACGAGCAAAAAAATGCGCTTTTAGGCTGCTCTATTAATGATACAATATGCGAATGAGCCATTCCTCTGAGTTAATGGCAATGACCCAAAGGTAACTAAGAGGGTGCGGGAGCACGACTCAGGGAAAGCACCTTCTGTCAATGAGGGCAGGTGTCTCTGCAGGCTCTATGTGCGCATCAGGGCTCATGCGGTACCCAGATAGAGAATAGGCAGTTTGAAGACACCTACCACAGCAGCTCGTGAAGGAGCCTTCCTGACCCTCTTCCCCGGTTTTTGTCAAAGGCATATGCAAATATCTTAGCACCATTTCCATCTGCATCTACTTCCATCCGGGCCTGAGAAGGAGCAAAGAAAAGGTCTGTTAAAAAGTTTCTGATTCTTAGCTACATTGGAAATCCCTCTTAAAGAAATTAAGTGAAAGGGGCGCCTGGGTGGCTTAGTCGGTTAAGCATCCGACTTTGGCTCAGGTTATGATCTCATGGTTCATGGGTTCAGGCCCCGCGTCGGGCTCTGTGCTGACAGCTCAGAACCTGGAGCCTGCTTTGGATTCTGTGTCTCCTTCTCTCTCTGCCCCTCCCCCGCTCATGCACTGTTTCTCTCTCTCTTTCAAAAATAAACGTTAAAGGGGCGCCTGGGTGGCGCAGTCGGTTAAGCGTCCGACTTCAGCCAGGTCACGATCTCACGGTCCGTGAGTTCGAGCCCCGCGTCGGGCTCTGGGCTGATGGTTCAGAGCCTGGAACCTGTTTCGATTCTGTGTCTGCCTCTCTCTCTGCCCCTCGCCCGTTCATGCTCTGTCTCTCTCTGTCCCAAAAATAAATAAACGTTGAAAAAAATAAATAAATAAACGTTAAAAAAAATTAGAAAAAAAAAAAGAAAGAAAAATTAAGTGAAACAAACAAACCAGGATACATATATGGGGCCTGTTTCTGGGACCCAGAGCTCTGCAGAGACTTCCAGATGTGAGAAATCAGCCCTGTATCCCAGCAATAACTCACTTACAAACCACTCTGTAAAACACTGTGAACACAGAGAAATAAATTTTCCCACTTTTAGAAAAAGCCCACAATTCAGTAAGAAAAACAAAGCCTCGGACAAGTAACTACAGTTCATCCTTGAGGTAAGCCCCACACAGCTGAAAATCCACGTGTAACTTTTAACTTCTCAATACTTAACTACTAATAGCCTGCTGCTGACCAGAAACCTTAACAATAACAGACGAGTATCAAATATTTTTGTATGTTACATGTGTTATATGCTATATTCTTACAATAAAGTAAAGCTAGAAACAAGAACACGTTTTCAAGAAAGTCTTAGGGAGGGGCGCCTGGGTGGTTCAGTCAGTTGAGCGTCTGACTTTGGCTCAGGTCATGGTCTTGAGGTTCGTGAGATCAAGCCCCTCATCAGGCTTGCTGCGGTGAGTGCAGAGCCTGCTTCAGATCCTCTGTCTCCCTCTCTCTGTCCCTCCCCCACTCATACTGGTGCCCATGCTCCCTCTCTCAAAAATGAAAAGCAAACGTTCAAAAAAATAAATAAGAAAGTCACGAGGAAAAAAATACATTTACGGTACTGGACTATGTTTATCAAAGAAAGGACCCATGTATGAGTTAACCTGTGCAGTTCAAAGCCATGTTGTCCAACGGTCATCTGTGCTATAAAAGCATGAAAGGCTGAAATAAAAGTGTAGTGGGTCCACAGACTCCTGGAGGAATTCTGACGGGGAGGAGCTGGTAGGTGAGGACTGGCTCGTCCAGTGGAGAACTGCGGAAGGCAAGGGAGCTCAGGGAGAGGGAGAGCAGAGAGCACCAGGGCACAGAGGGACAGTGGGGCCAAGGTCAGAGGAAAGGTGGGGTGGCGCTGCACAGCCTCATAAGGACCCAAGGCTTGTCCAATTGAACATTCAAGCACAAGCGTGACACAATTCGATGTGTTTTCAGGAAGAGCCAGCAACCGGAGTAGAAGTGGGGGGAAGACCAGTATCACAGAGGTGGTAGGGGTTCCACTGGGCAGCCAAAGCCAGGCTGCCCTCACAGAGGATAAAACCCATCCCTCATGACCCTCCCCAGGCAGTGACTGAAAGTAGGGGAGCAAAGGAATAGGCATCCTTACCTCAAAGGAGTAGCCCTCCACCAGTGGGATATCTTGCTCATCTATCAGTGTGTACTTGGTCTGGAAATCAACCATGTTTCAAACGTTACATTCAGGGTCTCAATAAGGTATCAGTAACAGGCAGCAACAGCTCCTTCAAGCTAAATGAGGCCTGCAGGTGAGGGGCATAGGCAGCCTACCCAGAACGGCAGGTGGTTATGACCCACTCAAGGCTACCAGAGGAGCAGGTATCAGGCTTCACTCCTACGTGCCACTGAACTGGCTAACCTCTAAGCTGTTTTAACGGGTCAACAGACCTAACCCGAGACAGGGGCTTCCTCAGAATACAGGAAAGGACCGGGTTTGAAGCAGAACATCCAGAAAATTTCAATTAATGTTTACTTAAGATGGGTGGTCGTTACGCAGGTGCTCACTAAACTGTTTTTTAACTTTCTGTCTGAAATGTTCCAAATGAAAGTTTTAAGAGATGATATTAACGCAACCAGTCACTGAGCTGGAAATGGTCTGGGAGCTGACGGGGAGCCCACCCTTCCCTTAGGTAAAAAGCCACATCGCTCCTGCAGGAAAGGCAAGAAACAGTCCCCCAAACGGACTAGTCTCACTCTTGCTTGGAAAGCCTTTTTCTAGGATCTAAGTCGGTTTTACCTTCATCTGACTGCCTCTGCTCCTCTCTCCCACCAGAAGCTTCCGCCGCTGGTGATGGGAACAGGGTTCCCATCCCGGGTAAGGTCCGTGGCTGGTGCAGCTGCACGGCCGGCCGGCTCCTGGAAACAGCCAAGCCTCAATGCCCACAGGTGCCAGGAAGCCCCAGCCTCGAACACGCGGAGGGCGGGGCCAGGTAAGGGAGAGAAGCAGAGGGAGGCCCTGCTCTGGGAGGCCCACTGAGGCTGGTCCAGACACGGCCACCGCCGGCAGCGTGAAAACCTGCGCGAAGCTCCACCACGGACCGGCAGGCACCGAGACCCACACCGTCTTGCCACCGAGCGAGCGGGCCGCCTCGGAAGGGCGCTGCGCTGCCCGCGGCCACCAGCCCCCTCCTGCCCCGCGGGGACACGCCGCCAGCCCGCCCGCCAGGCCCCGCAGCCCCCAGACCCCGCGCCCCCGGCCCAGCGCCCCGATCCGCCGGGCCCGCGCCCCGGTTCCCGAGCCGCTCACCTTCCCGGCCACCCGGCCGAGCCGCACGATGCCCAATTTGAAGTCGGTCATGGCCGGGCCTGCGCTCGGCCGGCGGCGCCGCTCCCTCAGGAGACGCCGGGCCGGGACCGGGGCCGGGCCGGGGCGGCGCCGCGGCGCGCCGGGTGGGCCGGGTCGGCGGGCCGGGGTCGGGCCAGGCGGGACGAGGCTGGGCCGGACTCGGGCCGCCTCCGCCTGGCGCCCGCCGGACCTGCCACGCGCCGCCGCCGCCGCCGCCACCGCCGCCGCGCGCACCACCGCGAGCGGAGCTGGAGGCGGGGCGCGGTGCAGACACACCCCCGCCCGCCGCCGTCCCGCCAATCGCGGGGCGCGCACTGCGCTAGCCGCCGCGCGCCGCCGCGCCGTGGCCAACGGGAGGAAAGCGAGTGCGCCGGCGCATTGAGGAGCAGAGGTAGCGCGGGGGAGGGGCGCGGCCGGGGGCGGCGCCTGCGCGGCCTCCCCGCGCGACGTCAGTTTCGCGGGAAGCTTTGTGAAGGACGCCGCGCTCAGGCTGCATGGTGCCGGCTCCCCGCTCGCGGCTCGGACCCAGCGCCGGGTCCTGCGCCCGGCCCCTGACTCCACGACTAGCCCGGCGGCCACCGGTCCCGCACCCGGCCTTGCATCCCCACGCCTGACTCGGCGCCGGTCTTTCGACCCCGCGCGCAACCCCCTTGCGGAGGGCGGCTTGGCTCCACGCCCCGGGGCCGTCGGAGGGCCTGCAGGTTGAGGTTTCTGCCGGGCTCGCTGCGGCTCCCCCAAAACGGTCCCCCGTGCTCAGGACAGCGGGCAGGAGGCACGGGTGCCGCTGCGGAGTAGGGGCTGGGGAGACACCCGAGCCCAGCCCAGAATGCTGTTAGCTGGTGGCGCACCTGACCGCCTTCCTTCCTCCCTGGCCACTCACCACCTCCTCCTCACAGGGGCCCAGGTGAGGACCACGGTGGCCCGTGGTGCCCACACAGCCCATCCTCAGGCTACACCAACCTTCCTTGGATCTCAAGCTGTTAACTAGGGTGGGGTAATGTGCCAGCCGCTCACCAGCTTGGTTCAGCTCCTTCCTGAGGACGTTGGGGGCTACCACCCTTGTCTCCTGGCAACCACTCTAGCTGGGCTTTCACCTTCCTCCCCCCCCCCCCCCCGAAATTACACCAGTGTACAAAACAAAAACCAGAAACCCCTGGTCATATTTCAGTGACGGAGGCAGAAAAGGCTCGTGATGAGTTATGTGCCACATTAGAAAATGATAAACACTGTGGGGGAAACAAGTAGATCAGCATTAGGCAGTTGGGGGTCTAGGGAAGGTGGTGGGCAGGGTAAGCCCCATTGAGAAGTCAATTTGAACGGTGTAAGGAGAGAGGGCTATGTGGGCATTTGGAGGAAGAGCCAGTGCAAAGTCCCTGAACTGGGAACATCTGGCATGTTTGAAAAAGTGGGGGTGTCCATTGTGACCAGACAGGAGTGCCTGACAGAAACAGGGTCAAGGTCAGAGAGGTGAGGGGCCAGAGGGGGGGTCAAATAGACTCATAAGGACTTTAACTTTTAGACTTAGAAAAGTGAGGCCAGTGGCACCTGGGTGGCTCAGTCGGTTAAGCGTCTGACTTCAGCTCAGATCATGATCTCACGGTTTGTGAGTTTGAGCCCCGCGTCAGGCTCTGTGCTGACAGCTCAGAGCCTGGAGCCTGCTTCCGGATTCTGTGTCTCCCTCTCTCTCTAACCCTCCCCTGCTCATGCTCTGTCCCTCTCTGTCTCAAAAATAAATAAAACATTTTTTAAAAAATTAGGAAAGTGAGTCCGTTGGAGGATTTGAATAGAGGAATAGCTTTCCAATGAATCAAGCTGTTGATTGGGCGTGGGGGGCGGATTGGAAACAGGAAGGCTGTTTAGCAAGTGAATACAAGTAGCAAGTGAATACAGGAGATAGAGTGTTTAGATACATGGATCCAGTGGTCTGTAGCAGTCAGGGGAGCCCTGGTTATGCTGCAGTAGCAACCCCACATTCTCATGACCTGAGTTGAAGTCAGACGCTTAACTGACTGAGCCACCCAGGTGCCCAAGACATACCTCTTCTGAGGTATTTTTGCTAAAAACAGGAGCAGAGAAATGGGGCCAAAACTGGAAAGAGAACGGAAGTCGAGAGATGGTTTTACTCTGGGAGGGGATATAGATGTTTGCTCACCAACAGGAAAGATCCCATAGAGGAGAATCACTGGCAAGAGGAGGGTTGGGAGATTAGGTGTGCCAGCTCAGCTCAGTAGGGAGAGTCTGATGTAAAGGTTCTGAAAGGCAAGTGGGTGTGGAGGCAGGAGTTTAAGGGAGTTCTCTGCTGATGAGAACTTTCTACTTTCTCAAATAAGTAGAAAACAAAGTCATCAGTTCAAAATGAGGAAAGGGGAACAAATGTTGGGAGTCCAGGGAGAGAGGTCCAGGAATAATGTAACTGGCTAGAAAAATAGGAAAATGCAGTAGGGGGCCACACAGTGTGACTGTGTTTTTCTCAGCCTATTTCAGCTGGTGCAGAGAAAGAGAAGGGCAGGATTTAGCCAAGACTCTGGTTGTGCTGGGTGGGGGCAGGGGTGGGGTTCTGAAAGAGTGACCCGATGCTAACCCATGGCATCAGAGCTGAATGAGGAAAGGAGAGGATACCAGAGGGGGCGGGGCCAGTGGGTTGGAGTTCCCGTGGGGTCCAAAGGATTGCAGGAATTGTAGCACTAGAGAGAGTGGGCTAGCAGGACAGGAGGTGGTAGCCAGAGATGTGTGGACCTGAGATCACAAGGGAGGGCTGTGACTGTGGATGATGTTTGTATATTTTTGTTATCTACCGATGTGCAACTAACTAACCACTCCAAAATCTAGTGGCTTAAAGCAACATTGATTTAGGGATGCCTGGGCGGCTGATTAGGTTAAGCATCCGACTTGATTTTGGCTCGGGTCATGATCTCACGGTTCATGGGTTGGAGCCCCACATCAGGCTCTCCGCTGACAAAGCAGAGCCTGCTCAGGATTCTCTCTCTCTCTGCCCCTCCTTTTCTCTCTCTCAATAAACTTAAAAAAACGACAACGATTTATTATTCCTTGCAATTCTATGCTTGTGGTCTTCCATTCCACATGGTGTCAGCTCAGTCCCTCCTTTGGTTGCAATGGATCAGAAATTCCCTGGAATTTCTTCTCTGGGTGACTTACCTTTGTGTGATGACTCATTATTCAGGGTCCCCACATGGCCAAGCATGATAGCTGGACTTCCTTCTAACATGGAGGCTGTGCTCTAAGTGATAAGTCCCATTGTACAAACATTTATTTGGTGTCGGTTTGAATCAGCCTTGCTAGTATCCCACTGGCCAAAGCAAGTCATGAGGGCAAGCCCAAATGAGTGTAGGAGGGCTGTCCACAAGTATGGTTCACCGTGGCGGGGGGGGGGGGGGGGGAGGACTAGTGGAACAGTGTGCCCCAGCCCACCCTTTGGCTTCCAATGATTCATACTCCTCCCTTTTGAGAGTGTGCCTCCCAAGTGACCCCAGAATCACCATCTCATCAAGGCATTAGGCTTGGAGTCTAGTATATTGCGATACGCAACAGGGCCAGATGGATGAGGCATGTTGGATGTGCCATTGGATGTGCCTTTTGCTCCAAGGGCATGTTATCTGCCCCCCAATACCCAACATTCAGTGGTGAAGCACAGTTCAAGTGAACAGACCCCCTGTTCAAAAAGGGGAGTGTACCCCTAGTCACTGGTCCACAGCAATTTTGGAACCCAGCTAACACCTGTCACAATATTCCTTGATCAGGGCTTGTCTGCGCCCTGCAAATGGTTCCTTCAGTTGCTGTTTTGAGTTCCTCCCTCCGGGCACTGGGCCATGCACTTGCAGTGACCCCCTTTTCCATAGGAAACGGCCTGTGTTTGCAGCTGAGTGTCTTCGTTAGTCTGCTTCCTGCCTGTAGAAAGCAGGGGCCCAGACACCTTTTATTTCAAACTCTGTTATTTCAACCCTTAAACACACACACACACACACACACACACACACACACACACACACACACACAAACTGGATTTCTATATATCAAAATTGTAACTCACTTTACTAAACAAAAGCTATACTGCAAATGTCTTTAAGAAGGCTGTTCTCTCCTGCGGGCTGAGTCAGGTGCTGTGGAACGATGACCTCAAGGTTCTGAGAAGCCCTTTGTGTGGCTGGCAGGGTCTACGAGGACTCTCCACCCCCACCGGAAATCCTCAAATATCTTCACAAGGGATCATACAACTGTGCCCTTGAATTTATTTTAACCCTCATATTTTGCAGGAGGTACTCTGGACTTAGTTTTTTACCATGATGCCATTTCTCACCTTTAGAACTATTTGCTGCCTGTAAAGGCCGAGAATGAGAAAGAGTTTTGATTTTCCAACGTAGCAAGACCTGTTTTGGAAATACCTCATCTACCTGCTGCCGGAGTATGGAACAGCTACTTCTTTGGTACGTTCTCTCCTTGATCTCACGTTAGGCTAACTAAGCAAACCCAATCAGCCTCGAAGCTTTCTGCCGGGAAAATCAGATCATTAGACACATTTTGTGTCTTCCATGTTACCACAGGCCACGGGCTCACCATTTTCCTGCCAATTCTGAACATGGCCTCCCTCAGCTGAGTTCTCACTGCCAGTGTCCAGCTGCTGCCTGCTTCAAAGTCAGTGTCAGATTTTAGAATTTTACTGCAGCAATATCTCACTCCCAAGTGCCGACTTCTGTCCCAGGCATCTGTTGCTGCATCACAAACCACCCCCAAATTCAGCAGGTTAAAACCACTTTATTCTCCTGTGACCCGTGGTGTAGCTTGGGCTCAGCTGGTGGCTTCTTCTGCAGTTGCAGGTGTGGCAGTTTGTCTCAAAGGGTCACAATCAATCCCTTCCTTCTGTGGGTGTGGTGCTTCCCCCACACCAGTCCTGTGACGGTTTTGATGCACTTCATGGTGTAGAAAGTTCTGGGACCTCTGAGCCCAGGCCTGAGGACTGGCAGTTTCACCTTCCCCCTCTAGGGGACTTGCTGCCAGGTAATCAGTCTCACTCTCTGGAGGCCACTGTGCTGTGCAGAACCCCAAAGCAGCCATGTGGAGAAGCCTCATGGAAGAGACACCCGACCAGCCTCAGTTGAGGCATCAGATATGTAAATGAAAAACAGATCTTGGACTTTCTGTCCTCAGCAGACCCCACACAGAGTGGAAAAGCCCCCTGGCTGAATGCAGCCTAATTTTCAGAATAAGTAATAAATCAGGATGGTTTGGGTCACTCACACAACCAGTCACTGGTTGTGACTGATGCAGGCAGTCTGGGATGTTTTCACTCCCCCGTGCAGGCATTCTCTCCCTCTCTCTCCCTCTCTGCGATCTCTCTGATTTCTCCAGTAGGGTAACCAGATACTTTGAAATGGTAGTTCAGGACGCCAAGGGAATACGAATAAGCTGTGAGGCCTCCTTAGAGCCAGCAACTTCTATGGCATCTGTTTCATTGCAGTCCAGCTAGTTAAAGCAAGGGGACAGCCCAGATTCTACAGGAGGGGAAGGAGCCCAACATTCTGATGGGAGGAACAGTGTAAATATAAAGGGATGGCAGAAATTGTTGCCAGACATCTTTGCAGACAAATTAAGGAAGCCATTGAGAGAGCTGCTTAAGTCAGCTGAGGGGGCTCTTGGAGGAGAGGAGACATGGGAACAAGAGAACTGAATCAATCATGTTATTTTTCTGTATCTCACAATGCTTTGACATCTTGGGAGCCTCGCTGGCTGGGGAGAGGCTGCCCCTCCCAGGGCTAGCTACTTCCTAGAGGTATCAACTTGCCTGGGAACACACCTTTCACATGCAGACCAGCCAATCTAGAGGCCATACCCCCAAACACCTCCTCTATGAAACTCAGACACCAAGCCAATATTCCCCTAGCCTAAATCATTGTAGGGCCAGATACTGGACGACTAGAGAACACCCTTACAGCCCAGAGACCACTGGAGTGATGTATTTGATCCTAAGCTTGCTCAAATTTGCCTACCCTGCTTCGCCCATTCCTTCGCACAGAGGACACAATCAAGGCTCTGGGCCACGCGCCGTCCTAACAAATTCTGCCTCCTGACCAACCCGGAACTTCCCCAAGTGCTCCCTCCTCTTGGGAAGAAGTACTACACTCTTCTTTCAAGGCAATTGTCCCTGCATCTGTCACCTTGTCACACCTAATTGAAACAAATCCCAGGTACATTTTAAGATAGAGAGCAGGGGGTTGGAAGGATATTCCACGATTCTGGAGTCACTAAGAATTCCTGCAACGGTGATATTGGAGAGCATGACAGTGAGTCAGGAGCGGAAATCACCAAAAAGGGGGATTGACTTGGGCTTTGAAGATGACAGTAACAGGGGAGCAGTGGATTACTATTCTGAGAAAATGAGTTAAACTTGGGGGCTCTTAGGGAGGGGGCAAATGGTCTGGAGGTTGTTGTAAGGGGTCAGGAGAGCACACAGTCCAGGTTCAGATGTACGGGGGTTTCGGGAAAATAAACATGTACAGCTGAGAGGCCCCAGGGGGAAGCCTGGGTTACATGAGAGCATGAGCACTCAGGGAAGTCAGGGCCGTTGTGCTGATGGCTTAAGTGAGGACACAACAGCGGTTTCCAGAACAGGGGATGGGTGAGTGACGGTGCAGAGTTGTATGGGGGCTCCATTTCTTGTGGCTTACTTATCTTAGCAGCAGCCAACAAATTCTCTCTCTTCCCCCCCCCCCCCCCCCCCCCCCCCAGAAAACACTTCCTTCTTGACTTCTGTTGTGGACATTGGGCCTTTTTGGGTTGCCCGTAATCCTCCTTCTTCCCAGAGGGACCCTGAACTCCTTGTTCCGGAATTCCTCCATTTGCCTGGTATTGACAGAGAAATGCCTTAAGTGTGGCCAATCAGACCCCTCCCTCTCCCCCAACATCCGAATCCCAAGCAAGCCAGGCGGGCCGGCGCTGGCTGCACACTGCTGGCCCTTCGGGGCCTCAGGCCCCTCCTTTTCCTCAGCTTGGCCCAGTGGAATCCCCCCAGCCTATGAGCCTCTCTCTTGCTGGAGGGCCAGGTGAGGTTTTTTTGTGGCTTTCACTCAAAACCCTTGATGTCATCAGCACCCTGACTTACCATCTTCCAATAGGGGACTGAAAATCTTTAGTCTTCCTCAAACTCAATCGTACATGTACCCACCGAGCCTCTTAGATTCTGCTCCTCATGACTTTGTCCCATCCCCTAAGCAATTTATATCTAAGCCAGTTTTCTCCATCAGAAAATGCCACCCCATTCACGCAGGTGTTCTGGACAAAAACCCGGGCCACCCTGACGCCCTCCTTCAGGCGCTCCCACGCGTAAGGCGCCGCTGGGCGCCCTGCACTGCTCTGCGCAAGCAGCGCGTCCCTCGCGGGGCTCCCTCACGGGTCCGCCGTCCCCCACAGTCCCCGCTCCACAGGGACCTCTCAGAGAGGGTAGGTCAGAGGAGGTCCCACTCCCATCCCCGTCCCGGGGCGCCGCTCTCGAGCCTGGGGTGCCCGGACAGCCCGGCACCTCCGCGGGAGCCTCGCTACCCAGCGACGCCGCCACCGGCACAGGTGTGCGCGGCCCCCATGGGGATCGCCCGGCTCTCCGCCGCGCGCCACCCAGCCATCCCGCACGGGGCCCGCCCCCCGTGACGTCCTTCCGCCGAGCGACGCGGGACCGCCCTCCGCAGCGAGCCCGCAGCGACCGGGCGGAGGCTGGGGAGGGGGCACCGGCCGGCCCGCCCCTCGGCAGGTGAGCCGGCTGCGTTCCCCGGGGCCACCAGGGGGCGCCCGCGCGCCGGGTTCCCGCGAGCCGCGCCGTTATCCACCCCGCGGGCGGGCCAGCGTGGCGGGCGGGGAGGGCAGAGGCAGGGAGTTGGTGGTGGAGAGGAGGGGGAAGAGGCGGAGGACGGACCCTGGCAGGGCTCGGTGAAGGGCCGAGGAAGGCTGGAGCCCGGGGGCCGGGGGAAGAGCCGGCAGAAGAGGACGCTGGAGCTGGGGGCTGGCCGGGGAGGGTCGGGGGGGCGGGCACAGGGGAGTGGGCGGGCCCGGCGGGGAGGGTCGGGGGCGGGGCCGGGAAGGCGGGGCTCGTAGCGCGGCGGCGGGAGGGGGCATCAGTGCGCGGCCGCCCGGCCAGGGCGGCGGCATGGGGCGGGTGCAGCTCTTCGAGGTCTGCCTGAGCCACGGCCGCGTCGTCTACAGCCCTGGAGAACCGCTGGCGGGGGCCGTGCGCGTGCGTCTGGGGGCGCCGTTGCCCTTCCGAGGTGGGAGCGGGGTCCCCTCGGGGGAGGGCCGGGCCGGCGGGGCTCAGGTGGCTGCGCAGCACCTGCGGCAGGGCCGGGGCTCCCGGAAGCGGCAGCCCGTGGCACTGGGGCCTGGACCGGCGGAGCCTGTGGCGCCACCTGCCGCCCCCTCCCTTAGTCTCCCGCCGGTCTTGGGAGCCTTGGGCCCCGCCGGCTGCGGGGAGGACTAGGGTGCGGCCAGCCGGGCGGCGCAGAGCCGCCGGGGTGGGTGGCTGGTGGCAGTGGGGGCGGAGCAGGGAGGCCCGGGTGGCCCAGTCCTTCCGCATCTGCCCTTCCTGTTCTCTCCTCCTAGGGTCGGCTAGAGTCGGGGGCAGGGGTTTAGATCCTGCCCACCTTGCCGAAGGCCACTCTGACTTGGATGCATGCAGGCCCCCGACCCTCGCTGCCAGTTCTGCAGGGTCCGCTGGGCCCCGCCCCTGCTGGGCCCTCACCTGGAGCCCGGCCCACGTTGGGCTTTCTCTCCCCACATGCCCAGGCCCCTGGCGCAGGCCCTCCCTCCTCGCGGTCCCACGGCATACCCGCTTCCACCCAGGCTGAGGTTTGGCCTTGTGAGCTGGGAGGGTCTTGCTCATCCCTCCGTGACCCAGGCGTTCAGCCCAGTGAGCGTCTAGGAGCTGAACCCGAGCCCTGCTAGCCGGTCCTTTGCTCGCACAGGCATTTGGGACTTTGGGACTGGAAGTTAGCTTGCTGCTGCGGTCATCCCTAGGGCTCTCTGCAGGTGCTGGCCTTATCTGCCATCTGAGGTATGGACAGGGCTCTGGATGGGACTTCAGCGTTCAGCCCTCAGGGTGCAGTGAGCAAAGCTGCAGCCCCGGGGCCTCTATGCCGGATCACTGGCTCTGAGTGCAAGACTGTGTGTGAGGGTGTTCCTGCTGGGGTGCTTCTCCACCTTGGCATGCTTGGCCAAAACCATAGCCGTCAGGCATCGCTCTGGACCTTGATCCTCTGGGCGTTAGTGTGGTTGACTGCTCAGTGCTTCTGGTGCCTACTGAGGACTGAGAGCCACTGCCCACCTTTCTGGGCAGCTGCTGCCCCTGTCCTGGACGGGTCTGACCCCTGACGTTTCTGTGTTTGAGGCCACATGGCTCTAGAAAGAAACTGAGTGGGTGTAGATGCTTCTGGTCAGGTGTCTGGCCTAGTGGGGCCTCCCCCTGATGACTGTTGTCTCCTTAGTTGGAGTTTGGAGTTTGAGTGGGGGTAGTTATGTTTGTGGCAGGGGGCCCTGTGACAGTGCAGCCCTTCCCTGGGGCACAAGTGACAGGTGAGAGGTGTCATGGGGCTGAGGGAGAGCCCAGGGTGCAGGAAGGAGGGGCAGGCTTGTGGCTCGGGGGACAACCACTGTGAGACCCCATGCAGAGCTCACTGCCTTGCTCATCTGCCCAGTCATGTTCCCATAGCAAACATGGCCTGGCCTGGGCAGAGCCCCCAGCAACCATGTGATAGGTGAGATGTAGGTGAATGGACAGGGCATAGGATACCAAGGGAGCCCCTGGTGATGGTCCTGATGGTAAATGTACTAGCCGAGCCCCTGATTAGGAGAGGGAAGATGGGGGTATTGGCCAAAAAGCAGATGGATAGTGACTTCAAGCCAGAGGGGTTATTCTTCAGATTGTCCCCAGGGGCCTAGATGGAATGTGGGTGCTGGGGCTGCTCTAAGGCTTCCTCTAGCCCTAGCTGGGTGTGGAAAAGGCAAGGCTGTGGTTCTTTCATTCTTTAAAAAAAATCTTTTTTAATGTTTATTTGTTTTTGAGATAGAGACAGAGCATGAATGGGGGGAGGGTCAGAGAGAGAGGGAGACACAGAATCAGGCTCCAGGCTCTGAGCTGTCAGCACAGAGCCCGACGCGGGGCTTGAACTCAGGGACCGTGAAATCATGACCTGAGCGGACGTCGGACGCTTAACCGACTGAGCCATGCAGGCGCCCCATTTAAAAAAACTTTTTTGGGGCGCCTGGGTGGCTCAGTCGGTTGAGCGTCCGACTTCGGCTCAGGTCGTGATCTCGCAGTCTGTGAGTTCGAGCCCCGCGTCAGGCTCTGTGCTGACAGCTCAGAGCCTGGAGCCTGTTTCAGATTCTGTGTCTCCCTCTCTCTGACCCTCCCCTATTCATCTCTGTCTCTCTCTGTCTCAAAAATAAATAAAGGTTAAAAAAAATTTAAAAAAACAACAAACTTTTTTTTTTTAAATGTTTATTTATTTTTGAGACAGAGAGACCAAGCATGAACGGGGGAGGGTCAGAGAGAGAGGGAGACACAGAATCTGAAGCATCTTTCATCTTTTTTTTAATTTTTTTTTTCAACGTTTATTTATTTTTGGGACAGAGAGAGACAGAGCATGAACGGGGGAGGGGCAGAGAGAGAGGGAGACACAGAATCGGAAACAGGCTCCAGGCTCCGAGCCATCAGCCCAGAGCCCGACGCGGGGCTCGAACTCACGGACCGCGAGATCGTGACCTGGCTGAAGTCGGACGCTTAACCGACTGCGCCACCCAGGCGCCCCGAAGCATCTTTCATCTTAAGATACCTGTTCAGCTCCTGTTACCAGCCAGTGATGCAACAGGGAGGCCCTCCACCCCTCTGGGAGGACATGGAGGTGGCGAGGACAGCAGGTCTTTCCTGGGGGGCTCCTAGTCTTACCCACTAAATACTTGTCTGAGGAGGGACAGTGATGATTTGCACTTCAGCTATGAGGGCACTGGCTGTCCTCAGAGCTACTGTAGAAAGCTGGGGAAGGAACCGGTTTCCTGGAGCCCAAGTCCAGCTGAGCCTGAGGCTGGGGGTCACACGGGGGTGCACTCTTTTCCAGCATTGAGGGAGGGTGGTACCCAGACGACAGCAGTGGTCAGCTCCCAGCTCTGTCAGTTCCCTGAGCTGTCACTGCAGGCCAGACACCATTCTCCCCACCTCCCGCGGACCAACTCTATAAACCGCCAGAGCAACCCTGAGAGGTGGGCACCATTATTATTGTCATGTTTCAGATTTGGACACAGGACAGACAGAAGTGCCTCACAGGCCAGAGCTTTAGTGAAAAGATGTGGCAAATGGTGGGCTGCTGTGGATTTGTGGGAGCTGGTGGAGGTGGGCGAGACCTTTGGGACCAGAATGAAGAGTGATGGCAGGTGGTGCAAGGGAGGAGGGCTACTGGACAGGGGAGGGCTGGCTGGGGAGGAAAGTTCTAGAAGTCTCTCTGGAACACAGTCCACATGATGATGTTCCTTAGAGAACTGGAGTAGCCCCAGACCCACTGTTAGAACTGAAACACTTTTAAACCTAGATGGTACAGCAGGGCTTGTTTCTGTGTGGCAGAGGCTGTCCCTTACCAGAACATACCTCCCCTGTCCTGTGGCTGTGCTGCCACCCATCACACTGGTGATGGTCATGGTCACCTGCGGGAGCAGATCCCCCCCTGCAGGAGGTGGGAGGGACAAGCCTGCTGTGTGTATCTGTCCCCTGCCCCTCCATTGTTCTCCTGTGGAGGAGAGTGCACAGGAACAGGCTGTTTGACTCCAAGACAGTGATTGGAAGCCGCTCATTCAGGCAAGGTCTCTGAAGAGGCTTAGGCATGTGTGCAAAAAGAGGCTCTTTGCCTGCACATTGGGAAGGTCATAGAACTTGCCCCCCACCCGGAATACCCCAAGGGTCGATTTGATACTGTTTGTTTTTCTAGGGTCAGGTGACCCCATCCATGGCTTGTTCACCGGAATTCTGGGGGCCAAGTTCAGTCTGGGCGGGTGACTGTTTTAACCATCCTGCTGTTGGACGTGGGCTATGCCTAGATAGTCTCGGTACCAGTGTTGCTCGAAGCTCTTGGGTAGCTAGGGTGGATTCTTTTTTTTTTTTTTTTAATGTGTATTTATTTTTGAGGGAGAGCACAAGTAGGGAATGAGCAGACAGAGAGGGGGACAGAAGATCTGAAGCAGGCTCTGGGCTGACAGCAGTGAGCCCGATATGGGGCTTGAACTCACAAACTGTGAGATCATGACCTGAGCCGAAGTCGGACTCTCATCCGATTGAACCACCCAGGTGCCCTATAGGGTGGATTCTAAGAACTGTTGAGTCCCCTGGTATGTGTGTGTAAGATCACAGCAGATCTTCCTGGTGCTTTTTCAGGGCCCCTGCAGTAGCCTACAGTTTGATCACCATAAAGGAGTGTGCTTTCCGTCTCCTAACACGTGTCAAAATATTTAACATCTGCCAGTCTGATGGGTTAAAATGGTAACTCATATGAGCCTCTCCGATTTCCACTGAGGTTGGACGTCCGTTCTTGTCTGTTTCTATGTAAAAGTTTCTACATAACAAGTCACTCCTAAGTCAAGTTGTTTAAAATGACCATCTTACCATGACCCACAGTGCTGTGGATTAGGAATTTGGGCAGAGTGATTCGTCAGCTGTGTGTGCCATCCATTGGGGTCACTTGACGGTTTTCAGCTGGCACTGGTCCAATCTGGGGACCACTTAACTCCTTCTGGCACACTGTGCTGGTCCCAGCGTTCGTAGGACAGCCAGATTCAAGGGAGAGCGCACCCCCTCCATGGGGAGTGTTAGGGTTATGCGGCATCTGGAATCGTCACGCTTCCCGTCCTTGTTCTGTTCACTCCCCTGCCGTGTTTCTCTTGGGCTGTGTTGGTCTATAGGAGCATCACTGATGTCCCAGATTTCTGGGGTGGGAACAATTCTGGGTCTGGCCCTAGGAAGGGATAGCTGATGGGAGTGTGGATTAGAAATCAGGATCCAGTCACAGGCAGTGCCAACAGGGGTGGAGGAGGAGCCAAGGGTTCACGGTGGGGGGAAAGCCCCGGTGGTCTGTGGATGGCTAACAGGAGGCCTGTTTGGCAGGATGGAGTCAGCCTGGGGAGACATGAACATGGCTGGTGTGGCTGGCTCCTGGCCCTGGACACTTGGGATACCAGGTTCCTCCTGCCTGGTGGCTCTGTCAGGAGGCTGTCAGATTCTGAGTCACCTTGCCCTCACTGGACCATCGAGTTGGGAGGAAGAGGAGGGGCTGGGCAGGGAGGCTAACATCTTTGGCCTCGTCTCAACACGGGGCAGGGAAAGAAGCGGAGCTGCCAGGAGTGAGAGTCACGGAGCTCCCAGCCCCTCTCTGCCTGGTTCTCCAGCCGTGCTGTCTTCTTGGTTGTCCAGCCACAGCCTGTGACCATAGTGGTCTCTGGGCATATGTCCATTAGAGTGAGGAATTTGAGTTCCCGACCACAGAAAGGTGGGGTGACCTGTGCTTCTGGTCTGGGTGCTTCCACAGGAGAGTCGGGGAGAGGACGGAACCATCTCTTGATGTTGAAAACCAGTCCTCCTGGGCAGCACTGGTCCAGGAAGTCAAGGGTGTCCTCACCTGCCAGTGTGCCAGACTGTTGGGTACCTTATCTGCTCAGGCAGGTCTGACCACATTCCTGTGTCATGAGGGTGAGCAGTTAGTTTCCTGGAGCATAAAGGGGTGCCTCCCAGCCTAGCTGACTTGCCTGTGAGGCAGCAGGAAGTAGGGTTGGAGGTCAGCGGCTCCCATGGGCTTCTGTTCATCATTGGTGTCCCAAGCATGCCCTATAGGCAGCTAAGTCTTCACAGGTCTGGTGGGCCCAGGGGTGGCTGGGAACAGAGGTTAACAGGCCGGGGTTGTCCAGGTGTCATCTGAGTGACCACTGGGGCCTTCCTGTTCTGGGCTTCAGGACAGATGTAACTCTGTGCCTCATTGCCGTGGGAGCACTGTACTGGGAGTACCGCAAGATGGAGGATGGACAGGAGGCATCCTCTGGAGAGCAGCAGGCCACTTGCTGGCCTGCCTAAGTCCCAGCACCCTTTAGTGCTGCAAGCCCTACCTAAGTCTCTGTGGTGGGGGCAGGGAGGGGTCGAGGACAGTAGCTGGCTGGGACTCACGCCATCCCCCCCTTGCAGCCATCCGAGTGACCTGCATGGGTTCCTGCAGGGTGTCCAACAAGGCCAATGATGCAGCGTGGGTAGTGGAGGAGGGCTACTTCAACAGTGCGCTGTCGCTGGCTGACAAGGGTGAGTTTGGGAGACTGTACTTGGCCTCACTGTGTAGAGTGACCCCGCCCACGGCAGACCTTGGTTGAGCGTGGGGCCCGTCTGTCCACCCTGCCTCCCCATCAGGCTCTGGGACCCCCGTGCTGGCTCACCCTCTAGCCCTACTTGGCATCCTGATGTATTTCTCTCCCCATCAGGCTCTGGGTATTGCCTGATAGGGGTTGGGTGGCTGAAGGGGGCCAGTTCCTTCTTGATTTGGGTGGGCTCTGGCTCCTGGAACAGCCCCATCTCCCTTTCCTGTTCAAGCCAAGATCTTGCATCACTTCCTTTGCCCAGGCTGCAGCCCGTTGCTGCTGTCGTGCCTGGACTCAGAGGCTGGGAGACCCAGTAGCCAGAGTCCGTGTGAGCTGGTCAGCTGCAGGGCCTGCTTCCAACCTGTGTCCTGTGGTGTCACCTCAAGGCTCCTGAGCCCCCTCTCCCCTACACCCCCCTCCTGTCTCTGCAGGAAGCCTGCCCGCTGGAGAGCACAACTTCCCCTTTCAGTTCCTGCTTCCTGGTAAGAGCCCAGCCTTGCCTGGCCAGGCCTCTTGGTGACAGTTGGTGGACAGGAGGTGGGGCAGGGGGCAGTTGGGTGCCATTCCCTGCTCTCTCTCCAGCCACAGCGCCAACGTCCTTTGAAGGCCCTTTTGGGAAGATTGTACACCAGGTGCGGGCCACCATCGACACACCACGTTTTTCCAAGGATCACCAGTGCAGCCGTGTGTTCTATATCTTGAGCCCCCTGAATCTGAACAGCATCCCTGACATCGAGGTGAGGATGGAGCGGTGGTCTCCTGGGTGGTCCCCACCTTTGCCGGATGTCCTGTCCTCAACTAAGATGAGGTGGCCGGGATCTAGAAGAGCAGCGGCCTCTCTGTCCCGAGCTAACTGTGCTGTGTCTGGGGGGCAGGGGATAGCAGGGCACAGTGGGCTTGTTCAGCGAGAGGCCTTAGGGATCTAGGCTGCCCACGCCCACCAAACCCCCTCACTACTGCCCTCCCCTCAAGCAACCCAACGTGGCCTCCACCACCAAGAAGTTCTCCTACAAGCTGGTGAAGACGGGCAGCGTGGTCCTCACCGCCAGCACCGACCTCCGTGGCTACGTGGTGGGCCAGGTGCTGCGGCTGCAGGCTGACATCGAGAACCAGTCAGGCAAGGACACCAGCCCTGTGGTAGCCAGTCTGCTGCAGGTCAGAGTCCCCTCTGACTGTCAGGGCCTGTCCCCATGGGACCAGAGGAGGGGTAGGTGCCTGGCCTGCCCAGGCTCACAGGCTGGCCTTTCCCCAGAAAGTATCCTACAAGGCCAAGCGCTGGATCTATGATGTGCGGACCATCGCAGAGGTAGAGGGTGCGGGTGTCAAGGCCTGGAGGCGGGCGCAGTGGCAAGAGCAGATCCTGGTGCCTGCCCTGCCCCAGTCAGCCCTGCCAGGTTGCAGCCTTATCCACGTGGACTACTACTTGCAGGTGCTGGGGGTTGGAGGGAGCGGGGTGGGAAAGGGGGGCAGGTGGCCTAGCTTCACTCTCCCATCCTCCCCAGGTCTCCCTGAAGGTGCCTGAAGCCACCGTGACCCTTCCTGTCTTCATCGGCAATATTGCTGTGAACCACGCCCCGCTGAGCCCCCGGCCAGGCCCAGGGCTGCCTCCTGGGGCCTCAATCCCGGTGGTGCCCTCCGCACCGCCCCAGGAGGAGGCGGAGGCTGCGGCCAGCAGCCCCCACTTTGCAGACGCAGTCTCCCTCTCCACGAAGAGCCACTCACAACAGCAGTCACTACCTGCCACCTTCGGCTCTGTGCCTGCTGCCCCTGAGCCCCGCCCTCAGGATGGCAGCCCTGCTCCCCACCCACTGCCCCCTCCCTTGTGCATCTCTACAGGTGCCACTGTTCCCTACTTTGCAGAGGGTTCAGGAGGGCCAGTGCCCACCACCAGTACCTTGATCCTGCCCCCAGAATACAGCTCATGGGGTTATCCCTATGGTGAGTGAGAGGCCTGGGGTCTGGCTGGGGGAGAGGGCCCCAGGAGCCCCTTGCAGACTTTGCTCTTTCCCCGCAGAGGCCCCGCCATCCTATGAGCAGAGCTGTGGCGGTGCAGATCCCAGCCTGACGCCCGGGAGCTGACCCTGTGCCGCCTTTTCCGGGTGGGCTGACCTCTGCCCTGGGACCGGGCGCCCAGGGCCTCGTGCCTTTGCTCCTGGCCTGGCCCGTCGCACTCAGGACCTGCTGCTGCCCGGCCGTTCCTCGCAGCCTCCGCCTCGGGATCAGCCTCTCCCCGGGGACTGGGGCCTAGAGAGATGGAGTGTAAATAAAGCGCTTCATTTGTAGAGCTGGGCACAGGCCGGCCTCTCTGGCGCCCTCCTCCAGCTCAGTGCGCGGCGGCCTAACCCTGGGGGCCTTCCTAGGCGCGCGCCCTCCTCCTGGCCCCGCCCCTCCCGGGCACGCGCCCTCCAGGCCCTGCCCCTCTCTTGGTTCTGGGCCCCCGGCTTCTGGGTCTCCCAGTCCCTTCCTGGGCGCGTGCCCCTCTCCTCGGGTATGGGCCCATCCTTCCTGGTGCCTAGGGCTGGAAGACAGGCTGGGGGAGCGGGACCAACCAGCGTGGGCCGGTTAACTTCAACTCGGGCCCGGCTGGCCTTCGCTTTTATGGTTCTGCTTAAGGATGTGCCCTTTAAGCTGGGCTTGCATGTCTGGGGCCTTGGCATTAATTTAAAATGTATTTGTAACGTGGGGAGATCACCCCTGTTCCGTTTGATTGTCACAAACATTGGACTTTCCCCTCTAGCACCCATCATTCCAGGGGGAGCGGCTCAGACCTCCTTGTCAGAGGAAATCCCTTGGGGGATGAGGAGGAGGGCTTGCCCAAGCCTCTGCCTCTTGTGCTATTCCCTTATCCTTGGCCTCAAGTCTCAAGTCCCTGCTGTTCTCACTGCTACTCTGGCTGTGAGGGATACTGTTGCTCCCCTCTCATCCAAGTGTGGACACAAGGCCAAGGCCACACCTGCTCCTGAGGTCCCCTTCAAATGCCTGTTGTCTAGGATCCAAGGAACCCAAGAACAAATAAAAACCGGGTTCGGAAGAGCAACGTTTACCAAAGGGACATCTGCAGATGTTCCAGGGCTGAGGGGAGGGTCTGTAAATGCCCAACGGGGCCAATGATTGTGTACTGTGCTTTAGGAAATAATGGAGGTGTGGTTAAGATAAGACTTTGGGTTCAAATTCCCTATCTGCCATATGGTGAGGGAGTGACTGGATAGGTGTCTGTTACCTTAATCTAGAAGACATTTATGGGATTATGAGAAGACATATTGAGCCCCTGCCCCTTTACTTCTGGTACACTTAACAGTGCAGAAGTGCAAAATTTGGGCCTGGTGACCTAGCTGTCATTCTCCAGTTCGGGCTTCCACTCCTGGGTCCAGAGTGGCCATTCCAGATTTCATCATCACCCAGTTTACTGGGCCTGCACCTCTAACTTCTTGGGGGGGGGGGGGTATAGGCTGGGAAGTAGATTCTATCATTTGTGCAAACATCCACCCAGCTACCTTTGACAGTTGGAAATGTGCTCTTTAGTCAGGTAGCCACGTACCCAGCTAAAACGTTACTATTTGTTGGACAAGGAGAGGACAAACATTGGAGGAAAGCTCAAAATATGCCACAAGGAGGATAATCTGCAAACCATCTGTTAGTGGTAGCCTCATAGTTGAAAATGTGCCTGGGTTTCAATCCTGTCTCTGCCTCTCAACAGTCAGGTAGTCTTGAGGGCACTCAACTCTTTTGCTTTGGTTTCCTCACTCAGAACGTGGGTAAGAGTCTTGCCTCTCAGGACTGATGTGATGGTTCACATGGCATGTGTTAAAAACTGCACTTAACATAAATGATCAACGATCATACAAGGATAGGGTGGGTTGGGCTGACAGAGCAAAACGGGAGCATATCCTACTTCTGACGCATTGACTTATGGTCCGTGTTTGCCTGGTAAAGGATTTTTTCTCCACATCTTATTCACTCAACAAATATTTATTTTTTTCTCCTGCATGCCAAGCATTGTTATAAGCACTAAGGCGTACAAGATAAAAGTCCCTGACTTTCTGGACTTACATTTTAATGGGAAAGACAGACAATATAACAGTGGAGTGCCAAGGAGTAAAATAAAGCAAGGAAGTTCTGGGGTGCAGTATTGTTTTCGGTAGGGAGGTAAGGGAAGGCTTTCCTGAAGAGGTGGTATTTGAGACCCAGCCATGGCAGAGAATTGAGCCACACATACCTGAGATAAAAGTGTTTCAGGGAAGGGACAGACTAGAGCCCAAGGCAGGAGTGGAGATGGAGAGTATGGTGCCAGAGTTAGGTGTGAGTGGAGGTGAGTTAAATTGGGCCGTACAGGTCATGACTACTCCCGAGCTTCCAGTCTTGAGGCTCCAAACAGTCAAGGGTCCCAAGCCTGTTAGGAGCTGACTTAGGTTGCCCCAAAGAAACAGGGAAGATTTCCTAGGTACTTACAGTCGTCCATTTCCTCCTTTGCACCTGTGTGACTGTCAATGTCCACCTTAGTAGAGTAATTTTTCTGGAGTCCCATGAGAGTGAGCCCGCATGTGTGAGGGGGTGGAGCAGGTTAGCCTTCAACTCAGAGCCTCCTCAGTTCTTGTTGCAAAGACCGGTCAGAGAACCCCAGTTACGGTCTATACATCTTTCTTCAACTGCCAGAAGATGATAGAATTCAGTCTGACCATGGGGGGCGGGGGGGTGGCGAAGCCAGTTTATGTGATCCTGTCCATGAAGGCGACTGGGTGTGCTGAGATCTTCCCCGTGCAAAACTGGGAGGCAGGCTGCTGGGTAGGTGCCGATTCAAGGAGCTTGGGGTGATCAGGGAGGCTGCCCAGGCTGGGAACACCTAACTGGAGAACCCCGTTCCTAGCGGGGGGCAGTCTTCCTCATTGGGACAATCCCCATTCTACCCCCAGCCTTCCAATCAGAACACTGTCCCCATCCAGAGCACACTTTCATAGCGGGCCACCTTCCCTAATCAGTGCATACTCTCCCACAGAAGAAACGGACCCTGGCCAGAGCACCCACCAGCTGTGACATTACCCCTAATCAGGGCACCTCTCCTAACCGAAGCACCCCAAACGGAGGCAAGCCTCCTCATTGAGACATCCTCCCAAAGTTGGGGCAATCCTCCCGTCGGAACATTCCCCTCCCCCCCATCGGGGCAGCCTTCTCAGTCGGCACACAGTCGGCACCCACTCCTAGCAGGACACCCCCCCCCCCCCCCCCAGCCGGGGCAACCTCACCACCGGGCACAACCCGTAAACACCCTCTAGGTGGGCATTCACCCCAACCAAGACCCGCCCCACCATGCCGGGAATACCCTCGAACCCGGGCACCGCCCTAGGACGCAAGTCAGGATCCGCCTTCTGGGAAGGCCGACGGAATCAATGTGTGTCCGGGGTTAAAGGTCAGGGGTCCTTCTCCACCCCGGCCAGCCCACCAGAATGCCCACGTAGAAGGAAAAGATATTTGCGAAAACCGGAGGACGACGCTTGGCCGCCGCGACACCTCCGGAAGATCGCTGCGTCCGGCCCCGCCCCCCACCTCGCCCGCGCGCGTCGGTTCCGGTCGGCGCAGGCCCGCGCCACGGACGCCGCACGCCGGGCTGCAGTGCGCAGGTGCGGGCGCGGGCGCAGGCGCAGACGCGCGTAACCAGCCCCGCCCCGCCCTGAGCCGCGAGGCGCGGGCGGGGCGATGGCGCGCGGGAGGGGCGGGGCCACGCTGCGGGCCCGGGCCATGGCCGCCGCCGATGCCGAGGTGAGGAGCGGGGCGGCGGGCCGGCGGCGGCGGGGGCGGCGGGCGCGGAGCCGGCGGGCGCGGAGCCGACGGGCGGGCGGGCGCACGGGCAGGCGGGGGCGCCGAGCCGGCGGGGGCCGGGCGGGCCCGCGCCTCCCCGCCGCCGCCGCCGCCGCCGCGCCTCAGGCCGAGGCCGGGCCGAGGCCGCCGGCGTCCGGGCCGCGCCGCGCGGGGCGCGCTTTGTGCGGCCGGCTGGCGGGGGGCGGCCGGCGGGCGGGGGGCGGCGGGCGGGGCGCGCGGTGAGGGCCGGCCGCCTGCGTCCGCGCCGCCGCCCCCGCGCGCCCCGGGCCTCGGCCGGGAGCCCCGCTGAAGGGGCGGAGGACAAAAGGGAAAGTGGGGCGAGCCGGCCAACTTCGCGGCGCGAGCCGAGGCGAGGCCGTCCGCTCCCGGCGCCTCTCCTGCGCCCCGCTGACCTTTCACTTTGTTCCGAATAGGATGGCACCGTCTTTAACGAAAAGTTGGCCGGCCCGGCGCGCTTCTCCCCAGACAATGCTGCCCAGCCCTGGCGGCTGTCAGAAGCAGGAATGCACGACTTCAGTTTATTTCTAAACAAACTGCCTAAACGGGCTTTGGATATAAAAAAGTTCCCATTCTCTTGTAAATGCGGTGTAGTCTTCCCTTTTGCTAATTCTCAAGGATAGTTTGTTTCCTAGCTTGTAGCAGCAGAGAAAGCAAACTCTTCTGAGATGGACCACTAGCTTCCCACTGAAGGGAAAAGCAAGCAGGAGGCAGTGTGCCCGTGGAAATGCAGAAATAGTGCGGTCTTCCGGCTGCCATAAGGGACCGGTTTGGAAAAAAGTGGTGATCCAAAAGTTTTTCTCTGAAAGTACTTTCATGCGTGGTAACAAATGCGGAGACTTCTAAAGATCAGAAAGCAAAGGTGTAGTAAGGAGCTGATACGATAACCTGGTGCAGAGCAGGGGATGGTCTTTTTATTCATCTTTTTCCTGCATTTTTGGGAGTGTTGATGGTAAGCTGGGGGGTGCAGGGAATTTTTGAAATTCAGTGCAAGGAGTGCTAATTGAATTCCTACCATACCTTCAAGGAATGTATCAGGCTCTGGACCAAGTGGGTAAATTAGTTAACTTTGAAAGTCACTTCCCAGTTCGTAGGAGAGAAGGTGTACAGCGATTGATGATACGTGTTGAGCGCTTGCTGTGACTCGGAGTGCCGACTTGCTTACTTTGGGTAAGTTCTCTCATTTAGGTTTCTCTGCTCTGTGCAGCAGGTACTGTTATTTCCTGACTTAGAGGAGATTGAATGACTTGGCCCAGTCAGTTGTAGTACTCGCACTTTTTCGGTGTTTGGCACATAGTAGGTTTTTAATAAATAATTGGCGAGCAGGTGACCCCAGATGGCTCTCATTCCACAGGCAGCCTTGAGTAGAGACCTTGACTGAACCAGTGATAATGACAGCCTGTGTTCACTAAGCCCTTACCTGTGTCCCGTCCTGGTGTAGTGCTTTGCATGAATTCGCTCATTGAAGCCTAACCGCGATCTTCTGAGTTGGGTACTGTTGCATTCCTATTTGCAGGTGAAGAAACAGGCAGAGTGCATCCCAGGGTTTCAGAGCTTATCCCAAAGATGGATGCAGACAGTTTGGCCTGAGAGCCTGTGTTCATTGTTCATTTAAACATGTGCTGTATCTTCGGTGGTCCCTTTCCGTCAATAAGTTTAGATTCATGATTTTAAGTGTTTATTGTGGAGGTGCGTGATAGGGTAAGGGGCCTTCTGGACGGTGGGTAGGCAAGGATCATCTATTGCCGCTAAATCTGGGCAATGGTTACTGGATCAGGGTGGCCAAATGGTTACTGAATCAGGATTGCCAAACGATTGAACCAGCAAAGTGAACACTTGAAACTTACCAAATTGCATGTTTATTCTTTTCTGTTTGTCTTGACCTAGAGAGAGAGTCACCACTTTTTCACGCTAAAGATTAGTGGAGTATATCCCCTGCCCCCATTTTGTTGATTAGTAAGTGGGGGCTCTTGGGATTTAATGTGTATTCAGTATTGCCTGGGACCAGAGCACAGGGCAGTCACTTGACTTAAGGCTTTTGACCCAGGGATGTCACCTTTCAGCTGGAGGGCCTTCCCAGGCAGATTGTATGCTTTCCTAGCAGAGTGCCTACTGTGTATCTCTTTCTTTATTATTTTTTATTTATTAAAAAAAATTTTTTTTAAAGCCTATTTCTTTTGAGAGAGAGAGAGAGAGACAAAGAGAATTCGAGTCGGGGAGGGACAGAGAGAGAGAGAGAGAGAGAGAGAGGGAGACTCGGAATCTGAAGCAGGCTCCAGGCTCCAAGCTGTCAGCACAGATCCCGACGTGGGGCTTGAACCCACGAACCATGAGATCATGACCTGACCTGAAGTTGGGCGCTTAACCGACTGAGCCACCATCCCTGTATCTCTTTCTTTAAACTCACTATTTTGTTAAAACAATCAGTGCATATGTACATAGTTTAAAAGTCAAATAATGCTCAGAGTGACTGCCTGGCTGACTCAGTCTCAAACGGTAGAGCATGCAATTCTTGATCTCAGGGTTGTGAGGTTGAGCCCATGTTGGGTGTTCCTACTTAGGAAAAAAAAATGAAGTAAAAAAAAAATCAAATAGTGCTGAACAACATTTATAAAAAGCCACCCTCCTCTCTTGCATTTCTAGAGAGGCAGCAGCCACTTGAGTCTTTACCATTTACTTCAGGTATCTAAATAATATGCTTGTGTTGCCATATCTTCATTCACCAAGTTTAGGGGTTATTTGTTGGCTTCCAGTGACTGTAGATGAGGACTTCAGTTCTCTCATACCTTCTGTGTCTCATTCAGAAAACTCACAATTCTGGTTAGATTCACATCTAAAATCCTGTCTGTTAGGTTCACATCTAAAATTCTCAGTCTGTTCGAGTCATTATTGTGCCATGTGGAGCCAGGTAGTAAACCTACAACTGTTTCTTTTTCTTCCTTCCTTCCTTCCTTCCTTCCTTCCTTCCTTCCTTCCTTCCTTCCTTTCTTCTTTCTTTCTTTCCTTTCTTTCCTTTTTTTTCTTTCCTTTTCTTTCTTTCAAAAGATTTCATTTTCAAGTAATCTCTACACCCAGTGTGGAGAACTCACGACCCCGAGACTAAGAATCATGCAGTCCACCTGCTGAGCACCAGGCACCGTGTATTTCTTTTTTTTTTGTATATCCTGCAGCCTTCTTTCTTCCCTGGAGTTAATAATTGCCTTATTTTTCATTTGTCTGGTTTTCTTTGAACCTCAGAATAATGTTCTTGCACTTTCTATTCTGTAAAATGTTTCTCAATTTAAGTTTCCTCCATTTAGCCCAGTCAGATCACTGTTCAGTTCCTCGGTGGTCCTGAGTCGCCCTGCCCGAGTCAGGATGCACTTGTTCTCTTGGATTGGTGCACACTCTCATCCTGGAATTCTTCCTGTCATTCTTCCGTAATGACCCCCTTTCCCTGCATCTAATGTCTCCCCTCTGTGTGTTTACTCCCTAATGGTGGTGGAACACATTGCTCAGTAGCTTCCCAGGGATTTTTTGGGAGGCAGAGTTTTCAGACTTGCATGTTTGAAAAAGTACTTATTCTACCACTATGTTAAAGAGTAAGTTTGGCTGGGTTTGGTGTTCCAGGTTGCAAGTAATTTTTAAGTTATCACTCTAGTGTGTTCTCGTTTTCATCATTGCTGTTGAGAAGTCCAGTGTGATTGTTACTCCTTTGGGTTTTTTTTTCATTAAAAATTTTTTTTTTAATGTTTATTTTTGAGAGAGAGAAAGAGAAACAGAGCATGAGTGGGGGGAGGAGCAGAGAGAGATGGAGACACAGAATCTGAAGCAGGCTCCAGGCTCAAAGCTGTCAGCACAGAGCCTGACTCAGGGCTTGAACCCACCAGCTGTGAAATCATGACCTGAGCCGAAGTCAGATGCTCAACCGACTGGAGCCACCCAGGCACCCCTATTATTCCTTTGTAACCATTATTCCCCCACCCAGTTTTTAGGATCATTGCATCCTTGATTTTCGTAATTTCTATGATGTGCCTTAATTGTAGCCTTTTTTCATTTATCATGCAGGGCATTAAATAGCCCAAAATCTGGAGTTCGATGTCTTTTTGTTTATAAGAAATTTTGTATAATATATTTGAGCTACTCAGTTTAGTTTCTACCATTCATTTGAATGTTATAGCTCCTGTACTTAGTATTCTGATTTTTAAAAGCTATTTTCCTGGTCACCTCTTGATCTTGTTCTACCTTTTGGGAGCATTTTTGACTATTCTAGTTCTTTCACAGAATTTTTAATTTCCCTTTTCATATTTACATATTATTCTCTTTTTGTAATGATTCCTATTCTTGTTTAACGTATACAGTGATTGCTTAATTTTAGTTAAATTTCCTAGAGTACAGTTAACATTTTTAATTTATGTTTTTATTTTTAGAGAGAGAGAGAGAGAGAGAGAGGGAGTGAGTGTGTGCAAATGGGGGAGGAGCAGAGGGAGAGAGAGCGCACATCTCAAGCAGGCTCCAGGCTGTCATCTTGGAGCCTGACATGGGCTCCATGCCACAAATTGTGAGACCATTACCCAAATGGAAATCAAGAGTCGGACGCTTAACCAACCGAGCCACCAAGTGCCCCTTAAAATATGTTTTTTTAGGTTTTAACTGTAGGGTTGCCTGGTGGCTCAGTGGTAAATGCCTGACTCTTGATTGGACTTCCGCTCGGGTCATGATCTCACTGTTCATGGGATTGAGCCCTGGGTCGGGTCTGCACTGACAGCTTGGAGCCTGTTAGGGATTCTCTCTCTCAAAATAAATAAACTAAAAAAAAAAAAAAAAAAAAAAAAGTTATTTTAAGAGGCTCCTGGGTGGCTCAGTCAGTTGAGCTTCTGACTTGGGCTCAGGTCATGATCTTGCAGTTCGTGAGTTCAAGCCCCACGTCGGGTTCTGTGCTGACAGCTTGCCACCTGGAGCCTGCTTCAGATTCTATGTCTTCCTTTCTCTGTCTGCTTCTCTCTGCTCGTACTCTGCCTCTCTCTCTCTCTCTCTCTCTGTCTCTCAAAAAATAAACATTAAAAAAATTATTTTTTAATTTTAAAAAATTATTTTAAAATTACTGTTTCCTGATTTTTTTGTTTCTCCTGCATTCCTCTTTGCTGTTGTATTTTTTGATCTTTTTCTTTCATTCTGGAAAGCTTCTTCCAATGTCTGGTGATCCTGGGCTGTTTATTCACCTTTAAGAATAAAGTGCTAAAAATGGAGGGCTAAGTGTTTGGGGGCTTCTTTGCTTGTGGCTTCAGTGGAGGGTGATGACTGAATTTTTGTTGGCTCTCCTCCAGATGTTACTGTCCCCTGGTTTGGCTTCCTCAGAGAAGCCTCCTTGTCTCTCGCCTTGCTAGTGTTAAGCTGGACATTCTGGAGCTAGGTTAAAGGGGAGGAGGAGGAGGAGGAGGAGGAGGAGGAGGAGGAGGAGGGAGGTCTTCCCGTGGCTCAGTACATAGCCTTTAATTTACCTAATCTCCCTGCTTTGTGCCCACTGTCCCCAAGTGTGGCACACTTCTGGTAGAGTTTTACAGAGCTTGCCCCTCTGGTCTCTGCGGCTACCAGTGAGGAGTTCTTTGCTGACTGGGTAGGAGGGGCCTGGAGACCCGAAAGTCCAGTGCTCTCTGTATGTATTCTTACACCCACACCCCTTTTTAGCCCAGGCATCATCCCCTTCTTCTGAGCCTCTCCATGGTTCTGTGGGGTCAATCAGCCTGCTTCTCAGCAGTAACCCCGGATATACGCTGCCCTTTCTCTGTTCTGTGCATTGATTTAGCTTTCCTCCATCTTCCCATTCATTTTTGTGTATGGGTCTCAAATGTCTCTTGGGTGGAGTTTATGTTTCTCTTTCCTGTTCTTGTCTTTGGTTGATTTTTGATAAGAGGAGGGGGTGGAAAGTGTTCTGCCATGTAGAAATGAGAAGCATTTTCTGTAAATCTTGAGAAGTGAGTTTTCATGCACACTGAAAGCATAGCTCTCCTGTGCAAAGGGCTGCTTTCTCTCAGGATCTTACTATGTGGTTTGTGTTTCTGGACTCATGACTGGGGAAGGTTCTGGAGTCATAATAAAGGTAAGCAAGACCAATGAATGTATCTTACTTAGCCCTAATGCTCAAAGGACATCTGTGGGTAGCTTAGTTGTTGGATCTAACGTGTGATGATCCTTGCCCGAGTGGGGGCTAGAGTCTTAGTTTTCTGCTTCCTGTCCATAACCCAAAACAATTTTGTATGTTCGACCACATGCACTGATCACAGCAGCCAGACCTGTGTTGGGAAAGGCTCCAGGAGGAAGATGGGTTAGCCCAGGTCTTAAAGGAGGTGAGGTGTGAATTGGAATGCTGAGGCACACTATGCACATTAAAAAAAAAAAAAAAAGCATTTTTAACAAATTCAGGAAATTGAAATCTAAAAATGCCAAATATTTGTCATCTATTTTTTTCTGATCTTTATGAATGCACATGCTCATATTTAAAAGTGGCTGTAATCAGTATGTGCTGTTTTCATTCTCTTCTTTTGTATGTTATTTCCTGTGCATCGACATCTTCAACATATTTAATAGCCACATGGTGTGTGTTATAAGGATGTCCCAGTTTCCTAGACCGTGAATTGGGGGAGTCTGCATCCTTTGGTACAAGGTGGAATTACTAGGTCAGAAGGGGCGAGTGGCAGGAGGTGAGGTTGGAGAGGCAGGGCAGGGTCATATAGGGTCTTGTTGCTTTGGTAACGAGTTGGTGGTTTCCTAAGCACTGTAGACAGTCATTGAAGGATTTTAGGCACAGAATGCTATTTTGAAAAGACGACTCTGGCTGCTGTGTGGAGGGTGGATTGAAGAAAGGTCAGAAAGGAAGCAGGGGGGACCAGTGAGCAGGCTCGGGCCTGTTGACGTGGTGGAGTTGCAGAGGCCAGTGGATTGAGTCAAGCTATGTATATGTGTAAATTTAATTTTTTGAGTAGATTAGATAGTTACATGGTTCAAAATAAAAAAAAGTATAAAGTGAAACGTCTCTCTGCTTTGTCCCCTGTCCACTCAGTTCTCTTGGCAGTATTATCGTTATTGAACCTATACAAGCAGGTACACGTGTAGATATTTTAGATTTTTTATTATGGAACTTTCTCGAACCTATTTAGAAGTAGATTTGGTGGTAGAGTCAGCCTTGTGTGCCTGTCTCCCGGCATCAACATTTACCTCTTCATGGACAGTCCCCACTCTATCTGTGAATATGTTTGATCTGTGAATATTTCAGTTAATATAAGTATTTCAGTCAATAAATATGCAGTTGCTATTCTTTTCTTTTTTTGGGTTCATATTTCTTATTTCATTTCAAAATAGGAAAAAAAATATGCTCTATTCATTGCCCTGGATAGATTTCTTTTAAATCTTTATTTTTTTCTTGCACTTGTTTTGAAGATAATGGTTCATTTGTCCCAAAGCTTTCCATAACCTTGATTTTGCTGATTGCATTGCTGTGATGTTATTTGACATGTTCCTCTGTTCTGTATATTTACTGTTGTTGATATGTAAGATCTAGAGCTGCTGCTTTCCAGTATGATAGCCATCATGCCGCTCTTGAGCAGTTGAAATGTGGTTAGTGTGAATTGAGATGTGCTGTAAGTGCAAAAAACACACTGGATTTTGAAGACTTAGTGTGAAAAAGAGAATGTAAAGTATCACATTAATACTTTAAAAAATAGTGATTGCATGTTGAGATACAAATTTTGGCTATATTGGGTTAAATATTATTAAAAATAATTTGTTTCTAATTCCTTTTTTAAAATGTGATTACTAGAAAATTTTAAATTCTCTACAAGGGTTCATGCTTGTGGTTCACATTATCTCTCAGTTGGACAGCCCAGGGCTAGAGCCTGCATCAGACGTAGGTTTGTCTTTTTTTTATTTTATTTTTTATTAAAAACATTTTTTTAAATGTTTTTATTTATTTTTGAGACAGAGCATGATCAGGGGAGGGGCAGAGAGAGAGGGAGACACAGAATTTGAAGGAGGCTCCAGGCTCTGAGCTTTCTGCACAGAGCCCGACGCGGGGCTCGAACCCATGGACTGTGAGATCATGACCTGAGCCTAAGTCAGATGCTCAACTGAGCCACCAGGTGCCCCCCCCCCCTTTTTTAATGACTTTTTTATTCGCTCTTTTAGCCATTTCTTGTTTTTAATGATTATTTATTTTTGAGAGAGAGCTCATGTGCAGGGGAGGGGCAGAGAGAGGGAGAGGGAGACAGAGGATCCAAAGCAGGCTCTGTGCTGACAGCAGACACCCCAGTATGGGGCTCAAACTCACGAACTGTGAGATCATGACCTGAGCTGAAGTTGGAAGCTTAACCATCTGAACTATGCAGGCGCCCCTAGGTTTGTCTTTTAAAAACTTTTTTTTTAATCAAGAATACTTTGTTACTAGGATTGAGATTTTTTAAATTAGGCATGATAAGTCTGGTCATCTTGCAGATGTTAACAGTCATTGATATTTATTGCTCAGAATCATTAACTGCAAAATGGCAGTCTTCGTTTATTATTATGAGTACTTGTACCAAACAAACAAACAAACAAACAAAAAAACTGCTTGGTTATTGTAAAGTACAACTCATGGGGAAAGAAAGATTTTTTTTTTTGATTGAAGTATATTTGACATACAATATTACGTTAGTTTCAGTGGAGGGAACAGAGTCTTGATATTATTACATGGAAAGTATCTGACACCCAGTTGCTTCCTAATAAGTGCTGCCTAAGAGAGGCCTAGAGGAGACTCTGTCTTGTGTAGTTTGAAAATTGTTTGCTAGGTTCAAAAATTGTTTGAAAATTGTTTGCTAGTTGTTAAACTGATTTCTGTCCTTGGAATCTAGGTCCTCTACTCCCTGTCAGATTCCAAGGCTGTATGTAGGCTTAGAGAGTCTTCGTTGCTTGCTCATCCTTGCCCTTTGCCTGTGTTTTGTGAGCTCCTTGAACACTAGAGTGAAACAAAATGCCAGCTGTATTATGGGCTGGGGAAAGGGCAAGATCAAGTGTTGCCCCATCTCTGGCTCATTGGCTCTTCTGTTTTCCTTCTCTTACAGAAGTGGTCTGTTAGGATCTGCCATTATGGGTCTGTAATGTCGGTCCCCATACAAATTCAATAACAGTAAGACATTTAGCCAAAACATAAAGACGGTTTCTGGGAGGACTTTATTAATGTATGGCACATAACACAGAAAAATGCACATTAGTGCGCGGTTGACTCTTGAACAACATGGGTTTAAACTGCTGATCCACTTACATAAGATTTGTTTTGATAAATACAGTACAGTATTCCAAAGTGCTCTCCTTATGATTTTCTTAACATTTTTCTCTAGTGTTTTTTTTTTTTTATTATAACAATACAGTATATGATATACAAAATCTGTTAATCTACTGTTTATGTTCTTGGTAAGGCTTCTGGTCAACAGTAGGCTTTTAGTTAAGTTTTTGGGGAGTCGGAAGTTACATGTGGATTTTCAAGTGCACGGGGCTGGCACCCTGACTTATTCAAGCGTCAGCTGCACTAGAACATGGTGTCTGGGAAGAGAGATACAAGAGTTTTAGTTCTTCTTTCAAATATGGGTGCTTTCTATTTCTTTTCCTTTTCCTTGCCTGATTGCTCTTATTAGAACCTGCATTAAAAAGTTGAATGGAAGTGGTGAAAGCAGCCCACCCATCTCATTTCTGTTTTGAAGGGAAAGTGTTCAGTCTTTTACCATCAAGGATGATGTCAGCCTTGAGTTTTCATAGATGCCTTTTATCAGGTTGAGGAAGTTCCCTTCTATTCCCAGTTTGTTGAGTGGTTTTTTTGTTTTTTTGTTTTTTTAATCAGAAAGGGATATTGGGTTTTAAGTGCTTCTGCATCTGTTGAGGTGATCATACGGTTTTATCCTTTGTTCTGTTAATATGGTGTATTACGTTAATTTTCATTATGTTTTTTTTTTTTTTAATTTTTTTTTTTAACGTTTATTTATTTTTGAGACAGAGAGAGACAGAGCATGAACAGGGGAGGGTCAGAGAGAGGGAGACACAGAATCTGAAACAGGCTCCAGGCTCTGAGCTGTCAGCACAGAGCCCGACGCGGGGCTCGAACTCACGGACGGCGAGATCATGACCTGAGCCGAAGTCGGCCGCTTAACCGACTGAGCCACCCAGGCGCCCCGATTTTCATTATGTTGAAACAACTCTTTCTGCGGTGAATCCACTTTGTCATGATACCTGATCCTTTTTACATCTTGCTGCATTTGGTTCAGTAGTATTTTGTTGAGGATTTTTGCATCAGGATTCATAAAGGATGTTATATTGGTCTGTAGTTTTTCTTTTTTATTGATGTCTTTTAGCGTTTGGTGTCACGGTAATACTGGCTCTATGAGTTGGCAAGTGTATTCTATTTTTTGGAAGTGTCTGTGAACTATTGGTGTTATTTGTTCTTTAAATGTTTGGTAGAATTCACTTGTGAGGCAGTTTAGTTCTGGGCTTCTCTTTGTTGGAAGTTTTTTCATTATTAACTTAAAAATTTTTTTTTAAATGTTTATTTTTGAGAGAAAGAGAGAGAGACAGAGAGGGAGGGAGGGAGGGAGAGGGGCCGAGAGAGAGGAAGACACAGAATCTGAAGCAGGTTCCAGGCTCTGAGCTGTCAGCACAGAACCCAGTGTGGAACTCGAACCCATGAACTGCAGGATTATGACCTGAGCTGAAGTCAGACACTTAACTGACTGAGCCGCTCAGGTGCCCCTCATTATTAATTTCTTGTTATAGATATTTAGGGTTTATATTCTTATTTTTGGTGTTTTATGTCTTTCTAGGAATATGTTCATTTTATCTACTTTATTGGCTTACAGTTGCTTATAGTATTCCCTTATAATTCTCTCTCTCTCTCTCTCTCTTTTAGAAAGTTGGTAGTAATATTCCCTCTTTCATTTCTGGTATTAGTAATTTGGGTCTTCTCTCTTTTTTTTTTTTGTCAGTTTAGCCACAGTTTTGTGAGTTATGTTGAAGTTTCAAAGAAGTAACTTTTCATTTTGTTGATACTCTTTTTTATTCTCTTTTCATTTATTTCCACTCTTATCTTTATTTACTTTCTTCCGCTTGCTTTGGATTTAATTTGCCCTTTTTCTAGTTTCTTAAGGTGGAAGCTTAGGATCTTGGTTTGAGTTCTTCTATTGTGATTGATAAAGGAATTTAAAGCTATACATTTCCCTTAAAGCACTTTTTAATTTGTGTTATGGTTGATTTGTATTCCCCAAAAAGATATGTCCTGTTCCCCCCCCCCCCCCCGCCCCGTACCTCAGAATGTGACCTTATTTGTAGATGGGGATCATTATAGATGAGTTCAGATGAGGTTCAGAAGAGCATGGTCCCCAATACAATGTGACTGGTGCCAGCATAAGAGAGAAGAGTGCTTTGTGAGGACAGGCTTACCTGGAGGGGACCTACAAGTTAAGGAACATCAAGGATTGCCTGTGAACACCTGGAAGCTGGAGGCACAATAAAGACCCCCTAGAGCCATCAGAGAGAGTGCAGCTCAGCTGGCGCCTTGATTTTGGATGTCTGGCTTCCAGAATTATGAGATAATGAATTTATGTTGTTTTAACTCACCCAGTTATGATACTCTTTTATGGCAGTCCTAGAAAACTAAAACAAGCTCCTCCTCTAAATTTTGATATGTTGTATTTTCATTTTTTTTTTCAGTTCAAAATATTTTCTATTTTCCCTTGTGATATCTTTGACTCATGGATGATTATTTGTTTCTTTTTTATTTTTTCTAACTTAAAAAAATTTTTTTTAAGAGAGAGAGAGTGAGCGCAAGTGGGGGAGGGGGCAACAGAATCTCAAGGTCCACGCTCAGTGCAGAAGCTGACATGGGGCTTGGTCTCACAACCATGACATCATGATCTGAGCTGAAATCTTGAGTCAGACGCTTAACCGACTGTACCATCTAGGTGTGCCTGTTTCTTCTTCTTTTTCTTTTTTTAGAGAGAGAGTGCATGTCCATGGGGAAGGAGCAGAGGGAGAGAGAGAGAGAGAGAAAATCTTAAGCAGGTTCCATGCTCAGAGTAGAGCCTGATGTGGGGCTCATTCCCACAACCCTTGGATCATGATCTCAGCCAAAAGCAAGAGTCAGATGCTCAACCTACTGAGCCTCCCAAGTGCCCTGCCCATTTTTTTATTTTGTTTTCAGTAGGCTCTATGCCCATGATGGGGCTTGACTCACAACCCTGAGATTAATAGTCACGTGCTCTACCACCTGAGCCAGCCAGGAGCCCCGATCCATGGATTATATAGAAGTATGTTTAATTTCCAAGTATTTAGGTATTTACTAGATTTCGCTATTTTGTTGGTTTTTAATCTAATTCTATTACAGTCAGAAGACATGCTTTAATTTCATTTTATTTCAATTAGTTAATTTCTTAAAAATGGCTCAGATTATGTTCTGTCTTGAAGAGTGTTTGATGAGTGCCTGAACAGAATGAGTACTGTGCAGTTCTTAGGTAGGTTGTTTCTCTGTGTTAGATGGAGCTGGTCTGTGGTGTGGAATCTTACTCATTCTTCCTTGTTGTCTTTTTAGTGATTCTGTTAGTTACTGGCAGTAAAGTTTTGGAGTCTCCTGGTATTGTTACATTTTCTTTTCTTTTTAGTCATTATCAGTGTTTGCTTCATGTGTTTTGAGGCTATATTAGTTGTGTGTGTATTTATAGTTGTTATATCTACCTGTTATTTTGACTCTTTCATCATTATGAAATGTCCCTCTTTGTCTCTGGCAATAGTTCTTTTTTTAAAGCCTGTTTTGTCTGATAACCATGTAGCCCTTTGGGTTCTAATTTGTGGTTTCTCTTTGTAGCTCGTTTTCCCACTTTTGCTTTTAAGCTCTTTGTATCTTTCAATCTAAGATGTTTCTTATAGACAGCATACAGTTGGACCATGTATATGTACATATATGTATGCACATATATATGTTTTTTATATGTCGTCTGTCTTTTAATTTGAGTATTTAATCTCCTTACATCTAATGTAATTACTAAAAAGGTAGGATTTGCTTTATTAGTTTGGTCGTTTTCTGTATTTCTTACGTCTTTGTTTCTCTGTTTCTCCATTCCTTTCTTTTGTGTGGTTTTTTTTTTTCCTTAAAGTTATTTATTTTGAGAGAACATGAGTGGGGAGGGGCAGGGAGAGAGGAAGAGAGAGAGAATCCCAAGCAGGCTCTGCATTGTCAGTTCAGGGCCTTATGTGAGGCTCCACATGCTCGCCAACATCTGTTGTTGCTTGAGTTGTTACTGTTAGCCATTCTGACAGGTGTAAGGTGGTATCTCATTGTGGTTTTGATTTGTATTTCCCTGATGAGGAGTGGTGTTGAGCACTTTTTCATGTGTCAGACGGCCATCTGGATGTCTTCTTTGGAGAAGTGTTTATTCATGTCTTTTGCCCCTTTCTTCACTGGATTATTTGTTTTTTGGGTGTTGAGTTTGGTAAGTTCTTTATAGATTTTGGATACTAACCCTTTACCTGATATGTCATTTACAAATATCTTCTCCCATTCCTTTAGTTGCCTTTTAGTTTTAGTTTTGCTGATTTTTTTCCTTCGCTGTGCAGAAGCTTTTTATTTTGATGAGGTCCCAGTGGTTCATTTTTGCTTTTGTTTCCGTTGTCTCCAGAGATGTGTTGAGTAAGAAGTTGCCGCGGCTGAGGTCAGAGAGGCTTTTGCCTGCTTTCTCCTCAAGGACTTTGATGGCTTCCTGTCTTGCATTTAGGTCTTTCATCCATTTTGAGTTTATTTTTGTGTCTGGTGTAAGAAAGTGGTCCAGGTTCATTTTTCTGCATGTCGCTGTCCAGTTTTCCCAGCACCACTTGCTGAAGAGACTGTCTTTATTTCATTGGATATTCTTTCCTGCTTTGTCAAAGATTAGTTGGCCATACGTCTGTGGGTCTGTTTCTGGGTTCTCTATTCTGTTCCATTGATCTAAGCGTCTGTTCGTGCCAGTACCATACTGTCTTGATGATGACAGCTTTGTAGTATAGCTTGAAGTCTGGGATTGTGATGCTTCCTGCTTTGGTTTTTTTTTTCAAGATTGCTTTGGCTATTCAGAGTCTTTTCTGGATCCATACAAATTTTAGGATTATTTGTTCTAGCTCTGTCAAGAATGCTGGTGTTACTTTGATAGGGATTGCATTGAATATGTCGATTGCTTTTGGTAGTACCGACATGTTAAGAATATTTGTTCTTCCTATCCAGGAGCATGGAATCTTTTTCCATTTTTTTTTGTGTCTTCTTCCATTTCTTTCATAAGCTTTCTATAGTTTTCAGTGTATAGGTTTTTCACCTCTTTGGTTAGGTTTATTCCTAGGTATTTTATGGTTTTTCTGCAACTGTAAATGGAATCGATTTCTTGATTTCTCTTTCTGTCGCTTCATTCTTGGTTGAAAGACTTTCTTAATGTTTCTTATAGAGTAGGTCTGCCAGTGACAGATTCTCTTGTTTATATTAAATGTTTTAACTTCTTCTTCATTTATGGAAGCACTTTGGTGTGTGTAGAATTCCTGGTTGACATTCTTTCACCCCTTTGAGTGTGTCATCCTCACTGCCTTCTAGCCTCTGGTTTCTAATGAGAGATCAGCTTCTAATCTTATCAAGGATCTCTCTTACATGAAATGAGTTGGTTCTTTCTTGTTGCATTCAAAATTCTCTTTTGGCTTTCAGCAGTTTGATTATGATGTGTCTAGGTGAGTATGTCTTTGAGTTTATCTTATTTGGAGTTTGTTGAGCTTAGAATTTTCTGACTTTCCTGATTATTGCTTTCCTGTGAATTGTGAATTGGCTTTGTCTGTAATGCCAATGTTTACTATTGTCTTCTGCTCTGGTTAGGGTGTCTGATAAGCACAGTGCTTTGCCATCAGAGTCAGTAGCATAGTAATCTGCAGGTTAAAAGCATGTTTTTCAAAGTCCACCATTCTTTTTTTTTCTTCTTTTGATGTGATAGATATACACTGGTTACAACGGCAAAAGTGTCCAGTCAGAGTAGACCTTGGTGCAGGTGCATTTGCCTGTCGTTGCCGAGCTCTCCCTCATGGTGTGAAAACAGACCACAAACCATGTGTGGACAAATGAGCCTGGCTGTGTGCCACTGTATGTGTGGATATTGGGATTTGAAGTGCAGATGATTTTTACGATTAAAAAAAAACATCTTTGGCTTTCAGGCTTTCAGGTGGCAGGCTCTGGTTTGCTGACTTCTGATGGGGATGTATTCCCTATGCTTCCAGAGCACCCCGTCCTTTGTCAGGACACATATCTGTGAGGTTTTATTTTTCAATTTTTTGAGTAATCTCCCCACCTATCATGGGACTTGAACTCACAACCAGGAGTTGCATGTTCTACCGACTAAGCCAGCCAGGCACCCCACATAGTTTGTTTTCATTACTGGTTGCATTATATGTTATTTCTTCGTTATTGTCTTAATGGCGAGACCGTAACCTCATTGAAGGTAGGGCTTTAACTTTTATTAGTTTCCAGCACCTTGAATATTACCTGACACATTTTAGGTGATTTGTAAATGTTGTAAAACTTCGTGAAAAAGAAGGAGCCGAAATTGGCTTATGGATTTTTTTTTCCCCCCTCTGGTGTTGTCCTAGGGTAAATCTTTTGGAACTAACTGGCTTCCACATGTTTGTTCATTAGTTTGATTTTGTAACATTTAATGCCTTCCGTGTGTCAGTTTTGAACTCTTGAGCCACATCAGTATAAACATGGCACCTTGTCCCTATGGAGATTCTTGTATTCTAGTTTTGAGAACCACACACACAATTGGTTTGATAATTGCTTAAAAGAGAAAAATGTTGCAGAAGCACCAAAGAGGAAATGTTTAACCACTTAGGGTGGTTAAAGGAAGCTTCCTGTGTGTTCATTCCTGCTGCAGAATGATACCACGGGTGTCTTGCTCAGAATTCCAAATGGAATCTTGGAGAAAGGTTGGCTCCTGCACGTGTACAGATTGGAGTGGAGAGGTGGCTGGCATCTCCCAACAAGCTGGCCATAGTGGCTTTTGAACACTTGACGTGTATGCACACCAAATTGAGATGTGTTGTGTGAAATGTACACTGGATTACAGAGACTTACTGAGATATTTTGTACTCTTTTTAGTATTAATTATGTCGGTTGTATGCTGGAATGATAATATTTTGGAGATATATTGGGTTAAGTAAAGTTTATTACAATTAATTACTCCTATTTCTACGTCTTAAGTTTGGCTGCTAGAAAGTTTAAAATTACACTTGAGGCTTATCCTGTGTTTCTGTTGGTCAGTACTGCTCTAGCCTGAAGAACATTTGGAGTTGGCGTTCACTTTGGACCGTCTAGGATGAGAGCCCTGTAATCTAGGGGAGAGGATGAGAGATGACTTCTCCAGGGAAAGGGCTAACAAGTAAGAGGACTTAGTGGAAGTCTGGAGGAATGTCCCCATTTTGTGGGTAAGAGGAGTGAGGTATCAGGAGAGACCAGTTGGAAAGCAGACTTGCTGGCGGCTGCCCAGCAGTGGAGCTCTGTGGAAAGCAGGTGCACATGTGTGGGTCAGAGCCGCCAGGAACGTGTGGGGTGTGTGTTGCAGTTCTTTCGTCTTTGCATCTGCGGCCCTGCAGGGTGAGTATGGTCATGAGCTCTGGCTCAGTGGGAGGTCTGGGGTTTGGTCCAGCATTGCCACAGATCTCCTAAGCATAGATGTGGGTTGAAACATTAGACTCTTATTTATTTATTTTTTTAAAATTTCTGTTTTACTTTATTATTTATTTTGAGAGAGATAGAGCACGAGTGGGGGAGGGCCAGAGAGAGGGAGAGAGAGAATCCCGACTTGGGGCTGAAACTCACACTCAAACTCACAAACCATGAGATCATGATCTGAGTCAAAATCAAGGGTTGGACGCTTAACCCACTGAGCCATCCAGGCGTCCTGAAATGTTAGACTCTCAGCTGCTTTTTAGTTTCCACATTCTATCACCCTGGCTTCACAAACACGAGGTGTTTGTGTTCATGTGCTTCTTTACTTTTCTATAAATTAAATCCTAGTGACTCGGACTTCATTCTTCCTTTGCTGTTATCGGGAACTACCTGCCACCCTGCCCTTTGAGGCTGTTGGTACCATTAACCTAGGTGTTGCGAAGTTTGTTGGTTAGTTCTCAGCCTTCATCTTACTAGACCTCTTGACAGCATTTGACATAGTAGTTCAAGAAAAAAGGAGTGCTTAGTTTTCTTCCTTGGGCTTCCAGAACCCCTTACTCTTCTGGTTTTGCCTACCTTGTCAGGTCTATTTTCTCAGTCTCGTTTGCAGGACTTTTCCTCTGGAGCCTTGTAGTTACTCAAGTGCCCCAGGGCCCTATTCAGGTCCCCCTGTTCTGTGTCCCTACCCTGAACGGCATCAGCCAGTGCTTTGTTGACCCCAGCGTCACCTTTGCCAGGCCTCCAGGTTCCGGGATGTATTAAGTGCTGGGAGGGCCGATGGGCACCTTCAACCCAGGGTGCAGCTGGAGCTCTCGCTGACCTCCGAGCCTGCTCCTGTGGCCACTTGTCCTTTAGTGACTGACTCCATCTGCTGAAGGCGTTCCTCAGAAACTGCTGTTGGCTCTGCCTTTAGAGTACATCTCACGCCTGCCATAAAGGCTGTGCTGGGGCCCACACCCGCCTCTTCTTCCTGCTTTCCCATGGCCTCCGCGATCTGTGCTCAGGAGCCTAGTGTCCACATAGTGTTTCTGCTGTGCATGCAGACTTCCCGTGGCTTGGGAGCTCTTCACCAGGGCCAACAAGGCCTCGTGTGGCATCAGGTCCTGGGCTCCCTACCATCTTTTCCTGTCACTTCCTCAGCTCATGCTTCAGGCCCAGTGGCCCCCTGGCTTTGTTTGTTTTTTTTAAATGTTTATTTTTGAGAGCGAGATCGCATGAGACAGCGTGAGCAGGGGAGGGGTAGAGAGAGGGAGACAGAAGATCCGAAGTGGGCTCCATACTGACAAAAAGAGCCTGACGTGGGGTTTGAACCCACGAACTGTGAGGTCATGATCTGAGCTTAATGAATTTGGATGCGTAACTTGTGGAGCCCCCCCGGGTCCCCTATTTTCTTTTATTTAAAAAAAAATTTTTAAAAAAAATTTTAGGATGCACACAAGCTGGGGAAAGGGGTGGGACGTGGGGGGAGAGAGAGAGGGAGAGGGAGAGAGAATCTTAAGCATGCTGTTGGGCACAGAGCCTGATGTGGGGCTCGATCCCACAGTGCTGAGATGATGACCTGAGCTGAAATCAAGAGTCAGTCGCTTGACTGAGCCACCCAGGCACTCTTGGGCACTCTTTTTTTTTTTTTTTTTTTTAATTTTTTTTTAACGTTTATTTATTTTTGAGACAGAGAGAGACAGAGCATGAACAGGGGAGGAGCAGAGAGAGAGGGAGACACAGAATCTGAAACAGGCTCCAGGCTCTGAGCTGTCAGCACAGAGCCCGACGCGGGGCTCGAACTCACGGACCGCGAGATCATGACCTTAGCCGAAGTTGGCCGCTTAACCGACTGAGCCACCCAGGCGCCCCGGCACTATTTTTTAAAGAATAACTTTCTTTCCTCTGTTGTCTCTCATTTTTTAGTATTACTGTAGAATGAATCTATGTTTATTAAATGCAGTCTTTTTTTTAACCTTTTCTCTTTAGAGTGCAAATTATACCAAATTTACCATTGGAGGCTTTCAAGCAAGATTCTATTTTTTAAATTTTTGTTATTTTTCTTTTTTAAATATTTATTTAAATTCAGGTTAGTTAACATACTGTGTAGTATTGGTTTCAGGAATAGAATTTAGTGATTCATCACATATAACGCTCAGTGCTCATCACAACAAGTATCCTCCTTAATGCCCATCCCCATGTAGCCCATCCCCTACTTCCCTCCCTCCTCAACCCTCAGTTTGTTCCCTCTGTATTTGAATCTCTTATGGTTTGCTTCCTTGTCTTTGTCTTATTTTTCCTTCCCTTCCCCTATGTTCATCTGTTGTGTTTCTTAAATTCCACGTGAGCGAAATCGTACGGTATTTTTCTTCCTCTGACCTGTTTCACTTAGCATAATATACTCGAGTTCCATCCACGTTGTTACAAATGGCAAGATTTCATTCTTTTTGATCACTGAATAATATTCCATTGTGTATATACACTACTTCTTTATCTGTTTGTCAATCGATGGACATGTGGACTTTTTCCATACTTTGGCTGTTGTTGATAGTGCTGCTATAAACATTGGGGTACATGTGCCCCTTCGAATCAGCGTTTTTGTATTCTTGGGATAGATACCTAGTCGTGCAGTTGCTATTTCTTTTTGACATTAGTCTTTGAGTGTCTTCTTGTTTTGCAGGATAACAGAATTGTAAGAAAATGTTTTGTACAGTTCTTGGCAAAAGAAAACCTAGATGAAGTGGAAACTTTCCTAGGAAAACAGGATTTGTCAAAATTTACCCTAGTAAAGATAATATGCTGGTTATTTGTTGCTGCGTAACAGATACTCTCAAGTTTAGCAGCTTAACAAAGCAGAGATTAATGATCTCACGGTGTCTGTGGTTAGGACCCCGTTCTGGGACCTTGGGGTTGGGGTCTCCTGAGCAGGGTCACAAACAGGATGCCAGATGGGCTGCAGCTGCCTCAGAGTACAGTTAGGACAAGACCTTCTTCCAAGCTCTCAATCTGCCTGGGTTATATCACGCATCCTACCCCCTACCCCTACCTCTTAATCCTGCACTTCGTCCTTCCCTGTCTGTGGAGCTCCTCTTCTCTGTTACTCAGCCTAGTAACAAAGTTAGTTGCTTATCATCTTTGCTAATCTTCAGCATTTTATTCATGGGATTAAGCAATGCATCAGACAAGAGAACTATTAGAGGCAAAAGAATTAGAAAATAAATAGTAAACAGTAAAACTATTTGCAAGTGTGATGACTGTGCCTGGAGACCCTAAGAGGGTCAGTGCTAAAATGCAGATGGTGAGGTCATTGACTGGATGTAAAATTGACACATAAACATCAAGAGCCTTCAGATATACAAAACATCAGCCCCCTTGACAACACTGTCACAAAGGATGAAATACTCTGAAGTGAGTTGGAAATGTACAAAATTTATATAAGGAAAACTGTAAAACACTCCTGAAACAAAAGACCTGAACCAAGGAAAGACACTTCTTGTTCTTGGACATCATAAAGATGTTAGTTCTCTCAAGTAAATATAGAAATTTACCTTTTTCCTTGTAAAAATACAAGGAATCATTCTTTATTCTTTCTCACATCTTGCATTCAGTCCATCAGAAAGTCCTGTTGGGGGGCGCCTGGGTGGCTCAGTCGGTTAAGCGGCTGACTTCGGCTCAGGTCATGATCTCATGGTCCGTGAGTTCGAGCCCCGCATCAGGCTCTGTGCTGACTGCTCAGAGCCTGGAGCCTGTTTTGGATTCTGTGTCTCCCTCTCTCTGACCCTCCCCCGTTCATGCTCTGTGTCTCTCTGTCTCAAAAATAAAATAAACGTTAAAAAAAAAAAAAAAGAAAAAAGAAAGTCCTGTTGGCTGTACCCACAGGACAACAGCTCAGTTCTGCCACCACTGTCCCTCTAAAGGTGTCACTACTTGGAACTAAGTCACCACTGTGCCTTTCTTGGATTATAGCAGTCACCCCTTCATGCTGTACCTACCCGATCTATTTTTTGTGCCAAAGCCAGACTGGTCCTTTAAACATTAGATTGTGTTGGAGCTGTTCAATATCTTGACTGTAGTGGTAGATAGGTGAACCTGAACAGGTGACAAAATTGTGTAGGATGTAACACAGTGACTTCCATGTGAATACAACTAAAGGTGAGGAAATCTGAGTAAGATTGGTGGGTTATGTCAGTCTCAGTTCAGTATCCTGGTTATGATATCATACTGTAGTTTTATAAAACGTTATAGTGGGGCAAAGTGAGTATTAGTGGGTTGAATAGTGTCCTCTCAAATTCATGTTCATCTGGAACCCCAGAATGTGGCCTTATTTGGACACGGGGTCTTTGCCAATGTAATTTATTAAGGATCTCAGGATGAAATCATCCTCGATTTAGAGTGAGCCCTATGTCCAATGATTGGTGTTCTCTTAAGAGGAGGACAGACCCAGATACAAAAGAAGCTTGCCATGTGCTCACAGGCAAAGTTTGGAGCGACGCATCTGTGAACCAAGGAAGACCACGGATTGCCATAGCCACTGGAAGGTGGAAGAAGCAAGGAAGGATTCTTCCCTGGAAGCTTCAGAGGGGGCATGGCCCTGCCATCACCTTGATGTTGGACTGCTGACTTCCAGAACTGTGAAAAGATACCAAGTTTATTTTATTTTAAGCCACCCGGTTTGTGGTACTTTGTGACAGCAACCCTGGGAAACTTATACACTGGGCAAAGTGTACAAGGCAGCCTATTATGTCTCATGCTTCACACGATTCTACAGTTATCTCAATTGAAGATAACCATTTGAGGAACTGCCGGAATGTTTGCCACAGTGACTGCACAGTTTTGTATACCCATCAGCAGTCTAGGAGGGTTCTAATTTCTTTACAGCAGCATCAACACTTGCTATGGTCTTTCTTTCTTTCTTTTTTTTTAATAGGTTTATTTATTTATTTTGAGACACACGTGCACGCGCACACACACACACACACACACACACACACACACACACACAGCAGGGGAGGGGCAGAGACAGAGAATCCCAAGCAGGCTCCACGCTGTCAATGCAGAGCCCAATGCAGGACTTTATCCCACAAACTCTGAGATCATGTGACCTGAGCCAAAAGAGTTGGATGATCAACTGACTGAGCCACCCAGGCACTCCCTTTGAAACATTTTAAATTAATTTTTGTATGTAAATTAGTTTTGTATGACCCATTTTACATTAAATTAATTTTGTAGGCAGAGGTTAAAATACGTTGTTTTGCATGTGGATATCCAGTTGTCCCAGCACCATTTGTTGAAAAGACTGTTTTTTTCACCATTGAATGGTCTTGGTATCATTGTTGAGAATTGATTAACCGTAGATTTATGGGTTTATTCCTAGACTCTTCAGTTCTGTTACCAGTGATCACGTGTCTGTCTTTATGCTAGTATCACACTCCTATTTACTGTAGCTTTGTAGTAAGTTTTGTAATGAGGATGTGTGAGTTCTCCAACTTTGTTCTTTTTCAAGATTATTTTGGCTGTTTTGGGACTCTTAAAGTTCCCATGTGAATTTTAAGGTCACCTGTCACTTTGTACAAAGAAGTCGTCTGGGATTCTGATAAGGATTGTGCTGAGGTTTCTTTTCAATATAGCGATCTCTGTTTAGTATACAAGATATATAAAGAACTTATAAAACTCAACACCCCAAAAAAGCAAATAATCCAATTAAAAATGGGAAGAAGACATGAATAGACATTTTTCCAAAGAAGATATACAGATGGCCAACAGACACATGAAAAGATGCTCAGGGTGCCTGGCTGGCTTAGTCTGTAGAGCATGCACCTCTTGATCTCAGGGTTGTGAGTTTGAGCTCACATTGGGCGTAGAGATTACTTAAACTTAAAAAAAAGTGCCTGACATCACTCATCATCTGGGAAATACAAATCAAAACTACAATGAGATATCACCTCATACCTGTCAGAATGGCTAAACTCAACAACACAAGAAACAACAGGTGTTGGCAAGGATGTGGACAAAGGGGAACCCTCATGTACTGTTGGTAGGAACACAAACAGGTGCAGCCACTCTGGGAACAGTATGGAGGTTCCTCAGAAAGTTAAAAATAGAACCACCCTACGATCTAGCAATTGCACTACTAGATATTTACCCAAAGAATACAAAAATACTAAGTCACAGGGAGACATTCACCCCAATGTTTGTAACAACATTATCTGCGATAGCCAAACTATGGAAACAGCCCAACTGTCCATCGACTGGTGAATAGCTAAAGAAGATGTGTATATGTATGCAATGGAATATTACTCATCCATAAAAAAGAATGAAATCTTATCATTTGCAGTGACATGGATGGAGCTAGAGTGTATTATGCTAAACGAAATAAGAGAAAGACAAATACCATATGATTTCACTCATGTGGAATTTAAGAAACAAAGCAGATGAGCAAAGGGGCAAAAAAGAGAAGCAAACCAAGAAACAGACTCTTAACTATAGAGTACAAAGTGATGGTTATCAGAGGGGATGTGGGAGGGGGATGGGTTAAATAGATGATGAGAATTTAAGGAATGCACTTGTGATGAGCACTGAGTGATATATGGAAGTGTTGAATCACTATATTTCACACCAGAATCTAACATTATACTGTATATTAACTAACTGAAATTAAAACAAAAACTAAAATATATATCTACAGTGATCCCTGAGTGGAGTCATATGTATACCTGATGCCAAGAAACGTGAGCAAATGTTTCTTGACATCCAAATTGAATTGCAGACTAACAGACATTATTGGGTCCTAATGGCAGTGGCCAGATTGAATGGTGTGGACAGGGAGGCAGCACAGACATGAAGACTTGTGTGAAGGCTGGGCCTACCCATGGCCAAAAACGTGTTACAGGATGGACAGACACTGGGAGATGTCTTTGTACTTCGAAGGTGTAGGCAGTGTGCATGTGAGGCAGAGTCCACAGGGTGGTCAGAGTCTGGGCTGGGTGGTGGGGTGTGTCTGAGCTGGATGGTGGTGATGATGGTTCATACGAGGCGGGGGTGAGGGTTGGGGGCAGAGGCAGGTATCAAGGATCCTTGGTTTGAGGGGAAGCAGCAGGAAGAAACCCATTGTTGATATAGAACACCTAGCTGGCAGCCTAGCCCATGGGGGCTGGTCACAAAGACCAAAAGCTGTTTTGATGCACAGGCCCAGGCACCTTATCTTTGGGACTTCAGCTGAAGAGACGATAGTGGTTTGCATGTAGTAGGTGCTCACTGAATACCCTTGAACAGTGAATGAATTCATAGTAATGATCACTTATGAAGACATTGTTTTTCAAAGTAAAGAGGAATTGAAAAATCACAGATGATTAGTGATAGAAAAATGCTTAAATACTTAGCATATGTCAACTTGAAATATTATACTACTATTAATGGGATAATTGTGAAGACTATGGAGATACAGAATGTTTAAGGGAAAATTATTGGTGTGACTCATGATCATGTAAAATGTGAGAAATCTGAAGAGAAACTGGAAGGAAATGAAAATTTTGAGTTAAGGTGGTGATATTTATTTTAAAATTTCCTTTTACGAATACCTTCCTGATAAAGACTATTGCCTGTGATTGCCTTGGAGCCGGGCTGGGCCCGAGTATGGGCTGGAACTACAACCAGGAGGGCAGAGGGTTGTGGACGGGTCCTGCTGGTCTCTAGTTGTTGTGCACGTGTGGTCTGCACCTCTGTCTGCTCAGTCATCATGTGCAGATTGGGTGTCTGTCCCGTGCCATGTCTGGGCATGTGGCAGTGAGCCAGATGGACAGGAGCTTGTATCCCAGCAGAGGACACAGATGTGGGAAGAGCAAAGGAGGAGGGATGTGGGAAGACAGGCATTGCAGTCTTGAGGAGTCAGCGAGGAAGCCAGTGTCACTGCAGTGGTGTTAAATGGATAACCTCTGGGGGAGATGGAAGGTTCTGACTTCAGTTTGAACAGGGCCATTCTTGTTGCATGTTGGGAATCAGCTGAGGGGCCAGCGTGTGAGCGGATGACATGAAGAGCTGCTGTGTGGTCAGCTGATGGAGACGTGGCTTGGGGAGACAGAAAGAAGGTCAGATTCAGGGTAAGTTTTAAAGATGGAACACTCGGTGTGCCTGGGTGGCGTGGTCAGTTAAGCGTCCAACTCTTGATCTCAGCCCGGGTCTTGATCTCAGGATCACGAGTTCTGGCCCCAGGTTGGGCTCCACGTTGGGTGTGGAGCCTACTTTAAAATAAATAAATAAAATAAAGCTGGAACATTCAAGATTGGCAAGTGAGAAGTTGAGGGTAATGTCTTGAGAAATGGTCAGATCCTGGAAATATGTTGAAGGGGAAGCCAAAAGGATTTGCTGATGGATTGGGTGTAGTTTGTGACATGAAAGAGAGAAAACCAGATTTTGAGGCCTTGGGCTTGAGCTCTGGCAGTGGTGGTAGAGTGAGATGGGGTGTTCCAAGGAGAGTAGATTTGTGGGGGGTGGATCATAAGCTTGGTGTTAGATACGTTAACGTACATTCAGGTGGAGATGTTTAGGTAGATGGAGGTCTGAGCTGGAAATACAGATGTGGAAGTCTCAATACTGTAGAGAGGAAATTAAACCAAGAGATGGCATTAGTCACCAGGGAGGGAGTCTCTAGAGGCCTTCTCAGCTCACTTATCGTATGGACAATGTGGCCCTGACCATTCTTTATTGTAGGGCTGGCCTGTGCAGTAGAGAGGGTCTAGCAGCCTCCCTGGCTTCTACCCACTAGATGCCAGTCACTCCTCCTGACACCGTCATGACAGTGAAAAATATCTGGGGGTGGGGGATGTGGTGGCGCAAATTGCCCCTGGTTGAGAACTGCCTATTTAGAGAGAATATAGCTGGAATCTGACCACTTCTATGAATTTGATGTCAGTCACACGCTCAGTCTCTAGACCATTGCAGGATTCTGGTTACTTACTCTTGCTTGTATGATTCATTTTCTGCCAGGAATCCAGAGGGGCCTTAAACAAAAATACCATAAACAAAAATACCAGTCTCGGATTACTCCCCTCCCTCCCTTAAAGTCACTCTGTTATCGTAAAGTGGAGACCCTGCTTGTCAAAGGCCTTGGACCAGCCTGCCTCCCACTCACCAGGCTCCTCCCTGTCTGGTCTGAGCCCTTGCTGTCCTTGTGCTTAGGATGTTCTTGTGTCTAAAGTACCTGCCCTGTGTTTTTCTGTTCCTTTACCTTGGTTTTTTATCTGGTTATCTTTTGTTTTTTTCATTTTTTAAAATTTAATTTACATCCAGGGTAGGTAGCATATAGTGCAATAATGATTTCAGGAGTAGATTCCTTAATGCCCCTTGTCCATTTAGCCCATCCCCCCCTCCCACAACCCCTCCAGCAACCCTCTGTTTGTGTTCTATATTTAAGAGTCTCTTATGTTTTGTCCCCCCCCCCTTTTTTTAATATTATTCTTGCTTCCCTTCCCTTATATTCATCTGTTCTGTGTCTTAAAGTCCTCATATGAGTGAAGTCACATAATATTTGTCTTTCTCTGACTGACTCATGTCGCTTAGCATAATACACTCCAGTTCCATCCATGTTGTTGCAAATGGCAAGATTTCATTCTTTTTGATTGCTATGTAATACTCCATTGTGTGTATGTATGTATGTGTGTGTATATGTATATATGTGTGTATATGTACACATGTGTACTTATATACACATATATATAATGTATATATATGCGTATTTATATACACATATATATACACCACATCTTCTTTATCCATTCATCTGTCGATGGACATTTGGGCTCTTTCCATACTTTGGCTGTTGTTGATAGTGCTGCTATAAACATGGGGGTGCATGTGTCCCTTCGAAACAGCACACCTGTATCCCTTGGGTAAATACCTAGTAGTGCAATTGCTGGGTCGTAGGGTAGTTCTATTTTTAGTTTTTTGAGGAACCTCCAGACTGTTTTCCAGAGTGGCTGCACCAGCTTGCATTGCCACCAACAATGCAAAAGAGATCCTCTTTCTCTGCATCCTCTCCAACATCTATTGTTGCCTGAGTTACTATTAGCCATTCTGACAGGTGTAAGGTGGTATCTCATTGTTTGTATTTGTATTTGTATTTGATTTGTATTTCCCTGATGAGGAGTGATGTCGAGCATTTTTTCATGTGTCGGTTGGCCATCTGGATGTCTTCTTTGGAGAAGTGTCTATTCATGTCTTTTGCCCATTTCTTCACTGGATTATTTGTTTTTTGGGTGTTGAGTTTGATAAGTTCTTTATAGATTTTGGATGCTAACCCTTTACCTGATATGTCATTTACAAATATCTTCTCTTATTCCATCGGTTGCCTTTTAGTTTTGCTGATTGTTTCCTTTGCTGTGCAGAAACTTTTTATTTTGATGAGGTCCCAGTGGTTCATTTTTGCTTTTGTTTCCCTTGCCTCCGGAGACGTGTTGAGTAAGAAGTTGTTGTGGCTGAGGTCAGAGAGGCTTTTGCCTGTTTTCTCCTCGAGGACTTTGATGGCTTCCTGTCTTATGTTAAGGTCTTTCATCCATTTTGGGTTTATTTTTGTGTCTGGTGTAAGAAAGTGGTCCAGGTTCATTTTTCTGCATGTCGCTGTCCAGTTTTCCCAGCACCACTTGTTGATCTGAGTGTCTGTTGTTGTGCCAGTACCATACTGTCTTGATGATTACAACTTTGTAATACGTCTTGAAGTCCAGGATTGTGATGCCTCCAGTTTCGGTTTTCATTTTCCAAGATTGCTTGGCTATTCAGGGTCTTTTCTGGTTCCATAGAAATTTTAGAATTGTTTGTTCTAGCTCTGTGAAGAATGCTGGTGTTATTTTGATAGGGATTGCACTGAATATGTAGATAGCTTTGGGTAGTATCGACATTTTAACAGTGTTCTTCCAATCCAGGAGCATGGAATATTTTTCCTTTTTTGTGTGTGTCCTCTTGCATTTCTTTCATAAGCTTTCTATAGTTTTCAGTGTATAGATTTTTCACCTCTTTGGTTATGGTTATTCCTAGGTATTTTATGGTTTTGGTGCAGTTTTTCATATATTTTTTTCAGGGGTTCGATGTCCTGCCCTGTCTGTCCCCTTCGCTTAAGAATGTGCACTTGGGGGCGCCTGGGTGGCGCAGTCGGTTAAGCGTCCGACTTCAGCCAGGTCACGATCTCGCAGCCCGTGAGTTCGAGCCCCGCGTCGGGCTCTGGGCTGATGGCTCGGAGCCTGGAGCCTGTTTCCGATTCTGTGTCTCCCTCTCTCTCTGCCCCTCCCCCGTTCATGCTCTGTCTCTCTCTGTCCCAAAAATAAAATAAACGTTGAAAAAAAAAAAAAAAAAAGAATGTGCACTTGATGGGGCGCCTGGGTGGAGTAGTCGGTTAAGCGTCCGACTTCAGCCAGGTCACGATCTCGCGGTCCGTGAGTTCGAGCCCCGTGTCAGGCTCTGGGCTGATGGCTCAGAGCCTGGAGCCTGTTTCCGATTCTGTGTCTCCCTCTCTCTCTGCCCCTCCCCCGTTCATGCTCTGTCTCTCTCTGTCCCAAAAATAAAATAAACGTTGAAAAAAAAAATTAAAAAAAAAAAAGAATGTGCACTTGAGGGCACCACATCATGTGTCTCTCTGTGCACTGTGGCTTCAGTGCTTGTCCTTGTAGATTATTGTGCACCTTTATGCGCCAGTGTAGGTGTCCATTATGAATGTTACATATGAACGTTGGTGGCCAGTACATGTATTTTAAGTAGCTTTTTTCCATAGTGCTTACTGTTTTCCACAGATTGTTTCCATTTACTTTTCTTCTGCCCAGTCCAAGATAGGTATCATTCCTAACTGTGCTTTTCAGTACTTAGAAATTTTAATGTCACATCATTTTCTTAAAAATTGAGGCCTAAGAGGGGTGCCTGGGTGGTTCAGTCGGTTGAGTGTCTGACTTCGGCTCAGGTCATGATCTTGTGGTCTGTGAGTTCGAGCCCTGCATCGGGCTCTGTGCTGACAGCTCAGAGCCTGGAGCCTGCTTCTGATTCTGTGCCTCCCTCTCTCTCTGCCCCTCCCCTGCTCATGCTCTGTCTTTCTCTCTGTCAAAAATAAATAAAACTTAAAAAAATTAAAAAAAAAATTGGGGCCTAAAATGTGTTCTTATTTTTATTTTTTAAATTTTATTTATTTTTGAGAAAGAGAAAGAGTGCAAGTGGAGGAGAGGCATAGAGAAGGGTCAGAGGATCCTAAGTGGGCTGTTTGCTGACAGACAGCCTGATATGGGGTTCAAACTCAAAAACTGTGAGATCATGACCTGAGTCAAAGTCAGACACTTAACCGACTGAGCCACCCAGGCACCCCCTTAGTTTAGTTTTTGATGTTGAATTCCTTATTTCTTCTGGAGTTGGCTTTTTTCTTGTATTTAAAAAAAGATTTTTAAAAAATGTCAGTTGGGATTCCGTGTCCTCTTTTTTCATGTCCTGCATCATTTCTTCCTAGCTTCAGGTATTGAACAGGTCTTCTTTTCTCCATGAAACTGATGCCCCATATCTCAGAATTCACATGTGTGTGAATTTCTTTCTGGATTTATGCCTTTGGCCAGCTTGCCAGCAGCAATATGCTGCTCAGTTATCTTGTTTCATCATACATCCTGGAAATTAGTAGGGCAAGTCACTCCTCCATGCATCCTTCAAAAGCATTCTGGATAATTTTGACCCTTTATTCTTTAATATAAACTTTAGAATCCTCAAATTTCATGAAAAATGCTATTGGGATATTAATTGGAATTGCATTGAATCTGTAGATCAATTTGATGAGAATGGACATCTTCCCAATATTGTCTTCCTATTTGTGAATATAGTATGTCTCTCTATTCATTTAGGTTTAAAAAAAAATTTTTTTTTAATGTTTATTTGTTTTTGAGATAGGGGGTATGAGGGGCAGAAAGAGGAAGACAGAGGACCCACAGCGGGTTTGGTGCTGACAGCAGAGAGCCTGATGCAGGGTTTGAACTCACGAACCATGAGATCATGACATGAGCCAAAGTCGGGTGCTTCACCAGCTGAGCCACCCAGACATCCCTATCCATTCAGTTTTTTAATAAAAAGTTTCAATGAAATTATATTTTTCCTAAACCGATGATTCTCTGATGCCATCATTAAATGGTGTTCTCTCTGTTATTACCATGTCTGATTGTTCACTGGTGGTACATAGCAAGGCAGCTGAATATTTAACCTTACATACAGTCACCTTCCTAAGCTCTGCTGTTATTCCTAGTCATTTATAGGTCATGGGATCTGCAAGTACTAACAGTCTTATTTCTTCCTTTCTGATACTCATACTGCAAATTTCTTGTCTAATTGTACCAGTTAGTGTTGAATGGAGGCAGTGCTGGTGGTTGCCCTTGTTCTTGGTTTCGTTTATTTATTTATTCATTTTTTAAAGGTTATTTATTTATTTAGAGAGAGAGTGTGCGCGTGTGCAAGCAGGGGAGGGGCAGAAAGAGTGAATCCTAAGCAGGCTCTGTGCTGTTAGCATAGAGCCTGATTCAGGGCTTGAACTCAGAAACCGTGAGATTATGACCTGACCTGAAATCACGAGTCAGATGCTTAACCAACCAACTGAGCCACCCAGGTGCCCGTTGTTTATTTGTATTATTATTCCTTTTTTAAAAATTTTAAGTTTGTTTGTTTGTTTGTTTATTGAGAGAGAGAGAGAGAGAGAGAGAGAGAGAGAATGAGAGCAGGAGGGGCAGAGAGAGAGAGAAGGAGAGAGAGAATCCTAAGCAGGCGTCACACTGCCAGCACAGAGCCTGGTATGGGGCTTGAACTCATCGATCCAATTCTGGATTTTGTAGGAAATGCATTTCCAATGTCTTTTGGGGTTCCTTGGCCCAATTCCACGTGGGGAGGGCCACTCCCCACATATAGTACCAAGCGGTTCTCTGATACCAGCAGGGTGTACAGTGTCCATGAATTCAACTCATTTCTGACATTCCTTGGAGAAAGTATCTGGTTCCACAGATTAAGTGTTGAGTCCTACAAGCCTGCTCCTTCTCCCATTTAAGATGCCAGTCACAAATCCAGGTGGTTACCTCTGCTACTGACTGGCCACAGATTGGAGGTTCCATTGACCTTCTCCTTAGGTTTGATTAATTTGCGAGAATGGCTCACAGAACTCAGAGACTCATCTTACTAGATTCCTGGTTTATTATAAAGAGATATAACGCAGGAATAGCCCAATGAAAGAGATGCCCAGGGCCAGGTGTGTGGAAGGGCAGGTACTTACATGCCCTCACCAGCTGTGCTGCTTTTCCTGAAAATCTCCACGTGTTTACCAATCTGGAGGTTCTCTGAACCCTGCCCTTTAGGGTTTTTATGGAGGCTTTATTACTTAGCTGTTTATTAAACTCATTGGCCATTGGTGGGCAATTGATTCAGCCTCCAGCCCCTCTGACCTCCCCAGAGGTCTGGTTGGGACTGGAAGTCCTACCCCTCTAATCCTGTGGTTGGCAGGATTCATGGGCAAGCAGTTCCCATCCTTTAGGGCTTTCCCAAAGTCATCTCATTAACATAAAAAAAGACACCTGCATCACTCTCTATGCTTGGGAAATTGCAGAAGTTTTGGGGACTTGAGCCAGAAATGAGGAAGAAGACTAAATACATATTTCCTGTAATAAATTGCAATATCACAGCATGATGTTTACTTTATTAGTTTTTTAATACTCTTTATCAGAATAAGGAAATTTCTGTTCCTAATTTACTGAGTTTTTAAAATCATACTTGGGTATTGAATTTTACCAACATTAAAAAAAATCTGTTAAATTGGTAGATTACATTTATGAATTTTATAAAGTTAAATCACACTTGTATACCTGGGATACACCCAGTAATGCCTGGTAGTGTTTTCTGTGCTTTTGGATTCAAGTTGCTGATGTATTCCTTAGAAGTTTTCATTTATAATAGAAATTACCAATCATTTTATTGTCTCTTTCCATCTCTTGGATTCATTTTCCTGTTCATTTATACCTTCTTTAGATGGATTTGTTGTTAACCCCTTGACAAAGGTATTGGTGACCTTTTCCCATGAAGCTGCAGTCCACAGGTTCTGTTTGGATAGTTATTTTGGGTATGAAGAGGTAGGGGTGATGGCCTGGGGAGACCATGTGGCTGGTTGGGCAGAGATTCTCGTCAAGATCCTGGTTTTGCTGTGACTGGTGGGGCAATGGGTGCTTAGTACATGGTTAAAGAACCGAGTAGGTGGAGAAGCAGGGCCCAGTGGGGCCAGCACACTGTGCGAGGCTGGGTGCATCAGAATTCTTAGCACACTGGTGGCCCAAAGAAAAGAAGAATAGATAGTAAGGAAAGGTGCGTGTTGCAGGGTAACTTTTTGCATCCTTTTTGCTCTTAATCTTCCTTACAAAGGTCACGTGCTATTAATAATTTCTTATAATTCCTTCCCAAAAGATTTTTGTGCACATGCCAGCGTCTCTGTTCTTACAGGGATCTCACAGACACACTCTTCTGTACCTTAACTTGTGTTTGTCTCCATGGTTTTCCCCCAGTAGCTCATCAGCTTTTTCTTACACTTTTCAAGAGCTTTTAAGTATTTCCTTGTGAGCCTCTAACAATTTCTGTGTCTAGTTGGTGGATATTTATTTATTTATTTTACTATATTTTTAAAAAATTTATTATTTTGAGAGAGAGAAAGAGAGAGCAAGAGCAAGTAGGGGAGGGGCAGAGAGAAAGGGAAAGAGAGAAATCCTAGGCAGGCTCCATGCTAAGAGTGCAGAGCCTAATGAGGGGCTCGAACCCACAAACTGCAAGATCATGACCTGAGCTGAAACCAAGAGTCGGACGCTTAACCAACTGAGCCACCCATGCACCCCAGGTTGGTGGATATTTTAGATGGTCTAATCTAGAAAGAAGGCTGAGTGGATGTCCTTGTTAGGTATGATTTGGAGTCCTTTTGCAAGGGTATCTTAGGATAAACTAAAAAATAACCCTTGCCTTGCCAAGGGTTACGTATGTGTTAAAATTTTATAAATGTTGCCAAGCTGCCCCCAATGCAGTTTCATTAATTTTATTATCCCAACAGTATATGAGAATTGCCTGTTTATCCCTACTCTCATATTGTCAGGGTTTAAGATTTTTTGCCCATCTGATAGGTGAAAATGGTATCTTCGTTGTTTTAAATGCATTTTCTTAGTAATGAGCGAATGGTTGTATCTGTTTTCATTACCTGTGCTTTTATGTTTCTTTTTTTTTTTTTTTTTTGTTTAACGTTTATTTATTTTTGAGACAGAGAGAGATAGAGCATGAACGGGGGAGGGGCAGAGAGAGAGGGAGACACAGAACTGGAAGCAGGCTCCAGGCTCTGAGCCATCAGCCCAGAGCCCGACGCGGAGCTGGAACTCACGGAGTGTGAGATTGTGACCTGAGCTGAAGTCGGACGCCTAACCGACTGAGCCACCCAGGCGCCCCATCCTGTGCTTTTATGTTTCTTTAATCAGCCTGACTTTTCTTTCCTTTGTAAGTCTGAGGAGTGGGAACTGAGGGTGGGGTCGGATTGTTGTCTGTTCTTCATGAGCTGTCGGTAGATTTGTACAGGACCGTGGCTCCATCGATAATGTGTGTTCTACAGCTGAACTTCCAGTCTGTGTCTGAGTTTGGTGTCTTTGTCGTTTGCTCTTGGCTGAATGGAATCCAGGTACTTCAAGAAGAATGACCTTCATTTTTCTGGCTGACCTTTGACTTGACCCCCTCCCTATGATGGTTCTGGGGTTCAGCCACAGCCCGCAGGCCCCAGCATCCAACCGAAAATACAGCATGGTGGGTAGGGAGTTTACAGAAGAGCATTTATATAGGAAGGTTAGTATTATTTTTTTCATATAACCTCAAAAATAGGAAATAATATTTGTGGTTTTATTTTGAAGTTTGCTTGAAACACTACTTTAAAAATATTGCCTCTTTTAAAAAAGGGGCTTCAAGGGGCACCTGGGTGGCGCAGTCGGTTAAGCGTCCGACTTTAGCCAGGTCACGATCTCGCGGTCTGTGAGTTCGAGCCCCGCGTCAGGCTCTGGGCTGATGGCTCAGAGCCTGGAGCCTGTTTCCGATTCTGTGTCTCCCTCTCTCTGCCCCTCCCCCATTCATGCTCTGTCTTTCTCTGTCCCCAAAATAAATAAACGTTGAAAAAAAAATTTAAAAAAAAAAGGGGCTTCAAATATTTTGTTTTGTATTAAGAGCCACAACTCGGACTTGATTGGAGGGGCGGCACAGCTGTGGAAGGGTCTCTTCTCCTAAAGAGGAAATTCCATAGTGGAGGATGGGGGACATGTGGGCGGAGACCCGCTGCTCTCACACTTGACTGGGGCCCTGAGACCGCCCCCCTCCAAGGTGTGCTTGCGCTGGGAGGGCAGGAGCACTTGGAGGAGGGGTCTGATGTACATGGCAAGCTTTAGGTTTGCTTCCCTGTGATTCAGTCACTGGGTTCTTGGCTCTAAAGGTCATCTGTAAGGTGAGTTCCTTATGACAGGGCTGGTAAGATGACTCTTGTTCCCTTAGACTTGACCTCAGGTTCCTATCCTAGGTTTCTGTTAGTATTTTTTATACAAAGCTGATCCCAAGAGACCCTAAGAGTGATTTTTCTTTTGGTGGTGGTAGGGATGAGCTGTTTTGATGGTTTCTTTAAAAAGACCTTTCCCCGTTTTTAGGGTGAAGACGATAAACGTAGAATGGTTTCCTCCTGCGAAAACTCAGCTCACTTAAAATGTTTGTTGTGACCATCTGAGGGGGTTCAGGTGCACTGTGGGCCTGTACCTCTGGACTGCTCCCTGCCTTGAGCTCCCTCCATTTCAGGAGGTGCTTACAGATGGTGGAAAAGGGCAGTGGAGCTGCTGTGATTCCCCTGCAGTGGCCGCAGCCAACAACTGCACTAGTGCAGGAGGGAGAAAACGGATAGAGGTGCAGGCAAGGAACGTGGCGTCTAATATTTTTCCTCTCTTGTTTAACCCCTTTCTTCACGAAGGTGCTCCTAGGCTGGGGGCAGGGCCTAGGAGGTAGGGTGTTGGTGGGGTCACCTCCTTGTCCCACCCCTGCCCCACCCCACCCCTTACAGAATAACCCTGTCGCGATGTCCTGTCACCAGATGTGTGTGCTTTCTTGGGAGTGGGGGTGGGCGATCCCTCCAAAGCTCTGATTATTGAAAACTCTGTAAGGCCTGTTCTGTATTGCAGGAAGAAGCTCCTAACTAGTTAAGCCGATGATAAACCAGTATTTTTTCTCTTGCTTCAACGTTTACAGAGAAAGTACTGGAAGCTTTGGCTGACTAATGGTGTTGCCTCGTTTTTTCCTTCCCTGCCCCATGGTGGCCTCAGTGGTGATGGGGAGCAAGGAGGGCATGAGTGAGAGACTGTGGGGGCCGGGGACCAGCCAGGCTGTGTGTGGAGGATCTGGCCATGTTATTTTGCAGTTGGCTCATTTTCCATGCAGGCTGAAGAGAAAGAAGTCTGTCAGCTCTGGGCTTGAGACTGGCACTGACCACTCCCCAAGAGTGCCCCTTGGAAGGCGGTGCCTTGCCTAATGGGATCTGCTTGAGCACGTTGCAGGTTGCAGGATGGCCCTGTCTGCCTTGGTGAGTGGGGGACTCCATTTTCCTTGGAACGGCAGAAATGAGGTCGTGGAGAGATGCCGAGACCCAAGGCAGCAGAGCTTCCACAAGGGCTTTCTCAGCTGTTCCGTAGAAAAGCAAGACAGTGGATAAGCACGTGCTAGACACATCTTGGGGGGGGCGACCTGGTGAGGGGCTGTGGTTTTACTTATTGGAAATCGCAGGATTGGAGCAGTTGGTGCATAGGCTGCCTGTTCTAGAACTGTATTCTTGGAACAAAAGGGTGGGGGAGGGTAGGCTACTCTCCTAGATCTGAGGAAACTCCAGCTCAGCCAGCGGAATGAGGAAGAGGGAACAATAGGGACGGCTCCTTTGTGCCTGCCCTTGAACGCGGGGCCACTGTGAATCCAGGCCCTGCACCCGCTGGCCCGCTGGGAAATGGCGCCGCTGTGGGTGGTGGTTCTGAGAGGAACCATTTAACCAGGTATGCAGAAGCGTGTTGAACACCTGTGATGGAAATTTCATTGGTGGTTCATGTTAGCAGCGTAGCCCATAATGGAGTGTTTGTTTTCTTATTTTCTGAGTGGAAAGTGTGCTTTTAGAGGAACTTTTCCCCAGGCCATGTTGAGGTCGCACCCTGTGCAGGGCAGGTTCTGGCCTCCCCTCCCTCCCTCCCCCTTCCCCTCTTCCCTCCCTCCCCCTTCCCCACCCCTCTCAGATGAAGGGTCCTTCTGTGCGAAGGGTGGGCTGGAGACCAGGGTGGGCTGGAGACCGTTGGCAGGTGAAGCCTGCAGGTGCAAGGTGGGGGCAGAGCCTAGGCACGTGGGGAAGGCAGGCGGTTGGTGGGGGAGGCCTCTCTTAGGTAGACATTTGCTTTTCATTTTAAGAGAATTTTAGAGATGGGGAGTATTTTTAAATGTTAGAAGATTTTTATCTTCTTGAAGCAGCACAAATCATCTCAGGACCATGGTATTAAGAGAAGACAGCATAACCAAAGTGAAAAAATTCAAGTGAGGTAAAAAGTTTTGGTGGCCTTTTAAAATAAAAAATACAGTCAGTCAAGCATTTTGTCATCTCTTTAGAGAACTAGTCGAGGAAGGATACGCTTCTGTACTGTTCATCACAGTGGTCTGGACTTTTTGGCATTTGAAACCGTGTTGGAGTTCATGCTGTGTAGGGCGCGTGCTGCTTGGTGGGCTTCACAGAATCCAGCAAAGAGCCCGGCCAAACTAGCTCACCTTCAAGGTAAGCCTCTCTGTAGAATTGTAACAGAGGCTATGAGGGACTTCTTCGAGGTCCATTTCCTCTAACGCATTTCTGTTTCACAGACTTTCTTTGAAAAAGAAAAGTGAGCAAATGTTGCGAAGGAGAGCTCACAGCTGCTTCTTAGATTTTTGAAGAGCACGTTCTTTTCTGCCTGGGGCAGGAAGTGGGGCCCTTGGAACTGTGCGAAACTGTGTGCAGGAGGAGGAGGAGGAGGAGGAGGACCGCCAAAGGAAGAAGTGGTGCTGGCTGTTCACCCCTGGGAGCCTGACCAACATGAGACTTCAGGCTCTTTCTAGGAGAGGAATACCCTCATTCACCGCCCCCCCCCCCCCCCCCGTCCACTTTCCACCCACTCACGCCCCCCAACCCCCATCCACTCTCCCACTCACTCTCCTCCCCACCCCTCCATCCCCCCCCACTCCCCATCCATTCCAGCAGCCACCAACTCCCCCATTTATCCATCCATCAGATACTCATTACCTATTATATACCAGAATGACTAGTCTGGAAACTTGGGTATGTCCATGAATAGAGCACAAAAAATCCAGGACATTTTCATGATCCCCAAAAGAAACCTTATACCATCAGTAGTCACTCGCATTTTCTCCTCCCCTTAACCCCTGGCAGTTAGTTAGGCATCTGTGTTCTGTCTCCGTAGATTTGTGTATTCTGGACTTCTAGACTTTTCATATAAATGGAATCATACAGTATGTCACCTTCTGTGTACCCATACTTGGAGAGTTTCTTTAATTAATTAATTTTTTTTTTTGAGAGGTTAAATAATAGATTACTAAGGGTTTCCTATCTATAGTGATTTTGTTAGTACTTGTATACTTTACAGATGATCATCAACTTTTAAAAATGTTTATTTATTTCAAGGTAGAGCATGAGTGGGGGAAGGCAGAGAGAGAGAGGCAGGGACAGAGCATCTGAAACCGGCTCTGTGGGACAGCAGAAAGCCCAGTGTGGGTCTTTAACTCACAAACCGTGAGATCATGACCTGAGCCGAAGTCAGACACAACTGACTGCGCCATCCGGGCGCCCCAAGATGAATGTCAATTAAAAAAACTTTCATACTAAGTTTAGGAAGGAAATGGAAATATACCAGTTGTTTACTTAGTTATTCTGAATTGCTGGATTGACTGTGATTTTTGTTATATTAAAAAAATTTTTGGGGCGCCTAGGTGGCTCAGTCGGTTGGGCGGCCGACTTCGGCTCAGGTCACGATCTCACGGTCCATGAGTTCGAGCCCCGCGTCGGACTCTGGGCTGATGGCTCAGAGCCTGGAGCCTGCTTCCAATTCTGTGTCTCCTTCTCTCTCTGCCCCTCCCCCGTTCATGCTCCGTCTCTCTCTGTCTCAAAAATAAATAAAACGTTAAAAAAAATTAATTAAAAAAAATTTTTTTAATGAGCATGTATTAGTTTTATGGCAAACAAATTAACAGCAACCCTCATTTATCTGCATTTCAATTCATGTGATTAATGCTCATTAGTTTTTTTTAAATTACAGTAAAAACCTGAAGGGAAGATGACCCCAGGTGGAGGTGGTACTCTGAAAAACAGAGCTAATAAAACAGCTGCATCATCTACTTGTAATCAGTATAAAGTAAGGGTACCAGCCCTGCAGTGCTTGGGGCCAGGCCGCACCCCTCCCACACTTGGCTGCACTTGGTCCTTTCCCTACCCCCTTGTCCTTCTCTTACCATCTCCATCCCATGCTCTGTCCTTTGTCCCTCCCATCAACAAAGCTCCGTTAGCGCGTGCTGCATACCAGACACAGTAGCAGGTCCCCAAGACCCTTCCAGACCTGTAAGGTCAGACTGTCTGTACTAACACCAGGGAGGACGTCATTGGCTTTTCCCACCCCAGTCTGTCAGGGGGCTAGAGTGCACACTTCTAGAGGCTGGCTACATGATGCAGGGCATGTGAGCATCCAAACCTTAAGCTAGGAGAGATATTTGCAGACTTGTAAAAAAATGACACATTCACTCTCTCTTTTTCTTCTTCTTCTTTTTTTTAAGTAGGCTTCATGCCCATCTTGGGGCCCACAGCGGGGCCCTTGGGGCCCAACGCAGGGCTTGACCTCATCACCCTGAGATCAAGACATGAGCTGAGATCAAGAGTCATATGCTTAACTGACTGAGCCTCTCCTCTCTCTCTTTTGAAAAGTAGTTACTTTGTATAAAAATATTTTATGTTAGCAGGTAATGTGTTATTATTTTTAAAGGAAGGGACAGTGATTTTAAGATTTTCTCTATTTTGGTTTGTAAATATCCATAGCCGTGATCCATAGGAACAAAATCTCTTTGGGATGCTTAGTACTCTCTAGAGTATAACATGGTCCTGGGACTGGAATGCTTGAGAACTACTGTTTTATTGTACACTGAAGGGCTTGGTAGCCCAGCAATGGAAAAAAAAACCTCCGACAAAATTCCTGTTTCTCATAGAGCGTGCATTGTGATGGGGGATAAATTCCACCTTTTTTTGGTCATATGCTTCCAAACATTCAACTCTTGGTTTACTTTCTTTATCATGCTCAGTCTTTTTGACAAAATAGGAATTTTGAATGAAATTCAGCTATAAAGGTGTTTGTTTTCCCATGTTATTTCAATCCTGTTACAGAGCAGTATTGTAGAAAGATTTTTTTTTTAAATCACCAATATGATTAGGAATGTGGTCTTTTTCCAAGAATCTTTCTGATTAGAAGGGAAATTTATTAATATTTATTTCTGTGGCTTTCTTCCCATAGCCTGCACTTATTCTTTTAACCACCAGATGGTGCCTTTGTTCTAATAAAGCTAGAATGCTGACTCCATTGGGGATTTTCTAAACATTTTTACAGGGACGGTGCGTCGCAAAGGCACATCTTCCTTTCAGGCTAGTACAGTTCCGCTTTGTAGAATGATGTCCTCGAGAGTATAAGAAGTCATCTGTTGTGTATGTGCTCATACTGGGGTATTCTTTGGTGACCAGTAGATACCCACTGTACCTTCCTGGGTTTGTGGTCTCCCACCTCTGTCTTCTGCTACTTTTATGTTCCTGATATTTCAGCTAGGATTGTTGCTTGAGTTACTCTTCTGATTTGAAAAGAGGAATAGGCCTCTCCTTTTTCTTGGTATATAAACTCTGTCCAGTCTTATTTTTACCTCCTGCATTCTTCAGAAGAGAAGGTTGCCCTCCGAGGGGAGGTGCCCTGTGTAAGGTGCACTGTAATTGTGGGAGGGCTGGAGCCAGTGTTGAGCTCTGGCTCTGAGGATATGCCCAGAAGTCGTGGTCAGTTACTGCTGGCCGGTGCTCTGACTGTGCCACATGGCCTCACAGTGCTGAGAAGTGGAATGCCCAACTGAAAATTAAACTGGGTGGCTGTTTCCGTAGGGGCTAAGGGCTGATGAGCTTCAGAACCTGGAAGAGGTGCGGGTCCTGCCTTCGGGGAGTCTGTATTAGAAATTGCCAAATTTTTTTCAGTATATTAAAAACTTTTTCCTCACATCAAAAAATTTGAAGGCTGTTGTCATGGTAGTAATTGTGAAAAGTATGTACTAATTGAGAGAACAGAAAGTAACAAAATTACGGTCAATCTAGTAATGCTACCTACATGAAAAAATAGCTTGTATATGTGGTAATGTACTATTTGCTTGGCCCACGGCCAATCCTGGGAGGGCCTGCAAATTTGTGGGTCCTTTTTGGTAACTCCATTGTTCTTAGGAGCCTGCAGTTGAAGCCGGTGTTCTAGGGAAGACCAGTGTTTTGCCCTGGAATAAAGCACACGGTCTGACTCACCCAGAGGGCTGAGGTGGGTGGTGACCAGTTACAGCTGCTCTGTCCCCTCTCTCTGATGTATAATGAGAGGAAATGGGTGATAGAGAGATGCCGGGGACTGCAAGGGAGAATTTCTAAAACACAAAGATATGGGCCTTCGTCCTGGAGCACAAAGAGCACAGAGGGACAACAGCACCTGCCATTTGGTAGATAGACACTTAATGAAAGCTCTACACCTGTAACCTGAATAAACCCCAGGGCTTCATCAGGACTGGTCTCCACACGACCATACTTTAAGAAGCAAATTCTAGGGGCCGAAAGAAGTTAAACAGGATTTACTGACATACGTCAAGGAATGTTAAAACTTATTATTTTATTTTTTTTATTTAAGAGAGAGAGGATCCTTGGGGAAGGGGCAGAGGGAGAGAGAGAATCCCCAGCAGATTCTGTGCTCAGTGTGGGGCTTGATCCCACAACGCTGGGATCATGACCTGAGCCAAAGTCAAGAGTCGGTCGCTCAACCATACCAGTCCCCCAGGTGTCCTGTACCAAGGGATGTTAAGATGATAGACATTAAAGCCCATAGTGGGTTCCCCAGCTCCCCTCACTTCTTCCAGCGCTCCACACTGTGGTCCATCCAGCTCACTCCAACCCAGCACATGTCCTCGAACACTTGGCTTTCGACTCTGGAGCTTTCCTTTTGTGCTCTTTATTCTTGTGTCCAATCTTGAAGTGCACGTCCAGATGCACTTGGGGGTGCGCTGTGCGTTACTTTGTGCAGTCTTCCTGCCATCACATGACTTGTCTCTTGATGTCAGAGGCCTGCATTGTATACTTAATCATCATTTTTAATGCTTATTTATTTCTGAGACAGAGACGGAGCATGAGCGGGGGAGGGGCAGAGAGAGAGGGAGACACAGAATCCGAAGTAGGCTCCAGGCTCCGAGCTGTCGGCACAGAGCCCGACGCGGGGCTCCAACTCACAAACCGTGAGATCGTGACCTGAGCCGAAGTCAGTCGCTCAACCAACTGAGCCACCCAGGCGCCCCTTAATCATCATTTAAAGTGTGTTCTTTTTTTTTAAATGTTGTTTTTTTTTAAAATTTTTTTAAACGTTTATTTATTTTTGAGACAGAGACAGAGCATGAATCGGGGAGGGTCAGAGAGAGAGGGAGACACAGAATCCGAAACAGGCTCCAGGATCCGAGCTGTCAGCACAGAGCCCGACGCGGGGCTCGAACTCACGGACCACGAGATCATGACCTGAGCCGAAGTCGGCCGCTCAACTGACTGAGCCACCCAGGCGCCCCAAAGTGTGTTCTTCATGGGGCGCCTGGGTGGCTCAGTCGGTTGAGCGGCCGACTTCGGCTCAGGTCATGATCTCATGGTTTGAGTTGGAGCCCCCCGTTGGGCTCTGTGCTGACAGCCTGGAGCCTGCTTCTGATTCCGTGTCTCCCTCTCTCTCTGCCCCTCCCCTGCTCATGCTCTGTCTCTGTCTCAGAAATAAATAAAAAACATTAAAAAAAAATGTGTTCTTCAGAAAGTCGGGGAATATGTGTTACGTGCCAGGTACTCTGCTAGATGCTGGGTTGCAAAGATGAGTAAATCCGAGCCCATGCTGCTCAGGGACCCCTTCCTGCTGAGATAGAGGTGCTTAGGGAGTCTCAGTGCAGCATGTGATCAGCCGGATGAACCCTGGGGGCTTTGCCCGGCTGAGTGGCAGAGTTTTATCTTGGAGGATGAAAGCTGGGGGGTGGACCAAGGCAGTGACGGAGACTCAAGGGCTCTGTTCAAGCCACCCTCAGTAGCTTGATGCGTCAGCACTTCCATATGTTTGGTAGGCTCTTTTGGTGCCTAAAAATTGTTGGGCTAGGTTAGGCGTTAGCAAACTTCCTGGAAAGGGCCAGGTGTGCAGGCCACACCTGGCTTTTAATGCATATTCTTTTTTATATTTATAACTAAAAAAATGTAGTTTTTAGTTTGTGGGAAGTACGGAAATAGGCTTGGGCTCGATTTGGCCAGTGGACCCCTGGCCTAGAGTGCCAAAGCACCTCTGTGCTGTGCTGGGAGGTGCGAGCCAGAGCCCATGAGAGGTGGGAAACACTGGGTGTTTTCAGATTGTGGTGAGGTCACAACTCTAGAAAGTAATTCTAACTGCAGAATAGATATACTAAGTGGGAAAGGACAGAGATTGAAGGCAGAAAAATGAGTAGACCATTTTCTTTTTATTGGTGACTTTCGGGATGATGTGATTTACAATAAGAAGGTGGTGGTGGGATTTGGTGGAAAATGTAGGAAGCACACAACATGGTGAGTGCATGAAGAGGGGAGCTTCACCGGAGACGTGCACGGTTAGTATCCGTGATGCTTGTAATAGCTAAGCAGTCGGCTGTAGCCATGTGATACACCATTGCATGTCTTGCATATGATGTTATAGAGAGAGACCTCTATCATCAGGTTCAATGACAGAATGGATTAAAAATAAGTCTATTATTTTGTTAACGTAAAAAGCTGTAAGTGATACACTAAGGTGTTTACTATTGGCGGTAGGCTTAGGGGTAACTGTTACCTTTTCTTACTTGTGTTAGACACCCCCCCCCCCCCCCGCTGTCACTGCCCTGCATTGGCTAGAGCCCCCAGTGCATTGTGCAGATCATGAAAGAATTTTGTCAGATTTTTAAAATTTTATTTTTTTTTTCAACTTTTTTTTTTTTTTAATTTATTTTTGGGACAGAGAGAGACAGAGCATGAACGGGGGAGGGGCAGAGAGAGAGGGAGACACAGAATCGGAAACAGGCTCCAGGCTCCGAGCCATCAGCCCAGAGCCTGACGCGGGGCTTGAACTCACGGACCGCGAGATCGTGACCTGGCTGAAGTCGGACGCTTAACCGACTGCGCCACCCAGGCGCCCAGTCGTATGGTAGTTCTATTTTTAGTTTTTGAGGAACCTCCAGACTGTTTTCCAGAGTGGCTGCACCAGCTTGCATTGCCACCAACAATGCAAAAGAGATCCTCTTTCTCTGCATCCTCGCCAACATCTGTTGTTGCCTGAGTTGTTAATGTGAGCCATTCTGACAGGTGTGAGGTGGTATCTCCTTGTGGTTTTGATCTGTATTTCCCTGATGAGGAGTGATGTCGAGCATTTTTTCATGTCTGTTCGCCATCTTTGGAGAAGTGTCTATGCATGTCTTTTGCCCATTTCTTCACTGGATTATTTGTTTTTTGGGTGTTGAGTTTGATAAGTTCTTTATAGATTTTGGATGCTAACCCTTTACCTGATACGTCATTTACAAATATCTTCTCTCATTCCATCGGTTGCCTTTTAGTTTTGCTGATTGTTTCCTTTGCTGTGCAGCAACTTTTTATTTTGATGAGGTCCCAGTGGTTCATTTTTGCTTTTGTTTCCCTTGCCTCTGGAGATGTGTTGAGTAAGAAGTTTCTGCAGCTGAGGTCAGAGAGGCTTTTGCCTGCTTTCTCCTCGAGGACTTTGATGGCTTCCTGTCTTATGTTAAGGTCTTTCATCCATTTTGAGTTTATTTTTGTGTCTGGTGTAAGAAAGTGGTCCAGGTTCATTTTTCTGCATGTTGCTGTCCAGTTTTCCCAGCACCACTTGCTGAGGAGACTGTCTTTATTCCATTGGATATTTGTTCCTGCTTTGTCAAAGATTAGTTGGCCGTATGTTTCTGGGTCCATTTCTGGGTTCTCTGTTCTGTTCCATTGAGCTGAGTGTCTGTTGTTGTGCCAGTACCATACTGTCTTGATGATTACAGCTTTGTAATACAGCTTGAAGTCAGTGTCAGATTTTTTTTTTTTTCATCTGTTGAGATGATCATTATGGGTTTTTTGTGTTTTGGTTTTTTTTTTTAATCATTGTGGTTTTTGTCCTATATTCTGTTAATAATTGTTGCATTGATTTTCAGATGTTAAACCAACCTTGCATTCTTTTTTTTTGTAATTAAAAAAAATATTTTTTTTAATGTTTATTCTTTGAGAAAGAGACAGAGAGCAAGCAGGGGAGGGGCAGAGAGAGAGGGAGACACAGAATCGAAAGCAGGCTCCAGGCTCTGAGCTGCCAGCACAGAGCCCGACGCAGGGCTCAAACCCACAGACTGCGAGATCATGACCTGAGTTGAAGTTGGCCGCCCAACCGACTGAGCCACCCAGCCGCCCCCCAACCTTGTGTTCTTGGGATAGATCTCACATGGTCATGGATGTGTAATTATGTTTACGTGTTGCTGGGTTCATTTCCTGTTTTGTTAAGGGTTATTGCATCCTTGTGAGAAGACTGGTCTGTGTTTTTAGGTAATCTATGGCATACTTGCTTGTTGTGTGATCTTGCTGCTATGGGGGAGCTAGGGAACTCCTCCCCTTCTCCAGCCCTTGGTCACATTCAGGGCCAAGCATCTGCCTGTATGTGCATCTGTTGGCCACTTGGGAATGCCTGTTTCACTCTTTTGCCTGTTACTTTGTTGGTGGTCTCTGTCTTTACAAAATTGATTTGGAGTTACTATTTATCTGTTCCTTCTTGGGTTAAGAGTATATTAAAGGTACTAAGCCCATACACTGCATATATTTTTTTGAATACACACACACACACGCACGCGCACACACACACACACACACACGTGCGAGTGGGAGAGGGGCAGAGAGAGAGGGAGAGAGAGAATCCCAAGCAGGCTCTGCAATGTCAATACAGAGCCCTAAATGGGGCTCAATCCCATGAACTATGAGATCATGACCTGAGCTGAAATAAAGAGTTGGTTGCTTAACCGACTGATCCATCCAGGACCAGCCCACCCACCCCTTTTTTTTCAGGCTTTTAGAGTTATTTCTCTATTTTGTCACATAAGTGCTTAAAATATTTTGGTAGTTAAATCTGTAAAGCTTTTCTTTTGTGATTCCTTGTCGTGGAGTTAGTTAGGCTTAGAATCAGCGGTTCCTCACTTCAGGGTCACCAAGGATTTCTCCTAGTGCTTGTACAGTTGTGCCACACTATATGTAATCCCTGCTCTCATGGATTCATGTTTGTGATGGCCTTTCTCCCATGACCAGCCGGTGGTCTCAGTGACCCTTTTGTTAATTATCCCCTCTTCTGCTGATTTGAAATGCCCTCACCTTGTACTATGTTCTTATTTGTATATGTGACTGTTTCTAGTCTCTTTTACACATATTTAAGGAAAACTGTAAGAATTTTCATAGGCAGTGATAGATTTTCTTTCATAGAGTCATGCCATGACTAATGAATATAATTATGCTACTTGTGGAGGTTGTTGTTGCTTATGCTGTTAGAAACCTCAAGCTGATCGCCTTTTACATATATAGATGTATCAGAAGAAATAGTCCATTAAGAAAGGTCAAAATTGCACTGTTCACACTCAGCATGAAATGCCACTGTTTTTAATTAGTACTATTTTGCCATTACAAGATTATTGTTGAGGCACCTGCGTGGCTCAGTTGGTTAAGTGTCCAACTTCAGCTTAGGTCATGATCTCATGGTTTGTGAGTTCAAGCCTGCGTCAGGGTCTATGCTGACAGCTCAGAGCCCGGAGCCTGCTTCAGATTCTGTGTGTCCCTCTCTCTCTGCCCCTCCTGCACTCATGCTGTGTCTCTCTCAAAAATAAATAAACAATAAAAAATGTTAAAAAAAAAAAAGATTATTGTTCACCAGGTTTTCTTAGCAGCCATGGTCGATGATAATTAGAAGCTAGCATGGCGACTTAACAGAGAGCCCTCAGTCTGAGGGACACACGGAATTCAGTCTTTTCAGTCACAGACACACTGTGGTTTCATTGTTTCTGCCATATGTGTCACCAGCACTGTAGTATCCAGGGGTCCAACCGAAATCCTCAGAACTGTACTCATCCTTAAGCTCCAGGATTTTGCTAAAATTTTGTAGTATCTATATTGCACATCTTACAAATTCTTTGTCCAAAAATTATTTGTCTTCTGACTTAATATATTATGGATATGAAACGGCACAAAGTACTTCTGCTTACATTCCTCCATTATTGGTGGCAGTAAAAATGTTGACTTTTCCTCCAGAAATTCAGGATCGTCCACTACCCCCAGTATTTCCTAATTTCCAAGTTGTAGCCCCAGTGTCCCTGGGAAGCCTCTGTGTCACCCCTCAAGATTCAGCCTCGAGGCAAGTGGATCCACTGTTGGAGGCACTCATTCTGTTTTTCCCTATAAGATTTTGACCAACCAGATCTGACTTTCGTCCTGACCCCATGACCACTAAGGCATGTGGATAGTGAGACATTTTGCTCATCCGAGTTTGGGGCATGAGAGTGAGCCCTGGGATTGGTGTGTGTTTATGCTAACCCCTGTTTTAATGCTGCAGGAAGCTGTTGAAACAGTAAAAATCATTTTCCTTTACAGTAGTTACTGGGCTTGGGATTTGTTAAATGCTTTAAAATCTTTGTTTTAATTTTTTTTTAATTAGAGAGAGAGAGAGAGAGAGAAGGAGAGCGGAGGAGGGGCAGAAAAAGAGGGGGACAGAGGATCTGAAGTGGGCTCTGCGTTGACAGCAGACAGCCTGATGTGGGGCTTGAGCTCACAAACCGTGAGATCATGACCTGAGCTGAAATTGGACGCTTAACTGACTGAGCCACCCAGAAGCCCCTAAATACTTTAAAATCTTAAAAAGTTAAAAATTTCAAGTGAACTGGTTTTTCCTAATACCAGCTTTTTTTGTGTTTTGTGAGGAAATAATGGTTAATTTTGTTCTTGATTGAAAATTTGTGTCTAAGGAGTCATGATATTTTTCTCTATTTAGAAATTTGCTTTTATCCATTTCTAGTTAGTCTGTGGTGGCAGATGTCTTCCTACCACCCAGTTTTAGCTCCCTGGGGGGCTTTGCCGGTCACGGGCTGTGCTCCTTAATAACTAGATGGCATGCAAGGGAAACTTCAGGGCCTCCCTTTTGCGTCAGTGGAGAAAGAGATGGAACCAGGTAGCAGAAATCAACTTCAGTGAGCTTCAACAAAAGAAGGGGATGCTGGGCGCCTGGGTGGCTTAGTTGGTCAAGTGTCCAATTTGATTTCAGCCCAGGTCATGATCTCATGATTTGTGGATTCGAGCCCCCATTGGGCTCTGTGCTGACAGTGTGGAGCCTGCTTGGGATTCATTCTCTTTCTCTCTCTCTCTCTCTCTCCTCTATCTCTCTGTCCCCCTCCCCTGTTTGTGCGCGCGCGCTCTCTCTCTCAGAAATAAATAAAAGCATTGCAAAAATTAAAAAAAGGGGGGGTGCATTGCCTCACACCAGGAACTTGGAGGGGAGGTTAGGGTGTCCTAGTGCTGAGAACCCTGCAAGCCACCTTTATGGGGATGCTCCGCTGAGGTCTCCAGATCCCGTGGCTGGAGGGGGAGTTGTAGGCCAAAGGATGGCTACTCTACATGGTTGATCCCCCCCCCCACTAGTGCACTGGCAGTTTAATTTAGTTCATGGTGCTAACAGAAGTAACAGTCACCGTGAAGGCAGACCCTCTCCTCACCCTCACCTCTGAGTTCTTGTTTTCCCGTGCTGTTTTTCTTCTCTGTTTTACCACTTGATACAGTTCTAGTGATGAGCATAAACACCGGAATCATGCTTCCTTCCCATAGGGCCCTCTTGATGTGGACTAGTGAGCTCATTGTTGACAGGCATTCTTATTGCAGAGACTTTATTTATTTATTTGTTTTGAGAGAGAGAGAGAAGGTGCAAGTGAGCGAGGGGCGGCGAAGGGGGTGGGAAAGAGAGAATCCCATGAGGGGCAGAGAGAGAGAGAGAGAGAAGGAGAGAGAGAGAGAGAAGCAGAGCTTTCCTGGAGCAAGACTTGAACTCACGAACTGTGAGATCATGACCTGAGCCGAAGTCAGATGTTTAACTGACTGAGCCACCCAGGCGCCCCTTAGAGACTTTATTAAAGGGAGGTCAGGAAAGCTGCTACTGTGGGCCACAAGCGGGAACATAGAACATTCTGCAATAATTTGAATTGTTGTCAAAATAGCATGTATGGAGAAGAGACAGTCCCTACAGGAAGAGCCTGATGTTCCTTTCATGTGCAGGTACAGTAAGGCCATACAGTAAGCTGTGCGCGAGCATGCGTGTGGAGCTCCAGGGTAGAAGGGATGTTGTGGCTAATGGCACACTACATAGGTGGCTCGTTGGTAGTGTGACCTATTCTGTTAGAGTTTGGACTTCAGAAAAACAGTTTTTCATGTAAACCAGAGTTGTGTAGTGCTTGGTGGCATTACCATAGCTGCTGGTAGGAGAGTTAGCTGGCTTGGAAAACAGCGGAGGTTCGTCTGCCTTTGTGCTTCTGTCACTTAGGGTGTTAGGAATCAACTCGGTAGCTCCTTAATTGGTCTACAAACAATAACATTCAGTGATGTGCACCTTGAGGTTGGCTGGCAGGAAGGGCTTCTGATCACTTCAGTGCTTCATGTCTTCTCTGACTCGGCTCTGTTGGCAGCTCCTTAGGTGTGTAGACCCCGCCTGCTAAGACCTGTTCTGTGTCTGGGACAGACAGGGCCATGCAGCCAGGCCTCACATTGCTGGTTTCTTGGTAAAGTGGGGTTGGGCCAGGGGAAAGGTTCCTTTCTCTTACAGTTGAGATTGAACCCTAGATTTACCACAAACAGACATGAGAAGGATAGGGAGTTGTTTTCCAAAATGTTTTAGTGTTTGAGTCTTAAGAAGGAAAAAAACACCCCCTCTGTTTAAGAGCCCCGCTGAGACATTTAGCACATCATTTGTGTAAGGGAAAGTATAGCTTTAATTTCTAGCTCTGTCCTTTCTTTTCTTTTCTTTTCTTTTCTTTTCTTTTCTTTTCTTTTCTTTTCTCCTTTCTTTTACGGCATTCTTGGAGAAATTTATGGGGAACTACATGCAAAGGAGTGTATTAAGTGAAGGTGTTCACTTCAAGGCTGTTTATGATGCTGAGATGTCATAGATGCCCTGCGTGTCTCTTAGTTGGGTCCTGTGTGTGGGGAGAGCTCAGTGCATGCTAGGGATCTGCTGCTGCAGCCTGTGCTGTGACGGCATGAATTCATTTGCTCCCAGTAGTTAAGGGAAAAATTTACTACCCGTTTACGTAGTCTGTATTAGTTGTACCTTCGTGAGTGTATTTGCACAGAAAAATGTTTGGAAAGTTATATGCAAATGTTACAGTATATGCTTTGTAGTTTTCACCTAACTCCCCCAATTCATTTCCTTTACTTAAATTAAAAATGTAAAATCGTGCAATAATGTAGGAATTTTCCTTTTGAAGATCAAATCCTGTTCAGGCAGGATCTGCCCTATGTGTCCCTGTGTGTCCCTTTCTTACTCGACAGTGTCCCCACAGCTTCTATGATGTTTGATACACATCCCTTCAGATTTCTCTCTTAGGGAGTTTTATGCAGATGTATTCGAGCCCACCAAAACCGTGTAGTCAGTCTTTGTAGGTGTTGTGTTTTCTCTGTCTATAGAACTGCTTTTCTTCTTCTTTTGAAATACTTTCAAACTTAATGTAAGGAAAGTTGCAAGTATGATAAAAGAGATTTTTTTTCATGAGCCATTTGAGATTAGGTTGCCCGCCAGATGCCCTACCACTCCGACAGCCGTAATCCAGCTATCCACATCAGACTGATGTATCTCTTTTAAACAGTGTAGTTTATGATGTCCTGCTTTCAACACTGATATGGTAATCTCATTTTTAAATACATAAGTGTTATATGTTATATTCTGATTTTGTATTGTATACACATTACATCTCTCCTTGTAAAGGAGTCCTTTCTAAGACTTGCATTGACTTTGTTAAAGAATCCCTGATTGTATAGGTAGAGTTATCCTGGCACACCCCTCAATCTTTTTCCGCGTCTTTCTTTTTTATTGTGGTAAAATATGCTTAAACATAAGTCTTATCATTTCAGCCATTTTTTAAAGTTTATTTATTTTTGAGGGAGAGAGAGCATGCGTGAGCAGTGGAGGGGCAGAGAGAGGGGGAGAGAGAGAGAATTCCAGTTCGGGGCTCAGACTCACTAACCTTGAGATCAGGACCTGAGCCGAAATCAAGAGCAGAAGCTTAACCGGCTGAGCTACCCAGGTGCCCCTCAGCCATTTTTAAGCCTACTTTTGGTGGCACAAGTATGTTTACGGTGTTGTGTGACCATCATCATTGCCTGTTTGTAAAACATTCTTGCCACCCCAAGCAGAAACTCTGTACCTATTAAGCAGTAACTCTCCTTTCCTTTTTTTGTCTCTATGAATTTGCCTAAAGTAGGTGTTTCATGTAAGTAGACTGATTTGTCATTTTGTGCCTGGTGCATCTCGCTCTGCGTCACGTTCTCAAGGTTCATCTGCGCGATGGCCTGTGGCAGAGCCTCATTTCTTTTTCTGGCTGAGTAATCTTCCCTCGTCTGCATAGACCACATTTTGTTTATTCATCTGCTGATGAACATGTGAGTTTTTTCCATCTTGTGACTGTTGTGAACAGTGCTGCTCTGAATGTTTGTGTACAAGCATCTGTTTGAGTGTCTCTTTTCAGTCTTTGGAGTGTACACCCAGGAGTAAATCGCTGAGTCATGTGGGAATTCTTTCTTTAACTTTCTGAGGAACCACCAAACCGTTTTCCACAGTAGCCACGTCATTTTGCATTTCCGCCAGCAACGCGTGAGGGTTTCAGCTTCTCCACATCCTTGCCAGCACTTGTTTTTGTTTTGGCCCATCTTTTTGACCACGGCTGTCCCAGTCAATGTGAAGTGGGTGCTACCTCCCAGCCTCGTCCCCTCCAGTCAGAGATCATGGCTCTGTGCCTCCTTGGCTCTGGTCATTTTGTTCCCTTACTCCTTCAATACAGGAGCTTTTAAAATGGTTCTTGTTTCCTGAAATAGAAATGAAGCACAGTTTACTAAAAATCCATGGGAAGTTGCTGATTCTGTTGAAGTGCAAAGTAGGCCGAGCTGATGAGAAAGTTGACTGGACTGTGGAAGAATTTGGACAAGGGATAAAATGGGAATTACAGGAAACAATAGGCCGATACTGGTCAAGGTGCCAAAATATTGTCAGGGGAAGGTCTCCTTTATTGGTATTCATAAAGTATATTTATATGTACCTTTGAGTATTTCCTTTATTATTTATTTATTTATTTATTTATTTACTTCTAATTTTTTATTTCAGAGAGTGTGTGTACTAGCAGGGTAGAGGGGCAGAGAGAGAGAATCTTAATCAGGCTCCACACTGTCCGCATGGATCATGACCTGAGCTGAAATCTAGAGTCAGATGGTTTTTTTCTAATCAATCTTTTTTACTTTAGAAGGGAGTTCTTACAATAGTAAAAAGTAAGAAAACATTAAAAAAATTTTTTTTCTTAATGTTTTATTTATTTTTGAGAGAGCGCGAGTGGGGGAGAGGCAGAGAGAGCCGGGGATAGAGGATCCGAAGCAGGCTCCAGGCTCTGCACTGTGACAGCAGCGAGTCCAATGTAGAGTGCGAACCCACGAACCACAAGATCACGCGTGACCTGAGCCAGAAAGTTGAACGCTCAACCAACTGAGCCACCCAGGTGCCCCAGAAGACATTTTTTTATATGCGTGTTTTGTGTCTGGGGAAGAGTCATGAGCTTGTACACTGACTTGATTGTGCCCCTGCTGTGTGTATTGGCAGTGAGTGATGCTCTTGGACTCCAGTTAAGTGAGGTCTATGAGTACTTGGGGAGGGGCTGGCCTCAAAGCTGGTGACGAGGGAGTGGACATGTGTGGACTGGACCATGGCCTCTTTCAAAAGAGGGTGTGGTATTGAAGACTCGTGGGGAGTCTTTTTTTTTTTTTTTTTTTTAATATTTTTTTCAACGTTTATTTATTTTTGGGACAGAGAGAGACAGAGCATGAACGGGGGAGGGGCAGAGAGAGAGGGAGACACAGAATCGGAAACAGGCTCCAGGCTCCGAGCCATCAGCCCAGAGCCTGACGCGGGGCTCGAACTCACGGACCGCGAGATCGTGACCTGGCTGAAGTCGGACGCTTAACCGACTGTGCCACCCAGGCGCCCCGACCATGGCCTCTTTCAAAAGAGGGTGTGGTATTGAAGACTCGTGGGGAGTCTTTTTTTTTTTTTTTTTAATTTTTTTTTCAACGTTTATTTATTTTTGGGAGAGAGACAGAGCATGAACGGGGGAGGGGCAGAGAGAGAGGGAGACACAGAATCGGAAACAGGCTCCAGGCTCCGAGCCATCAGCCCAGAGCCTGACGCGGGGCTCGAACTCACGGACCGCGAGATCGTGACCTGGCTGAAGTCGGACGCTTAACCGACTGCGCCACCCAGGCGCCCCGACTCGTGGGGAGTCTTAAGAGAAGTGTGACATTAGAGAGCCGGGGGAGAGTGTGGCAGCCCCTCCCTGAGGTGGTCCGAGTAGTGGGGCCAGACCCACCCTTTTGGGAACTGGTCCTTCATAGCTTTTGAGCATGGCAGTAATGGGATCTTTGGAAAAGGAAAATAGCTGCTGCTCTTGTAGGGCATGGATGGAGAGAAGAGAGGAGTGTGGTGACTGATCACTGGGGCAGATAGGGTGCACAGAATCCGCTGGGGCTGGGGCCAGCTTGAGACACGCTTGCGTTTGAACAGTTGACTTTGGGGAATGAGTGACCAGTTTATGTCTGGCCCATGGCAGATACTAGAAATATCTTTATGATGTATGTACTAAGTACATCGAGCAGTAAAAGTGGCCGGAATTTATTGTGTGTTGCCCACCGTTTTGAACGTTCTGCAGCTTCCTGAGCCCTCTGAGCTGGGTTTTGGGTAGTTGTACCCATTTGGTCAAGAGGAAAGTAAGGCAGCAAGGTACCATGCCTGGTCAGCAGAGAGCTGAGCTTGAATCGTGTGAGGGTGTCAGGCCTGCTGTGGGCTGTATGTTGAGCGCTGCAGGACACTCAGATGTCATCTGTAGTTTAGAACTAGTTTTTCTTTAGGATTTTATGAAGAATTTAAGTTTCCATCATGTGCAAAGTAGACGACTTAAAATTCCATGATCATGGTCAAGATTTTGCCACAGGGTTCCTATCTTGTTCGTTCCTTCTCTTCCTTTTCCTTTTTTTTTGTTGCTGTGGTATTTTGGAGCACACCATAGAGGCCGCGAAACTTCCACTTCTCAACTCAGAGGACGTACCTTTTAAAAACGCAGAAGGCATCCTTACATAACCACAGTGTTGTTTTCACACCTAACAAAATTTGAAGTAATTGCTTGATGACATCTATTTTAAAATCACCCTCCGATTATGTCAAAATGTCATTTTATGGTTGGTTGGTTTAAATTAGGATCCTAACAGAATCCACACTTTGCATTTGGTTGTTATATTTGATATCTGCAATCATTACCCCTGCTAATATCTTTCATCTTTTGCGATGAGGAAGCTATGTCAGTGGTCTTGCAGAATGTCCCACATTGTGGATTTCTGTTACTGAGTTTGTTAGGACGACTGTATTTTTGAGCCACGTTGCCCATTTTGTTTTTTATATTGATAACCTAAGGGTATAACAAATGACATCATGTTGAGTGATTTCCCTTCGTGATGGTTTTATATTAGGAAAAACTTGGTTGAAACTGAGGAACTAAGAGCTAGATCTTTGGAGTGGAACTGAGTTACTCTGGCCTTGTAAGGTTACTCTCACTGTTGAGTCACCGTGGTACATGCGCATGTAGCTGGTGGACAGGCCTGTGTTAGCGCACAGCTGATGGCTGCATCCTGGTGGCCCCGTTGTCTCCACTCTGTGCCTTTCTGCCAGTGAGACATCCTCATTTCTTTTTTTTTTTTTTTTAATTTTTTTTGTGTGTGTCTTTATTTTGAGAGAGAGAGAGAGAGAGAGTGTGTGAGCCGGGGGAGGGTCAGAGAGAGGGGGAGACACAGAATCTGAAGCAGGCTCCAGGCTCTGAGCTGTCAGCACAGAGCCTGACGCGGGGCTCGAACCCACAGACCGCGAGATCATGACCTGAGCCGAAGTCTGACACTTAACCAACTGAGCCACTCAGGCGCCTCAAAGACATCCTCATTTCTAATGGAGTCCATTTTCATTTTAATTTAGTCTGAGTTAAAGTAGGAGAGATGGAGTAGATGTTTTCCAATGTCAAAGATTGTGAGTCTTCCTGGTGTCGTGTTGAGTTGTGTGCCCCATGAGCATCTAATGGCACTAGGTGTACCCAGACCCACCACTGGTTTTCTGCTTAGCCGGGTAGAGAACCCCCTGCACTGCTGTGTAGGGTGGGACCTGTCAGTGTGAGAACCAGGCAGAAGGTCCCCATGGGAAGCAAGTGTCACCTTTGCAGGTCTGGAAACTTGATTTTGTCAGTAAACCAAATTGTGATGATCATACTATCCAAATTCACAAGAGACTGACGTATAAAAGAAGAAATCAGCATATTTATGGTGGTAAGTATGTGTAGATATCTTCACCGTGTGGAAAGTCAGACTGAAAGTAAACATTGTGTGACCCCCATTCCCTGGTTTATGCCCTCAGAACAGACACCTGCTATAGCCCAGCACTTAGCCGGTTATATCTTGGGAGATTGTTCTGGGTGTGTGGCTGGCTTTTGTTTTTGTTTCCCTCCACAGACCAGAAAGGGTTCAGATAGCATGCTTTAACTCATGGAAGCTTAGGGGGCTGTGGAGTCACGGTTCAGAGTGGGAGAGGCCGTGCTTTCCCCACAGGTGTCCACGCACCTGTTTCATTTCTCAGCTTGCTGTGTCTTCTCTGGAAATCACGTTCTATGGGGGTCTGACCTCTGTTGTGGGTCCCAGGCCCAGGGCTGTGTTTGCTGTGGCCTGGAAGGGACACAAAGGACAAGGGCACTGTTTGAGTTGTCTGTTAATGCTTAGCACACTACCCTGAAACATAGTGCCTAAAGACAACAGTGATCACTTGTTATCCTTCATGGGGCTGGCAGTTCAGACAGGGCAGTGTGTGTGGGGGGGTGATGGCTTTTTTCTGGTCCATGAGCCTGGGGCCTCAGCTGGAAGCCTCAGGCACTGGGGATGGCTTGCACTTCTGGTGGTGTGTGCTTTTTGTGTGGGCTGCTGGTTGGAACGCCCACAGGTGGCCACAGCTCTGGGGTCCTCAGGGCATTTGTGACCTGGCCTCACGCACCGTGGAGCTCACTTTAGCCACAGTCTCAGGTCTAGGCTGTCACAAAAGGCCATCTTCTTAAAGGCGAAGGAGCACAGCCCACCTCTCATGGAGGAATGTCAGCATCACCTTGTTAGAGAGGTGTGTAGGGTCGTGTGCACATTGGTCTGGCCATCTTTGGAAAACTACAATAGCCAAGCCTAGCCTAGGTCAAGGGAGCAGCAAGCACGTAGCGCCTTTGGTTTTTTCCTTTGCAGAGAAGCCAATTAAGGGTTAAATAGCAGATGGAAAGGGAGTCTGTTCTGATATTTCACAGTCCCTTAAATGTAATTTCTGGGGCTACTTTGGATAGTAATTGTATTTTCCAAAATTAGGAACTAACTCCTTTTGCTGCCAAAGGGAAAAAACAAAAAGACAAAAGAGGGAAAAGGAAATCTATCAGATATTGAAAGGATTCATTCTTTTTCTCCCCACCCCTTTTGATAATTAGCTAGTGAAATTGGTATGTGGAAAATAGTTGAAAATTAGGGGGTGAGCAGATAGCACTCTACATCTCACAAGTTTCCTGGACAGAAGACGCATCCCATCTTTGGGAATCCATTTGGTGTTGACAGTGTTGCGCTGGCCCTGATGCAGTTCTCGAGGAGAGGACGCAGTCTCTGGGTCCAGATCTTGGGCAGAGTCCTAAAGGAGAGAGGAACAAATGGCAGGTCCGAATTAGCATTTCTCCTAAGGTGGCTAGAGCCATGACATCTCCACCCTTGGGGAGAGAAGTCCTCTTTCCCCTTTGTGTCGGATGCTGCACATTGCCTCCAGCGGCCGAGTCAGGAAAGCCTGTGAGCCGTGAGCAGTGTGCTCTTTGTTGGAGGAGAAGGGCTTTTCTTTCCGTTGGCCTCCTAGCTGTGAAATGTGAAAGCACGATCACCCATGGAACCACAGAGTCCAGCAAGCATGCACTTACGTGTTTAGAGAGGATTTTCCCTTCCTTTTTCTTAGTATTTCACCCTTGTTGGGTATCTTTACAGCTCCAGTAGATAATATGTGAAATCTGGCACACCCCGCAAAACACGAGGGTAAGGGTGCTTTGAGGCTGCATTGAGGAGATGGCAGTTTCGTGGGAGGACATGGACTCCCTCCCTCCTCCCCCTGTAGTGTGGGCACATCTTTACCAGGCTCCTCTGTGGGCTGCCATGTTGGTCACCTTCTCTCAAATTATTTTTGGAATGGCTTTGACTCTTTTCAAACTTAAGGGGTGTGTGTGTGTGTGTGTGTGTGTGTGTGTGTGTAGTAGTAGTAGTAGTAGTAGTTAAAGAGTAACCTTCTCAACATCTGTGCTTAAAATAGGAGTTCCGAATAACGTGGATACATGGGTCCAGGGTGGCTTGAGCCCTGAGAAGGGAGGGAGCTTATCTGTGAGATGGCTGTGGCCTTGGAAATGCTGGTGCTGCCAGGGCAGGGGGAACAGCTTTCAGGTCCAAGATCAGACCAGAGCACTGGCTCCATGCACACACAGCAGGGTCTGAGATCTGTGTGGCAGGTTGGTTCCACGTTGGCTTCCGTATTTGTATGGCTGAGTCATGGAGCCGGCTGTCAGGAAATGTTTGTCCACATGTGCTGCTCCCTGTAGGTTTGGTCTGGCCTGGCCTGTGTGTGCTAGCCGTGGGGCTGGTCTGTTGTCCGGTGGACCCCCACTCCACTTCAGAGGTTAGAGTATTTGGAAGCAGTTTTAAATTTCTGATGACTTTAAGGGTTTCACCCTTACTGTCATAAATAAGGATACTTTTTGTGTTAGATCCTTATTGTTGAGACTAGAGTTTTCCCATTGGATCATTGGGGGAGTTGGAATGAATGTGGGGGAAGATCTTCTTTCCACAGGAGTCCGCATGGCTGCATCTTTGTGGAGAAAGCCACGTTACAATTGGGCTTCACTAATTTAGGTCACCTGAGAGAACAGAGCTCTCTGGAAAAGTGAGCCAAAGGGCCCTGAGATAGATGATTCTCTTTTTTCCCTCTTAAGTTTTCCTTTCAGACTACTCTGCGCTCCCAGCCCCCGTTTGTTGTGGTTCCGCCTGAGTAGAGGCCGGCCAAGCTTCCACCATCCGGGGTTGGCTGCACCGCTGGCAGTGTGGAGACTCGGTGGGGCTGGTCCAGAACTATCATTACCGTGGTTCCTGGCTGTCCTCGTGATGTGGACACCATTGGTCTGATCTGTTGAGAGGTAACTGGCTACCGATGAGGTGGGCTGAGCCTGGGCTGGCGCTGGGGGTCCTTGGCCGGCCCTTCCTGGGTTCACAGGCTGCCATGGAGCAGTGGAGGCTTTCCTTCTCATGAGCCAAAGGCCCGTCCGGATTTAGAGCTGACACAGTGTCATGGTTCTTTCTGCCGATATCTTTATAGTTTAAATGGATAAAACTATTTAAATACTTACAGATTATCCAAAATTTGGTCCAGCCCTTATTTGTCTTTGAATTTTAGGAACTTTCGAAGGGGTGATGTCAGAGTTTCTGTGATCTTTCTCCAACAGCGATTGTTTATTTTACAAAAAGAAAACAAATCAGCAGTGTGGTAGAAACCCGACGGGGCAGGTACCTGGGAGGTTGAGCCTTTCCAAACCCTGGGAAACTGGGTTTGTTACCTCACCTACAGGGTATGCTGCCTGGCCTTGGGCACGTTCCTAACCTTGTGCCCGAGGCTCTTCACCCGTGGGGGCAGGCACTTCGCCTTGCAGGTGAACCCGCACGGGTGCCGATGAGGAGGCTCACTATAAATAAAACAGGAGCTGACAGTAAATAAAACACAAGTGATGGGTCGTACTCTTGCATGGAAAAGTAACGAAGGTTCTACACAAAATCTTAACAGTCTTAATTTATACTGTATGCATAGCAGAAACTGTCTTCTTAAAAACTATCTGAAATCAAATGTAGTAAAGTTGAAGTTAACTGTATCATGATGAATTATGTTTGATGCAGCCATTTCACGTCCATTGACAATGGAGAAACACCTTCTGTGGATGAAAAGCTGTGCTGACTGAGGGGCAGAGTGGGGAGACCCCGGTCTGCCCTGAGAGGAAAATGCATTTAATTTAAAGTGTCACAAGGGGGTTGCCTTTATTTTATTTACATATTGTGTTATTTAAGTTGTAAGTGATCATTATATGCTTATTTTATGGTTATATCACATAAAGTGACGGTACTGTACAGACTCGTAAGAGATTTTTTTCTTTTCTTTCCTTTTTTTCTAATGTTTATTTATTTTTTAAAAATTTTTTTTTTCAACGTTTTATTTTATTTTTGGGACAGAGAGAGACAGAGCATGAACGGGGGAGGGGCAGAGAGAGAGGGAGACACAGAATCGGAAACAGGCTCCAGGCTCCGAGCCATCAGCCCAGAGCCTGACGCGGGGCTCGAACTCCCGGACCGCGAGATCGTGACCTGGCTGAAGTCGGACGCTTAACCGACTGCGCCACCCAGGCGCCCCTCTAATGTTTATTTTTGAGGGAGAGAGGGAGAGAGCATGAGCAGGGGAGGGAGGTGTCAGGGGGAGAGGGAGACAGAGGATCTGAAGCAGGCTCTGTGCTATTAGCTCAGAGCCTGACACGGGCCTTGAACTCAGGAACTACAAGATTGTGGCCTGAGCCAAAGTCAGATGCTGAACTGACTGAGCCACCCAGGCACCCCAAGATTTTTTCTTTTGATCATGAAGAAAAACCTAGCTGAAACCTAGATTATGTCCACACACATTCTGATGTGGGGTAAAAATGGCAGCACTGTCTTCTTTCTGTCTTGTACTACATTTAAAAATGAAAAGAAGGGGGCGCCTGGGTGGCTTCCTCCAGTTAAGTGTCCACCTCCTGATTTTGGCTCAGGTCATGATCTCGTGGTTCATGAGATAGAGCCCTGAGTCGGGCTCTGCACTGAGCATGGAGCCTGCTTAGGATTCCCTCCCTCTCTCTCTCTCTCTCTCTCTCTGCCCCTTGCCTGCTTGTGCTTTCTCTCTCTCTCAAAATAAATAAATAAACAAACAAACAAACATTAAAAAAATACAGTAGATACTACTGTTGTGGTCTTTACATCTGGGCATCTTCCTCCTGTGCCCTCTTTTCTTGTTAACTTTAAATTTTTTTTAATGGTTTTATTTATTTTTGAGAGAGAGAGAGACAGAGCACAAGTGGGGGACGGGTAGAGAGAGACACAGAACCCAAAGCAGGCTGCAGGCTCGGAACTGTCAGCACAGAGCCTGATGTGGGGCTTGAACTCGTGAACCACAAGATCAGAACCTGCGCCAAAGTGGGACACTTAACTGACTGAGCCACCCAGATACCTCTCTTGTTACCTTTAAAAACAAACAACTGAGTGTTTTTCTTCAGAAATACTCTGTAGTATTGTGTAGTTAGAATTGGTTGGTTGCCTGACTGTGCTGAGGTTGCTTCTGGTTTTTGTGAGTAGAGGCATGTTGGCTGCATAAAATGTGCCGTGCAGGGTTTAAGGTAGGTGTGAGTGGGTGGTGAGGTCACAGTCGTTCCCCTGTGCAGATCATACTGGGACCATCCTGTGTCTGTAAGGCTGGCAGAGTCTAGACTGAGGCACAGGGGAGGCAGGCCAGAGATGGGGGTAGGGTGGGGGCCTTGCGGCTCTGGGCATCTGATAGAGTGCTGGAGTGGGATTAAAGTGGAGTGGGAGTAAGATTTTATAATGCCTTTGGGTTTTTTCCTCTGTGTTTTATTTTCTTCTGTGTTCTTTTGTCTTATAGAGAAATTGTTTCATTAATAATTCTTTTTCTGGGGCACCTGGGTGGCTCAGTCTTTAAGCATCTGGTTTTGGCTCAGGTCGTGATCTTACGGCTTGTGAGTTTGAGTGCCACGTTGGGTGAACTGGGTGAACACGAGCCCCACTTTGGGTGAGCCCCCCTCTCTCCCCCACCCCTTCTCTCTGCCCCTCGCTCACTTGTGCCGTCTCTCTCTCTCTCTCTCTCTCTCTCTCTCTAAAAAAAAAAAAAAATTATTTTTCTTCTCAGGAATATGATTTCACAGGGCAGAGAATATTGCCTTTTAAAAATGTCAACACTGGGGTGCCTGGGTGGCTCAGTTGGTTAAGCATCTGATTCTCGGTTTTGGCTCAGGTCATGATCTCACAGTTTCGTGAGTTTGAGCCCCATGTTGGGCTCTGCTGTGGCAGTGCAGAGCCTGCTTCGGTTTCTCTCTCTCTCTCTCTCTCTGTCTGCCCCTCCCGTGCTCACGCTGTCTCTCTCAAAATAAATAAACTTAAAAAAATTAAAAAAAAATTAAAATGTCAACATTGCAGGGTGCCTGGATGGTTCAGTTGGTTAAGTGTCCGACTTCAGCTCAGGTCATGATCTCCCAGTTGGTAGGTTCAAGCCCTTCATCAGGCTCTGTGCTGACAGCTCAAATCCCAGAGCCTGCTTGGATTCTGTGTCTCCCTCTCTCTCTGCCCCTCCCCGGCTTGCACTCTGTCTCTCTTTCTCAAAAATAAATAAACATTAAAAAAAATAAAAAACAATTTTTTTTTTAATGTCAACATTGCCACTTCAGAATTATTGAAACTTAGCGCCCTTTTGTCTTTTGCTGACTTTTATAGACTCCGTTCATGGTTGCCAAATTCAGCAAATAAAAAACCCAGGATGCCCAGTTACATTTGAAGTTCAGGTAAACGTGCTTACACTAAACAAATTGATTTGTCATATCCCTGAACTCTAAATGTAATGTACACCTGTAGCTGGAAGTGCACTTCACCTTGTAACTCCAGCACGAGTCAGGTTCTGCGTCACCCCCGGGACACATTTTTCTCCTAGATTTTTGTTTATATCGTAATCTACCAACTTGTATTTAAGGGCAAAAACTTCACAGACTGGACAATTTTCCTTCTTTTTTTTCTCCATCCACAGCAGTGCTTCATTGTATCAGATGGACATTCAAAGGGCAGAATGTCATTTTCTAGAAGTTCAGCTCTAACTCTAGCACATAAAGTGCATGCAGAGTGGACTCCATTATTCTGGTGTGCCTTTCCCAAAACGTTTGGTCCATTGCTGTGGTTTATAGTCCGTTCTGATCGCATACTGGGCAGACTTTGTGCGGTGCTTCCCCCTCCCGCAGGGGCGCTTCAGCCCGTGGGCCGTTACGGTGCTGCTCTAACTCGGAATTTGTCGTAGGCCGTGAAGTTGGATGGGAGTCTGGGTCAGTGGGTGAGGGAGCTGTTAGTGCTGCAGTTTTGGGCCTGCTTCTTAGCTCCTGTTTCACCGCAGGTCCCCAGGCAGCCTCGTTGAGGCAGGCGAAGGGTGAGGAAGAGAAGAACGTGCAGGGTGGGAGTCCGCCCTCTGGGCCGCAGCCGCTGCCTCCTCCCCCCCCCTCCTCCTCCCCCCTTCTTCTCCTCCCCTCCTTCTCCCCCTCCTATTCCTCCTCCCCCCTCCTCCTTCCCCCCTCCTCCTTCCCCCCCTCCTCCTTCCCCCCCTCCTCCTTCCCCCCCTCCTCCTTCCCCCCCTCCTCCTTCCCCCCTCCTCCTTCCCCCCCTCCTCCTTCCCCCCCTCCTCCTTCCCCCCTCCTCCTTCCCCCCTCCTCCTTCCCCCCCTCCTCCTTCCCCCCCCCTCCTTCCCCCCCCCTCCTTCCCCCCCCTCCTTCCCCCCCCTCCTTCCCCCCTCCTCCTTCCCCCCCTCCTCCTTCCCCCCCCCTCCTTCCCCCCCTCCTCCTTCCCCCCCTCCTCCTTCCCCCCCTCCTCCTTCCCCCCCTCCTCCTTCCCCCCCTCCTCCTTCCCCCCCTCCTCCTTCCCCCCCTCCTCCTTCCCCCCTCCTCCTCCCCTCTTCCTCCTCCTCCTCCTCCCCTCCTCGTCCTCCTCCTCCTCCCCTCCTCCTCCTCCTCCTCCTCCACCTCCACACTCCCCTTTCTTTCCTTCTCTGCCCTGTGCCATTGTCAGTGGTCACTCAGAGTAATGAGCAGGGAGGATGCTTGGATTCTAAAAGTAAGAGCTGCAGACAAGGCAGAGATGTTGGGGTCTTGTTTTGGGCTCTGAGGCTTCTCTGGGGCCTGGAGTGATGGTTAGTGCTCATCAGAAGAGTTCCTGAATGCATCCGAATAGATGCAGAGCAGAATAGTGGATACTTCTGGTATTGTTTGAAAGTGTGTTATGTAATATTCTTAAAACAGAGTTTTTTGGGGGAAGAAGTCATGAATCTTAATTTCATGGCTGGGACATGTGGCTGACAGTGGGGACAGGACACAGGTGGTTTGTAGGTATATTCGTGAGTGATCCGGGGAGGCCTGTCCTGCCATGCCTGGCCCTGGGCTTGCCAGGGGGTTTGGAGGCATTTTCAGCAGGTCTCTGATGTGGGGGGGCTTGGTGTCCTTGATGTATGGCTTGGCCTCAAGGCTAGTCAACAACCCTAAAAGCTGTTTAGGACCCCAGAGGGCTCTTGTTTATGTGAGTTCTATCTACTGGTATTGACCAAAACATAAATGAAAACTGAAGCTTTACAAAAACCCTTATTTACTTAAAAATAACAAAAGTAAACCTGTAACCTGTTGTTTACATGTTAAAGTGAATAATTTCTGTGAAAAATAACTATTTTCTAAAACAAAACCACAGAAGTGTGGCATTGCTTTACAGGTTGGTGTATCTCTTTCTTGTCTGGCTTCTGACTGCAGGGATGTGCTGTTTGGTTGCAGTATGTGAGGAAGATCCAGCCTCATGTAGACACGTGAGCCTTTTAGATAATTCCGGATGTGTTGCTGGCTATAGTGTGCCAGAACCTGATGGGGCAAAGCAGAATGTCGATGGCCTTCCTTCCCTGTGAGGTTTAAACCCACGGTTGGCCTCGCATCTCAGTGCACCTTCCTGTCATGTGTGGTTTTAAAGATTAGGTACTGCTTGGGGCGCCGGGTGGCTCAGTCGGTTAAGCATCTGACTTCGGCTCAGGTCATGACCTTGCAGCTCGTGAGTTTGAGCCCCAGGTCGGGCTCTGTGCTGCTGACAGCTCAGAGCCTGGAGCCTGCTTCGGATTCTGTGTCTCGCTCGCTCTCTGTCCCTCCCCCGCTCGCATTCTGTCTCTCTCAAAAATAAATAAGCATTAAAAAAAAAATTAAAAAAAATAAAGATTAGGTACTGCTCATTTGGGAAACACTGGCTCGCTAAATTATGGGGATCTTCCAAATGTTGGCACATTTCGTCATCCAAGATCAGAAAATTGTATTCTCTTATTAACATCTCTTCTGTCATCAAAAGTCTTTAAGTGTCCAGCAGCTGTGAAGCTCATGGGGCAGATAGATACACATTTACCCAAATTCTAGTTTCCAGTCAGAAGCTAGAATTTTAACATTGGCAACACATACTGTTGGTTTTTCTTTGAGGTCGTGGGCTCACTGTGTTTATTTTGAGAACGTGTTTGGCCTGCATCCACACGTGCGTAGCCACGGATCTTGCCAGTTCTTCCAAACGCAGACACCCAGTGAGTGACACTCAGCCCAGCGCCCGCCCCGGGCCTCTCCTGAGCGGCCGGCAGACTGGATTGCTGCTTGCTTACCTCTTGTCTGCTGCCTTCACGAGAAGGCCCGTGGGGAGACCGCTCATCGCACCGCCTGAACAAGGGCATGCTCAGGTGAGGTTGGCTTTTCCGCCCTGAGTGCATAGCGTTGAAGAACTCAGTCACTTAGGAGTTAATTTGGTCAGAAAAAGACAGATATTATATGTGTTCACTCGTATGTGGAATTTGAGAAACTTAACAGAAGACTGTAGGGGAAGGGAAGGAAAAATAAGTTACAAACAGAGGGAGGCAAACCATAGAAGACTCTTAAATACAGAAAACAAACTCAAGGGTGATGAGGGTGGGGCAGGGAAAATGGAAGACGGGCATTAAAGGGGGCACTTGTTTGGATGAGCACCGTGTGTTGTATGTGAGGGATGAACCACGGGAATCTACTCCTAAAGCCAAGAGTACACTGTATACACTGTATGTTAGCTAACTTGACAATAAATTGTTAATAAATCAATCAATAAATAAAAATCAAAAAAATAAAAAGTTTAATTTGGTGCTGCCATTTTGGCTCCTAAGGTACCCAAGTAAGCACAGTGAAACAGGCAGGTAGGCTCCTAGTATTACAATGAAGTTAGCTAGCTTTGACCTCTTGGACCCCTGGAAGGGTCTTGGGACCCCAGAGAACTTCTGTTTGAGAGTGGGTTGTGGGGATAGGCTAGAGGTGGGTGGTTGGGATGTAGCTGTGATGGGCTGGGAGTAGGGGCAAGGCCTGAGCATCTGGGCCTGACCCTGGATGGGCTGTAGGAGGTCAGGGGGCTGGGATTAGATGGGGTTAGGTGGCCCCCTGCCTACTTTCTGAGATGCCTGGCCAAGACCTGACCCTGGGAGGGACATCAGGTGCTGCTGGTAAGCTTAGAGGGGGGCAGGAGAGGGTTTTCCTGGGTCCACATACAGAGGTCAAGGGCTCTGTTAGGGAGTCCAGGAGCCCTTCCTTGGGCTCTGCCCGGGCTTCTTATTTCCCCAGACTCTCTAAACCCAGATTCTTTGTAAACTCTCCTACTTTTTTTTTTTTTTTTTGAGAGAGATTGAGAGAGAAAGACAGCTCGAGAGTCGGGGAGGGACCGAGGGAGAGAGAGTGGATCTCAAGCAGGCTCCACACCCAGTGCACAACCCAACTTGGAGCTCGATCCCGCAACCATGAGATCATGACCTGAGCTGAAATCAAGAGTCGGACGCTCAACCGACTGAGCCACCCAGGCACCTCACACTCTCCTACTTTTAAATGTTGATAGTTGATTAAAGATGGAGACATGTGCCAGTCAGCCCTGTGAAGCTGTCTCACTGGTGGCTCCTCGGTGATGTCAGGTCTGTGTCCGCCCAGCAACCGGGGCGTGTTGTGCCAGCCCCAGTGTAGCCACAAAAGACTTAGCCCACAGAGAGACTTCTACTCAGCTGGTAGGAAATCTCGGGGCCAGAGATATGAGGGTGGACAACAGTGTGATGCGGCACCTCATGCTCTAGGAGTCTGAGAGTCTGGAACTTTCCTTGCCCTCACCTGGAATTGGTTCTCTCTCTTCCAGGAGCCTCAGTCCTCTCGGTGGGAAGTGGTAGAGAGGAACCAAGATTCTGTGCATGGTGTGCTTGTTGCTGCCGAGGTGTCCTTGCTTCGGGGCCGTGCAGTGCAGTGTCCAGAGCGTCAGCTGTGCGTGCAACTGTCAGCTGCTTTCCTCCCTGCTGCCCCGCACTCTAGAGCCAGCATCCTTATCCTCTTCCTGTGAGACTCCGGCCGTTCTCACAGCCGCAGGCAGGCTTGAAGTTCTGTTTGGTTCTGCTGTTGCCAGTACAGGAGTTTGTCACTGGTTTGGGCTCTGTGTTCCGTCCTCACCCCTCTCCTGGTTTGGTGTTGATTTTGTGGATGGCTGGCTCTTGTGAGGTGGTGATGACAGCCATGTTCCCTCTTGTTAGCATACATAGGTTCGGTCCACAGAGGGCATCTGAATTTGGGAGATTTTTGTTCTTCCTGCTTCAGTTGTGGGCTGAGCTCATCATCGGGCTCAGTCCCTGGGCTTTTGGACTTTCAGACGTTCACACTGGCCGTGCCCTGCTCTGCCCTCACCCGTCACGGGTTAGAGTGGCTACCACTCAGCCTCCTTTATTCATGCGGCAGACGCTGGCTGTGGGTCTCTAGGCTGTTCCAGAGAATCTACACAGGTGTAAAGCTGTGTGGAAAGCCCAGCGGCCTTTCTTACTCAGTCCTCTTAGAAAGGCCCCAGTAGTTCTGTGGCCACATGCTCATTGGCTCCTTCTGCACGCCGGGCATTGCTGACACTTCGGGGATGTGTCAGAGAACAGGACAGGCCCCTCCTGTGGAGCCAGAGTTTGCATGCTGGTGGGGCGGACAGGCTGGATGGTATATTTGATGGTGGTGAGTGCCAGGGGGCCGGCGAGGCAGGGTCCAGGAGAGGCCTTCTGATAAGGGGGAGATTGGCCTATTGAGAGGCTGCAGGGTCCGGGGACAGGAAGCTGGGGTCAGAGTGTGGAAGGAGGATCAGAGGCTGGGCCCTGAGACTTTGCTGCCCATGATGAACACCTGGGAAGACCCTGGGCTTTGAGGAGGGACACATCCAGCTTTGATCCCTCCCTGCAAGGACATATTCCCCACCTTCTGGGAGAAAGTCTCTGAGTTCCTGGATTTTAACTTGGTGCCTGGCACCGAATTCTGGCTTCCTGTGGCAGGAGTGTTTAAGAGGGATTACAGAAGGGGGTCCACTACTTAGACTCTGAAAACCACCAGTGGGGCCACGTGTGGTGCTCCAGGGGAAGGTGGGAGGGCAGTAGGGGAAGGTGGGAGGGCAGTAGGGGGAGCTGAGCCATGCTCACGCCCCCTCTCATCCTGTCCACCTGGGGAGATGAAATCAGCTCTGTTTAGGAACTGCTGGGGGGAACATTCTGGAAACACTGAAGAAGAAGGGACGTCACAGGGCGGGAGGCTGCTGTGCACACTTGAGGTGGGTTGGTGGTCCAGGGCGACAGGGTGGGGCGCTGCCACTGCTCTTCAGAGCCATGCTTGGCATTCAGGGAAATCAGGGACCTCAAGGTTCTGTAGGAATGTTCTGAGAATGTTTTGTGGTGTCTTTTGGAGAATGTGTTACGGAAGTTAGACACGTGTTTTGGGGGTTTTGCCCTTAGCTTCTGAAAGTTGTAAGTAGGGGGCCTGGAGGGGGCCTGCGTCTGCCCCTTCTGCTTCTCCATGGACTCGTGGCGGCAGCGGCTGCTGCACCTGCAGGGACCCCATCAGGAGTGTTTTGTGTGTGCTTCTCCAGCCAGACTCTAACCCTCCCTAAGGCAAGAATTTTTAAAAAACAATTCCAAGAGACGTTGTGTAATTCGTGCCTCCGCATAGTAGAGCAAATATTTAATGATTGACGTTTTTATTGAATTTTCTTGATTTATCCATTTCTGTAGTTTTTTGTAGGTTTTCATTTGAAATACTTAGTTGAATTGTTATCAGCAGCAGAATGCACTTTGATACAATTTATAGCATTCCAGTAACAGTCAAAACCTTTGAGATTTCTAATTATGTAAGTGATGCGTGAACACATTCTTACTATTAAGAAACTGTCTCCTAAAATGCAGATAAAGTAGAAGTTTCCTTGGGCTGCTTTCGGAGTGTCATTCTCCCTCCTGGAGGTGACTGGTATCTGCTGGTTTGAATATGTCCTAACTGTGCAGTCACCTGACAGTGAGTTTCTGTCAGGATCCAGATACCACGTCCATCTAGAGAAGTCGTGTTGGCGAATTGCTTGGTCTGCCTGTGGGTGAATCCGGGCTGATGGCTGTTTCTTCTTTAGCAGGCAGTTCCGGCGAAGGGGGAGACGAAGCAGGATTGCTGCATGAAAACAGAGCTGCTGAGGGAAGGTAAGGGCGCAGTTTGCTGCTTCGGGAGAAGTGGCCAGAAGACCCATCACTCTGGTGTCTCCTCACCTGTCCCCGGCTCCCAACTTCTTTGCTTTTACCTGGGTTACTGCGTGGCTTCCCATGTCCCATCCCCAGGTGGACACAAATGCACACACCTAGATCTGCTAGAGAAGGGAGCCTTTACCCAAGAGTGAAAAGCAAACACCTGGTAGATGCTTATCTTCAAGTGCACCCAGGAAGTCGAAAGTGAGAAGGCTCGTGGTGAGGTTTATGGCAGCTTCATTTCTAGCGCTCAAAGCGGAAGTGCCCAGGTGCGCATCACCTGGTCATGGCCTGTGGCGTGCACACGGCGGGCGGTGCTCAGCACCTCAGAAGAAGGGGCAGCTTTGTTCTCACGGCAGTACAGACGATACTCAGTGTGTTTTGCTAAGTGAAGGAAGCCGAACCCACAGGCCATGTACTCTGTGACTCCATTTGTGTGACATTCCGGACAAGGTCAAACTAGAGGCTTGGAACACAGCAGAGTTGCCAGGAGGTGCAGGGAGGCTGAAGAAGGGGCGTTTGCAGAGCAGAAGCCCTGTGAGGAGCCATGGTGGGAGGCACTCTGCTCTGTTGGTTAGGGCTATGGAATGGACTCTGACAAGTGAGTCCTGCTGTGTCACACATGAGCCACGTGAGGGCTGCTGAGAAGTTCACTTTGGAGAGCCGCGTCCTGGCTGGACACTTATGAGGCTGATGGCTCGGGAGCGATGCAGACACGGGATTTCGTTTGGCTGTCTGTCAGGGGAGATGGGCGAGCCGCCCTGGACTGCCTGCCACACGGGCACTGGGGCCGAGCAACGTGTCACGGCGTCATTCCAGCAGCCTCGGAAGGTTAGCGCAGGAGGAACCTGCCCACGATCGTCACTGTCCCTCCTCACTGAAGCTGGTGGCTGCCGTGGGCGCTCCTGGTGTTCTGGCCGCATGCCTGCCGGTGCTGTGTGGTTCTGTCTCTCCTCTGAGGAGGGGGAGCTGAGGCGGGGCGCACTGCTGGGCCAAGGTCACCCAGGCCGCCAGACTGGCAGCTTATCCCCTCCCCCCGAGAACGTAGAGACGATGGTGTGTGGAGGCTCTGGTGGTGGCTGGTGAGACTGCTGTCGTGTGCACGGCAGGAGAGATGAGTGGAGAGCAGGGGCCCGTCTTACCGGGCCCCGCAGGTTGGCCCTCAGCGGCCCATCACTGACCTGCGTGTCTCCGTGGGTGTGCCTCTGAGTGCCCCCGATGCAGCCTTGCAGGCCATCCCGGCGGTGGTGGGATGGCCTGCCGAGTACCACCTTGCCGCCGACGCTGGTGGCTGCCCTTCCGTGCCCTTCCTGAGCTGCAGCGTGGCCACCCAGCATGCATTGCTGCAGCCCCTGTCTGCTTCTCAGGCAGTCCAGGAGCTGCTGTGACACCTTTTCACATCCACATAGTCGCCTCACGTGAGCACTGTGCACACAGCCAAGGGCCACCGTGGGTGAGCGTGGAATGCGGGTGCTCCGGCGGCCAGGCCACAGGGCAGGCTGTCTTTCTCTGCATGACGTGCTGCACTGACACACCTTTGTAACAGAGCTGCTTCCGATTCCAGTAGAGTTCTAGGGGCTCCTGGGAGCAAGGTGGGTTGGGAAGCTGAGCAGTGTCTGCTTTGCTTCCTCTGACCATTTCCAAGCCTCACTTCCTCCCCAGTGGGAACCCTGCTCTCTGGGGGGCCCCCAGTTCAGATCTGACCCAGTCAGGCACCTGCGTGGTCGAGTGAGGGTTGTGGTCCTGCCCTGCATCCTGCACTCACTTTGGGCCTTGGGGGACCTCATCCAGGTGGGATCTCTTAAGACCTGCCTGAGGGTTTCTTCATGGTACTGTGCTCCCCTCCACTCCTTGAAGTGTCCTCTTTCATGGGCACCCACGGTCTCCAACTCTTCTTTTTCCCTCCCCGGCTCCCCTCCTGGGACCTTTTCTGATAGAAGTTGTGGATAAATAATGCTAGGTGCCATTTTCCTCTCTCACACACTGTCCCTGAGCCAAGGTCTTGACTTCCTTTTGAGGAATTGTTAGACTGATTTCCACAGCAGGGATACATTTTACACTCACACCAGCAGTGTGGGAGGGGTCCAGTTCCTCTACTTCCTGTCAGCTCTTGTTACTGGCTGTGATTTTGATTATAGCCATCTGAGTGGGCGGGTACAAACTGGTGTCTGATTGTGGTTTTGATATGTATTTTCCAGATGATTAGTGATGCTGAGCATCTTTTCATGTGCTTATTTGCCCTTTGTATGTTTTCAGAGGAGTATCAATTTAGATCCTTTGCCTGCTTTAAAAATTTTTTTTTTTCAACGTTTATTTATTTTTGGGACAGAGAGAGACAGAGCATGAATGGGGGAGGGGCAGAGAGAGAGGGAGACACAGAATCAGAAACAGGCTCCAGGCTCTGAGCCATCAGCCCAGAGCCCGACGCGGGGCTCGAACTCACGGACCGCGAGATCGTGACCTGGCTGAAGTCGGACGCTTAACCGACTACGCCACCCAGGCGCCCCCCTTTGCCCGCTTTTTAAATTGGTTATTGATTTTTATTGTTGAATTGTCAGAGTTCCTTATATATCATAGATACTAGTTTCTTAGCAGATATAGTTTGCAAATATTTTCTCCCATTCTGTGGCTTGTCTTTTCAGTTTTTTGATGGTGTCTCTTTGAAGCACAGAAGTTTTTCATTTTGATGAAATCCAGTTTATCTGTTTTTTCTTGGGCTCCTTTTGCATTTGGTGTAACATTTAAGAAACCATTGCTTGATAGAAGGTCACAAAGATTTATGCCTGTGTTTTCTTCTTAGAGCTTTATAATTTTATCTCTTATAGCTAGGTCTTTGATCCATTTTGAGTTAATTTTTGTACATGGAGTGACATAGGGGTGCGGCTTCATTCCTTTGTGAATGGATACCCACTTGTCCCAGTACCATCTGTTGAAAGGACTGTTCTTTCCCTGTTGAATTGTCCTTGCACTCTTGTTGAAAATCAGTTGTCCGTGTGGACGGATGGCTGTGGTGCTGGTGCCTCTTACTGTCCTTAAATGCTGTTCAGTGCTGGAATAGCTGTTGGAATGCCTGTACCGTCTGCTTCCACCATTGCTGTCATGTCTGGGTGTTTGTGGTTTTGGTTTTAAAGATTTTATTTTTAAGTAATCTCTACACCCAATGTGGGGCTTAAACCCACAAGTCCAAGGGTCCAGAGTCACAGACTCCACTGACTGAGGCAGCCAGGCGCCGCTGTCTGGGTGTTTCGTTGCCTGACTTTTCTCTCCATTGTGGATTCTCTTTTTCTTCACAGGTCTTGTGATTTTGATTAGATGTTTTGAATAATATTGTTGTGGCTTGAACACGATGTTATGTTTGGTTGTCTCCCCTACCTCCCTGTTCCCTAATAGATTGTTGGGCTTTTCCAGGGCACTTGATTGATTAATTCACAGACAAATTTGGCCTCTTACTGGTTTGTTTGTAAGCATTTTTAGCACTGAAATAGAGTAACCTTCAGTTAATAGTTGGTTTGTTGCTGTTGTGTGAGAAACGTTTCTCAGGTAGCAGGTGTAGCTCAGTCCTACTAGTAAGGTGTTAGCTGTTCGGGATCTCTGCTGAATGCCCATCACTGAGAATTCTTTTCTTCACTGGGTCAGAGCTCGGCTCCTTGACTCACATGTAAGACTCGATATTGAGTCTTCTGTTTCATGGACAAGCCGTTTTATATCTCCATTTATTTTACTTTTCTTAAAATTTTCTTAGCCACACGTTACTGTTTTTGGTGTACAGATGTTGCCATGATTCTTCTGTATTTGCTTATGCTGTTGTAAATGGTGTGTCTAAAATTTTACTTTCCGGTTTTCCATTGCACTTTATCTTTTTGTGACTGAACTTTGAGGTAATTGAGGTCCACATGCATTTATAAGAACTAATACAGAGAGAGCCCATGTATCCTTTTCCCAGTTTCCCCCAGTAGTGACATCTTGCATAACTGTAATGACAGCACAACCAGGATATTGACGTCGATAAAATCTGCGTATTGGGTTCCTCGGGTTCCCTGGCTTTACTCGCATACGTGTGCATTTATCCCTGGTCCGTCATCACAGTGTAGGTTTGTGTGCCCTCCCACTGCCAGATGCAGAGCACTTCATGGTGCAGGGGCTCCTCCCCCATGGCCCCCTGCATTTACGCCCTGGCTGCGAGTCTGGGCCCTAGTGCCATGGTTTTGTCCTTTCACAAGTGTTCTGTCGATGGGGTCGTACTGAGTGCTGCCTTCTGGCATTGACTTTTTTCGCTCAGCATCATTTCCTGGGGGATTTGTCCAGGTTACTTCACATGTCAGCAGTTTGTTCCTTTCTTTTCTGAAGTAGGAGTCTGTGGTGTGGATGCACTACATCTGTCTAACCTTTCACTCTCTGAAGGACATCTGGGCTGTTTCCAGTTCTCATCGGCTTCAGTAAAGCCACTGTGAACATGTGTGTTCATCTTGGTTTGGGCGCAGCTTTCCATTTTTCTGGGGTAAATGCCCATGACCACATTTGCTGTCACGTGCTAAGTGCGTGTTTAGTTCTGGAAGAAGCTGCCAAAACTTTCCAGAACCACTGCAGCAATAGTGCGGTGCACGGTGGTGATGTCCTGTCCTTGTCTGTGTTGGTAATTATTCCCGTCCGTGGCTGTCAAGCGCCGTCTCCTTGTTGTTTGGAGTTGCTGCTGTTTAGTTTTGAGAAATTTTACTCTTGATGAAGTCTAGTTTATTGCTTTTCCTTTTAGGGATTGTGCTTTGGTGTCAAGGGTAAGATGTCTTGCCTACCCCTAGATCCTGAAGATTTTTTCAGTTTTTTTTTTTTCTTAAAAGTTTCATAGTTTTACACTTACATTTCTTTTCCATTTTGAATTAATTTTTATATAAGGAATACCGTTTAGATTAGGTTTCATTTCTATAATCAGTCTCTCTAAACTCTGCCTTGGTTCTGGCAGCTTACTTGTTGGTTACTTTGGATTTTCTACATGGGATCATGTCAGTTAGGAATGAATGTTGCTGCTCCTTTCTGACCCCAACACCCTTTGTTACTTTTTCTTGCTTGGTGGCTCTGGCCAGAACCTTTAGAAAGATGGATACTGGTAGCAATGGCAGATAGCTACCGTTCCGACCTCTGAGAGGAACACTGCCCTTCCCTTCTTTACCGGACTCTCAAGACAAGCCAACACCATGCCTGTGGGCTTTCCCACACCAGGCAGGTCTCCAGCTCTCTGTGACACCAGCTGGGTGTCCCATAAGCAACTCAGTTCCAATACTGTCTCCCTGGACTCAGGGCTGATCCCACAGGTCAGGGGCTCGGTCCCACAAAGCTGCCCCCGCTTCAGATGCCAGTCCTAAGCAGAGGGTCCCCAGGGCACACACAACTTTGACTGATGGGCTGTGAATTGGAGATTCCCACGACGCTCTCTTCGAGTTTGGTAATTTGCTGGAACACTTACAGAACTCAGGAACAGCCCAGTGGGAGTGATGCATAGGAGAGGGTACTGGGGAAGGGCTGCAGAGCTTCAGTACCCTCTCTGGGTGTACCGTCCTCCCCATGTGGGTGTGTTCACCCACCTGGAAGCTCTCTGAACCCCGTGGTTCGGGGATTTCTGTGGCAGTGTCATCATGTAAGCATGATGCATTATTAACTCCGTCTGCAGCCCCTCTCCCCTCTCTGGAGGATGGAGTCCAAGCTTCTTACTGTGACTTTGTGTTTCTGGTGACCAGCCCCATCCAAGAGCGCATCCAGAGTGCCTTCCTGAGCTGTGTCAGGAGCCAGGGGCAGAGACCAGATACCTATATCTTGTTACATCATTCTGTGTAATCACATTTATCTTTTCTTGTTACTGTTACAACTTATGCTTTTGATGAATAACAAAGCTTTTCCCTGTTTCTAGGTCACAGATCTGTTCTCTACGTTTTCCCTTGTCAGCTTTGAGGTTTTCGGACCTCCTAGGACAAGTGTTTCTCAAACTCAGATTTGTGGATGAGCCACTGGAGGTCTCGGTGAGGCCCAGATGTGTGGAGCCCACCTTCAGAAATTCAGAACCAGCAGGTCTAAGCTGTGACCTGGGAAATCTACCTTCTCTCCAGCTCGCCCCCTTGGGCTGCTCTCCACGACCCTGCTGTGACCAGCAGGCACCCCAGCTCTTCTTGTGGTGGGGTAGTGGAGAGGCCTGTGGTACCCTTCTCCAGGGGAGGGAACCTGTCTCCCTGTGCCTTTGCTGTTCTTTTTCATAATTTACTTTGGTGTTGGGGAAAATTGTTCTTTCCTCTATATTGTAGAATAAGGTGGTGGAGAGGCACCTGGGCGGCTCAGTCAGTTGAGTGTCCGACTCTTGATCTCACAGTTTGTGGGTGTGAGCCCCACGCCCGGCTGCATGCTGTCAGCACGGTGCCTGGTTGGGATTCTCTCTCTCCCTATCTCTCTCAGAAATAAGGAAATAAACTTTAAATGAAAACCCTTAATTTATAGTTGTGTAATCATTTAGGAAGTATTTACCGTGCTCATACTGTGTCCCAGGCTCTGTTTCTGTCTCCAGGCATGTCGTGGATAGACAGACAGAACTCTCCTTGCAGACCTGACACTGTAGGGCAGAGGGACGGACAGTATCATAATGATGGGGTCTCCCGTGAGAGTTATTGGAGTAAAGGGACTGGGATGGGTAGAGTCTTGAACTTGACCGAAGCTCTTTCTGCATCCATGGTGTAGTCATGGGCTTTCTGCTTTGGTCTGCCATGAGGTTACATATCTTTGTAGATCTTCTGATATTAAAGGGCATTTATATATAACTGGTCCCAGACAAGGTCTGTCAGAACTGTCCTGGGAGACCGAGCTCTTATAGAGAATAGGCTTGTAGTCCAGAGGTTTGTAATGGGCTTTCTGACTGATATACTGAAAATAGGGCCCTTTTTCTGGTTTATTACCCACTTTCTTTAAGTTTGTTCTTGTGAAGCTACTTCTGAAACCTTTCTATCTTTAAACAGTTTTATTTTACAGTGGTGTGTTTGTTCCTGGTGGATATGCAAATCCGTGTAATATTTTGGAATCTTGAGGAGTGTTTATCTTGTGCTTCTGGTTTTACACTGTGTCCCCCAAGGCAGGACTGCAGGCCCTTAGTGTACCTCCCACACAGGATGGACAGATAGCCAGCATGCCTGAGCTCAGGGCAGGTTCTCCTGTTCAGGGTTTGGCCTTCTCTGGACTTTAACCAACTAACTTCCAAAATTAATGTCTAAGACATTTTATTTTATTTTCTTAGATTTAAAAGATTTTTTAATTTTTATTTTTAAATTAATTTTTTAAAGTATTTATTTTTGAGAGAGAGAGAGAGAGAGAGAGAGAGAGAGAGAATGTGCGCATGAGCTAGGGAGGGGCAAAGAGAGAGGGAGACATAGAATCTGAAGCAGGCTCCAGGCTCCAAACTGTCCGTGCAGAGCCTGTTGCAGGGCTCAAACTCAGGAGCCGTGAGATCATGGCCTGAGCCGAAGTTGGATGCTTAAGTGACTGAGGCACCCAGGCACCCCTTTTTAAATTTATTGTTAAGTAATCTCTTTAACCCAACATGGAGCTTAACTCACAACCCTGAGATCAAGAGTAGCTTGCTCTTCTGACTAAGCCAGCCAGGCGCCCCTAACACATCATTTTACATTTACTCTGACCTTAAATCTTTGTGTACATGACATGAAATGATTTTCCCTTGGATAGCTTTATGTAGACTACCCAGAGAAATGGTAACTGTTGTGTGGGTCGTGTCATGGCAGGGCAGGTCCACAACCTCTGACACCGTCTCCTCTGTTCACAGAGATATCTATGGCAGCCGATGGAGGCTCATCGGAGAAGCAGGGAGGAGAGGGCCCCCTGGCCTCAGACGGCGAAGCTAATGGGTCCTGTGGAAAGAGCGAGGCTAGCAGCCACGTGACTGCAGCCCAGCACACTCAGGAGAACACAGCGGTCAGCCCACAGGACGGTACCAACAAACTAGCTCGAATAGCTGAAAATGGGGTTTCAGACAGAGACAGTGAAACGGGGAAGCAAAACCACGTCAACACAGATGACTTCACACAGACTTCTGTCATCGGGAGCAATGGGTACTTCTTGAATAAACCACCCCTGCAGGAACAGCCCATGCGGATTACCAGCACTTTGGCTTCCTCGCTTCCTGGTCATGCTGCAAAAACCCTTCCCGGAGGTTCCGGCAAAGGGAGGACTCCTAGTGCTTTTTCTCAGACGCCAGCCACAGCACCGGCCAAGCTTGCGGAAGCGAGTAAAGACACGGAGGACAAGAAGCCCTCGGGCCCTGGTGCCGACGTCAAGGTTCACAGGGCACGGAAGACCATGCCAAAATCCATCCTGGGCCTGGTAATGCGATCCTCGTCGGGACGGGGCTGTTCTCGTGTCTGTTGTGCTGTTTCCTTCCTGTTTGTATTCGCTTTTGTCACGGTGACAGCAGACGGACTCTGTTCGTGAAGGAGAAAGGCCAGTAAATGGCAGTGGTTGCCCCACAGGTGGTTGTCTGTGGGCCTGGGAAGATGAGGAAAGGCTGCTGACAGTTCAGGTGTGAACCACCGGCAGATGACCCCTCCCAGCCCGCCTTCGGGGCTTTGTGCTGCTTTTGGGTGTCTGTTGCCCGCTAAGACCAGATGCATCAGATGCTTGTGTGGAGACCTCCTCCTCTGCTTTGGGCCTGGGGCTTGCATTCCAGCACAGGAAGGCTGAGCACTGATTCTGGAGAGAAGTAGTCAGGAACTTGGTTAGCTTCTTGGTGTGACAGAGGGTAGGGACGAGGGACATCCTGATGACACGCCCTGTTTTCATGGTAGGCCCCTGGGAGCAGGGAACAAGCAGCGAGATCCCAGTGTCATGCTGGGTGAGGTGGCTTTTGCCACAAGTGAGTATTCGGTGCCCGTGCCTGCTGCGTTTTCTCAGAATGTCCATACTCATGTTTTGCCTTCCCAGTTCTGTGTTGATCTGGCTGGGGATGAGCTCTAGGTCTAGTTCCCCTGGGATTTCTTGCACCAGGCGTTGCTGGTGAGTCTGACTGTTTGTCATTAGTGGGTCATGTGTGATTTCCTCTCTGTAACCTTCCGGAGTTGCATGAGTAGGCCTGTCCCCTTGGGCCTTGTTGGTGTGAGATGTGTGTCTTTCCTCAGTTCTAGAAAAATGCTTTGCACAGCTTTTCTTTCTGTGGAGCTCTTGACATGGACATGGGGTCTTCTGTCTCCTCAGATGGCTCCTTATGTGTTTTCCAGCTTTGATTTCTTCTTTAGCACTTTACTTTCTTGCTGTTCATTCTATATCATGATGATTTTACTTTTGACAGTTTTTTGCATACCTAATATCTCCAGTTAGTTTATTTAGTTGTATTTTGTCTTATCCTTCAAAAGCCATTAGATTCTTTTATAGTCTGTTGTTTTAAAAAATTTTTTTAATGTTAATTTTATTTTTGAGTGAGAGAGAGAGAGAGACAGAACGCAAGCAGGGGAGGGGCAGAGAGAGGGGGAGACACAGAATCCGAATCAGGCTCCAGGCTCTGAGTGGTCAGCACAGAGCCTGATGTGGGTCTTGGACCCACGAACTGTGAGATCATGACCTGAGCTGAAGTTGGACGCTTAACCGACTGAGCCACCCAGGCGCCCCTTCTAATCTGTTGTAAGACCTATTTCCTCAAGTGGGAGTCCTGTTTGGGCTCAGTGCCTCCTGTTTGTGTTGATTTTTCTCCCCAGGTGTGTGCTCATCTCTATTTCCATGGTTTTATGTTGCCTGACTGTGAGCTTTGTTGCATTTCCTGTAGCCTGCCTGCAGTGATTGTCGGGAGCCATGGGCACTAGGTGGGGCTGGACTGCTGACTGCCCCATGCTGCTGGGCCTCCATAGCTGCCGCATGATTCCTGCTCTAGGATTGCCAGGGCTGGGCATCCCCTGACTCCTGTGTCTCAGAGTGTGGGCCTCACCCCTCCCAGACTTGCTGGCCCTGACTTGATTTCCATGTTTTGCAATATTCTTGTATATGTCCCAAAACTTAAAAAAAAAAAAAAAAACTTTTTTTAATAATTAGGAATTCACAGGAAGCTGCAAAAGTAGTACAGAGAGACCCCCATATATCCTTCACCCGGTCTCTCCGGCTGCATTTTATGCAGCTAGAGCACAATGTCGATTTCTGTGAACACCCAGCACCAAACAGCTCCCCAGGGTCCCCCTTTATCCCTAACCACCCTGTCCCCAGCCCCTGTTCTCTGTCTCCACAGTCACGTCACGTCAGGTGTTCTGTAAGAAGGTGGAGACTTAGAGAGCGGCTCAGCTCCAATGAGACTGGCCACGTTGTGTCAGTGGCTCCTTCCTTTTCATGCTGCAGGGTTTTCTGTGGTGTGGATGTCCCAGAACTTAACCACTCACAGATTGAATGGCTTTTGGGGGTTTCCATTTGGGGGCTGTTACAATAAAGTTGCTCTGGATATTTATGTACAGAATTTTTTTGGGCAGAAATTTTCATTTCTCTGGATTAAATATCCAGGAGTACAATTGTGGGGTCATATGTTAGTTCGATATTTAGCTTTATAAGTTAACTGCCAAACCAGATTCCAGACAGGCTACGACATTTTACATTCCCGGAAGCAAGGTATATGAGCAGTCAAATTTCTCACGTCGTTGCTGGCGTTTGGCATTGCCGCTAGTTTTTATTGTAGCTGTGGTACCTCATCATGATTTTAGTTTGAACTCCCCTCATGGCTGATGATGTTGGACATCTTTTCCTGTGCTTATTTGACATCTATGTGTCCTTTTTGGTGAAATGTCTCTCATACCTCTTGCCCATCTTACAACTAATTGTTTAGTGAGCTTTCAGAGTTCTGGGTGTGGGCCCTTTGCCATGGATCGGTTTACAGACTTTTCGCTCTCTCTGCGGCTCGTCCTCACCCTCTTATTAGGGTTTTCCCCGGAGCAGAAGTTTTTCCTTCTGACCAAATCCACATCATCGTGTTTCTTTTACAGCCTGTGCTTCTGGCATCGTGTCTTTGAACTCTCCACCTAGCCCTGGGTAACAAGATTTTCTGTAGTTTTTAAGAAAGTTTTTTATTTTTATGTGAACTTTAGATATATGGTCCATTTTTAGTGTTTGTATTAGATACCAGGTTCAGGGTGATGTTCGTTATTTTTGCCTGCCATTTTTTGGCTTACCATTATCCGTTTTTAAATGCATGTCTGAAATTTTATATTATTTGTTTATCTCCTTGAAATTATACTTTTATTCTGTTCCTACTTCCAGGATTTTATTCCAGTATGTATATTTTTATTCTTGAGGTTCTTTTATTGTCACTCGAATGTATTCCTCTAAGGAAAAAAAGGCAAATGAAATTTAACTTGAAGAAATTTCTTGACTGTGCAGGCTTATCCAAATGTTAGTTGTGCACTGAACTAGTATAATTGTTAGTGGTGTGCAGTTGATTGACACACGTATCATTTTGGTCAGTTGTAAGGACAGAGGACCAAAGACTTTTGAGACTTCAGAAATGCATTTCCTGAAGACCACCCCTGCCTGCTGCACACCTGGAAGCTTCCTCTGTCTCTGAGCTCCGACGGGAGGAAGGAGGACACAGTGACTTAGCAACAAGATGAGCTGTGCCGGTGGGGTCACCGAAGTCCCCTCTGATATGGAGCCTCCTAGCTCCAGACCTGGCTTCTCCTGCCCCTGGGGTTCCCTGCCCCACAAACCCAGTTCAGTCTTACTTGGTTTTCTTAGGAGACCATGTTTTATTGAAAATTGTTTTAAAATCAATCATTCCAGTGATGAGTGTTGCAGGCATGTGATAATAAACCCATTTTCTCTGTAAGAGTTAAAACTGAAGGCGTGTTCTCACCACACGGCCTATGTCCCTTGGCAGTGCAGGCTCTCTCTTATGCAGTGTTGGTACCGTCAGAAAACGCCAGCACGGGGTTAGACTTGTTCGCTGTTGCGCAGAGAAAGTGGAACCTTTTTCCCTTGCATTGAAGCGCTCGTTACTGTGTCCTGTGTTGCAGACCAGGACACTAGTCTAGTTGAATTGTGCCTCAGCATGGTGGTCCCCTAGCCTTCTTTTGTGTTGCTGTCCCCACATTCTCCCTGTCCACTTTCACACAGCCACTGGTATTCTCTAGGTTCTGGAAAAAAGATGTGGCCTTGCTCTTGGAGCCCTCAGCCTGGTTAGAGAGGCAGTTCTGAATGACAGAGTCGTGCAGGTCCTTGTTAGTTGCCCCTGGAATTAAGTGTCTGGAAGGAGAGAGCTCACACTGAGCCAACATGGGCCTGGCTGGTGGCTCAGGGAGTGGCCTCCAGGCAGAACTGGAGAGGCGACGTGCAGAGTGCCGGGGGCAGGGAGGGCCAGCAAGAGCCAAACTCTGTTTAGTCTGTGGCGATGCCGGTAACCTTCTTCACAGCCCATGACTGCCCTTCTGCGAGGGGGAGGCCTAAGCTGCCTGGGTGCTCAAGGCTCTGTCATAGCAGTGGGCACCCCTCCGTGAAGTCAGACACTATCCTGCCTGCATGGGAAGCAGATCGTGTCTCTTTTATCTTTTTTGCTTTTGTCTGATAGTAGAGCCCTGGTAGTCTAGAATTTTCACCTAAGTTCAGCAGCTCTTGTTTTTTTTTTTTTTTTTTTTCAGATTTTCAGAAATAATATCTTAAAGATTTTGGGCCAAAGTGAGAATTAGCCTCATATGACTGTTTACTCCTCAGGTTTAATTTTTGCTTCCTGTTTATGTATACTGTAAAATCATCTATTGCATTTGCCTGTATTAGCTGGTGGAGGCGGAGAGTTACTGTGGCTGCACATTCTGCGTGGTAGTTTGTAGGAGACAGAAAGGAACATTCTCTGACTCTTGTGTTCCAGCAGTGACTTCAGAGACAGATCTGGTATGTTTGAGAGAGACTGAAGAATTTTACAGAGCTGACAAGTTACATGTGGGTAGTAACTGTGTGCCGAGGGCAGGTTAATTGTGGAGGTGGTGGGGAAGAGGGTAGGGCTGGGAGAGGAAGGAAGGGCGCTCCAGGGCTGAGCCACATTCCCAGCCAAGCTACAAGCACACAGGGTCGCTGAGCCATGTAAGTCCCCTTGGGCTGTCAGCCACTGGCCATGCTCCCAAGCAGGCTCACTTTTTTTAATTTTAATTTTTATTTATTTATTAAAAAAAAAATTTTTTTTTAACGTTTATTTATTTTTGAGAGACAGAGTATGAGTAGGGGAGGGGCAGAGAGAAAGGAAAGCACAGAATCCGAAGCAGACTCCAGGCTCCGAGCCGTCAACAGAGTTCTACGCGGGGCCTGAACTCATGAACCGAGAGATCACGACCTAGGCTGAAGTCGGACGCCCAACCGACTGAGCCACCCAGGCGCCCCAAGCAGGTTCACTTTTAAGGGCAGGGGCATCAAGCGCATTCACGTTGTCGTGCAGCCGTCCCTCCGTCTGTCCCCAGAACGTGTTCATCTTCCCAGACTGGACTCTGTCCTGTTACCCATGGACCCTCCCCTCCCCCAGCCCCACCCCACCACCCCCTCCATGTCTGTGGCTCTGACTCCTCCAGGACCTCCTGTGAGTGTCCACTCCTACAGGATGTGTCCCCCTGTGACGGGCTCATCTCACTCACCATGGTGTCCTCACTCAGCACGGTGTCCTCCAGGTTCATCCACGTTGTAGCAGGTGTTGGGATTTCCCTCCTTTTTAAGGCTAATATTCTGTGGTGTGGCCGGAGCACATTTTGTTTATCCTTTCACCTGTCAGCGGACCCTTGGGTTGCTTCTGCCCCATGGCTGTTGTGAATGACACTGCCATGAACAACTGTGTACAAATAGCTCTTTGAGATTCTGTTTTCAATTCTTTTAGGTATATATCCAGAGTGGGATTGCTGGATCACATGGTAATTCTATGTTTAGCTTTTTGAGAAACTGCCCAACTGTTCTCCACAGCGGCTCTGCCATTTTATGTTCCCGCCAACAGTGCACAAGAGTTCTAATTTCTTCATGTCCTTTTCAACATTTGTTTTCTGTGTGTGTGTGTGTGTGTGTGTGTGTGTGTGTGTGTGTGTTTAATTGAGGTATAATAGACAGTTTTTGGTTTTTATAGTAGCCATCCTAATGGTGTGAGGAGATACTATGGTTTTGATTTGCATTTTCCTGAAGATTAGTGATGTTGAACATCTTTTCATGTTGAATGTCTTCTTTGGAGAACTGTGTAATCAGATGCTTTGCCCATTTTTTAATCAGGTTGTTTGTTTTGTTGCTGAGTTGTAGGAGTTCTTTATGTATTCTGGATATTAATCGCTTATCAGGTATGTGATATGCAAATACTTTCTCCCATTCTATATAGGTTGCCTGTTCATTCTGTTGATTGTATCCTTTGATGAAGAGAAATTTTTAATTTTGAAGAAGTCTAATTTATCTGATTTTTCTTTTGTTGCCTGTGCTTTTGGTATCATATCCAAGAAATCACTGCAAAATCCAGTGTCATGAAGCTTTTCCTGTGTTTTCTTCTAAGAGTTTTAGAGTTTTTTTACAGTTCAGGTCGTTGGTCCATTCTGAACTAATGTTTGCGTGTAGCGGGTGGTGAGAGTCCGGCTCTGTTGTTTTGCATGTGGAGATCCTGTTTCCCAGCACTGTCGAAGGATGCTTCTTTCTTCACTGTTATTGCCCTTACTGCATGCATAACAAAACTTGGTTAAATGGAATTTGATATGAGGTCCAAGTATTTCGAGGCTGCAGGTGATTTTAGGGAAGTAGATGGAGGGGAGAGGGTTAGCTGTGTCTAGGCAGTCTGGAACTAAGGCAACATTGCTAATCAGGATGAGGGCTGATGACAGTACTGCAGGCTGCCAGAGTCTTGGAAGGCTGAGACTGAAAACAGATTTGGGAGATTGGTAAAACTGTGAGCAAAAGATAAGTTAAAAAATGTAGCATGGGTATCTGTTGTGCCATTGGGGTTGGGGAGGATGTTGCAAGGGCAGCCTTGAAAATGATAGGCCGTGAAAGCACTTCCATAACCAATACATTTACCTAAATCAGGTGTTAGCAGACTCTTCCTGTGAGGGACCAGGTAGACAACGTTTCAGGGCTTGTGTGCCACATACAGTCACTGTCGCTGCTTTTCTCTACTCCTTCTCCTCCTCGTTCTTGTCAACACCATTTTGAGCTTGCAGATGTTGGCCCACGTCATCCAAGGGGTGGCCTGGCACACGTGCACCAGCGCCAGGCCCTCTGATGGCGGCAGGCTTTGTACTTTATCTTCTTTCTTGGTCAAGGCAAGTTTATGGGGGAAAGGAACGGTGTTTTGGGGGCATGTTGTTTCAGTGACGATCTGCTTGTGTGTAATTACAGTTATTAATTGTCTTTGTTTTCAAGCATGCAACCAGTAAGGATCCCAGAGAAGTTCGAGAAGCTCGAGATCATGAGGAGCCAAAAGAGGAGATCAACAAAAACCTTTCTGATTTTGGACGACAGCAGCTTTTACCCCCCTTCCCACCCCTTCATCAATCACTACCTCAAAATCAGTGCTACGTGGCCACCACAAAGTCACAGACAGGTAATAGGGAGACCTGACAACTGTCTCTGCTCTCTGAGTGTGTGTGCTGAACCTGCACCTCTCGAAACTAGAAACTTGTTGACTGTGAATGCATGTGTGCTGTAGAGGAGTGGGGTCAGGGTCGATGGGCCCTTCTCTGCTCACCCGTAAACCTGCAGAGGGATGTCAGACCTCTGTTCTGAAACCTGTTGAATCCCGACGTTGGTTTTTATGCCTGTTTTCGATCTCAAAATGAAGATTGTTTTCATTAAGTCTTGCCCCCCCTTGTTCTGATTGGATAGAAGACTTTAGATTTGAGAACTTCCCCCTGCCCCCCAGTTTATAAATTAAGTGCTGTTGGAAACAACAGTGTGTTGGGGAGACCTTTGGGGTAAGGTTGTAGAGAAGGGTGGTTTGATTCTGTGATCAGCCACTTCCCATGGGCATTTCTCACTCATTTGAGCTTGCTTCTGTCCATGGTCAATTGAGGGAGTAGGTGAACATTTGATCTCTTATCCAGGCCTCTGCAAGAGGTGGGGCTGCAGGAGCCGCCCCACAGGGAGTATACTGGGGTGAGCGTGTCTCGAGCAAGGGGCCTCCCTCTGGAGCCTCTGAGACACCAATAGTTCCTACAGAGATGAGGTGACTCTCCCCAGTGCAGAAAGGACCTTTCTCTGAGGTTGTCCTGTGTATCAGGCACTTCTGATATCACCTCCTGGGAAGGGTACAAAACCACAACTTCTGTGCCTGGGAGTGTCTCCTGCAGAGGGAAGTACCACCATGGCCGCCTTGCCTTATCACAGGACAGATGGTGCACCTGTCAGTGTCATAGGAGTTGCAGAAAGCCTGCTGGGGTGGGGTGGGGGGTGCTCCTTGCCTCTGGTCAGGTCTGCTGGGATGAGTGGGGCACGTGTGGATACAGCTCTCTGTGACCTTGTCCGGGTAGACCGCCTCTGTCTACTTTCTTCTTCAGACCTCGTTCCTTCCTCTGCCCCGTTGTGCTATTTTCCCGAGGAGGGGGGGGAGTGGGGGGGGGGGAGTGTTGGAGCTGGTCTTTTCTCTCCATCAGTATTTTAAATTACTGTGGTGCTGGCCCCAGAGCTTCGTTCCTTTCCCATCCTGTCGTAGCACAAACAGGAAGGCCAAGCAGACTCAGTGGCTGCAAAGTGCATCTTACTCTCCGTCTCAGCTTGGGCACAGCTGTGCCTGGCACCAGTCACCCCGTTCTAGCACAGGAAGGACAGAGCCGTGTTTCCTTGTGACCAGTTATGCGCTCAGAGCCACCCCAGTGGGGTGCAGGGCTGCGTGGATGACTGTCTCAAGTGTCCTGTGTGCCCCTTGGCCTAGGGCTGAGGCACGCCTGGTGTCCTCAATGCCACATGTGGGGCTGTCTGCATGACCCTTACTGTGGCATAGTTTACGCTCTTGCATGCTTTTCCAATGCTCTTTTCCTCTGCTTTGTGGAACAAAAATGGAATGGAATAGAGGTTTTATAGCCCTTTAGAAGAGTGGTTTTCAGATTTTTTTTTTAAAGCCTAGAACTTAAAAAGAAAAAAATTATTATAGACAGCCTCATTCTGTTTTTTTTTTTTTTAATTTTTAATGTCTATTTATTTTTGGAGAGAGAGAAACAGAGTGGGGAGGGGAGGGGCAGAGAGAGAGGGAGACACAGAATCTGAAGCAGCTCCAGACTCTGAGCTGTTGGCACAGAGCCGGATGCGGGGCTCGAACCCATGAACCATGAGATCATGACCTGAGCCGAAGTTGGATGCTTAACTGACTGAGCCACCTGGGGCCCCAACAGCCTCATTCTATAAAACAAGTCAACCTGGAGCTGCTTTATTCAGAACAGGCTTAGGAGTCCTCAGTCCCCAGGAGCCCCAGCTGTTGTCTGGAAACCTCAGACCCCCAGACGTTTGCTTTTTCCTGTCCTGTGTCTCCCTTGACCTCGTGTACCTGTGTGGTTTGCTTCACATACTTCTTTCCCTTCGGTTGGTGGACTGCTTGGTGAGGTGGAAGGTGCTGGGAAACGGTCCAGGGAATGACGGTGGCCTATGCTGCATGGCCACACTCTCTTTAGAGGCGGACACATCTAGAGACTGTGCCGTGTGCTCCTCGTCGTGGGTGAGGAGCAGAGTCTCAGGGAGGCAGACTGGACCCATCTCCAGTGATGGGCAGCAAGGCCGCCTTCCCCCCTTCAGCCTCTCTCGTGCAGCCGCACCGGTGCTAGAGACGGGACCGTCCAGAGGCTGGGGACCAAGTGTGGAGGGCGCTCCAGGGCCCTGCTGCTGGTGGGCGGTGGGTTTGCCCTTACACTTATGCCTGCTTGCTGTAGGCTCATAGTGTTGGCCGTGCACAGGGCTGAGTGTTTATTGTGAGCAAAACAAATGATCTGTAAAGTCTTAGCAGCTTTCTCTGTGCCACTTGAAACAAGAAATGCCTGTCACTTTTGTGGCAAGCTGATGATTTTGGTAATCAGAATTTGTGAATTATCACCTACCTTTAAAAAACATTTGAATGGTATTTCTTTTTCCTCTCTTGTCCCCTTTTGACTTTTTTTTTTTTTAGCTTGCTTGCCTTTTGTTTTAGCAGCTGCAGTATCTCGGAAGAAAAAACGAAGAATGGGAACCTATAGCCTGGTTCCTAAGAAAAAGACCAAAGTATTAAAACAGAGGACGGTGATTGAGATGTTTAAGAGTATAACTCATTCCACTGTGGGCTCTAAGGTAAGGCGTGCCTGGTTGGTTGCACACGTGCTTGGAAACCCACGTCTCTGTCAGGACCTCTTTGGCCACGAGAGCACCATGTGAGGTTGTCGGTAATTTGATGACCTCGGTCCATTTTGAAGGAACCTAGGCTCTGAGGTGCCTCGCTCTGGGGTACAGCCTCCTGCCCAGTGCTCCCTGCCTCTTCATCCCTTCCTCCTTCCTGGCCCTTTCCCCAGCGGCAGGGTCTCTGCATCCCACCCCACAGGCCACACCCTGGCAGGAGTTGGCAGGTTGCTCTTGATGCTGGGGTTCTGAGTGACAGATGTGCCCTTGCCCGTGTTCCAGGGCGACAAGGACCTGGGCGCCAGCACCCTCCACGTGAATGGGGAGAGCTTGGAGCTGGACTCGGAGGAGGACGAGTCGGAGGAGCTGGATGAGGACGAGGACCAGGGGGCTGAGCAGGCCGCCGCGTTCCCCACGGAGGACAGCAGGACCTCTAAGGGGGTTGTGCCAGAGGCCGACCGCACCCAGAAGGTAGGCCCTTCTCTCCTCTCGGGGAGGGCTTACGGTCCTGAGAGGGGCAGTCTGGCCCTCTCAGCCCCAGTCATTTCCCTGTTTCCTTCTTCTTCTCTCTCTCTTTTTTAAAAAGTTTATTTATTTTGAGAGAGAGAGAGAGAGCGAGAGAGAGAGAGTGAGAGAGAGCGCGCACTCACAAGTGTGCATGTGAGTGGGGGAGGGTCAGAGGGAGAGAATCGTGAGCAGGCCCTGCTCTGTCCGGGCCCTGGGATCATGACCTGAGTGGAGATCCAGAGTCTGACGCGCAACCCACCGAGCCACCCTGGCACCCCTTCCCTGTTTTCTTCTGACTTAAGGTCTTTGCATTCTATTTCTCGAAGTTTTGGACTTATTTTCATCAGATGAGTGTTTGTCTTCTTGTACAGCACTCTCTGAAGTAAATGTCTGGAGCTTCTTTGGGCTCTGGATGGACAGGAATACACTGATGGCAGACTGCGTGCCAGTGGTGGCTGCTTATCGCTGGCCTTGGCGTGACCGACCTTGCGAAGTCCTAGGTGCGCCACAGGTGCGGTGTTCCTGCAGGGGAGGTGCTGACACCGGGAGGCCTCTCTTGTCCTGGTTGGAGTGAGCAATCGGGGCTGCCGACCGGGCCTGTGGAGCGATTATGTGCAGTCCGCTAACACCGGCTGTATCCTGGTGTTCCGGGCATGTCCTCGTCAGACGCGATTCCTCCGTGTCCACCCAAGGATGTGCTCTGGGAGGTGGCAGTACGTCAGCTCAGTCACAGGGCACTGCGTGCAGGCAGCCGCGGAGCTCGGCACCAGGCAGAGTCTCCGGGGGCACTGGGCGCGGAGCCGGGCGGAACCCAGTTCCTGAGCAGATGCTGACTTGTGGGCCTGCGTTGTGCTTGTAGTTCTCAGGGGGATGAAGTAGAGGAGGAGGGCCAGGAGGGGTTGAGAATCAGGCGGTCACAGATGGGTGTGATCCTGCTGATCTGTGTATCCTACTTTTTGGAGAGAACTTTGGACCATCTTTATATAAGATGGGCTGTCGTATCTGATGAGGTTTCTAAAACTTGTGGTAGGCAGAGAAGTGCCAGGTGAGTTCATTGAAAAAATGACCTGTTTGAAATCTATAATTTTGCTGATCATCTTTTTACACTTTGAGTCAAAGTGTTGTGCTGTGTAGATACAGCCTTTGGCACGTGTAAAGTATGTCCCTCCAGCTTTCAGAGTTTTGGGAGTTTGTTTTCTTGTATCAGATGCCACGGCTACTAGTCTGTCTCTTTATGATCTCTGGGTTCTGTGTTCTAGTTACGATAAGCGGACCTTTCTTAATGGTGATTTTGAATAAGTTAATGTAAGCTGTCTTATACTTCATTGGTCTCATTCTTTATAAATATTTGACTCATACATTTGATTTGGGATAAAATATGAGGTAGATACATTCAAAATGGGTGTATTTTATGGTATATAAATTCTATCTCAATAAAGCTTTTTAGACAAAATGTGAGGTCAGGGTCCCATAGCTTCCCTCAAAATGGTTAGCCACACGACGTCAACACCATTTATTGACTGATGTTTCTTTCCCCCGTTGATTTGAAATGCCACCTTTATCGAACACCATATGGCATATGGAGTTAACTCTGTTTCTGGATTCTCTCTCTGTCTCTCTTTTTTAAGATTTTATTTTTAAGTGATCTCTACATCCCATGTGGGACTCGAATTCACATCCCCAAGATCAGGAGTCACACACTTCACCAACTGAGCCAGCCAGGCACCCCGTGGATTCTGTTTTTGATTGAGGTTCTCCTCTTCCAGGGAGAATCTAGACACTGACTAACAGCAAATAACTCTACACATTGATATAAAGGAACAAAATTAACTGGATATCAAGCCAACAAAAAGAATCAGGAAACAAGTGGAAGCAGAATCAAGAGGAAAGTGTGGCCAAGTGGAAAACAAAATAAGATGACAGGAACAAATCTAAATAGATCGGCAATGCTAATACACAGTAATAGGGTTCTTATGTGAAGTGTTCCAGAAAATAGAGAACGAGGGGAATGGATGCTAGTTTCTTCTGAGGCCAAATTCACTTTTAATCCTAAGTACAATATTGGTGAGATACAACTGTATATTCACATAATAGTGATCGTAGAGAAGGTGGGGCTTCCCCCCAAGAAGACACTGATTTATGACAGGGAGTCTGTTGATAGGACTTACTAGATTAACAGCTTAAATGAGAAAAACCAGCCTTTTGTATGTTTCTTGGATTTAGGGGATGACCTCATGATTGCCACTGTGACAAGGAATAGTTCACTCATGAGAGTGACTGTACCCGTGTGTTATCACCCAGCTCACAGGCCGGGGCTGTCCTGGCCTCCCCTGTGCGCCCTCCTAGTCACCACAGCCTTGTCTTTGCCCTTGCTGTGCTTTGTGTCAGTGGGGTCATGCACACGATTGTCTTTTTCAGAGTGAGGCTTGTTTCACTCAGTATTATATCTGTTCATTTTCATTGTTACACACAGTGGATTATAAAGTGGTCTAGGGGTCTCAGATCCTTTCAGAGGGTGCATGGGGTCAAAACTATTATTGTAATCATGCTAAGATGCTGTTTACCTTTTTCACTCTTGCTCATCAGAGTTACACGGGGTTTAAACATTTCCCAGTTTAAATTTGTACACTAGTGAACGCTAATGGACATAACCTAGATCAAGAGAAGTGCTTTGTCATTCTCAGTAATTTTTAATAGAGCAAAGGGTTCCCGAGACTGGAACATTCCAGAACCACCACAATACAGTCTTCCTTTGGATGACTGTTCTAATTTATGTATCCGTTCCACTGTTGATGGATATTTGAGCTGTTTCCAGTTTGGGACCATTACAGATGACATTGCTGAGCGTTCTCGTGTGTCCCTGGGTGTACACCCACGCTGGGGTTGCCATGTTATGGCAGCAGCGGAAGGCACGGCCACACAGCTTTCCTGCCTGCCGCACATGAGTGTCCTGCCGCCCTGGCTTGACAGACTTGGTATTGCCCAGAGAGTGTAGTGGTGTTACAGTTCTGATTTGCATTTCCCGAATTTCCCTGAAGCTTGGCTACTTTTTCATATGCTTATTTGCCATTTGGATGCCTTTTTTTGTGAAGTGCCTGTTGAGGACTCAACCACTTATCTGGTTAGTTGTCCTTTTAAAAATCATTTTGTAGGAAATAAGCTCCTGTTGTATGTGTTGCCAACATATCTTCTTTTTTCTTTTTTTTTAAAGTTATTTATTTATTTATTTTGAGCGAGAGAGAAAGTGTGAGCAAGGGAGGGGCAGAGAGAGAAGAGAGAGCGAGCATCCCAAGCAGGTTCCACACTGCCAACGGGGAGCCTGACGTGGGGCTCGAACTCACGAACCATGAGATCATGACCTGAGCCAAAATCAGACTGAGCCGCCAGGCGCCCTCCCAACATATCTTTTTCCACTGTGGCTGCCTTTTCACTGATCTGATTGGCATTCTTGTCCTGTCATTTGGGTTGGAAGCCAGTCTCAGGACGTGTCGCACGGCCATCTTGTGCCGCAGTCGTTCGGGGCATTGGTTAGGGGAGGGCTGGACCCTTACCTCCTAGCCCAAGGCTGTAACGGGGCCTGGTGAGTGGAGTCGTATCCTGTGGCATCAGGGTCTCCTGCTTGCCACCCACCTGCGGAGCCTTTCCCCACCCTGTATGATCTATTCCTGGCTCACTTATGTCTCTGATCCACGTCAGACTTCAGTCATGCCAGCTGGTACACTTTTTTTCCAGTCTCCTCAGGTTTTCATCTTGTGCTTTACTTCTTGCAACCATCACATGTGCAGTTACCAGACAACCCCTGTATAGTAATGCTTATCGCTTCCTTTGTAGTCACTTTACGTGAGTTTCGGAAGAACTGGAATCGACTACGTTGTTATTCTGCCTATTTCAATTGGCAGTTTCATTGCTCAATCTTTAAAAAATAGAAACTACCTAATGGCATATAAAGATAATTTATATTAAATAAACCTGACTAAAGGACTCAGAGTCCTTCCAAGGAAGGTTACTTAGTGGTGAGCATTTTAAAACATTTCTAATAAAAGAGGGAGGGATTGGTCCTTTCCCCGCTAACATGAACACTGCAGTGGTTTCTCATTCTTGCTGTGATGCTATAAGATGAGAACTAGAAGGAAACATTAATATTTAAAAGGACAAGGGAGAAGAGTTTGCCAAGAATATAATCATCTGTCTAAAGAATTCAAGAAAATCAGCTGAGGAACTGTTCTAACTAGTGAGTCAAACTTACATGTAATTAAGACCTAAAACCATTCATTTTCTTGTGTGGTTGCAATAGCCAGTTAGAAAATGTAATGATAGCAATATCAATAATACCAGTAATGCCAGGGTGGTTGGGTGGCTCAGATGATTAAGCGTCCGACTTTGGCTCAGGTCATGATCTCACAGTTCCTAAGTTCGAGCCCCGTGTTGGACTCTGAGCTTAGAGCCTGGAGCCTGCTTTGGATTCTGTATCTCCCTCTCTCTCTGCCCCTCATCCACTTGTGTTTTCTCCCCAACCCCTCAAAAATAAATAAATAAACATTTTAAAAAATACCAGTAATTTCTAGGAGTATTTTTTAACTTTTCTAGATAGAAAATGTCAGGCTATGCAAACATATAGGTAATAGTGAACAATTGCCAACACTTGACCAATCTTGTGTATCCACACACACATGGATTGTCTTGAAGAAGATATTTGCCAATGGATCTTTAAAACAAAAGGACTCTTTGAAAAACAAAAACCATAGGATCCCACCTAAAACTGTAAGTTTTCAATGTCACCAGGGTACTTAGTAACACATTTAATGGGAAATGTCTGTTACCTGGAAGAGAAAAACTGAAACTTTGCCGAAAGAGGTTGAAAAAGAGACATAGGTTCACAGAAAGACCTATTAATTTCCTGAGAAAAAAGGCATTGTTTGTCTGAGTGAAGACTCTTTACTTGGCCTGAGTGAAGACCCCATTGTGTGTCTGAGGAACACCTGTTACTTGTCTGAGGGAAGACCCTTTGTTTTTCTGAGCAAAGACCGTTGTTTGTCTGAGGGAAGAACCGGTGTTTGAGGGAGGACTGTTACTTGTGTGAGGGAAAACCCTTTGTTTGTCTGAGGGAAAACCTGTTACTTCCCTGAGGGAAGACTCTTTCCTTGTCTGAGGGAAGACCTGTTGTTTGTCTAAGGGAAACCCATGGTTTGTCTCAGGAAAAACCCATTGTTTGTTGGAGGGAAGACCCTCTACTTGTCTGGGAGAGGACCCTCTATTTGTCTGAGGCAAAACCTTTTATTTGCTGAGGGAAGACCCATCGTTTGTCTGAGAGACGACCTTTTTTTTTTTAAATTTTTTTTAACATTTATTTATTTTTGAGACAGAGAGAGAGACAGAGCACGAACGGGGGAGGGTCAGAGAGAGGGAGACACAGAATCGGAAACAGGCTCCAGGCTCTGAGCGGTCAGCCCAGAGCCCGACGCGGGGCTCGAACTCACGGACCGCGAGATCGTGACCTGAGCCGAAGTCGGCCGCTTAACCGACTGAGCCACCCAGGCGCCCCGAGACGACCTTTTACTTGTCTGAGGAAAGACCCTTGTTTGTCTGAGGAAAGACCTTTTACTTGTCTAAGGAAAGATCCTTTACTTGTCTGAGGGAAGACCCATTGTTTGGGGAAGAACCAGTGTTTGAGGGAAGACCTGTTACTTGTCTGAAGGAAGACCCTTTCCTTATCTGAGGGAAAACCCATTGTTTATCTGAGGGAAGACCCTTTCCTTGTCTGAGAGAAGAACTGTTACTTGTCTGAGGGAGGACCCCTTAGTTGTCAGAGGAATGACCTTTTACTTGTCTGAGGGAAGACCCTTTGTTTTTCTGAGCAAAGACCCATTGTTTGAGGAAAGATCCATTGTTTGTTTGAGGGAAGACCTGTTACTTGCTGAGGGAAGACCGGTTGTTTTTCTGAGCAAAGACCTGTTGTTGTCTGAGGGAAGACCCCTTGTTGGTCTGAGGAAAGACCTTTTACTTGTCTAAGGAAAAACCCTTTCCTTGTCTGAGGGAAGACCCATTGTTTGTCTGAGGGAAGACCCTCTACTTGTCTGGGGGAAGACCCTCTACCTGTCTGAGGGAAAACCCGTTACCTGGTGAGGGAAGACCCATTGTTTGTCTGAGAGACAACTCTTTACTTGTCTGAGGAAAGACCTTTTACTTGTCTGGAGAAAGATCCTTTACTTGTCTGAGGGAAGACCCTTTCCTTGTCTGAAAGAAGACCTTTTACTCGTCTGAGGGAAGAACCAGTGTTTGTCTGAGGGAAGAACTAGGTATTTGAAGGAAGACCTGTTACTTGTCTGAAGGAAGACCCTTTCCTTGTCTGAGGGAAGACCTGTTACTTGTCTGAGGGAAACCCATGTTTAGTTTGTCTGAGAGAAGACCCTTTCCTTGTCTGGGGGAAGACCCTTTCCTTGTCCAAGGAAAGACCTTTTACTTGTCTAAGGAAGGACCCTTTACCAGTCTGAGGGAAGACCCTTTGTTTTTCTGAGCAAAGACTCATTGTTTGTCTGTGGGAAGACCCGTTGTTTTTCTGAGGGAAGACCTGTTAGTGTTTGAGGGAAGAACCAGTGTTTGAAGAGGGGCTTGTTACTTGTCTGAAGGAAGACGCTTTCCTTGTCTGAGGAAAACCTGTTAACTTGCTGAGGGAAGATCCATTGTTTGGGGGAGGAACCAGTTTTTGAGGGAAGACCTGTTACTTCTCTGAAGGAAGACCCTTGTCTGACGGAAGACCTGTTACTTGTCTGAGGGGAACCCATGGTTTGTCTGAGGGAGGACCTGTTACGTTACTTGTCTGAGAGAGCACCTGTGATTTGTCTGAGAGAAGACCCTCTCCTTGTCTGGGGGAAGACCCGTTTTTCTGAGGGGAGACCCTCTACTTGTCTGAGGAACAATCTGTTACTTGCTGCGGGAAGACCCATTGTCTGTCTGAGGGACGACCCTTTACTTGTGTGAACCTGTGGTTCATCTGAGGAGAGACTCAGTTGTTTGTCTGAAGGAAGACCTGTTACTTGTCTGAGGAAAGACCCCTTGGTATCTGAGGAAAGACCTTTTGTTTGTCTAGGGAAAGACCCTTTACTTGTCTGAGGGAAGACTCTTTGTTTTTCTGAGCAAAGACCTGTTGTTTGTCTGGGGCAAGACCCATTGTTTGTTGGAGGGAAGACCTATTGCTTGTCTGAGAGAAGACCTGTCACTTGTCTGAAGGAAACCCTTTCCTTGTCTGAGGGAAAACCCGTTGTTTGTCTGAGGAAAGACCTGTTAGCTTGTCTGAGGAAAACCCATGGTTTCTCTGAGGGAAAACCCATTGTTTGAAGATCCATGATTTGTCTGAGAGAAACCCTGTACTCATCTGGGGGAAAACCCGTTGTTTTTCTGAGGGAAGACCCTCTACTTGCCTGAGGGAAAGGAAACCTGTTACCTGCTGAGGAAAGTCCCATTGTTTGTCTGAGAAAGGACCCTTTACTTGTCTGAGGGAAGACCCATTATTTGGGAAGGAACCAGTGTTTGAGGGAAGACCTGTTACTTGTCTGACGATGACTCCTTCCTTGTCTGAGGGAAACCCATGGTTTCTCAGAGGGAGGACCTGTTTGTCTGAGTGAAGACCCATGATTTGTCGGGGAGCAGACTCTCTCCTTGTCTGGGGGAAAAGAGCCTTGACTTGTCTGGGGAAAAACCTGTTACTTGCTGCCGGAAGACACATTGTTTGTCTGAGGGACGACCCTTTACTTGAGTGAGGGATGACCCCTTGTTTGTCTGAGAGAAGACCCATTGTTTTTCTGAGGGAAGACTTGTTACTCCTTGTCTCAGGTAACCCTGTTGTTTGTCTGAGTGAAGACCTGTCACTTGTCCAAGTGAATACCCGTTACTTTTCCGAGAGAAGACCTGTTACTGGTGTGAGTGAAGACTCAACCTCTTTTTCTGAGTGAAGACCCATTGTGTGAGTGAAGACCTGTTCAGTGTGTGATTGTAAACCTATTGTTGGTCTGAGTGTAGACCCATTGTTTGAGGGAAAGGCCAGTTGTTTGAGGGAAAACCCATTGTTTGCTGAGTGAAGATTCATTTTTTGTCTGAGGGAAGACCTGTTTTTCATATGAGCCAAAACCCATCCTTGTCTGAATGAGAAGATTGTTGTTTCATCCTCCCCACTTTGCATAGAAGTCCAGGGTAATTCTCATCAAAACCTTAACAGCAGTTTCTGTAAAACAGCTGTTATGGGAATTGTGTGCAGCAAGCACAGGGAGAGGGAAGGGCAGTGACAACTGCTGGAGAGTGGTTGCACGGGGATTTTTGCAGAAATGGGAAAGCATTGAGTGAGCGGAACAGGAAATCCGTGACAAACCTGTTCGTACGTGAAAATGTGGTGTGCCGTAAGGATGAGGTTTTTAGTTTGTGGTCGAGGGATCATGAACTTTTCAGTAAGTGTCATTGGGACAGTTGATCTTTCGGGGGAGAAAGTGGAGGTGGGCTTTTTACATCATGGCACATAGCAAATATTAACTCCATTCTGGAATTGGCGGCGATGGCTGCACACCTCAGGATGCTAACAACCACTGAATTTTATACTTTAAAAGCATGACTTTTAGGGTAGGTAAATTATATCTCAGTAAAGCTGTTGTTTTAAAAAGTGAATTACAGAAGATTTCAAGTGTCAACATAAAATATTGACCTGTGGAAGAAAATGTTAGAAATTATATTTAGTTTCAAATAAAGAAGGCCTTCTGGTGGGAGACACAAACCCAGAACCCCCAAAGGGAAAGATGGGCAGGTTTGAGTGCCCAGATAAAGTCTCAACATTTTTGTGGAATAAGAAATACCAGAAGCAAAGCGTGACTTGATAGGGAAAATATTTATAACTATTTAACAGGCAAAGGATTGCCGTCTTTTATGTGTGTAGCTCCTACTGATGAATGAGGAGGCAAGGACGCAGTTTGGACTGAGGGTTTGGTCACATGAGACAAAGTGCAAGAGATAGGAAAGTATGTGAAGCTGTGGGAGACGTCTTGCTCAGCCCCTTGTGTCCTTGGGGAATGGAGACCAAAGTGACCACACCACCCCTCTGGAGGGCTCGTGGTACCTCCGTGGGCACTGCTGGTGGCAGCAGTTTGGGAACCCCACGTCTGCAGAGAGCAGCATGTGTCTGTAGGTTTGTCCCGGAGGAGCTTGGCTTGTGTAGAACGCAGCCTCATTGTGAAGCTGACGAGGGGGCCTGTCGATTAGGGGACGGGAAAGTTACTGTGTGCCACCCCACGAAGAACCAGGCCCGGGGTGTGTGTGACCACATCCCTGCCTCGGAGTGGGTGGAAAAGGGGTGAATGGATACCCACACGTTTTGGCGTCTTTGCGTCCATGCCTTACCTGTGTGGATCGAAAAGATAAATACAGCAGAAAAAAATGAGGTACCTGTGTTGCTTTGATACAGAAGGAATTCCAAAACATGTTGCAGTCACAAGAAAGTTTCATTCACGAAGTTGTGTTTGGTGTTCTGCCAGGCAGCAGGCAGAAGCATGCTTTACTTGTCTGAGGAAAAACCTTACTTTTTTTGTGGAACAAGAAATTTTGTGGAATAAGAAATTACGTGTTCAGGCCCATTTGTGCGAAACCTTGGCCGGGGGGAGTGTGAGAAGCACTAGTATGATGGCCCTGGGGGCTGCCCTGGACCTTGGGTGGGGTCGAGGGTGGGTTTTGCATTCTGTTATCATTTTGTGGCCTCTGGAAATCCTTTTACTGTGCGTGTTTTGTGACTTTTTTAAACATTTTTTTGAAACTTTTATTTTTGAGAGAGACACGGAGCGTGAGCGGGGGAGGGGCAGAGAGAGAGGGAGACACAGAATCCGAAGCAGGCTCCGGGGTTCCGAGCTGTCGGCACAGAGCCGGACGCGTGGCTTGAACCCACAAACCGTGAGATCATGACCCGAGCCGAAGTTGGACGCTTAAAAGGTTAAGCCTCCCAGGCGCCCTTGTTTTATTACTTTTTAATTGAATTCTGCTCCACGTAAAATGCACCGAGTGCACCGATCTTAGACGTACAGCTGATGGTCTCTTACATGCTGGGGGAGCTGCCTTCTGATCAGTACAGAAATAGAGCGAAGGGGCAGCCCGCCTGGGGTGGGGCTCTCGAGCAGGGAGTGGGCCCCGGGCCCCGGGCACGTTGTGGACATGGCACTTGTGTTTGCCCCACCCCGCCTGCACGCATGCGTCTCCGGCGCTGACCGCCTGGGTGTCTGGTAATGTATTTTTATGGAGTCCCCTCCACTGAAGGGTCTCATCGGTTGTATTTTCTTTCTGGCTCATTGTGTGGCTGACCAGACGGACGGCGAGTCTGAAGAGGAGCAGGAATCAGCCGGCACCGGGGAGGAGGACGAGGATGGAGACGAGTCCGATCTGGTAACCCCAGCCCTGCGCTCTCATCTGTGTGTGGTGGCAGAGTAAAGCAAGAAGCTTTGTAGTCCGGCCGTCGTTGGGAGTGTGTGCTCGGAATCAGGGCCTGTGACTCAGGCCCCAGACCTTGGCGAGGAGCGTGAGAATGACCGCTGAGCAGAGAGCCAAAGGCTCGGCACGGGCACTCATGGGACAGTCCGGACCAGGCGGCCATCCGGGCGGAGGTCGGGGCTCTGGTGCGAGGGGTGGTGGGACGGGGAGGAGCGGACAGCGAGGACGGCGGCCATGATTCTGCCCGGTGACCAGTGTGAGGGGGAAGGAAGGATCTGAGGTGTCTGAGGTGGAGCGGCAGAACCTTTTGTGGGCTGGGTGTCACATGCAGGTGAGGGGCCAGAGGGCGGGGCCGCTGGGTCTGTGGGAATGGAGGAGCAAGGGCTTGGAAATGGGGGAGAGCACGAGCCCTAGGATGGGGCCTGGGAAGCACCCAGCAGGTACACATTAGGCAGAGAAGGAGGAGTTGATGTGAGACTGGGGAGGGTCACGTGAGCTGAGAAATGCTTTCAAGAGAGAGAGACCGTGGCCACTGGCGTCAGTGTGTCACGAGAAGAGGACCTGGGAGGGATGATTGGGTTTGGTGATAAGCCTTCGTTTCTCTGGAATGGCGGGTTGAAAGCAACAGCGAGCTTGGGGGTAGTGCTTGCGGAAGTTGGGTCTGAAGTTTGGCAGGAAGGGGGGGCGGGGGTGAGGCAGAGGGGATGGAGCACAGGCTGCATCGGGCTGCTTGTGATGTGGCAGAGGGGTCCTGTGTGTGCTGGCCCGCCGTGGTCAGAGCCAGGCATCGGGCACCGGGTGGCCGGAAGGGCCCGCATGCTCCTCCGTCTTTGGAACGGTCTTTTCCAGCCCCTCTGTGTGTCCGTAGTGAGCAGGAATGTGAGGTCCTCGCATTAGACCGGTGACAGGTGGCAGTTCTGTGGGTTTGTTTCTAATTCGTGGTCATTAGATGCCTTTCTGCATCCAGACTTTAGAAATAGGTAGTCATAAAAATCTTAAAATATTACGAATTAATTATGACTTCTTTCCTTGTCCTCCATGTAGATAATTAACGTGGACATAGATTCTGAAGCAAATTGAGGCCTTGAGTGTTTCTTTTCTCATAAGCAGAATGAATGGATGCATAAAGGAAAAGTGGATTTGCTCACTGAGAGGTTATTTATTCAGTTCCTGAGTAGAACCTCCTCATTCTTTTTTGTGCCAAATTCGAATAAGATTTATAAATTCCATTTAAATGTTCTTGGTCTTCCTTTTTTTTTTTTTTGGTCTGTAAAATAACAACTTAGAGTGATTTAGGGGAAAACATGAGTTTTTTTTTTTTTTCAACGTTTATTTATTTTTGGGACAGAGAGAGACAGAGCATGAATGGGGGAGGGGCAGAGAGAGAGGGAGGCACAGAATCGGAAACAGGCTCCAGGCTCTGAGCCATCAGCCCAGAGCCTGACGCGGGGCTCGAACTCACGGACTGCGAGATCGTGACCTGGCTGAAGTCGGACGCTTAACCGACTGCGCCACCCAGGCGCCCCATAAACATGAGTATTTTTAAGAATGAGATCAGAAAAATGTCTGGAAGTGAAATTAATCTTCCAGTTGAAGAATCACGATATAGTAGGTATTCTAGTTTGCAGGAAAACAAAACTTCTGGTACCTTTTGCTTTCAGGAGCTCTCATGCTTTGCTTTTTCTATTCCTGCCCCTTTGGTTCTCAGAGTTCTGAATCCAGTATCAAGAAGAAGTTTCTCAAGAGGAAAGGGAAGCCTGACAGCCCCTGGATCAAGCCTGCTAGGAAACGGAGGCGGAGAAATAAAAAGAAGCAAAGCAGTATCCTGGGTAAACGTGGTGTCCACACTTGCAGACACTCTGGGTGGCAGTGGGGCCACAGGAAGCTGGCCTGGGGTGGGGGTGGGGCTTCTACATAGGATTTCATTAGAAAAAGGGCTCCTCTGTTTTAAGGGGGAGAATATCTGGACCTTGTTACAGGCACTCAGGTGATCCTCAGGTGGCTTCCTTCTGGCAAACCTCCCCTGATGCTGGTTCCGTTGTTGAATGTTGAGCTGATGGGGGTCATTCATCTCCTTCCCTGTGTGTCCCACAATCTGTGGCTTGTGAACATTGTTATGGTTACTGTGTCTACCCTCGGTGTCAGGTGCAGGCAGTGTCAGCCCGGGTCCACACAGTGGCTTTTGACCCTTTGGTCACATTCCCCTGTTCTGGAAATAATTTTGTTAAAAGAGGATCAGGGAACGAAATGACCCTGAAATCCAGAAGGTGAGCAGGCCTAGTGGGCCAAAGGTCACTTCTTACAGCTTTGTTGCACAAGATTTGTTGCTTGTGATAGAGTGTATGTAATTCATGTGTAAGGTGGTGACTTTTCACGCACGTGTATGACCCTGAGACCTCCAGTACAGGCCCCGAAGTGAATGCCTTGCTGTCACTTGGTGGCCTTTCCCTCTTCCCAGCCAGCCCTTCCTGTCCCTAGGCTCTCTCCTCCGTGCTCTGTATGCAGATTGGTTAGCACTGTCTAGGGCTCTATTTGAGTGGATCATTGGGTAGGTACCCTTTCCCCAGTGGCTTCTTTGTGCATTACCTTTGAGTCCTCCACGTTGTAGTACCGGTAGAAAGTTGGCCATGGTGTGGCTGTCCTGTGGTTTATCCTTCACCTGTTGATGGACATTTGGGCTCTTTCCCGTTTTTGCTTCTTCCAGATAAAACTGCTACGAACATTTGTATATGATCTTCATTAAACAGATGCCTTCATTTATCTTGGGTAAATATTTAGGAGTGGAATGCCTAAGTTATATGCTGTATGTCTAATTTTTTAGGTAAATACCGGACGGTTTTCAGTAAGAAACCTGAATACTGCTCTCTTTTACGTTCCCACAGCAGCATGAGAGCTCCACCCCTCCGTGTCCTTGCCACCCTTGTCATGGCCCGGCCTCTTCAGTCCCGGCGCTGCTGGGGCTCTGCGGGCCTCCCTGCGCCTTCACTTTGTATTTAGCCAGTGAGTAGTGAGGTGGCTCACTGTGGCCCTGTGTACCTTCCTTTGTCAAGGTTTCTCTCCTTCCCTCATTTAAAAATCAGATTGTACACCTTCTCATTGACTTGCAAGAGTTCTTTCAGTTTTCAGGTACAAATCTTTTGTTATATACATGTTTTGCAAATACATACGCCTAGTAAAAGTTTAAAAAATTTTGTTGAGGTCTAATTTATCAATTATTTTCTTTTAAAATGCTTTTTAGGATCTCTGAAATCTTTCACTAAGTCAGATCACAAGGATTTTGTCCTGTATTTTCTTCTTGAAGTTGTGAGCTAGTGCTGTGTATGGTGTGCAGCAGGGCCACTCTCGTTTTGCGTGGGGATGCCCAGTTCTGCATCATTGCTTAAATTGACAGCTTTCTGTGTCGCCCTGTGAACCTTTGTCGACAGTTGCCGTAGGGGCTGTTTCATTTGCTTGCTTATGTTTACACCAGCACCCAGAGCCGAGGGGCTTGTGCTGTTCGTCTCCAGCCCCCCGGTGCACACGTCGGTTTGTTGAGTGGGTGGCAGGGAGGCAGAACTGTCCCCCCAGAGCAGAGGAGAGCTGTGTGTGGCGCCCACGAGCCTCCCATGAGCTCCGTCTCCTTCACTCACGTTTCCTCTTCTCTTTGCTGCGGGTGACCAGCCCATGTGGCTTTTATGCAGGCGAACAGAAGCGTTGCTAGACCCCAAGACTTGGATATGATGCGTAAGAAGCATGCTTCAATGTTTATTCACACAGGAATTTGAATTGTACTTCTTTCTGCAAAGTGTTTAAGATTGCACAGACTACTCATGTTCTTCAGATTGGTGGTGATGATTTCTCACCGTGGTTGGCTTCTTCCTGTCTGTCGGTGAGCCAAGGTACAGAGTGTGGCACGCATTCAAAGGCCTCAGATGCCACACTGCTCTGAGTTATGGCTCACTTACTTGTGATCACTGACATATCATCGGTTACTAATGTTCGGAAGCTTGGTGTGAAATACGGACACCTGCCGTTTGCTGGCTTTAGATATTACCCTGTGTAGGTGCGTGCTATTCACAGGCCTCCCTGGTGAAGTCCGCTCACAATGGCAAGGACCCACGCGGGCGCTCTGGGGATGTGTGGACAGGCTGGCTCGAGGGCACAGGAAGCCTGAGTCTAGTTAGCCCTCATTTCACAGGCTCCTCAATTGCATTCAGATTGTTTGCCCTGTGGTATGTGATACCCTTCATAAACCACCGTGTCTGACAGGTGGACGTGTCCCTGTAGTCCTGTGTCCTTTCCCTGTGAATCCTGAACTCAGATGTCTGTGGGGTTGGGCAGGTTTTCCAGGAACATTGCACACGGCGTGGGGTGGCTTCTCGGCTACTTTTTTTTTTTTTTTTTTAAATGTACATCCAAGTTAGTTAGCATATAGTGCAACAGTGATTTCAGGGATAGGTTCCTTAATACCCTTACCCATTTAGCCCATCCCCCCTCCCAGAACCCCTCCAGTAACCCTCTGTTTGTTTTCCATATCTAAAAGTCTCTTCTGTTTTGTCCCTCTCCCTGTTTTTATATTATTTTTGCTTCCCTTCCCTTATGTTCATCTCTTCTGTGTCTTAAAGTCCTCATATGAGTGAAGTCATATGATATTTGTCTGTCTCTGATTGGCTAATTTCGCTTAGCATAATAACCTCTAGTTCCATCCACATAGTTGCAAATGGCAAGATTTCATTCTTTGTGATTGCCAGGTACTGCTCCATTGTGTATATATATGCCACATCTTCTTTATCCATTCATCCATTGATGGACATTTGGGCTCTTTCCCCACTTTGGCTGTTGTCAGTAGTTCAGCTACTTTTTATTAGCTGGTCTTTCACACCTGCAAATCAGATTTTTGTGCTTTATTTTTGAAGCTTTTTTTTTTTTTTTAAAGTTTTTTATCTTAGAGAGACTGCAAGCAAGGGAGGGGCAGAGGGAGAGAGAGAATCCCAAGCAGACTCCACGCTCAGCACAGAGCCCAACACGGGGCTCGATCCCACAACCCTGGGATCATGACCTGAGCCGAAATGAAGAGTTGGATGCTCAACCGACTGAGCCACCCAGGCACCCCTGTTTTTTTTTTTTTAAGTAGTATTTACAGAACATTTATTTACTATGTTTTTATCTGTTTCCTTGATTACTTGATCAGTTTTTACCTAACTTGATGTAATTCCAGAGAAAGATGTTTTCACATGTCAGTTCCTCATTTTTCTTGATACAGCTCCCCCTCCTCCCATGAACAGTCTGTGGACATGGGGAATTAGCAGAAGGATGCACAGGAAAGAAAATAATAATGAGGCTTCAGTGGCCTGGGCAGTGGTTGGGTTTGAGTTTGTTGTCTTGAATGGGTTAATCAGCATTCTCCGTGGTCTCTGCGGGAGAGGCGTGGCCCCGGTGCAGTGTTTCACGAGTCCGTTTTGAATGCAGGTTCTGAAGCATATACGTCATCTTCAGGAAGCACAGAGCAGACGGCACCAGGAGACAGCACGGGGTACATGGAAGTTTCTCTGGACTCCCTGGATCTCCGTGTCAAGGGAACGCTGCCCTCACATGCAGAAGGTGAACGTCGGTGCCATGACCAGACCAGGCACCATCTTGCTTTTGCTGGGGGTGGCCTTGTATTAACGTGACGACCCCTGGTGGGTAGTAACGGAATGTTTGATTAATTGCATCCCTAAAAGGTGGCTGAGTGGACCCTCAGGGGCGTGTTTGCCTGGTCACCCGCAGCACTAGAGTGACACATCTCACACAAGATCAGGTTGTTGGTGGTCATGGCTTCCATTTCCCTCTGTCAGCCAGACACGTTCTTACGTAGAGCTCCTGATGGAAAGGTGTCTTCCTGCCCTGCTGACTCAGGAAATGTACGGGTGCTAAAACTGTCAATAGTGTGGCTTTGTCATCTTCTCTGACTCTGATTGTGATTGGTGCCCAGGTCCGTTGTGTGCTGAAACAAAGGGTACACCTAGTGCTGGTTTGGGCTGTGAGGGTGTGGGCGCAGCTGCGGCCCCCTGCTGCTCTGGAGTTCTCCCGCCAGCCGGCCCTGGTTGTGCAGGGCTTTCTCCCCACCGCTGCCTCCTCTTCTTGAACCATTTCAAAGTCTTTCATCAGTGAAAAGTAACTAATCGCTGACTATTTTGGAAAATCTCTTTACAATGTGAAATCCCCAAGTTATTTACACCCCATGTGGACCGTGAAGCTGTGGGTCATGTGCTGCTGTTGGGGTTTAACCCGTCAGTCTTCTGAGGACAGATAACTAGCTTTTTAGGGTTTTGAATGCCAGAAGAATTTTGATCACCTCTTTAGTGTGGGAAATCACACCTTTAGCCAAAAACGCAAGTTGTAGACTTGTCCATCAGAGAAACCATCTTTCTTCTTGCACCAAATGGAGCAGAAAGCATCTCTGTAATATCATAAAGTTGTCAGCATAGTCACCTTGTGCTTTCTTTCCACATGAAGGATCCTTTTTCTAAACCTGATTCTAAGTTTGTTTCAGGAAGTTAGATTTGGCTATAAGCTGGAAATAGTATTTCCTTTAATCAGACTGCTCCTCTGCTGTGGCCCAGTGGGGAGGCAGGTGAAGAGCACAGTGGAAATTCCTGTCGCTCACTCGTGGAGTGACCTGGGCTTGTCCCGGTGGGGAGGTTGTGTGTTCGTGTGCTTATGTTCTGTTTCTGGTAAAAGTAAGGGCCAAACTGGTGGGAGCCAAGCTGGAGAAGTAGGAGAGGACAGTGGAGGGTTCCTGAGATTCCATGACATTTTGTCAGTTGACTTTCTAAACTTGATAGGATTGGTAACTTCTCACTAATAAGTCAGTGATTGCTCAAAAGTCATACTTTTAGTTGAGAGAATCAGCACATGGAAGACACAAGGTGCATTTGCATGTGTACATTTATTTCAGAGCCTGAGTTTTGGACACTCGAGGGAGGCAGTTGTGGAGCCTGAGGCTGGACTGGAGGGACTGAGTGCCTCAGGCTCCCTGGAGGCCTGGGGTCAGGGGGCGTGCTCTGTGACAGGTGCAGAGGGAGGGCAGGTGATGGTTCTGGGTCATGGGTCCAGATGGCCCAGGCCTGAGCGTGGAGAGTATTTCCCATCAGAATTCACTGCCTGCATGTCTCTCTAGGCATCTTTGCTGCCCTTTCTGCTGAGTTGAGGTTGAGTGACATTGTGGTCCCAGCAGGTGATGGGAGGGGAAGCCAGACGTGGGTGATGGGATTTTGGGGGGAGCCAGAGCTCAGTGGGAGTGGGTACCCTGGTGGGGTTCTCTTGAGCCATTCACCTGGTACCCCTGGTGGCTCCCACTGCTGGAGACAGGAGCACGTCCCACATTCAGGAGGCATCTGAACCACTGCTGTCTTGTCCATGTGTATGGGAAACTAAATCCGAAGGCCTGGTCTTCACCCCACCGTCGGCCTTCTCAGCCATGCTGGCTGGGCCCCTGCACCGCCTGTGTCTTCCTCATTTGAAAATCTAGTTGCCGAGCAGAGTCTCCGCCAGGGCTCTCCCAGTTTTAAACTTGTAGCGGTTCTAACGTTAGTTCCAGTTCGCCGTTTGCCTGTGTCCTCTCCTCACAAACGACAGGTGTCATGGTCTTGGAGTGTAGGTGACCCAGACACTTGGCCAGTGGTGGAAGACCTGCATCCTGACTCTCCTGGTAAGGGCCAGCCTTGGATTACACGCAGGGGTAGTGAGGCAGGGAGGGCATGTCCTCCAACCCCATGTGGGAGGCCATTTATCTTCTTTGGCTGTCTCACAAGAAGAGAACTCGAAATGTGTCTTCCTGTGGAAGCAGCCAGACCTTGTAGCCGGGTTGGAGTGAGGGGTCTGCCTGCACCCCACCCCCGAGGCCGGCCTGGCTCTGGCTGCGCTCAGATGTGGGCTGCGGCCCCCCTCCCCACCCCAGCACTGCTCATCTAGTGTCTTCCCCGTGAATTGGGGATGAGAAGTGCCACCCTCATCAGTACTCTCACCACTGGCCCAGACTCCCTCAGCTCTTCCCTCCTCGGTCCGATAAGTGTCCTACATGGAAAAGAAACCCTCCCAAATGGAATTGAATGTTTGTTTCTGTGGCAGCAATTCTAAAACCAAGTGAGGAAAACAAGGTCTCCACACGTATGCTTTTTTGTGTGAAAACCAAAAGATTTAGGAGTAGCTGAGGAAGGTATAGTGTTTCTCTGAACTTAGGTCCTGGTTCTCTGAACTAGGTCCATGAGAACATGGATTAGCAAGGAATCCTTAGGGGCCTGGCAGGTGCTATGCTGGTGGGGCAGGTTCCCGCCCTGCCCCGCCAGCAGTGGGCGCTCCACCCGCGGGTGGGCCTTCCTGCTATGGGGTGCTGCTCGTGCTGGCAAGTAATTGGTGTTGTTTTATTTCCTTCCACGTGAGGTTTCTGCAAAGACTATGTAATTGTTCACTTTCTAGACTGCGTCTTGAGGTGGGGACTTTGTGCCACTGAGTATAGTGGACGCCCGTCTGGGAATGCACTGTGTTATTAGTGACGCTCATGTGTGTCTGTGTGACTTTAGGGCTGGCCAATGGTCCTGACTTGGTGGAGACGGACGGCCTTCAGGAAGTGCCCCTCTGCAGCTGCCGAATGGAAACCCCGAAAAGCCGAGAGATCACTACTCTGGCCAACAACCAGTGTATGGCTACGGAAAGCGTGGACCACGAAGTAAGCAAGCAAGCTCACTTCCGCTGCAGTGACAGGACTAAGGCAGGACCCCAGAAGCACAGTAGAATTGGTGGGATGCAGGCTTGCCATACCTCTGCAGCTTCTGGCTGGACCCTTGGGCACAGGAGAGCATCCCTCATCTAACCTACTAAGGTTGTTTGGCACCCCAGACACACTCTATACTCGATGGACAGAACAGATAACCACGTGGTCTTTTTTGTTGTTTTTCCTCATTCTTCATAGTGGGGAGTTGGTACCCTGATGGTCCCAGGGGCTTGGTTGTTTCTCCCTCCCTCTCCTTTCTTTTAGTATCTTAGGGACTCTTGGTCTTTTCTGTATTCCATGTGTTGTAAACCTTGTTGTTGTAGAGTGAAGCATAGATCCAGAAAATGATATAAGACAGATGTTTGGCCCAATGAGTGTGTCCAGGGCGAGCACTCTGGTAGCTTGCCACCAAGGTTCGGGCTCGCCCTGGGCCCAAGTGACCCCCAGCCTGCCCTCCACAGTGCTCACCTTGCCTGCATGTTCCGAATAGTCTCATTCTGCCCGGCGTGAACTTGGGAGACATTGTTGGCCTTTTGCCTTTTAATTTATCTATAATCCCCCTTATTTTCTTTTCCTACCAACTTACCTGTGGAACAATCCCGGGCCACATGGCTGCCTCGACTGGACTCTGTGCCTCCCACTCACAGTGCTGTCCGCTGGCCCTGTGTCCTCCCTGCTCACCTGCAGCTTGCCACAGAGACAGACCAGACCGGGACAAGACGTACAGAACGTCTGGTTGTCTCTTTTTCTGATGGTAGCGGCTGCTTACTCTTGATGTGTGTATTTATTAATTCCTCAGAGGTTTCAGCACGGCCATGGTCTGTCTGTCCTGTGTTGTTCATTTGTCAGTTAGGGTAGTGGTGTAGAGGGGCCTATCTTCCCATCTGTTCCATCCCCCAGCAGACATCTCCTAGAGGATCGCAGGGTCGTGAGAGCCTTTCTCTGTTTCTTCCCACTCTTCACATCATAAATTCGGTCTTGGTCATCTGAGGTTGACCAGTTCTTTCTTTTATAATATTGTTAATGAATGTATGTATTTAAACACATTCGACGGGTTTTAATTCTATGTGTTATAATTATCCTTGAAGCTCAGATTGCCCCATCTTTGGCATGGGTGTGTGGGACCTCTCTGTGCTGAACTCTTTTGTGGAGTTGGAAGGTCAAGACTATTTTCATAATGATAATAAAAAGCTATGTGTCTTTTCACTGATCTTTTTCACAAAGTATATGCTGGCATTTTATGCATTGAGAATCTCTGTTTAACTCCTGGAATTCATAATTTCCATAGTGTTACAGAGTCATCCGAAGTGCAACATGGTGTATTTTAACGTAACAGTACTGAAACCGTGTGGACAGTGGTTTGAGAGCTCACATAGCAACAAAGCATTTATGAAACTACCCTTGTAGAGTTTGGTGTAGCTGCTCTGAGTGCAGAAGTGGATGGAGAGCCCAGCTCTCTTATTAAGCCAGGTATTCAAAGAGTTTTATAGACAATATAGAACAGCGCCGCTCTTGTCACTAAAATGTTCTTTATGTTAACGTGATAGGTTTATTGCTGTTTTTAAATAAATTAAAATTTAAAATTATTTTTAAATTTCTCCAGTGGCAAAATGTCAACAGATATACCCCACCTGGACAAAAGGTCTTTGGGGCCCTTAATAGTTTGTTTTTTTAATGCTTGCTTTTGAGAGAGAGAGTGAGTGTGCATGCGTGCGCGAGTGGGGAAAGGGCAGAGAGAGAGGGAGACACAGAATATGAAGCAGGCGCCAGGCTCCCAGCTGACAACACGGAGCCCAATGGGGGGCTTGAACCTGCAAACCATGATATCATGACCTGAGCTAAAGTCAGATACTAACCGACTAAGCTGCGCAAGCATCCCGGGACCCTTAATAGTTTTTAATGGTGCATGAACACAAAGAACCCTGAAACCAAAGATTATGAGAAGCACTGGCTTTATCTCTTTCATCCTCTCGTCCCCGACCTGTTCCCTGATGTCCTTGTGCCTTGGGCAGGCAGGAGTTCTGGTGGTGGGCTTTGAGAGTTTCTGGAAGCTGCAGCATACTGGCCCCAGGTCTCAGCCTGCCCTCCCCTAGTCCTCCCTGCTTCCCAGAGACACTGCCTTGGTCTCTCTTCTCTTTCTGCCTCAACACCAGCATCACACACGTCTTGTAGCTAAACGGGGTCTGTGTCTGCTTCCAGACGTTTGCGTCTTGCAGCTGTGGTAGCTTGCTTTTGTTGTAGTAAATAAGTCTGTGACTTGTGGCTTTGCAGTCTAGTTGCTCAGTTTTATGTGGGATTCCAGGAAATTCTTAGGCCACTGCTGTTTTCCCAAAAATTGTTTTTGTCTGGGTGGTCTGCGTGTCTTTATTTAGTTGCTAGCAGTCCTTCCCAAAACAAGCTCTTTTGTCTTTTTTACTTGTCAGGCAGCTTTATGGAAGCACACTTCACATGGTAAAAGTCCCCTTTTTGTGTGTATTTCTGAATGTTGGCAAATGCATACAATCATGTGACCACTGTTGCTGTGCTGTCAGGAACCTGCTGTTCAGGTCTTCTGTGCTTTGCCGACTCTGTCCATCGGTTCTGTTGCCGAGGGACAAGTGTGGATTCTTCAGCCACAGTTGTGGGTTTCTCCTTCTGGACCCATTGGTGTGGCTTCTTGCGTGTTAAACCCTGTTGCTGCGTGCACATATGTCCCTCGGCAGTGTCCCTCTGCAGCCCCGTGGAGCACATCTGCTGAGATCTCACTTGTCTGATACTAACGTAACCACCCTGGCTTTCCTCTCATGAGTGTTTGCAGGGCACATGCCCTGTCCTTTACTTTTCACCTGTCTTTGTCTTTAAATTTAAAGTGGATTTCTTTAGTGTGTAGTAGGGTTTTACTCTTGTATATAATCAGTCTTTGTTTTTAGTTATTTATTTATTTAGAGTGCAGGAGGGGCAGAGGGAGGGGTGGGTGGGAGAGAGAGAATCCCAAGCAGCCTCTATGCTGTCGGTGCAAAGTCTGATGTGAGGCTTGAACTCAAGAACTGCGAGATTGTGACCTGAGCTGAAGAGTCGGACGCTTAACTGACTGAGCCACCCAGGTGCCCCTGACATCTTAATGGTGTTAAGATTTATGTCATCCGCTACTCATTTTTCTCTATTTTCTGCCTTTTGGATTGAATTTTTTTATGATTGCAGTTTATCCCACCATTGGCTCTGTGATGTTCGCAGTGATTGCCCTGGGTTTCCAGGCTGCATCTCTAACCTCTGCCTGATGCCACACCATTTGATGTGGTGTGAGAATCTTACAGTGACGTGGTTCCAAATCCTCCCTCCCATCTTTTGGTGTATGTTTTAATTTCATATGTGCTAAAAACCCGCAGTACATTGCTGTTATTTTTCTTTAAATAATTATCTTTCAGACTGATTAAACATAAAAGTAGTCTCTGGCTGACCTTCATTTAGCCCCTATGCAGGCAGCGCTCCTCCCTCTGTTTAGACGGTGTCCGGGACCCTGCCATTGCAGCCATCCCATGGCGCAGGTCTGCGGCGACAGTGAGTTCTCTCCCTTCTGTGTGCCTGAGAATATCTGTTTCTTGCCTTCATCTGGGGGAGATTTTCATGGGCGGAGAACTCTCAGGACCCACACATGCCGCTCCCGTGCCGTGTTCCCTGGCTCCTGACGAGAAGCTGGCCGTCTTCAGACTTCTGTTCCTTTGCTTGTGGTGTTTTTCTTTGGCTGCTCCGAGGTTATCTCTTTGTCTTTGGGCCTGGGTGGGATGGTTTTGCTCTTTTGTTTTTCTCTTTCAGTGTTTATACTCCTTTGCTTTCTCTGAGCCTCTTGGACTCTGATCTGGCACCTGCTCGTCCCAGAGCCTCCTCACCTGGCAGCCCTGTGCTTCTCGGCCAGCCTGCCCTCCTGTTTCTGGCTCTCTCATCATGCATGCTAGGTTATCTGACATGGGCTCAGCTGGTGGGTGCTCTGCTCTTTTTGCTGTTTCTATTTTAGGTTTGGGTTAATTACATTGATCTTTTTCAATTCAGTGACTTTTTCTTCCTTGTTGAGTATACATACTCATGAGCCAGTCAAATGCATTCATCTGTTTCCATATTTTGTTATTTCTAGCATCTTCATTTGACTTTCCTAACATTCCCAGTCTGCTCGTGCCGCCTGCTCTGGCTCCTGGTCCTGTGCTCAGACTCCTGAGCAGAGTCCCTCTGCCATAGCACCACTGCTGCTGTGGGCCAGATGAGTCTCTGTGCGGGTCTGTGCTGTGTGGGGTGGGTGTTTAGCAGCATCTCATCTCGTGACAACCGTAAATGTCCGTGATGTTGTCAGGTGTCTGCTTAACTGCATGTCCGTCGCAGAACTCCTGATGTGTGTTTGTGCCACCTCTTTGCTGTGGCTCTCCCGGTCTCCCTCCCCTGGGGCAGCCACTGTGACTTCTTTTAATTTTTCCTTGTGTTTTTCTCCATAATTTTACATGACTCACTTTCTGCTGTCATTCCTTGACTCTCTCCTTAGGAGACACTGCCTGCTGGTTTCTAACTAGGGAAGAGGTGCTCACCTTTTAATTAATTCTTCTTTCTCATCGCCCCACCTGCAGTCTGCGTTCTATCCTCAGTTTTGGTTAAAACGGTATTTGTGGTTTTCATAACACGATGGCAACGTTCACAACTGAGCCAGCAGTGTGCTTGGAATACATTCATTCTCCTCCTCGACATTTTATGTTTCTCAGAGTTAATAATTTTCTCGTTTTTCATTGTCTTTGTACCCATTCTAAATTCAGTCCTAGAGTGATAGAATTACACATTTCTATAGGTGTTTTCAGCATATCCAGTCTCTCTGGGTCATAGCTTTCTCATCTTGGTGGTGCATAACCTTCAGTAGCTTCTTACGAAAGGTGGCTTGGGAGATAAATATCGGAGACTCTGTATTCTGGAAATGCTTCATTTCAGGACAGAAGTCTAGGTTGGACACGGTTTCCTTTTTCTGTTGAAATCACTCCTCTTCGTTTGGGTTGTTGCTGTGCGGGGCCCATGCAGTCCTTGCTGGCGGTTAGGCCATCTCCTCTGGGCGTACCACTGTCCTGGGCTGCCGCTGGCTCCCTGTAGAAGGGACACGCGTGCCCTTCGTGCTGGAAACCTGTTGCCCTTGTTCATTGATCCTTTTCTTTTCTCTGTTTTCCCTTTATTTTAGGTCTTCTAGATGGAGCTTCCAGTTTTCTTCTATTTTCCACATTTTTGTCTTTCTGCTTTAGTTTTGCAAAATTCCCATCTGTCTTCCACCAGTTCTGTGGAAATTTCCATTTCTTCTACCTTTTCTGATTTCTGAGAGCTCACTCTTGTTCCCTGAGCATGCGTCTTCCTTCATAGTGTCCTGTTCCAATGTGAGAACGGACACAAGGTCTGTTTCTCTAGGGGCGCCGGTGAGTTTCTTGCACATTCTTTTTCTGCCCCGGCTTGTACTCCCCAGACTGCTTCTGATTTCCGTGTATTTGCTTTGGTGTCTGTGCTTTGTCTCTGCTTCCCCCACTCGGGCACATGTCGGTCGGGGAAGGAGGGTCTGGGCCTTGCTGTGGGGCGGCCTGGTCAGCTGAGCAGTCGCTGGGCAGGGCATGGGTGTCTCCTCGGAGGCTGAGGTGGGCTGCTACGGGGGTGCACCTGGTCCACATTCGGCCCGTCGTCTGTGCAGTAGCCCTTTCTCTGGTGTTTTGCTCTGGCCATCATGACTGCTTGTAGGTTCTGTGGATTCACAGTGAGGTCCCATTACTGACCCACAACATCCTTTCCATCCGGCCTGGTGTAAGTCCCATTTTTCCTCAGTACCTGGCCCAGACCCCAACTTGCCCAAGACTTTTTCCTCGTTTTGGCAAGTTAACCACCCACTCCACGGACACTGTGTGTGTGGCCAGTCATCAAGCTCACTGTTCTGTTCTGGCGGATGTGCAGAGGATGGAGCCCTGCCTGCCCTCTGCATTTCCATCCCTACGCTGGAGCCCTCAGAGTCTGCCTTGGACTCACACCTGCCAGACCCCTCCCCGAAGGCCCTGTCGCTGACCCTGGTCCTGTCTGATTGCAGCTGGGCAGGTGCACCAACAGCGTGGTCAAGCACGAGCTGATGCGCCCATCCAGCAAAGCGCCGCTCTTGGTGCTGTGTGAAGACCACCGGGGCCGGATGGTGAAGCACCAGTGCTGTCCTGGCTGCGGCTACTTCTGCACAGCGGTGAGTGCCCGGCCAGCCGTGCGAGTGCCCCGCTACACAGCCTGGCACCAGCGCTCGCTGCCTCCCTCCGCTAGCTGACAGCTGTGGCAAACGCCTCCCGAAGCTCCTGAATCTGGGGGCCCGCCTGGAGGGTCCCTCCCTGCATACGCTCCCTTTTTGCCGCCTGTGAGCCTTTGGCCTCCCAGGCACCATGGGGGCATGTGAGCCGGGCACCCTCTGCTCTCCTCCTGTTCACTTTGTCTGAACACACGGCGGCCTTTCTCCTGGACAGGGCCTGCCTCACCTTCGGCTTTGCCTTCATCTCTCGGTGGTTACGGTCTTGTTCGTTCCATACACACCTGTGCGCACTGGTGCCTACGGTGCCCGGATGAAGGTGAGGAGCCCTGTGGTTCACTTGGCCCGTGGCTGAGACACCCACTTGGGCCAGGAGCTTCTTTACAGTGGCTGCTCTTTGGATTTCACATCTGTGTGCCCTTCCTTGTCTTCAGTGTCCTTTGTTGCTTCTGCTAAGAAAAAGAGGGACACTGCTTCTCTATGTCCATTGACCCTTAGCTCCCGGCAAGAGTGCCCTGCTCTCATTGCTTCTCATGCTGCTGGAGGGTTACCTTCCTTGGTGCCAGCGAGAGTCCTTTGGAGGCCATCAGGGGTTTTCCTGAAGTGCCCCCATGGTGGTGCTGGGTAATCTCTGCAGAGCACCGTTTTCCCGATGTTCTGTTCCACGATTCTGTTCCTGGATTGTACTCCAGGGGTCCTTCTTGGGGCCTGGTCTTTCGGGGCCTCCCTCCTCTGGTTAGAACTGCTGGAGGGTGAGGGCGTGGCCCTTGGAGGTGTGGGGGGCAGTCAGGTGACCTCCCCGCCTCAGGGCTGTAGGATGCAGGTCTCCCACTTACATAGCCAGGAACTGGGGGCCCCGACTGGCCTCTGGGCACCCCCATGCCATGTGCAGGCTCAGGAGCACTGTGTTTTACTTTTATGCGTGTTAGCCCTAATTTTAAAAAATAATTTTTCATCTTCCCATTTTTAGGGTAATTTTATGGAATGTCAGCCTGAGAGCAGCATCTCTCACCGTTTCCACAAAGACTGTGCCTCTCGAGTCAATAATGCCAGCTATTGTCCCCACTGTGGGGAGGAGATCTCCAAGGCCAAAGAGGTGACCATCGCAAAAGCGGACACAACCTCTACCGTGACACTGGCCCCTGGGCAGGACAAAAGCTCCTTGGCAGAGGGCAGGGCCGACACCACCACAGGCAGGTACGTGCCCAGCAGAGTCTTGGGCAGCTCTCCTGGAAACGTGTGTGTCTCTGAGTGCTAACTACTGTGTGTGTCTGTACACGTCTGTACCCCTGCACATCTGTGTGTGTGTCTGCGCCCTTGCGCCTGTGTGTATGCACACGTCTGCATCCGTGCCCCATATGTGCTTATACACGTTTGTGTCCCTCCGTGTGTCCATACACATCCATACATGTGTCACACATGGGTATAATATGAAATATTAGCTCCAGCTGCTGCAGTTTATTACTAAATTGTATTTTGAAGGCACTAGGTAACCAGAAAAGAATTTTTTTAAGGGAATGGTTCATTTTGGGAGTATGTAACATGACAGATATTATACTGATACAGAGAAAAGTGAAACTTTGTTGAGGGTTATTTAAAAGAGACTTGGGGACGCCTGGGTGGCTTAGTCGGTTAAGCGTCCGACTTCAGCTCAGGTCATGAACTCACGGTCCGTGAGTTCAGGCCCCGCATCGGGCTCTGCGCTGACAAGCTCGGAGCCTGGCGCCTGCTTTGGATTCTGTGTCTCCGTCTCTCTCTGACCCTCCCCTGTTCATGCTCTGTCTCAAAAATAAATAAACATTTAAAAAAAAAAAAAGACTTGTAGATGTATCAAAATGAATATTGGGAGGAGGGCAGTTTCTTCTTGTTTTTCTTTTTGCTAATGTATAAAGTTAACATACTTTGAATCAGACTTCCAGGGGAATTTTTGCCCCCTGGGGAGAGCGGTGGGGTTTGATAGATCCAACCTGAAGCTCATTCACAAAAGCAAACTTGAACATGGTCCTGGAAGCCCTGGAGAAGTTTCCCTTGCTTTGAATGTCACTTTTTTCTGGGAATTTGCCCTTGAATTGGGCTCTTTGATCCAAGGAACTAAATAGAAAGTGAGTCTGAAGTCATTTTCATGCTCAGAGAGCAGCATAGCTAGAAGGGTCTGAGTGAATCATGTTCTGTGTTTTCGTTGGTTTCCACAAGAAGCGGAGTTTTTCACGTGTCTAACATTCAGCATGTTGTCTGTTTCCTACCCTCGAAGCACTGCTGGACCATCGCTCTTGGAGGACGGCAAGCCACAGAGTACAGCCCCCCAGGCAGCCGAGGGCTTCGACCCCACAGGGCCTGCGGGGCTGGTGAAGCCGGCCCCCGGCCTTTCCCAGGGACCAGGGAAGGAGACCTTGGAAAGTGCTCTGATCGCTCTAGACTCGGAAAAGTAAGAATCAGTTTGTATTTTCAGATGGCTCAGGGCCTGACCCACTGACATCTGCACATCTGGACGCTCCTTCCTACACATTTTCTTCCCTCTGTGTCAGCCACTGGGCCATTTGCGCGCACGTCTTTAAATCCCCCACTGCTTCCAGTACTGCCGTGGCTGCACTTCCTAGGTGTCTGCATCCAGTAGGGTACCATCTGAGGGTCACAGGGCATCCCCATGGGGTCATGGGGCATTCCCAAGGAGGCCCTGGTAACATCCATCAGCTTTTTGATTGATGGTGTTCATCAGGACAATTCACATATTTTTATAATGTTTCAGGAAATTATTGCAAGCTGTTCAATATACTAAGAGCAAAAGGTGACATCCTTAAAGTCATAAGTGAGGACAGTTGTGGTGAGGCTTTTACAAATGTTTCCCCTGGATGTTGTTAACCCTTGGCATTGACCTTGGGACATTGGAGCAAATGCCACTTGACTGGTTCCTCATCTGTGAAATAAAGGGTTGAATCAAGTGGTCATTCAGGCTTACAGATCAACTCCCAGATAGCACAACCCTGTAGGAGCACGCTGAGTCTGTGACCTAGGAACCAGGCAGGTGTCCTCCCCTGGGGAAGCGTGCCTGTGCTGGAAGGGGCATGCATCTCGTTACTCTTGCTTTGAGGAAAGCTCAGGTGTTGGGACACATCACCAGGTCCCCCGTAACTTCAGCTTTGTTAGTGTCCAGCCTCGTCTGTGGCCCTGGTGCTCTGGTGACTGTCGTGTTCCCCTGCCCCACTCACCAGGCCCAGACTTTGTACTGCTGAAGGGGGCAGGCTGGGCCAGGTGTGATGTGGATGAAGAAGATAGTTGCTCATTTTTGTTGTTTTTACTGGGAGATGCCTGAGCCTGGTGAGTTTGGTGCCCTTGACCCTGGGGCATCAGCAGGTGGATGTCATCCAGGTCTTCCCATCCTGCAGCTTCCTATGCATGTGTGTGTGTGGCAGCAGGTGGGCCAGGAGCCAGGGTGGGGTCGCCTGGGGGTCACAGCTGTCCCACACTTTCCCCGCAGACCCAAGAAGCTTCGCTTCCATCCGAAGCAGCTATATTTCTCCGCCAGGCAAGGGGAGCTGCAGAAAGTGCTGCTCATGCTGGGTAAGTGGCCTGCACCTGAGCTGGGGCTGGTGCCTGTCCTGGTGGCCCCAGGAGCAGGTGGCAGTTTGCTGGTACCTCTTCTCGGGAGGAGGCTCTTACTTTGTTTCTCTTTATCTGTCTCTCATTTCTCTCATTTCAGTTTTTTTTTTTTTTTAAATGTTTACTTATTTTTGAGACAACGCGAGAGACAGAGTGCAAGCAGGGGAGGGGCAGACAGAGGGAGACACAGCATCCCAAGCAGGCTCCAGGCTCTGAGCTGTCAGCCCAGAGCCCCACGCGGGGCTCGAACTCATGAACCGTGAGATCATGACCTGAGCTGAAGTCGGACGCTTAACCGACTGAGCCACCCAGGCGCCCCTCATTTCAGTTCTTGTTCATGACATTCGTATCCTGTTATTCATAGTAGTAGAAATATTTCCTGTGAATTTCTCATCTAAAAAAAGAATTAGGCATATAATTAAATCAAGACGAGATGTAGAATCAGAAAAAGCAAGATGAGCGAGCTGGGGCCGGCTGTGCGCTGACGGCAGGAAGGCGAGTGCCAGGCCTGTGCTGGTGTAAGCCAGCTGTGGGCAGAGCAAGACCACTGACAGTGATGTCTGCACATACCTCTTAACGTTTGATGCACCTTATGGTTGATATCTTACGGTTGATGCTTCGAGACCCTTCGCAGTTCTGTCTCCGGCCAAAGAAGGGGCAGTAATTTGATTCTGAGCTCACAGCTCAAGAGTTGGTTCCTCTGGGTTCAAAAGGGATTTAAAAAAATCCCTTTACTTGACAGTCAAAAAAAGAAACTTAACAGTTTGTGCTAAAAATGTAAGTTATTTAATGTTGACCAAAGTGGGTTTTAAAAAAGTTTTTTTTAATGTTTATTTATTTTTGAAGGAGAGAGACACAGAGTGTGAGTGGGGGAGGGGCAGAGAGAGGGGGAGACACAGAATCTGAAGCAGGCTCCAGGCTCCGAGCTGTCAGCACAGAGCCCGAAGTGGGGCTCGAACTCACAAACCGCGAGATCATGACCTGAGCCGAAGTCAGGCACTCAACCGACTGAGCCTCCCAGGCGCCCCCAAGTGGGGGTTTTAATCGTTTTCTTTCTAGGCTTGATGGGGTGCTGAGGTTGCTTGGCTGCTCTTTGGTTGGTCTGTTGGCCAAGTGTCCGTGTCAGGCCTGCTGGCACTGTGTGCACCAAGCCACATGTGTCTGAGGCTGCCCAGTGGGCCTGCCGCCCTTGCGCTCAGCAGGTGCCCGGGCCCAGGGGAGGCCGAGCGCAAGAGTGCTTGAAAACACACAAGGGAGCCCCTCTGGGTTAGGAGCAGCGAGGGCAGGGATTTATAACATTAGGCGACTCCCAACCACAGACCCACCTGTTGAATTTTGTGTGAAACTGGCATACTCTCTTTTGAGTCTCGTGGTGAAATTGGAGCCTGGCTTTGCCCTTGGCTAGACACAGGATGGTATTGTGCGATGCTGGCCGTTGGTGGTTGTCTACATGTATCTTTGCCAGCCTTTATGAGCATCCTGAAGTGCTGGGAGCCAGGGGCTGCACCCGAAATAACCGGTGAAACCTGTGTGTTCACAGTGGATGGAATCGATCCCAACTTTAAGATGGAGCACCAGAACAAGCGGTCCCCGTTGCACGCTGCCGCCGAGGCCGGCCACGTGGACATCTGCCACATGCTGATCCAGGTCGGACGCACGGCTCTCCGCAGAGCCTTCCACACGCTCTGTCTTGCCTTTGTCAAGTGAAATTGCACAAGATTCATAGTTGTGAGAGCTGGGAAGTCAAACAGCACTGAATGGTCTAAACAGAAAACCAGTGTTTCTGTCCCTCCAGTCCCGGCACGCCCTGGCCCTGCTGGCAGTCTTGAAGCTGTTTCTCTGGCGTTTACCACTGGGTTTGAAAATAATGTGCTGCTGTACAGCTGTTTCTTGATTTGTTATTTTCGTTTCCATTTTGCAGCCAGTTTTTAATATTAATTACTGACTTTGGAGTGTGGGAAGGCTTGGCCCAGGCACGCGCACCTCCCTCCCCCAGTCTTCCTCATTTGGTCATGTCCCTGTGTTGCTGAGATGGGTGGGGAGATCTTGTGTTGGGTGGTCACGCCAGTACTTTCAGAGCTGGCCACGTCACGTCCGAGAGCGGTAATCGTTTTGTGTTTCTGTTGTCTCTCGGCCTCCTGCTGATTCATTCCTAACCCTGTCAACAGACTGCACCTTGTCTCCATGTCACCGGGAAGCCCGTTGCGTGCTCCCATGCTTTCTTTCTCTGGGACACCCCCTTTCTGACCCTGTATTGGTTCCCTGTCTCCTGGAGACCACATTTTCAGTCTGATCCTTTATCTCCGGAAGCTTCAGGAAATTTTCTTTAACCCACTGGTCTGAAATTTCACTGTGATGCAGCAGTCTTTTGACTCCTTTGGGGCATTTAGTACGTCATACGTTCCTGTCCCTTGTTCTGGGGTTTCTGGGTGCTGTCTTCCCGTCTGCATGCCCAGTGGTGCCCCCTGCAGCCCCTGTTTACACGTTAGGCCTTATGGACTAATTCTCTGGTCTTCCTTTCCTGCCATGCACCATTCCTTCATTTTCGCTTCCACTTGCTGGCAGTGTTCTCCACCTCACCCTCCAGCTCCTCTGGGGAGTTTTAATCTGTACAGGCCCATCTTGAGATCTTTCTTGCACCCTGTGAGTTCCTTTTTTGTACCTCTGTTCTTCCCTTGTTTCTTTGAAGATATTATGAGAATTTTGAAGTTTTATGCTGCTCTGTTCATTTGGTCTTTATTTTTGAAAGGTTTTCCTCAAATGCCCGATTCCTGTTTGCTTATATCTAATGTGATAACATGCTGGTGGGGGATCCCTGCCTTGTCACTGTCGGGTGCCCCACAGACGCTGCCGTCTCAGGAGGAACACACGTATAGGTTGTCTCCTGAGCATGTATGTCTCTGTGGGAGCCGGAGGTGCTGGCGGCCAGGGCACCTGGGATGTTCGCTGGTGGTTCTGGCCGGAGCTGATGGAAGTGACAGCCATGGGCGGGGCAGGACACTACTGCGTTGGTGTTTGCACTTGTATCTTACAGTAGATACACCTGTTGGGGTAGATTCCTAATGCCTGAAAATGTTCTTGCAGACCCTTCCCAGCTTCGTGGCTTGCCAAAGAGCCTCTGTTTTTTTTGTATCTTTTTAAGTAGCGTGTTGGTAGATTTGTTAAAAACTCAGTGTGATGATCTTGGTATTTTATTTTATTTTATTTTATTTTATTTTATTTTATTTTATTTTATTTTATTTTATTTTATTATTATTTACTATTTTTTTAAATTTACATCCAAGTTAGTTAGCATATAGTGCAATAATGATTTCAGGAGTAGAATCCAGTGGTTCGTCCCCTATGTATAACACCCAGTGCTCATTGCAACAAGTGTCCTTAATGCCCCTTGCTCATTTAGCCCACCCCCTACCCACAACCCCTCCAGCAACCCTCAGTTTGTTCTTTGTATTTTATTTAAGAGTCTCTTATGTTTTGCCCCCCCTTTTATATTATTTTTGCTTCCCTTCCCATATGTTCATCTTCCACATATGAGTGAAGTCATATAATATTTCTCTTTCTCTAATTTTCGCTTAGCATAATACCCTCTAGTTCCATCCGTGTAGTTGCAAGTGGCAAGATTTCATTCTTTTTGGTTACTGAGTAATCCTCCATTGTATATATATATACACCATATTTTCTTATTCCATTCACCTGTTGATGGACATGTGGGCTCTTTCCATACTTTGGTTGTTGTTGATAGTGCTGCTATAAACATATAAAGATGAGGGTGCATGTGCCCCTTCGAAACAGCACACCTGTATCCCTTGGGTAAATACCTAGTCGTGCAATTGCTGGGTCTTAGGGTAGTTCTATTTTTAGTTTTTTGAGGAACCTCCATACTGTTTTCCAGAATGGCTGCACCAGTTTGCATTCCCACCCGCAGTGCAAAAGGGTTCCTCTTTCTCTGCGTCCTCGCCAACATCTGTTGTTGCCTGAGTTGTTAATGTGAGCCATTCTGACAGGTGTGAGGTGGTACCTCGTTGTGGTTTTGATTTTTATTTCCCTGATGATGAGCGATGTTGAGCATCTTTTTCATGTGTCTGTTAGTCACCTGGATGTCTTCTTTGGAAAAATGTCTGTTCTTTTTCTCATTTTTTTACTGGATTGTTTGGTTTTCAGGTGTTAAGTTTGGTAAGTTTTTTTATAGATTTTGGATACTAATCGTTTATCTGATATGTCATTTGCAAATATCTTCTCCCATTCCATTGGTTGCCTTTTAGTTTTGCTGATTGTTTTCTTTGCTGTGCAAAAGCATTTTATTTTGATGAGGCCCCAATAGTTCCCTTTTTGCTTTTGTTTCCCTTGTCTCTGGAGATGTGTTGAGTAAGAAGTTGCTGTGGCTGAGGTCGAAGAGGCTTTTGCCTGCTTTCTCCTCGAGGATTTTGATGGCTTCCTGTCTTATGTTTAGGTCTTTCATCCATTTTGAGTTTATTTTTGTGTCTGGTGTAAGAAAGTGGTTCAGGTTCATTTTTATGCGTTTTGGTGTCCAGTTTTCCGAGCACCACTTGCTGAGGAGACTGTCTTTATTCCTGCTTCGTCCAAGATTAGTTGGCCATACATTTGTGGGTCCATTTCTGGGTTCTCTGTTCTGTTCCATTGATCTGAGTGTCTTTTGTTGTGCCAGTACCATACTGTCTTGATGATTACAGCTTTGTGATACGTCTCGAAGTCCAGGATTGTGATGCCTCCAGCTTCGGTTTTCTTTTTCAGGATTGCTTTGGCTAATTTGGGGTCTTTTCTGGTTCCGTACAAATTTTAGGATTATTTGTTCTAGCTCTGTGAAGAATGCTGGTGTTATTTTGATAGGGATTGCACCGAATATGTAGATTGCTTTGGGTAGTATCGACACTTTAACAATACTTGGTCTTCTAATCTAGGAGCATGGAATATTTTTCCATTGTTCTGTGTCTTTATTCTTCCATAAGCTTTCTATAGCATTTAGCGTATAGACTTTTCACCTCTTTGGTTGAGTTTATTCCTACGTATTTTATAGTTTTTGATGCAGTTGTAAATGGGATTGATTCCTTAATTTCCCTTTTGCTATTTCTTTATTGGTGTATAGAAATGCAGCTGATTTCTGTGCATTGATTTTATATCCTGTGGCTTTGCTGAATTCATGGATCAGTTTTAGTGTTTTTTTGTTTTTTTTTTTTGTGGAATCTTTTGGGTTTTCCATATACAATATTGTGTCATCTGTGAAGAGTGAAAGTTTGACCTCCTCCTTGCTGATTTGGATGCTTTTTATTTCTTTGTGTTACCTGATTGCTGAGGGTAGGACTTCCAACACTGTGTTGAATAACAATGGTGAGAGTCTTGGTATTTTAATAGGAACTTTTGGTCTAGCTAATACTTACTGTAATTTCTGGCATGCATTCATTCATTCATTCATTCATTTAATTTTAAACATTTATTTATTTTTTCTTTATTGAGAGAGAGAGAGAGAGAGAGAGAGCGAGCGAGTGAGCCAGGGAGGGGCAGAGAGAGAATCCCAAGTAGTGAATCCCTCTGTGCTGACAGCCTGACTTGGAGCTCGAATTCACAAACCGTGAGATCATGACCTTAGCTGAAATCAGGAGTTGGATGCTTAGCTGACTGAGCCACCCAGGCACCCTCAAATATTTCTTTCTAAATTTCCTTTGTTGCTGTCTTTTGGGTTGATATTTGTTTTAGTTTTCTCATTTCCTTTCTCTTCACTCAGTTGGAGGCTACATACTCCTCTCTGTCGCCTCCAGAGGTCGCTCTGTGATCTGGTGTGCAAGTGTTGTGTCCTTGGTCTTGAGACAGGCGAGAAGAGGGAGCTGCAGGTGCCGGGGAGCGAGGGAGGGAAGGTGCGCTGGCCTGCTGAGCTCCGGCGGGGAGGCCTGTGGAGGCCTCGGGTGCAAGTTCAAGAGAAGCCTGGTAGGACTTGGAGACAGCCGAGGCGGCCTCCCAAAGTGGTCACAAGGGTTGGTTCTTGGCAGTGACAGTGGTAAGTAGCTAATCTGACAGAGGGCAAGCCTGTTGGAGAGAGGTCAAGGGCAGCTGGCATGGCTATCGAGGCAGTGACTTCGGATGCTGGTGCTCTGAGGGAGGGGGCTGGGAGTCAGTACTCCAACCGGATGTCCTCTCATCCTTGTCCTATGGAGTCACAGAGGGTGTGGCTTATGCTTCTCTGAGGGTGGCCTGGAGGCCCAGTACAGTGTGGGACTGTTGTAGGACAGGGATGAAGCAGGAGGTGGGGGCAGGTCACCCCAATGGGCCTGTTTGCTGCATGAGGTTGAGTGAGGGGGCCACCCAGGCTTCTCCTCACTCTCGGAGACTGGTATGGAGGGCTTCTTGGGAGACGTTACCCTGGATTTGGAATTCTAGGTTGCTGGTTCATTTCTCTTGCTTTGTTTAAGGAATGATTCCACTGTCTTCTAGTTTCCATGCTTGCTTTTTAAGAAATTAGCTTGTCATTCCTTTTAAAGGACTTGTTTTCTCTTTGGCCTTTTTTTTTTTTTTTATTTTTTTTTAAAGAAATCTTTTTCTCGTTTTTAATGTTTATTCGTTTATTTTGAGAGAGAGAGAGCACGCACAAGCGTGGAGGGGCAAAGATGGATAGAGAGAATCCCAAGCCGGCTCCGTGCTGTCAGTGCAGAGCCCGATTTGGGGCTCGAACTCACAAACCTTGAGATCATGACCTAAGCCAAAATCAAGAGTTTGATACTCAACCAACTGAGCCTCCCAGGCGCCCCTGGCCCTTTTTTTTTTTTTTTTTTTATGTTAAAGAGTGTGTGTGTGTGAATGCGTGTATGTGTGATGCATACAGAAAGGTCCTTAAGGTAGGGGTGCCTGGGTGGCATAGTCAGTTAACTGCCTGACTTCGCTCAGGTCACGATCTCACAGTTTGTGACTTTGAGCCCCGCATCGGGCTCTGTGCTGACAGCTCGGAGTCTGGAGCCTCCTTGGGATTCTGTGTCTCCTTCTTTCTCTGCCCCTCCCCTACTCACGATCTGTCTCTCTCTGTCTCAAAAATAAACATTTGAAAATTAAAAAAAATAAAAGTCCTTATGGTATAAGCATCCTGTTAATAAATAATCATAAATGGCTCCCACCTCACCCGAGGTCAGGACACAACAGAGCCTACCCCCCGCCAGAGGGGCTGGCTCTCCAGGCTCTGATGGTGACAGCCCCCATCTCTGCACTTCTCTGGTTTGACCACCTTGCAAGCACCCGCAAACCATGTGGCTTACCCGTGTTTGCCTCTCAGCTTTGTGCTCATGGAGTCCCACAGTGGGGATTCTTCTGTGTCTGCCTTTCAGTCCAAGGGCAGAAGCCTGCCTTGTGCCCGTGACCACTGAGGGAGGAAGTGTGCCTGAGCTCTGGTCCCCGGGCCTGCCTCTGCTGCCCTCGTGTGAGGTGCCATCCTGGGAAAGCAAGTGGGAGCAGGAGCTCTGTGCTGGTCTGCAGCTTCTTGTGGGTCTTAAACTGTTGCAAAATAAAATGTTACTTATTGTGGAAAACCAGCCCTTTTTAGTGTTGTTTTCTGTGGCCTTCTGGGCTGACCTGATGTGTAGGGCTTGGCTCCACCTGCCTGGATTCTTAGCCTGATGTTTAATTCACTGGCCCAGGCTGCTCACCCTCTGAGCTTGGGAGCCTGTGATTTTGTGTATTTTTCTTCCTTTAGAACCTGAGCTTTTCTTGAGATTCCCCAGGAAAGATATGAGGCGGGCTTTTCTAGTTTGCCCTAAGTCCAAGAGTGTTGTTCCCTGGAGACTCTGCTTTTGTGGGGTGTCTCCCACCCCACTGTGTCCACCAGGCAGGCTCTGGCTCTGTGCCCTCTCTCCAGCCCCAGAGCAGCACTAAAGCCACCGCCGTCTCTCCTGGGCTACTGTCCTGCCGGGGTCTGAGAAGTGTCCTCTCCCAGCCAGGAGCGCCTTTGAAGAGTGGTTTTGATACCTTCCCATCTGTTTAATTTTCATCCTCGGGTCTCACTGGGAGCAGCAGTTATTTCATTTGGGCCCCGGTTCTGTGCAGTGTGGCGTGCCTTGCCACGTGTGGCTGTTTGAATGTAAATGACAAAGTTAAACGAAAGGAAATGTGTGCCCCTCTGGCCTCAGCTGCACCTCCCAAGCTCAGGGGCTGTGTGTTCGGGGCGGCTGTGCTGGGCGCAGACGGAGAGCTCCAGTGCCAGCACTGGGGACGTCCGTAGTGTGGGCACCCCTGCCACTGGGCACTCATAGCAGCTGCCCTGTCCTGGGTCCAGGTGTGTGTGTCCCCACTGACAGGCCACCTCCATCTGCTCCCCAGCTCTGGGTGCCTGTCACCCTGTCCTTCATGTGTTAGTGTTACTGCCATGAGCCTATGAGGTGTCTTCTAACACAGAGAGGTGGGTGTTCTAACAGTCACAGAGCCCAGAGGGGAAGGACAGAGCCACACCTGTTGCACTGACCCCTGAGCCCAGGGACTGCCATGGACTGCACACACCCACACAGGATCTTGCACACTCTGCACGCTCTCCCAGGGGCCTTTTGGGGAAGAGGGGTGGGGGTTGGGACCTGCCTGGACTTGGTGTGTCTGGCCTGGAGCTTCTACTAAGTCCGTCCTGCTGGATGGACTGGAACTTTTCCCTGGGGACCTGCTTCCCTGTTCTCACCATTCTCTCTGGGGGAATCACGTCAGTCACGTGGGGATCTCCTGGTTTGACTCTCTTTTCTCTGTCTCCTCCCTTTGTCTCGCGGTCTTCCCTACCTTTTCCTGGTGATGATCACTTTTTTCTGGGCTGACTGGCGTGGTGTTGGTTCTGGATTGTGTGTTCCAGTGAGGGTCTCTGTGCTTGTGTGTGGGCTTGGTCACTTTTTGCTCCTCCTTTCGCTCAATCATGCTGGGAACTAGTTGTGAGTCCTCAGACCTGCCCCTGAAATCTCAGGGAGGGCCTGGTCCTCTGACCCCTGACTTTCAACTCTGCTTGTGGCCAACAGCCCCATCCTGCCCTCTGGAATTTGGCAGAAGTCTCCTTCGAGGCTCCCCGAGTCACCTCAGCTCGCTGGTTTCCCTGTGCAACACTCTGGGTCTATTTAAAAATTTCTTAACTCATTTTTAAAAAATTTTTTTCTAATGTTTATTTTTGAAAGAGAGAGACAGAACGGGAGTGGGGGAGGGGCAGAGAGAGAAGGAGACACAGAATCTGAAGCAGGTTCCAGGCTCTGAGCTGTCAGCACAGAGCTCAACACAGGCCCCAAACTCACAAACTGTGAGACACGACCTGAGCTGAAGTCGAGCACTTAACTGAGCCACCCAGGCGCCCCACTCATTTTGTTATTTTTGTTTTTAATTGCTAACAGCAAAAACAATACTATTCTTAGCCTTCTCCTAATAAGTATTTTATAAACTAAATACTAGCTTTTGGTATGTCAGTTTAAGAAGGTGGAGGTTTTTCCCCCATGGGGAAGAAAGGTTTCAGTTGTGAGATAGCTGATTTGCTTCTAGCACACGACCTATTTTAAAGTTGGGGACTTAAGTTTCACACAGACTGAAGTTTATCTATGTGTACTTGCTAGCTCATTAGTTTTCCAAGTACATGCTCTATTGGGAGAATTAGAAATTGCTTCAGAGTACATACTACTGGAGATCAGTTTTGGTTCTGCTTATTTTGTTTGGGAAGCATTAAAACAGCCAGAGAAAGAGGTCACTGAACCAGAGTGTCCTTTGGTCATTGTAGGCCAGGTGACGGCCTGCCTCCTGGCCCAGCCCCACTGAGCGGTCCCTTCCACATCCCTTCTTTGCCTACTTTAGAAGGTTTTCACTTTTTAATTTCTAAAGGTGTTGTCACTAACGTGCTTTAAACATTTTCTATCAAATTGGTTGGAAATGAAAATGCTCTTTTTTAAAATTTTTAAATGTTTATTTGTGTGTGAGAGAGAGAGAGACAGAGCACGAGCAGGGGAGAGAGGGAGACACAGAATCCGAGGCAGGCTCCAGGCTCTGAGCTGTCAGCACAGAGCCCACCTTGGGCCTCGAACCCATGAACCATGAGATCGTGTCCTGAGCTGAAGTCAGACACAACCGACTGAGCCACCCAGGGGCCCTGAAAATGCTCTTCTTGAACTAAAGATTTGGCAATAATAGAACAATCATGTCTTTGAATTCGGTTCTGAAGACTCAGTTATAGTTGGTCATTAGAAATGATTTTTTAACGTAGCTCACGAGGTCTTAGCACTTGCAAGTGTCTGAAGTGTCTGAATGTGAGCCAGGTGGGGGCTACCGTGGCGGCTCCCCCACACCCGAACTGTCCTGTGTCACCAGGCGGGCGCGAACATTGACACCTGCTCAGAAGACCAGAGGACCCCATTGATGGAGGCGGCAGAAAACAACCATTTGGATGCAGTGAAGTACCTCATCAAGGCTGGCGCCCTCGTGGATCCGAAGGTACGCTACCTGGTCTGAATCCCATTCCAGTTTTGTGTCGAAATGTCTCATAAAGCTGAGCCGGGGCCGGTTCCTCGTTGGAGCAGCTTCAGGAATTGGCAGCCGGCAGATGTCCACCTGGTAGTCCAGAAGCAGTTGTCTGCTCTCCTTGCGTGGTCACGGGTCTATTTGGGAGAACACTAGTGAGCACGGGGTGTGCTGTGCCTGGTGATAGTCACAGCAACTAGTAAGGAGTCTGCCGTGCCCAGTCTCTGCCTCCTTCATTTTGTACGCTTTTCCTCTTCTGACTTTAACTTAGAGCAGTTAGACACCCCACTCCAAAAGAGCATACAAATTGGGAAGAAGAAGTAAAATGATCTCTGTTCGTAAATGGTATGATTTTATATGTAGAAAACCCTAAAATCCCATCCAAAATCTAGAACTAACAAATGCATTCAGAGAAGTTATAAGATACAAAGTTAATACAGAAACATCAGTTATATTTTTATACACTTGAGATGAGTTATCCAACAAGGAAATTAAGAAAACAATTCCATTTATAACAGCATCAAAAAGAGTAAAATACTAGGAATAAACTTAACCAAGGACACGAAAGACTTATAGACTGAAAACCACAAAACATTGCTGAAAGAGATTAAAGAATTGACTTACGAACATGGGAACATGTCCTGTGTTCATGGGTTGGACGAGTGAATATTGTCACAATGCCAGTACCGCCCAGAGTGAACCACAGATCCAGCGCAATCCCTGTCAGAATCCCAACGAGTTTCTCACAGAAATAGAAAAGCGCGTCCTGAAACTCCTACGGATCTCAAGGGACCGACCCTGAACAGCCAAAACAACCCTGCAAAAGAACAAAGCCGGAGGCCCCACACTTCCTGAGTTCAAAACCTACTACAGAGCTACCGTAATCAACACAGCGCGGTGCTGGTGTGAAGACAGAATGGCCCAGAAATGAACCCTCAGATGGATAAAGTGATCTTTAGGAGGGGGCCAAGACCACTCAGTGGGAGGAAAGGGCCATCTTTTTAACAAATGGTACCAGGAAAAGGGAATCTCCACATGCAAAGGAATGCAGTTGGGCCCTTACTTTAGACTGTTTTCAGGTATTAATTCAAAATGGATCAAAGATCTAAATGTAAGAGCTTAAACCATAAATCTCTTAGAAGAAAAGATAGAGGAAAATCTTCTCAACATTCATTGGATATGGCAATGATTTCTTGTATGTGACACCAAAAGCACAGACAATAAAATTAAAATAAACTTCATCAAAATTGAAAATTTTTGTTTGTCAGAGGGTACTATCCCAAAGTGTGAAGAGACAACTCACGGGATGGTGAAAATAGTCCTAAATCTTGATAGGGGATTCCTATCCAGAATATATAAAGAACTCCTACCACCCAATAGCAAAAGTCCAACCCAGTTCAAAGATGGGCAAGGAGTTTGAATAGGCGTTCCTCCAAAGAAGCTCTATAAATGGCCAATTAGCACACAACAAGGTATTCAGCATCACCAGTCATCGGGGAAATGCAAATCAAAACCACAGTGAGTCACCTCACCCGCTTCGGGCAGCTGTTATCTAAACACGGAAAATAAGTGCTGGCAAGGTTGTGGAGAAGCTGGAGCCCTCGTGCACTGCTGGCAGGAACGTCAAATCGTGCAGCTGAGTGGACAACTGTGGTGGATCCTCAAAAACTTAAACATAGAATTACCATGTGATCCAGCTGTTCCAGTCAAGAAACTGAAAGCAGGTGCATGAATCAGTGTTTGCTCCCCCATGTTCTCAGCAGCATTGTTCACAAAGCGAGAAGGTGGAAACGGCCAAGGTATCCCCCTGCGGGGGGACAGGTTAGTGAAAAGTGGTCCGTGTGCATCGTGGGTCATCGCTCAGCTGCGAATGGGAAGGAAGTCCCAGCACCAGCGTTGTGCTGAGTGAGAGCAGCCCATCACAGCACTCATCCTGTAGGATCCACTCCTGTGAGGACCCAGAGTCATCAAATCTAGACGCTGGAAGTAAGTTAAAGGATACCGGGGGCGGGGCCAGGGGTGGGATGGGGCGGGGCGGGGCGGGGCAGGCGTCCCTTCTTAGTGGACCCCACGCTTCCTTCCAGAGTCCGCACCTACGGTGGCACGCTACCACTGACTCGTACACTTAAAGGTGACTAAAATGACAAGTTTTATGTTGTGTACCTACACATGTATTTGTTTAGAGCCACGATAAAACTATAAAAACGATCTCACGGTCTTTCACAGTGTCACACAATTTTCCAACAAAAAACTTACACTGTTGATAGTAATTTGTCAGCTTCCTTTTTCCGTCAAATTATCACTATTTTTCTGTCATTAAATATTATCTTATCACATTATTTTAAGTGGCTGCATTGTATTTCATATTATATTGTCATTGTATTTCATGATGTAACGTAATGGTATCGTTTTTAGTCAGATTTACTTATTGCCTAATATTTAGTTTTGAATTTCCATTATACACAGTGCTTCAGTAAAATGTTTTCTTAGCTAAGTTTTGGTACATGTTTGGTTTCTTTAGGACATATTTCTGGGTGTGGAATTGTTAGATCAAAATATATAGTCATTTTTAAGGCTTTTTATATTTTTTTCTGAAGGGCACCGAGAGTATGTGAGCACTCGCTCCTGTCTGCTCTTACCAATGCCGACTATTAGAGATGTTTTTAAAAAATATTAACTAACAGTTTGATATACGAAAATGGTTTGATATACGAAATTTATTTTTTTACTATTTTAATTCACTTGTCTTAAAGTGAACACTTTGGTGTATAGCTATTCATATCTTAGGAATATTTTTTCCAGCTTATGTTTATAAAGTCTTTTGCTTTATTTTTGGTGGTTTTTGCAATCTGGAAACTACTATTGTATAAATATAGATAGCTATTTTTTAAAAATTATTTTTATTTTTATTGTTTTTTAATTTTTTTAAGTTTGTGTATTTTGAGAGAGAGGGAGTGGTGAGGCGCAGGCAGAGAGAGAGAGAGAATCCCAAGCAGGTTCTGCACTGTTAGTGCAGAGCCCGACGTGGGGCTTGAACACATGAACTGTGAGATGATGAGCTGAGCTGAAATCAAGACTCAGACACTTAACCAACTGAGCCACCCAGGTGCCCCTGTAGATAGCTACAATTAATCCTCTGTGTTATGATGGGTGGGTGAGTCTCGCATTTACCTCATCCTCTGATGGGTTCACAGGAGCCAGCGCCCAAGCTAAGCACCAATGCAGAGGCAAGAGGTTAGTGTTCAGGGCTTTACAGAAGCAGCAAGAGCCTGTAGACAAGGACTGGAGAAGTATCTGTGGCTTGAGGGGAGCAGGCATCTGAAGTGGGTGACTCGTAGACGAGCTTAGCCGTAGATTGGGTGTAGTGTAAGAAAGTGGTCACTGAGGTTGAAGACTGATCATTGAAATTTTTCAGTCTGAAGAAGAGGTTGTAGGATAGTTTCCAACTGATGTGTAATTGGAGTCCCAGAAAGAGGAGAGAACCTGGTAGAAAAAAATTATGTTGGGAAAAAAATGGTCATAAACTTACCAGATTTGGTAAGAAAACAATCTACAGATCCAAGAAGCTGAAAAAACCCCAGACTGGGTAAATTCAAAGACTACCTCACCTAAGCACAGTGTGGTTAAAACTGTCGACAACTGAGAATGGAGAAAGTCTTACAAGCAGCTAAAGAACAGCACGTTACATGCAGGCGGGCAGCATCACAGCGAGCCACCAACTTCTCATCTGAAACGATGGGGTAGAAAGCTCAAAAAATTGTCAGTCCAGAAGACTGCATCCAGTAAAAGTCCCCCTGCAAACGAATTGTGTAATAAAACATTCCCAGTTGAACAAAAGCTGATAGGATTTATTGGTACATTTGCCCAAATAGGGTTGGGAAAGCCCGGGAGTCAGCCCAGGAACCGCCCCTGGGAAAGACTGTCGTTTTCTCTAAATTTCCGAGAAGATAGGGGCGCCTGGGTGGCTCAGTCGGCTAAGCGTCCAGTTTCAGCTCGGGTCGTGATCTCGCGGTTCGTGGGTTCGAGCCCTACATTGGACTCTGTGCTGACAACTCGGAGCCTGGAGCCTGCTCCAGATTCTGTGTCTCCCTCTCTCTGCTCCTTCCCCGCTTGCAGACACGCGCGCGCTCCTTCTCGCTCTCTCTTGTGCTCTCTCGCTCTCTCTCTAAAATAAACGTTAAATTTTTTCTTAATTTCTAGAAGATAAAAGACTATTTAAAGCAGAAATAATATCTGTACAAGGTGCAGTTCATACCAGTTTAGAAGTAAAATGTATGCCACCAACAGCACCAAGCAAGAGCCATGAATGGAGCCCTGCTGTTGTCAGGCTGTCGTTTCTGCTGTGGGAGGCAGTAGGTATCAGTCCAAGGTGACCGATAAAGAGAATAATACCGTCATCCGCAGAGAAAGCACAAAGAAAATAATTTAAAAGAAATAACAGCTTTAAGGACAATTTACGAAAATCGAGTAGAGGTGGTAAGATGGGATCCTGAGCAGTATTTGTATAACTACAGGCAGGAGAAGAGGAGTAAACACCAATGGTACAAGGAGCCCTGTCCCTGTCCGTGGTGACACCACGTGTGAAGACTGAACACACCAGGACCAGCTGTGTGCTGCTGCAGGGTGCTTGCGTTATTGGAGACACAGCTGGAAATAAAAAGGATGGAGAATGTATATCATGCAGATGGTAAATGTGAGAATCAAAAGGAAAAATTTTTAGACTTCTGTAAGAGGAAAGATTATCTTTGTGATTGCAGCATAGGGAAAGGTATCTTAAGACACAGAAAAGTACAAAAACGGTAAAGTTAAGTGCGTTAGAATTAAGAATTTCCAATCAACAGGATGTCACAAAGTTCACAAAAGGCAGGCTACACACTCCCAGAAGATTTTGCAGCACACTTGCAAAGGATTCATATCCAAAACTCTAAGGAAGTCCTACAAATAAAAGAATCCAAAAGAAAAACAGGCAAGGAATGAGCGGCAGTCCTCAGAAGAGGAAGTCGGAGTAACCAGCAAACACGCGGAAGGCGCTCAGCCTTTTGAAAACAAGCCTGAGACCCTGTTGTGTAGCCCTTGGATGTGGTGGTGCTCAAAGGTTGGACCGCCCAGAGGAGCCACAGCGCCCCCTGCGTCCCTGTTGCTGGGCGTGTGCCCCCGCCCCCATGATGTGTGAACAGGGGACAGTTTTGCAATCTCAGTGCATCTTTAAATAGCACAAAGTCAAACAGAACACTTGAGAACAAGGCAAGCCTTTAAAGCCAACAACCGTATGTTTTTGTGTTTATCATACAATTAAAATTTTAAACACCAGTAATAACGGGATTGGACTGTGTGGGTTTTCTTGAGGAAAAGTGGGTTTACTGATTAACTTCAGTCTGGATAAGACGTATGTATTATATGTATGTGAAAATCTAGGATTACTGCTCTTAGGGTTAGAAACGGAGAGAAAGAGGGAATAAGGAAACATGGTCAATATAAAGATGGGAGCCGGGGGGGAGAGAAGCAGAGGGGCCCGTGAGGAGAAGACGGTGGGAGTGTGTCCGCGTGGGTCCTTGAGGTGCGTGCACAGGAGGGATCCATCTGTGAAAGATGCTACCTCAGGTTGGCACTGAGCCTGGCTGTATAAACGGGGCATGAATGGTCCCCCAGCCCTCCCGGAACCCCCAAGTCTCTCCTGGAGCTTCCTGAGTCCAACCTCTCCTCTCCATGAGTCTGACCTCTCCTCTCCAGTGGTGGGTGGCTTTTGTTTTGTTTTGAGGTAGTTCAATTAATGGGATATATTTAGCATGCCTGAGGAAGCAGAGCTGAAAGCTAACAGGGAGATGTGCCCAAGCAGCCTCAGGAAACAGAACGCGCTCAGTCAGCCACCAGGACGTGTGTGGGGCTGCAGGGCAGGCTTTGCCCCTGTTCTGGGCCCCTGCTCTTCCCTGCCATTTATTATTTTTAATCCTGTGGCGTACAGACAGTGATTACTGCCTCGTTAGCACTGCTTTAAACGTGCGGTGGCAACCATTTCTTGTAGAGGTCCTGATGGGTACTGTGGCCCTCTGGTCGTGTGAGGAGTACAGTGGCTTGAAACAGTCCCAGGGGCCCTGTTGGAACAGAGGGACAGGTCGCCGCACCTGGCCACATGGAGAAGCCTGGGGTGTGGCACGGCCTGTCAGACCGTGAAGGAAAGGGAGGGACAGCGGTTCACATGTGTGCCTGCAGGCTGTCTGCAACTGGAAGGCCCTTTGCCACCTGAGGCCTCGTCCCATCGGCGTCAGAAGCTCGGGGTCTGGACCCCAGTGGTACAGCCTCTGAAAACAACCCCACCCTCCTCTGCCCGGGCTCCTTATCGTTCTAGACGGCACCTCCCCTCTGTGGGGAATGAAGGTTCACTGTGGCCATGCGCTCAGGGCCTGGCACGCTGTAAGTCATGTGATTTCTCTGGATCTAAATGGCATTTGTGTTGCAGGATGCAGAGGGCTCCACCTGTTTGCACCTCGCTGCCAAGAAAGGCCACTATGATGTGGTTCAGTATCTGCTTTCAAATGGACAAATGGACGTCAACTGTCAGGTAAAGCCACGTCCTCCACTTACCGACACTCTACCTGGCTGGTTGGCCAGAGACCCCAGTCTCCTTTGTAGCAGTCCTGGCTCCCTGCCTGTTTTCTGTGGCCCCCCCTTGCAAGGCCTCGGAAGGCCTGGCCTCACTCACCCTGGCTGCCGCCTCCCAGGCCGCCCACCGGTTACTCTGAGAGCTCATCCCGCAGTGACCTCTTGGGCCACCGTAGTCTCCTGGCCTGGGTGAACATGTCACCATCTGAGTGGGGTCCCTGACCTCCTGTATGCCGGGTGACCTCCCTCCCGTGGTGCCCATCTTCCCACCTAGTGGCTCTCAGGGTTCCAGGGCAGGGTCTTTGGGTGACGAGTAGTCCTTGGCCTGAGGAGGTCCCATGTGTGTCAAGTGAGTGAGTGACTCGGGAGAGCAAATGAGGGAGCTTCCCTCCCACTTGCTGGGGCCCAGACCCCTCTCCTCCCACATGACTCTGGGCTCTGGGAAGGCTGTCTTGGCATCACAGGCTCTGCCCCATCTTTTAGGAGTGTCATTGCCTCCAGCCCAGCTCTCTGCAAGCCACCCTGACAGAGACCCTCCCCAGTGGCCTAGAGATGTGGTTCCCTGCCATGTGCCTCACGGCCCACCTCTGCTCTCACAAGGTCCACGGGCTAGACCCCTACCCTGTTTCATTTTCTACCTCCCATTTGGTTGGGTTTTGAACATTTCCTCTCCTAGGCTGGGCTGGCTCCACGAGGCCAGCTTGTCCCTGCAGTGTCCCCAGTGCCCAGGCGGTGCCCACAGCCAGCCTGCAGGGAGGGCCTCGCTACAGTCATGGAAGCTGCATATCTGCCAGAGAGATGTGGCAGCTGGGGGTGTGCAGGGAGTCGTTTGAGAGGTGCTGGGGAGGGTTGAGCTTTCTGCCACCAGACCATGAGTTGGCAGCGTGATACGCATTTCCTGAGGACTTGCTTTTCCTGGTTTAAACAAAACTACCCACGACCAACTGAGTAAGGAGAGACAGGCCTGGGTGGGTGGAGTGGTAGAAAGCCGACTGGTCAGAACCACGGTGGACCCTACAGATGGGGTCAGTCTGCGAAGACTCTCTGCCGTCTGCCTTTCAGGAAGAAGCCAGAACTGCGCACAGCCTCCCGTCAGTCTCTGGGCTTGGATTGCTTTCCGTCCGCAGTTCTTGGCAGCCTGCTCTTGCTTCCTCCTCGGGGTCTGTGTCACTAGGGCCAGCACTTCTCACCAACCAGACTTCTGGTCTCTGAGAGTCGGTCTGGTCAACAGTGTTTCTGGTCCAGGGATCCAGGCAGGTGCACTCAGGTGTGCGGGGTATTGTCCTGGCAGTGTCTGTCCTCCAGGCTGGAGAGGGGCGAGGTCCCGCAGAACCATCTGTCCCCCTCAGAGCAGAGGTTTGTGAGGGTCACACTGGATGGTTCTGGCTCCGTCTTGCACCCACTGAGATGTCTGGGGCTATACCTGGAGCCTTAGTTTCCTCACCAAGAAAATGGGAACTTGGTCTGGCTCCCGCCTCTTGGGGCCGCCTTATAGGTCCTCAGTGAGACTGCTCTTCGTGTTACTTGTCTCTGGGAGCTGTGGTGAATTGTAGGGCTTTGTGTTTTGTTTTGTTTGTTTGTTGAAATTAGGATGATGGCGGCTGGACACCCATGATTTGGGCCACTGAGTATAAGCACGTGGAGCTCGTGAAGCTGCTGCTGTCCAAGGGGTCTGACATCAACATCCGGGACAACGTGAGTCTCTGGGTTTCGCTGGTCCTAAGCAGGTCCTGGAGGAGGATGGAGAGACCAGGGCGTGCAGAGCTGACAGCTGAAGGTTCTTTTTCTTGGAAACCTGACCAAGGCTCTGCCCTCTTTTTCCATGTTTTCGGTGGCCCCTGGACCCACTGTGGTTTCCTCAGGTTGTTTTGTGTGTCGGCCAGTTGCTGGGTATAGATTGAGGGGCGGAGGTTCCTGAGACCTGCCCATGGGTGGTACCTGCCTATTTAGAGGCGCACCTGGATTGAGGAACCCAGGGTGCACACCATCCCTGTGCAGGTAGATGTGTGAGCGCTGGCTCCTTCTGTGGTTGCCACCATGCACTCAGACCACGAGAGCTAAGGTGCTGGTATTGAAGGCTGGTTTTGTGGGACAGGTTTGGTCTCAGAAAATGGGGGCTTGGGGCCAAGGTCCGAAGACTCACCAGTCCCTGTGGGAGTAACCTCCTGGCAGCCTGTGTGTCAGCAGGCAACTCCGGTTAATTACTTACTTACTTAATTAATTAATTTATCTATGTATTTTTAAGTTTATTCAGTTATTATATTAGAGAGAGAGAGAGGGGGCACACACGCACAAGTGGGGGAGGAGCAGAGACAAAGAGGAGACACAGAATCTGAAGCAGCTCCAGCCTCCGAGCTATCAGCACAGAGCCTGACGTGGGGCTCAAACCCACGAACCACGGGATCATGACCTGAGCCGAGGTCGGACGCTTAGCCGACGGAGCCATCCAGGCGCCCCAACTCCAGTTAATTTAAGAGGGCATTTCTGGGAAGGTCACTGGGGACCTGCTCTGGAGCAAGGCAGAGGGACAGGGTTCCCAGGACAGACAGACACAGTGTGCCCTGCAGAGCTATGTCCACTGTTACAGAGTGTCACCAAAAGCCATAAATAGAAAGTCTAGCCACAGACTCATTGAACTGATAACGAAATAAGAAAGCAGGTTGGCAGTAAGAGTTGATTGTTCCAAGCACACCGTTCAGTAGCATGCAAGTCAGCGTGGAGCCTGAGCGTCCAAGGTAGGGAGGCAGGTGGCCTTTTCCGGTTCTGAACCCTGAGCGGGACAGGGCTCTCTAGACCCCCGCTTGAAGAAGGGGTGGGAGCAGCGAGCACCACCTGGTCTCTCATTGTGGCTGCTCAGCATCGGGACCCTTTCCTGCATCTGTGAGCGGGTCTCACCCTGCCCAGAAACGTGGCACACAGGCCGGGATCTGGACCTGCAGCGCGTGGCTCGGCTACGGGGTGTCTCTGTTCGTGTCCTCAGAGCTGGTGTGAGTACGATGACACCGCCTGAAAGGGACCGGGGACTGGAAGGTGAGGATAAAGGGAAGGGGTGTGGGGAGGTCCCTTGTGGCCACAGCAGAGAGCAGTCGCGACCTGCCATGCTGATGCTTTGTGACGTGGTTAGGCCAGTTGCAGCCGTGTGTCCTTGGGCATGGTGCCCCTCGTGCAGCTGTCTGGGGTCGGGGTGCGGGTGTGTGGGCAGCACACGGCCTCACAGAGTCCAGCGGGTGTCAGTGCTGGTGCTGATGGCGGTCCTCGGGAGTCAGAAGGATTGACGAATTGCGTGTCTGCGGGCCATATGACGACGGAACCACGTTTCACCTTGACAGTTTCATCGTCGCGCTAGCGGCAGACTGTACCGTGGCAGGTGTGCAGTGACACGTACACCTGAAATAGATGCTTGTGAGCCCAGAGTCCACCACAGCCACACCAGTGCATGACACTCCTTCCCAGTTTCCTCCTGCTGCTTTGTAGCCAGCCGCCCGCACCACTTTCTGTCCCGTGGGGGTTCTCTGTGAGCTTGGTGTTCCGTGGGTAGATCCCTGCGGTGTGGACGCTGCTCAGGCAGCGTTGGTCTGGCGGTCAGTGTTCCGTCGTGTGGACAGATCAGCTCACTCGTCCCTTACCTGGTCATGGACATTTGGGTCTTCTGGGTCTGGCTCTCACACGTGGAGCCGCTGTGAACACGCACACAGGCAGGCCACACATTTGCATGGCCACATGCTGTCATTTCCCTCAGGTGACACCTGGGTCCCGTGATGTGTGTGTGCTCACGTCTGTGAGGACACCGCCCAGCTTCTGGAGCGGCCACGCCCTTCCCAGTGTCTGAGAGCTGCTCCTTCCCCCTCCCCGGGCCTCAGCATGGTCAGTCTGTGTCCTCTTCTGGGAGGGGTCTGCTCACATCTGTTGCCCATGTTTTAGTGGGATGTTTATTGTTGTATCCTTCAGTTTTGAAGGGTTTAGTACATTTTGTGTACAGGTCCTCTGTATCAGATGGTTTATAAACCCTAACAAGTAAGCAGATGGTTTTTAATTTTGATAAAGTCCGGCTTATCAATTATTTTCTTTTTTTTTTTTTTAATTTTTATTTATTTATTGAGAGCGAGGGAGACAGAGACAGAGCATGAGCAGGGGAGGGGCAGAGAGAGAGGGAGACACAGAATCCGAAGCAGGCTCCAGGCTCTGAGCTGTCCGCACAGAGCCCGACGCGGGGCTCGAACTCACGAACTGTGAGATCTTGACCTGAGCCAAAGTTGGACGCTCAACCGACTGAGCCACCCAGACGCCCCAATTATTTTCTATTTATAGGTCATGTTTTTGGTGTTCTCTTTAAGAGTTCATTGCCTAACCTCAGATCCCTTTCTCCCATGTTTTCTTATAATAGTTTTTAGTTTCAGGTGGTCATTTTCATAGATGGTAGGAGGTGTGAATCAAAGTTCTGTATTTGTGTGTGTATGTGCGTGTGTGTGTGGATGTGTAGCTGAAAGTCCTCCTTTCTCCACAGAATTGACTTTTGTCCTTTTGTCCACATGTGCGGGGGTCCACACCTGCCTGTCCTCACACCATTGCCGTGCTTTCCCAATGCTGAGAAAGTGCCACGAGGCCCGTCGAGACATTACGCATAGCACAGGAATCTTCCAGAGTGTACCCCTTTCTCCCAACCTCATGCTGTTGCTCTCAGACATTGTACTGATGCCACAGTACGTACTTTGTTGAGACTGTCAGAGATATTTGGGAAACACTGAAGAAAGTCTCAGAGATCCGCTTGTTTGCTTAGGTCCTTCGATCCAGGGTCATTTTTCTTCTGTGCATCTCACTTCACTCACTGTCCTGGGCACCGGTCTGCCCGACACCAGTGCCCGCAGAGCCCTTTTCCTGCCCTCACTCGGGGGATGTTTCGCTGGGTGTGGAACTGTGGTTTACAGCTCCTCTCCATGCTTTCCTCACACTGCCTGCATCCTCGCCAAGGGGTCTACCACAGGGGACTCTCGGGGTGCCTTGTCCTTTACTTCTCGGTGTTCGGCACATCTGTTTTCTTTTGGCTGCTTTTCGAATTTTCTCTTTGTCACTAGATTTTGGCAGTTGGATTAGGATGTGTCTTGTGTTACTTGTGTTTGTGCATGGAAGGTCAGTAAGGGTATAGTGAGCTTGGATTAGTAAGGTTAGAGTTTTGTCAGATTTAGAAATTTTTCAGTCCATATTTCTTCCAGTAATTTTTCTGCCCACCCCCACTTCATAAGGGTCCCCGTTCTGTGATTAATCAGCTGGTTTGACATTGTTCCACAGCTCACCGATGGTCTTTTCATTTTCCTAAGTAATTTTTTCACTCAGGATTGCAGTTAGGCTGATTTTAAAGCCATTTCGCTGGTTTTATTGCAATTTTGCTGTGTTTTCAAGCTCAGTGATCTTTTTTTTTTTTCTTTTTACACCCTATGATGCTGTTAATCTCCTCCAGTATGTTTCTGTCAGACACTGTAGTTGTCAGCTCTGAAAGTTTTGTTTGTAACCTTAGGTTGGATGCCAGACATGATGAAGTTTACCTTGCTACGAATTTCTTTATTCCTGGAAATGTCTTGAGTCTTGTTGTGTGTGCAGTGTAGTTACTTGGAAACAGTCTGATTGTTTTGGGTTTTACTTTCTAGGTTTATTAGGTGGCTTCAAGCAGATCTCAGCCCAGGGCTGCTCATCTCTCCTGTGTGGGTGCTGGCACTGAGCCCTCTATGCCTGGGCTTTGTGGTGTGTCCTTCTGGAGGTCAAAGGTGGGGATGTCCAGATCTCCAGAGGCCTCTTTCCCAGCCGCACAGCCTGCTGTGCAAACCCCGGCCACCTTTTTTGTCCCCTTCTCAGGGATACAGTCCTTCATCATCTGAAAACCAGTATTTCACACATTTTGACTGTTTGGCTCTCTCAGGCGGGCGGGTGAGTCCAGCTGGTCCCTCGGGCTCTGTCTTTGCCAGAAACAGAGTGCCGTCTATCGCTTCAGATACGTGGGTCAGGCCTGTTGTGACACAGCAGGCAGACCTCTGTGAGTCTGGGGCTGCATAGTCCCATGCTAGGAGGAGCCTTGGTGGCAGGGACAGTCTCAGCATGGAATTCTCGTTATAAAATCATAGATCCTTCTGATGAAGGAATGAGAAAAGAGGTCCCTAAGGAAATCACATTTTGCTCTGGAGCTTGCAGATGTGTGGAAGATGGAAAGATCAGAGGGGAGGAAGGCGACTCAGAACAACGTCCAGGAAAGGAAGCCCCAGGCAAATCCCGGCTTCTCACAGAGTACCACGGAGGAGTCTGTAGAAAAGCCTGTGCCTGGGGCCAGCAGCGATTTGCCAACTGAGAGGACCACACAGTTTCTGTTTTACTTTTATGTTTCCTACAGTTCATTGAGCTGAAAGCATTGGATGCACTCAGAGTGTGGGGATTGTCTGCGAGCCCAGGAGCGTTACAGGGGGTCCCCTGGGCAGGAGAGGGCCAGGAATGGGGCGTGCAGAGTCACGTAGCCAGCACATCGGCCCCGTGAGGGCGGACACGGGGCCGAGTGGGGCAGGCACTGTGCTGAGCTCTGCCTGGGTGCCACCGAGCCCCCCGTGGCGGTGTCAGAGTGAACAGCCAGGCTTGACTTTGGTGGTGGCTCCTGTGAGAATCTCAGGGTCCCCCAGGGGTGGGGACCCTTGAGCGGTGCACACTTTGCCGGGGGAGCAGAGAGCGCTTCCAGGGCAATAAATGTTTCTGCCACCTCTGAGGGTTAAGCCCTGAGTCCAAGTCAGAGAAAGAAAAAGACTCAGACTTTCACTTCCTTGTGTTCCCGAGGAAGAGGTTCGCTAGAGGAGAGGCTCCATGAGTTGTGACGCGTGAGCTCAGCGGGCTGCAGGGCGGTCAGGGCCGCGGGCGCGCCTCGCCACCCGCAGTGAGCACGGGACGGCCGCCTTGCTTGTCCCCAGTGTGGCCGGCTAGCCGTCGTGGGCTGTCCTGTGGTAGGCCGCTCTCCCTCCCGGCGGTGCCGCACCCTCCCTGTACCACGTTCCGCACGGGCTCTCCGGTTTTCTCCCTCTCACGTTTGTTTTCAGAACTATGGTGTGGTGCCCCTAGTAAACTTGCTGCGATCATTGAAAATCGTTTATATCTTGTGTACAGCACAAATGGTTTTTTCTCATATTCGATTTAAGATTTTTATTTTGGAGAGGTTTTCGGGAAGTAAAATTTTAATGCGGTCAAATTTGTCTACTTTTGTCTTTTTCAAATCTTACACAGGTATCGTCCTCTCTTGTGATTGTACTTCTATTCCAAAGTGAATATAATTTTAAAAATGAGATAAAGCACAGGACTCCCAAATGTGATGTTAATAATGTGTTGTGTTTAGGTTGGTCTTATTGCAGATGATTTTTTTATTCAATTTCCAAAATATTCAGTACTGTGCATTACTTTTATAACAAAAATGAAACAAAAAAGGAAGTGCCCTCGGCACTCAGACGGGTGCTCTGCCCTCCTCTTGGCGCGCTGCGCTGTCTGTCCGTGCAGGAGGAGAACATCTGTCTACACTGGGCTGCGTTCTCTGGCTGCGTGGACATAGCTGAGATCCTGCTGGCCGCCAGGTGTGACCTGCATGCCGTGAACGTGCACGGAGACTCACCCCTGCACATCGCCGCCAGGGAGGACCGCTACGCCTGCGTCCTGTGAGTGGCTCTGCTGCCGTGGCCCCTGCAGGGCTCCCAGGGTGGGCGAGGCCCTCCGAATGGAGCTCCTTCCCCAAGCGGGCAGAGGCGTGAGTCTCCCAGTCTGCGACTGAAGTCAGCATGGTTCCTTCCGTTTCAGGGAGGATCGTTGTGAAAAATCCCCAAATGCTTATTAGGTCAAGTTGTCCGGCACCTCCGGTCTGGGGCGACGGGCCGGCCCTGCTCGGGAGGGGTGGAGGTGCCGGTGCTGCTGCTCGCCACTCGCCAGAGCTGTTCCCCGTGTCACTCACACGTGGCTACAGTTGGGGTCCTAGGGAGCCGCTGTGCTCCCAGTGGGAGCTCAGAGATGAGGGGTTGCCCTGTGGTGGGGGCCGGAGCACCGCGCTGCCGCTCACCGTGCGGTTCTGACTCGCATCAGGCCCTCGAAGCGCCTCCCGGCCCCTGACCGTGTCCTCAGCCACCTGGGTGTGCTTTACCCGTTCATCCTTGAGCGTGCTTTTAAATGGGAAAGCCAGGAAACCTCAGATACCGTCCTTAGTTCCTTACACGCTCTTCCCGAGAAAACTGAGGTGACTTTTGATTGTAAATGTGGGAGAAGGAGTAATGGAGTGCATTCCTGGTGAGTCAGGCTGACCTTTCTAGAAGCCCTGGTCAGCAAAATTTAATTTCGAGATGAGTGGTGTACTCTCTATTCTTACTGACTAGAGTCGCTTCATAAATCTCATCCTCGTGCCTTTAAATTAAGATCTGAATGTTTTGTTGGCTTACATTTTTCCTTTTAGCCTCTTTCTTTCTCGGGATTCAGATGTCACCTTGAAAAACAAAGAGGGAGAGACGCCCCTGCAGTGTGCCAGCCTCAACTCCCAGGTGTGGGACGCTCTGCAGATGAGCCGGGCGTTGCGGGACGCAGCCCCCGACAGGCCTGTCCCGACGGAGAAGACGGTGAGCAGGTGAGGAGGCCATTCTGGGCCAAATGGTGACACGTGGGGGTTTAAGAGTTTGAAACAAAAGCTTCTCTTCAAGCTGAGGCGTCCCCGGGCCCGAGAGCAAAGTGCCTGGCCCAGCCCTCAGCGGCTGCCCTGTTGGGGCGTCACTTGTCACCGCGAAAGGTAACGTCCCCCCTTTCCGGCGGCAGAGACATTGCTCGAGGCTATGAGCGAATCCCCATCCCGTGTGTCAACGCTGTGGACAATGAGCCGTGCCCCAGCAACTATAAATACGTTTCTCAGAACTGCGTGACGTCCCCCATGAACATTGACAGAAACATCACCCATTTGCAGGTCAGCGGTGCTGGCGGGCGGGGGGGGGGGGGGGGCGGCGGGCCTTTGGGGCCCGGGGTCCACGGATGTTTCCCCAAGAAGACCCGGCCCTCACAGCAGTTGTCTTCCACCAAAGAGCTGAAAGGCAGATAAAGATCCTTCCTGAAAACGGACCCTGTATCCTGTGTTGGGTCCCTAGCCCCCAGGGCAGTGCCGAGCATCCCCTGGTGATTGGTAGTTTGTGGGCCACGCTAGAGCGAGGAGCCCGTCCTGTGCCTTGAGGGGCCTGGCTCCTGCTGAAGTGAGATGTGTGCCCTCAGGACTGGACCGTGGCTCGGCACTCTGCCTTTCCCTGTTGGGCAGCGTCTGGCCTTGAGTGCAAGCCTGGCAGGATTTCCTTCATGTGTCCCTGTCTCATGGCCCCACGTGTCTGACCACCCCCTCCTCTTCTCCTTCCTGAAGGCTCTTCTTCCAGAGCCCCTTGTGCAGGCTGGCAGTGTCTTAGAGGCACTTAGAAGTGTCTCTTCTGCCCACGTGCCCTCTTCCTCAGGGCTGCATACCCCCCGGTGTCCCTGAGAATGGAGACGTTAGGGCCAGTCACCTTTCTTCCGCACGGGCGTGGCTTTCAGAAAGCACGTGTCAGGTAGAGGGGTGGCTTTGAGACTCGTGAGGCTGTGAGCAGAGAACAGCTCTCCCGTGTGACGCACGGTCTCCCCACAGTACTGCGTGTGCATTGACGACTGCTCTTCCAGCAACTGTATGTGTGGCCAGCTCAGCATGCGCTGCTGGTACGACAAGGTGAGCCTGCGGCTGGGGTGCGCTGTGCGGTGAGTCCCCTCCGACCCAGGACGGTGCCCAGCCGGGCTGGGGCAGAGAGGGCTCTGAAGGCCAGCATCCAACATAAGAAACTTAAATGCTCTTGGAGTTGAGAGTTCAGAGGTCATCGGTGGGGGTGGAAGCCAGGGTGTCCTGGGGTGGGGATGAGACACAGGCTTGGAGGGGAGACCATGGCAGATGGTTGTCTCCAAAGTCACCTTGTAAGGAAAGGGGCACGGGCCTGGGGCTGGGGTGTGTGTTCTTAGTGAGGCACGGCTGTGCCGAAGGTGAGCAAGAGCAAGCATTCTGAGGAAAGTTCTCAGTGTTCAGAATGGCCCTGGTGTGCCACCTGATGGCTTGGCCGTGGCCAGGTCCCCGTCATGGCTGTGGTCCTGTGGGCTGCAAGGCCGAGAGTGGGCAGTGGTCCAGGGGGCACCGACCCCTTGAAGGAGGCGGAGAGGCCTATGGGCTGGTGGCCTTGCTGAGGCTGAGTGAGTTCCAGGGAGAAGGAGGGAGGCCGACCACGGCAGGTGTGGACTCCCGCTTTGATGCTTCCCATCCAAAGCACGAACATGTAACTTTATGCTCTTACCCAGCTACGAAGTTTGACCAAAAACCATCCTTTTCATGATAAGGTTTTTAGTTTGTAAAACTGTGTTGGTGTCAGTTTATTTAGCATGAGTGGCGAGCCGTGCTCGGTCCTGACTGCACGTCTGTCCCCAGGACGGCCGGCTCCTGCCGGAGTTCAACATGGCGGAGCCGCCCTTGATCTTTGAGTGCAACCATGCCTGTTCCTGCTGGAGGAGCTGCCGGAACCGCGTCGTGCAGAACGGTCTCAGGTGAGCGTGAGCCCTGGGAGCCCCTCCCTGGGTGCAGGATTTTAAGCCCTTCAGTAGAGTGATGTCAGGTCTGTTTTCCAAGTTTGAAAGTGATTCTGGTTTCTCACGAAGTTCATTGTATTTATGTGTATTCCATACAGACAGGGGCACAGTGTGTTCAAGTGCATCTGCGTGTTCACAGTAGAGATGAAGAGATGCTGTCTCCTTTGAGTCCCGTGTCCTCTGGCCTTTTACAGGCTGATGTAAATAACATGAGAGTCCTGCTTCCAAGCAGCTCAGTTGTGGGTGAGGCCCACTGAGCTGGGGCTGGGAGCCAGGCTTGGTGTGAGCACTGCCTCTGTCTCCCAGTTAACATGCACACAGCAACTGTTAGGGCCACTATTGTTTTATTTTAATACTCAAACCATTTCTGAAACATCCCGTACTGTCTGCGTGTCTCTAACAGCGACAGTGTGATGGTGTTCCGGTATAAAACATTTCAGACCACGTGGGTGCCTTGTTTTTAAGACACTAGGGGTACTTGGTCCAGGGAGGTCTGGCCAGCACCCTTTGCACTGGCCAGGCTCGGACCCGTTACCTGAGCGTCCCCTGGCCGTGAGCCTTTCCTCTGTACACGAGCTTGAGAATTAGAAGACCTCTTTCCGCCCTCTCAGCTGTGAAGGGGATTTACGTATGACATCAGTCTAGTGTCACAGTATCAGCAGCCAGAGAGTGCTTCTGACCAGCCCACACGTCCCTGTCCCCTGTTGACAGGACATCCTCTGGGGGAGGACAGATATGCCCTTCGTCCCCAGGACCCCTGGACACACCAAGGGGCAGGTGGGTCCTCATGGCCCTGGGCCTGGGAGAGCTCCCCATCTACCCTGAGGGGCATGCCGGGCGTTAGCCCCTTTGCCCGTCATCACAGCCTAGAGGCTTGGCTAGACCTATCCCTGTGTTCAGATGAAGGAATGGGAGGGCCAGGGGCTGTACTCCATGCGCTGGCATTCGGGCCCAGTTCTGAGGCCATCTTGCACTGACTGAGTGCGCACCGTGGACATCAGTGCGAGAGTCGCTGCTTCTTTGAACGTGAAGCTCTGAGGTGCTCTCCAGTTAAGAAGGCAGTATCTTCCACTCTGTGTGCTGCTGTGGCTGGCAGTGTAATCTGCATGTGAGCTGAGCTTTGGGGAACTTGGCAGTGAGTGGCTGACCCTGTTTTCCAGGGCGAGGCTGCAGCTCTACCGGACACAGAACATGGGCTGGGGCGTGCGGTCCCTGCAGGACATCCCCCTGGGCACCTTCGTCTGCGAGTAAGTGAGTGCCTGGGTCGCCCCAGGGCTGCCGGCTGCCTCTGCCGTTTTGTGGACAGCAGAGCTGTGCCTGGGACTTGCGGGTATCCCTGAAAACCAAGTTCATGTTGTCTCCACCCCTCACCTACCTCCTTGGCTTTTTGCTTGCACTTAGGCTCTTACCAGGTCATGGCTCATTCAAGATGGTACCATTCAGTGGTTTCCAGGGTAGGGTCACTGTGGATCCCTGGTCGGAGAAGGGGTTTCTGTGTCACCCTTTTCTGGGTCCTGAAGTTAAATCCTAGCTCAGTCCCTGGCAAAATTTTCCAAAATGCTTGGCGACAGTTTAGAGGGCCCCACCATGGCTGCTGTGCAACCCGTCCTGCCATCAGGGGCAAGGCAGTGCTGTCTGGTGTTCTCACGCACATCTTGCTTCCTGCAGGTATGTGGGAGAGCTCATCTCTGACTCGGAAGCTGACGTTCGGGAAGAAGACTCTTACCTCTTTGATCTTGACAATAAGGTAATGTGTTTGGAGGAGTTGGGGTGTAGAGCAGATTGCAAGCGTGCAGCATGGGAGTGGTAAGGAGGCTCGCTCACACCGGCCCCGCTCTGCGCTCGGGAGGCCTCTGGGCTCGTGCAGAGAGTAGCCTGCCTCTCCTGAAGGTGCTGAGCCCGGATGCACCAGCCCTCTGAAGCCCCGCTGCTCATGGGATTAGAGCCCGTGGCCGTCAGAGGGCAGGGGGCTCACGGTGACAGGCAAAGTGGGAGCAAGACTTGTGTGAGGCATCAGGGGTTGCATGTGTGTCCCAGCTGCTCTCCTGGTTGTGGGGACAGTAGTTGGACCCTGGTCTTCACTCCAGGATCCAGGCTTCTGGGCACTTTTGGAGGCAACCTCAAGCTGTCCTTGCCCTACCCTGGTACCTGTGTTGTTTTCGGTTTGTGACTTTGCTGTTTAAGAACTTGCAGAAGCAGTCAGGGTAGAAGTGGGGACATGGGGCTCTCTAGCCAGAGTCCCGAGTAGCTGCCCTGTGGATGAGGACTGAGCCAGGCCCGGACCTTCCTGCCGTGCCCACCCCAGCCCTGCCCTGCAGGTGGCTCTCAGAGAGCCAGGCACGTGAGATCTGTGTTTCACGAAGAGAAACCTACATCCTGGGAGGTTGCAGTGCATGGGCACTGCCCCACACCCCTACCCCAAGACTTCTGGGGCGCCCCAGTGACCCCATCATGCGTGCACGGTGCAGTGAGCCATGCCCCGCCCCCAGATCCTCTGTGCTTCTTCCTCGGTCTTCTGCCTTTCCTCATCTGTTGAGCTGTTTGCCTTTTATGGTTTGTAGCAGTTCTTTACGTGTTCTGGGTCAGATGCGCTTTTGACATTTGTGTCTCGTGGATCTTTTCTGTCTGTGGCTTGTTTAGTTCCTAATGATGCCTTTTAACGAATGGAAGTTCTTTTTTTTGTTTGTTTGTTTTTTTGTTTTAGAGAGAGAGAGAGAGAGAGAAAGAAAATCCCAAGCAGTCTCTGTGCTGTCAGCGAAGGGTCTGACACAGGGCTTGATCCCATGAACCATGAGATCATGACCTGAGCCAAAACCAAAGTCGGACACTTGACTGACTGAGCCACCCAAGCGCTCTGGAAGTTATTTTTAGTGCAGTCCAGTTTATCAGCTTCTTCCTACGTATTGTGGGGTTTTGTAACGTCCCAGTAAAGCCGAGGTGTTTTAAAGGGTGATCAAGGGGCGCCTGGGTGGCGCAGTCGGTTAAGCGTCCGACTTCAGCCAGGTCACGGTCTCACGGCCCGTGAGTTCGAGCCCCGCGTCAGACTCTGGGCTGATGGCTCGGAGCCTGTTTCTGATTCTGTGTCTCCCTCTCTCTCTAACCCTCCCCCGTTCATGCTCTGTCTCTCTCTGTCCCAAAAATAAATAAACGTTGAAAAAAAAAATTAAAAAAAAAAAAAAAGTAAAATAAAGGGTGATCAAAAGATACACATCTGTGCTATTCCCCAGAAGTTACACTTGGTCTCTACATGTAGGTATATAGTCACTTTACTGTAGGGTTAAGCTTTTTTTCTTCCCCCCCATATCTGTATCTGCCTGACTCAGGACCATTTGTTGAGAAGATCACCCTTTTCTCCACTGCTCAGTAGTGCAGCTTTTGTCATAACGCAGTGTCCTTGTGTGCCTGGGGGTTCCCTGTGTCCACGACTGTCTTGGCTGGGCTGTGCCACATTAATCATCCTAGTTTACGTCCTCTGACGCTGGGGTCTTTGGGAGTGTCTTGATCTTCTGGGTTTCCTTCAGTTTCTATATAAGTTTTAGAATCAGCTTGACAAGTTCTGCAGAACCCCTGTAGGGATTTCATTAGGGTGGTTTAACCCGTGACACAGTTAGGGGTCACTGAGGGTCTTGCCACCTTCTTTTCTAGGGTGTATCACTCCACTTGTTTGTCGTCTTCAGTTACCCCCAGTAATGTTTGATGGTGTTCTGTGGTGGGATCCTGTAGATCGTTTGTTGTATTGTTTTATCTAATAGGTTTTTGATCATTTTACTTTGGGGTCAACTTTATTGTAATTAATTTACACGCAGTGAACTTTAAGCATGTGATTTTGTTTTTTACACATGTGTGTACAGCCTAATCACCCCCACAGGCAAGATCTGGAACATTACCCCAAAGGCACCTGTGCCCCGATATGCCCCCGGCCTGGTTGGCCACGGAGCCACTGTCTGTCTCTGCTGGTGGGTTTTTCCTGCGTTAGAATTTCCTGGAAGTGGAGTCAGAGCGTGTGTTCCTCTCTGTCTGGCTTTTCGTGGGCCACCCAGGTGGTGGCAGATCCTGTGACCCACCAATACCCATGCTAGGTTGTGCTACCACTGTGGATGGACCTGGATATTTCCAGATTATGCTGTTAGGAGTAAACCTGCTGTGAATCTTCATAGACTTGTTTTTTTGTGGGTGTGAGTTGTGTTTTCCTGGGTAATTCCTGGGAGTGGGATTATTGCCATCTGGTAAAAGTATACATTTAATAACTTACAGAGAAAGAGCAAGCACTTTCCCAAAGTGGTTGGACCACTGTACATTTCCACCAGCAGCAAAGGAGAGTTCCAAACACTGTCATTTTAATTTGGCATTTTCTTGATGATTATTGACAGGAGCATCTTTTCACATGCCAGTTGGCCTCCTTATGTCTTCTTTTGTGCGCGAGTTTTTAAAATTTGTTGCCCATCGCTTAATTGGGCTACTTGTTTTCTTACTGGGTTGGAAGGGCTCTTTACAGTTCCTGATTCGTGACCTGTGTCAGACACCTGTATTATCTCCTAGCCTGTGCTTCTTCATTTTCTTTTTCTGTAAAAAAAAAAAATTATTTCTTTATTTTGAGAGAGTGAAAATACATGCGCAGGTGGCGGAAGGATAGAGAGAGCCCAAGACACCGGGCTTGATCTCGTCTCCATCTCATGGACCCTGGGATCATGACCTGAGCTGAAATCAAGAGTCGGACCCTAACCGACTGATCTACCTAGGTGCCCCTGTGCATCTTCATTTTCTTAACGATGTCTTTCGTAGAACAGAATAGTTTTTTTATGGTTTAGTGCTTTTTGTGCTGTTAGTAATCTTTGTCTATCACAAGGTCGTGAAGATTTTCTCCTTTTTCTAAAATTTTTATATTTTTAACTTCTAGATCCACGATCCGTCTTGAGTATGTAGTTTCAGATAAGGCTGGAGATTTCTGCTTGTCCGTGTGAATATACAGTTATTCCAGACCAGCCAGCCAGTCAGCCGGAAAGGCTTCTGCTGGTAGGTCTGTGCCTGAACTGTGTTTTGTTCCTTTGATTTATCTGCTGACCCTCAAAGCTATACCACTGTCTCTTGACTACTGTCAGTTCAGAGTAAATATTGACACCAGGTAGCTCCTTTTTAAAGGTCCTTTTAGTTCTCTGGGGTTCTCTGCATTTCCATGTAAGCTTGAGAATCCGGGTGTCTGTGCGGAGAGGCTGCTGGGATCTGACTGGGATGATGTCTGGTCTGTTGAACCACTTAGGGGCGTTGGCATCTGAGCAGCATCCAGTGTCCTCGTCCCTGGTGTCTGGGGGTGGAGCCAGACCCCAGCCCCTCCTGGGGGCACCACTCTGGCAGCCCCGTCTCTCCTGCCGGCGGCTGCCCTCGTGACTCCTGACCTTCCAGTCTTTCATCAGCCTCACCCCACCAGACTGGGCCCCTCAAGATGCTCCCTTCATCCTGCTTCTGTGGCTCATTCCTTTTGGTGTGTGAAGGGCTGCGAGTACACCAGAGCCTCCAGGGGCCGCTCCAGCTCAGACCTCATGTCCCCATTAGTGTGGCTGCTCCTGTGCCCGAGGGACCTATGTGCCCACTGCTTGGGCCCTCCCCACCCACGGTCTAAGGCGTCAGCAGACTTTCTGGCTCTGCTTTCAGAATGTTTCCAGGGTCTGACCACCTGTTGCCATGTAGCCTGCCTTCTCCCTGGCATGGACTGTCCCTGGGCTCTGGGTCTGTGCCTAGACCCCAAGGTCTCCCTCTCCTTGCTGTTCTAGAACCTTCTGAACACTCACCTCTCCTGCCCCTGTTTCCAGGAAAGTGCAGGTAGCATATTGGAAGCTATGGGGTCCAGAGACCAGTGGGCAGAGGACCCAACTTTGTGCTCTGTGACTGAGGCGGGGTGGGTGTGGAACCTGCAGCTTGTCCCCAGCATGGGAAAGGGGCTGTTGCATGTCCTGAAGGCTTTGGTCAGGGTCTCCACATGTGACTGGCTCCCAGATTTTTTGTACTCAGTTTTGACCAGTCATCGTCATTCTTTCCGAAGCTCGAGCTGTCCCTTTCCGTGGCCGTGGAGCCTGTTCACACCAGCCTCGCCTCCTTGGGCTCCATTATGTCTGGCTTCCCTCATTTGGCCTCAGACTTCCCTAAGCTGCCCCTGGTCCTTGCAGTGGAGATGATTTTTAGGTACCAAGTCAGGACACCAAGGCGCTCATTGCCATCAGGGTGCCGATGGCTCTGGTCTAATTTTTTAGAGGACAGAGCTCTAGAATAGAAGTTATGAAAGACGTGTTCACGTCACTATTCCCATTCAGATGTAACATCACTGGGTTTTCCCCACTCCTTTGGTCTTACACTTGCGTCCCCCACGGTAAAGATCCCGGCTCCTCGCGTGTTCGTTTCAGAGGAGCATCCCTCATGTGGCAGCAGCGTGTGTGTGAGGTCTTAGAACATGTCCCACTGAGGACACGAGCACCGGCCCGCAGCACTTGGCGCGATGGTCTCTCCGTGTGGGTGGGCTCCCAGGTTGCTGTTGTAGGTATGTTTGTGTGTCTCGGTTCATTTTCAATTCCAGATTTTATCTTCTTTTTATTTTTATTTTCATTTCATTTCATTTCATTTCATTTCATTTCATTTCATTTCATTTCATCTCCTTTCATCTCCTTTCATCTCATTTCATTTCATTTTTATGTTTATTTACTTTTGAGAGAGAGAGAGAGAAAAAGAGTGTGTCAGAGTGTAAGCAGAGGAGGAGCAGAGAGAGAGGGAGACACAGAATCCGAAGCAGGCTCCGGGCTCCGAGCTGTCAGCCCGGAGCCTGATGTGGGGCTTAAACCCATGAACCATGAGATCGTGACCTGAGCCGAAGTCCGACGCTTAACCAACTGAGCCACCCAAGTGCCACATTAAGTGCCAGAATTTTAAAATTTATTTTTTAGTTATGTAAAATATTTACATGGCTTAAAAAGTAAAGATTACACGAGGTCATGTTCGGAAGTCTTGCGTGTTCTGCGTGCTCCCTTCCTGCCCTCAAGAGTATCCGTGTGTGTGTCTCACTTCCTCACGTTTCTGACAGGAAAGGTGGTCCCCCCACCATTTTTCTGAGGTGCTGCTGTGGCGTGGAGCTCACCGTGTTCATGCTTCTCCTTCTTTTGGGGACGTTCAGGTTGATTTCAGCCTTGGCTGTTGCGTCTCCTGTCCTGCACACGTGGCGCTGTGTGGGGCGTGTGTTGTCCTCACCCAGGTCCCCAAAGCTCTGCTCAGCGGCCAGGCAACTGCGACTGAGACTTTCCATTGCATTCTCTCCTATTAGTTCTATTTCTCGGAGATTTTCACTCGGTGAGAAACATACTGTTTTACCTGTGGCGAGGATGGCTCTGAGGGAGCTTCTGACATCCTCACGTGTCCGTGCGGCATCTGCTTCACTTCAGGGCTGGACTCCGTCGATTGTCCTTTCTCTTCAGAACGCGTCCACTTCCTCGGTTCTTTGTCTTTGTTCGTGCTGACTTGTTGGTGGCTCCAGCGTTCCCGCGACGTGTGTTGTGTGCTCTGTTAAAATTGGCCGGCTGGGCTCGAGTGCGGGCTCTTCCCCTGTCGAGGTGGCGACATCCCTGGCATCCGTCCTGTCCTGTGCACCCGCCGCTCTGCCGTCGTGGGCTCCGGCTCCTCGCTCCCGATCCTCACAGCTTCTGCTCCCAGCTTCCCCTGCTGCGCAGGGTGGGCTCGCCTGCAGACCTAGTCCGTCACACCCAGAGGCAGAGGCCAGAATCCGTGCCATGGCCGTCGTTCTGGACTTCGGCATGTCTTTGGGACCTGCCGGGAGGTGGGATTGCTGAGTCAGGGGCATGTATGCCTTTGGTTTGGCAGAAAACTTGATAGATACCACCCGTCTCTGCCACCGTTTTGTCTTCCCTTGACCACTGAGGGTCCTCTGGCTTCTGGTTAATGCTCTGCCATATGCAGGATGCACACCTGGAAGGTCCCCTTCTCCTTGTTGCCTGTCTGGTTTTCCCTCCCACACTTTACACTTGGTTCCTGTGGTCGCTGCATCACAAGTGCCCAGGGACTCAGCCACATGAGAAGGTCCGTGCTCACTGGCTTCCCCTTGTGGACATTGTGTGACCGGGCCCTCTGCTTGGGGCCCCAGGGGCTGATGGGGGTGTCTGGGGAGAGGTGCCTGCAGTCTGTTTTGTGGCTGTGGCATTCAGCTCCTTGCATTCTGGGGTCGACGCCCACTTCCTCACTGGCTGTGCCCGGCCACCCACATTCCTTGCCACATGGCCCCTCTGACTTCAGGCCCTAGCCACCTCTGGCACTCTGGGTTTTTGCAGAGAAAACTGCTTCTTAAAGGGCTCCTGTGGTGAGGTCAGGCCCCCAGCCAAGCACCCTTTCTCACTGTCGGCTCAGTATCCCTTCTGCTGCGTGTTGTCGTGGGAGGAGTGCTGGGTCAGGGTCGTGGGACTTCTGTCTGTACCACCGGGCTAGCAGGACATGGCAGTGTTCCTGTTCCGTGGCTGTAGCCACCCCTCGGGAGCCACCTGACGGCCCTTGGCCCGAGTGCTGCTTCCTTCCGTCTGTCCGACCTGCCCTGCACGCTCCGAGTCTCCCGGCACCTGCTTGCGATGGGCTCTGCCGCCCCCTGTGGTTCCCATCGCCCGCCTCCTTCCTCCTGGTACTGGTGGCGTCAGAGCATCAGATGATCCACGTGTGCCCTGTGCAGCCCGACTGGCCAGGAGGCATATGGAGCAGGCCGCCTCCCCAAGGCATGGAGGCCTCCTGCGTCCCTGCTCTGGGGGCGCATCTCTGCCCACGGTCTGCAGACTCCTGCGCGAGCTCCCCGCTCTCCTTCCCGCCCACTAGGATGGTGAGGTGTACTGCATTGACGCGCGGTTCTACGGGAACGTCAGCCGCTTCATCAACCATCACTGCGAGCCCAACCTGGTGCCCGTGCGCGTGTTTATGTCACACCAGGACCTGCGCTTTCCCAGGATTGCCTTCTTCAGCACCCGCCTGATTGAGGCTGGGGAGCAGCTGGGGTAGGTGCCGTGGTCCCCAGGGGCTGGGCGGGTCTGGGGACCTTCCGGGGTGCATCCGCGTGCCACTCAGTGCAGACTTACCCCCGGTAGCCTCCTGTGTCTCCAGGCCGCTTGCTCAGGCTGGCCTGCCCCCAGGCGGTGTGGGGCCTGGATGCACCCTTAGCTCTGCTGTCTCCCCAGGTTTGACTACGGGGAGCGCTTCTGGGACATCAAAGGCAAGCTGTTCAGCTGCCGATGTGGCTCCCCCAAGTGCCGGCACTCCAGCACGGCCGCGGCGCAGCGGCAGGCCAGCGCCGCCCAGGACGGCCAGGAGAACGGCCTGCCCGACACCAGCTCCTCCACCGCTGACCCCCTATGAGCAGCAGCCGGCCTGGGGCGCTGAGCGTCGGTGCCGTTCACACTGAGGTTGGAGAGGAAGGCGAAACGCACACAACACCCGAGGGCTCCGACCTGGGGCTGGAGGGACCTGGGCCGTGGCTGCGAGGCCCCAGCGTGGCTGCCTCCGGGCTGGGGGCGGGCGCTTTGGAACACTCTGGGAATCCGCGCTGGCGTGACCTTGTGAGTTTCTGATGATGGTTTTGTCGTTTCCACGTTTCCCGTTCCCCCTCAACTCCCCTGGTTCCTGTTCCACCGTGGGGCTTGTTGGCAAAGCCCGGTCAGCCCAGGCTCCCTGCGTGGCACCTGCCGAAGACACCATCACCCTCGAGCTGCTCCGTTAGACCTGCCTGCACGAGGCCTGCGTGGCTGGTGCCAGTTCTGGGCACCGCGCAGATGCCGTCCCCACCTCGACCTAGGAGAGGTCAGGGCCAAGCCGTCACTGACTTTGGAGAAAACGTTTGTTTGCTTTTTAAAGAAGTCCTATATCTAGTCCTATATATCAGACCTCTAATGCATTTCTTTCTGAGGAAGCGGTCTGGCGGGTGCAGGAGGGCCATGGCCCGAGGAGGACCCCGCACCGGCCCCGCCAGCGCAGCAATGCTGGCGCCTTCTGTTGATTTTTAAACCACATGCTATGATGAATAAACTGATTTATTTTCTACCGTTATTGAACATTAGGACAAATAAAAACACAAAACACAGACAACGGTGCTGATTCTGGTGTGGTTTCTACTCACCATGTGAAAATAAACTATCAACTGTATAAAGAGAACAAAGTGATTTTAGAATAAAATGCAGGAAAAAAACTTTTTTTAAAACGTTAGTCTTGTCGTGGAATAAATTTGCCATCACCTTTTGTGTGACGGCCTGCCAGGTCATATACTTTTTTTTGGCATATACTTTTTTAAATACTGTAATTAGTGCAGTAGCAGTGGGGTTTTTGTGCGGCTCTTCTAAAACATTCATGATGCAGTCATGTTTATTTTTTTCTGTTAAAATGTTTTTGACAGTTTTAAGAGCAGTCTTTTGGCTCAGACCATTTCTTGTTCTGTTTTCAATGAAATCAATAAAAAAAAAGAAGTACTTTAAAGGAGGTTTTTATTATGATGCCATGTTTCAGCTGGTTTCTGCCAAATACCCGTGCTCCCTCTGGGGTGCTCGCGGGCTCACACGCGGCCCGGGTCCGAGCAGGCGGCACACACCTTCCTTGTCAGCACAGCCTGTCTCTGAAGAGGACGCTACCTGCATCCGCCCCAGGCAGACAAGTGCAGAGTGTGTGTGCATGCCTGTGTGTGTGCGCGCGTGCCTTTGTACGACCACCAGGCACTGAGGCCCAGGTATCTTTCTGGAGGTTGATGGGCGTAAGCACCAGGTAAGTGCCCAGCATCCCTAATCAGATCTGCATTTGAGCGCGATGAGACTGGAGCAGTTTCTTCCTGCCAGCCAGCCACGGCCTCTGCCCCTCAGCAGGAGCCCTGTGTCCTGTGCAGGGCTGGCCTTCCCCCCGGCACCTGTAAACTCAACAAGAAATAGCTTGAGTGTTTGGGTTTTTTAATACATGGAAGTCATCCAGTTAGACACTTTCAGACATTTATCTGGAACAGTAACAGCTCTCCTGCACATTGTGAATAGCCCAGGTAGGATGCCTTCCCTTGGGGCCCTTGGTCCAGCCGTGTCACCACCAGGAAGGTGACTACAGGCCTGGGTGTGCGTGAGCACCCGTGACCCAAGTGGGACAGAGATGGGGCTGATCCTATAGAAAGATGACGCCCCTTCTTCCAGGAGGGCTTGGGTTGGCTCCCCAGGCTTGTCTTTCTCCTCTGGGTGGTGCCTTGAGCGGGGGCTGGGCTGGGGCAGTGGCCCGGGAGGGTTCGGGACAGTGGGCCCATAGGAGGCCTCATCCCAGAGGCCGTCGGGGGGAGGGGAGGGGCAGGGGGTCCACCTGGAGCTTGGACTTCAGGCCTCGTGGACGCCACCAACCTTTTGTGGCCCTTGCCCCAGCACAGTCCTCACCCCCTTGGGTTCTAAGCTCCTTACCTTGCAGTCAGCTAAGGTCGTTTGCACTCTGGTGATTGTCCTGTGCACCGGGTTAGATGCTGGGTGTGCAGAGGTATCTGTTGAGTCAGGATTCAGTCTTGTCGAAAACTGCTGCTGTGTTAGGGAAGCCTGTGGGGTGAGTAGACCCCACCACCCTCCCACCCACCAGACACCACGACAGCAAGTCCTGACCATCTAAAAGGAGCGTACAGGGAGCCTGGGTGGCTCAGTCGGTTAAGCATCTGACTTTGGCTCAGTTAGTGATCTCGCGGTTTGTGGATTCGAGCCCCGCGTCGGGCTCTGTGCGGACAGCTCAGAGCCTGGAGCCTGCTTCGGATTCTGTGTCTCCCTTTCTCTCGGCCCCTCTCCTGTTCACGCTCTGTCTCTCTCAAAAATAAACATTAAATAACATGAGCCTGCACAGGGCTTGGCTTTGGGGAGCCTGAAGTTTGTGTCCTGGGCTGCTGTTTCCTGCCTGGTCCTAGAGACTCCCATCAGCATCCGCTGTGGCTGTCCCTAAACCAGTTGTGGGCCGGGCTCAGGGTTGGGCCCAGAGAAGCTTGTGGGGTCTCTGCGCCAGCAGGGCACAATCTGTAAGCGCGGGTGTGGGCATGTGGCTTGGGGGGGTGGGGTGGGGTGGGGTGGGTAGTTCTCTCTGGAGAAGTCATACTTGTCATTGCCAAAATCAAAACGGCACATGAGAACTAGAGAGAAACCGAGAAACCCGCCAGAAACGCCTTTTCTCAGCCTCCCTGCCTGCTTCAGGGAGCACGCCATGCCCTCCCCTCGGCTGTGTCCTGTCTGTGACTCCTCTGGGGACCACACCGCGGTTAAGTCCTTGCTGACGTACGCATGGATGTTTCCGGTCTCCACCAGGGACTGTAGCACTTGTGTGCCACCCTGCACTCCGCTGGTGTTCTCTTAGAGAAGGGGTCAGAGGGCGTCCCTGGTGTCCACTTGGGAAGTGATCAGCAAAACCCCAGCCTTTACCTCCACCAAGGGGGCATGTTTTCACACACCTTGCACGCACCATTGTCCTACTTCCTACCTTGTCTAATTATCCAGAGCAACGTGATGCCTCAAAGCATTACATTTCGCACTTACTTGGTTGTTGCAGACCGGTTTTTCCTCTTGTGTGTACTACCTTGGTGAAAATTTCATTGTGGTGTTCCTATTTCTCTTACTGATTTGTGGGAACTCTATACATCGTAGCTTTGTGCCCATGCTGAACGTAAGTTTAAGTTTAGCTCTGGAATCTAGGTGGGATTTATTTGGTGTCTGGTATGAATTGAAGATTCTAAGAATTGAGGGATGGTTTTCACGTGGTGAAGTGCCTGGGTCTTGTTTGTACAGCACAGCAGGTTTTGACAGACCGCTTTCCCCGCGTAACCCTTCCCTCCCCAGAGAATAGGCCTTTCCCGTCACCTGGCAAGTTTCTGTGTTCTTCCCAGCTGGTTCCCACTTCCGAGAGGCATTTCCTGTTCAGGTTTCTTTCACCATAGATTGGATTGGTTTTTTTCCATTGCAGAACTTCATGTAAATGGATCCATGCAGCATATGACTCTCTTTTCTAGCTTCTCTTGCTCAGCATTTTTTTTTTTTTTTTTTTTTTTTGCTCGCACTTTGTAAAGCGTCAGTTTATTGCTGAAGAGAATTCCGTGGTAAGGATATGCCAGGTTTGTTTACCTCTTCCCCATCGTATGTACATTTGTATTTCCAGTTTGGAGCTATTATCAGGAAAGCACCTGTGAACATTCTCTTACAGTCTGTTGTGTGAATGTTTTTGTTGTGCAGGGAAAATCCCTGGACACGGACTTGCTGCGAGAGGCGGTCAGCGCATGTTCCATTGTGGCTGTGCTATTCCACTCACCGTCGCGTGTGAGAGCGCTCTGCTGGCGTCCCCCGCTAGTACCAAGTGCGCCTATTCGGGGGGGGGGGGGGTGTGGTGGCATGTGGCATTCATTTGCATCCCCACTGATGATGAGCACCTTTTCAGATGCGTATTGTCCGTGCAAAGTGTTCGGTCTTCTGTGTGTTTCTTAATTGGACCATCTTTCCATTGTTAAGCGTAGGAGTCCTTTGTGTATTCTAGGTACAAGTCCTTTCTTTGTCAGACAGAAGTATTTAAGTGTTTTCCCTCAGTCTGTTATTTTGTGTTCATTTTCTTCAGAGCAGAAGTTTACAGATTGGGGCAAGTCCAGTCTCTATTCTGGGGGCATTTTCTCTGTCCGTAGGCATCATATCATTGCCCATTCCAAGGTTGAGAAGATCAATTCCCATTTGCTTCTAAATCCTTACGATTTTAGACTTTATGCTTTGGTGTGTGATCCATCTCAAACTGATGCTTGAGCATAGAGGGAGGTAGAGATCAAGCCTCATCTTCCCCAGTGTGGGCACTTGCTGATTTTTAGAAAGATTTAAAGATTCTCCCATTGAGTTGCATTGGCTCCTTGGTAGAACATTAGTTGGCACATGCGTGTGGACTCTATTCATGAACTCTCATTCCTGTGGTTATTTGCCTGTCTTTCTGTCTTTATTCCTGTAGCTTCATTTTAAGTATCAGAATCACCTGTGGTCTACATACTCCAAATTGTTTTTATTCTGAAACATCATATAAATTCCTATCAAAAAAAAAAAAGCTGGGTGGATTTTTTTTTAACTTTTAAAATCAACTTTACTGAGATATACTTCACATATCATAAAATGTACTCAAGGGTTCCATGAATTTTGACAAGTGTATGTACTCTTATAACTATCACCATCACAATCAAGATGTAAAGAACGTCTCATTATCCCCCAAAACATTGCTGGTGCCTCTTTGCAGTCAACCCCACCCTGCCCCGGGAGATGCCGATCTGCCTGGGTCAGTATAGATGAATAGTTTCTGTTCTAGAATTTTTTATAATTGGAACAATACAGCATGCACTTCGTTATCTCACCATTTAAAACTATGTGTTAAGCCAAGGAAGCCAGATAGAATCTCAGACTTGCAAGAAAGATGCAGGACAGGGCAAAGAGCTTTTTTTTTTTCTCTGAACCATGAAAATAGCTGGCTTGATGCTCCAGTGTCCCTACAAGGGCAATCTCCTGTGTGACAACACCAGGATGGCGCTGCTCTCTCCCCGTAGCCTGTATCTTACACATAACTGAGAGCCTCAGAGAATAATTCATGATATTGTCATACATTTTACTGTCTATACACCAAGATATTGTTACTACTTTTGCTTTAATTAGCCAGTTATTATTCTTTTGATTTGTAGCTTGTGTACTCATTTTTTCACCGGGTTCGTTTTTTGGGGTTTTTTTCCTTGTAATGGCGTGCTTGTTTTGTTGTGCTTTGCTTTATTGTGCTTTGCAGATACTGTGTTTCTTACAGATTGAAGTTTTGAGGCATCCCTGCATCGAGCAAGTCTGCTGGCACCGTTTTCCCAACAGCATCTGCTCACTTCTTGTCTCTGTGTCCCATTTGGTAATTCTTGCAGTATTTCACAATTTGTCATTATTATTATATTTGTTATGGTGATCTGTGATCAGTGACCTTTGGTGTTATGACTGTGAACCGTGCCACGTAAGATGGTGTGAACTTGATCGATACGTGTTGTGTGTGTTCCGGCCGCTCTGTTGAACAGCTGCTCCCCCGTCTCTTCCCCCCACCCCCCAGACCGCCCCATTCCCTGAGACACAACAGTACTGAAATCGGGCCAGTTAATAAGCCCACCACGGCATCTTTGTGTCCAAGGGAAAGGAAGAGCTGCACATCTCTCACTTTAAATCAGAAGCAAGAATGATTCAGCTCAGTGAGGAAGGCACGTCGACAGGCCGAAAGAGGGGCCTCTTGCACCAAACATCAGTCAAGCTGGGAATGCAAAGGGAGAGTTCCTGAAGAACATTAAAAGCGCTCCTCCAGTGAGCACATGGATGATAAGAAAGGTAACCTCCTCACTGCTGATGTGGAAGAATGTGTTCGTCGTCTGAACACGAAGATCAACCAGCCACGACGTTCCTTTCAGCTCTGAACACGAAGATCAACCAGCCACGACGTTCCTTTCAGCCGAAGCCTCACCCAGAGAGAGTCCCTGACTCTTCAGTTCTGTGAAGGCTGAGGTGAGGAAGCTGTGGAAAAGAAGTCTGAAGAGAGCAGAAGTTGGTTGATGAGATTTCAGGGAGACGCTGTCTCCAGAAGATGACCGCACAGTGGGGGCAGCGGGTGCTGATGTGGAAGCTGCAGCAGGTTCTCCACAAGACGGAGCCAAGACCATCAGTGAGGGCGGCTGCACGAAACATTTGCAAGGTAGACAAAACAGCCTTCTGTTGGGAGGAGATGCCATCCAGGACTTTAACAGTGAGAGAGAAGTCAGCGCCTGCCTTCAAAGGCTGACTCTCGTTAGAGGCTCAAGTACCTGGTGACTTGAAATTGAGACCAGTGTTCATGAACATTCTGAAAATCCTGGGCCCTTGAGAATTGTGCTCCATCAACTGTACCTGTGCTCTGTAAACAGGACAAACAAAGCCTGGATGACAGCACATGTGTGGTTTGCTGTATATTTTAAGCTCACTGTTGAGACTTACTGCTCTGGATAAAGGATTCCCTTCAAAATATTACTGCCCAATGACAGCTTACTGGTCACCTAAGAGCTCTGATGGAGATGGACAATGAGATCAATGTTGTTTTCATGCCTGCTAACATAACATCCATTTCTACTTCCAAGTCTTATTGTTTTTTTTAATGTTTATTTATTTTAAGGGGGAAAGGGGCAGAGAGAAGAGAGGGAGAGAGAGAATCCCAAGCAGACCCTGCACTGCCAGCACAGAGCCCGATGCGGGGCTCACAAACCATGAGATGATGACCTGAGCCGAAATCAAGAGTCGGGTGCTCAATCGGCTGAGCCGCCCAGGCATCCCCCAAGTCTTATTATTTAAGAAATATATTGTGTAAGGCTGCAGCTGCCATATTGATTCTTCTGACAGATCTGAGCAAAGTAAATTGAAACCGTCTGGAAAGGATTCATCATTTTAGATGCCATTAAGAACACTCCTAGTTCATGGGAAGAGGCCAAAATGTCAGTAGTAACAAGAATTTGGAAGAAACTGACTTTGAGGGGTTCAGCCTTCAGGAGAGGACGTAGGTACAGGTGTGGTGGGAACAGCAAGAAAACTAGGATTTGAAGAGCCTAAAGATGCTGGCATCTCAGGATAAAACTTTAATGGATGAGGAGTTGCTTCTTATTGAGGAGCAAAGAGAGTGGTTTCTTGAGGTAGAATCTACTCCTGGTGAACACGCTGTGAAAAGTGTTGGAATGACACAGCCTAGTTGTAAAGCAGCTTCAGGGTTGGGAGGACAGACTCCGGTTTTCAAAGTTCTCCTGTGGGTAAAATGCTGTCACAAAGAGCCCAGGGGCTCAGTCGGTTAAGAATCCAACTCTTGGGGGGCGCCTGGGTGGCTCAGTCGGTTGGGCGTCCGACTTTGGCTTAGATCGTGATCTCGCAGTTTGTGAATTCGAGCCCCGTGTCCGGCTCTGTGCTGATAGCTTGGGGCCTGGAGCCTGCTTCAGATTCTGTGTCTCCTCCTCTCCCTGCCCCTCCCATGCTCATGTTCTGTCTCTTTCTGTCTCTCAATAATAAATAAGCGTTAAAAAAAAAAATCCAACTCTTGGTTTCGGCTCAGGTTGTGATCTCACGGTTTGTGAGTTCGAGCCCCACGTCAGGCTCTGTTCTGATGGTACAGAGACTACTTGGGATTTTCTGTCTCCTTCTCTGCTTTCCCCTCCCCTGCTCACACACTTCCTCTCTCTTCTCTCAAAATCAGTAAAATAAACTTTAAAAAAATGGCCATCACAGAATGCTACAGAGAAATCATCTGTGAAAGGAAGAATTGATGGGGAAAGCTTCATTATCTTATTTTAGGAAATTTCCACAGCCACCCCTGCTTTCAACAATCACCACCCTGATCAGTCAGCAGCCACCAACATGGAGGCAAGACCTCCACCAGCAAGAAGATTCTGGCTCGCTGAAAGCTGAGTCGATGGTTAGTATTTTCTAGCTATTAAATACTTCTTAGTTAAGGTATGTGCATGGATTTTTTTTTTTAAGATATAATGCTGTTGTACTTAAGCCACAGTATAGTGTAAACATAACCTTCATATGTACTGTGAAACCAAAAAATTCGTTTGACTCTATTGTGATATTTACTGTGGTCTGGAACCCAACCCTTATCATCTCTGAGGTGTGCCTTTTCCAGTTAGTCTGTCATGGCCAGAAGTGAAAGAATACTAGAATTTTATCTTCCTCCAAACTGAAAGCCAGTGATCTCAAAAGCATTTATTGACTAACCTTTCCTTTCCCACAAACCATAAATCTCATTTATTAGATTGTGTGCACGCACACACACACACACACACACACACACACACACACACACACCCCTTTTCATTGTGCTGTGCTGTCCCATTGGTTTAATTCCTTTCAGACAAGCATCCTATTTCCTTATGTTTTCAAATAGAAAAAATCCATTGTAAATACAATACAGGAAAAAAAGTTAAAAGTCCACTTACTCCCAACGTCTTCCTCACGATGAACACTTTCGTGAATATTCTTCCAAACATTTGTATAAAAACTTATTGAGGTGCCTGGGTGGCTCAGTCGATTGAGTGTCTGACTTTGGCTCGGGTCACGATCCCGCAGTTCGTGAGTTCAAGCCCTGCATCAGGCTCTCTGCTGTCAGCACGGAGCCCACTTCAGATCCTCGGTGACCCTCTTTCTGCACCCCCTCCTCTGAAAAGTAAATAAACATCTAAAAATATATATACTGATAAAAAGAACAATACGTAACATTTCTGGAGCTCTTACTGTTGGTTTGACACAGTGCTTCCTGTGTCCGGACACTTGTAAGTGCTTCACAAACACGATCGTCTAAATCTCAAGATAACTATATGCTGGGGACTGCCCTCTCCTTAACAGAAGAGGGAACAGAGATGTCAAAGACCATGCCCGTGGCCACACAGCTAAACATGGCAGAGCCACGACTAACCCACAGTCTGACTCCAGAGCCCACACCTCCCACATGGTCTCTTGTTCCCAAATGACCCCGCTCGGTGCCATTAAACTTCCAAGCCTCTGCCCACCGGGGACCACCTTGTCTAAGTCCGAGTTCTTTCATGATGTTTGCCTTTCTCTGTGAAGCAACTTTTCATGTCCTTTGCCAATTTTCAGTGAAATTGTTAAATCTTTTTATTGATCTGAAAGAGCTCTTTGGATAGCAAGAAGATTCATCCCTTGTCTTCTGCATCAATAGTATTTCCCAAATGTGCTGATTTACTTTGTGATGGGTTATTTAAATCTATGTATTAGCTTTTGAGTGCTTTTTTTGCTTCTGCTTTACAAGACTTTCAAATTCTTCTGTAATGCAGTCAGGCAGTTTTTTCCTGTAAGTTGGTAGTTTTCAGCCCCTGGCTGTGTGGTGTCGTCCACGGGTGAGCCCACTGAACAGCTGTGCAGAGGCTTCTGGACTTGGTGTCACACTCAACCCCTCTGCAGTTCGAGGTTATGACACCCTTGCTGCTCTCCCAGGGAGGTTACTTCACATTTGCACCATTTCTAGAACTTCTTTTCTTTTATTTATTAAAAAAAATTTTTTTAACCTTTATTTATTTTTAAGAGACAGAGCATAAGCAGGAGAGGGACAGAGAGAGAGGGAGACACAGAATCGGAAGCAGGCTGTAGGCTCTGAGCTGTCAGCACGGAGCCCGATGTGGGGCTCGAACTCACAAATGGTGAGATCATGACCTGAGCCAAAGTCAGATGCTCAACCGACTGAGCCACCCAGGGGCCCCTAGAATTTCTTTTAAAGGGTATAGAAACTGCACAGTCTGCTTGGTGTTATTTTATAGTATATTTTTATATTGTTAGGACTGTTCATTTATTGTTCTTTTGTGTTCTCTTTCTCATGATTTTATTTGTTTGCTCTTCTAGATAAGCTTTGTTACTTTTTTTTATTAAAAAAATGTTTTTAACGTTTACTTATTTTGAGAGAGAGAGACAGAATGTGAGCAGGGAAGGGGCAGAGAGAGAGAGGGAGACACAGACTCTGAAGCAGGCTGCAGGCTCTGAGCCGTCAGCACAGAGCCGGACCACGGGGCTTGAACCCACCAACCATGAGATCATGACCCTGAGCCGAAGTCCAACGCTGAATCGACTGAGCCATCAGGCGGCCCCGCTTATTACAAATTTGTCAACTTTCATCTGTCTTTATATAAAAAAAACCATTTCTCTGGGGAAGATGTCCAGAAACAAATAGATTCCTAGGTAAGAAAGTCAGGAGAGAAATCTATACAGATGTGGTAACTACCAGGATAGAGCAGTGGTTCTCAGCCGGGGTGCCTTTGCTCTCCAAGGGGACATTTGCAAGATCTGGAGACGGACCTGGTTGTCACAGATGAGAAATACTGTGACATTTTCTGGCATCTAGCAGGGATGCTGTCAAACACCCTACAATGCATGGGAAAGAATCCCGTGCTTCCAAATGTCTGTGGTGTCCAGATGGATCAACCCAGTGATGGAGAAACTAATTGAAAGGGTCAGGGTGGGTGAGAGGAAAGGCAGTGGGAGCGTCCAGCGCAGGCCAGTAGGAGCCCAGGAGTCACCAGTCGAGCAGTGAGGGCTGGAGAGAAGGAGGGCCAGCTGCAAATCTAGGCTTGTCAGGGAGCTTGGATTTTTGAAAGTCACAGGGAGAGTGACGTGGTTGGAACTGTGCCTTGGAAAAACTGCTCTGGCTGCTGAGGAGAAGGGACGGGGAGTAGCCATCCGTGCTGGGTCAGGGCAGAGAGAAGGGAGGGACCAGGGACACTTCTGGAGTGGGAGTGGGCAGGGCAGGGTGGTGCACTGGGCACAGGGGAGTAGGAAGGGTCTTTCGCAAGCGGTTCTGGCTACCTGTCACCCAGCATTGTGTCACAGCTGACAGCAGTGAGGAGCACAGACCTTGTTCTCTTCCTCATGGGCTTCCATTGTAGTGAGGGAAACATGTCAAGAGTCACAAACAAATGCACAACTAAGAAAGTCTGGACGCTGTGCTGGAGAAGCAGATGTTATGATGAGGACGTGGCTTCTGGCTGACAGCTGAAGTGTGTACTGAGTTGTCCGGGCACAGGGACAGCGTATGGCACCTGTGAGCACCTGTGGGCCGGTGGTGCTGGCCCTGAATGAGCAATGAGGCTGGAGAGGCTGGCGAGGGAGCGGCACCACAAGAGGGTTCGGCAGGGTAGTGAGGCCGTTAAGGTCACAGTTTGAACAGGCCACTGTGGCTGCAAAGAGGGGACAGGACAGGGCCACAGCACTCCTAGGTCACAGACAGCACTGGTCCAACAAGTAGGAAGGTGGGCCACACTGATGGAAAGAGATGGAAGAGGCCCAAATATCTTTATTGTTTAAGTCATTTACATTTCTTAAAAGTTTTTATTGAGGTAAAATTCACTAACAGAAAGTTCACCATTTTAACCATTTTAAAGTATACAATTCAGTGGCTTTTAATAAATTCACAATGTTATGCAATCATCACCAATATGTAATTTCGGAAGATGTTCATCATTCCAAAAAGAAACCCCACACCTATTATCACTCCCTCCCCCTCGGCCCCTCCCCCAGCTGGCAGCCACTAATTGTACTTTCTCTGCAAATTTCCTTATTCTGGAAACATTTCATAACATAGAGCCCTATAATAGGTGGCTCCTTATGTCTGGCCTCTTTCAGTTAGCATGATGTTTTCGAGGTTCATTCAAGATGTAGATGAGATTACGTGCACAGGATTTTATTAGATTGTATTAGGTGACAGTGAGTAGATGTTATTATTACTAGAAATAAATTGGGAGGCAGTGGGGAAAGGCTGGAGGAGCGTCAGACTTGCGCAGCTCTGACTTCCAGTGAAGAAGAGTGATAGAAGGCTGAGTGGGAGCGTCTTCCCTCACTGAGCGTCTGAAGCAGGCTCAGTCAAGCCACCCCAGAGTCCTCAACTCAAAGAAGTGTGGCCATGACACAAACAGTATGATCAATCTGGAGCTTTTTAACGGCTGAGCCCCTTGTGACTTGTGTTTCTTATAGTTTGAGGGCTCCCATTTTCATGGCAGCCACAATAATAATAATAATATTTGGTGTGTGTTTCTTTTAAGAAAGGCTGAAAGTCAGTTAGCTAACCATCCATCTGAAGAACCGAATAGACCCAAAACAAAGGAGAGGAAAGGAAATATAAAGAGTAGATAGTAATGAAATTGAAAACAGATTTTGAGACAATCAGTAAAGCCAAAAATCAATTCTTTGACAAGATTAATTAAAATGGCAAACCTCTGGCAAGATTGAGAGAGGGAGAGAAGAAAATACATAAGTAGGGACTTGAAAGCAAGCGCTGCCATAGATACAATGTAGATGAAAAAGATAATATTAACAACTTTGGGCCAGTATGCGACTAGAAAAATAGAACTGGGTCAAACTGACCCAAGAGGAGATGGAAAATCTGAACAGTCTTACGACCCTTAAGGATAGTGAACTAGTAATTAGACTTACAAAAGAAACATCAGGCCCAGCCAGTGAATTCCACTGAGCTTTCAAAGTACAAAATTTTTATAGTAATGCTCCCCAACTTAGTTAAAGGACAGCATGACCTTGACACCAAAGCCTGGTAGAAGTGGGTTCAAGAGGTGAATACTCCAGGATGATGTCATTTAGAGACCAGCTTCAAAAACTCTAAACAAATTACTAGTTAACCGAAGCTCAGTAGTGCATAATGACAACACAGTCATGACCAAGTGTGAACTATGCTAGGAACAGGAGGGTGGTTTCACTTCAGGAAATCAATTACTGTAAGCTGCTGCCTTAACATCCAGGAGAAAAATCAGATGATCATGCTAATGCAGAAAAGGCATTTGATGGGACTCATCATGTATTCATGGTAAAAACTCCTAGAAATTAAGACTTGAGGAGGATTTCTTAATCTGACAAAGGGTACCTACTTTTTCTAAAGGACATAGCAAACATCATACTTCATGGTGAAAGGTTGAAAGTATTTTAAGATGAGGAACGAGACAGGGTGCCCACTGTCACGTTTCTGGACATCATTGTGCCAGCTGGCACAGAAGATAAGAAAAAGAAACACAAGATACAAGAATTGGAGAAGGAGAAATGAAACTTAGTAGTTCAATATTATCTACATAGAAAATGTAAAGAAATCTAACAATGAATTGTTAGAATTAATCAGAAAATTTAGCAATGTTGCTTATACAAAAGCAATATACACAGGGGACTGCAGTTTTTAAAATGAGCAATAGGAAATTGGACTTTAAAAATGGAATCCTCTATTATAGCATGGAAAAGTTAAAGGATCTCAGAATAGAGCTCATATAATTGTGCTGGACCTAATTTATGGAGAAAGTGATAAAACTTTATTGAAATAAATTAAAGACCACTCAAATAGATGAAGAAACAGGTTTTGCTAATGCATTGATAGCCTCAGGCGTCTGGGTGGCTCAGTTAAGTGTCCGACCACCTCAGGTCACGATCTCATGGTTCTTGAGTTCGAGCCCCGAGTTGGGCTCTGTGTTGGCAGCTCGGAGCGTGGAGCCTGCTTCAAATTCCGAGTCTCCCTCTCTCTCTGCCCCTCCCCCACTTGCACGCTGTCTCTCTGTCAAAATAAATAAACATTAAAAAAATTATAAAAAGAAAAGAAAGTCTCAATATCACAAGGATGTATATTTGCCCCAAACTGATCTTTGGGATTTTATGCAATTCCTGCCAAAAGCCCATTGTATGTGAGTGCAACCTGAAAGTTGATTCTAAAAATTATATAGACAAATGAAAGAATAGCAAAAATTCTCCTAAAGGAGAAAACCAGGTAGGAATATATACCTTATTGTAGATCTTGAGTAACTGATACAGTGTGGTGCTAGCACATAGACAAATTGGTCATCCGAGCAGAACTGGGAGCCCAGAAACAGACCCGGGTGTACACACTGCTGGGGTAGACGAACGAGCTGGCTCTGCAGCGGGGAAAGGACGCCTTACGCCACACAGAAACCTTAGCTGCATATGGTTTAAAATGCAAACAGCAAGACATACAAATTTTAGAAGAGAATATAGGAGGATGTACTCTTTTTTTTTTTTTTAAATTTTTTTTAACGTTTATTTTTGAGACAGAGAGAGACAGCATGAACAGGGAAGGATCAGAGAGAGAAGGAGACACAGAATCTGAAACAGGCTCCAGGCTCTGAGCGGTCAGCACAGAGCCCGACGCGGGGCTCGAACTCACGGACCGCGAGATCATGACCTGAGCCAAAGTCGGACACTTAACCGACTGAGCCACCCAGGCCCCCCTAGGAGGATGTACTCTTAACATTCCAAAAAAATATCTTCACAAGAATAAAGTAAGGAAGAATTTCGTATGATTCAAAAATCACAAAGTACGAAGGAAAAGTTGGGTAGATTTAGACATCTGTGTATCATGAGTGAGAGAAGGTTCTGCACCACTTTCACCTGGCAGCCCATACAAAAATGCACAAGAACTTCCACCAGTCAATAAGGAGAAAAAGGACCCTGCTGAGAGTGGGCGAAAACTTGAATGGGTGATTTGATTAAGGGGAGACATGCATGAGTAATAAATCTATGAGAAGCCACTCGACTGTATGAATAATCAAGGGAATGCAGATTAAAAGCCATTGGGAGATGTTTGAAATGCCCACCAGATGAGAAAAATGTCCCGATAATAGCAGAGTGTTGGGGGGTTGCGCTCTGGGCACTAATTGTGTGGTACCCCATGAGGCGGAGATCTTGTCCAGTGGCCTACCAATCCCGCTCCTCGATTTAGGTCTCCTGGAACCTCTTGCCCACGTACCGAGAGAACTATATTAGATGTTCGTTGGAGAATTTTTTTGGAAATAGCAGAAAACGTAAACTAGGATGTCTACTTCGAAGTAGTGTGAACAAATAGATTGTCATACTACAGACTAATACACATGATGCCAAATGAGTCACCGCTGTACGAAATGACGGGTGCATTGTGGCAACACAGTATGGAGCGAGAATACAGTTGCAGTCCTATTTATTACAGTTCAACAGCGTGTAGGACCGTGCAAATGTTGTACAGGGATGCAAAGAAGAAGGAAAGAGAAGGGCGAGCATAAAAATCAGGACAGTGGTGGCTTCTGTGGGAAGTAGGAGTCCTCGTGGGGGTGCACGGGGGCTTCAAAGATATCCTGGGTCTATTTCCTAAGCTGGTTGGTGGGTTATTCTTTAAACTTGATGCACGTTTTATAATTTGCATGTATTCTTTGATTTTAAGATGTAAGTAGCAATATGGGGATGATTAGGGAGGGTGCCAAGAGCAGGGGGTGGGCAAAGAGGGAATGTGGGCTGCTAATTCAGAAGGGGAGGCGGCACAGTATTTGAACACTGAGGGGATGCAGGTAAGTCTGAGGTGTGGGAGCCTTGGCTCCATGTAGCATTTACCTTTATTATTAAAAAAAATAAACATTGGGGCACCTGGTGGCTCTGTCAGCTGAGTGTCCAACTCTTGACTTTGGCTCAGGTCATGATCCCATGGTCGTGGGATCAAGCCTCGCATCAGGCTGTATGTTGAGTGTGGAGCCTGCTTAAGATTTTCTCTCTCCCTCTGCCCCTCTCCCTTGCTTGCATGCTGTCTCAAAAATAAAATAATAAAATATTTAAGAAATTAAGCATTAATTTATACAAAAACAAAAAAAAATTTGCTTAGTTCTCTCTCCCCCAGTCCCCACATGAGAACCCAACATGCAGTGCCAAAGGTGGGATCTAGAAGGGGAGGCACATCTCACTTACATCAGCACCAAAACCAATAAAATACTTAGGAATAAGTTTAACCAAGGAGATCAAAGATCTGTACATCAAAAACTGCAAGACATTGATAAATTGAAGACGACACAAATGAATGCAAAGACACTCCCCCCCCATACTCTGTGTCCATGGGTCGAAAGAGTTAACACTGCAAAATGTCCATACTATCCAAAGCCATCTAAGAGCCCAAATAGATAAAGCAACCTTGAGAAAGAAGAAATTTGGAGGCATCAAACTTCCTGATTTCAAACTATATTACAAGGCTATACGAATCCAAATAGTATGGTACTTGCATAAAAACAGACAATAGAGGGGCACCTGGGTGGCTCAGTTGGTTAAGTGTGCGACCCTTGACCTTGGCTCAGGTCACGATATCATGATCCGTGGGTTCCAGCCCTGTGTCGGGCTCTGTGCTGAGACCTCAGAGCATGGAGCTTGCTTGGGATTCTCGGTCTCCCACTCTCTCTGCCCCTCCCCCACTCGTGTGCTCTGTCTGTCTCTTTCAAAATAAATAAATAAACTTAAAAAAACCCCAGACAATAGACCAATGAAACAAGAGCACAGAAATAAACCCACACGTATACGGTCAACTAATATTTGACAAGGGAGCCAAGAATACTCGACGGAAAAAGGATAGTCTTTTCAATAAGTTGTGTTGGAAAAACTGGACATTCACATGCACGAAGATGAAATTGGACTCCTATCTTACACCACTCACCGAAGTGAACTCGAAATGGATTAAAAATTTAAATGTAAGACCTGGTATCATAAAACTACTCCAAGAAAACACGGGTAAAGATCTCCTCGACATTGGTCTTGGCAAAAATTTTTTAGATACGACCCCAAAAGCAGAAGCAACAAAAGCACAAATCCACAAGTGGGACATCAAACTGAAAAGCTTCTGTGTGAGCAGCGCCCTGCTGGCTCAGTCGGTGGCGTGCAACTCTTGATCTTGGGGTTGTGGGTTCGTGCCCACATGGGGTGTAGAGGTTACTTAAAAAATACAATCTTTAATGAAATAAAAAGCTTTGCGCAGCAAAAGAAACCATCAATAAAATGAAAAGTCAGCTCACAAAGTGGGGCAAATATTTGGAGGCCACATAGCTGATAAGGGGCCAATATCCAAAATATGTAGGAAACATGTACAATAGCAAACAAACAAGAAACCCCAAATAATCTAATTTTGAAATGGGCAAAGGACTTCCCAAAGATGACATACAAATAGCCCACCATTTCATGAAGAGCTGCTCGACATCACTCATCCTCAGAAAGATGCAGACTGAAAGCACAATGAGGTGTCGCGACTCTTAGGATGGCCGTCATCAAAAAGACAAGAGCTGACAGGTGCCGGTGAGGATGCGGAGAAGGGGGAAGCCCTGTGCACCATGGGTGGGAATGTAAAATGGAGCGGCCACTGTGGAGCACAGTGTGGCGGTTCCTCAAAAAATTCAAAATAGAATTACAATATGATCCAGCAATCCCACTTCTGGGTATTAGCCTGAAGGAAATGGAACTGGGATCTTGGAAAGATGTCTGCACCCTATGTTCACCGCAGCTTTATTCACACAGCCAGGACATGGAAACACCCCAAGTCTCTATGTACAGATAAATAATAAGATGTGAGACACACATACAATGAAATGTCATTGTGAGCAGAGTCATAAAAAAAGAAGGAAACCCTGCCATCCCTGACAGCATGGATGATCCTTGGGGGCACGGTGCTGAAGGAAGTAAGCCAGATGCAGAAAGGCAAACTTCGTATGGTCTCACTGACTTGTGGAATCTCAAAGAGCTCAACTCCAAGAAACAGGGAGTGGAATGACGGTCGCCAAGGGCTGGGAAGTGGGCAACAGGAAGATGTTGGTCAAAAGGTATAAACTTCCAGCTGTCGCAGGCCTTCTTATTACAACAAAAGAAAAGGTAACTGTGGGAAGTGACGGAGGTGTTAGCCAACCTGACTAGTAATCATTTTGCAAAATATACGTGTGTCAAATCATCACACTGAACACCTCAAACTTACACCATGTTCGCTGGCAGTGACATCTCAGTGAAGTTGGGGAAACACAAGGGGGTACCTGAGGAGGTGCTGGGCTTCCAGGTACGGTGGACGGAGGCGAGCAAGGCTCCTACCCTCCAAGAGTGGGCAGGGGGCCGAGTTTCGAGGACAGCGGAGCATGATGTCAACACCGCTGCCAAGCATGGGGCAGGACGGACTTGGAGACCCCTGAGGACGTCCTGGGGGACTGCGGGTGATGCAGGTCTAACCAGTGTGTGGCCCTCTGCAGCTGCTAGACTCGTGAGGGTGCCCCTGGAGGTTCAAGGTGGGGCCTTTTGCCAGTGAGTAGGATGGAGGACGAAGGACCAGGGAGCCCCGCCAGGAAAGGAGGGCGTCGGGGGTTAGGAAGCACTGAGACCGGGTGCAGGGAAGGCCCGGGGAGCGGGGGGAAGAATAGTGTCATCAACGGGTAACAGGCTCCAGCCTCCTAGCCTAACGACGCTCCCCTCTGCACCCCACTCAGCCTCAGAGCTGTCTGCCCCACTACATTTCCCAGTGAATTCTCTCTTTCGTTCCCCTGGAAGAGCTTTTTAACCCGCTCCTCCTTTCAACCTGCAACGCCCCTTCTCACCGTCCGTGGATTATCTTGTTTCTTAATTCAGTGAGAAAGGAGAGCAATCAGAAGACAGCCCTCATCCTCCACCCCGTTAACCTACCACCCCTCCTGTGCCTTCAGCCCCGTGGTCTGTCTTCCCTTCTGCTACAACCAAGGAACTCTCCCAGGTCCTGGGCCCTCTGGCCGGGAGGAGGCAACACGCCCTCCCTGCACCACCAATTGTTCTTTCTATTGAGTAATTATGCACATAAAGTCCGATAGCAACCCCTTCTTGAAAGAAACACACTGACTCCTTGAGTGCCACACCTCCTTTAGCTGTAGTGTTTCATGTCGTCTCTGCTCCCCTTCGTAGAACAGCTTGCTGCACGAGGTGTGTGCCCTGCTGTAGGCAGCTCCTCACGAGTCATCCTGTTTAATCCAGTCCACTCAGGTGTTTCTAACTCTTCTATGGAAACTGCTTTTATCAAGGTAACAGGTGCCTCTGTCTTGCTGACTATTGGATGTTGTCCTTCACCTCTCTGGATTGCTCAGCAGAATTTGCCAGATGACTATAAGCCCTCTCTTGACACATGCTCGTCCCAAGGCCCTGGAAACTCTACTCTCCCAAACCTTCTCGCCCTGAATTCTCTCACTGCTTCTTCTCAGGCTCCTTTTCATCTACTTGATTCTGAGTTCCCTCCCCTCCCCCAGGGCTCTTTTCTCTCTGCGTACGCTTATTCCCTCAGAGATGACTTCTGATTCAGGCAGTGGTCTGGCAGGATGTCCCCCTCTAGAGGACTGGCTACTGTGACTTGTGCAGGGTCTAACAAAACCTCGAGAATAACCGGTGTCGGTATTGTTCCCAGGCCTGCAGCAACGAGGGGCAGTGGCCACCGGAAGGGGATGGCAGGAGCTGGGACCTGCAGGTGAGGCTTATGGCCAACCCCGGGTCAGCCAGCAGGAGGGAGCTGGGGGAATACAAGCCTTGACCTCGCCCCCATCAGCCAAGTACCACCGAGAGTGGGAGGTTGAGGGAGTGAGCTGGTGTGGTCTACACAGCCAGCACATGGCACAGCGCCGACTGGGGCAGGACAGAGACAACAGGAGGGACAGACGTGAAGTATTAACGTGGCTTCCAGGTTTGTGTCTCCAGCTGTGTGACCTGCCGTGTGAACATTCCTTGCAATATCCACTCACCATCTCCACTTTTGTGTGAAATACAAAATTCTTTCGTAATCTCCACTCCCCATCTCCCTGTTTTGGTAATGAGCACCAGTCAACGTCACTTAGGTCAGCACTAGGAGCCCCCGTTCTTTTCCTCAACACATCAGCCATTGAGTCAGCTGCACGACACAGCGGCTGTGCACGAGGCCTCTCATCCAGGCCACACCATCTCTCCTCTGGACTGTGGTCAAAAACCCCTAATGGCCTCCCAGTTTCGTTCAGTGACGGGACTGTTGGCAACCTCCCTAGATAATCTTCCCTTCTACCTCACAGCTGAGTGAAGCTTGTTTATGTCTCAGGCCACTATGTGCCCACCTTAGTGGGAAATGTCAGTCCTGGTCCTCTTTGCCACATGTTCACTTCCCCACCCTCTTCATACATCATACATGGTTCACATCTGCCCAATAGAGTTCATTTTTTTTAATGTTTATTTATTCTGAGAGACAGAGAGAGTGCATGAGAAGGGGAGGGGCAGAGAGAGAAGAGAGAATTCCAAGCAGTCTCCATGCTCAGTGCAGAGCCTGATGTGGGGCTCGAGCCCACGAACCATGAGATCATGACCTGAGCCGAAACCAAGAGTTGGATGCTTAACCGACTGAGCCACCCAGGCACCCCTCTGATTTAAAAAAAAAAAAAAAATTAATGTGTATTTATTTTCGAGACAGAGAGAGAGCATGAACAGGGGAGGGGCAGAGAGAGAGGGAGACACAGAATCTAAAGCAGACTCCAGGCTCCGAGCTGTCAGCACAGAGCCTGACACGGGGCTCGAACTCACAGACCGTGAGATCATGACCTGAGCCGAAGTCGGATGCTTAACTGAGCTACCCAGGCACCCCAATTTTTTAAAAAAAGTTTATTTATTTTGAGAGAGAGAGAGAAAGAGAGACAGAAAACAAGTGGGGGAGGGGCAGAGAGAGAGAGAGAGAGAGAGAGAGAGAGAGAGAGAGAGAGACCCAAGCAGGCTCTGTTCTGTTAGCCCGGAGCCAAAACGGAGCTTGATCTCATGAACTGTGCTGAAATCAATAGTCAGACAGTTAACTGACTGAGCCACTCAGGCAACCCTGCCCAATAGAACTTAAAGAGAAATTTGTTGGGGAGCTGCTGAGAAAACTTTCCTTTGTTATAAAAGGGTATGTTTTTGTTTTTGAGAGAGAGAGAGAAAGAAAGAGTGAGTGGGGGAAAGGGACAGAGGAAGAAGGATAGAGAATCTCAAGCTCCACACTTAGCACAGTACCTGGCATGGGGCTTGATCCCACAACCCTGGGATCATGACCTGAGGCGAAATCAAGAGTTGGATGCTCAACTGACTGAGTCACCCAGTTCCCCCTATATGTTTATTTTTAAAAAATGGATGTCCTTTTTACACCTTTCTCTTTCTTCATTTGAGATGGTGATATAAAGATGGGATGCTTTGTGCTACGGCAGCCACCTTGGGCCATGAGGTTTGAGAAGTATGAAGACAAAAACCATACACTGTGACCATGGGAGGGAGGAAGGATGGAAAGAGTTTGTGTTCCTGAAATGGGATACTTTATACCTTTTTATTCGGTGAGGCTAAAACTGTACTGTGTAAACCACAGCTGGGACTTGAGTTGCTAACTTCTGAATGCATCCTGGGCAAAACACACCCCAAACCCTGCAGCCTATTCTGTACTCAACAGACAGAGCGATTCTTTCAGAACAGGAGTCACGATGGTGTCTCTCCTCAGAACTCTTCTCTGACGTCCCATCACACTTGGAACAGAAGCTGGAGCCCATATCTCCATCAGCACAGCTCCAAGATTGCCACCCCGGGCCTCTGTGCTCTGTCCTCACCTCACTTGGCACATCTCACTTCTCTACGACGTTCAGGTCCATGCGAGGATGATTTCCTGACAGGTCAACCCTGACTCGATGGTAGGAAAGCCTCTTCCACTGTCACTTGCCATCTTGTTTCCTTGTTCGGTTCTCATGGCATCCACGGCCCCCGGGTGCTGCATGTGCATGAACTGGTGAAGGGGACAGTGTCCAACATTTGCCTTATCCCCTCTGTCACTCACCAGGAGTGAGGCTTCTTAGCCGAATGAACCAGTTGTGTGTGAATGCAGTAGAGCAGTGTCTGGCACAAAGTAAGCGTTTGCCACTCCTTGGGTAAGAATGTCCACTCCAGGAAGGCAGAGCTGGGATTCCAGCGCCTGGCGTCTAGCAGGTGTGTTTCGGAGCCGCTGATGGATGGATGCGTGGAGGGCACACAGCAGGCTCTCTTCAGTTTTTATTGAGTGGACGGTGGAACAAAGGATCTCTGAACTGAGATTTCGGAACTGATTCAATTCGTGTTGACAGGAAGGCCTAGGCTATGCTTGAGGGCTGGGGGGGGGTGTGGGGGTGGGCAGGACGGAGTTGTGCATCCTGAAAACCCGAGACCAGGGAGTTGAAAGCATATCTATTAGGATGTCAGAGACTCTGAAAGGGGTGGCAGGGGAGCCAGCATCTTCTTGGAGGAGGCCGGTGGTCCGCCGCGAGGGGCGTGAGGTGCGGAAAGAGACGTGGGGAGCCAGGGGCCTGACCCCTCCGCATTTTGGGCCGGAGCTCCTCAAGGCTGCTGACGCCTCCTGATCCTGGGGGAGAAGGCGGGCGGGGGGGGGCGCTGGGGCCGCTCAGCTCGGCCGTCCGTCGAGGACGCCCAGCCCCGCCCGGGCCCCGGCCCCAGCTGCTCGCTTCAGCATCTGGCCAGCGCCCGGCCCCGCGCGAGGCGGCACGCGCACTCGGCGCACGATCCCCGCGCCCGCCCCCGCCCTGGGCTCGTCCCGGAGACCCGGGGGCCGAGGCGCAGCCCAGAAGGCTGGCTGCCCCGACCGGCCGCGGGGGACAGGGCGGGGGCGGCCAGCTGGGGGCGGGGCGGGCGGCATCCGGGCGGGCGGGGCGGGCGCGGATTGGCCGGGCGCCGCCACGTGACCGGCCCCTTATAGGGCGTGGTGCGGGCGGCGGAGTCGGGTGCGGCGGCGGCGGCGGCGGCGGCGGCGGCGGCGGCGGCGGCTGGGCCGGGCGAGGTCCGGTGCGGGTCCGGCGGCTCCGCGGCTGCTCCGCTCTGAGCGCCTGGCTGGCGCGCCCCGCGCCCTCCCTGCCGGGGCCGCCGGGCCGGGGGATGCGCGCGGCGCCCGGGAGCCATGGTCCGCTTCGGGGACGAGCTGGGCAGCCGCTATGGGGGCGCCGGTGGGGAGCGGGCTCGGGGCGGCGGGGCCGGCGGGGCGGGCGGCCCGGGCCCCGGGGGGCTGCAGCCGGGCCAGCGGGTCCTCTACAAGCAGTCGATCGCGCAGCGCGCGCGGACTATGGCGCTCTACAACCCCATCCCGGTCAAGCAGAACTGCTTCACCGTCAACCGCTCGCTCTTCGTCTTCAGCGAGGACAACGTCGTCCGCAAATACGCCAAGCGCATCACCGAGTGGCCATATCCTGCCGGGGGGCCGGGCCGCTCAGGGGCCGGGGGACCGTCCGAGGTCGCGGGGACAGGGGCCGGGCGCGGCGTCCGGTGTCCGCGCTCCGGCGCGTCGGGGAGGGGGCGGCCCGGGCGGGGGGGCCGGGGCTGGGGCGGGTCGCGTGCGGCGCCCAGTGGCCATCTTTCCCGGGGTCGGGAGGAGGGTGCGACCTGGGGAGAGGCGGATGGGGACGCGTCTCTCGGCGAGGAGGGGGCGGGGCGGGGCTCCGGGGGCCTTCGCGCGCCGCGTGTGCGTGTGTGTTTGAGGATGTACGCGCGCGCGCGCGCGTGTGGTCGTGGTGGTGGCGGCCGCGGGAGCGGGACGGACGCTGGGCGGAGCCCCCTGTCCCTGGACTCGTCCCTTAGCTCCCTTGGTCTGGGTGCAGAGCGCGCGGCCAGCCTGGAGGGCACACGAGGGCGAATCCGTGTCTGTGTAGGTGTGAGCACCCGTGTGGACGCGAGCCCGGGCGCGTGCCTGGCTGCAGGTGCTTGCGTGTGTGTGCGGGCATAGCATAGCATGAACCCGGCGTTGCGCGTGCGTGCGTTCGGGACTCGGTACATGTATGTTCGAGTGCCTGTGTAGGCACATGTGGCTACGTGTTTCTGTAGGTGAGCGTGTGCGCCTGCGCAGGATCCTTCCTCAGCCTCACGCTAGGGGCGCGCAGTCCCCTCCCCTCGGGTCGAGGACGCCCGGCAGAGCGGGGCTGGGGCGCTGTCCGCGGTGCTGACGGTCGTCTGGACGTGCCGAGGGGCTGGCTGCCGAGACTGCAGAGGCTCCGCCTCCAGGCGGCCCCCCCCCGCCCCCCGCCCCCCACCCCCATCCCCAACCCCCCCCATCCCGCCGAGGATGAGGGCAGAGAGGGAAGGGTGGGCTTCTGACCGGTTATTCTCAGGCCCTCTGGAGGTGGCCTCGCTGTGGTTGCTGCACTGCTGCGCGCTGTGGGCCTTGGCTTCCCCGCCTCCCCTCCCCCTTGGCACCTCCTGGCCAGTCCTTAACCCACGCACTCCATTTGAATACATGATCTTGGCCACCATCATCGCCAACTGTATTGTGCTGGCACTGGAGCAGCACCTGCCTGACGGGGACAAGACACCCATGTCTGAGCGGCTGGTGAGTGTGGCGGGGCCGAGGGCAGGGCTGCGGGTGGCGGTGGCTCATCCGATTCCAGGACCCTTTAGGATCTGTGGCTGAGCTTAGCTTCCTTGGACAGGGACATCTGGGCAGCTCTCCTCTCCTTTTGGTGGAGGAAAAGGTGAGAACCCAGGCAGCTAACACCTCCCTCAGGGTCTGGGGGACTGGGGTATCCGGCTCAGCCCACGGTGGGAAGGAAGGCCTGAGAGAGGCCACGTTAGCTAACAGCTACTTTGCCCTGTGCCACTAGCCACCCCACACCCTAAAAGGGTTGTCCAGTTCTACAACCTTAAGCCTTGATCTAAGAAACTTAGTGTAACCTGGCGTAGGGGAGTGGCATTCATAGTGGTCCAGGGTCAGGAATGTCAGGTTCTATGAGCACCCTCACGATGGGTAGGCTGTGGTAGGCCCTGTGGTATGGTCCTGGGTCTAGGGGTCTAGGGGCTGTCCTCCTCTCCCTCAGAGTTGTCTTTCCTGGCTCTGCTTGGAATACCTTCTCCATGGGGCCACCCCTACCCAGGGGAAGCCCTCCTTCCCAGGCTTTCTTCCCAAACATCCTAAATCGTTTTCAGCCACTCCTGACAAGAGCCGCACAGGTCCCTGTGGTGTCCCCTGTTGGAGCACATGAGAGTCAGGATGCCAGGACAGGGTCTCTGGAGGGGCTGGGGCAGAGGAAGGGTGATATTTAGAGCGAGTCCCATTTCAAAGGTGTGGCTTGTCCCCTAGCCCCTAGTCTTTCCTGCTGCCCTGATCCCTTTGCCTGGGCTTGGTGTGGGCTCCCAGGCCTGAGAGACTGAGCCTCAGAACAGAGAGAAGGAAAGAGCAGGTACAGGGGTCTGGAGAGGGAACCTGGGGCCTGGCTGAAGAGCTGCCCCAGCAGTCTCTCCTGGGGTTACTGGGCATCAAGAGGAGAATCCCTCTTTCTTTGTAGCCTGGCAAGTGATTGATCGTCTCTGTGGCTTCTTTCTATGACGTCAGTGGAGATAGACAGGAGGTGATACAGGGCCTGTTCAGTGCTTAGTGTGGGCCCTGAACCCCCACTGCCACCATCACAGGCCCAGGGGTGGGGAAGGGGAGACGGAGTAAGGCCGACCTGGGGGTGCTCACAGTGTTGCAAGGCACCAAAAGAAGGCAAGGAAGTGGAGAGCCAGTGGGTGGGAGGTTTTCTGGAGTAGTCATTTCTGCAGGCGCTCAGAAGGCCGGGGGGGTTTTGGTTGTGAGAGAGGAGGGGTGTGAAGGACAGCACAGTCATGCCGCCAGGCAAGAGTGGGTGTGGTCCCTGTGGGGGAGTCTTGCGCCACCAGGAACCAGACAGGGTCACTTGCCTCCTGTGGCCCCCTTGTGCACGCTGGTGTTGTGTGTGCTTGTGCTGAGTGTGTGTTCTGGGGGCTAGAGCAGAGGGTGAAAGCGAGAGCAGAGAGCCTCTGCCAGGCCCCAGGGCGTGGTCATATCTCCAGGGAAGTCTGGCAGGGGTAGGGCCAGAGGGAGGCAGGCCAGGAGATGGTGGGGGGCAGGGGGCAGGGAGACCAGTGCGCAGTAGTTGGGCTCACGCTTGTCCCTGCTGGGTGACAGGCTTGAGTGGGCCAGCCGGGCATCCAGGCAAGTCTGAGCTCCTGCCTCCCAAATGAGGGAAGATTTGCTTTGTGGTGAGGGGGGTTGGGCTATCGGGAGAACAAACAGAATGTGCCTAGAGGCCTTGGGAGCCCTTGCTGACCCTAGTCTTGTGTGTAGACACAGGTCTTCGGGCCGTTAGGACAGACAGAAGGCTGGAACACGGATTGGGGCCTGGAGAGGAGGGGCTGTGGCGGCTTCAGGGTTCAGACCTGGAGGCTTGTGCTGATGCTGGTGGACCTGTAGGGGGCTGGGTGACAAAGGGTCAGCCTCTTCACTGTCTGCCAGCCTGGAGTGGGGTGGGGCCTTCACAGCTCTCTGTCTCTGGGGTTCTGCTTCTCGGCCACCCGTCAACCTCCTGAGCGGCCTTTGGCCAGAACCGCTAGCTTGCAGTCCCACCTCACCCCTTCCGAGCTCGCCCTGAAGAGAAGGATCTGTCGTGGGCCCTGTCCCATCTCCCAGCCCGGGTCTGCTCTTTCGTCTGCCTGGAAGCTCTCTGTGAAGACGTGTTTGTTGGAGCCAGTGTCTTCCCTGGGGCTGATGGTCAACAGCCCCTTCGTTTGGGGGAGAGAGGACCCTCCAACTAAAGTAGACCTAAAGCTTTCAGAGGATGATTTCGGTCATGAGTCAGCATCTGGGTACCAAGATGGGAGAGCTGGGCGGTGATGGGTACAGGGCTGACGGGGCCCCTGGGGGAGGTAGCTCCTGCCAGGCACAGCCGGAGAGGCCCCGGCTGAGGGTATTCCCGGTCATATGGGGAGGACTCTTGAGGACCAGGCTTCCTGTGTGTGGCGGGGGGAGACACGGGCTGCTGGCCCTCAGTGGGAACTGACAGCAGCCACAGGGAGCCAGTCTGACGTTCTCCTCCCCTGCAGCCCCAAAGTGGCCAGTCCCCAGGCCCTGCAACCCTGGCCCCTTTCTGGCAGGGCAGAGCCGCTTTCTGTAGGGCAGCTCCTCCTCTGGCTCCCTAAGGGCAGGCCCTTCCCACCACTCCTTCATCTGCTTTTTTATAACAGCAGCCCTGGCGTACAGGTGTCCTTGGTCTGCACTCAGGCCGTTTCCCATGCTGGCCTTCCCAGTGCACCCCCGTGGTCCAGTTCCCTGGAGCTCACCTGCACCAAGGCTCTCTATGCCACTGTCCCCAAGTGAGCGATGCCCCTGGTCACTTACCACACCATCTGTGCATGTCTCCATGTGACGTCCTCCTCCCCGAGCCCTGTACAACTTGCTTCCCACCTTGCTCAGCACCAGACAGACCTGGCCCCAGTTGATGCTCGTGGCTGAGTGATAAGATGCGGTGACAACATTCTTTTGCTCACACTGTTCCCTCCACCTGGAATTCCTGTCCTCGCTGCCCCGCTGTCTGCCTTACTCTCCAGAGGCTCCCTGGGGTCTGGGCTGTATTTGCCCCCACCAAGATTTGCATTTGTGTGTTATGATTATTATCCAGAAGATGTGTGTTGAATGAATAAGTGGGTCCTGGGCTGCACCCCAGGAATTGGGGCATTATCCAGGCAACTTCTGAAGTGATTGGAGCCCAGGATCACACCGATCACCTCTGGGTTTGACTATGGCTTGGTTTCCAACAAGCTGTGAGTCTCCAACAAGCTGTCATGTCTGGGCCCGTTTCCTTTAGAGTCAGGATGATAATACCTTTAGTGCGTGGGGTGTGGGATGGATTGCAGAAAAGGCCCACAAGTGCTGTCAACATTGCTTCTCCTGCTGCAGGGCTTCGAGGCGTGAGAGACCCCAGGACACCCCCCCCCCCACTGCCCTGTTGTGGCTGGGGTGCCACTGACTATGGGGGCAGGGCCACGTTTCCTGTGAAGTCTGTAGGTGGTGAGGCTGAGTGGAGGGGGGGCGGGGTCAGAGCTGGGACAGTGTCCCTGCCTGCTGCCTCAACCTGCCCAACTTGGGGGTGGTGGCAACCCTTTCTCTGCCTCTTCGCAGGATGACACGGAGCCCTACTTCATCGGCATCTTCTGCTTTGAGGCGGGGATCAAGATCATAGCTCTGGGCTTCGTCTTCCACAAGGGCTCCTACTTGCGGAACGGCTGGAACGTCATGGACTTTGTGGTGGTTCTCACAGGGTAGGTGGCCAGGACCTGGGGTGTCCCCTTGCTTGGGGGTAGGGGTGAGCCAGCAGTGTCCACACCAAGCTGTTGTGAGGGCTGGTGGCCGTGTGAGGAAATGCCTGATGGTGTGGGACGGGGCTGTTACCCGTGAGCGGCCGTCTTTGCTGAAGGGCCTACGTGCAGCGTTCTGTCCTCAGGTGGAGCGCTCTTACAGACCACAGGCGTGGGGCCACTGGCTCTGTGGCTGGGTCCCCATGGGGGAGGGGCTTCCCAGGGCAGAGAGAGGGCTCTGGGCAGTTTCCTGACTGAAGAGCTGCCTGGAAGTGTGTTCTCAGAGCTCTGGCGCTGTGCTTGGACAAGCGCGTGAACGTTGTGTGTTTCCACGGGTTCTGGCTCCAGGAAGGTGCTTAATCAGTGTGTCCTGCCCACCACTGTCCTCCTCAAATGGACCCTGGTAATTGGCAATTTGTGATTCGAAGTTGATTTGGGGGTGGGCTGGGGTGGGTTGCAGGCAGAGCACCCTGCTCGTCATCACTGAGCCCCTCACCTCTGGAGGCTAGGTCTTTCGGTCTTTCCAACTGCCTGACAGTAGGGCCCTTGCCCTGCTTCTCTGGCCAGCGGGCTGAAGGCTGGAGCTAGGCTGCTCTGGGAGTGGGGTGGGTGAGTGCTCAGGGAATTTGCTCCACAGGACCTGTTTGCATAGCCCAGGCCCCAGAGGCCCCGCCCCAGGCCAGGGACTGCAGTCTCTTCTTCCCTGGGGCCTTGTGGTCCCAGAGAGGCTCAGAGCCCCAATCAGAGAGGAGGAGGGAGGCCCCACTGTTGCCCAGAACACTTCTTCCCAAGGAAGGGTGATTGTGGCCAAGGCCTCCACCCTGCCTGGCGACCCCTAACCTGCCTTAGTGCAGGTGACCACCTGTGCAGAGGTGGTTTAGGCTGAAGGCAGAGGAGGGAGGAGGTGACCACGGAAGCCCCAGATCTGGGGCTCAAGCCTCCACGGGCTCCCTGTGTGTGAGAAGACATGAACTTGGCTAAATAGCCTCTGGGCGACCAAGCAAGACTCTCGGTCCCACTGATGATGCTGGTGGGGGTGCTGGTGGTGAGCGTGGCCCTCAGAGGGCAGGGCGCTCCCCGTGGTCCACCGGGCACTGGGCAGGGTGTCTGGGAGCATCACTGGCTGTTTACATTGCTCCCTCCCTCTAGACGTGAGCCCCTGAAGACAAGAACGGTATCTTATTTTTCAGGGTGTCCCCAGAGCCTAGCTTGGGGCGGGCCCCCAGGAGAGGGCAGAGAGTGTCTGATGAATTAATGGGTTACTGAAGTGGCAGTGCTCTGTGCTCGGCCTGCCCTGCCGGAGCCCGCTGGGTGGCAGGACCCTCCCTCCCAGTCTGCTGTCCATGGTGCTGAGTGCCTGGGTTTCTAGGAACAAGGCAGGGCGGCAGAGGAACCCCCATCTACTCCTTGGCAGGACCCGTGGTCTTCTGATAAGCTCGTCCTGGTTCCAGGTCCAGGGAGCCATTCCCTCAGTGAGGGCTGGGAGAGACTTCTCAAGGGGAGGTCACAAGACAGAGGAGGATGGACTCACCTTCCTGAGAGCCCCAGTGAGAGGGTCCCAAGGGTCCTGAGACCTTAATTCTGGCCCCTGGCCCTGGCCTTGGAGACCCCTACTTTGTCCATCTCTTCTTTCTGTTTCTATGTCTTCATCTCTCTCTCTCTCTCTCTCTTTCACTCTCTCATCTTTCCCGTGTACTTCTCTCCCCCGTCTCACACCCCACCCCCCAACCCTGGTTTCTCTGTGTCTCTGTCTCTCTTTTCTTCCTTCCCTTACTTTCGTGGTCCTCGTCTCTGCATTTCTGGCCTTCTCTGACTTCTTTGTCTTCTCTGTCACTATTTCTTTCACTCTTGATGCCTTTGTTTCTCTGTGTCTTTTCGCTTTTTCTCTCTCGTTCTTCTCTCTTTTCTTTCTGTTTTTGGCCTTGTTCTGGGTCGCAGAGTCTCTGCTCTCTGCGTCTGTAGGAGGAGGGCCAGGAGTTGGCACTAGTAGTTTCCAGGCTCCCTCTCTCTGCACATCATTGCCAGAGGTGTCTCAGGTGGGGACGGTGACCTGTGTCCCCTGCGGGCTCACGTGTGGGCCCAGAGTCATGCAGGGAACCCGCTCAGGTGCTCCTGCTTGTGGCTCATGGGGGCTTGTGAGCCTGGGTGTGTGTGCATGTGGGTGTGTGGTAGAAGGAGGTCCCAGGTCATTTCGGTGTGAGTGCTAACCAGTGGGGAAGCCAGGGAGGTGCTCTAACCCAGCCCCTCCTGAGCTGAGGTCCCTGTGGGTAGCCATGGGAGGGGCACTACTTCTCATTACCTTGTTGTTTTTAATTAGGGCTTACTTAATTGGGGCTCAGAGGGCTGGAGGCCCCTGGTGGGGAGGGGAAGGGCTCTGGCTGGGGAGGCTGCGTTGCTTGGTGAAGCCCGACTTGTCCCTAGAGGCCTGCTGGGGTCCCTTCTGCTCCTGAGGCTGGTGTGCAGGTCATGGGAGGAGACTTGAGTGGAATGGGGTCCCCCCCATGCCTCAGGGAAGCCCCTTATCCCCAAGCCTAGGTCTACCCCTGGCATTAGGGAGCATGGCACCTAGTCCTAGCTCCACGGGAATGTGCTGAGGGGCTGTCCTGCCCACAGGCCCTCCGTATGCCCCTCGTCCGTGCCTCTGCCACTTGAGCTGCCGTCTTCTGACGCTTTCTCTGCTAATCATCATTGGTTAATTGCTCATTTATTGAAAATTTGCTGAGCCTCTGCCAGGTGCTGAGGACACAGGAGTGAACAAGACTGCTGATCCCCTGCCCTGTGGCCAACATGCTGGGGGGCACCGTATCCCCAGCCCTCCTCTGTTTCTTCTTGGTATATATAGATTTCCTAGAACATTCACACTTCATTACGTGTGATGTGTAGTGTGCCCCCCACCACTCCTGCCCCTCGATATGTGCTTGGCAAGGGCAGGTCTTGACCTGTGTTCTTCATGGCCACATCACAGTGCCTGGGGGGAGGTATGCCATGAAGGTCACTCCGTAAATGGAAAGGCCGTGCTTCAATTTCCCGCACCGGAAGGGGGTTAGGAGTGCGGAGTGTGGGCTGGGAGGCTGCTGCTCCATGTAGGATGCGTAGAGAGGCCCTCAATGAGACGGTGAGTTTGGTAGGGCATGAGGGGTGAGCCATCTACATATTTGGGGAGGCGGTGGCTGGGGGTGTCAGTGCAGGACACAGGTGTATCGATGGTCTTCAGAGTCCAAGAATAGTTAGGATCCCTGGGGAAGCTGCCCATGACTGAGCCCAGGGACCGGAGTTTGTAGATTGGGACTGGCCAGTGAGGTGGGTGGAGAACCCAAAGAGGAAAGTGGATGGTGTTTCAGGAAGGAAGAGCTCTTCCTAAATAGAAGCAAGAGGAGGGAATGGAGGAGGGGTTCATGGTGAGCACCTGTGGGCAGCTCTTCTTTTCAGAATTTTGCAGCAAAGCAAGGCAGAGAAGTGGGGCAGTGGCAGGAGGGAGGTGAAGGGGCAGGAGAGAGACTACAGCCTGTGTGGTAGTCCAGGAAGCAAGGATGAGCAGATGATGTAGGCAGCGTGTCCTGGAGAGATGTTCTGGATGGATGAAGGAAAGTGGAATCCAGAATGCTGCGAGTCCCTGTCTGTTGGTCTCAGCGGGAAATGGGGGAGGGGCTGAGAGTGCACTTGGGCTGGCAGGTGAGGAAGCAGGGCGGTGGAGAAGCCCTCAGACGGTTGTGTTTCCAGTGAACTAGGAAGCAAGCACATGAGCTGAGATGTGGTGTGGAAAGGGTTAGAGGCTGATGCACAAGGGCAGGGGATGAGATGGGGAGGGCAAGGGAGGTGGGGGCAGAGAGATGGGGAGTCAGGAGAGAGAATGAATGGAAGGAAGAAAGGGAGGGAGGAAGGATGGGAGGAAGGGAGGAGGGGAGGGAGGGAGGGAAGGAGGGAGGAAGGAAGGAAGGAAGGAGGGAAGGAAGGAAGGGAGGGAGGGAGGAAGGAAGGGAGAAAGGGAGGGAGGGAGGGAGGAAGAGAAGGAAGGAAGAAAGGAAGGAAAGGGAAGGAGGGAGGAAGGAGAGGAAGGGAGGGAAGGGAGGAAGGAGGGAAGGAAGGAAGGAGGGAAGGAAGGAAGGAAGGAAGGAAGGAAGGAAGGAAGGAAGGAAAGGGAGGGAGGAGGAAGGGAGGGAGGAAGGAAGGAAGGGAGAAAGGGAGGGAGGGAGGGAGGAAGGAGAGGAAGGGAGGGAGGGAGGGAGGAAGAGAGGAAGGAAGAAAGGAAGGAAAGGGAAGGAGGGAGGAAGGAGAGGAAGGGAGGGAAGGGAGGAAGGAAGGGAGGAAGGAAGGGAGGAAAGGGAGGGAGGAGGAAGGGAGGGAGGAAGGAAGGAGGGAAGGAAGGGTTCCTCTGCCACATCCAGTCTCTCACCTCTTCCTTCGCCTCCCTCTCTGTTCACCTTCCCTCCTTTACTCAGTGACTGTCTGGCCGTCCATGCCCTCATTCACTTGGAAGGTATTTGTCAAATGCTCTAGTGGCTGAGGCCACGGTGGTGAGCATGGAGGCTGCCTTCTGCTGGGGGCGATAGTGAACGAACAACACGTGCCATGCAGGGTAGTGAAGCGCAGCAAGGAGCAGAAGGCCAGGGTGGGTTGAGGGTGACGTTTGTCCTTTCGTGGGGGTCGGGAAGGGCCCTGGGAAGCACCTCGAGCAGGGGAGCAGGCGGGGGGGAGGTGGGTCTCGGTGAGCCTGGGAGGGAGCAGAGGGTGGAGATGTGGCAGGCTGTGGGGGCTGCTGGAGGGCTGTGAGTGCAAGAGCTGGGACGCGGTGCAGGGCTGACCAAGGGGACGGTAACCCAGGTGGATATGACGGGGCCTTGGACTGGGGTGCAGCGGGAAGAAACACTGGTCTGGTAGATTGCCCCTAGGAAACCGTCTGGCACCGCCTCAGTGGGGCAGCCACGCCCCCAGCTCACCTGTAGCTGACCCCACGTGTCTGACCTCCTGATGCTGTCCCCGTGTCCCTGCCTCCCCGCCCCACCCTTTGGTCCCTGAGGGATTGATTCCAGCTGGCAGTCAGGGCAGGGGCCCGAGCAGGGTCCCCTCAGACCCCGGGCATGTCTTCCTGCTGGCAGAGCCCAGCGTCCCCCAACCCTGAGAGTCCCTGCTCCTGTCATGGCCTCAGCCCGGTGCTTTCCTTCCTGGTCCTGGGGGACACGAGCAGAGACACGTGTCCTCGCTCAGGCAGGTGGCTCCTCCAGGGGACGTTTCCAACCACAGCTTCTCATTTTACTTCAGGTTAAACTGGGATTTCTTTCCAGGACATGTAATTAGAGCTCAGGGGCCTCTCTCCCCAGACTGGGCCTCCTGTGGGAAGCAGAGAGGGCGAGCGGGCTGCGTTGCTCTGGGAGGAAGTCTGGTCCTGGCTCAGCCCTTGACCACTAGGAGGCCTGCTGCTTCCTGTCCAGCTGGGACACAGACAGGCCGGCCTCCTGGCGCCGTGGAGGCCCGGCTGAGAGAGGGGGTGATGGTGCAGGAGAGTGCACCTCTGGAGTGGCTTCTGGGGAGGCCAAGCCCAGAAGACGTCTGCCCTGGACGAGGCGGGTCCAGTAGGTATGGGCCGAGGTGAGCAGTGACCGTGTGTCCAAGCGTGGAGACCAGGGGGCCGGGCCTCACTGTGGCTGACCAGTGATTTCATACCCGAATACGAGGTGATCCTGTGTCTAAGTTTGAGATGACAAAAGCTACCGTGTCCGAGTGCCTAGCAACACTGGATTTGGACGTGGGCTGCACCCGGTGTGCGTCTGAGCTGTGGGCACCGGAACAGTCGTGTTCGGCCACCGTATAGGTGCCATAGGCTCCATACAGGGTCTCCCTCCATCCTATCTATGACTGTGATGCCACTGATGGGGTCTCTATTGGTCAGATCGGGGGTTTGCTGCGGGGGGTCTGTTTGCCTGGTCAGATTAAGGGCTTGCCGGGTGGGGGTGGGGGTCTCTATGCCAGGTCAGATTGGGGGTTTGCTGGGCGGGAGGGGTGTCTGTATGGCTGGTCAGGTCAGAGGTTTGCTGGGTTGGTGCTGGGTCTGGCCAGGTCAGGGGTTTGCTGGACTTTCTGTCCTGGTCCTGACTTGAGGCTGGACATGGCCTCCTCAGCATTTAGCTGGGACCGAGGGGTGGGGGGCTGAGTTCTAACAAGTAGCCCCGGGAGCAGCAGAGGGAGGTTCCCAGGACCATTATTCGGGGTATGAAGTTTCAGTCCTCCAGGTAGCACCCATGGGGCATGATTGATGACTCGGAACAGGTCTGGCCAGGGGTCTGCAGGCCCTCCTGGTGCTGTGGTGTCATTGAGAAGTCCACTCCCAGAGTGGGCTGGGGGCGGATGGGGTGGGGGTGCCCTGTGTCCAGCCCCCAGGTGCCTCCCTCCTGATAGTGGCCTCCTCCTGGGTCTGCTGGGCCCTGGGTCCAGGCCTAGAGCCCCGTGGTGGATTATATAACTTGAGGGAGGTGGGTAGGGTGGAATCCCGGCCTCCCTCAGTAGCACACGCCCCCGGGCTGGGTATTTATAGAGGACCAGCTCACTTACTCTGCTTGCTGTCTCTTGGTGTCTCCTCTGTCCTATTCCCCCTCCCCCTTCTTCCTCTGTTTCAGGGTTCTTTATACTCTCCTGGGCTGGAGCTCGGAGAGCATAAAGAGACAGGCCCCTCCTCGGCATGGCCCGCAGACTCCCCAACCCTCCCTCCTTGTGTCCGAGGGCTGAGGAAGAGCCCTCTCGTCTCCAGCCCCAGGGGCCTGGTGATCCTGGGTAGGGCAGGGCATCCGGACTTTCCAGCCTCCTGGAGCTGAGCTGTGCTGTGGGCAGCTGACCCTGGGATTCAGGCTCTGGCGCTAGGGTGTCCTGAAGGTTGTCTCAAGCTAGGCATTCTCGTGTGGGGTGGAACCTCAAGTCAATGTGCAGATGCTTGAGGGGCTCTGCACGACTTGGGGGTACCTTTCCCATGCCACCTAGCGCAGCAGCCCCGAGGGAGCGCTGGCTCAGTCTCTGCAAACTTGCTGCCATGGAGCCCAGAGCAGAGAAGCAGCCCCAGGCCCAGATATGGCCAGGCACTTTCTGGGCAGCCGGCATCTGAGCAGGAGAGACTGGGGAGGTTGGCCAGTGACTCCTTCAGGTTTCATTCTGAGTGGGCCTTGAAGCCTTGGAAGCCTGACTCGGGACCTGCCAGCCAAGGCTCACGAAATTCTTCAGGGAGGGATGGTGGGGAGGTAGGTGGTACAGCCTGGAGACGTGAATTCAGTTTTGGCTAGTGGGAGGGGGATGGGATGCTGGAAGGCTTCTGGGAAGGGAGGGGACACAGCCAGGTGGGGGCTGGGATGTGTCCATTCCTGGGCCCTGTGGTCTGCCTGGGTGCACTGCCTGGGTGCCTGTGGGGCCAGGGATGGGTGGGGGACTGGGCTGTGAGAATCAAAGGCTGCTCCCCATCTTGGATGTGGGGCTGGTGGGCTGAAGAGGCATGACCAGAGTTCTGAAATGGGCTGGAAGTTAGTTGCCAACACGTAAGGAGCTTTTATGTAAAAATCCACGATTCCATCCAGCTTCTGCTCTTGGGACCGGCCTACCTAGGCTGGTCTGTGACCGCGTCTCCAGGCTCAGGCCTCAGTCAGTACTCTGCTCCCCCAGACCCACAGGGTCCCAGGCCTGCCGTGTCTCCATGGGGGCAGCTGAGGGCAACTGCTCCCCTCTCCTGTGGCTGGTGCGCTGTGAGGGCGCGAGACTGTGCGTGTGGATAGTGCACGCACCTGCCCTGCATGGGTGGAGCTGCCAGCCTGGAATCTCTGTCCCTGCCCAGCCCCAGGCAGCTGGCCTGCCACCCTCTCTCTCACACTGGTGGGCTCAGAGCTGCACATTCATACTGAGGTGGGAATGGCTGCTAATGTCTTCGTGTGTTACAAAGCTGGTCTCAGGACTGAAGCAGGGGATGGCCGAGCAGGTACAGGATGGAGGCCCCCCCCCACCACCACCTTGGCTCCTGGTCCCTTCTTGGGCTGTCCAAGTAGGGGAGCCACTGGCGTGTGCAAGGCGGGGCTCTTTGTGACCCTGTGCCTCCCTCCCCCTGCCTGCAGCTCACACCCTCTGGGCCATCCCCAAACCTGACGTGCAGTCAGACGGACCTAGAACTCTGAGGTTCTCAAGAGGTCAAGTGTGACAAGGCCCCTGGGCGTCCTGCCATTCACCCCTGCCAATGCCATCCTGCGCCCCTCACCGTACCCTCTTTCCCCAGTTCTGTGTTTCAGTCGCCTTCCTGGGAGGCCACTCTAGGAGCCCCTACCACACCAGCCAGTGGCACCCGCTCCCCACAAAACAAGAGCCTGTGCCTCTGGTCCCCTGTCCTGGCTGGGAGGCGTGGGGCCTTTGTACTTCTTGTTGGATGGGGCCGTTTGTGGCTCCTCTCCAACTCCCACACCGTCCTCTACCTTCTGGCCTCTTTGCCCTTCCCTTGCCCCAAAAGGCTCCCCCTCTGGCGCTCCGTGATGAGTCCATCTGTCCACTCGCACATGTGTTCCCTTGAAGGGCTGTGCGTGAGCTTGGGCTGCCGTAACGGAATGCCATACAAAGGGTGGCTGAAGCAACAGACATTTATTGGTGACTGGAGGTCTGAGATCAGCTGCCGACAGAGTGGGTTTTGGTGAAAGCTCTCTTCCCGGCTTGTGGACAGCTGACCTCTCGCCTGTTCTCACGTGGTCTCTTGTCTGTGCACACAGAGAGGTCTCCTTCCTCTTCTAAGACAGTCTTGTCTAGTTAGGGCCCACCTTTATGATCCTGTTTAAACTTATATCTCCAAATACAGTCACATTAGGGGTTAGGGTTTCAACACAGGAATTTGGAGGAGGACACAGTTCAGTCCATAACAGGCTGTGCTCAGACCCCAGGCTTGTCTGGACAAGCCTCTGTCTGTTCCCATCACCGCTGCGCCCTGTTGCTAACGTGTTCACCAAATACCGTGGGGTTGGAACCCAGCTGGGAGAGCAGGAACCCCCTTGATCCCCATGGACACAGGGTAGTGTTGTGGCTGATCCCGGGCCCCCGTCCCTGTGGCTGGTGTATGTGGCTCAACTCCTCCTTCCCCCTGCCCTTCTTCTGACAGTGGGCCCTTTCTCATCCTTCGTGGGTATCTGTCTGTGCCTCACAAAGCCCCAGCAGCTGCAGGGCCAGAGAGCGCTTGGGATGGCTGGCCCATCCTGGACTGGGCGGGCGGTGGGGGTGGACACCGCTGGGACTGCAGAAGGTGGAGGTGTTCCCTGGGTGCTGCAGCCTCCTGTAAGGGCAGGGGCCCCTGAAGAGCCCTCAGCGTCGCCTCCCTGCTCTGTCCACACCTGCTGGGTCAGGCGCTCGTGCTGAGAATGCAGTGGTGGGGGCAGGGACGGCCTCTGGGATGGGCAGGAAGTCAGACCATCCTCCTTCCCATCACCTGATAGGTACCGGGCTCTGTGTCTCCACTGAGGCACAGCCAGAGGCAAACCCTGCAACGCCGGGCAGATGCAGAGACCCGAGGCCCAGCCTGCCCCAGCTGCCCTCCGGCCCCGGCCTCACCCTCTGGTCTGCTCCTTGAGGGTAAAGTCCCTCCTGGATGCTGCGTTTCCTCCCTGTGCTTTTCTGGGCCCACATGCCTGGGACACAGGCGGTGTGGGTGTGGGCCTGGGCACAAAGGCCTCCAAATCTGTCCTCGGAGCTGCTGGACAAAGGGAAGGAGGCAGGTCCAGCTCCTGAAATGTGAAGAGGTAAATAAAAACTGAAAGCTGACTGTTTTATGAGGTTTCCTGTGTGCTGGCTGCTGTTCTGATATGATAATCCTGCAGCCGTCTTGAGCCAGATGCCATTATTACCACCTCCACTTAAAAATTTAAATACTTTGGAGCACATGGAAGGCTCAGTTGCTTGAGCGTCCGATTTTGGCTCAGGTCCTGATCCCAGGGTCGTGAGATCGAGCCCTGTGTGGGGCTCTGCGCTGGGTGTGAGGCCTGCTTGAGATTCTCTCTCTCTCTCTCTCTCTCTCTCTCTCTCTCTCTCTCTCTCCCTCTCCCCCCTCCCCCTCTCTCTGTCCCTCCCCACTCTCTCTCAGAAATAAAAAGAATTAACTATTTGAGCTAAGTGTAGATTCTCAATATGCAGAGAGAATGGTGAATGGGTCACATCCCATGAAATGGGGCACAAAGTCACAGCCAGACATTTGTGCCCTCATAGCTGTGTCCCCCAGTGGCCTCCAGCCCGTGGCAATCACTAATCCGTCCTCCACTTTCATAAGTTTGAGTTTTTAAGAACATTATAAAAATGGAATCACACCTTTAGGGACTGGCTGTCCTGTCTGAGGCCAACTCGGAAGATCTGGTTTCTTCCTTTTCATTGCTGTGTGGTGTTGTCTTGTGGCTTCCCTGAGTCTGTCTAACCACTCACCTGCTCACAGACACTGGGTTGTTTCCAGATTTTGAAATAATATGAACAAGTTGCTATGCGCATTCTTATACAGGTTTTTGTGTGAACAGAAGTTTTCTTTTCTCTGGGATGAACGCCCAAGAGCACAACTACCCAACTGTTACCCAGAGGCTGTGTTATTTTACAAATTTTACGTTCCCAGCAGCAATGTGTGAATGATCGAGTTTCTCTGCATCCTCACCAGCATTGGGTGTTATCACTACGTTTTGTTTTACCCGTTCTGATAGATGTGTAGTTTAGATTTGCATTTCCCCCGTGGCCAGTGATGTTGGACAGCTTTCGCTGTGCTCGTTTGCCATCTGCGTATCCATTTTGGTGAAATGTCTCTTCATATATTCTTTTTTTTTTTTTTTTTTTTTCAAAGTTTTATTTTATTTTTTGGGGGACAGAGAGAGACAGAGCATGAACGGGGGAGGGTCAGAGAGAGAGGGAGACACAGAATCGGAAACAGGCTCCAGGCTCTGAGCCATCAGCCCAGAGCCCGACGCGGGGCTCGAACTCACGGACCGCGAGATCGTGACCTGGCTGAAGTCGGACGCTTAACCGACTGCGCCACCCAGGCGCCCCTCTCTTCATATATTCTGCGCATGTTCTAATTGAATTATTTGATGCTAGTTCGTCGTCAGATATGTGGCTTGCAAATATTGTCTTCCAGTCTGTAGCGTATTTTTTTGTTCTTATAGAAGGGACTTTTTCAGAGCAAAAAGTTTCAATGTTAATGAAGTCCAGTTTACAAGTTTTTCTGTGTATGGATGGGACCTTTGGTTTTATCTCTGAGAACTCTTCACCAGCCCTCAGTCCTTAAGGTTTTCTCTTATGTTTTTTTTTTCCTATAAGTTTTATAGTTTGCATATTACTTGTAAGTCCATGACCCATTTTGAGTTAACCTTTATATCGGCTGTGAGGGTTAGATTGAGGTTCTTTTTTTCCCTTTCACCTGTGGATTTCCAGTTGTCTTAATACCATTTGTTGAAAAGTCTATATTTCCTCTATTAATTTTTTTTGGACTTCTGTCAAAAGCCAGTTGGGCATATTTGAGTGGGGTTTTTCTGGGGTTCCCTCTTTTGTCCCACTGGCTTGCGTGTCCAACCCCCGACCAAGCCGGCACTGTCATGATGACTGTGCCCTCAAAAGTCTTGAAATCACATAGACTCATGCCCATTGCTTTCTTCTTTTTTTCCCAATTGTTTTAACTGTTCTAGCTTCTTTCCTGTCATATAGATTTTGGAATAATCTTGTCAATATATACACAGATCTTGATAGGAATTGTGCGTGTCAGTTTGCAGAGAACAGACTCCCGGTTGCTGAGCATGGTGCGTCTCTCCATCTGTGTGGATCTCCTTTGACGTCTTTACTCCACATTTTGTAGCGGTCAGGGTTCAAGTCCTGCACATGTTTCATTACATTAGCGTCTGAGTTCTCTTGTATTTTTGCTTGAGTATAAATGCAATCGTATTGCATCTTAAATTCCAGTTTCTGCATGTCCATTGCTAGTATCTAGAAAGAGAATAGATTTTTATATGTTTGTCTTTAATCCTGTAACCTTGCTGAACTCACTAATTCTTGGAGATTTTTTTCAATAATTTTTTTAATGTTTATTCATTTTTGAGAGAGAGAGAGACAGAGCGTGAGCAGGGGAGGGGCAGAGAGAGAGGGAGGCACAGAATCCGAAGCAGGCCCCAGGCTCTGAGCTGTCAGCACAGAGCCCGATGTGGGGCTTGAACTCACGAACTGTGAGACCATGACCTGAGCTGAAGTCAGATGCTCAACTGACTGAGTCACCCAGGTGCCCCGAGATTTTTTTTTTTTTTTTGAGATTTTTTGGAATTGCCAATGCAAGTATGTCATTTGCAAATAGGGACAGTTTTATTTCTTTCATTGCAAGCAGTGTGCTGCCTCTTTCCTTTTCTTGCTTTACTGCGTTGATGGGGCAACTGGGACCATACTGAGTAGGGGTGGTGAGAGTGGAAGGCTTGGTCTTTTTCCCACTGTAGGGGGGAAACACGTTCAGCGGGGTGTGGGTCCCGTAGGTCCTCGTTATTAGGGTGAGGCAGCTCCCCACTGTTCCCATTTTCTTGAGAATTTTTGTCACGAATCAGTGTCACATTTCACTGAATGCTCTGTCTGCATTGGCATGATCACATGACTCTTTCTTTGTAAGCCTTTTAATATGGTGGATTACAGCGAGTATTGAACCAGCCTTACTTCCCCGGAATAAACATGGTCATGGTGTGTTTCTTTTTCATATACTGCTGAATTCTATTTGCTAGTATTTTGTTAAGGATTTTTGCATGTGCATTCATGAGGGTTATTGGTCTGTAGTTGTTTTGTTTTTTGGTACTGTCTTTGTCTGGTTTTAATATCAGGATAATCCAAGCTTCATAAAATGAATTTGAACTGTTTCTCTTGCCACCCTGTTTTCTGGAAACCATTGTCTGAAAAATGGTGTGAATTCTTCTTTAAATATTTGGTAGAATTCTGCAGTGAATCCATTTGGGCCTGGAGATTTATTTTTTGGGAGTTTTAAAATTATGGATTCAATTTCCTTATAGTTACAGAGATATTTGAATCATCTATTTCATATTGGATGAGTTGGAGTTGTTTGTGTTTTTTTAAGGAAGTGGTTCATTTCGTCTGAATTGTCAGATTGCTGTGTGTGGAGCTGCTGATGGTGCTGTCCATTTCCCTCCTGACATCTCGGGATCTGTGGTGGTGCTGTGCTTCTTCCCTGACACTGGTGATTCGTGTCTCCTCTCTCTCTCTCCTTAGTTGGTCTCGCTAGAAATTGTCGATTTTATGATCTTTTCAGAGAAACGGCAGTTAGTTTCGTTGTTTTTATTCTTTTTCTCTCTCGTTTTCAATTTCATTTATTTCTGTACTTACTTCCTGCATTCTGTTGCTTTGGGTTTCTTTTTCTTAGTTCTTGTGGGGAGCACCTAGCATAGTGATGTGAGACCATTTCTTCTTCTTCTTCTTTTTTTTTACATTTATTTATTTTTGAGAGACAGAGCACAAGTGGGGGAGGGGCAAAGAGAGAGGAAGACACAGAGTCCGAGGCAGGCTCCAGGCTCTGAGCTGTCAGTACAGAGCCTGACGTGTGGCTCAGACTCACAAACCACAAGATCATGACCCGAGCCTAAGTTGGACACCCAGCCGACTGAGCCACCCAGGCACACGCCCCCATTTTTTCTTTTCTAAGTGTGCATGTCGTGTTATGAATTTGCCTCTCAGTGCTGCTTTAGTTGTACCCACACATTTTAATATGCTGCCTTTTCAATTTAATTCCGTTCCATGTGTTTTTAAGTTATCCTTTAGCCTCCTTTGACCTGTGGATTGTTTAACAATGTGCTGTTCAGTTTCCAAATGTTTGGAGATTTTCCAGTATCTTCCAGTTACTGAATTCTAGTTTGGTTCCACTATGGTCAGAGAACATACTCTACTATCTTGATTATTTTCAGTGTATCAGTGTTTGTCAAAGCCAAACACTAGGTTTGTTCCCTGGGCTCTTGAGAAGAATGGGTGTGTTGCTGTGGGTGTGCAGAGCCACACGGCTGCACTGCAAGTGCGGGTCCGATCCTGTTTGTGGAAGGTGCTACTGAGTTCTCGTGTGTCCTTGCTGCCCTTTCTGCCTACTTGTTCTCTCCACTGTTGAGAGTGCGCCGAGGGCTCTGACAATAACTCTGCTGTGTCTGCTTCTCTTTCCGGCCTAACTGGTAGGTAGGGTGTTGCATCACCTATTTTGCAGCTCTGTTGTTGAGCGCACACGCATATAGGGTTGCTATGCCTTCTTGAGAGATTGTTTTCTTCTGTGGCCATCTGTGTCTCTGGTAGTTTATTTGCTCTGAAGTCTATTTTATCCGATTTACTATGGTCATTCTAGCTTTTCTTTGATTAATATCTGCACAATATATCTTTTTCTACCTTTTTACTTTTAACTCGTCTATATCATTATATGTGAAGTGACTTTCTTATAAACACCATATTGTTGGGTTATGTTTATTTATTCGTGGTACCAATTCTTTTATTTGGTTTAGACCAATTCCATGTGGTGTAATTATTGATGTGTTAGGACTTAAGTCTATTTTTATATTTTTTGTTTCTGTTTGATCTCTCTTATTTCCCTGATTTTTTTCCCTTGCCTTCTCATGGGTTACTTGGACGTATTTTAGAACTCGATTTTAACTTACCTGTGTATTCTGAGTGTAGCTCTTGTAAAGGGAATGGTTGCTCCAAGTATTGCATTATATGTACATCACTTACCTGAGTCTGTCGGTGTCATTTTTACCTGTTCAAGTCAAGTGTAGAAATCTTATACACCTTACATTCCATTACTCTCCCCCATTTATAATATAATTATTTTAAATGTTTCCTCTGCATGAACTGCATCAGGATGTGCTGTAACTTTTGATTCAATCATCAAACGTGGTTTAGAAAACTCTGAGAAAGAAATTGTACTTATCCATATTTTAATTCTCTCCATTGTTCTTCCTTCACGGTGGTTGGTGATTCCTTTTTTTTCCATCATGTCCTTTCTGTCTAGAGAACTTTTTATAGTCATTCTTTTAGGCTAGATCTGTTGGTGACAAATTCTCTTAGTATTTCTTCATCTGACAGTGTCCTGCTTTCTTCATTCCTGAGAACTATTTTTGTTGGGTATTGGTGTCTAGGTTGACTCTTATTTTTCTTCAGTACCTAAAAATACTGTGTCACTTCCTTCTGTCATGATTCATGATGAGAAATCTTGTCCTTTAAATTGTTTTTCCTGATAGGTAAGGTATTGTGTTTCTCTGGCTACTTTGAAGATTATATATACTTTTATTGTGAAAGTTCTCAGAGAGTAGTCATATAGCACAATGGACAATGTACACAGCCTACCTAGATTCAGCAAACATTAATTTTGCAATCTTTATTCTTCCTGTATTATATATTTCACGAAGTCATTTAAAAGATGTAGGTAGTATGAAGCTTCATCTCTAATATTCCATGAATAAGGACACTGGCTGACAAGACTACAGCAATATTATCATACCTCACAGAACAATCCCATTATCACCTAATTCTTTCCACTTTCAAACTTCCAATTGTCTTAATTTCTTTTTAGCTTTCAGAAGTTTGTGATATGTCTTGCTGTTGATATCATTGCACTTATCTTGTTTGGAATTCATACAGTTTCTTGAATCTGTAGGTTTAAGCCTCCTACCAAATTTGGGTTCTTTTCAGCCATTGTATTTTTTAATGCTTTTTCAGCCCTACCTTTCCCTGTCCTTCCAGGAATATGATATATTAATATTACAGTTGCATGGATCCTTGAGGCTCCCCCCCTCCTCCTTTTCCTCCTCTTTCTTCTTCCTTCCTCCGTTTCCTCTATTTTGGTGTTGAGCCCATCCTCTTTAGCTTTTCATATTGGTTATTTTATTTTTCAGTTATAACATTTTTATATCTTTTATTTTGTTGATACTTTCTTTTTTGTTCGTTTCAAACATGTTTGTAATTGTTTGTGGAAGCATGTTTATCATAACTGCTTCAATATCTTCGTCAGAGAACTCTGACGTCTCTTTTATCTCAGTGTTGGCATCTGCTGATTGTCTTTTTAAATTCAGTTTGGTATCTTCCTAGTTTTTTGTTGAATGAGTTTTGAATGAAACCTGGACTTTTCTTTTTTTTTTTTTAATGTTTTATTTATTTTTGAGACAGAGAGAGACAGAGCATGAGCAGGGGAAGGGCAGAGAGACAGGGAGACACAGAATCTGAAGCAGGCTATCCGGGCTCCGAGATATCAGCACAGAGCCCGACGGGGGGCTCGAACTCACGGACCGTGAGATCATGACCTGAGCCGAAGTCAGACGCCCAACCGACTGAGCCACCCAGGCGCCCCTAACCTGGACTTTTCCTTATCATTTTCTGAAACTGGATCTTATTTAAACCTGTTTTAGCTGGGTCTCTGTTCCAGATCTGTAAGGGTCACTGCTGGTGGTGACTTGGAGGCATCTCCTCCTGGGGTATCCATGGCTGCTGTGACTGTCCCGGGTCACGAGGACTTCACTGATCAGGGCTTTGCTGCACTTCACTAAAGTCATAGGCCTCTTGTGAGCTGGACAGCTCAAGGACTTGATGTCCACCTGAGGGGCCACCTTCTGCCAGTGCAGGTCGGGGGTTGGTGAGGGTCGGGGAGGTCAGAATGAGGGGCTGTATAGGACATCCCTGCAAGGGGCACTCACTGTACCCTGGAGGGGCTTGGGGCCTGCAGTCCTTGCTGTCCACTCTGCAGGGTCCCCACTTGTCCTGTAGCCTTATTTATGAGAAGAGGTTGGGGGAGAATGACCACTTGTGGCTTCTGTGCTTTGGGCAGGGACTGTGACACTTCTTGCATGTAAGGCTGACCTCAGCATGTGTCAGTGTGTGTCACTATGTGGGGCATGAGGTCCTAGCCCCACCTCTTCCTGGGTTGTGAGCCTGGACACTTGGATGTGCTCTCTGAACCCCAGTTTCTTCCTCTACAAGGAGTGGGTAATGGTGTTGATCTCTGAGTCCCTGGCACAGACAGTCCATGGTGTTTTGTGTGAGTGACATGGGAGTGCCGTCTGGTGCCAGGAGCGTTCTCCAGGGTGAGGGCTCACACATGCCAGGCCGGCCCTTCTTCAACCCTGCCTGTGGCTGCCTGGGTTTGGGGCAGGCTCAGGGCCTCTAGTGCAGGGGAGATGGGCCTGCCCAGCCCCAGGTTGGGGGTGGGTTGGGAAGCCGAGAGGATGCTGAGGCATCTTTGGCCGAGACCCACAGGCTGTCTCCATGGCAACTGTCAGCAGCCTCCCGGGCAAGAACCAACACCTGGAAAGTCAGTGAAAGAGCCGTTCCTGGAGATGGCCCTACCACGTGTCTGCCAGCTCAGCTCCTGTGTCTCCCTGGGCTGGGGTTAGGGGCTGTGGGCCTGACCCGCGTGGCCTAGCCAGTGGGTCCTAGCCCAGAGACCCCCAGCCTGCCAGTGTGAGCTGAGACACGGGCATGAAGGTGTGGATGCCTCTCCTGGGTGGAGCTGCTGGCCTCCCACGGAGCCACCTTGCCTCCCCACCCCCTCATGATGACAACAGTGATGGTTCTAAGGATGCTGGTGCTTCTGTTGCTGGTGGGTCCTGATACTGCCAGGCACATCTAACGAGCGTTGTCTCCTGGCAACCTCACCTCAGCCTACGGGGCCCTCGCAATGTCATCTCTATGTCGCGGATGAGGGAGTGGATGCTCCCACACGCGGCGCCTCCCCGAAGTCCAGCAGCCAGGAAAATGCAGGCTCAGTCTCAAATCCCGGCCTCTTGACCCAGGGTCCTGGCCCTGGTGGTCCAGGGCTCAGTTTGCTCCAGCCAAGCCCTCCCCGGCCCCAGGTGCTCATGTCAGGGTGGCGAGGGCATCCCTAGCTCCCTGGCCCCAGCAGGGCCTGACCTCCCTAGAAGGGGCTGAGTGGTGCCTCGGAAATGCTTCCTGCCTCAGGTCCTGGCTGGAATGGGGGCTTTGCTCAGCTCAACCAGCCTGGAGCCAGAACCACCATTGCTGGGGTCACGGCATCTCTGAGGGGATAGGTAGGCCCCTGGGCTCCAGACCCTTACTGATTTGTTGTCTAAACTGAGGCGTTTTTGAGAGTCAAAGCCTTGCCTGTAGCAATTGTGCTGGGTCCACGGCACAGACTGAGGCTGTCCTGGGCAGCTGAAGATATGTGGTCACCCTGTCTCTGCTATTTTTGCTGGACTTGATGGAATGGGTCTCAGGTAGAGCTGCTCTCTTGGCCTGGGGATGGGCAGAGGATGTCCTTTACCATCATAAAACAGCAAGACAACCATCACCCTCCCCAGGGACAATTGTGGAGATTCGGTGAGCTTTGCATGCTCCCAGTAGGGCAGGGCCCCTCCAGGCTATCATCACTGGCCTCCTTGTGGTTGTGATGGCTGTCCCCAAAGAGTTCCAGAACATGGGCTGATGAGCTTGGGGAGTGTTGGACCACACTAGGTCTGTGGTCTTCCCCAGGCTCAGCATGGACCCTCTGAGGGGCTGGGGCACGGCTTTGTCCCATAGAGGGGCAGCAGGAAGCAAGGAGGGGGGAGCAGGGACAGGCCAGGGGTGACCACCAAGATGTGGGTTTGGGTTCAGATTGGGATTAGGGTTGGGGGCAATTGGTGGTTTCTCTCTCCAGCCACTTCTCTCAGACATATAGCAATTGTGGCCTCCTGGTCACTTCTGCCGCCTCTTGGCATTTTCAGAAATGGGTGGTCTTGTGGGGTGTGGCTGGGTGGGGTAAGGCCTCGGACACTGGCTCTGGCTGTGATGTGAGCCCGGAGACTACTGCACAGACAGCTGTTGAAAGGCAGGGCGACCTCAGCTGGGACCCCCGTGTCTGGAGGGCAGGGGGTGAATTCCTGGATTAGGGTAAGGGGACACAGGCCAAGGCAGCAGCTGCGAGGTCCCACCCCTCTTGTAGCGCCGTGAAGCTAGGAGGGCCGCCTGCCTCTTGGGTGCCAGTGAAAGTGCGTCTCTACAGGGGACTGGCTGGTGTGTCTGTGCCAGGTGTCTGTGTGTCCGTATGGCCTGCGTCCTGCGTCCCTGTGTCTGCGCTGTGTTGATGTGTCCATATGTCCACACCCCCTGTGCAAGGGTGGCCTGGGCCTGGGAGTTGGGTGACAGCCAGAAGCGGGGGCTCTGTGTGCTCTGGGACCCAAATCCCTGCGTATGTTATGTAGCTGTAATCATAATTTACATAAAAACTTGTATTTTGCCTTTTTCTTTTTCTATAGCAGCGTATTGAGGTAAAATTCACGTGCCACAACGTTAACTTTTTACAGCGCATAATTCAGTGGCATTTGAATGAGTGTGGTCATGGTATTGTACACCCATTGCCACAACTGGGTTTTAGTACATTTCTGCCGTCCTCCCAAAGAAACCTACCCGTCAGCACTCACTGTCCCCCCCATCCCTCCCAGCCCCTGGCAACCTCTCATCCTGTTTCTGTCCAAGGGTTTGTCTGGTCTGGACATTCACACAAACGCAGTCGCGCACCGTGAGGCCCTTTGTGTCTGGCGCCTCTCACTTAGCATGTTTTCAAGTTCTTGCACGTGCGTCAGTCCTCTGTTTCGTTGTATCACAAACACGCTACGTTGTTCTGTGCTGTCGCCAAACGAATGACCACCCAGTGCCCCGTTCACGGCCGTGTGTGTGTTGTATTGTATCTCTCTGCTGCTGAACACTGAGATGTTTTATCTGGGGTTATTAGTCATAATGCGGTGATGCCTGTCTGTAACTGCGGCTTCTTAATTTTGCATTATTTCCATGGGACAGATTCCCAGAGTGGACTGGTTAAAAGTGTTTAAACATTTTAAGGTATTTCATTTTGCCACGTTGTTTTCCATCCAAACCAGAAGCATCGGTTTACATTCCCACCAGTTGTATTGAAATCATTAGTTTCACAGCGGCTCTGCCACCACTGGTGTTATGTTTCTAAAGCTCCTATTAATTTATTGGGTGTAAAATTAATACCCTATTTTTTAAATAAACCTATCGCTTTGCCAGGTTACCTTCCAGTTTCCATTACTGGTGAGTCTGGATGTTTCACACATTAGTAAATTGTGTTTAGTGTAATGAGTTATCTCTGTGGATTCTTTGCCATTTGGTTTTGGGAATTTCGGTGTTTCTTCACTAGCAGCTGTGGGTGTGCACTTCCCGCCAAGCGCGGAGCAGGTGTGGAGCTGGAAGGAGGCACTGGCTGGTCCTGGAGGGGAGGGGAGCCGACACCCCGCCCCCACCTCCCTCTCGGGCTTGCTTTGCCACCTTGCTTTCCAGGATTTTCCTAAGACTTCGGAAATAGTGGCACCAGGAGATACTTGCTGAATACAAGGATGTGTGCTTTAACTACCTTTCTGTTACTGGTGTTCATATAACATCTGTAATTAAAGCGCCTCAGAGGTAACATACTTTGTCTTTTTTAATCTCAGTGAAGGGTGAACATTTTTCTTTTCTGTATAAATAAAAAATACTGATTTTCTCACTTTAAAATGCCGATCTAGGAAAGAATAGAAAGCATGACCCACAATCTCACTGTCCTGAGATAACTTCTGTTAATATTTTGAGCTGTTTCTTTCCAAGTTCTTTCTATGTGCAAGTTTTCAAACTACACAGCTGCTATCATCCCGCGGGGATATTGAGGGCGTCCAGCCTCCAGCATGAGCAGGCCACCCCCACACAGAGTGTGCTCCGAAGGCACGATTCTTCTGTCATGCGATGGGCCTCGGTCACCCCCTCTTGTCAAGCATGTGGCTTATTTCCAATTTTGCTTTTACTGATGAGACCCCAGAACATACGTGCATCTTTAACACACCTCTGATTACTTCCTTGGGACAGATGCCTAGAAGTTGGATGATGGTTTATTTCGCCTCAGTCATATTTAAAAATTCTTCCGTTTCCTATCATTTGGTTATGCTTCTGTTATCACATATTCAAGTGTTTTTGTGTAACAAAACACTCTGTTTCGTTTTGGGCTCTGTTTCTGTTTCGATCTGAATCCGTTTGGTGCTGTCTCTCCACATTGGTGTGTGGCCTAGTTGCTGAGCTCAGGGTAGGGCTTTAGGAAGTATCTCGTTAAAGAAGTTCTTTCGTCTTGCCTCTTCTTTCCTGAAGCTTTCTTTAACTTTTTGCCCATTTCGTTTTCCAGACGAGTTTTGAGATTCCTTTGTCGTAGTTCAAAGAATTCCTTTTGGGATATTGTTTCAATTATTGAGAATCTCTACATTGATTTTGGAGAATCAAATTCTAAAATTCTACAGATACAAACCTGTCCATCCGGGAGTACAGTGTATCCTAGCATTTATTCAGTGCTGCCCTCTTTTTGTAAATAAGATGCTGTGGTTTTCTCTAGGTAGGTCACTCGTATTGTTAAAGTTGTTCCTAAGTGGCTTGTATTTATTGATGCCAGTGTGACTGAGGTGTTCGGTGTCATTGTGTCTCCAAGCAGTGATGTCTGGTATCCCTTAACTTTTGAGTATTTATACTCAGGTGTGGATGCGGGCTCAGGCCGTCTCTGGGTGGGGCTGTGCTTTTGTGTTTGCCGATGGCAGCTTGCAGCCGGGCCTGGCTGTTTTTCTGCCCAGATTTCTCAGTGTCAGTGGGATGACAGCACCTGCAGCTTGCTTTTCTCTCTTTCCTCTTGGTCTCACTGTGCTGTACTTTTCCTTCGAGGTCCTCTCGCTGTTTTCTGTCCCCTGTAGAAGTTGAAGTTAGGGGCCTCGCATACCTGCAGGGCAGTGTTCAAGTCGCTGCCGTTGGCCCGTGGGCCTCAAGACCTGAGTGACACCGGAGCCGCCCACAGGGCTCCTTGCACCCTGTCGCTGGGCCCGCGTCACGTCCCCCACGAGGCTGATGCTGCCGGTCCTGGGACAGCACTGTGAGGAATCCGCTCCTGACCAGGCTCCTGGGAGTTTTATCGTTGTCTTCGGAAATCATCATCTTTTCTATTCAGTTCCTTATTTCTTACTCACGTTCTCTTATGTTAGTTAGAACTCTTTAAGAAGATTGAGAATTCTGGTGGTAATTCTTATTTTATCATCTGATTTTAAAGGAAAACCTTTGTGATAAATGTGGGTTTGTCGGTACTCTTGAGAGTGGATTTTGAGCATGGAAAAGATTATTCAGAAACTGTTTTAGTTCCTAAACTCAACATCCAATTTATTAAAGTTACAAATCCAAAAAAGTAGTTCTCTTTAAAAATTTTAGATGACTTTGTGACAACATGGATGGCCCTGGAAGGCGTTATTTATGCTAAGTGAATTGAGACAGAGGCAAACACTGTATGGTCTCACTTACGCATGGAATGAAAAAAGTACAAAACGAAGCGAAACACCATCGGATTTGTGGTTACCAGAAGTGGGAGTTACGGGGAGGGGGAGCTGGCGTAGGGTGGTCAAAGGACACAAACCTGCAGTTATACTATAAAGATAGTAAGTACGAGGGATGCCCCGGGCACCGTGGTGTCTGGAGCTCGTGCCGCCGCGTGACAAACAAGCAGGCTGTGAGGACTGGGTCCCAAGAGCTCATCACATCTCATTCACATTTCTCTGTGTGCGACGATGGTGTTGACTAGACCTGTCGTGGTGGCGATTTCACAACAGATGTAAATCAAAACATCGTGCTGTGCACCTGACGCTCATACAGTGATGTATGACAATTACATCTCCGTAAAACCAGGAAAAAAATTTTTACATTCAGCTGATGAAAATTTATATTCATACATTTAACTATTTTTAACAGTGACTTTCAAGATGACTCAAATAGTGTTTTATCCCATTTCATAGACTTAGTTAATGTCAAACATTTAAAATTTCATTTATAGGGGCGCCTGGGTGGCTCAGCTGGCTAAGCATCTGACTTTGGCTCAGGTCATGATCTCGTGGTTTGTGAGTTCGAGCTCCGCATTGAGCTCTGTGCTGACAGCTCAGAGTCTGGAGCCTGCTTCGGATTCTGTGTCTCCCTCTGTCTCTCTGCTCCTCCCCTGCTCATGCTCTGTCTCTGTCTCTCTCTCTCTCTCTCTCTTAAAAATAAACATTAAAAAAAAGAGAATATGATTTTATTTATAAATTTAACTGGATCTTCCTAAGTGCTTAAGAATTGTGTTTCCAGTAAGTTTAAGTATAAGTATGGTGAATCATACATTTGTGTAAATGTCCCAACACCTTTTACAGATTTATCAAGGTTTGAACTTAACATCACAAGTCTAAGTCAATTTTTTCATTCCGTTTATAAAGTCGGACTCACACGGTGAATGTGATGCTGGATGTGACCGCATTCAGCATGTTGGCGTGTGCTGACACATTCTGTGTTTGATCCTCCCAGGGTTCGATGTGATCGTCCACTGAGGAAACCGTCTCAGAGCAAATGAAGCTGAGGCTTCCTTCCCGTTCATTTTGGTTGCCTTGTCGGCCAGATTCTTTCCGGAGACACCGGTGGCCACGACAGGCACTTCTCAACTCAGTACTGGGGTCTTAGCACTTGTGGGTGCAGCCAGGCTATAATTCTGACATCGTGGCTAGATTTTGTGTTTTTTATGTTTCTTTAGATTATAGACACATTCTTACCTGCATCTAAACACCTTTGAATCCTTCGCTAAAAAACAAAGAGTTGTTTTCCTGTCCCATGGGACCATGACCGCTCTGACATATCTGGCTACTACTTCTGAGGTCCTTTACTGACATTTCAGGGTCTGTCTGTGGGTATCAGGATGCCTGGTGGACAGAAGGCTACGGGTGAAGGAAGGCATTACTGTTCCTTCTTCTTGGGAATGATGCTGGAGCTTTCCAAGTGACGTTCACTAGCCGAACACCTGCATCTTTCCTAGGCTAGACTCCGCTCACCGAATATCCTGTGTGCTAACACGTGTCCACTCCCTTGCGTTTCCCTGTAAATCGGCAGTTACATCTGGAGATTTCTCTTAGAGAAATGAGACATTGCAGTTGTGATGGAAGTCTTCTGGGGCGCCTGGGTGGTTCAGTCGGTTCAGGTCATGATCTCACGGTTGGTGGGTTCGAGCCCCGTGTCAGGCTCTGTGCTGACAGCTTGTAGCCTGGATCCTGCTTCGGATTCTGTGTCTCCCTGTCTCTCTGTCCCTTCCTGCTTGCACTCTGTCTTCAAAAATGAATAAATGTTAAAAAAAAAAAAATGGAAGTCTTCTGCATACACTCCCTCAATCGAATTCTGTTCTCTCTCTTCCCTTCTCTTTCACGTTCTGGATGTAGTCACTGTCCTGATTTGTGGTTGTGATGCCATGCGTGTGTGAGTATTCCAGGTCCTCCCATATATGTCTGTATCCATAAATAACATACAGCGTTGCTTGCATGACTTTAATTGTGTGAGCGTGATATGTATTTACACACACATATAACTATTTCACAGCTTGCCTTCTTACCCTTCGACATTGTTTTAGACATTTTCCATGTTAGTAGTGTGCAGGCTTATCTAATTTTTACGTGCTCATCCATTTTTTACTCAATAATATTTCACCACGTACATGTACCACAGTTAATTTCTCCTCTCTGCTGCTGCGAGCATGCCTGCACGTATGTCTGCAAGCGTTTGTGTGACGTGTCCAGTATGCAGTTAGAAGTGGTTTTCTGAGTCATAGGGATGCTCATTTTAAAGTTTTCTAGAAGTAGCCAAATGTTCTCCAGGACGGTTCTACAGTTTTCTCTTCTGCCCTCAAAACTGTTGCTTGACATCACTCGGCTATGACTTGGCTAAACTGAGGAGGTGAAATGGTGTCTCTTCTTTAGTGTGATGTGAACTTCCCTGTCGCCAGTGGTTTTGAGCTGCTTGTCTCTTTTGCAATTTGCTGATTTTTGTGATAGGTTATTTGTATTTTTAATATGAACTTATAGGAATTCTTTATGTTTTCTGGGAACAAATTCCACATCAGTTATGCACATTGCAAATATCTTTTTGTTTTCTCTGTAGAATCTTTCATGGTTTAGTTTAATTTATCAGCCTATTACTTATGGTTTTGGATTTTTATGTCTTCTTTAGAAACCTTTCCCTACCTTGCAATCACAGAACTATTTTCTTGTTTGTTTCAAAGTTTTAGAGTTTGCTTTCTGACATTAGGCTTCTTTTTATTTTCTAATTTTTAAAATTGTGGCAAAACACATACACCGTGAACTTTGCCATCCTAGTCACTGTTAAGTGATGGTTAATGCACTCTCCTTGTTGTGCGGTCATCGGCGCCGTCCGTCTCCGGGCCTCTGTTCACCTTGCAATTCTGAAACTCTTCCCCAGTAAACCCTAACTCCCCAGCCCTCCCCTCAGGCTCTGGCAGCCTCCATTCTACTTCCTGTCTCTATGATTTTAACGACTCTAAGTATCTCACATGAATGGAATCAGACCGCATGTGTGTGTGGGTATATATACATATATATAATATATATACATAATATTATATATCATATATATTGTTATATATACATATATGTACATGTACATATATGTGTGTGTGTATGTGTGTATGTATATATATATATATACACACACATATATATATATATATATATATATATATATATATATACATATATATAATTTTCTTTTGACTGGCTTATTTTCCTTGGCATTGTGTCCTCAAGGTTCAACCATGTTGTATCATGTATTAGGATTTCCTTTTTTTTTCAAGGCTGATTATTACGTCACTCTATGTAAATATCACAATTTGCTTTTCCCTTCATCCACTGATAGACACTTGGATTCCTCCCACCTTGTACCTATTGTAAGTAACACTGCTATGAACCTAGGTGTACAAATATCTCTTTGAGACCCTGCTTTCAGTTCTTTTGTGTACCTAGAATTAGAGTTGCTGGATCAGGTGGTAGTTCTATGTTCAACTTTTTGAAGACCTGCCATACCATTTTCCTCAGGGGGCACACCATTTTGCTTTCCCACCAGCAGCGCATGGGCTCCAGTTCCTCCACATCCTCTCCAACACTTAATCTCCGTTTGTTTGTTTCTTTTTGTTTTTGTTTTCTTGAAAGTAGACATCCTAATGGTTGTGAGGTGGTATCTCAGTGTAGTTTGGATTTGCATTTCCCAATGATCAGTGATGTTGGACATCCTTTCATGTGCTTATCGGTCAATTGTGTATCTTTTTGGGAGAAATATCCATTCAAGTCCTTTGATATTTTTAAATTGGGCTTTTGTTGTTGTTGAGTTGTAGGACTTCTTTATATATTCTGGATATTGATCTCTTAAAATTTTTTTAATGTTTATTTATTTTTGAGAGACAGAGACATAGTGTAAGCAGGGGAGGAGCAGAGAGAGAGGGAGACACAGAATCTGAAGCAGGCTCCAGGCTCTGAGCTGTCAGCACAGAGCCCGACATGGGGCTCAAACTCATGAACTGTGAGATCATGACCTGAGCCGAAGTTGGACATTTAACCCACTGAGCCCCCCAGGCGCCCCTTGATCTCTCTCATTAGATGAACGATTTGTGACAATTTTCTCCCATTCTGTAGATTTTTTTCACTCTTCTTGATAGTGTCCTTTGATGCACAGAAGTTTTAAATTTTGATGAAGACTAATTTATGTGTTTTTTTCTTCTATCGCCCGTGATTTTGGTGTAATACTCAAGAAATCATTGCCAAATCCAATGTCATGAAGGTTTTCTATGTTTTCTCCTAAGGGTTTTATAGTTTAAGGTCTTACATTTAGATAAGCAAAAGACCCATTTTGAGTTGCTTTTTTGTATCTGATATAAGATAAGGGCCCAACTTATTATTGTTTTTTTCCTTGTGGATATTTAGTCTTCCCAGCACAGTTTAGTGAAAAGATGATCTGGTCCCTTTTGAATGGTGTAAGCACTCTTATTGAAAATCAATTGACTGTATATGCGAGGATTTGTTTCTGGGTTATTATTTTATTCTGTTGGTCTGTATACCTATCCTTATCCAATACCACATTGTTTTGATTACTGTTGCTTTGTAGTAAGTTCTGAAATCAGAAAATGTGAGTCTTCCAATTTTGTTCTTTTTCAAGATTGTTTTGGCTATTCAAGTTTCCTTGAGATTCTATATGAATTTTAGGGTGAATTTTTCTGTTTCTGCAAAAATTATTGTTGGAGTTTTGACAGAGATTGCATTGAATCTGTAGTTTACTTTGGGTAGTATGTACATCTTAAAAATATTAAGTTTTCCAATTTATGGATATAAGATATGTTTTTTTATATATACAGTTTTTTATTTGCCAACTATTCAAAAAATTAAATGAAAATAAAACAAACTATAGATTTATTTTGAGAAAACTGATCTCTTTACAATCATTTGGGTCCTCTGGCTTGTATACAGGGGGTACATCTTGGATATGGGATAGTTTTAAGTTTGTTTAGTGTTCTTCAGCAATGTTTTGTAGTTTTCAGTGTACAAATCTTTCACCTCCTTGGTTAATTTTATTCCTAAGTATTTTATTTTATTTTTTGTAAAGTTTATTTATTTATTTTGAGAGAGAGAGAAAGAGCATGCAGAGGAGGGGCAGAGAGAGAGAGAGGGAGAGAGAGAATCCCAAGCAGGCTCCATGCTGTCAGCACAGAGTCCAATGTGGGGCTTGAACTCATGAACCATGAGAACATGACTTGAGCCAAGATTGAGTCAGATGCTTAACCGACTGAGCCACCCAGGTGCCGCCCCCCGCCCCCAGCCAAGTATTTTATTCTTTTTGATGTTATTGTAAATGGGTTAAAAAAGCTCCCTTTTTTTGTTTGTTCATTGCATTGCAATGAAACACAACTTATTTTCTTGTTTTGACTTTATATCCTGAAGCTTTGCTGAATTCATTTGTTCTGGTGATTTTTGGTGGATTTTCTACAAATATAGGATTTTCTCCATTTGAGATCTGTTGGGATTTTTATTGGAATTGCATTGAATTTGTAGATTAATGTGGTGGATTACATTAATGGTAATTCTACTATTGAACTATTGTTATGTTGCTATGACAACTCAATGGCCATTATATACTCTTAGAATACGTACTTTGGAATTTGGTTTATTTTAATTTTTAATTCAATATTTGTGTTCATAATTGAGATGTGTGTAAATTTTCTTGTCCTTTTCCAGTTTTGATATGAGTTGGGAAGCTTTTCTTGTATTTTTATTCTCTGAAACAGTTTGTATAAAATTATCTGTTCTTTGAATGGTCATAGAACTCACTTGCAAAATTGTCTGGGTCTGATGTTCTGCCAGAGGAAACCTGAATCCAAATTCATTTATTATTATTGTTTTTTAAAGTTTATTTATTTTTGAGAGAGGGAAAGACAGAGTGTGAGTGGGGAAGGAGCAGAGAGAGAGAGAGAGAGAGAGAGGAGAGAGAGAGAGAGAGAGGGAGAGAGACAGAATCTGAAGCAGGCTCCAGGGCTCCCAGCTGTCAGCTCAGAGCCTGATGTGGAGCTTGAACCCACAAACCATGAGATCATGACTAAGCGGAAGTCGGATGCTTAACCAGCTGAGCCACCCAGGCTTCATTTTTGTGAATGGCTTTGGTAGGTAGGACTCTGAGGCGGCCCCCAAGGTTTCCATCCCTGCCTGTGGCCATCTCCCCTTGAGTGTGGGAAGGACCACGGATATGATAAGATATCACTGCCATGGTTAGTTTATAATCAGTTGACTGTGAGCTAACCAAAAAGGACCAACCTAATAAGGTGATCCTTTTAAAGGGACTGGGCCTCTCCCAAAACAGAAAGTTTAGAAGTGTGAGAGGGACTGTTGAAGGCCAGGTTGCAAGGACCTGAATGCTGTCTCCAGGAGCTCAGAGAAGTCCCCAGCTGAAAGCAAGACAGTGGGACTCCGTTCACTGTGAAGGGTCTGGGAAGCGTGACTTTCTCTAGGTTGGCCTCCAGATGAGGGCACAGCTGGCTGACACCTTGATTTCAGCCTCGTGAGACCCTCAGCGGAGCACACAGCCACAATGACCTACAGAGCTGTGAGCTAATGAGTGCTATTTCAAGTTACAAAAACTGTGGCCAGTTTTTACACAGCAATAGAAAACTAATACAATTGCTCGTGGCTTATTCGGGTTTTCTACTTTTTCAGTTGCTTTGGATAATTTGCATTTTGGGGGATATATCCATTTTGTCAAAATTTTAACATTGGCATAAAATTGTTAATAATATTCTTTTGCAATTCTAAAAATCTCTCCTGTCTGCAGTTACATTCCCTGTGTGTAAATACACTTAGGCATGTGTGCATACATGTGTACGTACACATGCACTTGCGTGAGCACTCGTGCAGATGCACACGAGTGCTGTGCGTGTTTGTATATGCGTGTCTGTGTACAGGTGTGTACAGATATGCATACACTCTTTTTCTTGATTATTCTTGCCAGAAGCTTGTTCGTTTTATTAAACTTTCAGATTCGGCTGTTATTTCTCTATTTTCTGTTTTAAGCATGTCTACTCTTCATTAGTTCCATTTTTGTCTTTTCTGTATATTTACTGTTTTTCAAGATTCTTGAGGTATATCTGTGCTTGGTTTATTTATTTTCAATCTTTGAAAAAAATCATTGAAGTTTACAAATTTCCCCTAAAACATCACTTTAACTGAACCCCACATACTTTAATATGTGGTGTTTTTTAAATATTTATTTTATTTAAACATTAAAAAATTTTTTAAATTATTATTATTTTTTTAATTAAAAATTTTTAAAAATGTTTGCTTATTTTTGAGAGAGAGACAGAGCATAAGCGGGGGAGGGCAAAGAGAGAGAGAGACACAGAGTCCAAAGCAAGCTAAAGGCTCTGGGCTGTCAGCACAGAGCCCAATGTGGGGCTGGACCTCACAGACCACAAGATCATGACCTGAACTGAAGTCAGATGCTTAACTGACTGAGCCACCCAGGCGCCCCTAACTTACTTATTTTCATGTTTATTTATTTTTGAGAGAGAGACAGAACACGAACGGAGGAAGGACAGAGCAAGAGGGAGACACCGACTCTGAAGCAGGTTCCAGGCTCTGAGCTGTTGGCACAGAGCCCGACTCGGGGCTCGAACTCATGAACCTTGAGAGCGTGACCTGAGCCAAAGTCAGATGCCTAACTGACTGAACCTCCCAGGCACCCCTAAAAAAAGTTTTTAATGTTTATTTATTTTTGAGAGAGAGGGTGAGAGAGACAGAGCATGAGTGGGAGAGGGGCAGAGAGAGAGGGAGACACAGAATCCAAAGCAGATTCCAGGGTCTGAGCTGTGAGCACAGCTTGACATGGGGCTCGAACTCACGAACTGTGAGATCATGCCCTGAGCTGAAGTTGGATGCTTACCTGACTGAGCCACCCAGGCACCCCTAAATGTTTATTTTTGAGAGAGAGACAGCATGAATGGGAGGGGCAGAGAGAGGGGGAGACAGAGGACCTGAAGCAGGCTCTGAGCTGTCAGCAATAGAGCCCGTCATGGAGCTCAAACCCACAAACCGTTAGACCATGACCTAAGTCGAAGTCAGACACTCAACCGACTGAGCCACCCAGGTACCCGCGAGTTTCTTCTTATTTTGACCCTAGCTTCATCTTAACTTTTATTACTCGTGCATGGTACTTCGACCGGGGGTGGGGACACAAGGCCTTCCTCACGAGGAGTCCAGGATGCATTCCAGCAGCAGAGCCAACAGGATTGTGGTGCTTTGCCTGAAGAGTGAGAGGGGCGAGGACTCAGGGCTGCAGCCCTGATCTTGCCTGAAATAAACAGTGGGCGAGTGGTGCTCACTGAGCCAGGTGGTGGGGAGGGGACCAAGGCCAGGGGCAAGAACCAAAGTTCCTTGGTCACTATCATGTATCACCTCTGGACTATTTATTTATTTATTTATTTATTTAAGAGCACAAGTGGGGGAGGGGCAGAGAGAGGGGGACAGAGGATCTGAAGCGGTCTCTGTGCCGACAGCAGAAATCCCGATATGGGGCTCGAACTCACCAACTGTGAGATCGTGACCTGAACTGAAGTCGGACGCTTAACCAACTGAGCCATCCAGGTGCCCCAGCTCTGGACTTTTTAAAAGAAGTACATGTTTCAACACTTTTAAACAGTAGCGTTAAAACAAACAAACAAACAAACAAACAAACAAACAAACAAACAGTTCTTTATTGTATGATGCTTGATATGCTATTTTGACATCCAGGTAGCAACGTTAGAAAGGCAGTTGGGTTTATGAGTCTGCACTTAATGATGTGTGTGCACTTAATGTGTGTGGTGCTCAGAGTTACGGGGTAGACCTGTCGGGCCTGAGCCCTGGGGCTTCCTCTTCTGGAGTCTGGTGGAGAAGGCCAGGGTGGCGGTCAAGACCCTGAGGGGCTGCCGGGGACTTGGAGGAAAACGAGGGAGTTGGCCCAAGGGCAGAGAAGCAACCACTTAGAGAGGGAGACTTGGCCATTGGAGTCAGCAAGACAAAGGCTTGAACGGCGTTTCAGGGGAACAGTGTGGGTGACATCCCACGGGGGGACAGGAGGGTGAGGTGGTGGGGACACCAAGGGCTGACTCTCTGCATGAGCTTTGGTGTGAAGGGAGCAGAGAAGTGGCTGTGCTGAGAGGTGGCTGTCTGATCTTCTGTGTTTTGAGATGGGACACCTTGGAATGTAGCTTTCGGCTAATGGGATTGATTATGATGGCTTCCCTGAGCCCCTGTACCCGCTCTTCCGCCTGCCCCACCCCACCCCGATCGGGATTCTCCTGAGAGAAGGTGAGGAAGGCTGTGTGTGGCGCCTGTTCGGGAGCCACAGCCTCCGTTTTACTCGTTTCCGCTCATCACCCCGTCTCGTGAGGCTGCTTGGGGTGCAGTAGGGGTTGGTTTGGGGACCGGGTTTCGGCTTGGATTTAGTTGGAGGGCAAACGCAAGGCCAGGCCAGGTGCCAGAGACCACGTGTCCTCTCAGGGTGATTCCGTTTAGCTGGAGGGATGGTCACGCCGGGAGCAGTCATTGCTGACATTACCGCGAGGACGTCAGGACTCAGTGCCTGCCTCGTCCTGCCACAGCAGCGCCACAACCTGTGGCAGCCTGGTGCTCAGACAGTGGGGGTCGCTGTTGTTGGGAGAAAGGACATGGGTGGTGGGGCCTGTGTTCTCTCACGTGAATGTGGAGACCCTTACTTCCCTCCTTCTCTGTTCCTGCCAGGATCCTGGCCACAGCGGGCACTGACTTCGACCTGCGGACCCTGCGGGCTGTGCGTGTGCTCAGGCCCCTGAAGCTGGTGTCTGGGATTCCGAGTGAGTCTGGCAAAAGCAATCAGCCCCAAGCCTACCTGGATCACTAACACCCTCCCCCAACCCCACCATGGCCACAGCCACAGTTAAGCCTTAGCCAGTGGGCCCTTTGGCTTGGGTGACTTGAAGCTCAGGGCTCCTGACCTGTGAGAACCAGGTGTGAAGAAGCCTGACATTCTCTGTGAAAGCCCAGAGGGTGGCTCTGTTGTTTTGCCCTGATTTGGCTTCCCCAGATGGAAACTTTGCTTCTCCTCACACGCTCTGCTACATTTCTAGCTCTTTGCTTCTTTTTCTGGGGTTAAAGCACAGACAAGAGACCGAGCAAGGTGGTAGGCAGGATGCCTGACAAAATAGTCAAAGGACCACCTGACTTGGCTCAGGCTTGGCAGGGCCTTGTAGAACTGAGGCCCGGTTAAGACATGCTCTTGGATTCAGCTGCTCAAGGAGCCACGCCTGGTTAGGAGCATGGCCAGGGTTACCTTGAGAGGCAAGGGCGGCCCTGATTCCTGTTCCTCAGTACAGTGGAAGTTTGCTTTTCAGTTTCCTCAGGGCCCAAGTGGGCAGGGACCTAGGGCTATGTCCCCCTGAGGCCGCTGCCGGGGGAGCCCCTGTTCTGCCCCAAGACCCTGCCAGGTAAAGTCTCAGGCTTGTATCTAAGAGCTGGGGCCATGCGGGGAGGGGGTCATGGGGTTGAGCTTCCTCTGTGTGCTGAGTCCCTCTGGCTTTGTGGTCAGTGGTCAAACACTCCTGCAAGCAGGTCCCCTGCTTTGCTTTCTCTAAAGTGTTGGGGCCTGTCAAGATCTGCTCTTCCCTCCCAGCACCCCCTCCCCTCCCCTCCCCTCCCCTCCGCTCCCCTCCCCTCCCCTCTTAGGACTGTGTTCTTGCTCCACCCAGAGCCCTCCATAGGTCCACACATCTCGCCAGCACCCACCCTCCACCAGACCCCAACTCTGACACGACACGCCCTGCCCCTCCCCTGCGCTGGGACTTCTCTCCGTCTACTTCCCTCTGAGACTTATGCTTGGTCCCCCACCCTGAGCACTCTTGTGTAAGCACGTGCGGTTTCCCCCGACTCCCCACGCTCCCTGCTCCGTCCCCTACTCTGAGAGCTCTCAGATCGGCACCTTGCCCCAGGACCCCCAGTCCTAAGCAGCCCAGGTGCTCGCCAGTCTGCCCCCCCCCCCACACCCCCTGCACCGCCCACCCTGCTCTGACGTGCCCTGCTCTGGCTGCTCTGGCCCAGGTCTGCAGGTGGTGCTCAAGTCCATAATGAAGGCCATGGTCCCGCTTCTGCAGATTGGGTTGCTTCTCTTCTTTGCCATCCTCATGTTTGCCATCATTGGCCTCGAGTTCTACATGGGAAAATTCCACAAGGCCTGTTTCCCCAACAGCACAGGTGAGGCCTGGCAGCACCCCTTGGGCTCAGACGGGACCACAGACTCACTCATCCAGGAGACAGGCACTGTTCTCGGTGCCAGACGGATGGGGGCGGGGGGCACACACCACAACCTGAAAAACACGAAAACGTGAGTAAACACATCAATGCAATGATTACAGGTTGTGGTACTTGCGGTAGAATAACTTGGGAGCCTGCTTCACAGAGATGGGCCAGGGGAGGCCTCTCTCCTGAGGGGACAGGTGAGCAGCGATCGGACTGCCGTTAGGAGGGATTGCAATGTGGCCGCCAGGCCGGAGAACTCCACTTACGAGGCGCGGCCGGAATAGAGGTGAAATCACGTGGGCTTCATGGCCGCGGTAGGGACTCCGAGTCTTCCTCTGAGAGAAATCAGGAAGACAGTGGAGGGCTCTGAGTGAGGACTGACGTCATCTGATTGTTCTGGCTGCTCCAGGGAGGCAAAGTCAGAAACAGGCTTCCTCAGGAGGGCAACATCTCGACTGGAGAGACATGGCGGCTGCGGCCAGGCTGTTCTGGTGGAGACGGCACAACGGGTTGGGCTCTGGGTGTGTTTTGCAGTGAGGCGGATGAGCCACATGAACGTGTCAGCCGACGCAGAGAAAGCTCTGACTAGAATTTAAATCGTTCATGATTTTAAAAACGTCTTATCAAAGCACTCTGTAGGGCCAGTGTAGTGAGGCCTGGGCCCTGCAGCCCCCAGCCATCCTGTGGCCACACGTTGTGTGGGCTCTGAGCCGATCTGCCTGGCAAGCAGGGCCTGCGGTGGCTGACTCCAGAGTGACAGGCAACATCTGTGTGTCAGGAGAGCCTCAGTGTTAGTTTGGCTGTGAGAGAAAGGAGCAGTCAGCATTGTAGTGGCAGGAAGAGTTGGATGTTAGGGGTTTGTCGTTTTTGAGTTTAAGGCGAGTGAGTCCTGAGCGTGTTTAAACAGTAATGGGCAGGTTCCAGTAGGAAGGGAGAGGTTGACCAGTGGTTCCTGGGACGGTTGGTCTGAGCTCAGGGGGAGCCAGACTGTAGGCAGGGGGAGAGAGTTGGTGCAGGGAGGGAGGGTGGGGGGAGCAAGGGAGGATTTCCATTGGTGCTTGACGCCTGCCCACCTGTGATGAGGCCTTCGAAGCCCAGGGGCCGCAGGAGGGGTTGGAGAACTTGGTGTTTCTGGGTTCAGGGTCTGTGCTTCATTCTTCTCTCCACAGATCCAGAGCCAGTGGGTGACTTTCCCTGTGGCAAGGAGGCCCCAGCCCGGCTGTGTGAGGGCGACACCGAGTGCCGGGAGTACTGGCCGGGACCCAACTTTGGCATCACCAACTTTGACAATATCCTGTTTGCCATCTTGACAGTGTTCCAGTGCATCACCATGGAGGGATGGACTGACATCCTTTATAACGTGAGTTGCATCTTGGCCCTGGGACTGTGGATGGACCCTGGAGCTCCTAGGATCCCATTTGGGGTGACGTTCCTGACCTGAGAGCCTGTGCCCAGCCCCAAGTTCCTTCCTCTACCCTAGGATGAAATACAGGCCCCTTCCTTCAGATGACCCCACCAAGGGCCCACTGTCATCAATATCAACTCGAACTCTTGACCTAGGTCCTAGAGTCTCCAGGACAGCTTCTCTCATGAAAGTAAAACTGAGGGCCAGGTAGAAAGCCAGCAAAGAAAATGCCAGAGAAGATGCTACTGCTGCTGCTGGTCACATGGTCACAGTGCCAGTCCCTAAGGCTCACTGCAAGCTTGCTCCAAGCTAGGCCCTGTGTGAAGTGTCCTATCCCTGTTAACTCATAGAGTCATCTCAAGAACCCCATGTACAGTGAGGAAACTGAGGCATGGAGGGGCTGTTGAAGTTGCTCAAGGCCCTGCGACCGGTAGGCAGCTTGCTGGGAAGTACTAGTTGTGCCATCCCTGCTGGGTTTTCTGGATGGAGGGAGGGAGAGGGAAGCCTGCTGGGCCTCTTGTTGTCCCTAGGCTGCCCGGTAAAGACAGGAGCAGGGCAGGGTTTATGGCTGCACTCAGCAGACTCTCAGGAAGACTTCTCTGATGGCGCTGGGGCTCTGGGCTCAGAGTGTGTGTCTTGCACATTTCTGTCTTCTCTGCCGTGTCTATCTGGTGCTGTTTCCTCTTCATCCTCTTGCCCACGAGGATGCCTGCCTGTCACAGTGATGTACACAGGGCAGTCTGGGTTGGTACCCATGACAGAAGCTGGTCTAATGCCCTTGCCTGGTGGCCCATCTCACTGCCACCTCTCCTCCATGTGACGCTCTTCTGGGAGGACTCGACCACAAAAGCTTGAGCAGAATTCTGTCTCTTTTCTTATGTGATGACCTCCTTCGCTACCTCCTACATGCTGTAGCCCTATGAGCCACCGGGGCATAAGAACAATGAAATTAGTCCCTCAGGGACTTTGGGAGGTCGACAAGGAAGGCACACATGAGCTAGAAATCTTGGAAGGTTTGGCTGGGAAGGTATGGCTGGCGGATTGCTGTTTTCTGGATAGCTAGAGCGAGCTCTGCTTGTGGGCTGTGGGTGGAGGACTTGCAGGTACAAGACACCTCGTGCTGAACCTGCCACTCGGGTGCTGAGGTGGGGTTTGGGCTCTAAGCCCCTGGAGGCCTGGGTTCCCCGGCCTCTAGGAGCCCGGGGAAGAAATGGCGGTGCGATAGTCTGGTGGCATGAGGGACAGGAGGAAAGGGGCAGACTGGGGCCCTCTACTCTGTGGGTGCATGGAAACCCAGGTGGGTCTCAGGGCTAGGAATCCAGCAGATGCTTGGGAAATGCTCACTGAGTGTGCAGAGGGAAGGTGGAAGTTCAGGAAAAGCTGGCCCAAAGTCCCTTGAACCAGCTCCCTCCTTGGACTGGGAGTCATGTCTCCTGACAGGCTCTGTTTAATTGAGGAAAAGAAGAACAGGCACAAAGGCAGTTATGAGGAGCTTGACTGTCCTTTTCCTACAGCCAGTCAAGGAACGATTTCCCAAGGACAGACCCTAAAAATAGCTCTGAGCGGGCCACATCCCTGCCAGCCCCACCTGAGCAAGGGCTGCATGAACAGGTCTCTGCAGCTTTCAGTGCCCCCTGGGACTTGGCCAGGGGCCCTGGTGACTCAGATGGGTGGGTCTGTGCCCTGTGTGGGAGGGGCTGAGCAGGAACTAGGCCCTAGGGCAGGACTGGTCACGAGAGCCACAGAGGGCTCATTTGGCATATACTTCCATTGGACCCGCTGGGCTCTGGGCACCCCCGAGATGCTACATGTACAGTGGTGAGCAGAAGGCGTTCGATAAAGGCCTTATGATGCCAAGTGCTTTAAAGAAAACAAAGGTGGATGAGGGGCGGGGAGTGATGAGTTAGACACCTTGTGAAAGCCAGGCCCGGTGAGGTCTGGAAGCCAGACATGCAGGTGCTATGAGATTGTGCCTTGGCGGTTTGGCAAGGCACCAGGACACAGTGACAGTGGTGACCTGTGAGGTGGCCTAGACCTGGCTGGGTCCACTCTCCACACTGGGGGGTAAGAGGGTGAATTGCTGCAAATCAGACCGGGTGTTTTGAAGGGGATTCTTCAGAGAAAGAGCCTGCCGCTTGCCTCCAACCCAGTGCTCCAACCCAGACGTGCTCCTGGAGTGTGGAGCCCCAAGTGACAGTGCTGGGATTTCAAGGGCAGGAGCCACTGGCCTGCCACGGTGGGGCGGAGGGAGAGAGGTGGAGAGTACACTCAATGTTGGGAACAGAGGAGGGTGTGTGAGTGTTTCTCATGGACCAGCTATGGCCGGGGGACAGTAGCCAGCCAAGAGCCCTTTTAAATTCTGACCAGGGCGAGTGACCTCTCAGTAGAGAACCTATCTTCACAACAGACTGCTGAAAAAATGGGGGTGGGGGTGGGGGAGTTCTCCAACTGAGGGAGAAATGGCTTGCCTGCATTTCGAAAAGTAAGTGGAGTCAAATGGGTTCCTGGAAGAACCCACAGAAATGCCTTGTGAGAGAGGAGTCAGCAGTAAATTTCCGTCAGGCCCAGAAAGATGAGATTATCTCAGGGCACGGCCAAGCATGGAAAAACTTGCCTTCCCTCCCACCCCCCACCCTTTTTCCTCCCCTGCTTGGATTGTGTCGGGGTCAATAACCCAGCCAGCGGCAAGCTGAGGAAGAAGGAACAGTGTTAGGCGTGGAGGGGCAAAGAGGGACCACGCCTCCCTTCCCCAGTGAAAGCAGCCAGCTGTGGCAGGCCAGCTAAAAGAGTAGATATTCTCAGTGTAAAGCATGTTAAGTAGTTTTATTGCCAGCTGGGATTGGACACTTAATTACTGAATTGAGACTGTGTTTTCTACTTAAAGTGATTGTAGAACTTTCTACTACCCAGGAGTTACCAGAAAAGTTACAGGACTTATCCAGGTTTTTATCCAGGGGCATGAATATGTTCAAAGGGACAGTAGGAGGTAAGTGAAGTTGGCTTATGATTATATACATGTGGTTTTGCATATGCTCGTTGTACTGGTTACACGAAACTCTGAGGAAGGGTTGTTCACACGTATAGGTGCAAAGGCCGTGTTTTACAGTGAGCACAGGTAGGGCTTGCTCGTCTGTTGGGTGTGCAGTGTGAGAGAGAAGAACCAAAGATGTGACATCAGCCACTGGGGAAGGTGGTGCCCTTTCTTGAGAAGGGAGACTTGGGAGTGAGATATTTGCTCGGTTTGTTTCAGTGGAGTAGTAGTGGAGCCCAGGGACTCTGATTTGCCTCCATAATGTTTCAAAGAACTGGTTTCATGCAAGGGAGATGCTGAGTATACAGTTGGGTATATGACAGGGAGCTCGGAGGAGACAGCAGGGCTGAGGGTGTCTGTCTGAGATCATGGACGGAGTTTAACATTATGGGAGAGGATGTGATTGGCTCAGCAAGGAATGTAGAAGGAGAAGCAAAGAAGGCCCAAGAGCGAGCCCTCTCTGAGCTTGGCCGCTGGGGGAATTCCAACATTCCGAAGACAAGTAGGAAAGAAGGAGCCAGCGAGAGACCAAGGTGGAGCCTTTGAGGCAGGGTAGAAACAGCACCGCGAGCATGCTGTGTCTTGGAAGCAGAGCTAAGAAAAAAGTTTCTAGAAAATGACCTAGGTCCTAGAAATGATCAACCAGGTCGGAGGTCAAGAAAGATGCTGGTAACTTGACAAAGGCGGTTTCGGTGGTGGGGGTAGAAGCTCGGAAGGTGCAGGTTAAAGGTGAAGGCAGGATGAGAGTGAAGACGGCAGGTGGAGTCGGCTCTTTCCCGGAGCTCCCTGTGAGGTGTAGCAAGACGGTGGGAGGGAGCTGCAGGGAGAGATGGGGGTTGGCTGGTGGTTTTTTTCTAAAGTAAACTCTATTTGAGATAATTGAGGGCTTACGTGCAGTTGTAAGAAATAATACAGAGAGATCCCGTGTCTCCTGTAATGGTTACACCGTGCAGAACTAGCGTGCCTCACAACCCGAATACTGACACTGATGTCATCGAGATATACAACATTCCATGCCGGAAGGACACCCAGGTTGCCTTGTAGCCACACCAACTTCTTTCTTACCCTCACCCCCCTCAATCCCTGTTAACCACTAGTCTCTTTGTCACATCTGTAATGTCAAGGAGGTTATGTAAATGAAACCATGGTATATGTCACTTTTTGGTATTGGCTATTTTCACTCACATGATTCTTTGGGGATTCATCTAGATTAATGTGTGTCAGTAATTGGTTCCTTTTTATGGCTGGGCAGTCTTCTGTGATATGGGTGGGCTAGGTTTATTTAACATTTACCTGCTATGGGACATATGGATTGTTTTCAGTTTGGGGCTGTTGTGAACATAATTGCTTTACACATTTGTGTACAGGTTTTTGTGTAAACATAAGTTTTCATTTCTCAGGGATAAATGCCTCGGAGTGCAATTTCTGGCTTGTATAGTAGTTGCAAGTTTAGTTTTTTAAGAAACTAAAAATTTCCCAGAAGGCTGTATTCTGTTACATTCCCATCAGGAGTGGATGGATAATATAGCCTCCTCACCAGTATTTGACGTTGTCATCGTTTTTGACTTTAGCCCTTCTGGTTAAGTGTGTACTGATATGTCATTATGGTTTTAATCCGCACTTCCTAATGGCTAATGGTGTTAAGTATCATTTCCTACTTTTTTGCCATTCATTTATCTTCTTCAGGGACATACCTCTTCATATCTTTTGTCCACAGTTTGTCTGGATTGTTACTTTACTGTGAAGTTTTCATATATTCTAGGAACTAGTTGGTTGTCAGATATGTGGCTTGCAAATACTTTTTTTCTAGTCATTAACTTGACTTTTCATACTCTTCACCTGGTTTTTCACAGAACACGCATTTTTAATTGTGAAAAAGTCCAGTTTATCAGTTTTTCCATTTGTAGATTGGGCTTTTAGGGTCAAATTTAAGAACTCTTTGCCTAGCCTTAAATCCTGAAGATTTTATTCTATGGTTTTTTTTCTTAAAGTTTTATTGTTTTACATTTTACATGCAAGTCTGTGATCCAGTTTGAGTTAATTTTTGCATAAAGTGTGAGGTCTAGGGGCGCCTGGGTGGCTCAGTTGGTTAAGCATCCAACTTTGGCTCAGGTCATGATCTCCTGGTTTATGAGTTCAAGCCTCGCATCTGGCTCTCTGCTGTCAGTGCAGAGCCCTCTTTGGATCCTCTGTCCCTCTGTCTCTCTCTCTGCCCCTCCCCCCCCCTCAAAAATAAATATAAACAAAAATAAAGTATGAGGTTTGGGTTGAGATTCTTCTCTCACTCCCCCTGCTTCTCCACGCCTTCCTTCTTCCCTCTCTTCTTTCCTACCTTCCTTACTTTTTGGAGGCTTGTGAATATCCAGCTGCTCTAGCAACCCTTGTTGAAAAGGCTATATTTCCTCCATTGAATTACTTTTGCACCTCTGCTAAAAAATTTGGGTGTAGTTGTGTGGGTCTTTCTTTTCCTTCCTTTTTTAAACAAGGTCATACCCAATGTGGGGCTTGAACTCACAACCCTGAGGTCAAGAGTCGCATGCTCCACTGACTGAGATGGCCAGACGTCCTATGTGGGTCCGTTTGTGTTCTCATGATCAGAGTGTCTCTCTCTACGAATACCACATTATCTTCATTATTGCAGCTGTACTGTAAAATAAATCTTTTAAACCAGGTAGACTGATCACTCCCATTTTGTTCCATTTGGGAGAATTGACATCTTTACTATGTTGGGTTTTCTAGTCCATGAACATGGTGTATCTCTCCATTTATGTAGATTATCTTTGATTCCTTTAATCAGCACTTTGAGGTTCAGTATACAAGTCCTGCATATGTTTTGTAAGAAATGCAAATGATTTTTATATGTTGATCTTATATCCTGCAACCTTGCTGAATTTACTTATTTATTCTAGGAGATGTTTTGGAGAGTCTTTGGGATTTCCTGTACAAACGTGTTGTCTGCAAACAAGAACAGTCTATTTCTTCCTTTCTGACTTGTATGCCTTCTATTCTATTTCCTTGCCTTATTGCACTGGCTGAAACTTCCAACTTTATGGTAGATAAGAGAATAGACATATTTCTGTGCTCCCAATCTTAGCAAAAAAAGCATTGAGTTTTTCACTGCTAAGTATAATGTTAACTGCAATTTTTTTGTTTTTTGTGGATGTCCTTTATCAAACTGAGGGAGTTCTCCTATACCTACCTTTCTGAGAGGGTTTATCACGCCTGGGTGTTGGATGTTTCAAAATACTTTTCTTGCATTGATATGATAATGTGATTTTTCCTTTAGTCTGTTAATACAGTGGATTACATTGATTGGCTTTTGAATTTTGAAATGGCTTGGCATCCCTAGAACAAACTCCACATGGTCATGGTATATAATTATTTTTATACATTGCTTAAATCAATTTGTTAATGTTTCATTAAGGGTTTTGGCACCCATATTCATGAGGGCTTTTGGTCTGTAATTTCCTTCTAGTTTGAACTATGTTTGTCTGGTTTTGGTATGAAGGCAATACAAGCTTTATAACACGAATTAGAAAGTAGTTCTTCCTTTCTCATTTTCTAGAAGAGATTTGTGTATGTGGTATTGATTCTTTTTTTGAGAATTGGTAGAATTCTACAATCTGGGTCTAGAGATTTCTTTTTTAAGTGTTTTCAATGTTTATTTATTATTTTTGAGAAGGAGAGAGAGCCAGAGCACGAGCTGAGGAGGGACAGAGAGAGAGGGAGACAGAATCTGAAGCAGGCTCCAGGCTCTGAGCTGTCAGCACAGAGCCCAACATGGAGCTTGAACTCACAAACTTGTGAGATCATGATCTGAGCCAAAATCAAGAGTCAGATGCTTAACTGACTGAGCCACCGAGGCGCCTGGAGATTTCATTCTTTTATTTGTGGCTGACTGTATATATGTATGTATGTATGTGTGTGTATATGTGTATACACATAAATACATTTACATATAAATGTATATTTATATATCTTCTTTATCCATTCATCAATCAGTGGGCATTTGGGCTGTTTTCATATCTTAGATGTTGTAAATAATGCTGCTGTAAACATAGGAGTGAATGTATCCCTTTGAATTAGTGTTCTTGTATTCTTTGGGTAAATACCCGGTAGTGTGATTCCTGGATTATAGGGTAGTTCTAGTTAAAAGAAAAAAAAAATTTTTTTTTTAACATGTATTTATTTTTTTGAGAGAGAGAGAGAGACAGAGCATGAGTGGGGGAGGGGCAGAGAGAGAGGGGGACACAGAATCCGAAGCAGGCTCCAGGCTCTGAGCTGTCAGCACAGAGGCAGTCGCGGGGCTCGAACTCACGAGCCATGAGTCGTGACCTGAGCCAAAGTTGGATGCTTAACCGACTAAGCCACCCAGGCGCCCCAGGGTAGTTCTATTTTTAACTTTTTGAGAAAACATACTGTTTTCCAGAGTGGCTGCACCAGTTCGCATTCCCACTAACAGTGCATGAGTGTTCCTTTTTCTCCACATCCTCAACAACACCTATTGTTTCTTGTTAAAATTTAGTTTTAAATTTAATCAAACAACCATGAAAGGAAGTGGTATTTCATTTTGGCTTTGATTTGCATTTCCCTAATGACTTATGATATTGAGCATTTTTTATGTGCTTATTACACCATTTATATGTCTTCTTTGGAGAAATGTGTATTCAGATCATTTTCCCATTTTAAAATTGGTTAATTTGTCGTTTTATTATTGGCCAGTAATTTTTCTGTATCTATTATGGATGCTAGACCCTTATCAGATATATGATTTGTAAATATTTCTTACATTTTGCGCATTGTCTTTTCACTTTCTGGATGGTGTCATTTGAAGTACCAACAATTTTTATTTTGATGAAGTCCAATTTTTCTATTTTTATTTTCATCATTGTGCTTTTGGTGTTACAGCTGAGAATTCATTACCAAATTCAAAGTCGTGAAGATTTATTCCTATATTTTCTTTTAACAGTTTTCTAATTTTTGTTCTCATATTTAGGTCTATGATACATTTTACTTTTTGTATGTGATGTGAGGCAGGGACTCAGCATCATTCTTTGCATGTGGATATCCAGTTGTTGAAAAGACTGTTCTTTCCCCCATTGAATTTCTTGGTACCATTGTTAAAAAAATCAATTGATGATAAATGTAAGGGTTTATTTCTAGATCATCAATTTTATTCCATTGATCAATATATCTATCCTTTTTAGGGGGAAATTTTTAAAATTACAATTTCACTTTCCTTAATAATTATAGCTCTATTAAATTTAACTATTTTATATTGGATGAGTTGTGGTAGTTTGTGTTTTTTGAGAACTTGGTCCATTTCATCCTTGTTAGTGAATGTATGTAGAGTTGTTTGTGGTATTCCTTCATTAACCTTTTGATGTTTGCTGGGTCTGTAGTGATATCCCCTGTTTCATTCATGAAATTGATAACGTGTCTTCTGTCCTTTTTTCTTGGTCAGTATTGTTAGAGGTATGTCAATGCAACTGATTTTTTTTCAAAGAACCAAGTTAAAAAATTGACTTTTTTCTATAGTTTTTATTTTCAAATTTGTTGATTTATGCTCTTATCATTATTATTTACTTGTTTACGTTTCCTTTGGGTTTATGTTGCTCTTTTTTTTTCTAGCAGCTTGAGGTGGAAGTTTAGATTGTTGATTTGATTGATTTGGTTATCGATTTGATTACTCTTTCATAATGTATGTATTTTATTTAGTGATACAAATTTCCCTCTTGGCACTGCATTAGCTGTGCCCTTCAAATTTGACACATTGTATTTTTATTTTCATTCAGCTCAGTATATTTTTATATTTCCCTTGAGACTTCTTCTTTGACCCAAGGACTATTTAGAATTGTTTTCCACCTATAAGTAAGGTGTCATTTCTCTTTTGATTGTCTTTAGTTTTCTTTCTTTTTTTTTTTTTTATTAAAAAAAATTTTTTTTCAACGTTTATTTATTTTTGGGACAGAGAGAGACAGAGCATGAACGGGGGAGGGGCAGAGAGAGAGGGAGACACCGAATCGGAAACAGGCTCCAGGCTCTGAGCCATCAGCCCAGAGCCTGACGCGGGGCTCGAACTCACGGACCGCGAGATCGTGACCTGGCTGAAGTCGGACGCTTAACCGACTGCGCCACCCAGGCGCCCCTAGTTTTCTTAAATTTGACTATGATATGTCATGTTGTGGATTTCTTTGGGTTTATCTTATTTTATTTTTTATATTTATTTTTTATTTCAGAGACAGAGACAGAGTGAGAGAGAGAGAGAGTGTGTGTGTGCATGCACACACACAGCAGGGGAGGGGCAGAGGGAGAGGGAGAGAGAATCTTAAGCAGGCTCCACACTGAGCATGGAGCCTGTCACAGGGCTCGGTCCCATGACCCTGGGACCACGACCTGAGCTGAAACCAACTGAACCATCCAGGTGGCCCGAATTTATCTTATTTGGTGTTTGTTTAGCTTCTTGAATCTGTAGGTTTATGTCTCTTGACAAATTTAAGAAGTTTTCAGGTGTTATTTTTTTGAACACTTTTCAGCCTCAGTGAATGCATGGTGGTCACTACCAGTGTACTGGACACTCCTGTATTTTGCTCCTCTGATGACATGAACATTAGGTCTGTTGTTACAGTCCCACAGGTTCTTTAGGCTCTGTTCTGTTTTTTTTCTTTTAATTTTTTTTAATGTTTATTTATTTTTGAGAGAGAGAGAGAGAGAGAGACAGAGTGAGTGGAGGAGGGGCAGGGAGAGAGGGAGACACAGAATCCAAATCAGGCTCCGGGCTCTGAGATATTAGCACAGAGCCTGATGCGGGGCTTGAACTCAAGAACCGTGAGATTATGACCTGAGCCGAAGTCGGATGCCCAGCCGACTGAGCCACCCAGGTGCCCCTTCTTGTTTGTTTTTGAAGTCTGGTTTCTTTCTGTTTATCAGACTGGGTAACTTCTGTTTCTCTTTTTTACTCTTCACTTATTCTTTCCCCTGTCTGCTCTATTCTGTTGTTATGCCTTCCATTTATATTTTAATTTTGATTATTGTTGTTTTCAGTTCTAAGTTTTCCATTTGGTTCTTCTTTATATCTTCTTCTTGTTTGCTGACACTATTTTTTTGTTGAGACTTTCTGTTTTTGAGTGTGTTTCGAGTGTGCCCATGATTGTTCTCTGAAGTATTTTTATAATAGCTGCTTTAAAATATTTGTCAGGTACTTTTATTGTCTCTGTCATCTTAGTGTTGGCAATCTGTATCAGTCAGAGTTCTCCAGAAATATAGAACCAGTAGGATGTGTATGTATGTGTGTATACAGATATATGTGAAGAGAGAAAGATTGATTAATTTTTAATTGGGAATTGGCTCTTGTGATTATGAAGGCTGGCAAGTCCAAATCTGCAGTTTGAGCTGGCAGGTTCAAGACCCAGGAGAGATGGTGGTACAATTCCAGTCTGAAACCCAGCAGGTGGAAACCCAGTAGAGCCAATGGTCCAGATGAAGTCTAAAGGCAGTCTACTAGAGAATTCCCTTTTACTTGGAGGAGGGTTGGTCTTTTTGTTCTCTTCAGACCTTCAACTGATTGGATGAGGTCCACCACATTATGGAAGGCAATCTGCTTTACTATATCAATTAAAATGTTAATCTCCTCCCAAACACATTTACAGAAACACCCGGAATAATGTTTGACTGAATTATCTAGGGACCCCATGGCCCAGTCAAGGTTGACACATAAAATTAACCATCACAGCATCTATTGAAAATCTATCGATCTTTTTTTCCATGCAGTTTGTGCTTTCCCTCACTCATTTGCATGGCAAATGAGTTTCAGTTGAAAGCTGGACACTTTTGGTACTGTGTTATGAGACCAAGGCTATAAAAGTCAAAAGGTCTAGGAGAGCTGTCCTTCTTTGCATTCAGTTTTTAGATTATGCCTGAGTGTTGGCTTGTGGCTTAAACCAGGCACATGGTAAGGACTGTTCCCTGGGGACTTGCGGACTTGCTCTGGATCAGGGGGAAATGTGGCATGCGGCTCACTGCCTTTGAGCTGCTGCGAAAGCTGCTACAGACAGAAGATCAGACTTGAGCCTAGGGCCCGTGGGCTCCATTCAGGAGAAATGTCTTTGGAGCTGACTGGTATGTTCAGCAGCCTGGGAAGAATAAGGGAGTTGTCCAAGCAGAGGCTGGCATGCAGCCTTCAAGGTATACTGGAACCCTTTGGCTCCCTGGATCTACTCCTTGGCTTTTCGGCATTGCTGGGCAGTGATCAGTAGTGCTAAGTGTCCTTGGTCTTTTGAGAGCTGCAGTTCCCGTGAAAGCTCTGTGGGGCAAAGGCAGGCAAGTCTGATGTGGGTCCTTCCCGGACTCCCCCTGTCTGGACCTCCCACCACCTGAACTCTCCCTGCCTAGGCCATGCCAGGTGTTCGAGGTAGGGTCAGGGGCACTTCTGTAGCCAGGGCTATGTGTCTTGTCCACCTGTTTCTCCTCATCTCCCCCTTGCTTCCAGACAAATGATGCAGCCGGCAACACCTGGAACTGGCTCTACTTCATCCCTCTCATCATCATCGGCTCCTTCTTCATGCTCAACCTGGTGTTGGGTGTGCTCTCAGGGTAAGAGGCCACATGGGCTTGGGTGCCACCTGCCCCTCCGTGTTCTCAGGCTAAGGGGACAGATGGTGGGGTCAGATATGGGCCTGTGTGACATGGGAAAGGCCTCATGGCCACCCTCTGTGGTGGTCACTCCCAGCATACTGAGCTCTGGCCAGCCTTTCCTTTGTGCTGCCATCCTGACCTCTGCCTTGACCGTCGTCTGGCCCTGGCCTCCTTACGTCTGTCCCACCCTTGGCCTTCACCTGGCTCTGATGATGGGGGAGGGGCTGCTGCTGCATCTCAGCTGGGTCTGTGGTGGGGTTTCTGGGAGTAGAGAGTGATGGAGCAGCCCTGTATCCTGGCTAGAGTGGTCACCAGGCTCTCCAGCGTAGCCTTGACCCCTGGCTTGCTCCTCCTCTCCAGACACCTTTCTGTGCTGAACTCCTCCAGTAGAGAGCAAGGGAGGGTGGGGCTAGGAGTCCTTCCTGAAGAAAAGTGCTTCCTGACTCCACATTGCAGTGAGATGTGGCACACGGTACCCTCCTGTGGTATGGACCAATGGCTACAGAAATGCTTGGTGCTTAGGGGCACAGATGGGGCTGGTGTTTAAGGCTCCTGTCCTTCTACCAGGCTGAGGAACCTGTGTTGGGAAGGCCTGGCCTGCTCTCTGCCCCTACCTTGGTGTCATACCTCCTATAAGACTCGAGAACAACTCCTCCCTGCCCACCCTGAAGGTTCCTGCTCAGGCCCAGGGTTCCTGAGGGAGGCCGGGGGAGAGGCTGGTGGAGCCAAGAAGCAGCTATCTTACTGGCCGGGAAAGGAACAGCCATTGAGAGGGCAGTGGTTAGGGGCCAAGGCCTGCGTGCTCTGGCTCTGGAATGTGTCCTTGGCCTCGGTCCTATCCTGAGGGATATGTCACTAGCATGTCTTTTCAAGCACTTGCATAGGACAGGCAAGCCCACAGCACGGGGAATGGATGTAGAACTTCTAGTCTAGTGAGGGGATTGCATGGTCGGAGTTCGACGGGGTTGGTGGGGAAGCCAGGGGAGGCCCGGAGCTCAGAGAAGCCACCTAGGGAAGGGGCATTTCCAATGAGACCCAAAGGGGGACCAGGAATGAACTCCATGAAGGAGGGAGGAAGGTCTCCCAGGCAGAAAAGAGCTGGGGTGGAGGCCCAGAGGTACAGAGGGGTGCAGGGATGCTCAAAGCTGGAACCAGAAGGTGTGGAGGGGAGAGGGTGCTGAGCCGGCAGACGGCAGGCTTGTGTGGAGCGTGGGCTCTGTGCTGAGGACAGTGCACAGTGGGGGCTGGTAGGAACATGAGTGGGTTCATGGTGAGTTGGGAGAGCAGCCTGCTCAGTCTGGCTTTTTGTGCAGCTTACCCTGGAGAACATGCAGGAAGAATTCAGGGATTGGGGCTGTGTGGCCCCTCACTGAGCAGGGCCATGAACTTTGTGACTGTGTGGCCCTTCTCCCCACTGTGAGCATCCTGGCCTCTGGGAATGGGATGATATGAGATGGTTTTCCTTATTAGTCTCAGCTGAGCCCTCTCTCAGTCATCCAGGCTAAGCAGAGGGACCCCAGGGTTCTCTTTCAGGTTCTCCTTGGAGATGGCAGGGCCCCTAAAGCCAGCAGTCAGTGCACAGCATGTGGGGCCCATGGAAGCAGTGGTTAGATGCCACTGGTACAGCCTGGCCTGGGGAAAGCTCGCCCTGCAGGGCCCAGTCCACGTCTGGGCAAGTGCTGCTGGATTAGCCGGCTTGGAGCCAACCAGCCTCGCGTTCTTCTTCCCAGAGGAGCAGGATCAGTGAATCCTCTTGTGGCTTTTCTTAGCAGTTAGAACTGATGCCTGAGGAAGGCAGGCCCCACTGCTGGCTACCATCTGAGAAGTGGCTGCTGTGTGCAGGGCCTAGATTGCTGCAGCAAGTTTTCACTGGTGGCTCTGAGACTGACTCAAGCAGTGTTGTTACTGCCCCACCCCTGCACCCCAGGCCCTCCTACCCTCATCGTGGCCAAGGGAGAGGGGAGGAGGAGGAGAGGGGTCCTATATTCCTGCGAATTCAGGGTTTGGGAGGGATGGGAGGTCCAGGCAGGAGCTGGCTCCTCGCATTTCCAGGATGGCCACAGCTCAGGCCCTGGCGGACACTGGCCATGAGTTTGGGTCAGTGCTGGCCAGAGCTGAGCTCTCTCTCCTGCTGTGGCTATGTGCCGGGAGTCAGGCCTGCCAGGCTCACTGCACCAAGCTGCTTCTCTTGGAGGAGGAACAACTACTCACCTGAGACTAGACATTGCTATTTTGCTGTGGGGCTGTGCCCGCCTGCCCTTTGGGGACCTGGATCCTGCCCCAGGCCTGAGCTGAGAGGCTTGCAAGGCTGTACGCTGGGTGTCTGTGTGCCTGTGTGTGAATGGCTTCCTTCTGGCAGTGTGAGGCTGCAAGCTTGGCTGGGAGCCTGGGGCTGGGCTGCTGAGGGGTAAGGAGAGCAGAAATCTCTCTCCTGGTCATCTCAGACCTCGGAGGTTTGTCCGAGGTGGCTTGCATGGGCTGTAGAATGTTTTCCTTTTGTCTCTGGCTTGCCCTATCCGGTCCCTTCTTGCCCTGTTCCTGTCTGTCCATCCCCTCCGAGTAAGGGCTCTGGGTCTGAACCAACAGAAAAAACAAAGTGTAAGTCCTCTTGGGCAATTCTTGCCCAGAAGCTCTTTGTAGGATGGCAGGTGACAGGGCCTGGCACTCAGAGGGAGGGGTGTGCTTTGGCCTGCTCTGGGCAGGGGGTGTGGCATTGTCCCTGCCCTCTGGAGCCCCCTCTGGGGACTGCGGTGCTGTCCCTGTGTGCTGGAGGAGTCTGAGGAAGGAGGGTTCACCTGGGCCCTCCGAGGGCTCAGGTTGGAAGAGGCCGTGGTGGTGAGGCTCCCTGGGAGGGCGGCCTGTGACCTGCATGTCATGTCCCAGCCTCTTCCTGGTTCCCTTCGCCTCTGCGTCTGCACACCCATGGGGTGGGCGAATGTGCTCACACTCACCTGATCTGCTTACTTTTGTGGACCCTGCACAATGCAGAGAGTTTGCCAAGGAGCGTGAGAGGGTCGAGAACCGCCGGGCCTTCCTGAAGCTCCGCCGGCAGCAGCAGATTGAGCGGGAGCTCAATGGGTACCTGGAATGGATCTTCAAGGCTGGTGAGAACCAGGGGCTGCTGCCTTGCTCCTGGCCTGTCCTCTGTCGGTGCAGCTGGAGCCCCAGTCCTGGGCCGGACGAGACCAGCCTGGAGAGCTGAGGAGAGCTGGGGCGTTGGAAGTGGATTCTCCAGCTGGCCCGGGGTCCTGACACAGGGCAGCCATACGGCCCTGGAGACACTGGCCTTTTTAATGGAGGCTTCTGGCATGGCCTAGCCTAGAGCTAGTTTCTGCCTGTCAGACTCAAGCACCCTTCCCTTGACCTGAGTGTGTTCTGCGCCCTGGCTCTGGGCTTTGTCAAGCCTGGGGTTTCTGACTGCCTCCCTCCCTCCCCGCCCCCGCCCCAGGCCAGCATTCTTTCCTGCATATGGGGCGCCTGCTGTGCCTCCTGTGCCTCCTGAAGCGCCTCTTGGGCCAGGAACTCACCTAGTGGGGTGGCTGTCCTCAAGGGAGGGTGATGTGAACAGGCCAGGCCCCCCTCATGGGGCACCGTGTGGGGGACACATAAAGGGTGTCTGTCTCAGTAGGAAAAGCTCGGCCGTGAGCCCCACGGCCTTCTGGAGTCATAAGGGTGAGAAGGCGGGTCCAGCAGCAGAGGCGCATCTTTACTCTGCTGTGTTCCTGGGGACTGAGCCCTGGGCAGGGCGGGGGTTGGGGGGGGTGGGGCAGGGCAGGGAGGCTCCCAGCTGAGGCTGTGTCTCACTCGCAGAGGAAGTCATGCTGGCTGAGGAGGACAAGAATGCGGAGGAGAAGTCCCCTCTGGATGGTAGGTGACCACTGTTAGCACTCCGTGCCCGCGAGCCGCGTGTGCATGCTTGCATGTGTGGTGCCGTCTGCCGTTGCTCTGCCGGCAGCTTCACGGCCGCCACCTTCCGCGGGGTCCTGGGCAGACCCGTTCTGGAGGTCGCCGCATGCTCCCGGGCAGTTGCGTGCCGTGGACCCGAGTGGAGGTAGCTGGCGGTGGGCTTAGATAGCACACCTGCTGAGGTATCACCCCGGGGCTCAGAGGAGTCTGTGCTCACGGTACGGACCCGAGAGCTGTGTTCTCCAACATGACGCTTTACATGTGACTGTGTAAGCTCATGCGTAAGTCCACTGCAGTGAAGTAAAAGTGAAAGTCCTGTTCCTCAGGCTCCCCCACCACATCTCAAGCGTTCGATAGACATATGGGGCTAGAGGCTACTGTACTGGTCAGCACAGATGTAGATCGTTTCCATCATTATAGAAAGTTCTATTGTACTGTGCTGCTTCTAGAAGCTTTTAAAGTTCAGGTTTAAACCAGGTTGCATCTGTGTCTAGAGCTCAGGGTGATGTGGCTCCCAGATTGCCACGGAAAGCCTCTTAGCACAGCCTGGGGCCGCTAGGGCGGGGATGAGGGCCAGAGTGGCCACGGTTACTGGCCTGGCTACTAGCACAGTCCCAGTGGCAGGACAGTCGTCCTGTTTTCACACCCACTGCTGAGGAGAGGGCCAGAGAGCTTGGCTGTGTCCCCTGCGGCCTCAGCTGGACCCACATCTGGGGCTCTGCGCATGTCTGTGCTGGCCCCTCTGCAGACCTGACTGATCTCTCTGGCCCCAGAGTGGGCTGCTTGGCAGTGGGCCACAGTCCTGGCCTTGTCCTTACAGACGTCTCCTGGTCTCCCTGGTAGCCAGGCCTTCCCCACTGACACCATCGTGGAGAAAAGGGAAAGTGGCACTCCCCTCACGATTCCTTGTCCCCTGTGCTCTGAAGACTGAGAGGGGCCCACAGGGGCCAGGATAGGAGATCCCCAGGAAGATGGTCGCAGGCTCGGCTGAGATGCACCCCCGCCCTGAGGCAGTCCCCTCCCCCTCCCCTTGTTTAAAGCAGTGTTGAAGAGAGCAGCCACCAAGAAGAGCCGGAATGACCTGATCCATGCCGAGGAGGGGGAGGATCGGTTTGCAGACCTCTGTGCTGTTGGTGAGTCTCTTTGGTTCCTCCTGGCCTGTCCTGTGAGTGGGTACAGGAATTCCCCTAGCTTCCGGCCTGTCCCCTGGGCCCCCCAGCCCTCTGGGGCCACCCTCCTTCCCTTCCTTCCCTACCGCTCCCACTCCTGTGTCCACCCTGATGGCAGGAGGTACAGTGCCCTCTGCCCTCTGCTGTGTGCTCAGCATTTTTTCCCCTGGTGCAGGCAGCGGAGTGAGCGGTGTGTTTGCCCAGTGCTTCCTGCCCTTTCCCATCGGTGCAGCCCCGGCTGCTCTCGGCTCTGCCACCCCCAACGTGGACACAGAGCCTCGGGCCGCACCCCGTAGCTGAAGGGCTACGTGTGTGTTACTGACCGTAGCGACCGAAAGGTTCTGGCTGTCTCTCTTCCCAGCCCCTGTCTGTCTTCCACGCTCCTGGGGCCTCTGGCTTCATCCCCTTCTTCTCAAATGGTAGAAGAGAGATTCTGGTTGCTTTATCACACAGCTGTTTTAGTTCCCTTCCTCAGTCTGGTACCAAAAGTGCCCAGGCCTTTTCCCACCAAATGCCCTGTTACTGTGCATTCTGCAGCAGAAGAGGGCTGAGCCAAGGGCCTCCACCTTGGTGGTTGGAGACAGGCCTGCATGGCAGTGAGCTTCTCACTGAGGCACCAAGTCAAGGGGTTGCAGGCGGACTTGGTCTCCAGCTGTCCGTGAGCAGGCCCGAGTCCGAGGTCTGCTTCTCATTATGTGGTCGCATTTATTTGCATTTATGACACAACTCTTTTTTTAAAAAAAAATTTAAATGTGCATTTATCTTAGAGAGACATGCAGACAGAGTGCGAGCAGGGGAGGAACAGAAAAAGGGAGACACAGAATCAGAAGCAGGCTCCAGGCTATGAGACAACTCTTTGATGAAAGTTACTTGTGTATTTATCTGTCACTCAGTCTGTCTCTGTGTGTCTCTATCTATCCATCCATCAATCAATGTGTCTGTCATCTAAGTATCTATCTATCATCTGTCAGTAATCTGTGTGTCTATCAATCTATCATCTGTCAATCATCTGTCTATAATTCAATCAATCTAGGTATCTGTGTGTCTGTCTATCATCTATCTTTTCTGTCTTTTTCCCCCCACACAGCCCAGTAAACCCATGTCAGTAGCTTGGGATTTATCCCTGTTTCTCCACACATATCAGATATAATACACATTTGTATCACACACACATGCATGTAGACATGCACACATACACACATGTAGAGTTTTGGGATCTATTCATGTTACAGATAGGCTTTCATACAAATTTTTCTATACCCTCTGGAGACCACTCCCCTCTGCAGTGTAGTTCTAATGCTGTCTTGTCAGTGGCTGCATGGTGTTGCACAGTATGGATTCACTCTAATTGTTCAGGGGCTCTCCGTTGACGGCCATTCATTTATTTTTAGGTTGTTTTATCTTCATCATGAGCAGCGCCACCGAACAGAACCCTATAAGCAACCGTCCTTCCTTTCCAGTGCTTCTGTCCCTGCAGGCAGATTTCTGGGGAGCTGGGCACCGCGTCGCCTGCTAGACGTGCCTCCCCCCCCCCCCCCGCCCCAGTTACATGCCGTAGCTACTTTCGACTTTACCTTGACGCCAACTTGATGATGTTTCCTTGGAGCTGTCGTTCTCATTTCACTCATTACTAACGATTTTGAGCTCCTTTTTAAAAGTGTTTGCTTCTGATTTGAATTTGGGTTTTGGTGAGTCTTCATATACCCGTCCATTTTTCCGTTGGGTGGTTTGTGTTTGCTAGTTAATAAGAGACTGATGTGTGTTGTGGATCTGAGTTTTGTTACAGTTTTTACAAATTTATCACATGAATGTTGTATTTAAATAGTCCCCTTTATTCCTATTTTACTTACAGTTTTTATTCTGATTTTTTAAAGTCTACAGTTTAAAATAATTTAAGCAACACCTAAAGTACCCGTTCTTCAAGGGTAAAGATAAAACTGTGAACCCATCTAGTAAAGAAAAAGAACTAGGACCAGTTTTATAAATTATGCCTTACGACGAAATCTTACATTTTCTCAGTGTTTCAAACTCGTTTCTATAGAGTTGCCTGTAGTTTCTCTTACAGTTCTTTTAATCTCTCCTGTATTCAGCCCTTTGTTCATTCACTCAGCAGATATTTATCAAGTGCCCCCTGACGTGCAAGTAACTGCTCACGGCTCCGGGGCTATAGCACTGAACAAAATGATGAAGCCCCTTCATCTTCTGCTTTTTCTAGCCCGGCTGTGGCATCAGACCACGGGCAGTAGAATAGGAAGAGCACACAGCATGTCAGTGCCACCTCTGGAAAAGGAAAAAATTGAGAAGGGCGGGGGCTTGGAGGGTTCGGGGGTTTTGGAGTTTTAAAGAGAAAGGCCACAGGCGGCCTCCCTGGAAAGGTCACTTTTGAGTAAAAGCTGAAGGAAGTGAGGAAGTCAGGCCCATGGAAGGGAACATCCAGGCAACACGTGAGAGGATCCTGAGGCCAGAAGGAGCGTGGCGCTTGTGGGGACTGTCTGGGAGGCCAGTGTGGCTGGAGTGGAGCGCTGTGGGTTTCGGGGGAGCAGTGCCACAGGGTTAGGGTTAGGGTCGCAGAGGGCGGGGGCCAGCAAGGACTGTGGCTGCTGGTGGGTTTGCAGAGCAGAGTCGCTGTCCTGCTCCAGTTGGGGCGCAAGAGATCCTCAAGTGCAGGAGGGCCAGATGCGGGCCCATTTAGAGGCCACTGTAGGGATCCAACCGGCAGTGGCTGCCACGGAGGTGTGCAGTGGCCAGATTCTGGATACATTCTGAAGACAAACACGCAGGATTTGCTGGCCAGCTGGATGTGGGCGTCAGAGGACTCGGGGCGGCCATGTGACTCAAGGAGGGGCACTGGGGGCGGACTCCCAGAGTCTGGGGAGCAGCTGGAGGGCCAGTGGGGGTGTCAGGTAGCACCTGTATGTGGGGGTCTGGCGGTCAGGCGGTCAGGCGGTCAGGCGGGAGATGTTGCACAGTCGCTATGAGGGTGTTTAGGCCCTTAAAGCCGGCTTACATCCTGCTGACTCTGCTTCTGCTTTTTCTGGTTGTTGGAACGTTTATCTTTGCCTTCTGTTTTATTAATTTGGATTGTGGGGGTGAATATGTATTAATGATCATTTAAAATAACCCTGGTTTAGATTTCTTTTCTTCCATTTTCTTTTTGTTTTAAATGTCATTACTTTCTTTTGTATTTTTATTATCTTTGTATAGTATTTTGATTTACATATTATTGCTTTCCTAATTTCTGAAAATGTGTAACTGTTTCTTTTTCCTTTCTTTTTTACCCGCAAAGGCACTGAAGGCTGTGCCCCGCCCCTGCATACGGCTTTGCTGTGATGGCCTCCTTTTATGGGCTTTTCCATCGTGGTTTCTTTTCTTCACTCTCAAAAGGTGTCTGGGAATCTGCTTCGCTCCCCACAAATTTCTCACTTTTCTAACCCACAAACAGCCGTCTCCCCTCCCCTGCTCTCATAATTAGAACCATGCTTCTTTACTATTTTAGCCTGTTTTTTATTTTTACTTATTTATTTATTTTTACCATCCTTACCACTGAGATGCATCATTTCCGCGAGGAAATTGCTGTATTTGCCATCTCTCTGCCCCTGTTGGCCCCGAAGGTCAAGAAGATGTGACCTTTGCAGTGTTTTCCTCTTCTCCCTGCCAACTCCTGGTTTAGAGAACTTTGGTGTTTGTAGCCCTAGGCTGTCATTAGTCCCGTGGTCACCCCGGCTGCTTGGCACATTCCCAGAGGTGGGTTTGCTTTCAGCCGTCCTCCAGCCACTATCCCATAGACCTGGCTCTGCTTCCTCTCTGTCCTGTGCTTGGCCTGCTTCCCCGAGGCATGTGTGTCGGGGGGAGCCTTGTGAGGGAGGCCTGTTTAATGGCTCCTCCTGCTGCTCTGTGGTATCGCCCTGTCCCCTTCTTTCCCAGTGCAGATGTAGCCTTGGAGGGCTGGAACTCTCGTCCTGGGTCAGAAGTTCCTTCTCTGCCCAGCATCAGGCCTGGTGGACTTTTCCGCCTGTGGGCTCAGGCCTTCCTTCACCGAGGCTTCTTCTTTCCATGTGTGCAATGACTTCGTCTCCTCGCCGTGCTCGTTTTGTGTCCCGACTCCCTGTCGTCCGTGCTCTGCCCCTCGAGGGTTCTCCCCTCGGTTAAAACCCACTTGCGCTGCACCCTCCAGGCTACTCGTCTGGGCTTTGAGAGTGAACCTCCTTTCCTTTCATCTGCTGAAGGGGATTTTATTTTTTCTCCAAGAAGTTTCTCTCTTTTACTTTTATTGTGATTGGTTTGGTGCCGCACACAAGTCCTTGGGATTCTCCCGATTTCTCCTCCTGGGTGTCTTGCAGGGCCGAAGGATCATGTGCCTCAGGCCTCAGGCCTCAGCAGGTGTGGGCGTGGGGCTTCACAGGGTGGAAGAAGCCATGGGTCTCCTGGTGCCCAGCACCCCCTTTGTCCCTCCCTGTGTGTTGAGGATGGCTGTGTCTTACGTGTTGGGCTTGTCACCCCTCCATCCGCTGTCACTGCTGCTGTTGACTGAGCCCAGGTGCCAGGCCCCGTGTTGTTGCCCTGACTCCTACATGGCCTGCGAGGTCCAGGTTCCCTGTTTCCTATTTTCTTTTCTTTTTAATTTTTTTTTAACGTTTATTTATTTTTTTGAGACAGAGAGAGACAGAGCATGAACAGGGGAGGGTCAGAGAGAGGGAGACACAGAATCTGAAACAGGCTCCAGGCTCCGAGCTGTCAGCACAGAGCCCGACGCGGGGCTCGAACTCACGGACCGCGAGATCATGACCTGAGCCGAAGTCGGCCGCTTAACTGACTGAGCCACCCAGGCGCGCCCCCCCCCCCCCCCCCCCCGCGTTTCCTATTTTTGAGTGAGGACTCTCCAGGCTGTGTGGTGTGTATAAGGCCCTGTGCCTAGGGCAGGGGTGATGGGGGTTTGTGTTTTCATGGCTTGTGGTTGAACCTCACCTTCATTACCCCGTGCTGGTGAATGCAACAGCAAAGCCATTTCTCCTGTGTCCCTTCACTGGCCTCTGGTGGGCTCACCAAGGGCGAGAACAGAGCTTAGTCGTTCTGTCTTCTCTCTGCCACTCAGGGCCTGGCACGAAAACTCTGTACATGTTTGTGGCAGGAATGGCTGTTAGGCAGGGCTGGCGTAGACTTTTTATTAACAGTGAACTCCCTTTGGGGCATGATGGGAAGAAATGCAGACATTGTATGTGGTCACGCATTGTTCACACGAGTGCTTAACTGTGACGTCATTTGCAGGTTAATTTAATTCTCGATTTCCCCTAGCTTGACGAGATCGGATTCTTGTTCCTTGAAATAAGCCTTTTGGTTATAAAGAATATGTGTTGATGAAGCTAAACGTGGAAATGCAGAGTGCTGAAGAGAAGCAGCCTCGTCTCTCCTGCTTTTCCCCTCCCAGAGCTATGATTCTGGATTTGGCATGTGTCCATGCTCACTGCAGACCCCTGCTTTTACCAAAGACCTGGGCTGGAGTCACTGTCCAGAGCTGACCTGAGCACACGGTGGTAGCTTCTTGCTGAGAATACTGTCTTCCGGGGCCTGTGCCCTTGTCTTCAGAGACCCAGGGCCCAGAATTCCCTGAGGCACAGCATGCCCTGTATAGTGGTGGGCCTGGGTGTCCCTGTTCCCTGACCAAATGAGAGGATGGCTGGTCTCTGTCCTGGGTGCTGCCAGGGTTCCCTAGGAACTGAAAGGCAGTCCCTCATGTCCAGAGTGCTAGGGCTTCTGCTCCCTGCCCTGTCCCTTGGACTGTGTGTTAGAGGAGGGATGGATGGGGCTTCAAGAGCCAACTGGGGATCTGTGGTTTTGTGCACATGTGGCTGTGGAAACCGCTTTGTGGGTATTCCTTTGATGAGTGAAGATGTATGTGGTTGTCTGCATGTGGGCACAGGTGCAGGATGAGGGGGGCCAGGAGTTATGACAAGGAAGCATTCCTATGAAGCTTTTGCATGGTTAAGGGCTCATTGGTTCTTGCTGGCCATGGCCCCTCCCCTGGAGAACTTGCTGCTTGTCTCACTGGCCACATGTGTGTGCACAGAGCAGTTCACACAAGTCACGTGTCCCCATTACCCTCCTTCCCAGAGTTGCCCTGTGTGTGTTCATAGGAGTGTCTTCAAGAATGAGATGCTCAGGGTGTTGATGCGTGCTGTGCAGTGTGTGTGTGTGTGTGTGTGTGTGTGTGTGTGTGACTTTGCTTCTAAACAACTCAAGCAGTGGTGGGGGAATCTGCCTGTGTGGGTCTCTGGACAGTTCTGTGCGTGGCTCTGCCTGTGTGTAGGTCTCTCCATGTCTGTACTACTCTTGCCTTCCTCCCTCCGTGCCCTGTTGCTGCTTTTGAGGAAGGAGCGGGTGTGTCTGGTTGTGGCCTTGGCACTTTGCAGCCCTCAGTGAGGCTGGCCAAGAGGTTTTGTTGAATGAGCTATCTCTGACTAATTGGCAATGGCTGGTGTGTAGTGTCTGGAAATGGACTGGGAGGCTGTGTCCTGGCTTATCTAGGAGGCTGTGATAGAGCAGTGGCCTTCAATGGTCTGGGTGGGGTGTGGCATCCGGAGTGCTAAGAATTTGCCACAAGGGCCCTGTGAGGTTTCTTGAAAGGCTGGCTGATGGGTCCTGGCCTGTGGACCCTTCCATCTGAGTCTGGGGCTGCGTGTGACAGCATCTCCCATCCTGATGCCACCGCTCAGTTTGTAGACAAGTCTCCAGAGGCCTCAGGGCCTGTCTTCATTTGAGTGAATCCAAGAAAACACTAGCCTAATAATGCTGTTAGTGTGCTGCTGAGGGTCTGGGTGTGCACACACACATGCGCAAATATATAGAACATCACATGACAAACACACACTCCATACCCTTCCCCGGGGACTCCATGCCCAAGCTGACTGGTTTTGAACAATCGGAGGCTCACACGTGCCCAGGCCCTTATTGCAAAAACTAAGAGAACCTGATGCACTGCAGAGACACAGCCAGACCCTGCACACATGCACACTCACGGCCTCTAAGCGCCCATGAAGACTGCTCACTTGCTCATCAAGGGGTGCATGGGCTTTGAGGTGAAAGCCTGTGGGCCTGTCCTCGCAGCGATTGCAGCCTGGTCTGGGAGCTGGGTGCAGAACAGGTCAACAAGCCAATACTGGGGCAGCTGGTACGCGGTTGTGATTATTGTTGGGGAGCTGATTTCAGATGGGGTGCCCAGAGAAGGGTGTTCTGTGGAGGTGACATCAAAGTCCAGACGTGGAGCCGAGAAGCAGCCAACTGTGGAAAGAGACCAGCAGTGGGAAGCATTTCATGCTTAGGTCACGGCAGAGCAGAGGTGGTGTGTGTGTGGAAATGGGGGAAAGCCATGACAGCTTTGTGTGCAAATGTTCCGGAGAGTTTGGTGGGCTTTGTGGGCCGTACACACTCACTCTGCCTCTGTACCAGAACAGCAGCCATGGACCAGACGCAAACCAAGGAGCTTGACTGTGTTCCAGGGTACTTAAAAATAGGTAACCGGTGGTTGTTGGTCCCTGAGTTGAAGCAGGAGGGAGGGCCAGATGCTGCATGGCTCCGTGAGGCCCCCGGAGGGGTTGGGATGGCCTGGGGGCATTGGGGCTGTGCTGCTGGAAGGTGGCTGAGGGGTGCTGGGGGCCATCTGGAGCCTGGTAACCATGGAGACCACCAAGGCTCTCGGTTCCCCCATCTGTGAAATGGGGGTGGGGTCCGGACCTGGTGCAGGCGGGTGCGGCGCAGGGGTAATTAGCTCAATGTCGGTAGCACACCGGGTCTGACCCATGGTGTCTGTGATCAGAACCGGGGCCTCTGGCTAGGTCTGGGCTGGGGCAGGTGTCCTTGGAGATGTTTTCCTGTGGGAGATACAAGTTTGAGATGGGAGGGGAAGCGTGTCCTCGAGGCTGCGTCCGTGGGGCACACATCCATGGAAGGAGAGCGTGTCTGGGGGTCTGGTGGTCTCTGCATGTCCTCAGTGAGCTCCTTGTTCCCCCAGGATCCCCCTTCGCCCGCGCCAGCCTCAAGAGTGGGAAGGCAGAGAGTTCGTCATACTTCCGTAGGAAGGAGAAGATGTTCCGGTTCTTCATCCGCCGCATGGTGAAGGCACAGAGCTTCTACTGGGTGGTGCTGTGTGTGGTGGCCCTGAATACGCTGTGCGTGGCCATGGTTCACTACAACCAGCCGCAGCGGCTCACCACGGCGCTGTGTACGTAGCTGCAGCCTGGGCCTCCCCCTCACCTCTTCCCGAACCACCTCTGGTCTGCAGCCTGGAAATCCCGGTTCACAGCCTTTTGCCTTGGAATGCCCTGGGTAGGACCCCTGCACAGACCAAAGTGCCCCCAAGGGCATCTGCTGGGGCCTGAGCTCCCCATCCCAGGTTCCGGGAGGCCTAGCTCCTCTGTCAGTGTGGTGGGCAATGGTGAGGGTCCAGGGCACCCTGGGGGGAGGTCGGTGTGATGGGTGGATGGCCCTGTGTCCTCCCTTGGGAGGGCTTCAGACCCGTGGAACAGGGCACTTGGCCCCTCATTCCAATCTGGCGTGAGGCTGCAGCTCGCTCCCTGGACTCCTGAGGAGAGAGTCCAGGCTTCTAGGGCCCTTTTGGCTGTTTTCATTTTGCTTTTTGCTTCTTGCATCTGAGTGTGTCTGTGACCAAGGCTGACTTACCTGTGGGCCTACGGACAGACCGTGAGTCTGAGTCATGACTACCTGGCCCTGGCTACTGTTCCAAGGAGTAGAGGAGGAAGGTGGCTGGGGTGGTTGAGGCCCTTTGCCCCTCTCCAGGGACCAGGGCTGACCTTCCAGGACCAACCCCTCATACCCTAGGGCTCTGCAGGCCACGGGGAGCCTAGTCTCGGTCTGTCGTCTCACCTCACACGGGCCCTAAAGATGAAGACTCTCCAGTGGTTTCTGTCTTCCGGTTAGAGCCCCCACCTTCTCGTTCCCTGGCACCCACCCTGCCTGGTGTCTGGGGCTGATCTGGACACAGGGCCTGTTTGGGGCTTCCACAAGGGCCTTGCTCTTGCCACGGGAGCCCTGTATGCCTGAAGCCACCCTGAGGTGGGGTGGCAAGACCATCTTTTTCCCAGAGAAGAACCCTCCTGGATCCCTCCTGGCCCCTGGTGCAGCAGCCACATTCCCCTCTTTCAGACCACCGAGGCCGGTCAGTTTTAAGCAGGAGCTTGGGCAGTTCTGGAAGGGTTCTTACGAGCTCTAGACTCTGATGGCTCCACAGGCCACTTGAAAATATGGGTGGGGGTGGCTGTTGGGGTGGGACACTAGGCTATAGTTTCCCAAACTTGTACTGAACTCTCCTGTTGTGTCATGGGGAAGAGCACAGAGGCAGCAGAAGCACAAGGGGCCCCGTGAGCTTCTAGCAGACAGTCTGGGCCAGGTCCCCGGCAGTGAAGTTCAGATGCAGTTTGTGGAGGCTCCTGGGCGGCCCAGTCGGTTAAGTGTCAGACTCTCGATTTTGGCTCAGGTCATGATCTCACGGTCATGAGACTGAGTCCCAAGTTGGGTTCTGTGCTACGTGTGGAGCCTGCTTAAGATTCTCTCTCTGTTCCTCTGCCCCTTTCCCTTCCTCTCTCTCTCTCGAAAACAAATTAAAAAAAAAAAAAAAAAGAAAAAGAAGCAGTTTGTGTGCATGGAACTGCCCGCTGTGGCCCCTAATTCATGTATCCTGGGGCCTGTAGTTTGGTGTCTTGGGACTTTGCTTGGGACTGAGGTCAGTAATTCCCTTGGTATCACCTCAGGATGAAGTTTCCTCACCCTTGGGGGTTGGGTAGGGACCCAGGGAGATGGGGCTTCCTCTTAACTTGGCCAGCAGTGCAGCTGTTCCCTGGGTCTTCTTAGCCAGGCCTTTCTTTCCCATGGAAGAAGCTGGTGGTGCCTAGTCAGTGTTGTGGGATTTGCCACCCGCGTGGGCAGGAGGCAGCCATCGCGGCCTGGTCGTGTATCTGCTGTGCAGGAGCACAGGGCTGAGAGTGTCCAGGTGCTGGTCCAGGCCACAGGCATCCCTGGCCGAGAATCTTCCCCCTTGCTGCTTTGCCTTCTCTGTGGCTCCCTGGGAGTTTCTGAGTCCCTTGGCTTTACCTAGGGAAAATGGCTGGCGGGAGCAGTGGGGGTATGCTAGGGTCTGCACACCTCTGCTCAGTGCCCTGCACTCTGTTCTTGGTGGCTGGGCTGGCGCTGAGGAAGGCTGACCCAGCCAGGTAGGGCAGGTCTTGCAAGAGGCAAAGCAGAGGTAGAGGGGGTCCCCACCAGGACTAGCTCCATTGACGCTCCCTAGGGGGCTCTGGCCTGAAACGAGCTACCCTGAAGAGCGTGGGTTCTGTGCACCTTGGCTGTCGGTCCACTCAGGAGCCACCCCCGGTGTACCACCAGGACCCCCGAGACTGAGGCTTGAATGGTGAGGAGGGAAGGAAGTCCTGCCATGCTCAACTCTGTAGCTGGCTGTTGGGCTTTGTCATCCTGTGAGTCCCCTGGTCTCACAAGACCCTCTTGACCTCCCTCTCCAATGTCCCTCTGTTGTCCCGGCACACTGTCCTCTTATTATGACATAGAACACTGTTCAAATTCTCTGCCTCTGCTCCCCTTTGTGGTGTGAACTCCTGGAGAGAGGGGTCAACTCTGTCTCCTCTGCAAGCTCAAAGCAGCACCAGTGCCTGTTAGTTGAATGAATGATTCTGGAGTGAACGGCTGAACACCCTTTCTCGGCCTCAGAGGGGAGGCTGAGCATATGAAGTCGGTGGGTCTGCTCCTCAGGCGAGCGAAAGGGCAGGCAGGACGTTGGGGGTTTCTGTGCCCAGTTGCTCCCTTTCTCTGAAAAAGCCTCGCCAGTTGTCAGGTTCCGTGCTAGTTCCTTGCAGTGGCCTCACTTGGGTCTGCTGGGAGCGAGATCAGTGCCTGGGCAGCTGTAGCTCCAAGGTCTGTCGTGTGGGCAAATGGAAGTCCCATCTCTGTGGCCTCTTCTTCCAGGCCCTGACCTCTTTTTGTGGGGTGCCCCAAGGGGCAGGGGCAGGGGCAGGGGCGGGTGCCTTTGTGACCCTTGTGGAGGGGCTCTGGGGCTCGGTGGCCTTGGATCTTTGCAGGTTGCTGTGGTATTCCGAGCTGGACTTGGGGGCGGGGTAGCTCCCTACCGCCCCTCACACCTGCAGCTCTGCACAGCCAGGACCAGGCGTCAGTCATTCAGGCCTGGCTGAGGTGGGTTCTTCTGCTTAGGTCAGCGGGCATCCACACCTGTGACACTGGCTTCTTGGCTTCTCCAGGGGGCCAGCTTTGCCTTCTCATTACTCATCCCGTGCCTGGCTGGGGTGCCTTGGGGATTTTTTGGCTGGCTTCAGAGGCCACGCTTCTTGTGGTGAGTTGCTTACAGGAGCTGATTACCCATGTACTCAAGCCATGGAAGGTGGCTCCCTACCTGAAACCTCGGGCCATGCGGGCCATGCGGGCCATTGCATATCTCTCTTCGGGCAGTGGGGCCGGTATCTCTGCTCCTCCAGAGTCTGGGCTGTTGCCCATCTGGCCCTGCCTGAGGCATCTGGGGCTGTATAGTGTAGCACTTGGCAGAGAGCTGTGGAGGAGAGCAGATGCCAGTGCCCATAGGCAGGAGGTGTGTGGTCCCATCTTCTGTTGTGTTTTATCGAGAGCTGCTTGAGGTCCAGTCTCCCAACCAGTCTGGATGCCAGAGGCCCCAGGAATGCTGGGCTGGTCACTCTCCAGTGACTGTACTTGGGGAGGAAGATCAAAGACAGTGATCTTGTTCTGCCGTCTGGAATTATTGGTTTGGCCAGTGGCAGAGCCTGGCTGGGCTGCGTCTCTTGTCTGTGGCCTTGTGGAGCTTCCTGACTGCCTGTTGTTTATTGCTCTGACACTGCCTGTTGCTCAGGCTGGGTTAGGAGTTGTGTCTTGTCTGTGTGCCTGGGATTCTCAGCATGGCCCTCATTGCCAGTGTGGCCCTTAAAGGTCAGCAGAGCTGGTGGCGGGACTCCTGGGCCGGGGCAGGCCCTGCTTGCTGCTGCTGCAGTGGGGCCCAGCCTGAAGGAAGGTGCGCCACCCATGGGAGCCTCTGTGGGACTCAGAGACTGAGGGGGTGACATCCTCCAGGCCCCCAGCAAGCGTTGGCGCCTCCTGGGAGCCTCATGCTGGCCAGGCCTGGGGATGCTCAGGTGGTAGGTGAGCACATGAACAAAGTTAAAACCAAGTAAGATGACGCAGGGACCCTGAGGGAGGTGTCGGGAAAGTCCTTCCGGAAAGACAGGGTGATTCTGATGAGGAGGCTGAGGGGCTCCACTGTGATTAGAACATGGGGTGGGGAGCAAGCCTGAAGGCATCCAGCTTCTCCATGGGGACCCTCTGGGGAGTACTGTGTGGCCCTAGAACTCACTCCTGAGCCCCATCCCAGGATCTCTCCTCTTGTGGAGGCTGTCTTTGTGTGCTATAGACACTGGGCACGCATCCTATTTCAAAGTGAAAGAAGCATCTCTTTGTGCCCCTTCCAATCCCAATCTATTTGTTATTCCTGTCCTGGGCTGAGATTTCTGAGCTCAGGGGCCACAGACCAGGCCTGCAGGGCTCAATCCTGGAAAGGCCCAGAGGTCTTGTCCTCCAGTCTGGGCTGGAGCCAGGTGGGAAGAGGCTGAGAGCTAATCCCCCTCTTCTCCGGCTTCTCCTAGACTTTGCAGAGTTTGTTTTCCTGGGTCTCTTCCTCACAGAGATGTCCCTGAAGATGTATGGCCTGGGGCCCAGAAGCTACTTCCGGTCCTCATTCAACTGCTTCGACTTTGGGGTGAGTAAGATCCTCACCAGAGATGCCGGCTAGGGGTCCAGGAGGGTCTAGCTGTATCCTTGCTTGAGAGTGCACACGGTCCCCTCCCACTAAGCTGTACCCAGTGTGAGCTGGGGTCTGTGCAGCAGGGCCCAGGTGGTTGAGGGTACTGTGACCCTGTGTGGGTCAAAAAGGCTTCCTATAGATGGTGAGGGGCCTTTGACAGAGGGGAGGCCTGTCCTTTTCGGGCCCTGACTTATGGGGGTTCCAGCCACAGTCTATTCCCCACCTTTACGACATCCTGCTTCCCATCCCCGACCCTGTCTGTAGGATCTTAAGATCACTGAAGGTGCTGTGACCCTCTGTATGCCTGGTACAGCAGTCTTTTAAATGTGCTGCTGTCCCATGGAGGGCTCAGTGTCCCCAACAGAGCTCAAGGGGACTGTGATCCTGAGTCTTTACTGTCCTACAGATCTGGCTGTGGGCAGCTTGGCACATGATTCAGGGGAGGACTGACAAGCCATGATGGTCCAGCCCTCCTCATGGGCCCGGCCTGGGTCCCTTCACCAATCTCTGTAGGTCAGGGAAGTTGCGAAGGCAGGTGTTCCCGAGACTCACTGGGACAGAGCCCAGGAAGTGGCACAGGCCTTCCCAGGCCAGCAGAGCATGTGGACACCTCTCTGGTGCTGAGCCCAGAGCCCAGGGAGGCGTTCTGACCCACTAGAGGTTGTCAGTGAGATGTGGCAATGCCCTCCCCGAGCGAGGCAGGCTCACTCACACCTCTGCAGAGTTCTCAGGAGCTGGCAGGGGGGGTGGGGGGGGGCCCTAAACGTAGGCAGAAGTAAAACTTCAACTTGAAAATTCAGTGTGACTTTGACTTTTTCTGTCAGTGGAGTTGATGGAACATTGTGTCCACGGCTTTGTTAAACCTTCGCAAGGACTCCCACTTTGTAGATGAGTAACTGGAGAGGTGGTGTGCTTGGCCCAAGGCTGCCCAGCTACTTTGTGGGGGAGGCAGCGTGGACCCAGGAGTGCTGGCTCTGGAGCAGCGGGTTTACACCACGCAAGGCTGCCTGATCTCTGTGGGGAAGGAGGGGTGGTGGCTGCCCAGGGCGTGCTTTGAGACATGGACACCTGCGTTTCTGAGACACACCTTCTTGTCCTTTGCCTTCTTAGTTACAGGGAAAGGCTGTAGTGCATAATAGGCCAGAGGAGATCCAAAGAGCTGAAGAGCTTTCAGAGAACCCTTAAACTTGTCCTTAAACTTGTAAATGTGTTTGTGTCTTCTGGTTTGAACTAACTGGATCCCAGGACATGGAATGACTTACACATAAGCTAACAGATTATTCCAAAGTTGAGCAGCATATAGCGTGTCTACTGGGTCACAGTTTTCCAGATCAGGAGTCCAGGTCTAGCTTGACTGAATGGCTGTGGCCCAGGGTTTCTCAAGGAGGTCACAGTCCCGCTGACAGCTGGACTGCGGTCATTTCAAGCCTGGATGAGGACTGGAGAATTTGCATTTAGGCTCATCACATGGCTGTTGATAGGACAGGACTCGGACGACCGGCCTCCAAGCTCGCTCACATGGTTGGTGGCAGGCCTCAATCTCGGTCTCATGAACGTCTCCCGATGCTGCTTGAGTGTCCTGACGACACGGCAGCTTGTGACCTGACAGAGAGACTGAGAGTACCCAAGACAGAAAACACAGGAACCCAGTCTCAGAGAGATGACCCATCAGTTTTGCCGTATTTTATTTGTTAGGAGTGGGTCACTTGGCCCAGCCCACATTTAACAGGGGTGGGGGATATTACCCAGGGACGTGAAACCCAGGAGGCAAGTGTCACTGGGGGCCATCTTAGAGGCTGCCTGCCGCAGTCCACCATCTGGCTCCCAGTGATTCTATCTTTCCTAGTGCAGATACAGCCACCTCCTCCTGCTTCCCCAGCCACATCCCATCATGGCGCCAGCTCAGAGTCTAGGGCTTCATCGCCCAAATCAGGCCAGGGTGGCTCCTCAAGGACAGCTGCTCGGTCCCTCTCCACCCATGGATCTGGTGAACTAAAGAGACGAGGTATCACCCACATGGTGGTGGGATGGACTTGGGTACCTGCCGTAGACGGTCATGTTCAGAGGGGACAGCAGGGTGCACAGGGAGTCCCTGGCCCACAGCAATTCTGGAATCCTGCTGGGAAAGTTTGGAGACACCAGGATAAGTTCTTAAGGGCTAGGAAGCCCCTTGGGCTTTTTGTTTTAGCCTCTGTGTCACCTTTCTTGTTCCAGAAAAGATAACATATGTTTTCAGCTAGACAGTTCTCTCAGCCTGCTTCCTACCAGTAGAATTTTGGGAACCCAAAGGCCTATTTTTTGTCTTGTACTGTCTCCGTCTCTTTCAACCCAAGCTGGTGATGTTCCTGCATAACTAAGTCTTCTCAGAGCATCGTGTGTATGTCATGAGTCTTCCTGGAATTCACCCCATTTGACAAAAGCTGTCCCTACGCTAGCGATCGGCCCTTCCCCACTGGGTGCCCGTGCTGAGCGGACTGAGACCGGGGCACATTTGGGCCCTGGAAGGCTTGCTGCTCAGTGGGCTGACGTGCGAGGTTCACCTCTATCTCCGTGGGGCTTCACATGGGACTGAACGGGGCTCTCAGGCTCCCGCAGTGTCACAGTCGTACCCCTGCCCTGGCTGTTTCTTTGCACTGTGCCGTTTCCTAATGTGGCACTATTTGCTGTCTGGAGAAGGGGAGCATTTCCAAAGCGGGCACGTCCTGGAGGACGGCACTTCCCTCTGCGTCTCTCTCTTCCCACCCTGACTGTGCAGCAAGAAGACCCCGGCAGCACCTCCAGACGCCTCGGAGGCCTCCTGGTTCACATGGCTCGCTTTCGTCTTTTCACATACCCGCGGGCGACCGTGTGGCCGAACTTCCTGGCAGTGCACAGCAGGGCTCCCTGTAGTTTCTTGCCAATGTCCTCGCTGTCCCCCAGACACCTATGTGAAGTGTTCACACTCCCTCGCTGTCCAGGACCCGTGGGTAGTGTGTTGAGGGCGCTGTGGGCTCTCGCTGACGTGCTGCTCAGGGCCCATTCTCTGGCTCCAAAACCCCGCCCACATCGTAGGGCTTATACGTAGAGTGTGCTCCGCTTCTGTCTCCAAAACGCGTATTGGTTTTTCTCGGTGTGTGACAAGTCGCCCCAAAGCTTAGTGGCTTAAAACAACAAACACTTGTTATCTCTCATCTTGGTGGGTCGGGAGTCACCGACTCCCGGTGGGTCGGGAGTCAGGTGCCACTTGACTGGGGCCCCCCAGCTGTCACTCTGCCACGAGGCTGCAGTCACCACAGGCTCTTTGGAGGCTGGGAGCTCATGCCTAAGCTGTCGCTCATGGCCGCCAGGCCTCAGTTCCTGGTCACGGGGGCCTCTCCTCATGTCCCACAACACGGCAGCTGGCTGCCCGCGGCAGAGCTGAGAGCATGGAGAAGGAAGCCAGTCTTTGGAACCGAATCTCAGAGGTGACAGCCCGTCACTTCTGTCACATTCTCTTTGCTCAAAGTGCGTCACTAGGTCCAACCCACCCTTGAGGGGACAAGGATATTCAAGGTTGGGGGAGACACCAAGTAGAGGGGAATCACTGTGGGCCATCTCAGGGGCCACCTGCATCAAGAACGAATGGGAACAAATTCTGAGGGTTAAGGGAAGACAGAAGTGCTAGAAGACTGGCAATAAGAATGTAGCTTTGGGAAACGGTGCTCACCAGCCCCAGACAAACATCTGGAGGCTGCGTGTGTGCTGTGAAAAATTGGTAGAGGTGCTCAGGGTCGCCAGGGACAGGTGGTGGCAAGCTGGTCCCACTGTAGTGCTGCCAGTGCCACAGCAGGCCCGTAGGCGTCGGGCTCCCTGGTGTTCTCTGACCCATGCGTTTGTGTTCGACGTGAGAGAGATGCAGAGCACGGCTGTGCGTTTGGGATGGCCCACAGCTTGTGCACCTGCCAGCACAGACGTACGGGTTAGTGGACCACGTTAAACTGTACGGGAGTCTCCAGTCATACCTCAGGGCCCTGGTCCTGGCACAGTCACCAGGTTCTCGGTGCCTGGGAGAACATGGACGTCAGGCTGATCTGATGCGGAGTTGGTCAGGAAACCGGTCGGCCTGCCCTCCCTCTACACCCTGTGTCCCCCTGGTATGCACGGGGTGGGAACGTCGGGGCGCAGGTGAGCACCAGGACTGGTGGGCGCAGGAGCTCAGTGTGAGGCGTGTACCTTGTGCTGCGGATGCTGGGAGTGATCCCGCCGCACACACGCGGAGACGCTTGCCTGCACAGGCCCGTGCGTGACACTCGCGTGCGTGTGCCTGAGGCCGACCCCGTCTGCACCACAGGTCATTGTGGGGAGCATCTTTGAAGTGGTCTGGGCCGCCATCAAGCCGGGAACCTCCTTCGGGATCAGCGTGCTGCGGGCACTCCGGTTGCTGCGGATCTTCAAAGTCACAAAGTATGTCACCTGTGTGCTCCTGGGTGGAGGTGGGGACGGGGAATGCAGGTCACGTGTGAGACTGGTCGACACAGCATGCTTGTTCCTAGGAATTCATGGTGCTGGCTTTGAACTCAGCCATCTGGAACCTCTTTTTGTGCTTATAATAATGGTTTAAATACAAAAGATGGGTATAAAACACCTGCCCAGCATGGCTGTGTCTTGGCCCTGGGGGCCTGTCTGTCCTCAGGGTTGTTCCTGACTTGCCGGCAGGATTCCTAGTTAGCCTGCTCCTCACAGTTTCATACCGTCCCCTCTTTTGAAACCAGAGTCCCATCTTTCAACCTTCAAAGTGTTACTTTGCTTCCTAGTTAAAGGGGAAATAGAAGCCATCAGATGGAAGTTTTTTTTTTTTTTTTAATCATCCTGGCCCCAAATCTGCCCACCTTCCCTGCAGCCCCCAGAGAGGGAGGGAGACCTCAGCTGACTTTGACCTTGTGACTTGAACCCCTGGTTCCCACACGGCTCCCGTTCCCAGGCCTGCTTTCTCCACCGTGTGCCTGACTTTGCCCTGTTTAGGCTGTGGCAAGAGGACAGTGACAGGCCTGTGTGTTCAGTTCTATTCCACTTGGTTCTTTATGTAACCCTGGACGCGACTTGCTGCATTTTGTCTCTGAGGGGGTGGGGCCCATGCGGAGGTGTGATGTAGTTATTGAGTGCTGGGCCTCTGTGCCAGGGTTCTAGTGGTGGGAAGACGGGGAACACCTCACCCACAGCTGTCTTTCCAACAGCAAAGGCTGCCGTGCCCTCAGCTGGTCTTAACTGTGGCCACACAGCACAGCAGGGACCTCATCTACCCAGAGTTTCTGGACTCCTGTGCCATCAGTATGTAGCCCACACATGCTCCAGCATGGATTTCCATGCAGTGTCCCCCGCAGCCTGGGCTCTAGGTCACCCCTCCAGTGGCCTCTCAGGACCCCACTGATCTTCCCAGGGTAGATGGGAGTTCTTTTGGTCTTTTCCAGTCTGTTTCAAATCCAAACCTAAGACCATTTGAGGACACGATGGTGTCACTGCAGGAGAGTTCTGGGCAAGAGCTTGGCCTAGCTGGGTCCACAAATGCCACTGGATGCCTCGTGCGGTCTGGTGTCAGTCCTCTGTTGCTTCCATGTGCATCGCTCTGGGAGGTGACCACGAGGTCTGCCTTCACCTTGGCTGAGGGGCCTGGTGTCTTAGGGGCTCCACTTCCTTCTGGAAACCAGATGGCCCCTGTCCTGAGGTGGGCCGGCTTTTCCAGAGTCTTCCAGCCCATCTGTGAACCCTTGAGTGCCCTAAAAGAGAATTCATGAAAGACAGGTGAGCCTCTGTGACATTGGCACCATTGAGGGCCCAGGGACGCCCAGGGGCAGGGTGCGCACAGGTGACTGATGTCTGTCCTGCCATCCCCACCTTTCCAGGGTGGTGGAACGGCATGTGCAGAGGCACAGAGGCATGTGGCATGTCTCCAGTGGCTGGAGGCCATGTGTCCTGGCCTCTCCTAGGGAGGAGCTCTCTGATGCTGGTGTGGGGTTGGACTCCCAGTCACTCAGTGAGTGAGCTGTCAACAGCCAGGCCACTAGCAGACTTCACTGGGGCCTGTGTGCTTGGGTCCAGTTGAATGAGAGGGACATGGTCTCTGACCTCCAGGAGCATATGAAGAGTGCGACGGAGGGGTGGGCATTGTGGGATGCCAGGAAATGGTCTCGCAGTGCTGCCCCCCTACCGCATGCTGTGTCCCAGACCCTTGGTGAGAGGGCATTGAGAGGGGTATTGGCACCGGGCTTACACCACCCATCACAGCGCTGAGGACCTGCTTGGTGCAGGCCAGGGGGCTGATTATGTTCTGGTGTGGCTCATTCTTGACTTGTGGTCTGAGCCCCGACTCAGACACCCGGAGGCTGCCTGGGTGTTGAGGGGTGGAGAGAGGTCAGACACCGTTCTGCTGGGCAAAGTGACAAGGGCAGGTTTGAGAGATGAGAGTGAGTCCAGCACTGGACACGGGCTCTTCACCTTCCCCCTGGAGCCCCTGGTGGAGGAATCTGGAACTCTAGAGAAGAGCTCTCGCTGCCCATCCAGGTGTGGGGCCCTTGGGGTTTAGAAGGTCTTGGAAGCCACAGGTGTGACAGTGAGAGTCCAGAGCGTGGCATCAGCGTGAGGGTCGGGCCTCGGCGGACATGGCCAGGTGCAGACAGACCCCATGTGCCCCGACAGGTACTGGAGCTCCCTGCGGAACCTGGTGGTGTCTCTGCTCAACTCCATGAAGTCTATCATCAGCCTCCTTTTCCTGCTGTTCCTGTTCATCGTGGTCTTTGCCCTGCTGGGCATGCAGCTGTTCGGGGGACAGTAAGTGGGTCCTAGGGGGCGTATGAGGCTGAGGGCCCCCACTGGGGAGGCAGAGCTGAACGCTGACGTGTTGCCCAGGCCCCTCCACCTGTCTTCCACCTGGAGGTCCCCCAGGAAGACAGTGGCTCCGAGCACACGGCCCATTCACAGCCTGGGACAGCATGGCATGCCAGAGTGCCCCTGGATCCTGATGAGGCTGCCTCCTCCCAAGACTTCTTATTTTCCTCAGGTTCAACTTTCAAGATGAGACCCCAACAACCAACTTTGATACCTTCCCCGCGGCCATCCTTACCGTCTTCCAGGTAAGGCTTCTGGTTCCCTCAGCTCTCCAGGTGCTGGGAAGGCAGCCTTCCCTGTCAGCCCCTTGCTGGTGCCTCAGCACAACCTGAATAGCCAACATTTCAGATAGAACTTTCCAGAAAATAGAAGAGAACAAGCAGGAGATGAGCATAGGGAGGTCTCCAGCGTGTAGGCCTCCAGTCCCTGGGTCCCTGCCACCAGATCTAGGAACTAGTTCTGGAGGGAAGCTGGGTGCTGTGATGCTGTCCCAACAAGCATGTGTAGGTCCCTGGGGGACCCAACTGTCTAGTGGCCATTGGACTTCAAGCCACCAACTTGTGTCTCAGCACCAGGACCTGGAGTCAAGGCTGTCTTTGACCCTTTGAGAATAAAACAGCAAAGCACTACCTAAGCTTCTCCCTCCTGTATGTCAGGTCCGGTGACCCTTCAGTTCTTTTTTGTGTCTGGACAACTTGGTCACCGTGACTCTTTGAGAAGCTCAGGCTCTTGGGCCATGTCCTCTGTGATGCAAACCTTGCATCAACTCAGGTGATCTCTGCCCTCTCAGAGGGTTCCCTTTTGAAGGGTTTAGCACTTTGTCCCCTTGCAGGGCTTTGGCAGCCCTGATGCCCCTGTGGCTGTCCTCACCTGTAGGAGGATGCCAAATGTCTCTGTCGTATGAACCTCCTTGGACACCATGCCTGTGATTGAGCAGGGTGGGGTGGGTTATTGTTTTGCCCATGATGACTCTTAGGGAAGCCCAAAAGGCCATGTGTGCTCAGGCCAGGGGCTCAGCTTGGACCCTTGGTCTCTGGGGCTACCCTTGGTCTCCAGATTAATGCCTCTAGCAGCGGGTGGTCATGACCTTTCCTGCACAGTGTGATCTGGTCAGTGATAGGAAGGAGTGCCTTCCTCCTGTGTGTCACCAGGGCTGCCCAGTGGGATCTTGAAAGGCAGGCAAGGCGAATTGGCAGGAGTGTGTTCCAGACACAGTAGCAGGAAGTGGAGGCTGGGGGCAGCGAAGGCACAAGGTTTGTGGCAGAAGGACTGGGGCTGGCAGAGGCCAGGTTGGGTGGGCCTTCCTTGCCAGGCCCAGAGGCTTTGGCTAGCAGGAGGTGGCACAGGGGCTCCCAAAGCAGGGAGGTGATGTGATTGACAGGGCTCTGCTTTGTTCGGTTTATTGCAACAGAACAGAAAGGAGCCGAATGAGGCTCATGGTGCTGGTGTGGGATAGAGGGGAAGAGGAGGTCAAAGCTAGGGGAAAAGATGGCTCTGGTTTAGACCTTAGAGCCCCTCTCGTCTGAACACAGCAATAAGCTAATAGATACATCTAGAAATTAAAAGGACCCAGCCACGCAGAAAACAAACTGTGGGTTGGAAGTGGAACAGTGATGAGAGATGAAGAGACCCGGGCGCCCGGAATGTGGTCTGTGCGAGGCAGGCGGGCTCGGTGTCAGAAGCATCCATGTGGCACTTGGTGTGTGGCCCTTTGAGGGGCAGAGGACCAGAGCTGAGAGAGAGCAAATATGGCCAGAGGAGGCTGAGAAGATCTCAAGGGCAGACAGCGGGCCAGGCCAGGCCTGTGTCTTCCATGGATGGTGCTGGACGGGGGCCTGAGACCCTAAGATGGGAGCTCCTGCTTCTGAATGGGGCTGGAGGGCAGAGGGAGAGCACATGGCCTCGTGGTGAACCTGTAGGCTGAACCCTGGTGAAGCTGACCCTACAGAAGAGGGCTGACAACATCTGTAGTCGGAAGGGGAGCTCACTGCTAACAAGACAGGAATAGCAGAAGAAATGCAGGAGACTTTGTGCCCAATGTGCTTGAGCGCTATAGAGTGTTAGAGCAAGAGCTCGTAACACATAACACAAAATTAAAACATAAAGTACCTAAGAACCAAGAACAGGTTAATACAAAAAAGAACTAAGCTGAAATCCTAGGAATGCAACAGATAGCTATAAATAAATAAAAAAAAAACAACCCAAAAGGTAAACTATACACTGGATATGACCCAAGAAAGGACGGGTGAGCCGGAAGATGTGGAGGAACTGAGCCAGCTGCACCATGTCGGGTGAGAGAGCCGACAGCAGTGTGGTTCCAGCCGAGTCCTAGAGCGTGTGTGTTCAGAGAGCTGAGCAGGGTGAGCGGAAGTCATGGCAAGCTTAGACATGTTGTGTTAAAGAGGAAATCTTAAAAACAACTCTAGAAAGAGATTCGCTACAGAAGAAGGACAGCCTGATGGCAGAAGGTTGGGGGAGTAACTTTGAAATACTGAGGAACAGCACCTGTCAGCCTGGAATGCCAACCCAGAGAGCCGAGGTTCAAGTGTGAGCTAGCACTGGAACGTTTAGATGCTAATACGGAGAGTCACTAACCCCCCGATTGCCGAAAGCACTGCAGACATGTATATATTTAGTAAAGCCAGTGACTTGGAAGAAAAAAAGAACATTATACTCACCAAGAAGAATTTAAAAATCTGAACTGTTTCAGAAGTTGAATAATTAAAAGCCTTCCCCCCTAAGCCACCATGTTCTAATTTTATGAGTGAATTCTACTAAATATTTAAGGAAGACATTATTCCAGTTTTATACACATGACTCCAGAGAAGATAAAAAGGAAGGCACCGAGCTCATCTTATGAGACTAGAATAACCTTGATATAAAAAACCATGACCGAATTAATGTGAATTTGCTTTATGATGAGTTACAGGCAGAGACTACAGGCAGGGGGAGTTGTCACACAAAGGAAACTTTTATTTGCGGTAAGTAAGGAGATCATGGGGAATAACTTCCAAAGCCATGACCCCCCATGTGGGGTGAATGTGTTCCTTTGATATGAATATTCAGGAAGGGGAGCTTTTGTCAACATATATAGAGGTGGGTATATGGTCACTCATGCACGCTCAGGAAACATGCCTGTACACGCATCATCTGCTATGCTAGTGAGAGTTGTGCTCCACCTCGGAAGGAGATTTTCACATTAGAAAGAGGTAGAGGGATAAAGGCAACCGCCTGCCGAGGTGGGAGTTCGTGACTGAGCTCAAGCTGGTCCAGGCTGGCTGAGCTCTTCCCGTTATTTGCCTCTGAAAAGTTAAGGCTAACGTTCATGTGAAGAAGAAGGGCGGCCAGTGGGGGTCTTGCTGGTGACACAACTAGATAAGGATAATACTAAAATAAAAATACAGGTTGTGATCACAAACCCAGAGAGAGAAGGGAAACAATGACTAATCAAATCTAGATTTGCTTACAAATTATCATTATGATCAACTTGAGTTAATCCAGAAATACAAGATGACTCAACATTAGAAAGTCTATTACTGGAATTCATCATCTTCGCCGATTAAAGGAGTAAAAAACCCTGTGTGATCAGAAAAACACCTGAACCCAACAAGAGCATGGCATAGAGTGAGAGAACAGAGAAGCAAGATTGGGAGATTGGTTCACTGTTGAGACTGTGTGGATTCATCATACTCTATGTGTGTCTGAAATACACTTTTTCTAAAAAAATGGAATCACATGATAAAACCCAACATTCCTTTCAAGTAAAAACTCTTAGCAGATTATGCTGGTACCAGTGGTTGTAGTGCAGTAGAACAAGAAAATGTGAAACAGTTTCTCTGGATTGGCAAGGAAGAAAGAATGTTCACAGTTGGAATATTTATATACACAGAAAACTTGAGCGTTGTAATTGCTGACAGTATGGGACAATTTGGTTATCCATAGAGCAAAACACGCAATTGGATCCTACTTTGCACCAGATTTGAAATCAGTTTGGATAGATTAAGACCTAAATGTGAAAAGCAAATTTGAAACTTTAGCAGTACATAGAGGAGTGTAATGGTACTAAACTCAAGGCAGGGGAAATCCTTCCTAAGATTGAAAAAGCACAGATCATAAAGGAAGAGTTTGACAAATTTGACTATTAAATAGAAATTTCTGTGCATCAAAAGATACTGTACAAATGTTTTTAAAAGTCATAAACTTGGGGCATCCATGTGGCTCTGTTAGTTAAGCATCCACCTTTGGCTCGGGTCATGATCTCGTGGTTCGTAGGTTCGAGTCCTGCATTGGGCTCTGTGCTGACAGCTCAGACCCTGGAGCCTGCTTCCGATTCTGTGTCTCCCTGTCTCTCTCTCTGCCCCTCCCCTGCTCTCTCTCTCTCTCTCTCTCACACACACATACACACACACTCTCTCTCTCTCTCTCTCTCTCTCTCTGTCTTTCAAAAATAAATAAACATTGAAAAAAATGTTCTTAATGTCATAAACTTGGAGAAGACATTTTCACAGTATTAGCAAATAGCCATCGAAGGGTTAGTGTCCAGAATATATCAAGAACTTCCACAAATCGAAAAGAAAAGACAAATAATGTAGTGGGAAAAGCAGAGTGTAACCAAGCATCTCACAGGAGAGGATGTCGGGCTGATGAGTGAGCCTGTAAGGACTATTACCAGCGTTCCTAGTAGTCAGGGAGATGCAAATTCAACCCATCTTGAGATAGCCTGCCTGTCTGTCAGTTTAGCAGAAATTAAACCCAATAATACCAGGTTTAGAGAAGATGTGGAGACATGCGGGTGACTTTATGCTGTTGCTGGGCTGATGGAACCACTTTGGAAAGTGATTTCATAAAACCTAATAACTAGAACTTACATATGAGTAGTTCCTGTTGTGGGTCTGTGCTCTGGAAAGTCTCCCACCCAATTGCACAAGGAGACACTTGTGAGACGTTGTAGCAACATTATTTATAATAGCAAACAGCTGGGAGTCACCACAAAGTTCATCAACAGGAGAATCGATGAGAAAAGTGTGTTGTGTTATTGTACAGCAGGAAAATGAATGACCTAGAATTAAATGTATTAACATGGATGAATCTCGCAAGTATATATTAAGCAAAAAAGAATAAGATTCAGAATAATACACAACATATGATACTATTTAAATAAGGATGAAAACATGCAAAACAGTATTGCTTATGGCATATATGCATGAAAGTATAAAAGCTTGTGTGGGAATGATAAATACCAGATTCAGGGTGTGCCGTGTCGCTGGGGGCTGGGCTGGGGGAATGGGAGGGGGGAGGGGGTTCCACTCAAGGAGTGCCACCTCCCTTTGAATGCTTCAGTTCTCAAGCCGGGGAGTGGGTACACGGAGGGTTGTTAAAATTTATTCATCATACCTTTTTGAACGTTTGAAATAGTACAGAAATAAAAAATAAAAGGACACAAAAAGATGAACTAAGTAGACATTAACCAAAAGAAAGCTGGTGTAATATTAACATCAGCCAGAATAGAAGTTAAGCCTTAGTAAAAATAAAGAAGTATATTACATAACGACGAAAAGAAGACAGCAATCCTGAATCTGCATGACCTACCAACACGGCCTAAAAATACACTGAGCAGAAACTGACAGAAGTACGTGGAAGTCCACATCTTATAAGAGGTTTATAATACATTTCTTTCAAACCATAGGATGAGGCTGACAGAAGATTAGAAACGATGCAGAAGAGCTTGTGAAAAACACGTCGGTTGACGTCTGTAGAACCCTGCACCCAGCTGCTAGATAACAAACCAAACAGTCATTATAGAGCATTTACAGAAATTGACCACGTGTTAGGTCACCCAGGAAATTCCTACAGATACTGAAGAATTGTTATCCGATGGGGCACATTCTAGATATAATTTAAATAAATAGAAATCATTAGTAGAAAGTTATTTGACATCTTCCCCACATTTGAAAGCTGACGGACCAAGTTAAAGAAAACATCAACAATGGATGTTATGAAATCCTTAGATGAACAATAATATCTAAGCTTACGGGATGAAGCTGAAGGAATACTTAGAGGAAAATGTATAATGTGAAATGCAATTATCAAAATAAAAGTGGGGCACCTGGGTGGCTCAGTTGGTTAAGCATCTGACTTTGGCTCAGGCCATGATCTCACGGTTCGTGGGTTCGAGCCCTGCATCGGGCTCTGTGCTGACAGGTCGGAGCCTGGCCCCTGCTTCGGAATCTGTGCCTCCCCCTTTGTCTGTTCCTCCCCCGCTCACACTCTATCGCTCTGTCTCTCTCAAAAATAAGCATTAAAAAAACCTTTTTTATAACAAATGAAAGAATGAAAATAAACTAGTTAAATACTCATCTTAAAAACCCAGAAAAGAGTCTCCAGTGATGGAGTCTAGAGGAGATGCACAGAAATGGCACCTTACAAGGGGAAAGAAAAGAAGGAAGATCAGGTCATCAGCCTTGGACCTCAGGTAGCTGAAGGAGAGAATGTGTGTGGTGTGTGCCACATCTTTGCTTCCTTCGATGACACTTTTGTCCGCGTCACCAGTCTTTCTGGCAAGGAAGCCATCTGCCGCGTGACTGGCGGGATGAGGGTGAAGGCAGACCAAGATGAGTCCTCTCCCTCCGCTGCCGTGTTGGCTGCCCAGGATGTAGCCCAGAGGTGTAAGGAGCTGGGCGTCACAGCTGTCCACATCAAACTCTGCAGGAGGAAATCCTCCTCTGCAGGAGGAAATCAAACCAAGACCCTTGGACATGGGGCCCAGTCAGCCCTCAGAGCCCTTGCCCCTCAGGAATGAAGATTGGGCGGATTGAGGATGTCACCCCCATCCCCTCCTATAGCAGGTCACTGTGATTGCCGTTTGTGAACAGGATTCCTCAAATTACTGTTAATAAATTGTCTTTATGCAAGCTAAAAAAAAAAACCCTAGAAAAGAGAACAGAGTAAAACCAAAAAAAGATTGAAAGCAGGAAAAAATGGTTAATAAGCAGACGTTAGTGACACAAAACTAAAACATCAAGAAAACAAAAATCATAAAAAGCTTGTTCTCAAGAAGACTAATAAAGTAGATGACACTGTAGCAAGACTGATCAAGGAAAAAAAAACACAAATAAAAAGTATAGCCCATAAAGGAGGTGTAACTACAGGAAAGGGAGACGTTTTTTTTTAAATTCGAAAGAATATTAGGCAAGACATTTGAAAACTAAGATGAAACATGCAGTTTTATAGGAAAACATCAAAGATTTAAACTGGCTTAAGAAGAAATGAAAAACCTGGATAATTTTATAACCATTAAAGAAAAGGGGTCTGTAGAGCTCTTTTCCTGCCCTGAGCCTGTCAGGTTATAAGGTGAGTCCTGCCAAGTGCATAAAATTCATTTGTGTTGCTTAGCACAAGACCAATATACAAAAATAGAGCTTTCCTATATGATCTGATCATTCAACTAGAAAATTTAATTAAAATGAAAGATTTCATTCACAGAGGCAACAAAAGCTGTAAGGCACCCAGAAATCTGCAAACAGAATGCAAGACTTTTATGGGTGAAATTATAACTTGTTATTAAAGGACCTACAGATCTGGTATTCAGGAAGTATATTTATAATGAGGAGGCCTTAACATGGTAAAGGTATCTGTTCTCCTAGTTCAAGCTATGAATTCAATGTAGTCCTGATGCAAATTCCAACAGGACTGTTTTTGGAATTCAGCATATTGATAATGTGGAAAAGTCGATGTCCAAGAATGGCCAAGACAATTCAGGAAGGAGGCATTTGCCTCACCACATGTCAAGAGTTTTTACGAAGCGACAGTGGGGAGCATCATGAGGTACATAGGCAAAATACCAGAAGACCAGACCAGAGAACCCGGAAACATGCCCAGGTAGGAAGCCGGTCTTAGGAGGAGGACGGCGTTATACCTCAAAGGGGACAGGATGTTTTAAAAAGTGGGTCTGTGAAAAGTGGCTTTCCACTGGGGAAAAATGTAGATCTTCATCCCCATGCATCCACAGAGCAGTTACCACAAACTCCAGTTGGATTAGAACCCTAGCTGAAAAATCAAACTTTAAAATGACTTGAAGAAAATGTAGGAGACTCTCTTTATGGCCTTCGGATGGAGAGGAATTTCTTAAATGAGGTTCAGAAAGCAGAAAGCACGAAGGAAACGGTGACACATTTGGCTGCATTGCCCTCTGTCATAAGACAGAAAGGAACTGAGAACATTTCCAGTAGCTCCTGCAGACAGAGGGCTAGTATGTGCAAGGACACGCACGCAAGTGTCACAGTCCGTGTGGGGAAGACGGGGTGTCCGAAACCTGAGACCATGGAGAAGGCCCCAGAAGATGACGCCCGATCAGCTTGCCTTCTCACCCCTCAGATGGGAACTGTGTCCACTACAGATGTAATTTAGAGTAAGCGATCCGGAAACCTTGTGAAGTCAGAGGCTGGCATGACCGGCTGCCTGGTGGTCTTAGTTTGCAGCGTTTACAGTGAAACTCTGTAGCAAAACACTGGAAACAGCTAAGGTGTGGTCAGGAGGCATGTGGGTGGATGCCTGAAGGGTCACAGTAGGGGACATGAATAAGTGGACATGTGTGTATCACATGGATAAACTTCAAACATATATTGGATGGGGACAGCAAGTTGAAGAATGATGTGTGTAGTATGATACCTTCCTGTGTGTGTTTAAAACACACATGTTTTATATAAAACACACATATTTTATTTATAGATACGTGCATGTCACATGGGTAGAACTCTATTGACACGGTTCCTCACCAGTTTGTGAGTGGGGTCGTCTGTCAGGAGTGATTGTGGGCAGCGATGCCAGTGGGACAGATTGAGCAGTGTCTATTTTTTTTTTTAAATTAATGTTTATTTTTGACAGAGAGAGGGACAGAGTGTGAGCAGGGGAGGGGCAGAGAGAGGGGGAGACACAGAATCCAAAGCAGGCTCTAGGCTCTGAGCTGTCAGCACAGAACCCGACGCGGGGCTCCAACTCACAACCTGTGAGATCATGACCTGAGCTGGAGTCAGACACTCAACCGACTGAGACCCCCAGGTGCCCCCAGCAGTGTCCATTTTTATTGGTGGACACATGAATGTCTGTTACTTGATGCTTTTGTACTTTTCCAAAAATATAGTAGCTGAGAGACACATGTTTCTTGATGGGGCAACATTGCATTTAGCTACCCTCACCGCTGGACGCACTGTCACATCATCTATAAAATCATGGCCTCCATGGCTCTGGGAGTGGGGAGTTCTGCCTCTTCGGCCCTGCCTCAGTTCTCCAGCTTATGCTATTGTTCTCTTCCTTGCCTTCGCTCGCCTTTTCCTTCTGCTTGCCACCCCCTTTCTGTTTTTGGAAATGCTAGAGCATATTCATCTTTTGAGGCCTGACCTAGCTCAGCAGCCATGTCTTTCTGGAAGTTTTTCTGGAGGACCGTGGGCCACCTTGACCTACAGAAACCCCATCATCCAGAAACCTGTGCGTGTGCGTGTGTACACAGCCATGTCCTGACTCTGAGTGTGCGCACACACGTGTGGCCGTGTAGGCATGCCTTGTGGTACTATCCCTCCACAGATCCTGACAGGAGAGGACTGGAACGCAGTGATGTATCATGGGATCGAATCGCAAGGTGGAGTCAGCAAAGGCATGTTCTCCTCTTTTTATTTCATTGTCCTGACGCTGTTTGGAAATTGTATCCTTCTTGCAGTGCATTAGTGCTTGGTCTGGGTCCAGGGAACCTGGGGGGGTGCGGGGTGTGTTGGCCATGAAAAGGAGAGGCGCCTTCTCGTTGAGTGTGAATGATGGAGCTTCTCCTTCTGGGGAGCTGGCTTAAGTCTAGACAGTGAATACTCTCGAGGCAGTCTGAGCTTGGGGGATCTGGAGGCTGTGGGCCAAGGTTGATGGAAGCATGAACTGTGCGTATGGTGTCCAGAGGGCGTTGGTATGGTCAGTGGCAGGCTCGGGAGGGTTGCCGTGGGAAGACGTGGGCTTCGAACACAGGGCAGTAGTTTTTTTTTTTCCCCCGGTTTAATTCTGTAATTAAGTTTTGGTACTGGGCTTTTAAAGAACTTTCCCCTGCTGAAAATCTAGTACCTGCAGAGAAATGGAAGGCAAGTTTTCCTGTAGCGGGTGCCAGTCAAGCATGTGTTTTAGGACCTCGTGTGTGTGTGTGGGGGGGGGGGGTGGGGGGGTGGGTCTGTGGGGTCAAGGAGAGCCCAGCGCAGGTGACAGCTCTGCCTCAGGCAGGTCACCTGGGAGAAGGAGGCTGTTGGGCTCATGATGCAGGCAGGGGGCAGGGCCAGGAGAGGCGAGGTGCGAATGTGGCCCCACTTCTGGGGCAATAAATTCAGGCCGAGCAGGGGCACTCAGGTTCTCCAAGTCTTCTGTGTATCAGAAACCCCAAGGACAGTTAAAGCTCAGGTTCCAGCCCACAAATGTGCATTTTAACACACTCCCCTGGGGTGCTGGTGTTGGTACTGCGGCCTGGGGACCCCACTTGGAGATCTGCTGTATTAAATATCCTGCAGAGCCTGGAAAAAGATCTGAGCTGGCGACAAACACCTCTGTGTTGTCTCCTCCCAGACTGACCTGCTGGCTCTGCCTTGTCTCCTCACCCGCACACCTGGGCACTTGACCCCGTTTGTCCTTCCTTGCCCCTGGCATGCTGGCCGTTATGCCAGCCTGTGACCTATGACATTCCAGACCTTATTTCTCTCTGCCTCCATCGGACTGTCTCTCCTGCTGCACACCCAGCAGGATTGTACCACCTGACAGCCCTGTGTCGTTCACGGCTCAGGTCCTGGACCCCAGGGTGGGGAGCCCCGCCCCGCCCCGCCCCCCCGGGAGCCTGAGCACAAGGCCTGGGAAGGAGGATCCAGGGTGCTCAGGAGGGCCCGTGCTTGTTTCAGTGTTTAGCAGACAGGGGGGGCCTGGGGGCTGGCTGAGAGGAGAGCTGTAAATGGCAGCCATGGTTATCAGAGAGTGAAGGAGCCTGAAGTGTTGGCTTCAAATGGTGGGGGGTGAGGGTGGGGGTGGGGAATAACTTCTGTCCAGAAAGAGGTGCCCACAGCCCCCAAGACTGAGCAGCGGCCTGAAGCCCTTCACAGCTAATTCTGACCCTGTGCGGTCAGGCCTCGTGCTAGCCACTGGGAATCTTTCCTGCTGCCCCTGTGTGCCCCTCTTGCTGGGCCTCAGGTGCCAGGGCATGACCTTAGTCCCGCTCTTCAGGTGTGGGAAGTCCTCTGAGAGTGTCCATGGCTGTGGTTAGTGTGGGGAAGCGGCCCCTGGCCTCGGTGTCCTGTCCTCTGGTCTCTGCTGGAGCCCTGAGCAGCCTTGCCAACGAGGCAGTGCCCTGGCATATGGGGGGCCTCCCTGCCAGACTGGGGCCTGACCAGCATCAGTCGTCGCTGTCAGCCTCATACAAAGCCGGCTGCTCCTCAGGCCTCGCACTGGCGGGAATAGCCGCAGCCTGGGCCGAGGGGTGAATCCCCAGGCCTGTGGTGAAAGAGCTCAGGTGTAGGGGACACAGGGCTCTGGCTGGGGTGACTTCACCCCCAGAGGACACTGGCAGTGTCTGAGATGGTTTGGTTGTCATGACTGGGCTGAGGGGCTGCTGCATCTGGTGCACACAGGCCAGGGATGCTGTTCAACATCCCACCGCAAAGGGTTGCCTGGCTCCAAACGTCAGCAGTGCCGAGGAATGAAATTAACTGGGGACGGCAGCCGGGGAAGGCCCAGGGAGGGCCTGAGGCACAGCACAGAGTGCAGGCAGGGGATGGTTCTGGGGAGGCGCTGCTCTGAGGTGCACAGGGAGGAGCTTGTGGGAAGAGGCAGCTCCAGCCCCAGGAAAATTGAAGTGACTCACGTTAGTGGCCTGATCTGGACAGACTGGAGGAGGGCGGTGCAGAGAGGTAGCTGCCGACCACAGGCCCCCGTCTGGGCCATTTGGTCCCCTCCTGACTGTGGGATCCTGGGTGGGGTACTTACCCTCTGTGGCCTTTGCTTGCTCGTTTCTAAAAGGGGATTGTAGTAGTGCTTTGTCATGGTGCTCCTGGAAGGGCTCAGTGAGGTGAGGGGTGGGGGGTGCTAGTGTTGTCTGCCATCGGCATGACTTGGGTGTTGTTTTTGCCACTCTAGCAGGAGGGCACCTTGAAACAGAGGGCCCCAGGACCTCACTTTGAAAAAGGAAGGGAGAAAACAGCACTGAGCAGGTGTCCTAAGCCTAGCCTAGGAACTGAAAGCACTGGTCACGGCCGGATATGCATGTTTATGGTCTGTCTTAGGTGGTCTCTGCTCACAGGACCCAAAGGTGATGGGGCCCATGTGAAAGCAGGAGGTGTTGGTTGGGAGGCCTCTCACATTGGCCAGAAATTTGGGGGAGGTGGGGATAGAGGTAGGCAGTCCAAATTAATCCAACACAGCCTCTGAGCTTTGGGGCTGGAGAGTCAGGCCTGAAGAATGGGGTTGGGGAAGGAGTTTGTGTGGCCATTATGGGGAGTTGATACGAGACTGAGGGCAAGAAGGATGGGCAGACCAGGCGGCGTGGCTAGTCTGTGTCTGAGGGCAACAGGGAACAGAGGAACAAGGGGACTTGAGAGGTATATAGTCACAGAGGATCTGGGGAGATGAGGAACCCTGTTCTCCATGGGGCAAGCTGCAGCATGACTGTGGGAGACTTGGGTGGGTGGGTGGGGGGGCAGAAGGGTTCCTTTCCTTAGCTGGAGCCAACCAGACACTCTGCTGAATGTCTTCCTGGCCATCGCCGTGGACAACCTCGCCAACGCTCAGGAGCTGACCAAGGTGCGTGGGTAGGGGCACCACCTGCAGCCCAGGACGGGCAGGGAGGGGCAGGCGGGGCAGTGTGTGTGACTCTGGATGAGTCCAGGGTTAAGGACCCATGTAACCACCCTCCACCGGGCATCTCCTCAAGGTCCTAGACGGGCAGAGGTTAGGCTGCCACTCAGATGTGTGTGTGTTTGTGTGTGTGTGTGAGGGGGTGGTGCTGAGGAAGTGTGAGAGATGATGTGCCAGGAAGGCAGATGAGCCCAAGGGCAGCTTCTGGAGAATCCGAGACCTGGAAAAAATGGCCAGAAAGGCAGGGGGAGTTATGAAGAATGGAAGATGCAGCCCAGAGAGTTCTAAGAAGTGAGGGGCAGGCTGCACCAGGCCCCTGCGCTCGTCCCTGGGAGGCGAGGGGCCCCTGTGGCCAGTCTGGAGTGTGCCTGGTTGAGCTCAGGCAGTTACCGGGCAGCTCTGTCCTCAGATGCCAGGCCTGGCTGGAGCCTGGAGGAGCAGCTGCTGCCCCCTTGTCAGCTTGTTTGTGCCGCAGCGGGACAGCCTCTTCTCCTGGCTGTGCCTAGCGGGTGGCATCTAATACTCTCCTCTTGTCCCTGAGCCTGGTGGGGGGGTGTGATTATACATGGCTTCCCCTGTGGTTGCCTTCCCAACGACACAGCCCCCTGCCTGGTCACCTTCACCCTCACAGCCGTGGACAGTGTAGCCCTGGCTCCCAGGAGGAGGGTCCTGCTCCCTCGCTGGGCCACCTGAGGGGAGTGCTCCCCTGCTGCAGAAACCCCACGTGCTTGCCATCTTGGCTGAGCATGTGGCCTGCTTGTGCACCTGTCCATGTCCATGTGTGTGTGCTGGAGCTCACACCTGTGCACATTCCTCTGTGTGTCTGACACAGTCCTGCCCTCACCATCTAGCACATCCCGACTGTCAACATCATCCCTGTTCCGGGGTGAGCTTGACTTGGGCTTTCCCTGAGGAGGGCAAGTTCAGGACGTTTCTGCAGTCAGTATGGGTGTGTGCAAATATGCCACAGTGCTTCCGACAGGTGTCAGGTGCCCTGCTACCCTCCTCTGTTCTCTGGGAGGAGTGCTCCAGGGGGAGGCAGGCCTATTCAGTGTGTCTGCCTTAGCTTCTGCTCAGACTTCCTCTTCTCCGGGCCCAGGCCTGGGCCGTGGTGTTGCCTGGGGGTATAGACGCCTACCCTGCTCTGGCTGCTGCCTCCTGAGGACCTGGAAGTCCCACTGGCCTGCTCATTCCTGTTGTCCGCCAGGGCCCACACTGGGCTTTGCCATCTAGGAGTGGCTGGAGAATGACTGCTCCTGGCCCCAGGCTGGGCTTTCGGCGGGCGGTGGGGTCAGGGGGATCCCCTGCATCCACAGAACATATCTTGGTGTCAGGATTTCTGGGACCACATGAAATGGGGGTGCCCAGCAGCGTTGGTGGTCTGGGCACCAGCTGTGTTGGTGCAGGGGTGAGCTTGAGCTTGAAGTTCTCGCCGCCTCTTCGGGTCGCGCTGTGGGTGAGAACACACCAAGGAAGCGATGTCCTCGGGGCCCTGTCTCCATGCAGAGACACCCTGTGAGATGTTGGACCAACTGCCCTTATTCAGGAATCGTCTTTCCCTGGGAGGTGGAGCAGGTGGAGGCCTGTGTTAGGCTGTGGGGGCATTTCCTGGACTGGCCCTCCTTCCTTTACATTCCCACAAATGCATTACAGTATTACATTCTTTTCAAAGTGGAAATAAACTCTATGAAGTCTGTTTGTAGAACACCTGTCCTCTCTGCCCAGAGGGCTGTAAACCAGGATGGAGCCCGCGGCTTGAAGAAGGACCTCGATAGGGGTGTTCTGTGGTAGATGGAGCTTCGCCTCCTCTCTGGGGCCTGAAGCTTGAAGACCTCTTCGCTGTGGTGGGAAATCTGCAGGCAGCTAACAGGGGTTTTAATTTTTGCCATTTTGGGGCCTCTAGGATAAGATTTAGGGATGTTTTGGGCCACAGTGGGAACACTAGCTTCCATGGAAGCCAGGTGGGCCTGGGGTTGGGTTTGGGGGAAATAACAGTGGTCTCAGCAGTGTAAGTGGAGGACGTGGAGGCCTCGGTTTCCCTCCACGGGCTCATGGGCTCAGCCCGGAGCTTTTCATCTAGATCCTAGAAGCCGAGCATGTTGGTTTTGCCCAGTGACATGGGGTCGGGGCCAGAGGGTCTGCCCAGAAGTCCACTCCCCTTCCCACGGAGGGGGCAGAGGCAGGGCAGGATATCTACACCTGTGTCAGAGAGCCATGGGGGTCCTTCCCACAAACTTGGTGGGGGAGGGGATACCATCAGGCATTGTAAGTGGCTGCCATGTGTTGGGGGACACAAGGAGGGACTTCTCACAGCCACGGCTAGGGACAGGTAGACAGATGTGATCTGACGGGTCCTGGTAGGAAAGCTCAGAGGCTGTGAGGTAGCTATGCCTGACCCTCGCCCGGTGACAGTTCCTGTGGGTGATGCTGAGCCAGGACCTAGGCTCAGGGTGCAGAGTCCTGCCCCTTGACCTTGTCCACAGTTGTGGGGCAGAGGCTGGCTTTGTTCAGGCGAGACAGGTGCCCCTGAGGTGTGGGGGCAGCGGGTGGGAGGAAAGGAGGGCTGGGCTTGCGTTTTGGCAGAGCCAAGTCCAAGACACCGTGGGACACGTGTGCAGGCAGCAGCTGGGTCCTTGTGGCTTGAGCTCGTGTATGGCGTCGGGGTGCAGGCGCAGGGCTGGGATCACCAGCTGTGAGCACCCTGGGACTGGCCCACGGCAAGAGGGTGCTGAGGCAGGAATCCTGTGGAACACGGCCCGGAGCAGCAGGTACAGGCCGCCAGAGGGCTTGCGTGGGATTGGTGCTCGCTGCTGGAGCCTGGATGGGTTGTGCTCACGCAGGGGCTGCTGCCTGGCCCACCGGTTCAGAGGGGAGCAAGGACTCCTAGACCATGGAAGGAAGAGCTCCAAGGCCAGCTGCACACCTCTGTCTGTTCAAACAGGATGAAGAGGAGATGGAAGAAGCAGCCAATCAGAAGCTTGCTCTGCAAAAGGCCAAAGAAGTGGCCGAAGTGAGCCCCATGTCTGCCGCAAACATCTCTATTGCTGCTGCGTAAGGCTCTTGGGGGTGGACTGCAGGGTGGTGGGGGCTGCTGCAGAGTCTCTTGGCTGGGCCCCCAGCAGGGCACTCCTTCCGGGGGCTTCCTTGGAGCACCTTGTGTTGGCTGGAGCTTTTTGGGACACAGCCTCCCCCAGGAGCTGTGATGAGAGGGAACGGCTCCCTTCCTGCAGGAATCTGTGAGCAGAGGGTTCATCAGGAAGAGCCTCCATGGCTTCTCCCAGTTTGAGTTGAAGCAAGGTGTGACGATGCATGGTCCTCCCATCATGGGTGGGATCGGCTCTGATTAGCCCCTTGAGAGTCTTGGGTGGCTCCAGAGCTCCTAGCTGGGGCAAAGACTGTGAGTCAGGGGTAAGGTATTGATATATCTATTTTATAATTTTCTTAAAGTTTGTTCATTTAGAGAGAGAGAGAGAGAGAGAGAGAGAGCGAGCGAGCAGGGAGGGAGAGAGAATCCCAACCAGGCTCCGTGAACTCATGAACCGTGAGATCACAACCTGAGCTGAAACTGAGTCAGATGTTTAACCAACTGAGCCACCCAGTCGCCCCTCCATACGTCTGTTTTCTGCACAGCTTTTTAGGAATGTATTTTGTGAACCGAAAGATTCTAGGTGGTATTTCAGCAGCCCAAGAGACTTAATGCAGTTTCCTAAATTGTCTTTGAGGTTTCTGTGTTGGGACAGAGGTCAAGGGGAAGCCTTGCTGATGAGAAAAGGTGAAGGCGGGGTTGAAGCTTCCTTGGGGAGGCTGGTCATCCCGAGGTTCAGCTGAGCTTGAAGGAACATTGCAGAACCACATCTGGAGGTCTTAGGGCCTTCAGAGTTGGGACAGCCTAGGGCCAAAGGCTGCAGTGTGCTGAGGGAGGTCACCGCCGGGGAAAGAGAGGGATGGGAAGGGGGAAGGAAGGTCTGGCCTGCTGTCAGCGTGGCCATGAGAGAGCACAGAGAAGCTCTGTCTTTGTGGGGAGCTCGCTCTCTGAGCCAGGCTGAATCTGTCTGGAGCTGCTGGCTTGTCTTCAGTGCCACCCTACCCCACCCTACCAAACACCTCCCATTTCCCATGTGGACCCACCTGGTGGGCACCAGGAACAGCCTCAGGTACATCTGTGGTGACACATGCATCTGGGCTGCTGAGTGTATGTGCCGGCATGTGGATGTGTTTGCTGGGAGTGTGGGTGTGCGGGTGTGCGGGAACGCGTGCGTCTGCTTGTGCGTGAGTGTGTATCATAGCAGCCCCGTTCTTGTTCAGCAGTCCCAAGAGTGACGACCTGTTTTCTAGGAAGGCCTTTGCAGAGGACCTGCCCCTAAGCCAAGCAGGAAGCACTGGCCTCTGGGGGAGAAGAAGCCAGAGGAGATCACAGGCCCCTGGGGGGCCCAGGCAGGGGTGCAGGGGGCCTGCGGGGAGCCAGGCAAGACACAGCAGTCATTTCTCAGACAGCTGCTGGGGTGCTCAGGGTTTAGTTGCCTCTGTTTTGTTGTTTGGCTGGTTCAGTGACTTGGTCGGCTTGGTCCTGGGCTTGCTTTGAGGAGGTTGTGGTGACCTGGCAGACGGCCCCTTCTCCTGAGCTTTGTAAACTACTGGTGGTCTGCCTTAGCAAGGGCGGCAGATGAGCCTTTGACTTCTTCATGGGCCTTGTGGGTTTCAGTTCAGCGTTTGCCCTCTCTGCTCGCTCTGGAGGTGAGTGCGCTGTCCTGTGGGCCTGATGCCTGTCAGAGCTGCCTCTTCCCTGGGGGCATGTGGCAGGGCACCCGTTCCCATCAGGGCAGAGATCTCAGAGAGGCAGGTGCCGGGGCCCTCAGCACCACCACACAGAGCATGTCAGGCCACCAAGAAAGGTCTGGATGCTCTTCCTCTGCCCCTGTCCTCATCTGGGGATACTGCTATGTAAGAACAAGGCTGCAGACTGGTAACCCCGGGCCAGGGTATAACACCGGCTGCTGGCCCCATCTCCACTGTGGTTGCTTCTTTTCTCCTGGGCGGGGTTCCTGGGGTTGCACAGGTATTCTGCCTCACAGCAGGTCCTGAGCTCCGTGTCACCTTGTCAGCCAGGCACGTGTGTCCCCCTGCTTGGGCTGTAGGTCCCGCGGGTTCTCCTGGGATGTGGCTTTGGGTTGCTGTCCTCTGCAGCATGTCCTGGTCTGCTGTTGCTGGACACGGCGGTCGGTCTGACGTGATCACTGAAGATCCCACACACTGGGCGGGGTCTGAACTCCCGGGTGTGTGAATGTCTGCTCTCCTCTTTGTGTGGAGACCACTGAGCCCTGGAAGCTGTGGCTCAGAGCCCCGGTGTCTGTCTGTCCTCTGTCGGCTGGCCCCCCTCCCAACTGTTTCTGTTCTCCTGGTGAGTTGTGTTGGGTAGACGGGCAATGCCTGCTTCTTCCCCACTGCTGGGGTGGGGTTAGAGTGAAGCGCCCGAGTGACGCTCGCTGTGACACTCCCTGCAGCCATGCCGTGTGGTCTGTGCAGGGGGAGGACTGGTCCAGATGTTCTCTGTGACGCCTCGATGCTGGGTGGCCCTTCATGTCCTTGGTGTTTGAGAGGCTCTCCTGGGCCTTGTGCAGCCTCACACAGAGCCTGAGGGGAGAGGGTTCCACGCCTCCTCAGAGGGGCGTCCCTGTCCCTTGGAGTTGGGCTGCAGCCCCAGGTGACAGCCACTTCAGGCCCCTGGGAGGGAAGGGACGGTAAGGGTGACATGGCCCTCCTGGTTCTCTGTACTTTGTCATCCTTCTCCTCACCTGCACTTCTGAATGCTGGTATACACACTCACTCACACAGTTCACTTACCTCATCGGAGTCACAGCCCCCTGACGCTCACTGTCATGCCTGTTTGTGCTCATACGTGTTCATACTCACCTGGTTGGTCACTCACACGTGTTCACACTCACATACGCACACATGCTCACTCATAACCCCACACTCATTCACACACTCTCGTATACTCACACACCATCCACGCACTCACGTTCAGTCATACACTGATTTGCACACTCACACACACACGTTTGCACCCAGGACCTGCAGGCGAGTGAGTTGCTCTGGGCTCCTCACAAATGTGTGTAGACTCGGCCTTGAGAAGGAGTTGCTGGGAAGCCACCTGGGGAACTGCCTTAAAGGGGAATGATTGTGGAGATCTTTGGTTTCTCTCTGTTGGTTTTGGAAAAGCTTCCAGAAAGTCCCTGGGAAATGGCTGGAGGTATACCCAAAGGAAGTGGGTTGGTCATGTAGCCTGTTAGCCCCTTGGAAGGGTCGTGGTGAGTTGGAGGCATGTGGTTTAGAGCCTGGGGAGCCGATGGGGTCAGGTGGGCTGGGACAGAGCCAGGTGGTCAGGCAGCAGGGCCCAGGTGAAGCAGCAAAGGGCAGGTGTCCCGTGCTGGCTGGCTTTGCTCCCATCTTGAAGGCAAGGCGAATGCCTAGGTCATCCCACCACAGCCCCGTGGGCGTGGGACACCAAGAGGCAGGGGAGGGCCATTTGGAACTTCGGACAAGTGGTGCTGGCTCTCTCCAAGCCGGCTGCCCTTCTAGGGGCCTAGTGTGCTGGGCCGTAGCGGATGGGCAGCAGGACCCCGGCTTCTCTTCTTCCAGCCGTGGTGGGTGTGCTGTGTTCTTTTTTAGCGCTACTTTTCTGCCGGATGCTCTTTCTTTCTCAACTTCTCTTTTCCCCCGAGGTCTCGGCCGGTGCCCATTCTGATGGAAGCGTCCCTGGCCTCCTGCCCAGATTTACACTGCAGCCTGCGCCCTGACCTGACGTGGCTTAAACATGTTCTTGTCCTTTAGAGCCCTCTCTGGTTTTCTCACTTTTGTTTGTTTTGTCTTTTGCATGTGCAGTTTTGTAAAGCACACGCGAGGTGCTGCATCTCACAGCTCATCTGTCTCCAGCATAAACTCACCGTGAGTCGCTCTGCTACGATCCCCGTCTGTGGCTTCGTGACAGCTACATGCGAACACCTCCCTCCACCCCTAACTGCTTTTCCACCTCAAATCACTTGCTTCAGGGGCAGCTCCGGGAAAGCCTTCTGCAGCTGGCGGGGGACAGTGGGCATGCTTCCCGACGTCCCTGAGTCCTGTTCACGGGCATCAGCCTCTCTGAGCTCGGCCCCTCTCCTCTCCCTCCTGGTCGTCTTGTCTGCCGTCTGTCCATGTGCTGTCTCTCTGGTGTCTTCAGCACCTTCGCTTCTCCTGAGGTGACCACCGCTGGGCACCAATGGGTGCTGTCTCCTTACGGTTCCCGTGACGGAGAGCGTTCATTAGGACTCACAGAGGACATTCACGGGGTCCTCCTTCCCCATTCCTTTTTCACTTGGGAGGGGGTGTATCTGTGACCCTTAGGAAGTTGTGCCAGCAAGATCAGAGTTGCTGTCTCATGTTAGATCAGCCAGAGCCTGAGATAGAGCCATAGAAACCTCAGTGTGGCCCTCCTGGAGGTGACGCCAGTCTGGCGGGGGAAGTTGTCCTGGGAGGCTTGCCCCCAGGGGCTTCCTCCCAAGGGTCAGACCAACCCCTGCAGGTGAGAAGTCCCCGGAGTGCCTGGGTGTAGTCAGTAGGTGGCCGGGTGCCTGCTTTGTGTTCTGGTGCTGTGGGAGCCCTTGCCGTCACTGAGACACCTGCCCCCTACTCAGCCAGCACAGAGCCAGGTTCAGCTTGCCCGCAAGCACTTGGAGCTGCTGGCTGTTGGGGCCTGATGTCTCACAGGGTAAGAAAGCTGGATCCTGGATGAGTGATTCACAGGGTGGAGTAAAATGTGCACATAGGTATTGATGGTGTCACAGTCGGGGCTGCTTCACGTTACCAGCGGCTGTGGGTAACTGGCTCTCTCAGCCCAGAGACTTCAAAGCAGGGCCATACCAGTGAGGCTTCTTTTTGGGCCCTACAGGCATCTGCAGTGCCTGGGTCAGGTGTGGCCGAATAGGGCTATACCAGCAAGCTGGGGTCGAGACATCACGGGAGCAGCTCCCCCATGTGACTCCTCAAAGAGCCTTTTTAGACAAGAGCTTTGCCTGGATCATTGTCACCTGTGTGTCAGACGGTTGGCCTGGCTCTCGCTCGCATGTTCTTGCCACTTGTGAAGTCGGTGGAGAGGTGCAGAGAGACCAGTGGTGGCCAGACTGAGCAAGGACAGGGCAGCAGCCAGGTGGGTGCAGGCTGACTCAGACACCAACAGGGAGGAGAGGCCTGGCACGCGGACTCAGAGACACATCCAGAGAGGAAGTCAGCAGCATCACCGGTAGGTGGTTGCAGACAGTTTCAGGCGGCGCTAGGGCCCAGAGAGGCAGAGAGACCCAGCAGGAGCAGGGCCCCAGAGGGGCCACGTGACACAAGTGTTCAGTGTCTTGCTCCCCTGGGAAGTTATGAGAGAAGAGGAGTCTGCCAGCCCCGTGGCACCCTCCAGTCTCGCAGGTTAGCTGGTTGCTGGCAGAGGAGGAGCTGCAGCCCAGGGTGGGCCTGAGGGCACAGCCATGTCATCACAAGCTCATCCTCACCGGAGCTCCCGGCCACTCCGAGTCGGAACGTTGTTCCCACTGTCTCTACTGCCTGTCTGTCCTGACAGAACTCACCTCCCCGCCCCTCACCGTCTTGGGCTGTGTCTAACACTAACCCTGCTGCTGCTGTGCTGTCAGCCCTCGTGGGCTCTTATGTCTGAGGAGTGACCCTCAAGGCTGTCATCCCTTTCACGTGGTTCAGCATTGTTCAGAGTTGGGTCCTTTGTTTCGGTGCCAGCCTGGGATGGGGTAGGTCCCCTGTGGCTTTAGTCTGAAGCCAGAGAAACAGAGGGTGGTCGTGTTGCAAGGCGTCCCCAGGAGTAGGGCTGCATGGCTTTGGTGTGTCAGAGGAGGCAGCTCAGGGCCTGGGGTGGCAGTTGAAGCTGTGGGGTAGCAGATGGCCAGAGAGGCTAACAGTTGTCCACCCTGTGTTGCCCTGGCCTGTCTGCCACGTCTCCCGGGTGAGGCACAGACAGTGTACTCTTCTGCCTTCACACTTTTGAGGCACTGCCCTGGAAATGGCTCCCCACGCTGGAGCCTGGACCTCACTTCGAAGGGACAGGGTTAAGCATCATATGCTTTGTGCAGGCCAGCTGCAGGGACTGGGCTTCCCCCACCCGGCCACCTCTGTCTTTGCAGGTCAGCATGGTGCTCAGTGGCCCGGGGCCCTGGAGCTGGTGGCAGGGTTGGCCTGGGGCCCCTCAGGCTGTCACTCTAGGCTGTGGTGTCAGTACAGTTGGGGTCTGGCCAAGGCCTCATATCTTTAGATACCTTTTCTTCTGTGTTGCCTTTGCATGCATCTGATCCTGGCTCCGTCAATGGCTCACCGTGGGGCCCTCTGTGAGTCGCAGCCTCTAGGCTCAGTGTCTTCATCTGTGAAATGGGGACAAGAGCAGCACCTAATTCCTAAAGGTGGTTTTGGGGGTCGGATGAGGTGGGCATTGCAGCCGGTAGCACAGTGTGGCCCTTGAACAATACAGGTGCCACAGCCGGCATTGTTCTTACGCTGCCGCCACCACCACCACCGTGGTGGGTCCAGAAACCTCCAGAGGCTGAAGGAGGAGAGTCTGGCCTCAGCAGAGGTTTCTGCTTGGCTCAGGTGGGACTGGAGTCGCCTGCATTGGAACCCTTATTCAGCAAAGACCCCAGAATGCAAAGGGCTTCCCATGTATCCTGGGCTGTGGAGCCCCACGTGTAACCATGTGGGTGAGGCTGGAGGGTGGTCGAGGCCTTTGGTAGCCTGTGCAGTGGGGGCTGAGTCTGGAGCACAGGCCATTCCTGGTGCTGGAGGGCTCCTCTCTGTGCCGGTGGATGAAGGGGGCTCCCTGTGGAGCCAGGAGAAAGGAGGGCATTGAGGACCATGGGAGGAAGCATCTCCAGGCCTCGACCTGAGTGCTGGGCTCCTGGGAGCAAATGGCCGCTGAGCCCAGTGGCAGCTGCCCAGATGGGGCTGACCACCTTAGGGAGCAGTCACAGCTTTACTCTTCGCTCCTGTTAGGGCCAGCTGCCCCTGGGCAGCTCTGCTGTATGCTTCAGCGAGGCCCATGCCCCAGGGCTGCTGCAGGTGGCTCCCTGCCTCCTGCCTCTTCCTCAGTCCTGCCCCATTTGGATGCTGCCCCCCACCTCTCCCCATTTTGGTCTTCTTGGCCAGCAGCCCACCTGCCCTGGAAGCCTGTCTGCCGCCTCATGCTGGTTCTTATCATTCCCACTGCCCTGCATCCCGTGGCCAAGGGCCCCTGTGCACCTGCTCAAGGGTGGCTTTGAGCCCCCACCTGGGACCCCCCCCCCCGTCAGTCTTTGGGCTCACGATGGGGCGAGGCCAGCGCTGAATTCTTGTTACCCTGGGTATCCCCCACCTGCTCTGCACCGACTGCCAGGGGTCTTGAGGGCTCCTGCCACTCCTCCTCCCTGCGTCCACTCTGCCATCCCTCCATTGCTGCGACCATCTGTGGCTTCCCCTGCGAGGCAGAGAGGTGGGGGGGGGGCGGGGCGGACGCTCACTGCCGGTCTCCCCACAGCAGGCCGCAGAACTCGGCCAAAGCACGCTCGGTCTGGGAGCAGAGGGCCAGCCAGCTGCGGCTGCAGAACCTGCGGGCCAGCTGCGAGGCGCTGTACAGCGAGATGGACCCTGAGGAGCGGCTGCGCTACGCCACCACGCGCCACCTGCGGCCGGACATGAAGACGCACCTGGACCGGCCGCTCGTGGTGGAGCTGGGCCGCGACGGGCCGCGGGGCCCCCCGGGGGGCAAGGCCCGGCCCGAGGGCGCAGAGGCCGGCGAGGGCACGGACCCACCCCGCAGGCACCACCGGCACCGCGACAAGGCCCCGGCAGCGGCCCCGGGGGCGGCGGCGGAGCAGGACAGGGCAGACGCCCCGAAGGCCGAGGGCGGGGAGTCCGGGGCCCGGGAGGAGCGGGCGCGGCCGCACCGCAGCCGCAGCAAGGAGGCCCGGAGCGAGCGCGGCCGCGGCCCGGGCCCCGAGGGCGGCCGGCGCCACCACCGGCGCGGCTCCCCGGAGGAGGCGGCCGAGCGGGAGCCCCGGCGCCACCGCGCCCACCGGCACGCACCCGACCAGGGCAAGGAGGGCGCCGTGCCCGGGACCAAGGGAGAGCGGCGAGCGCGCCACCGCGGCGGCCCCCGGGCCGGCCCCCGGGAGGCCGGCAGCGGCGAGGAGCCGGCGCGGCGGCACCGGGCCCGGCACAAGGCGCTGCCCACGCACGAGGACGCGGAGAAGGAAGGCGAGGTCGAGGACAGGGACAAGGAGAAGGAGCTCAGGAACCATCAGCCCAAGTGAGGGAGTGCGCGTGGCGGAGGCGGGGCCCTGTCGAGGGGCGAGGGGCTGCCGGTGGCGCAGGGTTCAGGGGTGCGGGGCTGTCCCTGTTCAGGTTGGCCGTCCCACCTTCCGTCTCAGCCTCTCTCTCTGCGGTGGGGACAACCCTGCCCTGTTGGGGCGACGTGTAAAATCCTTACAACCGCGTGGGGATCAGGTTTGCTTGGTGCGTGTCCATCGTTATTCTAAGGCTCGCAGGAGAGAGAGGGTGTAGGACGAAATCGTTGGGACTGGTTTGGGACACGTTGGCTTGGGAAGATTGGAGAGAGCCTGAGGGAGGCCCGAGGAGGCCACTGGGGGCTAAATGGTAGGAAGGAATAGGGCCAGGCTGGGTGGCCATGCCAGAAAGGGCCTCCCAGCTCTCCACACCAGCTGGCTCGCCTGCTCCCTGGCAGGGACAGGCCATGACTCTGAGTCTGTGAGAAAGCTGGGGTGACAGGAGGCCCCAGGCTGAGGCCAGCACTCTTGGGCGCCTGCCCGACAGCTGGAAGCCCCTGCTCAGGTCTAGAGTCTGTGTTTGTGTGCAGAGTTCTGTGTGGGGCCTTTGGTCTGGAGGGGCCGCAGGTGGAGTAGCTTAGAGAAACACCCTCTTCTGGGCTTCTTCATTCTGCACATAGTTCCCTTTTATATACATAGTGTGATGCCAGCCATGCCTGGTCGTGTGCCAGGGACAGACAGGTTGAGTCGGCCCCATTTTTACTTTTCAGACCTGAAAACACAGAAATGTACAAAGTGATGAAAACCATATGAAATGTCAGAGTAGCAGAGGAAGTGGTCAGGGATTTATCTGATTTGCATTGGGGCATAAGGAGCTGGATTTTGCAGACTGACTAGGAGTTTAGGGCTGCATCAGAGTCTGATGTGCATTCTTGGTTGCAGGGAGCCACGCTGTGACCTGGAGGCCAGTGAGATGATGGGTGTGGGCCCTGTACATGCACTGCCCAGCACCTGCCTACAGAAGGTGGAGGAACAGCCAGAAGATGCAGACAATCAGCGGAATGTCACACGGATGGGCAGTCAACCCTCGGACCTGAGTGCCACTGTGCATATCCCGGTGACGCTGACCGGCCCTCCTGGGGAGACCACGGTTGTTCCCAGTGAGTATCTCCCCGTATCAGCGGGGCAGGGCCCACCTTATGCAGGCGCAGTTTGCTCTTCCCTGTCCCCCTCTCTCCATGGCAGCCGCTTGGGGACAGAGCATGCCTGTGTGAGCCTGTCTACACCAGCTCGAGACAAAGTCCTTTGTGGTCAGCATCTGTGCCTTGATGTCTCTTTGTTTCCAGTGCCCCAGAGGAGCACTGTTGCTATCACATGCCACTTAAACTCTATTCTCCTCCCTTCCAAAAATATTTGCAAGTTACCAGCTCAGCGCCAGGCATGGTGTCAGAGTGCTGGGGATAGCGGGGGGGAGTGGAACTGTGGGGCTTACGGTCTCATCAGGAGAGCAGACCTCAGGATGGTCCCAGCTCTTCATAGTTGTGTGAAAGCTGCTAAGGACCATGTCCCCAGACTTGATGGGGGCTGAGAACTACTGGGTGAGAAGGAGGAAGTTGTCGGGGTGCTGGTATTCCTACCGACTTACTTTGCCCTATGATCCCTGCACTAAGATCCCCATAGGCCTTTGCCTCAGCCCCTTTTTTCTTCCCCCCACTCAATCACTCACTTACTCACACGTGAGTGTGAGCCTGATTGGGCAGCCACTCCATGCCTGACTGCCTGACCGTGAGAGCAGGAACTGAGGGTACAGGGTGGACAAGATACTGCTCCTGTTTTTAGGCCACTCCACCTTGTAGGGACAAGACGGACAAATACTGTCCCCTCATACTGTGTGGAAGGTGCATAGACCTCTCGTGAGCGCCGAGGACAGAGAAGGCGTTCCACGGGGAGGGGAAGATACCACAGAAGCAGAGCTGACGTGCAAGGCCAGATGGAGATTTAGGTCTCGAGTAGACCAGTTGCCACCACCTGGTGTGGCCTGTGTTTGCAGATGTGTCCACAAACACAGACACGTGTCTGTGCCTGTTACCTCTTGTCAGGTGCTCTCACCTGGGGCCTGTGAACCAGTGCACAGTGCTAGGTGTGGCAGTGGGAGATGGCCAGCTCCAGCTGCTTAAGCTCTCCTCCTTTTTGCTTCCTTGGGAGAATGCTTTCCCTGGCCTATCCCTGGTTTCCCTTCCCATGGGTAATAGTGGGTCTGTCTTACCAGACTCCTGGAAAGCAACCCCCCTGGTCTGAGTCTCTCTGGATAAACTTGAGGATTGGCCCAGGCTTCCCACCTGACTTTTGTCAAGTCCCTCTTCCCCACCTCCTGGCAACCCCTGATCTTTTTTACTGTCTCTGTAGTTTTGCCTGTTCCAGAATGTCATCGCGTTGGAATCATACAGTGTATAGCCTTTTCAGATTGGCTTCTTTCACTTACCAATATGCATTTCAGGTTCCTGCCATGTCTTTTCATGGCTCAATAGCGCATTTCTTTTTAGCACTGAATAGTGTTCCATTGTCTGCGTATACTGCAGTTTATTTATCCACGCACCTATTGAAGGACATCTTGGTTGCTTCCAAATTTTGACCATTATGAATAAAGCTGCTATAAACGTGTGCAAGGTTTTGTGTGAACTGGTTTTCAACTTCTTTGGGTAAATACCAAGGGGAGTAATGGCTGTATCATATGGTAAGACTATGTTTCATTTTGTAAGAAACCGCTGAACTGCTTATACCATTTTGCATTTCCACTAGTAATGTACGAGGGTCCTATTGTTCCACATCCTTGTCAGCAGTTGGTATTGTCAGTGTTCCAGATTTTGGCCAGTCTAGTAAATATGTCGTAGCATCAAATTGTTTAAGTTTGCGTTTTCCTAATGATGTGTGATGTGGAACATTGTTTTCGTATACTTATTTGCTATCTGCCTTTTCCTCTTCAGTGAGGTGTCTCTTAAGATCTTTGGCCCATTTTTTTAATCTGGTTGTTTTCTTATTTTCAAATTTTAGGTGTTCTTTGCATATCCCGGATAACACTCTTTTATCAGATGTGTTTTTTTACAAATATTTTTTCCCATCCGTGGCTCATCTTGTTCTCTTGACGTTATCTTTCACAGAGCAGAATTTATTAATTCTAGCTGATACGTTATTTTTCTCATGGATCATATATTTGGTGTTGCATCTAAAAAGGATCATCAGAAACAGAGTCGTCTAGGTTTTCTCCTGTGTTATCCCCTACGAGTTTTATGCATTTCACATTTAGGCCCGTGAGCTGTTTTGACTTAACTTGTGCGAAAGGTATTATGTCTATCTATATTCATTTTTGCATGTGGACATCCAACACCATTTGTTCGAAGAGGTGATCTTTGCCCCACTGATTACCTTTGCTTCTTTGTCAAAGATCAGTTGATTCTATTTCTGGGGTCTATTTCTGAGCTCTGTATTCTGTTCTTTTGCCCTGTTTGTCTATTTTTTTTACCAATACAGCACTGTCTTGATCACTGTAATATTATGGTGAGTCTTGAAGTTGGGTAGTGTCAGACCTCTAACTTTGTTCTTCTCCTTCTGTATTGAAGTGTTGGCTATTGTGGGTCTCTTGCTTCTCCATGTAAACTTTGGAATCAGTTTGTTGATATCCATAAGATAACTTGATGAGATTTTGCTTGGGATTGCATTGAATCTATAGGTCAGGTTGTTAAGAACTGACACCTTGACAATATTGAATCTTCCTATCCATGAACATGGAACATTTCTATCCTTATGTAGTTCTTTGGTTTTATTCATCAGCGTTTCAGTTTTCTACGTATAGATAGATACTTTGTTAGATTTATACTTAAGAATTTCATTTTGGGGGGAGCTAATATGAAATAATTATTCTCAAGTTAGTTAACAGGCAGTGTAGTCTTGGCTTCTGGAGTAGAACCCAGTGATTCATCACTTATAAATGACACCCAGTGATCATCCTGATGAGTGTCCTCCTTAAATGTCCATCAGCCATTTACTCCACCTGCCAACCTCCCAACCCCCATCAGCCCTCAGTTTGTTCTCTGCATTTAAGAGTGTCTTACGATTTGTCTCCTTCTCTGTTTCTTATTTTTGCTTCCCTTTCCCTATGTGCATCTAAGTTTCTCAAATTCCACATATGAGTGAAATGTGATATCTGTCTTTCTCTGACTGACTTATTTTGCTTAGCATAAGACTCTCCAGTTCCATCCATGTTGTTGCAAATGGCAAGATTTCATTCTTTTTCATCACTGAGTAGTATTCCATTGTATATGTATACCACATCTTTTTAATCCATCAGTTGATGGACATTTGGGCACTTTTCATAATTTGGCTATTGTTGATAATGCTGCTAGAAATATTGGGGTGCATGTGCCCCTTCAAATCAGCATTTTGTGTCCTTTGGAAATACCCCTACTAGTGCAATTGCTGGGTCGTAGGGTAGTTCTATTAATGATATTGTGCTTTAAATTTCAAATCCTGCTCATTCATTGTTGGTAAATAGGAAAGCAATTGACCTTTGTGTATTAACCTTGTATCCTGCAACTTTAAATCACTTTAAGTTCCAGAAGTTTGTTGTTGTTGTTGTTGTTGTTGTTGTTGTTGTTGATTCTTTTGGTTTTCCATATATATTATCATGTCATCTGTGAACAAAGACAGTTTCATGTCTTCCTTCCCAATCTATATACGTTTTGTTTCCTTGCCTTGCCTTAGTGCATTAGTAGGACTTCCAGCACAATGTTGAAAAGGAGTGGTGAGAGGTGACATCATTGCCTTGTACCTCATCTCAGTGGGAAAACTTCAAGTCTCTCATCATTAAGTATGAGGTGAGCTGTAGGTTTTTTGTGGAGAGTATTTATCAAGTTGAGGAAATTCCCCTCTATTCCTAGTTCACTGGGAGATTTTATAATGAGTAGGTGTTGGATTTTGTCAGATGCTTTTTCTGCATCTATTGATATGATCAAGTGACTTTTCCTTTTTAATCTGTTGATGGGATGAATTACATTCAATGATTTTCAAGTGTTGGACCAGCCTTGAATACCTGACACAGCTCTCCCATTTGGTTATGGTATATGATTATTTTTATACTTTTGGGGGGATTTGACTTGCTAATATTTTGTTGAGGATTTTTGCATCTATGTTCATGAGAGATATTGGTCTAACCAGTTTTCTTGTAATGCCTTGTCTGGTTTTGTTACTAGGGGAATGCTGACCTCATAAAATGAGTTAGGAAGTACTCCCTTTGCTTCTATCCTTTGAGAGAGGTTGTTGATGATTGGTCTAATTTCTTCCTTAATTGTTTGATAGAATTCATCAGTGAACCCATCTGGGCCTGGTGCTTTCTGTGTTTTGGAAGGTAGTTAATTTATGAATCAATCTCTTTAATAGAAGCCTATTTATTTTTATTTTCATTTATTTATTTAAAAAAATTTTTTTTGAGAGAGAGAGACAGAGAGACAGAGTGCAAGACGGGGAGGGCCAGAGAGAGAGGGAGACAAAGAAGCTGAAGCAGGCTCCAGGCTCTGAGCTGTCAGCACAGAGCCCAATGTGGGGCTCGAACTCAGGAGCCATGAACTGAGCCAAAGTCAGACACTTACCTGACTGAGCCACCCAGGAGCCCCAGAAGCCTGTTTAGATTGTGTATTTCTTCTCGTGTGAGTTTCAGGGAGATTTGTCCTTCCAAGGAACTGGTCCATTACATGCAGGTTATCAAATTTGTGGGCATGAGAGTTGTTCATAGTATTCTTTTATCATCCTTTTCATGTCCATGAGCAGTCGTGATGTCCCTTCTTTCATTTCTTATGTTAGTAATTTGTGTTTTCCCTCTTTTTTCCTAGTCTAAATAGAGCCTTATCAATTTTAATGATCTTTTCAAAGAAACAGTGGCATTGGTTTTGTTGATATTCTTTATTAATTTTCTCTTTTTAGTTTCATTGATTTCTGCTCTAATTCTTATTATTTCTCTTCTTCTGCTTACTTTTAGCATGCTTTTTCTTTTTGTTTCCTAAGGTGGAAGCTTAGATTATTGACTTTAAATCTTCCTTTTCTAATATATGCATTCAGTGTTATAAATTTCCTTGTAAGCATTGCTGCTGCATTCAACAAACTGGTAAGTTGTGTTTTCATTTTCATTTAGTTAAAAAATATATATATATGTTTATATTTGATGTTTATTTATTTTTGAGGGGAAGGGGCAGAAGAGAGGGAAACAGAGAATCCAAAGCAGGCTCCGTGCTGACAGCAGACAGCCCCATGTGGGGCTCGAACTCACGAACTGCGAGATCATGACCTGAGCTGAAGTCCAATGCTTAACTGACTGAGCCAACCATGTGCCCCTAGTTAAAAATATTTGTAAATGTCTTTTGAGATTTCTTCTTTGACCCATGTATTAGTTAGAAGTGTATTGTTTAATTTCTATGTCTTTGGGGGACTTCCAGTTATCCTTCTGTTATGGCTTCTAGTTTAATTCCATTGTGATGTGAGGACAGACATTGTTGCCCACTCTTTAATTGGGTTGCACATATTTTCCCCCAGTTTGTGGCTTGTCTTTTCATTCTCTTAATGTCTAGTATTTATGATTGTTAATGGTGCAAGGGTTAGTTCGGGTTCTGTCTTGGCCTCTGCTGGGTGTGGAAATCTGGGCTATTGCTTTTTAAATGTCAGTTTTGTATCTTCCTACTTTTCTGAACCCTCAAATTGCGTATTACTTTTAGCACTGACTCTGGTTTCTTTCTAAGTATATTGTCGAAACTTCTACAAATACAGCTTTAACTATTCCTTTCCAATCTTAGACCTCTCATTGTTTGTTTTGCATTGGCTAAATACACTGTCAGGTAACAGTGGACTTAGTGGGTACCCTTACCTTGTTTCTGCCTGTATTTGGGTTTGAGGTGTGTGTGTGTGTGTGTGTGTGTGTGTGTGTGTGTGTGTAAAATCAAGGTACAGTACTCATAAATTCCTATTTCAGTAAGTATTTGTCTGGAATAGATGTTGAATTTTGTTGAATGCCTTTTTAGCATGCTAGACATCATACATTTTCCCTCTTAAATACGGAGATTTATAGTAATGAACTTTTTACCATTGAACTGTCTTTGTGATCTTACAATAAACCCCGCTTAGTTAACATTTTTAAAAAAGATTTTTATTTTTTAAGTAATCTCTACACCCAATGTGGGGCTTGAACTCACAACCCCAGGATCAAGAGTTACATGCTTTATTGACTGAGCCAACCAGGTACCCCAGTTAACATATTTTTAAATGTGATGTTACATTCTGTTAATATTTTATGTAGGATTTTTGGATTGATACTTTTTACTGACACCAGTTCTTTTAGGGTTCCCAGACCCAAGTCCAGCATGAAGAGGGTCCCCAGGTACCAAGCAATTCTCAGACATCAGGAGGGTGTCCAAGAGTTTGTCTCAATTCTGATACTACCTACCAGTAGATACCATCAGATTCCACAGGTTAAGGGCTCAGCCTGCAAGACTGAGATCTACAAGCCCTCATTTCAGACACCAGTCAGAAGCCTCAGGCCGTCGCCTGTGCTTCTGACCTGCCAACTGCGATTGGAGGTTTCAGTGACCTTTTCCTTAAGTTCTTTAAATTTGCTCACAGAACTCAGAGAAACACTTAGGTTTACCAGCTTGTTAAAGGATATGAAACAGGATAAGAATCAACAGCTAGATGAAGAAATATGTATGGTGAGGTCTGGAGAAAAAGGTGTGGAGCTTCCATGCCCTTTATTGGCACTCCACTCTTCCCAATCCCTACCTGTTCACCAATCCAGAGGCTCTCTAAACCCAGTCTTTGGGTTTTATGCAGGCTTTGTTGCAGTCCTAAGTCCTTGACCATTGGCTGGTCCAACCTCCATCCCCTACTTCCTCCCTGGAAGTCAGGGTTGGGGCTGAAAGTTCCAACCCTTTAATCATGTGGTTAGTCCTCCTGGCAACAAGTCCCAGCCCTTGGATGGAATCCCAAAGTCACCCTCATTAGTAACAGGACACCCATGTCACCTTTATGGCTCTGAAATGTTTCTCAGAAACTGGAGGAAGGCCAAATGTATCTGTGAAATAGATTTTAGACCAAATATATATTTCTTACAAATCACTATATTGCATATTTTAGAGTGAGATGTGTTCTATAGTTTTCCTATCTTATCTTTAAGTATTGTAAGGTTTAGATATGAATACTATATAGTTACAATATGCTTAATGTATCCATCACTGAAAGTCAAATGTTATAATGTTTCAAATTTCCTATTACTTTATTTTATTTATTAAAAAAACATTTTTTTAATGTTTATTTATTTTTGAGAGAGACAGAGACAGAATGTGAGTGGGTTAGGGGTAGAGAGAGAGGGAGACACAGAAAGCAAAGCAGGCTCCAGGCTCCAAGCTGTCAGCACAGGGCCCAACGCGGGGCTTGAACTCACAAGCTGTGAGATCATGACCTGAGCCGAAGTTGGACACTCAACCAACTGAGCCATCCAGGCGCCCCTATATTTCCTATTATTTTAAATGGGAAAATTATAATGTACTATAAAAATTTTAATGTATTACAGTTGGTTGTACTCAAAATCCTCAGTCAATTTTTAAAAATATAACAAAAGCATAGTTAAACACTGAAAAGTATCAACTGTCATATCAGGACATAAAATGCTTTCCTTCCCTGATCACCACAGTTAAAATAGCTGTTAACAAGCAATTGCTTTGGACACGTCCTTTACTGAAGCTTATTGCATTTTTCAAAAACATCCACACGTGATTCTAATAGTCAACCAACTGAATTTGGAATCTTGCCTGAGAGTTTTTCCCTACATTGGTTGTTGTTGTTGTTGTTGTTGTTGTTGTTAAAAATGTTGTATTGAGAGGCACCTGGGTGTTTCAGTCAAGTGTCTCACTCTTGATATTGGCTCCAATCGTGATCTCATGGTCATGAAATTAAGCCCTGTGTGGAGTCCTGTGCTGAGAGTGGAGCCTGCTTGAGATTCTCTCTCTCCCTCTCTTTCTGTCCCTCCCCCCACTCATGCTGTCTCTCTCGCAAAATAAATAAATAAACTTTTAAAAAATGTTCTGTTGAGTTTGGGGGAAGTATACATTTTTCCTACATAAACATCAGCCAAAAAAAACCAACAACGCAACAACATTGTAATGAGAGATACATATGTTTTCCTGAAGTGAGGGTATTATAAAACTAAGGGGAACTCTATGGGGAAAATTTACCCAAGGCGGTCTGTAGGACATAACCCTTACTGATTCATAAAAAGAAAGTTTTCTTCTTTTCCTTTTCTGGTATAGTTTAAGTAGCATAGGATTGCTTGGTCTGTAAAGATTTCGTAGAATTCACTTGTGAAATCATCTGGCTCAGGTTTCTTTTGGAAGGGTAATTCTTTAATAATTTCTCTATTTCTGTATGGATATTGTCTGTTTAAACTTCTTATCTCCTGAGATCTCTTTGGTAAATCACAATTTCCTTAGAACTGATCTTTTGATCTAGACTTTCCAATTTATATATATACAGTTATGCAAAGAAGTGGCTTAAGTGTTTTAAAAGCACTTCCTCTGTTTCCCCCCTTGTCATTTTTTATCCTGTGTATTTTATTTATTTATTTAATGGTTTATTTTTTAGAATAGTCTTAGATTTGTAGACAAATTAGCAGAAAATACAGAGTTCTTATATAATCTCCCCAAACACAGTTTTCCCCTATTATTAACATTTTATTACAATTGATTAACCAATATTGAAATATTATTATTAACTAAAGTCCATAGTTTACATTAGGGTACCCTCTTTGTGTTGTACATTCTATGGGTTTTGACAAATTCAAAGTCATGTGTCTGCCGTTATTAGTATCATTATCTTGTGTACTTTGTTTCCCTCTTTTTTTCTTGATTGTATTAGTGATTTATATGTTTTGTAGGTTTTCATAAAAAGAACCAGCATTTTATTAGTTCTGTGATTTTGTTTTTTAAGTGTTTTTTAAATGTCACTTTTCAATTTTATCTTCATTATTTCCTTCTTGCCTTTTTGTTTTACTATGTTGTTATTTTTCTAGCTTCCTGAGTTAGAGACATAGTTTACTTATTTTATTCTTTAATTTTTGTTCTATGATTATTTAAGGCTATGAGTTTTCCTCTGATTACTAATTTAATTGTACCTTATAGATTCTGACATTTGGTGTCTTCATTTTCATCAGATTTTAAAGAAATTGTGTAATTTTGGTTTGTATTTAGTTTGTAGATACCTTGGGATTGTCTGCGTAATCAAGTCGTCTGATAATGAACAGTTTTGTGACACGTGTGCCTTTTATTTCTTCTTCTTCCCTCATTTTACTGTCAACTTCCACAAGTGTGTTGAACAGCAGTGGTGGAACTGACCTCCTTCTCTGGTTCCTATCTTGTGGGAGGAGGGAACAGTCAGTCTTTCAACATGGACTGTGACATTAGCTGTAGGATTTTTTGGGGAGGGTGTGTTGATATATGTTCTTTATCAAGTTGAGAAAATTCCCCTCTATTCCTTTTTTTTTCTGAGAGTTTTTTTATATTCAGTTAGTGCTACATTTTGTCAAATGATTTTCAGCATCAATTGACGGGGTCATGTGATTTTTCTTCTGTAACATGGTAGTTTACATTGGTTGGTTTTCAAATATGAAGTCAACCTTGCATCCCTAGGATAAACTCTACTGGTGATGGTGTATAATTATTTTTATATATTGCTGAATTCTGTTTCTTAATGTTTTGTTAAGGAGTTTTGACTCTGTATTCATGAGGGATATTGGTGCTTTGTTGTTCTTGTGTGTGTGTGTGTGTGTGTGTGTGTGTGTGTGTGTGTGGTATGCATGCATGTGTGCATACTGTCTTTGTCTGATTTTGGTTTCACAATAGTACTGAATTCATAATATGAATTGGAAAGCGTTCCTTCTTCTGGTTTTTTTTGGAGGTGATTGTATAGAATTGGTGTTAATTGTTCTTTAACATTTGGTAGAACTTGCAAATAAAGCATGTCTTTTTTGGAATTAAAAAAAATATTCTCAATAGTGATAAGGGTATGTTATCTATGTCATATTGGGTGAGTTGTAGTATGTGCTTTTGAAGGAATTGGTTATTTCATTTAATTTGTCAAATTTATGTATGTATAGTTGTTTGTAGTATTTCTTTATTATCCTCTTGATGTCTTTGTGATCTGTGGTGACAACCCCAGTCTTATTCCTGATATTGGTGATTTGTGTCTTCTCTTTTTTTTTTTTTTCCTGTGAGTCTTACTAAAGTTGGTTAATCTCCCTGATCTTTTCAAGGAATTAGATTCTTATTTCCTAGATTTTCTCTGTTTTTCTGTTTACAATTGCATTTTATTTCTGCTTTATTATTTTCTTCTTTCTGTTTCTTTGGGTTTATTTTGTCCTTTTTTAGTTCTTGAGATGGGAGCTTAAGTTATTGATTTGAGGCCTTTCCTCTTTTTTAATGTAAACATTTAGTGAGCTATAAATTTTTTTTTATTTTTTAAAAATGTTTATTTACTTTGAGAGGGAGAGAGAGAGCATGAGTAAGGGGAAGGACAGGGAGAGAGGGAGAGAAAGAATCCCAAACAGGTTCCACGCTGTCAGTGCAGAACTTGATGTGGGGCTTGATCTCATGCACCTTGAGATCATGACCTGAGCAGATATCAAGAGTTGGACACTTAACTGACTGAGCCACCCAGGCACCCCTAAATTTTCTTTTTAGTACTTGCTTTATCTGTATCCCACAGGTTTTGATATATTTTCATTTTCATTCAATTCCATTAAAAAATTTCCCTTGGGACTTCATCTTTGATTCATGGTTTGTTTAGAAATGTGTGGTTTAGTTTCCAAGGGTTTCGAGATTTTCCTATTGTCTCTCTCTTATTGACTTCTAGCTTGAGGATTTTGTGGTCAGTGAACATACTGTGTATGATTTTAATTATTTTGAATTTATTAAGGCTTGTTTTATGGCTGAGGATATGGCATATCTTGGTATATGTTTTGTGGGTGCTTGAAAAGAGTATATGGTGTGGAGTTCTGTGTGCATGCTGATTTTCTGTCTAGGTCTGTCAGTTGCTGGGAAAGGGGCGTTCAAGTCTCCAACTATAAACGTGGATTTGTCTGTGTCTTCTGTCATTTCTATCAGTTTTTGCTTCACATATTTTGCAGCACTGTTATTGAGTGCATACACATTTAGAATTGATGTCTTCTTGAAAGATTGACTCTTTTATCATTGTGTAATGTGTCTCTCTGTACCTGATAATTTTCTTTGCTCTGATGTCTACTTTATCTGATATGAATATACTGTCTCCTACTTTATTTTGATTAATATTTGCATGATGTATCTTTTTCACCTTTTTACTTTCAAACTAGCTATATGGTTATATTTTAAGTTAGTTTCTTATAGATAGCATATTGATGGGTCATGTTTTTAATTTGGCATATTTGTCAGTTCTGTTTTTTATTTGACATACTCAGACCATTTACATTTAATGTAATTGTATATGTTATAATAAGTCTGCTGTTTTATTTATTGTTTGTTCTTTTTGTTTTATATTTCTCTGGTTTCTTTCTTTGTTTTTTTTCCTTCCTGTGGGTTACTTGTATGTATTTTAGAATTCCATTTTGATTTCTCTGTAGTATTGTTGAGTGTAAGTCTTTGCATTGTTTTCTTTTAATGGTTGCTGTAGGTGTTACATTATATAAATAAATTATTCTAGTCTACTGGGGTTGTCATTTTACCAGTTTAAGTGAAATATACTTCTCTTTTTCCTTCCTGTGTATAAATGTCCTAATTATTTCCTCTGCATATGTTTAGAACCACATCAGTGTATGTTGTAATTTTTGCTTCAACTGTCAAACATAATGTAGAAAACACAGGAGGAGAAGGAGGAAAGTGTGTTGTGTTTAACCATATTTTTACTTCTTCTACTGTTCTTTCTTCTTTCCTTATAATTCCAATATTTCTTCTTTCATGATTTACTTTCTGTTTAGAGGGGCTTTCCTTAGTGTTTCTTTTAGGGTAGGTCTGCAGGTGACAAGTTCTCTAAGTTTTCCTTCATCTGAGAGTATCTGGATATTCCCTTCATTCCTGAAGGATGTTTTCACCGGGTGTAAATTTTGGGTTGACAGTTCTTTTTTTTTCAGCACTTGAAAAAACGTGTGCCTCTTCCTTCTGACCTCCATGGTTTCTGATGAGAAATCCACTGTCATTCGAATTGTTTTCTTCCTATAGGTAAGCTGTTGTTTCTCTCTCGCTGCTTTCAAGATTTTTTTCTTTGTCTTTATGTTTCAGAAGTTTGATTTTGATGTATTTTGGCGTGGGTTTATTTAGGTTTATTGTGTTTGGGATTTGCTCAGCTTCTTGAATTTGTAGGTTTGTGTCTTTTTGCCAAATTTGGAAATTTTTTCATCCATTCTGTCTTTGAATACTTCAGCCCTGCCCTCTTTCTCTTTTCTTTCCAGGACTCTGTTGACATGAATGGTAGATCTTTTGTCCTAGTCCCAGAGGTCCCTGAAGCTCTGTTCACTTTTTTCAGTCTATTTTCTCTCTGTTGTTCAGAATGGGTAATTTCTATTGTTCTGTCTTCCCATTCACTGATTCTTTCCTCTGTGCCTTCCATTCTGCTGTTGAGCCCATCTATTGAGTTTTTAATTTCAGTTATTGTATTTTTCAGTTCTAAATTTATATTTAATTCTTTATATATCTTCTATTTCTTTGCTACAACTTTCTATTTCTTTGCTGAGATTTTCTATTTTTTCATTTGTTTTAAGTGTGTTTTTAGTTGTCTGCTGAAGCATTTTTATGATGGGTGCTTTAAAATCATTTTCAGATAATTCTATCATCTGTATCATCTTGGTGTCTATTTGTCTTTTTTTGTTCAAATTGACATTTTCCTGATTCTTAGTGTGACAAGTGATTTTTTAAATTGAAACCTAGACATTTTAATATTATGTTATAAACCTCAAGTTTTATTTAAATCTTTTGTTTTAGCTGGTCTACTGTGTTTTAGCTGGTCTACACCCCTCCAGCAGGGGGAGGGTGAGTGAGCTGCCTCATTACTTACAGATGGAGGTGAAAGCACAGGTTTCTCATTCGACCTCAGTTGACCCCCAGTGGGAGCCAACTTCTTGTTCCTTCTGGGTCTCCACTGATGCCACCCTATCTGAGAGAGGTGGGAGTGCCTTGTTACTGCTTCTCATGTGACCTCCATTGACACAGCAGGGGTGGATTTCATTACCTCTGGGTGGTGGTAAAGTCCTGGCTTTCTACTAGGACTTATTCTGGCAAGTAAAAGGAAGGGGTGCGCTGTTACTTCTGGGTAGGAATTGTAGTCTGGGCTACCCATGTAATCTTTGCTGATATAACATGCGTTGGGGTATTGTTCCCACAGGGTGAGGATGACAGCCCCTACTCCCTGCTCAGCTCTCTCTGATACCACCCTGGCAGGGGCTTCGGGGTACCTCATTATAGGCCAGTGAGGGTAGAAGTCTGTGCTCCCCTTGGTCTCTGCTCATATGAACCGAGATAGGACTGTAGTTTTTTTCTGGGGTGTTTGGCTGTAGTAGAGTGGTTATCATCTAGAAGTTTCCTGTCTGGCTAGTCTGCACCTTTCCTGGTCCTGTCATTAGGGAGAGCTGACTTTTTGGGGGCTTTTAAAATCTGTGCCTGTTGGCATTTCTGGGTTGCTGCCTCTCCTGCACCAAGGTTATATGAGGCATAGAAGAACACCTAGAAAAGAAAAACATATTGCTGTGTTGCTCTTAAGGCCCAAGGTCCCTAACCAATCTGGCTTCTCTCTGCCCTTTCAGAATCCTGCTATATTTGCCTTATATGTGACATCCAGGGTTTTCAGTTGTGTTAGTGGGATGGATGGGGGAAAGCACTTCTGTGCCATCTTTCCAAGAGTTGAAGTCTTGGGTTCATGTTTATATATGGCATGAGTTGAGGGTAGAAGTTCTTTTTATCCCCCCAAACCCGCAAGGATATGCATTTGTTCTGTTGCCATTTGTTGAAAAGGTTGTCCTTTTTCCATTGAATTATTTGGCACTTTTGTCAAAAATCAATCGATGGGTGTTATTTCATTTCCGGAAAACATTCTGGGATCACTGGTTAAATGTTAGTTCTTTTCCATTGTTTTACTTTTTTTTTTCTTCAGACATTCTAGTTATACAAATGTTGATCTACTTCGTCTTCTGTATCACTTTATCCCTGATCCTTTTGAAAACTCATTCCCTGTTTCACACTCTTTCTCTTGGCTTATTTGACCTCTATCTTTTGTTTTGTTTTGTTTTGTTTTGTTTTACTATAATTTCAGTCATGTCTCTTTTCGACTTTTTGTGATTTCTGAGACTGTCTTGTCTTTCCCTTTCACTTCATTTCTCAGATGATTTCTTTTTCAGTTTCTCTCCTGAGTTTGGTCAGCTCTCATCTCTCATGTCAGGTTTTCCGTACATTTTTATTTTGAGCTTTTAATCTTATTTGTGATGATTTTTCTTGTTAGCAGTGGCTGGTTTAATTGTGTGTAATTCATGTTGTAAAGTTGTGTTGCAGTTTTCCCTGCTTTGCAGTTGATTTTTGTGAAGTATTTTATATTATCTGAAATGTTTCATCCTTACTTTCTGTTTTCCTGTGGTGGAAGCTTTGTATGGATGTTGGGTTCCATTTTCTGATAATGAGGAAGTGCGTGTGTGTTGACTTTTCCTGGACCAGTAATTACCAGTGATTTTGTGGAGAGGAGGGAGGGGCTTGAGTGGCTTACTTGCTTTCTGATTGAAAAGCACCCTCTTCTGTTAGGACGGTGAAATCCAGTCTCTGTACTCGGTGATACCTTGTGGGGAATGCTGTGTAGTTCTGATTTGGTGGTAATACCCCACCTCTGGAGGACCCTGGGCCATAGCCACTTGTTTTTCTTTTCCTCCATCAGAAAGCCACTAAAGTGTGGCTCCCTTCTAAGTGATGTGGTTTGAAGTGTTGGGGTTTGGAGCCAACGTCCAAGAAAGAATTCTTGAGATGTCTTTGGTGCAAAAAGGTGATTTTATTAAAGCACAGGTACAGGACCCATGGGCAGAAAGAGCTGCTGTGGGGTTGTGAAGAGTGACTGATGTATATACTTTGGAGTTGGGGAGGTGAAGATAAGGGGACTTTCCAAAAGGATTTTCATATGCTGAAGAGGACTCCCTGGGATCCCGGAGGCCTGGCTATTAGCAAGCTAGGTTGTTTTCCCCTCTAGCAAATCATTAACATTAAGACAGTAAGGTGTTCCCGGAGGAAAGCTGTACTCTGTTTGCCTCAAGTATTTGTCACTGGGCTGCAGGTTATAAGGAAAATTAATTTTGTCTACATTTCCTTCTGCCTTTGTTTCCCACATCACAAGTGGGCCTTTTTCCACCAGAAGTAGTGTCTCCCTGAGTTCACTGCTGCCAATCCTGTGTAGGTCCTGGGAGTCCCCAGGAGTAGGTCTCTGACCTCAGTATTCCTTTGGTTAGGGTGGGGCCCTGTCTTCCTTGGATGAACACTTGATGTGTCCATGTGTCCCACCATCACCTTGATCCTGCTGTTCTTTGCCTCGTCCACGCAATCCATGCTTGTAGGTTTCAGGGGTCATTTCCCCACTTACATGTAATTTTAAGCTTGTACTTTTCTTATTTCCCATATGCTTTAAGTATGGACTGTGGATTATTTTATTACCTTTCCTTGTTGGCCCTGTAGTTAGTTTATAGAAGCTGTGGGGAAAACTTGAGTGTGGGTGACTGCCATTATCTATGGGAGCCAGCCTCTTATCTTCTTAGTTTCTGCTGGATTTGTAGTGTGGCCACTGTTACATTTCTAATTTCCTTCCTTCCTTCCTTCCTTCCTTCCTTCCTTCCTTCCTTCCTTTTTTCCTTCCTTGAAAAACTTTGTTTTTCCCCTGAAAGTTTGTCAAGTTAAATAGACTATCGAAGTCTCAATTTCTGGCTTTCTTGATCTTTTCCATTGTGTCTTTGTTTTGTGGATTTCTGTTCTTATTTTTTTTCTTCTGCTTTTTTCATCTTTACCACAATATTCTTCTTTTCAGTTATTAGTTGGATACTCAGTTCCTGACATTTAAGCTCCTCTGTTTTGCTAATGTGTTTATTAAGGCTTTAACCTTTGCTCTAAGCAGTGTTTTAGTTGTATCTCACAAGTTTTGAAACACCATAGTTTTCTTCTAAATCTTTTCCCAAGTTTCATTATAATTTCTTATTTGACCTATGAGTTACTTATAAGTGTAGCTTTGAATTTACAAATGGCAGAAGTTTCTTTATGTGTTTTCCGTTTGTTTTTTTACGTTTTTTGCTGTTGATTTCATTATACCTTCTCCTATTTCATCAATTTTTGTATTTTGGATCGTTCATTTGCCTCTTCCCCCCTTGTGCTTGAAGAACATCTATTCTCATTTCTTTTAGTGAGGTTGGATGGTGGTAAACTCTCTCAATGTGCTTGCAAAATCTTTATTTTAAGATTTTGGAAAGTAGTTTTGCTTTGTTTGGAATGTCAGTTCTCTCTGCATCGTGCCCCCTCCGTCTCCTGCAGAGACTCCCGCAGTTCCTCCAAATTGCTCTTTTGTGTGGCTCTGTCTTCTCTCCAGGCTGCTTACAGAAATTGTTTTTTGTAAGAAAATTGAAACTTTGAAAGTAGAGACAGGAGTATAATGAACCCTCGTATTCTGTCACCCACCCGTAGGCAATTATCCACATTTTGATATTTTTGTTTCACTTTGTACTTCTCCTTTTTTTTCCCTGTGCTTTTTGTTTATTACTTTAGGTATAACAGTATAAGCACCTCTAACAATTAAGGATTTAACCAACCCCAAAGCGTTAGTATGCCTAGCAATATTGGTAATAATTTCATAATATTGATAATAATTTCATAATATTATTTAATACCTAGCCCAAGTTTAAATTTCCAGTTGTCTCAAAAATAACTTTTTACAATTGATTTTTTAGGATCAGGATCCAACTAAGGTTTACTCATCTGATTTTGCTTGCTCTGTGTATGTCTCTTTTATCCGATAACTATTTCTCCCCTCTTATTTTATACATACCATTTATTTGTTGAGGAAACTATGTCATTTGCCCTGTAGAATTTCCCACATTCTGGATTTGATTGATTGCATCATGGTGTCATTTAGTACATTCCTCTGTCCTCAGTATCTCCTGTTAACTGGAAATCAGATCTAAAACAATCTTCTGAACTGTGTTTTGGTGTTGGCGGCAGTCCTGTGTTTTTAGGATGTTCAGCAGCATCCCTGGTCTTTATCCTCCAGATGCCAGTAGCACTGTGTGATTTTGACAACCAAAACATGTCTCCAGACACGTTGCCAAATATCCCTAGGAGGTTAAGTTGCCCTTGTTTGTAAACTATAGATCTAGAGACTTGACTAAACTCTTTGGGGAAGCTTCATAGGTGGCTGTGAACACTTCCTATTGCATTACATCAGGAGAATACATAGTGTCTAGTGTCATCGTGTTGTCCTTCTGCTCATATTAAGATTCATCAGTGGGTTTGGCCTGATCCATCCACCGTAAGCTCTCCACCAGCCTTTTGCCCAAAGAGTTTAGTAGACACTGATGCCTGTCACCCAGGTCTGTGATTTCGTCAGGTGTCACAAAATGATGAATTTACAATTCTGTCATTCTTTATGAATTTATTATTTTGACCTTTTCCATGAGGAAAAACATCAATTATTTGGAATACAGTTTGTATTTGTATTAAGTAACATACATGCTTAATTCTGTCCCTTTATGCGCAGGTCTTTATTTATTTTATTTTACTTTTTTTTTTCAGTTTACTTATTTTTGAGACAGAGTGAGCATGAGCGGGGGAGGAGCAGAGGTGGGTGGTAGAGGGAGAATCCCAAGTAGGCTCCGCGTGGTCAGGGCACAGAGCCCAACATGGGGCCCATCCTCACAAAACTGTGATATCACGACCTAAGTAGAAATCAAGAGTGGTCGCTTAACTGATTGAGCTACCTGGGTGCCCCGTGAGTCTTTATTTTTTTCATTTATTTTTTTAGAGAGAGCATGCGAGTGTGAGCGGGGGAGGGGGCAGAGAGAGAGAGAGAGAGAGAGAGAGAATCTTAAGCTGAGCGTGGAGCCTGATACAGGACTTGACTTCACAACCTTGAGATCCTGACCTGAGCCAACATCAAGGGTCGCATGCTTAACCAACTGAGGTACCCAGGTGCCCATGTATGGGTCTTTGAAATAGTGAGTTGGTGCCCAGAAACTCTGAATATGAGCAACAAGGAATTTATGAGAATCATCATCATGAGTTTTTTTTATTTTAATGTGTTTGATATGCTTTTGTCCTTGAACTCACTGTTACTTTTGATGCTCAGATTATATCAACTTTGGCTGTGGGGAGCCCCTTAAGGTTGAGTTTTTTGGACCTCACATGCCTGTAGTTGTCTTTGATAGCTTTCTGGTTTCCATCTATGACAACATGTTCCAGGATTATTATGTACCTTTTCTGCCACAGACATGGATTCAGCCATCTGTACAAGACCACCTGTGCGGTGGACACTGGCTGTTCCTACACATTTCCTTCCTCTTTACCTTCAGCTCCTCTTGGAGGACTACCTGTGACCACTGGGGGGAGAGGACAGGAAGTGGACAAACAGGAGAGTTTACATCTCCCACGTGGCCAGAGCCATGAAGGAAGAGTGTAGAGAGTGTGAAAGCCCAGTCCTGTAGCTGCAGGTAGGGACGGCTCAGAGGTCTAACTTAGACTCCAGAGTCTCTGTGGGAGCCTCCTGACCCTGCTGTTCCAGGGTTTTACCTGAAACTGCACTCTTGCTTGGCTGTCTTCTCGTTCTTGTTCTGTTTTTCTCACTTTCTTCCAGTTTATTCTGGGAGTAATCTGTCACTTCACATGGACCCTCATCTCATGGTCGGCTTCTTTAGAACCTCTGATGAGAAATGGTATTTATTTAGCAATGTGGTTGTTGCTACTAGGTTTTCATTGCTTCCAGCTTTTATGGGATTTTTTTTCCCTTCTAAAAATTTTAATTAATTAGTTATTTAAATTCCAGTATAAGTAACGTACAGTGTTATATTAGCTTCAGGTGTACAGTATAGTGATCCAACAATTCTGTACAGTGCAGTCTTAATCACCTTTACCTGTTTCACCTACCACCCCTCTGGGGAAAAATCCCCTCTGGGGAAAAATCCCCAGTTTTCTCTCTATAGTGGAGTGTCTGTTTTTTGGTTTGTTTCTTTTCTTTGCTCATTTGTTTTATTTCTTCAGTTCCACATATGAGTGAAATCATGTGGTATTTGTTTTCCTCTGACTTACTTCACTTAGCATTATATCTGCTAGATCCATTTCTGTTGTCACAAATGGCAAGATTTCATTGTTTTTATGGCTGAGTAATATTCCATTGTATATTTTATTATTTATTTATTTTGTTAATAATTTTATTTTTTATTATTTTAAATTGACATCCAAATTAGTTAGCATATGGTGCAACAATGATTTCATGAGTAGATTCCTTAGTGCCCCTCCCCCATTTATCCCATCCCCCCTCCCACAACCCCTCCTGTAACCCTCAGTTTGTTCTCCATATTTATGAGTCTCTTCTATTTTGTCCCCCTCCCTGTTTTTATATGATTTTTGTTTCCCTTCCCTTACGTTCGTCTGTTTTGTCTCTTAAAGTCCTAATATGAGTGAAGTCATATGATTTTTGTCTTTCTCTGACTGACTAATTTCACTTAGCATAATACCCTCCACTTCCATCCACGTAGTTGCAAATGGCAAGATTTCATTCTTTTTGATTGCTGAGTAATACTCCATTGTATATATATGCCACATCTTCTTTATCCATTCATCCATCGATGGACATTTGGGCTCTTTCCATACTTTGGCTATTTTCGATAGTGCTGCCATAAACATGGGGGTGCATGTGTCCCTTTGAAACAGCATACCTGTGTCCCTTGGATAAATACCTAGTAGGGCAATTGCTGGGCCATAGGGTAGTTCTATTTTTAGTTTTTTGAGGAACCTCCATACTGTTTTCCAGAGTGGCTGCACCAGCCTGCATTCCCACCAACAATGCAAAAGAGATCCTCTTTCTCCGCATTCTCGCCAACATCTGTTGTTGCCTGAGTTGTTAGTGTTAGCCATTCTGACAGGTGTAAGGTGGTATCTCCTTGTGGTTTTGATTTGTATTTCCCTGATGAGGAGTGATGTTGAGCATTTTGTCATGTGTCGGTCAGCCATCTGGATGTCTTCTTTGGAGAAGTGTCTATTCATGTCTTTTGCCCATTTCTTCACCGAATTGTTTGTTTTTTGGGTGTTGAGTTTGATAAGTTCTCTATAGATTTTGAATACTAACCCTTTATCTGATATGTCATTTGCACATATCTTCTCCCATTCTGTCAGTTGCCTTTTAGTTTTGCTGATTGCTTCCTTTGCTGTGCAGAAGCTTTTTATTTTAATGAGGTCCCAGTAGTTCATTTTTGCTTTTGTTTTCCTTGTCTCTGGAGACATGTTGAGTAAGAACATCTTTTTTTTTAATGTTTATTTATTTTTGAGAGAGATTGAGAGAGAGCACATGCAAGTGGGAGAGGATCAGAGAGAGATGGAAACAGAGGATCTGAAGTAGGCTCTGCGCTGATAACAGTGAGCCCAGTGCAGGGCTTGAACTCATGAACCATGAGATCATGACTTGAGCCAAAGTTGGACACTTAACTGACTGAGCCCCCCAGGTGCCCCAATAACACATCTTCTGTATCTGTTCATCTCTTGATGGACACTTGGGCTGCTTCCATATTTTGGCCCTTGTAAATAATGCTGCAATAAGCATAGGGGTGCATATATCTTTTTGAATTAGTGTTTTCACATTCTTTGGGTAAATACCCAGTAGTGGAATTACTGGGTCATGTGGTAATTCTATTTTTAACTTTTTGAGTAAACTCCATACTGTTTCCACAGTGACTGCACCAGTTTGCATTTCCACCAACAGTGCATAAGGGTTCCTTTCTCTCTACATCCTCTCCAACACTTATTTCTTGTGTTTTTGATTTTTAGCCATTCTGGCAAGTGTGAGATGATACCTCATCATGGTTTTGAATTCCATATCCCTGATGATTAGTGATGTTGAGCATCTTTTCATGTGTCTGTTAGCCATCTATGTGTCTTTGTTTTGGGAAAATCTTCATGTCTTTTCCCTGTTTTTGTTTTTTTTTTTTAATTGGATCATTTGGTGTTGAGCTATATAATAAGTTCTTTATATATTTTGGATACTAACCTGTATCGGATATGTGATTTGCAAATATCTCCTCCCATTCAGTAGGTTATCCTTTTGTTTTGCTAATTGTTTCCTTCACTGTTTAGAAGCTTTTTATTGTGATGTAGTCCCAATAGTTTAATTTTGCTATTGTTTCCCTTGCCTGAGGAGACATATCTAGGAAAATGTTGCTATAGTTTGTCACAGATATTATTGTCTGTGCTCTCTTCTAGGATTTTTATGGTTTCAGGCCTCACATTTAGGTCTTTAATCCATTTTGAGTTTATTTTTGTGTGTGGTGTAGAAAAGTGGTCCAGTGTCATTCTTTTGCTTGTAGCTGTCCAGTTTTCCCAGCTCCAGTTATTGAAGAGACTTTTTCCCTTTGCATTTCCTTGCTTGCATGTCACAGATCAATTGATCATATAAACATGGGTTTATTTGGGATATTCTGTTTTGTTCTATTGATCTGTGTGTCCGTTTTTGTGACAGGACCATACTATTTTGATTACTATAGCTTTGTAGTGTATCTTGAAATCTGGGATTGTGATACCTCCAGTTTTGTTCTTTTATAAAGATTGCTTTGGCTATTCAGGGTCTTATTTTGTTCCATACAAATTTTAGGATTACTTGTTCTAGTTCTGTGAAAAATGCCATTGGTATTTTCATAGAAATTGCATTGAATCTGTAGATTGCTTTGGGTAATATAGACCTTTTACCTGTATTTGTGTTTCCAATCCATGAGCATGGAATATCTCTCCATTTGTTTGTGTCATCTTCAATTTCTGTCATCAGTGTTTTATAATTTTCAGAGTATAGGTCTTTCACATTCTCGGTTAAAGTTTATTCCCAGGTATCTTATTATTATTGTTGCTATTGTTACTTTTTTATGGTTTTACTTATTTGTTTATTTAACAAAATTTTAAAAATGTTTTTATTTATTTTTGAGACAGAGAGAGAGCATGAGCAGGGGAGGGGCAGAGAGAGAAGGAGACACAGAATCTGAAGCAGGCTCTAGGCTCTGAGCTGTCAGCACAGAGCCTGACGTGGGGCTCGAACTCACAAACTGTGAGATCATGACCTGAGCCAAAGTCAGACAGTAACCGACTGAGCCACCCAGATGCCCCCCATTCATGGCCTTTATTATAGTGAGGTATGTTCCCTCTAAGCCTACTTTGTTGAGGGTTTTTATCATGAATGGGTGTTGTACTTTTTTTTCTTTTTTAAAGAGAAGAATATATCATGTATTGTTTTGGCATTTATAACTCAAATTTTTTTCTTCTTTCCTTTCTTTTGGAAATATTAAATAACTGGTTCTTTTTTACTTACATATCACATTTTTCCCTCTACTAGTTTAAAGCTATGAACTCTATTTCCATTTTGTTCAGTTGTGTTTTATTTTGTTTTTTAGTGACTAATCTAGTAATGCTATTGTGCACACATGACAAAGTCTACAGGTGTTTTTACTCCAGGTTCCCGTTTGAGCAATGCTAAGACCCATTCCTTACCTACCTCCCCTTTGGCAACCACCAGTTTTTTCTCTGTATGTAAGAGTCTTTTTATAGTTGTTTGTCTCTTTTTATTTTGTTTGTTCGGATGTCTTCTTTTTCTTAATGTTTATTTTTGAGAGACAGAGTGTGAGCTGGGGAGGGGCAGAGAGAGAGGGAGACCCAGAGTCTGAAGCAGGCTCCAGGTTCTGAGCTGTCGGCACAGAGCTCCAACCCGGGGCTCGAACCCATGAACCGTGAGATCGTGACCTGAGCCGAAGTCGGACGCTTAAGCTACTGAGCCACCCAGGCGCCTCTCGAATGTTTTGTTTCTTAAATTCCACATATGAGTGAAATCATTTGGTATTTGTCTTTCTCTGGCTGAATTATTTTGTTTAGCATGATACTGTGTAGATCCATTCATGCGGTTTCATTCTTTTTATTTTTTTTTTAAGTTTATTTATTTATTTTGAGAGGAAAAGAGCACGAGTGTGGGAGGGGCAGAGGGAGAGAATCCCAAGCAGGCTCTGTTCTGTCAGCACAGAGCCTGAAGCAGGCCTCTATTTCACAAACCTGTGAGATCATGACTTGAACTGAAACCAAGAGTCGGACACTGAACCTACTGAGCCACCCAGGCACCCTGAATGCTGAGTAATGTTCCATTGTATATATTTGCCACATCTTGTATATCCATTCATCTATCGATGGACACTTGGGTTACTTCCATTTTTTGTCTATTATAAATAATGCTGCAATAACCATAGTGGTGCATATGTCTTTTTGATTGATATTTTCGTATTCTTTGGGTAAATGCCCAGTAGTAGAATCACAAGATTATGTGGTAATTCTGTTTTTATTTTTTGAGAAACCTCCATACTGTTTTCCACAGTGGCAATACCAGTTTGCATTCTCACCAACAGTGCACAAGGGTTTCTTTCTCTGTACATCCTTCCCAACATTTATTATTTCTTGTGTTTTTAATTAACATCATTTTCTGTCTTCCTTAACTCTAGACATTCTTGCTACAACATGATATATTCATTTCTGACAATGCCATGTACTGAAAATAATAGGCCTCAGAGAAAAGAGAAGGTAAAGGGCAATGATTCAAGATCTGTGCAACTCTGAAACTAGAACACTAACAGAAACAAGAACAATCCCAATAAAAAGTAACAGCAAAGTAAAATCTCTGTTGTCATTGACCCCCAGTATCAAACCTTCAATCCTCCTCTCTCCTTTGAGCTTCCTTGAAAGCATTTGCTTCTAGTGGAGACCAGCCTCATTTTGCACATGTGCAACAGGGAAGGAAGGGTAATTAATTGGGGCTGGTGGAGTGACTCCCTTCTGCCCTGCACTTCACCCTGGGATTTTGCCCTTCATTCCCACTTTGTTAATCTGTAACTTCAGTCTTTTTCTCTTTCTCCATTGTAAATGTTGCTTTATGCTTGGGTTTTATTTCCTTGCACTGCAAATAGGAACATGGCCTAAGGGGAAAAGCTTGGGGGAAAATGGGGTCACCTCTGTGCTTTCCTTCTCCCAAGGAGTGTAGCTTCTTGGCTTCTGTCCACATTGATTGGTTCCCAGTGCCTTTAAACAGTTACATTATGTATTTTGTTCTGCTTCTATAGTTGTTTTCAGTGGAAGGATGAGTCCGTTTACATTTCTCTGTCACAGATCATGAAAATGCTGGATCAGTTTTATAGACTTTAATGGTTTGTTCATTTAAGATTCATTTTATATTTCTTTACATATTTATATTTAGCTATTTTATATTTCTCATCTAAAATTTGTTTTCTAATTCTTGTATCTGGGACCACCTGGGTGGCTCAGTCAGTTAAGCATCTGGCTTTGGCTGAGGTCATGATCTTGTGTTCATGAGTTTGAGCCCCGCATGGGGTGAGCACAAGCCCTGCGGCGGGTGAGCTCGAGCCCTGCTTCGGGTGAGCCCCGCTTCTCTCTCTCTCCCTCTCTCTGTCCCTCATGGGATTCTCTCTCTCTCTCTCTCTCTCTCTCTCTCTCTCCCTCTGTGTCCCTCGCTCACTTATGCCCTCTCTTTCTCTCTCAAAAGTAAATAAATAAAAGTAAATAAATAAAATCTCTAAAAGTACTCTTGTATCTGTAGTTTATGGAGGGTTTGAATCTGTTGTTTCTGCTGTCTTTCATTTCATGGTGATCGTGCTTCCTTGTATGTTTGGTGTTTTTTTTTTTTTTTAGGTTTATTTATTTATTTTGAGAGAGAGTGAGAGAGCACAAGTGGGGAAAGAACAGAGACAGAGAGAGGGAGAGAGTGAGCATGAACGGGGGAGAGGCAGGAGAGGGAGACAGATAGTCCCAAACAGGCTCCACGCTGTCTGTCAACAAAGAGCCTGACAGGGGGCTTGAACTCACAAGCCGTGAGATCATAACCTGAGCTGAAATCAAGAGTTGGAAGCTTAACTAACTGAGCCACCCAGGCACCCCTCATTTGGTGGTATTTTTTATTTTGAGTTCATATGTGACTGACCTTCATCCACCATTTCTTGGCTGGGGTTTTGTGAGACAATGAAGCCCTCTAGAAAATGAATTGATTGACTACTTTTTCAGTTCTCCGAAGGGTGGTATGTAGCTGGTGCCATTCTGAATGTATAGGAGAGAAATTCTTTCCATAGCATGGGTGTCTGTAGGGTTTAAATTCTCTTCAAGTTGAGAAGGGTTGCCCAATCCACCGGGCCAGATGAGGGGTGCTTTTGTCATTACATTTGATTTCCCAGAAGCTCAGGGCACCACCAGTCTGGGCTCACTTTAGCCCTCTTCGAGGGGAGCGGTTCAGTATGAACCCTCATGTCCTTACTTTGTAGGGACCCAGGGCTCAGAGTTCTTACCCCAGCCTTGATAGGCCATGTCCCCACTAGGTAATGTCTCAGTTCATAATCTAGAAAATGGAGATGATAGGGGCGCCTGGATGGCTCAGTCAGTGAGGTGTGCAGCTCTTGGTTTTGGCTCAGGTCATGATTTCATTGTTGTGGGTTTGGGCCCTGCGTCGGGCTCTGTGCTGGCAGTGTGGAGTTTCCTTGGGATTTTCTTTCTCTTTCTGCCCCTCCCCTGCTCTCTCTCTCTCTCAAGGTAAAGAAATAAACATAAAAAAAAAAAACAAAGAAAGAAAATGGAGATGATGGTATATGCAGTGAATGCAGTTAGGAGACATAGAGCACTTGGACAATGTCTGGCACATGGTTGTTTTTCGCAGATTTCTCTCCCTTTCTTTATCCTTTGCTCTGTGGCCATTTTGTTTGATGAAGTGTCCTGTTTCACGATTAAATTTTTGTTACTGTCAAGTTTGTTGTTGTTGTTGTTGTTGTTTTTCATAACCTGCTTCTAACAATGAATTTTCTTAGTCTTCAGCAGTTTCGTTATGATCCTCTCCTTTTTTTCCTGGTCTGCTTTGACTTAAGTGATGCCTTTTGTTGTTGCTGTAAATCTGTTTCAGCAGGAATATTTCCATCCAGGGCCTGGCATCTTCGTTCTTCTTTTGAGCAGCAGAATTCTTCATTGAGTCCATATTGGTCCCGCCTTACTGTTAACCATGGAAGAGTCTGAAATGCTGTGGTTTTAAAATTGTGTATGTTTTCTTAATTTAAAAGTAATCTATGCACATCAGGGAAAAAAATTTTAATTGTTAAAAGTATAGTGAAGAGAATTAAAATTCCTATTACCATTCAGAGATCACCATTATTATTATTATTATTATTATTATTATTATTATTTTGGTGTTATTTCTCTTTCCATATACATGATTTTTTTGGAGTTGAGTACATCTGGGATATACAAATATGTAGCCTTTTTTTTTAAAATACGGAATTTATTGTCAAATTGGTTTCCATACAGCACCCAGTGCTCATCCCAACAGGTGCCCTCCTCAATACCCCTCACCCACCCTCCTCCCTCCCACCCCCCATCAACCCTCAGTTTGTTCTCAGTTTTTAAGAATCTCTTATGTTTTGGCTCTCTCCTTAACTTTTTTTTTCTTTCTTTTCCCTCCCCCCATGGTCTTCTGTTAAGTTTCTCAGGATCCACATAGGAGTGAAAACATATGGTATCTGTCTTTCTCTGCCTGACTTACCTCACTTAGCATAACACTCTCCAGTTCCATCCATGTTGAGTAGTCTTTTTTTTTTTTTAGCTTATGATATCCTAAGCTTCTTTTGTCATGGAAACTATTTGTAGACATTTTTAATATCTCTAGTGTAATGATTCAGATACTTAGTCTTTCTCCTATGGCTGTACGTTTTATAATTTCTTTTGTTGTTGTAGAAGAACTTAACAACAGATACCTTTGTGAATACAGAACATGCTTGATTTCCTTGGAAGATAATGTCTTACAGATTAAATCAGTAAACAGAATTTGTTAGGACTGTATTGCCAAATTGCTTTCTGAGAAGATCGTATAATTATGCCGTCAGCAGGGAGTTTGGTGGATGGACCGCTGCTGCCTGGGCTCTTCCACAGCTGGCCCAGCTGTCTTCTGCAGGACTAGTCAGGCTCTGAGGATAACCACCCTTATTTTTGCTACCCTTTAACAACCTCTGCTTTTATGTGTCTTGTAAGAAGTAAAACTGAGGTACGCCAGTAGGCACTGGCTCCAGGTCACTGCACTGCCCTCCCCCTGGGGTCTCAGGAACTCTGTTACCCACGAGAACAGAAATATACTTCAGGATGGCTAAAAGTTACTGTGAGAAATGTCACTGTGAGGAAAACACTGTGCACAGACAACAAAATCAACTTAACAAGAACAAGGTCGTGGCCATTTTAACCCCGGGTAGTTTGATTAGTGGGGCTGAGAGACAGGGGTGTGAGAAGTGAGGAGCAGAGCCCATGCGAGATGTGGGCTGTGCTGAAGTCCTCCCTGGGTCACTGTCCTGGCTCTGTGGACATTTGCCGGGGTTCTGAAGGGGAGAATCCCTGGCAGGGTCTGGCTGGACCACCATGTTCAGGAGGGCATCCATGTCCAGGGCTCCTCCCTGTCCTGCTGGCCCAAGACCCCTGCAGAAGCAGTGGGGCATTCTCACCTTTCCTCAAAGAGGCACTGAGCTCAGGACCAGGGAGGGGAGCCTACTGGCCCTGGTCTCTGGGGCCGAGATGGACTTTGGTGTTCGTAGAACATCTAGACCAATGGCCCCCAGTGGAGGCAGAGGTGTCCACAGCCAAGGGCACAGTGCTTGGTGCTGCTCCCAGTACCCATACAACGCCCTGCTATAGCTGAGAAGTGAGGTCTCCAGTGCTGTCTCAGTCCTCAGTCGTGATCTGTGATTGGAGGGAGTCTCAGGTGAAGCTGTGTTCTTAGCCACATGCCCTTCCCTGGCTGGGTTCCTGAAGACCTGTATGGTTGGTGACGGGACAGCATCTGTTGCCTGGGTGAGACCTCTGTGATGTGGGCTTCACACGCACCACACGTCTAACTTGGTGGCTCTGTGTCCTTGTAGGTGGTAATGTGGACCTGGAAAGCCAAGCTGAAGGGAAGAAGGAGGTAGAAGCCGATGACGTGATGAGGAGTGGCCCCCGACCTATCGTCCCGTACAGCTCCATGTTCTGCTTAAGCCCCACCAACCTGTGAGTCTCCTTCACCTGCCCATGCTGTGTGCCTGTCCCATGCCTGTGGCCATGATACAAGTGCACAGTAGCAGGGTGTGCTGACATGACCTGGCAGGCACTGATTCTGTGCACTTTACATGTTCTAATGTTCTGAGCATCACGGCAATCCACAAGGACATACTTCTGTTACCTCACCCTACAGGGGAGAACAGGTAGCCACAGAAAAGATCCTTGGCTTGTCCACAGACACATGGCCAGTCAGCCCAAATGGTAGAGCTGGGGTTTGAACCCAGTCAGTCAGTCCCAGAGCCTTGCTGTTAAACCCCTGCTGCAGCGAGCGTTTGTTGCTGCGCACGTGCACCCAATTCATGTCCATCGTGTACGCGCGCTTCCATTTGTCCACCTTTCCATCACGCCCACCGTCCACACATGCATGTGTGTGCACACCACATTCACTCACAGGTCTGCCCGTTTCTCGCCTCTCTGTTTATCACGAAGTCAGCAGCATTTCTCATCCGCTCATCAGCCCAACTTGCTGCATTAGGTCAACCAGTACTTATGTACTAACAGCATTCTAGGTGCTGGGAATACATGGTAATGAGCAGAACAAACAAGGATCCCTGTCCTGAATAAGCTAAGTGAAGGTGGGAATGTCATGTTGGGTCTCGCTGGGAGGTGAGAATGGTGAGGAGGGGGAGGGAGACCATCCCTGGCAGAGGTGACAGAGTGAAAGTGGAAGCACTTAAAGGCCAGTGTGTTGGAGCAGGGAGGCCAGAAGGCAGCCAGATCTGGTTGAATCGGGCTTTATCCTCTGTCCCCATCCCTCCAGCCTGCAGTCTCTCCATCCGGCCTCCACTGTCCATCCTTCCTTCCTCTCTCCATGCCTTCACTCAACACACATTTTCTGGGAGCTTCCTCTGCTCTGTTAGGGAGTGTGGACCTGCCTGTGAGCACTGCCGTGTGGTGCGGGAGGGAGCAGGCAACATCTGGGAGCAGCTGGGGAAGGTTGGGGAGCCTTCCTGGAGGAGGCAAGGGATCTCAGTTGAATCCTGAGGGTGGATGAGAGCTAAGGTGAAGAGAGATGAACAAACATTCCTTGTGGAGAGAAGAGAGATCACAGTGGTCCAGAAGTGAGGGTGTCAGGTGCAGAACAGCTAAAGACAGAACTGAGTGGAGCACAGAGACCAGAGTCCTATGGAGAGGCCGTGATCTGCACTCAGAGCACCAAGGAGCACGGAAAGGTTGTAGGCAGCTGGCGGTCAACAGCAACACAGGCTGCATGTCAGCAGAGTCCTTGGATGGCCCTTAGTAGGGTGGCCAGGGTTTTCAGGAAGAGACGGAGCAGATCTGATGTCACAAGGGGAGGTTTGGGAGTGAAATGCTTGGGGAGAAACTTTGGAGACAGAATCTATGGAACTTGATGATAAACTAGATGTGGAAAGGGAAGGAGATGGGAGGAGATGGGAGGGATGACACCCAGAGTTTCTGCCTCATGGCTGGGGCCCCACCAAGCTGGGCAGGCGAGTGCAGACCCTGCAGAGCCAGGGCGGCCGGCGGACGTCTCAGGGCCAGGTGGGCTCAGGAGCAGACGCTAGGGATGGAGGTCAAGGTGGATACTCAGTCCTGAGATGCAGAAGGAAAGAGGCAGAGACGGAGTATCCTGGAGCTGGGAGGACAGGTGTGTCCGTACAGAAGGAGGCATGGACATGGGTAGGGCGGCTCTGGTGGGTGTGGGTGTGGAGCGTGGCAGTGGTCGTGGTGAGGAGGAAAAGAGCATAGTAGGGCCCTTCAAGGCAGAGAGAAGTGGGTGGGTGTGGCTGGGAGGTGGGAGGTCCTCTCAGACCTCAGGCCCGGGGAATAGGGAAGTGGTGGCAGGAGGGAGGGGTAGGACCCAGAGGTGGGACACACGTCTGCCCCGTACAGTGGTTCTGTGGCTTCTCCTCCTTGTCACCTTCACTGCCCTCTTAGAGGTCTTCCCAGACCTCCCGGGTCACCATCTGCTGCTGTGTTCTAGCACCTGTCAGCATCTGAGAGTCTCCCTTTAGGTTATGTCTACACTGTTCTGTGGTGCCCTTGTTCACCACCGCACTCTGCTGTCTGGCATGTGCCTCCACACAGCAGAAGAGTGGTCAGTGATGCTGACTAGTGCTGAAGGTGGACAGGGGACTGAAGTACAGGTGTGCACACGCAGCTCTGGGGGCTCAGACAAGCACGGACCAATATGGACCTAGAGAAGCTTCCTGGGCTCTCCAGAGAGGCCTACTCTCCACAGGAGTGCTGGTCCTCAGCCACCTCTCTGAGCAGCCCCTCCACGCCACGTACACTAGGCCTGTAAATCTGTACAGGGCACGGCTGTCCACACATAGAGGTAAACGCGTAGGCGTGGCTGTGCTCTCATAGAACTTTATGGACACAAACCGGGCTTGTGAGCTGTAGTTGGCTGGCCCCTGCCTTCCTACTGCTCTTCCTGGGACACCCTCTCAAGAGTCTGAGTCACCATCAGTCACCTGGCTGCTGTCTCCCAATACAGAGATACTTAGTAGAGCTCGGTTCTGGTGTAACACCTTCTTTCAGGGAGAGACCAAGCACGTGCTCTGGTGCGGGGGGTGGCGGGGGGGTGGCCAGCCGGGCCCGTCTGTGAGCCTCTGGCGACTTGTGCTTTGCCCCACAGGCTCCGCCGCTTCTGCCATTACATCGTGACCATGCGGTACTTTGAGATGGTCATTCTTGTGGTCATCGCCCTGAGCAGCATTGCCCTGGCAGCCGAGGATCCTGTGCGGACAGACTCGCCCAGGAACAACGTGAGCACCTCATTCAGGCTGTGGAGGGGCTGGGAGGTGTCAGGGTCCTGTCTGCTCCCTCTAGGGGTGTGGGGTGAGGGTCTGGGGGCACCTCCTGGCCCAGCCCCAAGTTATAGACAGGAATAGTGAGGATATGCCCAGGGCCAGTGCTGCTGCCAAAGGGGGCTCCACCCACGACAGTGGCCCACAGGACCCCTGGCCAAGGAGTTGTCTGCTCAGAGGCCTGGAGGGAAAACGTGTTCCTACGGAAATAGTCTTGGCTCAAGCTTTCAGCCTAGCCTTTGACAATAACCTTCCTGTTGGTTCCAGGCTCTGAAATACATGGACTACATTTTCACGGGCGTCTTTACCTTTGAGATGGTGATAAAGGTGAGATATGTAGTTGCCCTGGTGGCCCCAGGGCTTTGCTCATCCTCCCTCATGACTGAGATGCCACAGGGCCCCTGTAGCCGCTGTTGAGGGCTTGTGGTGGGTGTGCCCTGGGTGCGTGCTCAGTGAGAGAGTGCATGCACAGGTGTGTGGTGATGGGTGTTGTGAAAGGCAGAGGCCAGTTCATGAAAGATTCACCACAGCATTATCCCAGTTTGGGGAGAGCTCACCAGCATCATTCCTGTGTCCACCTCACTGCTAAGCAAGGGCTACAGGCTTCCGTGAATGTGCAGGTATGGGCTCAGCCCCACCCTCGGGGTTGTCTCATGATAGAGGAGGAGGGCCCATGACACCAGCCTGGGAAGAAGGGGAGCTTGGGGAGAGGGTGGAGGCCTCAACACCCAAACATCACGGTGAGTGGGTGCTGAAGACTTGTGTAAAAGAATTCCAGGGGCGTCTGGGTGGCTCAGCCCGTTAAGCGTCCGACACACGATTCAGTTCAGGTCACGATCTCATGGTCATGAGATGGAGCCCCACGTCTCCATCCATAAGATTCTCTCTCCCTCTTCCTGTGCTCCTGCCCTGCTTGCCTGAGCATGCGCATGTTGTCTCTCAAAAAATAAACAAATGAATGAATGAAATAAAAGAGCTCAAGTGTTTGATGTTCGGTTAAGGACTGACCATTTCATTGTGATTGTTTCTGTCTCTCAGTATTGGCAGGCACTGCTCCCTTTTCGGTGTCTGACTGGTGGTGGTGCATGTGTTTGCACACACTGTGTTCAGCTGTTTTGCATGCACACACACACGCATACAGTCTTTGACTACAGTGCAGCTTCGGGTGTGCCTGTGACTTGGGTACTTCGTGTGTGTGCATCTGCATATCACGCCTGCTTCTTTATTTCCTCTTATAAACTCCTGGTGGGGGGGGGGGAGCATTTTTTTTTGTCATCCCATTTTATAGACACGGAAGCTGAGGTTTAGAGATACTAAGGTGCTTGCTGGAAATCACAGCTTTAGGAGTGGCAGCACCAGGTCCGTGTGAACCCCCAAAGCCCTTTCTCCTGCCGCAGAGAGCTGACCCTCTGAGGGTCTGGGTTGGGGCATGAGCTCCCTGGGGCTGTGCATTCCTACAGCCCAGTGATGGGGGAAGGCGTCTTATTTTTAGGGGATTGGGGGCCCAGGCAAGATCTCAGCCAGTCATTACCAATGAGGGGTATTTGGGTCAATGGCACTGAGGCTGAAAGGCCCCCTGAGGGCCTCAGAGGGTGTGACCTGAGTAGCATCTTTTCCCCAAATCCATGACTCTGCGGCCTGGCCCTGGTTTTCTTTCTGAAAGATTGTACGCCTAATACGTGTTTCTCCTCTGAAGATGATTGATTTGGGACTGCTGCTGCACCCTGGGGCCTACTTCCGGGACCTGTGGAATATTCTGGACTTCATCGTGGTCAGTGGGGCCTTGGTGGCATTTGCCTTCTCGTAAGTACTGTGTCTCCTCTGGGTCTGGCTGGGCTGCAGTCCCCAGAGCTGTAATGAGTATGGGAATAAGGGAAGGAAGGGCCCCATTGGCCTGCGCGGGCTGTCTGTAGCTCCTGTCTACTTGGGGCTGGGCTTGTGTGGGGTTAAGAAGATCTCAAGGCCCACTTGGACCTACCACAGCTTGTGGTTCTGAGATTGTGTAGGCAGCGCTCTGGGTTATTCGGTGCCTGCCTGTCGGGTCCTTCAGAGCAACTACCTGCCCTGACCTTAGCTGCACCACTTGTTCAGCCAGAGCTGGGCGGTGGTGCTGGTGGGTGTCTTCCCCCGTTGGAGCGTTAGACCATTTTCTCTGACTCCATAGCGGGCAACACTCAGCCCTATTGTGGCTGGGCCTGGATTGGCTCAGATCCTGCATGGTGATGGGCATGGGATAGATATGGGGGGCTTGGGTGGAGCTGTGGAGGAGATCCAGAGATTAGGAAGACCCCCAGTGATGCAGACACCGAGGGATGGTGTCTTCATCTTCTCTGAGCCCTTGGGGAGGGCGAGGCCTCCTCACTGACTCTCTTCTCTTTGTCTCTTCTTGCTGGACTCTCGGTAGGAGCTTCATGGGGTAATGCCTTCCCTCTGCCCCGTACTGCCCCACATCATAGCACAGCATGGCCCCTTGTGGGCCGGTTCACCACCATGCCTCACCTCTGCTCATCCTCCTCCACCGTCCAGGATGCATGCTGCCAGGAGCCATGTCCCCATGCCACATGTTCCTGCCTCACCTCCAGGGGCTGGGCTGGAAGCTGGGGCTGGGGCTGGGACTGGGGCTTGGCATGGCCAGTCCTTGGTGGGGAGGTGCCCCAAGTGAGTGGTGGAGGCTGGGGACATGGGCCCTGAGGGCAGTGAGGGCTCAGGGGGGAGCCGCTGCAAACATGGCTGCCAGGATGTCGGGCATCCTGAAATCCCTTCCCACGTCTCTTCTCCAGAAACGGGGCTTTCTTTCCTCTCTGTTCTCCACAACTGCCTCTGTGGGGGTCTTAACCGGCTTTCTTTGTATATAAAGTGTCAGTGAGGGGCTTGGGAGTGACACAGGGGAAGGGGTGCAATCCAGCTTGGGGGCCTCAGCAAGACAAAGGCTCTGAGCGGGCAGGAGAGAAACAGAACACAGAACACCCGAGGGCCGCCCCTGCAGAGAGCCCTCCCCCCAGAAAACCAAAGCAGGTGTCCCTCCCTTCTGCCTCCCTCAGGTGTCCACCCACCCACCCTGCCTCTTGTTCTCTCTGTGCTGGTCTTAGCAGGGCTGCTGGAGGAACCTCGTTTGGGATTGGGTGTCAGGAATGCTGGGGTATAGAAACACCCGACGTGGTGGTCTGGAGGCTGGGTTTTTCCCATCTGGAAGCTTGGTGTTTCAGAGAGAGTTTGATCTGGTTCTGGACTGTAGGCCCTAGCTGGGTCTTGAGAGATATAGGGGGCTGGGGCTCTCCAGCTCTCCTCAACCCACAGATCCTGCCTGGGCCTCGTAGCTCACTTTCCCTAGAGCTTGGCTGGAGTCCAGAGAAGACCACTGGTGGCCCTGCCCCCTCTCTTCATGTGCAGGCTCCTTGGGAGCTTGGAGAGAAGTGGCCTCTGAACAGGATGGAATAGGGCCCCCAGCCCTGAGTCCTCAACCACTGCTGAGCATGGAGTGTGGCCTTGCTTCTAAGAATTGCTTCCTTCGGAAGTCTGTGAAGGCCACTTGGGACGCTCCCCCCACCCTGCCCACCAGCCCTGGCTTTTGATTGGTAGGAGGGCCAGCCCCCAGAGTCTGACATTTCCTGGGGCCCTGGCAGCCTGAGAGAGCCACCTGGGTCTGCTCTGGCTTCCTGTGAGGGCTGCCTGATCAGGACTCACAGGTCCTGGATTTCCAGGCTTGCATCTGGTGCCTGGAATTTTTTCCTGACTTCTTGTCTTACCCACCCCCCCACCCCCCTCCCACTGCCCCACTCCCTCAATCTTGGTTTTCTGGTCTGCTGCTCTCTTTGTCTCTGTGGCTTTTTCTCCCTCCCTCCCTCTCTGTTTCTTTCTCTTCCCTTTAGTATTTCTTTCTTTCTTTGTCCACCCCTTGCATTGCATTGTCCCTTGCGTCACTTTGTATTCATCTAACGTTTTCTTTTTCTTACTTTGCTCCCCTCCTCCCCTCCCAGCATGCCTGTCCTCCCTCTCCTCTCCCCTTTCTGTCAGTTTTACCTCATCCGGAGGAGTGTGGGGGCAGCTGAGCGAGTACAGTCAGGGAGATCCAGACATGTTCCTCCCTACCTCCCTATACCAGGGCTGGAGAGCAAGAGAAACCAGCCCTTCCACAAGGCTCTCGCACTAATGGCTTGTAGGTTTCCATGGGCTGGCCCAGGCTAGGTCTGCAGTCCTGGGGCCAGCCCCCTTCTGTCCTCTTTATTTCCATTGCCGGTCTTAGCATGGTGGCCAGAGGAAGCTGGTTTAGGGGAGTGCTGGGGTAGAAGTGGCCGACGTGGTGTGGGAGAATGGCTTCTTTCCTGCTGGAAACCCAGCATTCCCTTACACCAGTTACTGCTGACCCAGCCCTGGCCCTCATCTGCTCAGATGAGGGCTTTGCCATGCAACCTGTAGGAGGAGATGCAGAGGCCTCGCTGTTCCTGAGTGTTTGCCCTGGGGCCTAAGGCAAAATGCTCAGGAGAGCCTAACCCAGACCCCAGTAGGCTTTGTGGAATCTGAGCATGAGTGTGCATCCTGCCTGTCTGCATGTGTGGCTTCTCCCTTCTAGAGGATCCAAAGGGAAAGACATCAACACCATCAAGTCCCTGAGAGTCCTGCGCGTCCTGCGGCCCCTCAAGACCATAAAACGGCTGCCTAAGCTTAAGGTGAGAGTGTGGATTTGGGGCTTGAGGAGTGTGCAGGGCTGTGTATACACGTGTGTGCGGATGTGCACGTACATGTGAGCGTAGGTCTAGACGTACGTGTATGGGTATTGTGCACATAGGTACATGTAGTTATGCTTGTGAGTGTGTGCACGTGGGTGCATAGATGTGAGTGCATGTGTGTGTTGTGTGTACAAGGTTGCACTGCATGCGGGTATGCACACGCATGTGTGTGGTATGCACATGAATGTGTGAGTGCACGTGTGCACGTAGAAGTAACCCTGTCTGGCTGCAGCTTCCACGTGGGGTGGGATGAGAGCGCTGAGGGAGGGCCCCTACTTGTGTTCTCAGATGGTGCGTTGTGTGAGCGGGTCAGGCTCTCTCAGTTCCGCGACTCCCCCGCAAGGAACGCTTAGTGTCAGTAGTGTTCTGTAAGGCTCTTCTTCCTCAAGCCGGCAGCAGACACGGTACAGGGAAGAAGGGGCTGCCGAGAGAAGCGGAGGGTCCCGGGGGACATGCAGGGAGGTAGGGGCTCTTGAGAAATGGTTACTGGGCTTGGCCCTGAGGATGGGTGTGGCTGAGGTTCCGGATAAAGGAAAGAGTATGGACCCGAACACCTGGGGAGTTGTGTTAAAGTATGATAGTCACTGAGCTTCTTCCTCACTGTGAAGAATGCTTTGGATGCTTAAACTCATTTAATCCCACAAAACTGTGTAGTACAGTGTTGTGAGCAGCGTGCGGATGTAACCCTTGCAGGCCTGAAGCAGTGTGGGGGTTGCAGAAGGCAGTTTGCTTGTGAAGGGGTGGACTGGGGCGGCGGGTGGCTTGAAGGCGGCCAAAGGCCCTCTGTGTCAAGCAGGGACCTGGACCCGGCCTGGGGGGTCAGGGGTGTCATGGACACCATGGAAGTGGGCAGTGGCTGCATTTGCTGAGGCAGCTGCTGGTGTCTGGACTGTGCCAGGCAGTGTCTTGAGGGATGGTTGTGGGTCTGCCTTTTTGCACAGCTGGAGCAGGATGGGGGGAGTCTCCTCAGCTCTGAGAAATAGGGAGCAGGGCCAGGGTCAGCAGTACTGGGCATTCAGGGAAAGCCGAGCTTCTGGGTGGGGAAGAATCTGAGAAAAAGCTCTGGCGGTGGCAGTAACAGATGACAGAGTCACCTCTGGGCCATACCAAAACACGCCAGAAGTTTCTGTCTTGGAGCTGGCCACAGCGCTGTTGCCTCTCTGCCCCATTTTGGCTCCCACCCGTGGGCAAAGTATGACCCACTGGCAGGCCGGGGTGCAGGAGCAGGGTCTGGCCGTATCCCCGTACACACTCCTTTCCCTCCCTGTCAGCCACCCCTGGCACACGCTGGCCTGGGCTCCAGGTTGTCCTCATTTATGTAGCCTGACCCAGGCTTCCACCACCAGCTTCCAGTCAGGGTCCAGCCCGTCTGCCCAGGCCACCTCCTCTAGCACCTCCTGCCCGCTCATCCCGTCCTGGGAGAGGCGGTGGCAGGCAGCTTCCTGTGTTAAGTCAGTGGGCAGCAGTTCCCTCCATGATTATGGCCTCGACGGTCCTCGGATACGGGGAGGCCCGGAGGTTCTGAGTTGAGCTCTCTTCCCCTCCAGGCCGTGTTTGACTGTGTGGTGAACTCCCTGAAGAACGTCCTTAACATCCTGGTTGTCTATATGCTCTTCATGTTCATATTTGCTGTCATTGCGGTGCAGCTCTTCAAAGGGAAGTTTTTCTACTGCACGGATGAGTCCAAGGGGCTGGAGAGGGACTGCCGGTAAGTCAGGCAGGGCTGGGAGTGGGGAGCCCAGTGAGGGCTCTGGGAGGAGCCTGCTTGGGGTCCACCAGAGAGCTGGGGCTGTGCCTCTGTCCCCAGGGTCACACTGGGACTTCTGGCTCATTTTCCTCAGCAGAGCTGGGGACCAGGCACTTCTGAGGGACATGCTCTTCCTGCCCATAGACATCAGGGAGCACATGGTGGGGGGGGGGGTCACTGGGGTGTTGCTTGAGGGCTCTGCAAATCTTGGAGCTCTAGGCTAGACTCTAGGATCAGAGGGGCTGCCCTATGCCTGGAGCTGCTTTCACCATCACTGCGAGGCCTCAGGCCTCTCTGGACCCAGCCCCACTCCAGAGCAAACAGGAGAGATGCCCTCAGGGAGGAACTAGGGGAAATGGAGGCGGGTGCTGGTGCGGGTGCTGAGCAAGGTGGTGTGGGCGGCTGCTTCTCCAGCCACAGGCAATGGCCCCAGCTGCCTCTGTTCATGTAATATTCTCTCGTGTAAATACACCACCACGAATTTACCCACTCTGTGACTGATGGGCATGGGGGGTATTTCCAGTCTGAGGCTCTTGTGAGCAGTGCTGTTGTGATTGTCCCAGTATGTGTCTGCTGGGAGGCACACACATGCAGTTCTAGGAGGTGTGCACACCTGGGAGTGAGATTGCAGGGTCGTGCACTGTGCTTGTGTTCAGCTTCTGCCGGTGCTGCCAGATAGGTGTGTAAAATCGCACTCCTGCCACGTGGCTGAGAACTCCAGTAGTGTGCACCAGGGGGTTCTTGGTGTGTTGCATCTTTGGATCTGTAGCCTTTTTCATGTTGGGCTGGTGGCATTTCTCTGTGGTTTAATTTGGGCTGGGTGCCTCACCAGGTGATTGACCACTCCAGTATCCCTGGAAAGGGTCTATGCAAGCCCTTGCCTGTTTTCCTGTATGGATGTCTTTCACTTTCTGATTGATTTGTAGGAATTTTGTGAAGTCCTGGATAGGCATCCATTGCCAGATCTATGGATTATGTCTTCAAGGTCTTAGGGACGCCTGGGTGGCTCAGTTAGTTAAGTGTCTGATTCGATTTCGGCTCAGGTCATGATCTCACGGTTCGTGGGGTCGCACCCTGCTGTATGCTGTACAGCCCTCAGGCTGTATGCTGACAGTGCAGAGCCTGCCTGGGATTCTCTCTCCCTCTCTCTCTGCCCCTGCCCCACTCGTACGTGTGTGTGCATGCACACGTGCTCTCTCTCTCAAAAGAAATAAACATTTGAAAATTAAAAAGTAAAATAAAAATAAAAAAATAAAATAAAAATCTTGATTGTAATATAGTCCAATTTATCTCTCTTATGTTTAGTACTCTTTGTATCCTTTTCAGAAAATCTATACAAAGGTCAGGGAAATGCCCTGTTATGTTTTCCTCTAAAGGTTTTAGTTTCGCGTTTGACATTGAGATCTGTGATCTATCTGGAGTTGACTTTGTGTGTTAGGTGAGGTATGGATAAAAATAAATTTTTCTGTAGATGGATATCCAGTTGACCCAGCACCATTTACCTGAAAAGACCATCCTTTCCCCATTCAGTGATATCCTTTGTTTTTACTGAGATAACAATTCTTACGAAGCATCCATTGAAAGTGAACAACTCAGTGACTTTTAGTATATTCACAGATGTTTGCAACCACCACCATAGTCAATTTTAGAACACTTTCGTAAGTTAAAAAAAAAAACACAACACAAAAAACCCCGTACCCTTTACTACCCACTAGCTCCCCATCTCCAACCCTAAGCAACCATGGATCTATTTTTTTCCTCTTTAGTTTTCCGTGTTCTGGATGTTTCATGTAAATGGAATCATAAATATGTGGTCTTTGGTGTCTCATCTCTTTCCTTTACCACCATGTTTTTGAGGTCACCCGTGCTGTAGTGTGTGTCAGAACTTCACTCCCTCTTGTGGTTGGATCTGATTCCGCTCTGCAGATAGATATGCCGCATTTTATTTATTCATTCATCTGTTGATGGACATTTGGGTGTTCCCATCTTTTGGCTATTGTCATTAATGCTTCTGTGAACATGTGTACAAAGTTTTTGTGTGGACAGATGTTTTATTTATTTATCTTTTAACGTTTATTTATTTTTGAGAGAGAGACAGACACACAGCGTGAGCAGGGGAGGAGCAGAGAGAGAGGGAGACACAGAATCCAAAGCAGGCTCCAGGCTCTGAGCTGTCAGCATAGAGCCCGATGCGGGGCTCGAACCCACAAAACATGAGATCATGACCTGAGACGATGTCTGCCACTCAACTGACTGAGCCACCCAGGCGCCTCTCATTTCTTTTGAGTGTATACTTAGCAGTGGAATTGATAGGTCATGTGGTAAATCTGTTTACCAGCTTCAGGGACTGACAGACTTCCAGTATGACTGACCCATTTTATATTCCTACCAGCAGTGTGGGGGAGTTCTGATTTCTCCATATCCTTGCCAACACTTGTTATTTTCCTTTTTAAACATTTAATTATAGCCATCCAGTGGGTATAAAGTGATATCTCAATTCAGTTTTCATTTGCATTTCCCTGATGACTCATCATGTTGAACATCTTTTCATGTGCTTATTGGCCATTTGTATATCTCCTTCGGAGAAATGTCTATTCAGATCTTTATCCATTTTTTAATTGGGTTATTTGTCTTTTTTGTAATTGATTATAATAGTTCTTTATATATTCTAGATTCAGGTCCTGTCAGAGAGAGGATGTTCAAATATTTGGTCCTATTCTGTGTGTTGATGATGTCTTTCAAGCACAAAAGCTTTACATTTTGATGAGGTCCAATTTATCTACTTTTTTCTTTTATTGCTCCTGATTTTGGTATCATATCTAGCAATCCCTTCCCAAATCTTACGCCCCCTTGTGTTTTCTTCTAACAGTTTTCTAGCATTAGCTCTTACCTTTAGGTCTTTGATCCTTTTTGAGTTGGATTTTGGAGATGGAGTGAGATAGGGGTTCAACTTCCTTCTTTTGCAAGTGGATACCCAGTTGTCCCAGCACCATCTGTTGATGGTGTTTCCCTCCATTGGGTGGGAAGCCCTTTCAAAAATCAGTTGGCCATAGACAAATGGGTTTATTTGGATCCTTGGTCTTTATCCTCTAACCTCCTCTACATTCTCATCTCCAGGGGTCAGTATTTGGATTATGAGAAGGAGGAAGTGGAAGCTCAACCACGGCAGTGGAAGAAATACGATTTTCACTATGACAATGTGCTCTGGGCTCTGCTGACACTGTTCACAGTGTCCACGGGAGAAGGGTGGCCCATGTGAGTGTTCATATGGTTCATTATGTTTGATCAGGCTAGAGAAGAGGGGCAACTCGGACAGGGAGTCCCATACTCTGCATCTGTTTGTGTTTTAGTCACTCAGCAAATACCCCATAGGCTCTTGTATCTACCAGGTAAGACATAGCTCTGCCTTCCAGGAGTGGGGTGGCCTGGGAAGAGGAGGAGATTACACCAAAGCACACCGCATAGTGATTTCCTGAAAGTCCTTTTTGAGTAGCTGAAGGTCAGAAGTGAATGGGGCTATTCAGCATCTCCCTGTGCTACTCCTCTGGCCTCAGTTAAGGGTAGACAGAAGGATGTATGTGTTCAGTTGCCACACTGGATAACAGGGAGGACCACCACTCAGAAGGTGGGATCAATGCTCTGACAGGTGGCCCAGGGCTTTCCAAAGGCAGGTGAGGCTGGGTATGAGCTGGTGAGCTGGGCATGAGCAGGTGTGAGCCGGGAGTGAGCAGGGCAGGGCACAACTCCTGGGCCTCCACCTCTCCTGGGGTTAGGACATTAGGCACTGGAGACCTCCCCTTGGTGGCTCTCCAACAGTCCTGAGTACAAACCCCATCAGTAAGGTAGCCCACCTCCAGGAGGTTGCAGTCCTGGGGGGTGGGGTGGGACAGGCTTTGGCCTGCCATGTTGAGCCTCCTTTTCTCTTGCCATCTCTGGGCTCAGGTATGGAAGCCTCACCTGTGATACAGGTCTTGACTTCCCCATGGGTCTGTACTCAGGGGTTCCCCTGACTCTTGGTGTTTGCTCTTGACACAGGGTCCTGAAACACTCTGTGGATGCCACCTATGAGGAGCAGGGCCCAAGCCCCGGGTACCGCATGGAGCTATCCATCTTCTATGTGGTCTACTTTGTGGTCTTCCCCTTCTTCTTCGTCAATATCTTTGTGGCCTTGATTATCATCACCTTCCAGGAGCAGGGGGACAAGGTGATGTCTGAGTGCAGCCTGGAGAAGAACGAGGTGGGTGGCTCCCTCTTCTGTCCCCTGTGCATATGTACAGTGGACACTCTGCTGGGCTCGCTTGATGGGCAGCATGGGCAGGACCATTGGAAGCCAGTACAGCACAGAGAGAGACTGAGTGTGGGTGGTCAGGGCTGCCTGCGAGGATGAAGGAGACAGGCGTGGGTGCAGTGGGTGCTACAGTGTGGGGTTCTCCCCAGACAAGTTCTCAGTGCTCCTTTCTTTCCACACAGAGGGCTTGCATTGACTTTGCCATCAGCGCCAAGCCCCTGACACGGTACATGCCCCAGGACAAGCAGTCGTTCCAGTACAAGACTTGGACGTTTGTTGTGTCTCCGCCCTTTGAGTACTTCATCATGGCCATGATTGCCCTCAACACGGTGGTGCTGATGATGAAGGTGTGTGGGCCCAGTACGGGGGCAGTGGGTGGCAGCTGGGTGTGAGAGAACTGTAGTTACATTTGACCATGTCCTGGTCAGCATGGGATGCCTATGGAAGCCAGCGCCATAGGTTGCGCATGGGCTGAGTTGGTGAGAATGTCCTAGGAGGAGACAGGGAGAGCAGGATGGGGTGTCCGTGTGCTGGGCAGGCATGCAGTTCTCTCTGCATGCAGTGCTCTGGCAGAAGGTCAGGGTGATCCCTGGTGGGGTGTCTTGGGGCAGTTGAACCTATGGCCAATGGCACTCATTCCCTGTGCAGTTCTACAATGCACCCTATGAATACGAGCTGATGTTGAAATGCCTGAACATTGTGTTCACTTCCATGTTCTCCATGGAATGCGTGCTGAAGATCATCGCCTTTGGGGTGCTGGTAGGTGCCTTGACTCCCTCTTGGCCTCTTGGTGGTCTGCATTGTGGCTCCCCATCTGTAGGGAGACCTGCAGAGACTTACAGCATGGAGCTGGGAATCCCCCAAGCCCCCAGAGGAAATGTGACCTTGTAGGGGCGCTAAGGAAGGGGCTGCTCTAATGCTCTCAGCTGCCTGAGCTCTGCCCCCAGCTCAGTTCCTGGAGACAGATGGAGCCAGATTCCTCCTCTCTGGACTCACAGCTCTCAGTCTGCACCTGCCCAGGCCCACAGGTGTTTACTTACCCAGCTGTGGTGTCCCACCTGGGGTGGCCCATCTGTCCCTTTGCCCCTTTCTTGATTAGGAGCCACGTCTTGCAACTCCTTGCCTGGCAGAAACCCTCACCAGCCACTAGCAGTAACTGCTTTTTTTTTCTCTCTAGAACTATTTCAGAGATGCCTGGAATGTCTTTGACTTTGTCACTGTGTTGGGAAGTATTACTGATATTTTAGTAACAGAGATTGCGGTAAGTAGCATTTCCTGTCCCTCCTCGAGGGCCCCAGCGTGATTTCCTTCTAGGTGGTGCTCCCTCAGTGTGCCTCCAGGTCCTAAGTGTTAGCTCCTCTTCTCTTGCTAGAGTTCCCCAGGAGCCCCTGGAAAGAAGGAGTCTCCTCTCCAGAGGTGGAGTTGGGGACTGAGGACTGATTGAAAAAAAATGCTTTTTCTTGGATAAGAAAGTGGTTCCCAAAAGGTCTTCCAGTTTGGTGGCCTGAGAGCCACCTGGGAGCTCCATGGTAACAACTGACCAGGAAGACAAAAGTCTTTTAAATCTGTGTGTGTCTAACAAATCTAACAATTTGGCACCAAAATTACATAAACTAAAATCAACAAGAATATAGGATATTTTAAAATACCAGGTTTGTTTTACATGTTTGTACGTGTGTGTATAAATAAAACTAGACAATCTCATTCATGTTAAACATGCATGGATTATATGTAAAAACTGACCAAGTGCTAGAATATAAACTTGTCTCAACAAATTTCAAAGAATCTGAATCATAAAGCAATATTCTTTGAGTACAGTGCTTTCTCTTAGAATTAAATGGCAAAAAATCTCATCTCTGTCTTATGTTGAATTCTCTAGGAGCATTACCTGAGATGGGGTGCTTGTACAAATCATTTCTTAGGAAGTAGTCCCAGGCAGAACCATTAGAGAGTGGATTGGGGAACTGATGGGTAAGAGGAGGAGGACCAGAAATGTATCTGGAGCCAAGTTGGGGGTGAATTTGGCTCATCCCTCACTGGGGGTGGTCGCACTTCAGAGCCGCAAACCTCTTCCTCTGTACCTGTTAGTGCTCAGCTAAGGGCTACAGCTGGAGGTGTTAATGGTCAGACACCTCCGGCTCTTCTGAGTATACCCCGTGTGCAGGCAAAGCAGGCTCTGGCACCTGCTGGGGGTGCAGGAATGTCAGATTCCATGGTAACAGGGCCACATGGTGCCCGTTCAGTGGTAACAAGTGTCTGCTGTGCCACCCTGGCTCTGCTCAACTCTTGTACACACCTCACACTGGGTTTACTTCACTCATTCTTCAGGATGGTGCTGGTCACCATCTCTGGAAGAAGAGGGTTGGTAACCAGCTGGAGTTGATCTGAGTTAAGTTGATGTTCATTAACTCATTCTTCCTCTGACCCTTTTGAGGTCCCCTGAATGGTGGCCATCTGCTGCTCTGGTTGCTGGCCTGGTAGGTGGCCCACACTGTCATCCACTGTAACCTAAGTCCCTGCTTGCTATACTTGTGCTCCAGCTGCCGTGGTAGTCCAGTCATAGTTAAGACTGGTCATAGAAACACCTAGAAAGGCCCCAGTGAACCTCCTGATGTCCAGATAGACTTCTTCCTGCCCCTATGTACTGGTAGCTCTGCCCTTCTCAATAACCAGCATATGGGGCACCTGGGAAGCTCAGTCAGGTAAGTGTCTAACTCTTGATTTCTGCTCAGGTGATAATCTCACAGTTGTGAGATCAGTCCCTGAGTTGGGCTCAGTGCGGTGTGTGGAGCCTGCTTGGGATTCTCTCTCTCTCTCTCTCTCTCTCTCTCTCTCTCTCTCTCTCCCTCCCTCCCTCTCTCTCTCTCTCTCTCTCTTTCTCTCTCTCTCTCTCTACCCCTTCCCTGTTCTCTCTGTCTCAAAAAGTAAACAAACAAACAAGCAAACATAAAACAAAGAATAACCAGCATCAAATACCCTGACCAGTATGGAAACTATGCTCTGCCTGTTTTTCTTAAGGCATGTTCCACAGTGGAAGCTTTCCCTACTCCTTGAGCCAGGACCTCTAGATTTGCCATACCTAAACTTGGGGAGAGGGAGCACAAAGTCTGCCCTCAGTAGCTGGAGTGATACTGAGAGGGGCTACCCCGAATTCTACCCCTTGCTTCCTGGGTCTGGGCGTTTTACCAGTTGGGCACCCAGTACCACCTCTTGGCCATCAGTTCATCTTAAAGGGCAACATCCCAACCCCATGAGGTATATAGCACCAAGCCAGCATTTAATCTGTGCCTTTAAGAGTCTGTTTCAACATTTTATCAGGTTAGCATCTCCTGAATGATGTTGAATATGATATGGATCCTGAGTCATGTGTCCTTTGTAGCTCCTGTGCTTATGCTGAGCTGATGTTATGTGGAATCCCATGTTGATGAATCTCTGATACTAGCGTAGGCCAAGGTATTCCGTCAGCAAAGACGAACCCACACCCAGGATATGAGTGATCCCACTTGAGATAAATCACTGCCGTTTCCAGGTGAAAGGATTCCCATGTAAGCAACTTAGTACCAAGGGGCTGATTGACAGCCTGAAGTGTGGTACACTGTAAAGGCCTAGCTGACTTCTGCTCATAGCAGGCTGGATGTTCAGCAGCGGCCATGGCTGGATCAGCTTTGTTGAGAGGGAGCCCAGCTGGGTGGCTCAGGCACAGCCTTCATCTCAGCCACCACAGTCACTTCATTCATGGATCTACTGTATAAACACTGGGGCTGGTGAGGATGGAGGCTGGATGTTACCTGTTGGGCAAACAATCTCAGGAGCTGGTTCTTAGTGCCCCTACAGCCTTGGATGCTCTGGTGGACCTGGTTGTGTATTACAAGGACCTGCACGTCACGTACATTCCCCAGGCCCATCCAGCCTTTCCCCAAACTTTGTTCTTTCTGGAGTCCTGACAAGGCTTTAGCTCTTGCCAGAGGTCCTGTAGTCCATACCACAGGCAACTTCTTTCTCCATAGACACCATGGCTGATGAGGTACCCAGAGCACCACCCAGAGCTCTGCTTCACCACTGCCTTTAAGGTTGTCTCTGTGTGGGACTCTACTGAGGCTGTACCAATTTATTGAGCCAACTGCTCCATAAATCAGGTTGGCTATAGTGATCATCCCATGATTCACTGGGGTCAGGGTGAGCTCAGGAAGACAGAGTTGCAGCAAAGGTGAGACGTCTGAGGCACTGGGCCACCTGTCATATGACTGTGTCTTCTAGACATGCTTGGGTTCGGCCCTGGATGCAGCACTTCTGTCATATGCAGGATTGATGATGGGCCTGCTACATATACTCATAAGGAGAAGCTTTGGTACCATAGGCACTGTTGTTTCATGGTCAGATGCAGTCTCCACCCAGGGCCCAGTATCCAGGAGTAGCCCTCTCATTGGTGATGTCTGTAGCAGATGACATGGCCTTGTTCCAGAATCCTAGGTCTTTGCATTGGCTTTTCTATGTAGGCTTTCCAGCGACTCCACACAGTGTCTTTATCTACCACAGATACCCCAGCACTGTGGAATCTGTTGCATTTTATGGCCTAAGGTATAGTGCTCCTGGTACTGCAGCATGGATCTGCTAGAGACCCCTCTCTTGCTCTGAAATCTCTCAAAGCCGGCAGCTTTGTGTCACCTGATAAATAGGTCACAGCAGTATTTCCTTTGTGGTAAATGCCATCTCTGAAACCCGAGGAAGCCTATGAGAAGTAGGAAGTGTGAGGTGTGATAACTGATTTGTCTTTTACCTTGGGATCCATGTCCTGACGTGGCTCATACCACTGATTATAGTAGTCTTATGTGTTAGGTTTCCACCTAAAATATAAGGAAAGATTATTCCAATCCTAAACAAATTCTTCCAGTGAATAGAAAAAGAGTGAACATTTGCTATTTGTATGAGACTAGTATAATCTTGATACTAAAACTTTTTAATTGAGTATAATATGGGAAGATCATAATCCACACTCATTAATGTAGATACAGACACATCAGAAAGTCTAATTTACATTAAGAGATCAAAGGACACTGTTAATGTGATTCTGTCTTGGCTCCAGAGAAGATGTACGGTAAAACTCAAATTGTATTCATAATAGAAATTATTGGTAATTTAGGAATTACTGACTTGATGAAGAGAATTTACCAAAAAATCCTATGCAAACATCATATAATGGTTAAATTTGGAAACAATTCCCTTTAAAATCAGAGAAGGGCAATGATATTTGTAAGCACTACTTCTTTTCAACATTGAACTTCAGGTCCTGGTCAGTTAAATAAATTGAATGTTAGCCCCACGAAGACAGAGGTTTTTGCCTGTTTGGTTCACTGCCATATTCCAGGACTTGGAATAGTGTCTGACACTTTAGGTATTCAGTAGACACTTGTTGAATGAATAAGACAAGAAAAATGAATAAAATGTCTAAGTATTAGAACAGGAATAGGCAAAGCTGTCATTATTCCCAGATAACATTATTAGCTATTGATGAAATCTGGAAAAATGTAACACTGATAAAGAGTGTTTAGGATGGTTGCTGAGTAGATTACCTGAGTGAGTAGTTGACTGCATGCCATTACAGCATTAGCAGTCCTGACAGTAAACCTAACAGCATACATACGCAAGGTCTATGTATGGAAAAGTGCTAAAACTCAGTGAAAGATAGTAAAGAAGACTTAAGTAGATGGTGTTCTTTTGCACAGTAAATAATTAGTGTCAATCTCAGAGATAATTTTGTCCAGATTGATATGTAGGTTCAATGTAATTTCAATACAAATACCACTGATTTTTTTTGTTTGTTTGTTTTGGAAATTGACAACTTGCTTATAAAACTCATCAGAGAGAGCAAAGGCACCCAAATACTCAAGATATGTAAGAAGCAGAAGGTGCTGCTGCAGCTGTGGGGTGGGGGTACAGTTCCCATCAATGATAAGACTTATTATAAAGCGAGAACATTAAGAATATGGAGCTGACACAGGGATAGTAAATAAGCCAATGGACAGAATCAAGAGTTTAGAATCAAAATTACTCGTGTATGAAAACTTGATGTATGACCCTGTTACTTAATGGGGAGACAGTTCAATAATTGATGTGGGTATAATGACTATCCATATCAGGAAAACCAGAAATTGAATCTTCACACCATTTACAAAAAAAAAAATCTATATCAAATGGATGAAAATACTTAAATATAACAGGGAAAACTTTAAAACTCTTAGAAGAAAATACAGGAGATTATCTTTAAGACCTTGGGATAGGGACTGTTTGCATAAGCAAAATATACGAAGCACCAGCCATAACTGAAAAAATTTGTCTATAAAATAAAAAGTTTCTGTTTATCAAAAGAAGAAAGGACAGTCCATTAACAGGGAGGGGTTGTTTGCATCACATTCCTTCATTTATCCGTTATAAATATTTATGCACTGCCTGTCATGTGCTAAGAAGTATTCTAAGTGCAGGGACAAAAGATGAAAATCTCTGCTCTTCTGGAGTTTCGTTCCATTGAGAAAGACATGGGTTTTAGACCACGATAGGACCTGGGAGAAGGCACAGCAGAGAAGGGGTATGAGACATGGCAGGGGTGGGGGTGGTTCCAGGCTTTGATGGCTATGTGTCCAGACAAGATGTCACTGAGATGATGACTTCCAAGCAAAGATGTCTGGGTTTGTGAGGAAGCTGAGCAGGGGACGTCGGGGAGCAACACCAAGCCCTGCACCCACCCTATGCCTGTACTCACAAGGGAGGACATGGGCACACTGCCACAGCAGCAGTGTGGACAGAGGAGATGGGGGGCAGGGAAGACCTTGCAGCTGGAGTAAATTTTGGTTTATGTTGTGAGTGAGTAGGAGGATTTGGAGGGTTTTGTGAAGAGGAGTGACATGATTTGGCTTTTTAGACCAGACCTCTGGCTGCTCTGTTGAGGACACAGTGCAGGGCACAAGCAGAAGCAGCTAGACAACTTAGGGCTGTCTTCGTTTGGGCTATCCCAGGTGGACCCCAAGACAGGTGATCCCCGGGAGTTCCAGGGGAGTGATGGAGTGGGCCAGGGAAGGGAGGCATCCAATACAAGGTGCTATGAAGTCAGTTGGCATTGTGGGTCCTAATGGGGAGCTCTAAGCCTTAGTTACCCCAGCCAGTGCAAGTGACTGGGGTATTTTTCACCAAGTGCTGTCTGCCACTGGTTGAAGGCTGGTGGCAGGAGGGGGAGAATTCTCAGGAAAAATAGATGTAGATGCTGACAACTGAGTATCAGCCCTGTGGGGATGAGTGCCATGAGCATCACTGCAGAGAGCCCAGCAGAGGGACTGGGTGTTTGGGCTAAGGCGAGAGACTGTCATTCTGGACGTATTTTCCGGGAGAGCTGTAGATGGACCAAATGTGGGTGTGACAGTTGAGGCAAGAATGACATCAAAGTCTAAGCACTTGGAAAATGGGTTGTCATTAATGAGAATGGAAAAGAATGTGGGTGGAACAGGTTTGTTGTGGACAGTCAGGATGCAATTTGTGCATGTTAGATTTGAGTTGCCTGGTGGCCTTCTCAAAGGAATCGTCCAAAAGGTAGTTGGACAGATGGGCCTGGAGTTTGGAGGAGAGATTCATGCCAGTGGCATAAGATTGGGAATCATGAGCATATAAGATGGTATCAGATCCATGAGACTGAATGAGGTCAGTAAAGGAGAGAAAAGAATGAGCTATTGAGGTCTGCGATGTGCCAACACGTAGTGACAAAGGCATAGCTGGAGGACAGAGAAGTTTTCCAAACTAACACTAGCAAAGGTTAGTGTCCAGACTCTGCAAGGCTTTTCTGTGATCAGTAAGAAAAACAAAAGTGACCAAATTAAAAAATGAGCTGAAGGTATTTTAATAAGAAACAGAAATGGCCAGGGGTACCTGGGTGGCTCAGTCAGTTAAGCGTCCAACTTTAGCTCGTGTCACGATCTCGTGGTCTGAGAGTTCAAGCCCTGCGTTGGGCTCTGTGCCGGCAGCTCAGAGCCTGGAGCCTGCTTCGGGTTCTGTGTCTCCCTCTCTCTCTCTGCCCCTCTCCTGCTCAAGCTCTGTCTCTCCTCTCTCTCTCTCTCAAAAATAAATAAACATAAAAAATCTTTAAGAAAAAAGAAACAGAAATGGCCAATAAACACAGGAAAAGGTGCTCAAGCTTACTTGTGATCAAAGAAATGTAAAGTGAAATGATATTGAGATATCATTTCACACCCTCTGGTTTGTCAAACAGGAATTCTGACCATGCCAACGGTTAGCAAGGAAGTGGGACATCCAGAACCTGCACAGTACTGCGGGGGTGTCTGTTGGGCAACCTCTTTGGAAAGGTGTGGCAGTCCCTAGAAAGTTGAACATATGCATGCAGCTCAGCACCTTCTCTCTTAGGGACATACGCCAGAGCGCATCTGGGCTGGTGACCTGGGGCCACTGTCACACACGTTTGTGGCAGTGTTGTTTTCAGTAGCAGCAGAATGCGCCAATTGTCACGATACAATAACATAGGGAAGCCCACACACACTGTGAGTATGAGGGTGACCTCCATGTCCAGAGAGGTGCTTCTCACAAACAGGGTTGGCTCACCATGGCTTAAAAGTTTGTCCAAGTCCGAAAAGGCTGCGCACAGTATCGTCCCGTTTTACAAAGGTTAAGAACAGTCAAGTAAAATGCCTTTTAAGAGTTTGTGGTAAGACAGTAAAGAGAAGCACTTATTAACAAGAATTAAGGGCAGCTACTATGTCCAGGCAGGAGAAAGGGAGACAGGATGGACTTCAAAGGTAATGGTGACATTCTTGTTTTTTTAAGCTGGGTGGAGGATATATGGTTTTTTTATTTTTTATTATTTTTCTTCAAAATGCGTCTACACACATTTATACATATTCTTTTGTTTATGTGGCATGCTTCACGGTTTTCAAAAATTAATAATCCAAATAATCTGGGCAAAAGTCCAAGGGTTCTCATTTAACACAAAAACAGAGGTTCTTATGTGCCACCAACTGTTGGTGTTGAGACATTGCCCAAGTGTTTCTCATCCAGAAATAGTTTGTACTATTGTGGTGTCTGGGAGGAGCAAGCTGGCTGCTGATCCCTGCAGGCCTCCTCCTTGGACACACGTATCTTTGTTTCCCGGATAAAGGGATCCAAACATTGAGCTCCCAGGACACAGCTCTGGGGGTTTCTTCATGTGTATGCGTCCTTGCCAGAGAGGGCAGACTGATGAGAGGGCATCAAGGGTGGGGCGTGCCAGTCGTGCAGAGAGCACGATGCCTTCTAGGGGAGCCTCCCCCTCAGAAGAGGCCCACACACAAGGCAGAGGCCTTCTGCAGTGCAGGTGGCCGGAGTAGCCCAGTCTCTTACTTCAAGTAAGCCCACCATGGCCGCTCCCAGCAGCCTCTGATGCCCAGCAGGGCTGGGGGTAGGGCTGAGCAGCCACTTGGCTTGGAAGCTCCACTGTGCCCTGACCGCTAGCACTCTCAGAGCTCAGTCCATCACCCTGTCCTGCCTAGAGGAGAAAAGATGAAAGGAAGCCGTCGTGTGGATTAGTGGTGTCTTTATTTATTTTTTCATCTGTAGTCACTTCATATGTTACTTTGTGAATGTACTTTTTTTTCCTTAGGCAAAAATATGAGTGTCAGTTCCCACCACCAAGTTAACAATCAAAACAGAGCAATAGTCTTAACCAGGGTTATGTAGAGAGCGTCCCCAAGCAAGCATAAAACTGACATTGATTTCTTTGCCTGGAAATAAAAAAAATAAGTGTCTGTGAGTCATCTTTGGATTTGCATTACAAACAGGAATGCAAATGAATGCCACCCTGTCTGCATAACTTACAGATTTCAAAAATATGTTTTGATTTGATGCATTTTAAGCAGAATATGCAAAGTTTACTAAAATCCTAAAATTTTCCAGTTAAGTATTCAAAGTTTAAGTTTTTGCTTGTGTTGATGACTCATTTTCTCTTTTGTTTTCTGTTTTTGTTCTTGATTTACCTTAACCTACCTGCTGACTCACGCCATCCAACCAACATACAATGCGAAAACCATGTCTCCGTCTGTATGTTGCGCACCTGCTGCTCAAACATCCCAATTTGTAAATAATACGCAAATATCCATCCATGAAAACATCACATATAGGAAACGGTTGGTTTCGTGACTTTAAACGGTTCTTAAAATCCTTGCTTTGCTTGCTGTGCTCCTGCTCTTTCTTCCATTTCCTGTGACCCCTAGCCACTGCCTTCCTGAGGTGTGTGGTCAGAGTCTGGCGGTACCCATTCCCTCTGGCCTCTTCTCCTCAGTTCTGGGGGTCCAACAGGGCCTTCTGAAGACCCTCCCGGGAGCCATTTGATTTCAGGAACTGGCTTTGGGTCTAGAGAGGAGGTAGGGTCTTCTTGAGTGAGGCGGGTAAGTGGCCAGTCAGTTTTTCCTGTTGGGATTCGCTCAAAATTGGAGGGGTTTAGTAGGACATGAGTTTGGACCTGATCCTGTAGAGTCCATGGTTTCTCTTGCAACATCTCCCTTCTATCTGTCCCCATCATGCGAACAGACAAGGTCGGTTCTCCCCAGTGGCCTCTGATGATGTCTCCTAGAGCGTTCTTCCCAGACCTGCCCTTTCTTTTATAGGGAATCCTCCCCGGGGCTCAGGGCTGGCGGGGATTTGAGATTCTGTCTACATGATTCAGCAGGGGTTGTATAAGGCCTGACCGAGTAGGAAGGGGGGGGGTCTGCCCCAGGAGACAGTGGAACACAGGGCTTGTGCATGCAGGCATCACTGATCCTTGTCAGTGTGTGCCCTTGGTCAGAGAGCTTGTGTGGAGTGCAGGCGGCGTGAACTGGGGCTTTCTCCCAGGCCTTTAGGGATGTTTGAGAGGAGAGCGGTTACCAGGAACAGAGGCTGTGACTGGAAATTCACATAAAATAGCAAACATTTGAAATTCCTATTACAGAAAGTCAGTGTTGGTGATAAAGTATTTCACAATTGGAGCAGAAAAGCTTGAGTTTTGAGAAAATGCCATCAGCTGCCACAGAAGTCCCAAGCAGTGTGTTCTGCATGGGCTTGGACCCACTCCTGGGTCGAAGACGGCCCTGCCCTGTCTGTGCAGGAAGAGCACCCCCTTTGTGCTCCCCCTCTTCGTTCGGAGTGCGCGCCTCACCTGACATGCTGGATACGCAGGGCTTTCCTTTCTTTTCTTCATCATTGTCACGTGAGAAGCAAGGAGGGGAGCAGTTCGTCCCACACTAGCTGGGCCTCAGCGCCAGCGTGGAGTGTGGCCCCCAGCTCACCTGCACAGGTCACCCTGCTGCGACCCTGACTCGAGGCTTGACGGTGGGTGCAGGGGATGCCAGTCTGGGCCTGGGGCCAGTTAATACCCCTTTGTGGGGGGCATGTTTCACCATGCCTGGCGCACTTTTAAATCCCTTTCCTCAGTGATTCCTCACTGTCTGGGCACGACGTCCTAATGTCTCTGTCTTGTGAGTGAGGAAGCAGGGACTCCAAGGAGCTAGGAACAGTACACCCTCAAGATGATCAGCTACCACGTGAAGGGATGTGGTGATGCATCTTTGGGGTGCTCTAGACCCTTTGTGATGTAGAGGCAGAGTAAGGAAACAGTAGGTAAAGTAGTAGGTTGTCCCTGGTGTGACAGAAACCATGGACTCTGGTAGGATAAGGCAGGCTGTGTCCACCTCCAAAGGGTTGGCTGGGGCCAGAGGTGACTATGCACAGCCACGGGGAGGCTGCCGTGTGCTTGCTGCCCCGCCCTCCTGCATGCAGTCCGCATGGTGGTTCCTGGCAGCTCCCACCCCGGGTGCAGCCACAGTGTGCTCAGCCTGCCACGCTGCGCTTGGAGTGTCTGTGGCTGCTGTCACCATCCGTCCTCATGGCTCTCAGGGCTGTCTGTCTGTTGCCATCCCCACCCCTCTCCTGGGTGCCCACTGGAGCCCTGAGAAAAGGAGTCTGGGAGGGGGTGGGGTGGGAACTTGAGTCTCAACAAAATATAGTCAGTGACTTGTTGAATGTTGCATTTGTGCATTAAGTAATTTGGGTGAATAATGCCTTTCCCTGCCTTGTTTGTCTTCCAACCCTTCTTTCTCACCCAGAAGCCTATATTTTTCCCAGTATCTTCAGGAAATCTTCTGGTCTATGCCCGTGGCCTGAGTAGAGTGCTTTGGGCCGGGAAGATGCTGACTGTGTTATAAGTCTTGGCCTCTCCAGACCCAACTGAGCAGACGGTTTCAAAGTAGGACCTTAGGAGAGGCCAGGCACTTGGAAGCCCCCTCCCCTTCCTCTGATTTATTGTCTCGTACAAAGGATTTCCTGGCACTGTAGACAGAGTCCTCCTCCCATCCTTGTGCCCGTCCTCCTGAGGTGCTGGCTCATTTGAGAGTCCTGGGGCCCATGGAGTGAGTGTGGGTGCTTCTCAGCCATCCTGTACCACTGAAATTCTCTCTCCCCAGCACAGCAGGTGAGGGAGCTGTAGGCAAAAAACTTGTGTACACTCCAGGGTCACACCCTGCTATCCCCTTCTGCCTTCTTGCTGATCTGGACCACAGTTGGCACCTCCTGCGACTGCCAGACCTCCCACCCCATGACTCCCATATCCAGCCCTCCAGCAGAGGCAGTCCAGAGTCTCCAGCCGCCCTGGTGGAAACCAAAGGAGCAGACAAGGGCTGGGTTGGGGCCGCCGTTCACAGAAGTAAGAGAGAGACTGGTCCCTCCACTGAATGCCTCATCCCAGCCAAGACCAGATGGGCAGTCCTGGAGGGAGGGCACCCAGCTCTCCCCAGGCTCCCAGTGCCTCCTGCACGTGCTCCTCTGCTGCTGCTCTCATTCAACATGCTGTGTTCTCTTTTCTCTTCATTTGACCACTGAATCTGGTGATACGATGTGTCTAAGCCTGAGCTGCTTGCATATGTTAGAACACTCAAGTGGCAGGAAGCTGCTCTCAGGCTGTGGGTGGGCACCTGTTTTCTAAGCAGACAGAGGGTGGGAAGCGGCCTGGGTCTACAAGCACCCCCATCTCGTGGATACCACCCAGAGCCGTGCTCCCTGAAAGGGAGGTGCCAGTAATTCGAGGTGCCCCTGGGCCAGGGCGGAAGCCTCACTCCCAGGTAATCTGTGGAGTCCAGAGATAACTGTTTCTTTTTGCGCTTGATTTTGAACCCCTTGGATGAGGGAGCAGTGCTAGTTACCCTGGGATCTCTGGAGCTGAGACCATTTGTGGATTTTGTAAGTGGCTTCCGTGGTGTGAGCAGAGTCACCGACACGCCTCCTGTGGTGACTTGTCTGTAGGCGCCCAGAGCAGCTCCAGGGGGAGTGCTTGCCCCTCTGCCAGGTCCCGGGGCTTCACTGACTGTGTGGAGGAGGGAAGGGCCCTGCCACCAAGCCTGGGGTGGGGCCCTTCAGAGGCTCTCAGCGGAGAAGCAGTTCCGCCCAGCGCTCAGACGGCTCGGCTGTGTCCTGCAAGAGGTGGTCGGTGTTAGAGGCCCAGCCACAGTTGGTCTCCTGGTTCCATCTGGCAGCAAGGAGCTACTTCCGAGAACTTTTCTCTCTGTCCCTCCTTGTCGGGTCCAGGGGAGCCTAGAGTGGTGGGGTTTCTTTGATTTGCTGCATGAGAAGTGATTTGCAATGACAAGCTTTACTTCTGGAAGGTTTTCCGGTGGCCAATTGCTGCTTATACTGTAGAGCAGTGACTTTTTGTTCAGCCTCTCTCTGTATCCACTTTTCTTCAGACCACAGCAAGTCAGGGAGAGGTGGGTGGGGACCAACGTGCCTGCGCTTGCAGGAAGCTGGTTTCCGCAGGTTAGAGAACAGCCTCTCTTCCCTGCAGAACAACTTCATCAACCTCAGCTTCCTACGCCTCTTCCGTGCTGCCCGGCTCATCAAGCTGCTCCGCCAAGGCTACACCATCCGCATCCTGCTGTGGACCTTCGTCCAGTCCTTCAAGGTGAAGCCCAGGCACGGCCAAGTGCCCTGACCCTTCCCTTTGTCATGCACAGTGGTGTGGCCACCCCCTCTCTTGCCACCAGAGCAGCCCCCCTCTTGGAGGCTCCTTGTCGGCACCTATTTTCCTATGGTAGTTTATAAATACATTTTAAGTTATCCAGAGAGTATCTTGATAATGCTCACTGACTCTGAGATAAGCTTTATGACCGATTATAGATGAAGAAACTGAGGTGGTCGCCTGGTAGAGGGGCTTCATGGTCAGTGGGGGTGGATCTGTGGTAGCTGAGGTCTGAGTGGCTCCAGAGACCCGGCCACCATCCACTCCGCAGACGAGGCCCAAGCAAGGTGGCCGTTGGGCCCTCCCTGGAGCTGCTCCGTTTCCTGCGTGTCTCCACAGGCCCTGCCTTACGTGTGTCTGCTCATCGCCATGCTTTTCTTCATCTATGCCATCATTGGCATGCAGGTGGGTGTGCCTGCCAGGATGGGGTGCATGAGGGGTTCCTGTGCCCTGGAGCAGAAGGGCACTCATCACAGTCATCAAATGATAACAATGACAAATTGACACTTAGTGATGATTTCTGCGAGCCAGGTATTAGTCTAAGCACTTCATGAACTTAATTCTCAGAAGGGCTGTTCTATCAATAAAGGACACAGAGGTTGGGCACCAAGAGGTTGGATCTGTTGCCCAGAGTGGGGGTAGTAGCTGTGGGAAGATGCACTGCTGTGCTCCTGAGTGGAACCCCACTGAGCCATTGATGGGCAGGTTTGATTGGGTGCTGGACCCCCATGGTAGTGGAGCATTGGCACATCTTCCTGGTGCTGAGTGGCCTGCAGAGCAGCAGCTGGCCATTTGGATAGTCCAGAGAGTTGCCCTGATCCTTTAGAGGAAATTGCATATTACAGAAGAAAAAAGTCAGCAGGATCATATCAGATCGCTATACTGTCCAATTCAGCGTGGATTGTTTAGATTGCTTTTATTTTGCCAAAGAACCCTTTGTCAGCTATTTGGAAAAACATTTAAAAGACACAAAGCAGTGTTCCAGTTTTAAGCCTTTTGACATCTGGCCTCTTTCCAACAGTAGGGTGGGAGACGGGCCCAAATGTTCATGTGTAGTGGGAGAAGCCACTGTCTTAAAGGCTAGCTGAAAACTGATTTTTAAACTCTGTTTCAAGGATTAAAAAGTTCTCCCATTTTAAAATGTGCTGAGATCTGGGGCGCCTGGGTGGCGCAGTCGGTTAAGCATCCGACTTCAGCCAGGTCACGATCTCGCGGTCCGTGAGTTCGAGCCCCGCGTCAGGCTCTGGGCTGATGGCTCAGAGCCTGGAGCCTGTTTCCGATTCTGTGTCTCCCTCTCTCTCTGCCCCTCCCCCGTTCATGTTCTGTCTCTCTCTGTCCCCAAAAAATAAATAAACGTTGAAAAAATAATTAAAAAAATAAAATAAAATAAAATGTGCTGACATCTGATGCTATTTAAAACAAATCTATATCTTTTCCTGCTTTGTTCTGTGGATGTACAAACCATAAATGTCATTGAGCTTTGTTTTTGGTGAATGTGTGATAGTTCATAAATTTTTCAGCCAGATTCCAGATTTTAAGGCAATTACAATTACTGACCTGTTTGCATTTCTAACCCTGAAACGATATCAATTAAAATGCATAAAAAGCCCATTGTGATATTTGCATAGAAATTTAAAAAGAAACTTTCAAGTAATCTCATAGCTATTACCAATATAATTACTGCTTCAGAATCATTGATGAGAGAGTCAACTTTCAAATGCTTACAGCCCATGTCAACTCAGCTCCAGGTCCCACTTTTACTAGGCATGCACACTTGCATCTGTGGACTTGCTGAGCTGTGGGACATTGACATATTTGGCCTTGGAGAGGTTTCCTCTGCCCTGGAAATGCACAGACACCATCAGAGCTGGAAGCCCTGTTTCCTGCAGCCCCTGCAGTAGTGGTGGTAGCTAAGGGCAGTGTCCTGTGCCTTATGGGTCTTCTTCTGCCTGGCCACAGCTCCTGATGACCCAACAGTATCAGCCTGTGGCCTTCTTTTTTGTTTCAGGTATTTGGAAATATTGCCCTGGATGATGACACCAGCATCAACCGGCACAACAACTTTCGAACATTTTTACAAGCCTTGATGCTGTTGTTCAGGTGTGTTGTTTGGGAAGTCAGCCCACGCTCAGAGGCCTCTCCACCCAGGATGCACAGGGTGTGTGCTGACCCACGGGGCTACCCAGCTTGTGCTGGCCTCCCCTCAATGGACCTTTCCAGCTTCTCCCCTCTTTTCGTTGTCCTTTCCTAAGGGTTCCTGGGCTTCAGTCAGCCTGAGCCCCATGTTAGTCTGACCTCCACCACCTCGTCTCTGATCCCTGACAGCGACCAAAATGCCTCTAGCAAGGCTGCAGCTGAGAGTCTGGGAGGACAGAAGGTGCCCAGCAAGGCCTTTTTTTGGTGTGCTGGCCATAAGCTTTCCGTCTGTTGGCCTTGTTGATTATGGTGATCTGTGGGATCAGGGGGAAGCAGAGCAGTGGGAACCCCTCTTGATACAGTATGTGCTACTCAGTGACCCAAGGAACTCAGCTGGCCAGAACTGCTGGTCTGAGTGCACCTCCACCTGCCCCCATGGCTCACAGGACTGCAGTTCTCTAGGCCCCAAGTCAAGTGCCAGGGTGGACTCTTGAGGGCACAGAGCTTGTTTTTGGCCAGAGCTCCCCCCCCACCCTGCAAAGGTGTGCTTGGGAGCGCTTGGTGCCAGCTGCTGTTCTTAGGCACAGCACACCCTCTGTGGATTGGAGGCTGTTGACCATGCTGGTTTGAGGGCTGAGGGGAGAGGACTGAATGTGTCTCCTTGCCTCCAGAGTCTCTTCCATTTAACCAAGCCCACCACCGTGACCCTGGGAGCGAAGGAAGGAGCTCTTTGTAGTGGCTAGAGGAGGAGGGGTGCTGACATCATTCCCTGCCTGGTGCCCCTTCATAAGGTGTCCACACTGGTGTTTATGTATGTAAATGCATCAGGCTGCTGTGAGGCCTGTGCTGGGGATGCCCAACACCACTAACCCCGTGCAGTGCACTCTGGGGCATGGGGAAGTTCTTGTCTGGAGGGAGATCAGAGCCAGGTCTGCTTTGCTGAGCTGCCTGGAGGGAGTGGTCTGACTCTTATTTTTTATATCAGACGGACAAGTGTCCTTAGGCCTACGCTTTCCCCAAATAGAATCATTTCTCTGGATTTTAGCTATTATGTTAATTTTATCGCTTCATTTATTAATGTCCGGCCTTTGCTGCAAGAGTTGAGGCAGGCCTGTGAAACCAGCCTTAGTTTTAAGTTTTTGTTCTCTGAGATCTCTTTTCCTCCCTGATCTCTATGTCACACGTGTACACCAGTGTCAGCCAGGCCTGGCACAGGGCAACTGCTCTGCAGGAAAAGGCCCCTGCCCCTAGCCATTGTCAATGAGGAGTGGGCTCTACTTGTGCCCACAACTGGCCATAGAAGCACACCAGATTAGGGAGACTCAGGCCTCTGGTCTGCCTGTAAGTCTCGTGCACATCCTGCCCTTGTGCTGGCTGCATATCCAGGGACAAAAGTCCAGGAAGAAGGGTTCTCCAGGGTGGCCACTGAGGTTGGGGGTTGTTCTTGGTGTGTTCAGGAAATAGCAGAGGCTGATGTGACTGGAGTGGACTGAACAGGGACCACTGGGAAAGAACAGGCAGCAGGTGACACCGAGCTGTGGGAAGTTGAGTGTGAATTTTGGCTTTTGCAGCGAGACAGAGGTTGGTTGAGAGAAGTGACCTGATCTCACCTGTGTTTAGTGGGCCCACTGGGCTGTTGTGTGGGGAGGATCAGTTAGGAAGCTGTTGCAGCAGATCAGGGGAGGTGATTGTTGCTTAGCCCAGGGTGGTGAGAAGTGGTAAGATTCTGGCTGTTTTTTCATAGTAGATGAGGTGATGAATAGAGTGTGGTGAGCAAGAGAGGAGGCAAGGATGGCTGCGGCATTTTTGTCTTAAGAAACTGGAGGGATGGAGTCACCATTTTTTGAATCAAGGAAGGCTGGGTGGAGGGGTGGGGGAGAGACCAGGAAGGCTGGTGGGCTCTGTTGGCTTTGAGGTGGCAGAGGTCCATGAAGGGACGCTCACCATGGTGCTGAATTTTGGTGCAGTGCCTTATTTTCAGTAAATAGTTCTTTCTGAGTTCATGATCAGTCCTAATGCCAGAGGATTCTTTTTAAGAAGCATGCATCTCTTGGGGCGCCTGGGTGGCTCAGTCATTTAAGAGTCCCACTTTGGCTCAGGTCATGATCTCGCGGCTCGTAGGTTCAAACTCTGTGTTGACAGCTCAGAGCCTGGAGCCTGTTTGGATTCTATGTCTCCCTCTCTCTCTGCCCCTCCCCTGCTCATGCTCTGTCTCTGCCTCAAAAATAAATAAACATTAAAAAAAAAATCAGGTGTTTTTTACCCATACCTTACATGTGAGCAGGTTCTCTGCGGGAAGGAACCCAGAGAGGGTGTGCACTTGAACCAGCTCTTCTGAGATCCCTTCCCAGGCTGGTCCAGGCCTTCCTTTATGGGCCTCATAGCTCTGCCATTCTTCTCAGGAGTGCCACTGGGGAGGCCTGGCACGAGATCATGCTGTCTTGTCTCAGCAACCAGGCCTGTGATGAGCACGCCAATGCCAATGAGTGTGGGAGCGACTTTGCCTACTTTTACTTCGTCTCCTTCATCTTCCTTTGCTCCTTTCTGGTAAGTCCTGGTCACTGTGCCCATGTGTCCACCTGTCTCAGTCCATCCTGGGTCCCCCTACATCTGTGACTGATCCCCGATACTGATTCATGTCGCATTACAGGCTGATTCCATGTTGATGGTCCTGTATCCCCCGAATTGATGACCTCATTAACCCTAAAAGGACCCACCCTGTGATGAGCTCCTGTGGGCCTTGCCTTTCCTTCTTAAAAAGGGTTTAAATTTTCCATGGGACAGTTGTCCCTTAGTCTTTAGCCTCTGCCATGGTGCTGGGATACAAAGAAGCATCACTCCAGCCGTTGTGCCTGGGGCTGATGAGCCTCAGGAAACTGGTGGTTGGAGAGGTCAGTGGACTAGGTCCTAGGAGTGTGGATTTTATTCCAAGTCATCAGACACCGCTGGGAAACTTTGAGCTGGGGCATGACACGATCTACGTGATGTTTTAAAATCTTGCTCTGGCTCTGGCTTCTGGTCAGGAGAGGCTGAAGAGTGGTCAGGGAGATTATTGGAGGTAATAGTGCCTAGAGAAGTGTGGGGATGAAGGGAGTTGAGGTGCATTTTAAAGGTAGAGCCAACATGACTGATAATTAAACACAGGCGTGAGAGAAGAAAAGAGAGAAAGTGTTGCCTGTGGTTTGCTGGGGTGGTGGAGAAACAAGCCCTGTGTGCTGCCAGCGGGGATGTGAGGTGGTGCAGCTGCTGTGGAGAACAGTAGGGTGGTTCTTCAGTAAAGTGAAAATAGAAACACAGTATGATCCAGCAGTTCTGCTTCCTGGTGTATGCCAGAATTGAAGGCAGGAACTTGAATAAATATTTGTACGCATACGTTCATAGCAGCATTATTCACAACAGCAAGAAGGTAAAAGCAATCAAAGTGTCCAGCAGCAAATGATTGGTAAACAACATGTGACGTGAACGTACAGGGAATATCATTTAACCTTCTAAAGAGAGGCAGTTCTGACATAAACTACAATATGAATGAACTGTGAAGTCATTATGCTAAGTGAAATAAACCAGTGAGAAAAGAAAAACACTGTATGGTTTCACCTTTGAGGTCCCCCGAACAGTGAAGTTTTAGAGACGAGGACAGGATAGTGGGTGCCAGGGGCTAGAGGAGGGGATGGGAGTTAGGGTTTAATCAGGATAGAGTTTCGGTTGGGGAAGATATAAGAGTTCTGGGGCTGGACGGTGGGAATGGTTGCACAACAGTGTGAATGTGCTTGATGCCATTGAACTGCACACTTGTGGGTGTTTAAATTGATAAGCTTTTTGTTATGCATATTTTATCACAATTTTTTAAAATGATATTAAGAAAGACTTAACCTAAATCCTATTCAAACTCTTTGAAAAAATAGAAGAGGAAACACTTCCTAACACATCCTGTGATGTTGGCATTACCCTGATACCAACACTGGGAAAGATGCCCCAACAAAAGAAAACTACAGACCAATATCCCTGATAAATAGACAGTAAGAATCTTGAATAAACTAATTCCAACAACACGTTAAAAGGATTCTATACCATGATCAAATGGATTTATTCCAGGAATGCAAGGATGAATTTTCAACAAATGAAAATCAACCTATGTGATGAGGAAAAAACCCACCTGATTATCTCAATAGATGCAAAAAAAAAGCATGTGACAAAATTCAATATCCTTTCATGATAGAAACACTTATAACATGATGAAGAACATTTATGAAAAACGTATAGCTAAGATGTATTCAGTGGTGAAAGACTGAAAACTTTTCCCCAAATACCAGGAACAAGACAAGGATGCCCAATTTTATCGCTTCTATTCAATTCAACATTGTGCTGGAAGGCCTAGCTAGAGCAGTTGGGCCAGAAAAAGAAATAAAAGGCATTCAGATTGGAAAGGAAAAGGTAGAGCTATCTCTAGTTAAAGATGATGTTATTGTGTATATAGGACATCCCAAAGAATACACACACGTGCACGTGTGCGTGTGCACGCACCACACACACACACACACACACACACAGTACTAAAACTAATAATTGAGTTAAAGTGTCAGGGTACAAAATCAACACACAAAAATCAGTTATGTTTCTATGCAACAGCAATAAACAACCTGAAAATGGGGCACCCAGTTGGTGAGCATCTGACTTCGGCTCAGGTCATGATCTCGCAGTTTGTGGGTTTGAGCCCCGTGCTGGGTTCCCTGCTGTCAGCACGGAGCCCACTTCAGATCTTCTCTCTCTCTCTCTCTCTGCCCCTCCCGTGTTTGTGTGCGCATGCTCTCTCTCTCTGTCAAAAATAAGTAAACATTAAAAAAAAAAAAACACAACAACCTGAAAAGGAAACTAAAGAAATAATTCCATTTCCAGTAGCATCCAAAGGGACAAAATATCTGGGAATCAATAAATACCCATGGAAATGAAACACTTGTACATTGTGAACTGCAAAATATTACTAAAAGAAGTTAAAGATGACCTAATTCAATGAAAGGACATGCATGCCCATGGATCAGAAGACTTAATATTAGTAAGGTGGCGGTATCCCCACAAAGTGAGCTCCACATTCAGTGTGATCCTTGTCAGAGCTTTAATGGCCTTTCTGCAGAAATGGAAAAGCTTATCCTCAAACTCCTTTGGAATGGCAGGCAACTCCAATTAACAAAAAAGATCTTGAAAATTAAAGACCAAGTGAGAGGACTCATATTTCCCTATTTCATAACTTACTACTATAAAGCTATCATAAATCAAAACAATGTGGCTGAATACACACTTTTCCAAAGAAGACATACAGATGGCCTACAGGTACATGAAAAGGTGCTTGACATCACTCATCATCAGGAAAATGCAAATCAAAACCACAGTGACCTATCACGTCACACCTTTAGAATGGCCTATCATGAAAAAGACAAGAGATAGCAAGCGTTGGGAAAGATGTGGAGAAAAAAGAACCCCTGTCTAGTATTGGTAGGAATGTAAACTGGTGTAGCCACTATGGAAAACAGTATAGAGGTTCCTCAAAAAATTGAAAATCGAATTAAAATATGGCCCAGCAATCCCATTTCTGGGTATATATCCAAAGGAAATGAAGACGGGATGTTGAAGAGAAATATGCACGTCCGTGTTCATTGAAGCATTACTAACAGCAGGCAAGATACGGAAACAACCTAAGTGTTCATCAACAGATGAATGGATAAAGAAGATATGATACACCACACACACACACGCACACACACACACATACACTGGAGTATTATTCAGCCATTGAAAAGAAGGAAATCTTATCATTTGTGACAACATGGATGGATCTTGAGGGCATTATGCTAGTTGGAATAAGCCAGGCAGAAAAAGACAAATACTGCATGGTGTCACTTGTATGTGGAATTTTTTTTTTTTTGTTAAGTCAAATCCATAGAAACAGTAGAAAAGTTGTTGCCAGGGACTAGGGGGTTGGGGAAATAGGGAGAGGTTGGTAAAAGAGTACAAACTTTCATCTATAATATGAATAAAACCTGAGGACATAATATCAAACATGGTGACTAGAGTGGATAACACTGTATTGTATAATTGAAATTTTCTAAGAGGGTAGAACTTAAATGTTCTACCAAAAAAAAAAATGTGATCTATATGTTAATTAACTAGATGGTAAGAATGCTATATATATCAGATTGACACAAAGTACACTTTAAATATCTTATAATTATGTCAGTTATATATATCTCAGTAAAGTTGGTGGTCGGAGGGGGACACTGTGGTATTGGTATAGCCCAGTGAGGTGGGATTGAGATTTGTGAAGTAAGTCCAAATATGTATGGACAATTGATTTTTGACAAGGATGCCAAGACTGTTCAGTATGGAAAGAATAGTTTTTTTAAGAAATGGTGAAGGAGGTGTCTGAATGGCTAAGTCAGTTAAGCCTCCGCTCTTAATTTCATCTCAGGTTATGTTCTCAGGGTTGTGAGATCAAGCCCTGTGTTGAGCTCCACACTGGGTGTGGAGTCTGCTTAAGATCTCTTTGTCTACTTCTACTTCTTTCACTCTCTCTGTCTTAAAAAAAAATGATGAGGAGACAACTGGATATCCACATGCAAAAAAGTAAAGATGAACCTCTATCTCACCACATACATATAACTGAACTCAGGATTGAGGAAAGACTTAAATATGAGAACTAAAACTATAAACTCTTAAAAGAAAGCATAGAGGGCAGATCCTCATGATCTCTGATTTGGCAAAGGATTCCTAGATTTGACCCCAAAATCACAAGTAACAAAAGGAAAAATAAATTGGACTGTGCAGAATTAAAAACTTTTGTGCATCAAGAGGGATTATACAAAATGTGAAAATACACTCTAAAGAATGGGAGAAAATGTTTACAAATCACATATTTTATAAGGGGATAATATTGAAAACACATAAAGAACTCTTAGTACTCAACTAAAAAAGGCAACCATACAAAAAATGGACAAAGAATCAGAATAGACATTTTTGCAAAGAAGATATATAAAATGGCCAAGAAGCACATGAAGATATTCAACATCTTTGGTCATTACGGAAACTCATATCAAAACCACACACTCCCTTCACACTCATCAGAATGGCTATAATAATAATTTTTTAATGGAAAATAACAAACATTGGCAAGGACTTGGAGAAATAGTAACGTTGTACATTGTGATAGGAATATAGAATTCAGCATCTTCTGTGGAAAACAGTTTGGCCAAAAGGTGGAAAGAATCCAGATGTCCGTCAGTAGATGAATGGGTAAACAAATTGTAGTGTATACCTACTATGGAATATTATTCAGCCTTAAAAAGCAGTGAAGTTCTGACACATGTTAAAATATGAATGAACTTCACAAAGTCATGCTAAGTGAAAGAAGCCAGGCACAAAAGATCCTATGTTGTATGATTCCTTTTATATGAAATATCCCAAATAGACAAGCCTCTAGATAGAGAACAGAGATTGGTGATTGCTGGGGAAGGGGAGGAGGAAGGAATAAGGGAGTGATTACTTAAGGTACAAGGTATTTTTCTTGGGTGATAGAGAAATTTTAAAACTAGAGAGGTGGTTGTTACATAATATTGTAAATACATTAAATGACACTGAATTGTATACTTCAAAATGATTAATTGTATGTTATGTGAATTTCAACTCAATTTAAAAAAAAAAAAAAGCTGAGCTTTCAGCCTCTAGAGTCCAAAGTACTGACTCCGAAGTCACTGCTGTCCTTGAAGGCTAGCTAAGAGGAGAAGAAGATGGGGATGGGAGTTTGTGGATGTGAATTAGGGTTGGGAAGCAGAAGCAGAGAGCAGGAGAGGTTAGGGGGAGCCTGTGGGATCTAGGACCTTGGGGGAGCGGGCCACCGCCTGTGGGTGGTGGTGGCAGTGGTGGTGTGGCAGAGGCCTAGGGGCTGGCTGGGTTAGAGTGGCTTCTGCTGCTGTGATGACTTCACATACAGAATTTGGCCAGAGGGTAAGGGCTAGGATAGAGGGCAGGCTGAAGTCTCTTTATGTCACCCCTTTTCTCCTTCCTGTCCTACAGATGTTGAACCTCTTTGTGGCCGTGATCATGGACAATTTTGAGTACCTTACACGGGACTCTTCCATCTTAGGGCCTCACCATCTGGACGAGTTCATCCGGGTCTGGGCTGAGTACGACCCGGCCGCGTGGTGAGTGGCCCCCATGCTCTGTGGTCCTCAGGGCGGTCCATGCCACGGATCTTGGGACAGGGCTGGGTGGCTTCAGATCTGTGTCATGTGAGCGTCCCCCTCAGGTTTTGGTTGGGCCCACATGGTGGGGGGGGGGGGTGCCAGGTCTCCTGTAGGTGGCACTGTCCTTCTCACTGCAACAGTGCTTTTACACCACTCCCTGGGCTGAGAAATGCTGTCTGAGACCCTCAGCCTAGCCCTTAGGAGGTTCCAGGGGGTCTGTGAGTCTCAGGGCTCTTGCTGAATGGGAGTGTACTGTTTCCACACAGGTCTGTTACATGAGGGTCGTAGAGGGCTCAAGGGAGAGGGTGTGGACACAGCAGGAGGGCTGTCTGTTGGGGCCTCACCATCCTCATGAAGCTTGGGGGACTTCATGGCAGAAATAACATTCTCCCCGATTGGCTCAGGCTTCTCCCTCTCTGCCATCTCCTTTGGGAGCAGGAGCCAACATGCATCTCTGTGTCCCCAGCCCAGGCTAAAAATAGTGGGTGCTTGGTGAACTTTTACTGAAATTAAAGGAGCTCTACCAGGAGGGGTCTAGTATGTGTAAGACCCTTTGGTCACGTTGGGAAAGGTTTACTGTATTGCATAAGTGAGGGGTGATTCGTTTCTAGACAGAGCAAGTGTGTCATGAGGGGACTGGCTTGGGTTAGAAGATTGTTCCATGATTCATGGGAGGGTCCTGCACACCCAGGACATACTTTTCATCCTTGGGGCTAGCAAAGCAGCATGGACTCACCATCTGCCCATTTGTCTGTTCCTTCATCACTTGCTCATTCACTTGCTTATTCATTCTTTTCACTCTCCCAAGTGGATACTTGAGTAGTTATTCAGGGCATGCTCTCTGCAAGGCCAAACACAGGACATGGAGGGGCCAAGAGACCTGGCTGCTGGGTAAGGGCGCAGGCCTGCTCAGTGCCTTCCTTGCTCGTGGTGAGCACTCAGCAGACATGAATGTGAATGAATAATGCATCAGTAACTGGGCGGGTGTCCATCCCTTCCCTGCTCTAAGGGAGCAAGAAGACTTTGAAGGTGGGGTGTAGCCTCTTCCTTCCTCCTCTCTCTAAGGCCCCCCAGCCTGCCCATGTCCCTCTCACACAGCTGTGTTTGGTCACCCCTTGTGTGGAAGAGGCCTGGAGAAGATGGTCAGTGTCCTCATGGCGAGGACTTCCTGCTCACAGAGTGCCTGAGGTTCTACCTGTTTTTCTCTGAACTGAAGCTCAGCATGAGGAGTGCTCCAGAGCTCTCTGACCCCTTAAGCTCCTGAAGGCCTGGGAGCTTGGCTGGGGTCCCCAACCCCCCTCTCATCCAACCTTCCTGGAGCCCCTACCCTTTCATGTGAGGATCCAGAAAGGTGCTGCGTGAGACCCTTCCCAAGCTGGGCAAACCCTGGAGCCACTGGCTACACCAACAACCTTAGGGCACTTCCAGGCCTATAGTGTCTCTGGGTATTTTTCACCATAGTGAAAAACTTACAATTTTCACACAGTGCAGAACAAGTGTGGCTCTTATTTATGTTTCATGGTGTAGGTGACCATTTTTGTGGTTGGAGAGTCCTGTCATTTTGCTGATGCACCAGCACAATGGCCCTGCAGTACTCACTATCATTCTGGCATCCATAGGCTCAGAGGGTAGGCATGGGTTCTCTAGTCAGGAGAGCCCAGTCAAGTCAGAGGGCTGAAGAGACTCCAAGTAAGGCAGGCTTGAGGCTCATTCTAGGAAGTTCATCTGGACTGTGGTCTAAAGGCATGCTACTGTTTCTGGGCACGCTGTTTGTAGAGATGGTGTGGCAGAGAAACAGAGATGCTGTATGGGATGTGACTTGGACGAAGGGACAAAGGCAGGTCAGTGCGGGCCTGTGAGACGGGAGGACTTCCCCCAAATATTTATGAACTATAGACCTAGGACTTCCCCTCCTCCAGCCACAGGTGGAGCAGAATTAGGACATACAGGAAATGGACTTGGGCCAGACCGTGGCTTTGCAGTGGTGCACTGGGCGGCTCGGACTGTTTTCCAAATCCAGAGTTCTTGGAAGTAGGGCCTCTGGAAGGGAGATTGGGAACTTAGTAAAGAAAGTGCTTATGGAAGAGTAGACAGCAGATACAAGCTCACCCCAGGGGTGGCATCTGGGAAGTAGCACACAAGACCGCGGTCCACAAGTAGCACAGATGTGAGTCACAACTAACACTCAGACTTGTTGCTCCCACCTGTGGCCTGGGCTGAAAACAACTTGCCTCCAGATGGCAGGGGACAGGGGAAGGCCCAGCAGAGGCAGCTGAGTGGATGGAGTCTGAACCCACATCCTTGGTAGGACAGAGGGTGGTTTGAACCTTTCACTAGCCTCCGTGGCAGATGCAAGGATGTGGTCATCTTTGTATCCCAGGTGGCCACTCTGGAGAGACTTAGAAATAACACAACTTTGTGAAATTTCCCAAGCTTTTATATGGTGTGTATGTGTGTGTTTGCACCTGTGTGGCTATGTGAGTGTGTGCACAAGTGTATACATGTGTGCATGGGTGTGTTTGTGTGTATGTGTACAGGTCTGTGCACACATGTAGCACGTGTGTATGCATGTATGCAGCAGACATACATGTGTGCTCGCGTGCACATGGTGTGTGTGTGTGTGCAAGCATGCACATGTGTGACTGTGTGCAAGTGTGTGAACGCAGCGCATGTTTGTGCATACGTGTGTGTGGACACACGTGTGCATGGGTGCACATGGGCATATGTTTGTGTGTGTGCATGTGTATGAATGCACGTGTGCGTGGGCATATACGTGCACATGTGCGTGCGCACACATGCTGTGGAGAGATGAAGAAGGCATGGGGTTGTTGCTTTCTGATGCCGCCTTCTCGAACCATTCTCTATGTTGCTTCTGCCTTGCTTGGTGGTGAAGTGTAGAGACTCAAAAGGGGAATCACAGTCACACGTTCTGTGAGCAGTCTGTCACTTCATCTCGATGTTCGTCCATCTGCCCAGTCAACATTCCTGAGCATCCGCCGTGTGCTGGGGACTGGGGGCCTGTAGGTGAAGCAAGTGTGTGCTCTCAAGACATTGAGCCCAGTGGGACTGTGGGAAAACAGAGGAGTCATAGTGTGAGGCCGGGGGGGTATTTGAGGAGGGAGAGACTCCGTGTGGCTGGTGACTCAGAGGAGGTAGCATCTGAGCCAAACTTAAGAGGGCAGAAAGGATTGAGCTCTAGAGATGGGGGTAGGGGCAGGGGTGAAGGGAAGGGGGTCTGTGTCTGACGGAGAAGAGAGCGCATTGCAAAGGGGCTGGAAGTGGGGCTTGGACAAGTTGAGAAGGCCTTGAAATTTGGGATACACAAGCAGCTTTGACTTTGTTTTGTAGGCAGTGAGGACAGTTTTTGAGTTGGAGTGACAGTATTATGCCCCTGCTTTACATCTGGTGTCATCTGAGGGGTTCGATGGCGGAAGAGAGAAGATGAGCCAAAGAACAGGCTGTGAATTGGGTTGGGTGATTACTGGGGCTGGGGGCTTTGCTGTGCTTCCAGCCCCTTCCTGGTCCTTTGGGTCCAGTGGAATTAGAAGCACCTTGGGTGAGGCCAGAGTGGGGCTTCTTCTTTCCGCTTTTCCAGAAGTCATTTGGAGCTGATTGGACTGAGGAGGTTCACAGTACAGGAAGGAGAAACATTGGTGTTGGCCGGGGTGCCCACCCTGGGACAAGGGAGTCTTTAGCTGGACCACCAGATTCCAGGAGATTCAGGAGGCAGGGACAGTCAGGAGAGCCAGGCATGGGGTTGCAGGCACTCAGGGAGCAAGAGGAGGGGCTGCCAGAGCGAGTGGGTGAACAAGGCCCCGCGAGAGATGGACCAGCGGTTTTGGTGTGTGCACGGTGGGGGCTTGGGACAGGGGCCGGCACTTGTTCTGTATGGTGTGTCTCCTGCCTGCATCAGGCTCTGGAAATTGTGTTGGGATTGCCAAGCCTCCCAGGCTCTCCAAGCCCCAGGATTCCCTTCAGGGAGCTGCCTGTCCAGCCGCCTGGCTCCTCCTCCACGACTGTGCAAGGACACATCTTCCTGTCGCAGGCTGGGCGGGCGGGCGGGACGGGCTCATCGTGCCTCGGTTGCCATAACCTGTGACATTTCCTTTCCAGTTGCCGGATTCATTATAAGGATATGTACAGTTTGTTGCGTTGTATTGCGCCACCCGTTGGCTTAGGGAAGAACTGCCCTCGTAGGTTGGCCTACAAGGTTTGCAACTTCAGAGCCTCCATCCGACATACTCTTCCCTGCCCGAAATGCAAACACAGCACACACTCCCTGCCTGGTTTGGGAATGACGACACCTCACCTCTCTTTCCTCCTGTCCTGCCCTGCCCCGCACTCCAACCTCCTGGACGCTTTGGTCCCTCATCTAATCTCCCGACCCCTCCAGCTGGCTGGGGAGAGGCAGCCTTCTGAGGCAGCGCACACAAAGCTTTCTGGCTGGGCCTTGAGGGCAGGGGTCGGCTACTGGGTGGGAGCCGGGGGCCAGGCCCTGCCTGTGCCAAGGAAGCAGCTGTCTTACCCGGCTTTGCCTCCAGGCTCTCAAGTGGGTGCTAATGGTCAGACAGGCCCGAGGCCAAGGGCCCCAGAGGAGGGGAGCAGGGGTACCAGCAGACCAGGAGCAGCTGCCCCTCCCAGTCTGAAGAGCCCAACAGCCCAGGGATTTCTGGTCCCTGGGGGAGGAGAGGACAGAGGCAGTGGAGGCCCAAAGGCAGGCCCTCCTGCTTCACCTCTGGATTGATTCACTCAGCCAAGGCTGGGAACCCTGGGAGGAGGGCCAGGCCCTGGGGCAGACACGCCTGCCAGGAAAAGTGGGCCCTTTTCTCTCTTGGGTGACCTGAACCCGACTGCGTCTCTGGGACCCCAAGCAGGTCCCACAGGCGGGTATCTCCAGGGTTGATGGGGACAGGCCTGGTGGCCTGTCTCCCTTGGGAAGGCATAGTCAGCCCCCAGACACCTCCCTGGATCTGGAGACTTATCCCATTAGTTGGCCCCAGCCCTGTTCCTGGCGTGCTGTCAGGAGGGTGCAAGAGTGGCCCCAAGCCACATCCCACCCCAGCTGCCCACCACGCCCCTGCCCCCTACCCCCACCCTCACCCCCCCGCAATCTCCCATTTCCTGCCCAGCCCTGACTCCCAGCAGCAGCCCTGCCCTGGGCGGCCTCGGGCGTCTCTGGGCTTGGAGCAGGACTCACCCTTCAAGTTTGTCTCTAGAGCCTCGGGACTCCTTGCAGAACAGCGTGGCTCTCGCTCTAGTTTTCTGGCTTGTTTTAGATTTTTCTCCACTTTTTTAGCCTCTAGGCTAACTTTGAAGCAAATTGAGCATTAAGGAAAGCTGATATTTCTGCCGTGGTTCTTAGGCCGGCCTCATCGGTCATGTAATTCTGTCTACCAGCTCTCCCGGCATGGTGAAACAGCTCTTTTCTGATTTGGCATTATCTGTGGTTTCTAAAAGTGTAAAATCAGAAGTTGACAACCCAAAGCCGCCCCGATGCAGCCCTTCCTCATCCCTCCATGTTCATTAGCTCAGACGTCACCCCTGCCCGCTGCCCTGCGTGGGGCTGGAGTGTGGAGGTGAGGCTGGGGGGGGCAAGGAGGGGATCGAGTCAAGCAGAAAAGTCCCTCATTTTACGTATTTTGACTTTGGCATTTAATCTGACGCTGGTTAACTGGATCTGTTTTCTTGTCTGCTTCCTCCCCCCGCCCCCTCTTGCCGCACCCCTCCTGTGGACCCCACTCTGCCTCTGCCTCTCTGGGCCGGGTCTCCAGTGGGCGCATCAGTTACAATGACATGTTTGAGATGCTGAAACACATGTCCCCGCCCCTGGGGCTGGGGAAGAAATGCCCTGCTCGAGTTGCATACAAGGTAGACCCCGACCCTGCACCCTGGAGGCTGGCTGTGCTGGGGCTGGTCTCCCGTCTCCTCTCGGGCTTGTCCGTCTGTCTGCTGCTCTGCTGTCTCACTGTTTCTTCCTTTTCTCTGCTCCAACCATCGCCTCCACCTTCCTGGACAGAGGGACACAGATACCATGATGGTATACCCGGCCCTTGTCCCTACAGGTCTGCCCCCTCTGAGAGCCCCCCAAAAGGCTCAGGAACCAGAGCCCTCCACCTGCCTTTTTCCCTTTCCTTCTCTTTCCTGGGAATTAGGAGACAGACCAGCTTTTTGACAGAAGCTGTTTTTGCTCTGGGCTCAGGACCGCACTCAGCTCCAGTGGAATTAACCAGCCCTCAGGGTCTGACCCTGGTGGAATAGGGGCGTGAAGGGCCTCTGGGACACCTGAGGAACCCACTCCCAGCTCAGCACATGCAGAATTTCCCCAGGCCTGGGCTGTTGTCAGCCTGGGGAGGAAGCATCTCCAGGGGTTTGTAGGTTTCACAGTGGGAAGGAGGCACTGTGGTATTAGGAAGGAAAGGGTGCCAGGGAGCGATGTCCTTCTGTCATTCCTGGGGCTTCAGAGGGCTGCAGCAGAGTAAGGACAGTTTCAGGGGCCCAGGTAGTCCCATGCCCCTCTCCCAGGAGGCTGAGTTGCAAAGAAGGGGTAAACTGAGGGACACCTCCAGGCTTCCCTCCTGGGGGGGCAAGCAAGTCACATGGCCCAGCCCCAAGCCTGCTCCCACTTGCCCATGTGCCCTCAGTCACCCCCCACCCTTGGTGTAAGCACCTTCCATCCCTCCAGCACCCCCACCCCCACCCCTCCTGCTGTCCCCAGTGCTCCCAGAAAACAGAGCCGGCCCCAGGTTCTACTGCTCCACCAGCATGTGTCCAGAGCCTCCCTGTCACCACCCTCTCTCTGAGCAAGCTTCCCACCAGAACTTTCATCCCTCTGGTTCTGTCCATGTTGTCTGTCTCTGTGCTCTGAATCTGGGCATGCATCTGTCACCTGGCTCAGCACAGCCTTTGGAAGCTAAGTGGCTCCTTCACGCCACAGACAGAGGCCTCTGATGTCTTCCTTGCCGTCCCCTGCCTGGCATGCATGTTGTACCTGCCTGCAAGGCTCTAGCTTTGTCCCCAAGAAGGAGAGTTCTGTCCACACTGATACCTGGGGCCAGGTTGGGCATGCAGGGCCCTGATGGGCTGGCCTTTAGGGCCCTTCCCCAGCTGTGCTGGCCAGCTCTGAGGTTCTGGTCATGAATAGACCAGGGGAGTCCTGGGGTGGGTAGGAATGGATGGGCTTGGGGAGCTGGCGAGAGTCCAGGAGATGCACAGAGTGCTGTGACCACGAGGGTCTAGGCCCAGTGTGGAGATGCCTGTCTGTTTGCCTTGGCCTTGCCCTTCTAGGGCCTAGGCAGGCAGAGGAGAGCCTCTGGTGAAGGTGCCCTGGACAGAGCTCTCTTCTCTTGGAAATTACCTACTTGCTTCTCCTTCATGCTGGAACCTAACTCCTTGACTCCCCTGGAGAGGAGTCCCTCTGCCTCTTCTAATGCCATCAGTGCTGGTCTGCAGGGACACTGTGCTCTGGAAAGTCGATTTTCCTGGTGTGCATCACACGGGTGATGTGTGAGGTCCTGGGACCACGATTGGATGTGCCAGGTGGGGCTTTGCCAGCATTCGGGGGGGGTGTGTTTTGGGGCGGGGGAAGAGTCTGGGCTATTGTCTCTAGCCACCCACTCTCTCTGTTAGACTGAAGATTGGATTTGGGGCCAAGACACTGGGGGCAGAGCGGGGGGCCCAACCCAGAGGAAAAGAGAGGCTGTGTGTCACAGGATACAGGCTTGGCAGAGGGCAGGCAGACCCCAGAGAGGGGCCCTGTGCCTCTGTCTCTAGTTCCGTCATGTGGTAGAGGACAAGAGGCTGCTGGGAGAAGACAGGAGGGTCACAGTGTCCCTAGGGCTCTGCCTGGCCAGCTAGGTGACCTCCCATGCTGAGGACATTCCAGACACATGAGGGATACTTTTGCTCCTGGAGATCACATAAGTTCTCAGAGCCTCAGGTTCTGGGCAGCTGCTGGCTATGTCCAGAGGTCTGTGGTATAGACACATGTCTGTCTCCAGCTGTTCTGTCCTTGAAAAATGAGGAGAGGGAAGAGGAGACAGGTAACAAAGAAGCAGTCTGGTCCAGAGTACCAGTGCGATGGCCCTGAGCTGCTTCCTGCCAGCCTTCACACTGGCCTTGTGCAGTCCCATCTGTTCTCGGTCCTTCTGACTGCAAGGTGCTAGCTGCTTTGGGCGAGTGGCAGCAGACGTCTCTTCCAGGCCCCCTGGCTGGGTGGTGAGGGACAGAAGTCTTCCTGGGGTGGAGGGATGCCTCACTGGGAGGTGGAGCTCAGAGCCGTGCTCTTGGCCATTCCACCCCTTGTCCAGTGCTCTAGGCTGTGGGTGGAGGAGATGACACTGGGCAGAGCCGTAAGGGCAGGGATCCTCCCTCCTGTTTGTGGGCTCTCCCAGGGCCCAGCCTCAGTTCTGCAGCCCAGACTCCTCCCTCTTCATCCCAGGCCATATGCCTTGGGCAGGGGTCCTTCTGGCTAAGCATGTACCTGTTCTTTCAGAGGGATCCAGGCTTCTGGCTTGGCCCCATGCTACAATCCTTATCCGTACTTCTACTTTTCTGCAGCTAGGAGAATCTTCAGCTCAGATGAGGGTGGGGATCCAAGGGTGAGTGTGAATGCTGGCAAAACTCCCAGCCACCCAACCTTGCTTGGCCCTAGGCACCTGCAGAAGCTACTTCCAGGAGGCCAAGCCCAGCCTCTAGGGGCTTTGAGCACCTTGTAGTCCTGTGGCGGAGGGACCCCCGTAGGCCTGGCCCTGACCTGCTCCCCTTGTCCCTAGCGCCTGGTTCGCATGAACATGCCCATCTCCAATGAGGACATGACTGTCCACTTCACGTCCACGCTGATGGCCCTCATTCGGACCGCACTGGAGATCAAGCTGGCTCCAGGTGAGCAAGGCAGCATCTGGGGAGGGCACCAAGCCAGGGCTGGGCAATGCACTTCAGAGCCACCCGCAGGTGGGCATGCAGGGAGGGGGGTGAGGGGGCTTGTCTGGAGGGGACTGAAGACAGCTGCCCATGGCACCTCGGTCGGACACTGACTTTATCCCCTGATAACCATTCTGCATGTGAGCATTTTAATGATCCTATTTTCCTTTGAGGGATCTGAGGTGCCGTGAGATTAAATGACTTGTCCGGGTTACCCAGAGCTAGAGTGTGTTAGAACCAGAACATAACCTGGCCCAGGTTTACATGAGCCGGTACCTTTCCAGGGTGAAGAGTCTGTGTGCCTTCTGCCCACTCACCGTAGTGAGCCCAGTCCCTGTCAGGTCCTCTCCTAAGCTAACCGACAGGACCACATAGTCTGTGCCAAATCTAGGGGAGAACAAACTCTAGTGTGTCCTCTCCACCTTCACCTTCGTATGATGACTGCTTTATCTTCACAGAGAAAATTAGAGCCACCAGAGGGTATCTGCACCATCCCTACCCCACACTGCCCTCCTGGCTGCACCTGTGCCCTTGAGCTCAGCCTCTTTGTTTGTAATGGATGAGTCAGGGCCTGTCCCTACCTTCTCCTCATCTCCCCAAAGATGTCAAGCCAGAAATGCTGTACCCTGCTTCTTGTCTCGTCCATTTTTTGTCTATATTAGATTATTTGTATCGACATCTCTCCCATCTTTAAAAGGTTTTCTTCCCCCTCCATTAGCTTCCCTATTTGTATTTTTTCCTTTATCACAACCAGCTCCTTGAGAGACTGGTCTGTATTGCCTCTCTGATGTCTCTTTTTCAGGCTGCAGTCGGGCTTTCACTGCAATAGTGAACTGCTCATGTTAAGCTCTCCAGTGACTTCCATGTGCTCAGCCCTTATCTTACTTACTTATCAGCAGCCTTTCCTCTGCTGTCACTTACTTCTTTTTGAATCCCTTTGATGTTTCTTGTTCTGTTTTCTCTTGTCTCCCACTGTCTGAATGTCACTGTGCACATCAGACTGTTCTCTTTGCCACCGTTGTCATTCTGTCTACTCTCACGGCTCTAAATATTGTGAATTCCAACATTTGGGTTTTTAGTCCCAACTCCAGACATGTGTTGTCATGCGAGGAGTTACGTGAGGGAAGTTATTTACTGTCTCCACTTGGAGGCCCAGTAAACACTACAAAGTCCCTGTGGCCAATCTTGAGTGCCACATATTCCCCCTGGTCTTTCCCACCTCCGTCGGTGGCAACTCTGTTCTTCCTGTTAGTCACTCAAGCCAAAACCTTTATAGTGATTCTTACCTCCTCTTCCCCGCCCCCACCCCCTTACTCCAGTGCTGATCCATATCTGATCTCTTGTCATATCTTCTGACTCTACCTTCATAATACACCAGAACATGATCACTTTTTTGCCCTCTCCCACTGCCAGCTCCTGGTCCAAGCCATGTTCTCTTGGGTCTTGACTAGATTGTGGCAGTAGCTGCCCACTGGTCTGCTTCTGCCCTTGTCTGCCTTCAACATAACACTCGATAACTTCAGCAACTTAAATGAAATGGAAAAATTTGTTGACACAAACTATCAAGCTCATTCAAGAATAGATAACCTGAGTGGGTTAAAAAAAGGAAGAGAGAATCTGAGTAGCACTATATTTATTAAAGAAATTAAATTCTAGTTAAAAGCGTTCCAACCAAAAAAATCCCAGGCCCAGTTAGGTCCATAGGTGAAGCCTACCAAACATTTAAGGAAGAAATAATACCAATTCTCTATAAACTCTTCCAGAAAATAGAAAAAGAGAAGATATTTCTCAACTTACTGTATGCTGCTGACATGATTCTGATACCAAGACTAGACAAAGATATTATAAGAAAAGAAAATTTCAGATCAACATCCCTCATGACTATAGGCACAAAAATATTCAACACGATTTTAGCAAATTGAATGTAGCTATGTGTGTGTGTGTGTGTGTGTGTGTGTGTGTATTTGTGTGATGACAAAGTAGAGTTTATCCCAGGAATGCAAGTTGAGTTCAAGTTTAAAAATTAATCCATGTAATTTAACATGTCAAAGAAGTAAAACTATATAACCATCTCAATAGATACAGAAAAAGCATTTCATAAAATTAAATATCTATTCATGATTGTGAAAATTCTGCATAGACTAGAAATGAAAGGAAACACCCTCAATCTGATCAAGGATATTTATGAAAAACTTTCAGTGATTGACACACTTAACAAAGACTGACTCTGTTCCCCCCAAGATCAAGAACAAAGGAAGGATGTCTACTGTTACCATTCTTGTTCAACATCATACTTTAGGTTCTTGCCATTGTAATTAGTTAAGAAAAAGAAATAGGAGGCATACCAATTGGAAGGGAAGAAATAAAACTGCCTCTATTCACAATTGATGCGATCATCAATGGAGAAAATGTGAAAGACTCTAATAAAAAGTTAATAAAACAGAAGCATCTGCAAGCCAAGGAATGTCAAGGATGGCTGGGAACCACCAACATCTAGAAACAGGCAAGGAAGGATTCTTCATCAGAACATTTGGGGGGGTGGGCACAGTGATGTGGATACCTTGCTTTTGAGCTTCTGGCCTCCAGAACTGAAATAATAAATCCCTATTGATTCAAGCCAGTGAACAAAAGTTTCTAAAACTAATAACACAAGTATAGCAAAGTCACAGGATACAAGATCAATACATAAAAAGTAAATGTGTTTCTATATATTAGCAATTAGGAATTGAAATGGAAAAAATTTCCATTAAATTTGCACCAAAAACATGAGATACTTCTGTGTTGCTGTATAACTCTAAAAAGTATATATGTGAGATTTGTATGTGGCAGATTTCAGAACATTGACTGAAAGAATCAAAGAAGACCTAAATAAATCAAACACTGCCTCATCTTCATGCATTGGAAGACTCCATATTTTCATGATGTCAGTTCTTCCCATATTGAACAATAGAATAAATGTTAACCCAGTCAAAATCCTTGCAGCCTTTTTAGGTAGAAATGTACAAATTGACTCTGAAATGTGTGTAGAAAAGCAAAAGACCTTGAGTAGCAAACAATTTTGAAAGAAGAACAAAGTTGGAAAATTCACTGTACCTGAATCAAATACTTTGTATGAAGCATGTTAATCAACGTGTGTAGTGTTAGTGACAAGACAGAGACATAAGTCATTGCAACACATAGAGACTCACCCTCACATTTCAATGGGTTTTTGGTAAGTTGTAGAGGCGATTAATGGAGAAAAGATAATTATTTCAACAAATGGTACTGGAAAAATGTAGACAACTATATGCTAAAAAAAGGAGAGACATCTTGACATTTAGTATCTCAGTCTGCTTGCGTTGCCCTAACAAAATACTGTAACTCAGTGGCTTAAACACAGAAATTTATGTCTCACCGTCTGGAGGCTGAACGTCCAAATCAAGGTGCTGGAAGATAGGTTTCATTGTGGGGCCTGGTCACTGTCTCACCGTGTGCTCATGTGGTCTTTCCTTGAGTGCGTGCAGAGAGTGAGCGAATTTTCTGGTGTCTCTTCTTATAAGGACACTAAATATGGGTCAGGGCCCCACCCTTATGACTTCATTTCACCTTAATTATCTCTTCTAGGCCTTATCTCCAAATACAGTCACAATGAGGGCATACATACAAAAAAACCCTACACCTACATAAAAACATATAAGCAAATGTTTACAGCTTTATTTCATAATCACCTCAAAATGTAAGCAACTCAAATGTCCACAATTGAATGGATAGACAAACTGTGGACTATCTGTACAATGAGGTAGTACTCAGCATTCAAAAGAAACAGACTTCTGATACATTCAGCAACATGGATGGATCTATATGCATCATGCTGAGTAGAAAAAGTCCTACTCAAAAGCCAATACACCACTGATGATGTCGTTTGTGTGACATTCTGGAGAAGGCAAAACAGCCAAGACTGAAAACACATCAGCGATGGGATGGATGGGAAGAGGATAAGGGGTCAGCTACAAAGGGATCAAACAGAGGAACTTTGGCAGTGGTGCGTGTACCATGTCTCTATTGTGGATACATCGTTTTAGGCATCTACCAAAATTCACAGAATGGGATGACGAAAAAGGGTGAATTTCATTGTATGTATGTTATACCATAATAAACCTGATTGTTAAAAAAAAAAAAAAAGATAAACCCGAGTATTCTATCCCTCTGTTCAGCCCCCTCTGCTGCATCCCATCTCAACATCCACTCCCTTACATTCCCTGCCCCCCCAACCCCACCCCACCATGAGCCTTGCTGTCCTGGCTCATTGTGTAACACACTAAGGCCTTTGCACTGTCTCATGCCTTCCTGCCTACAGGGTCTTGCATACATGCCACCTTCTCATGAGACCTTTCCTGACTACCATGTCCAAAATCCCTCCCTCCTTGGCTTTTTCTGCACCCAACATAACTGGATTTTAACTTACTGCCACTTTATTGTTAATAAAAGCCACATCATGCCACAAGGGAAGCTCCTTTGTTTTTGTTCCATCACTTAGAACAGTACCTGGCATGTGGTGGGTGTTCCCTCAGTAGTTCTGAATGGGTGGACGCATGGGTGGATGAATGGCTGGACTGCCACCGAATTCCGAATTCCGTCTCGGCTCCCAGGGCCTACACACACACGTGCCTCTGTCTGTAGGCAGGTTTCCGGCAGGAGGACCACTGACAGCCGCCATGATGGTGTTTCTTCCCGCTTGGCCTTTCTCCTAGCATTGTGTTTGCACCACATCCCTCCCCACACCACACCTCTCCCTGCCTGCCCCAGCTTGGCCTGCTTCCCCAAGTGGGCTATGGGCTAGCTCCTTATATATTTCTTCTCCCCCACACCCTTGTCCCATCCTAGCTGGCACAAAGCAGCATCAGTGTGATGCGGAGTTGAGGAAGGAGATTTCCTCCGTGTGGGCCAATCTGCCCCAGAAGACCCTGGATTTACTGGTGCCACCTCATAAACGTAAGTGAAGGCAGGAAATTCCCCATCCTCATGCCCCTTTCGTGTCCCACCCAGAGGCAGAGCTGGGAGGCCTGGGCCAGGGCAGCCTTGTAGATAGTCTAGACTTTGTTTCCACCTGCAGGGAAAACAGTCTTACAAGTGAGTGCACAGTGGCTGTGGGAGGGGGTGACCTGGGATTTATTCTGTGGCCACAGCCACCCACACTCCTGGTGGGGTGTATATGTCAAAAAGCCCAGGGAAAAGCAGGGAGACTCCTACAGTCAGAGATGCCAAAAAGGACGATGTGCTTAAAGATTAAACTCCACATCCACTCTTTTGGGAGGAGATTGAAGGCCCTGTGGAGATAGTCAGTGCAGCTCCAGGGGTTATGTGCTGTGTCAGGAAGCTCCATGTGGGGACTGTGCAGCTTTGGCCAAGCCCTGTGCTTCTGTCTGAGTGTGTCCGGGAGTCCTCGTGGCGGGAGCTGTTTCCTCAGCGCATTCCACCCTGCCTTCCTCCTTTAGATTCCATCCTCTATTTTCTCTCCTTCCAGCTGACGAGATGACAGTGGGGAAAGTCTATGCAGCTCTGATGATATTTGACTTCTACAAACAGAACAAGACCACCAGAGACCAGATTCACCAGGCCACTGGAGGCCTATCCCAGGTATCAGGTTCCAAGATTTCCAAGAAGTAAATCTGAGGCTCTGGCACCCTTCAGTTGTTTGACAGCGAGGGAACCCACACCCTTCTTGGAGATTGCACAGCGGGAAAAGGAAGATGAGAGGTTTCTGCAGCCGCCTCCGCTCTCTGGCCCCAAAGTCAGAAGCTCCATACAGCCTGTATTCTTCCCAATGGCTGGTCTCTTGCTGGTACTGGGGATCCCCTGACTTGAGAGCTAGTGTTCAGGAACAGAAAAGGGGCTGAGAACAGAATCCCCTGGAGATACCACTTTTTTAAGTGGTATAGGAAAGAAGTTTGAAGAATGCTTGAGGAGGAGGTTTGAGGAAGTCCCTACACACAGGCAGGGACCAGAGAGATTTAAACTGATGGGTCCTGGGTCATGATTTCTTCCACTCATGACTCTGACTGAGCTGGTTTGGGGGCCCATCTTCCCAATGTCATCCATCAAAGATAACAACTTTCCCACACAGCCAAAATATCAGTGACCACATGCAGACTCTCTGTCTAGAAAGTGTCCATCTGGTGTCCAGAGCTTATAGGGACATTCACCCACCTTGGGAATGGGAATCTGGGGCTCATGCAGCCTCTGTCAATCCACTTTGATGATGAGATGAGGTCTTTTTACCATTTGTAATTGGATGTAGTCTCCAGATTTTGTAGGTAGGGAAGCAGAGGCTCCAAGAAGTGAAATTACTTTTCTGAAGTCACTCACAGTCCGGGTGTGGAGTAAGCCTGCCTCATATGGCAGCCCTCATAGGGCTGGGGGTAGGGCAGAAGGAGCCACAAGCCATGTTGTGGGCTCAGGGCAGCTTTCTGAGGCACCTGCCTCTGCCCTAGAGCTCTTCCTCTTCTTTGTGTCCCTTGTGCAGATGGGCCCTGTGTCCCTCTTCCACCCTCTGAAGGCCACCCTGGAGCAGACACAGCCGGCCGTGCTCCGAGGAGCCCGGGTGTTCCTTCGGCAGAAGAGCTCTGCGTCCCTCAGCAACGGTGGGGCAGTGTGAGTACCAGGCCCCAGGGTGTGCGGTGCAGGGAGGAAGGTCCTCCACCTCTCAGAGGGGCTCCTTGTAGGCAGTGCTTCAGGACAGGGAGCCCTTGTCCCATCGCCCCTTTGGGGGGATCAGCTCTACCATCCACCCTGCACCCACCTCCCACCAGATGGTGCTGCCTGAGAGCTTGTCCTGCTCTGCTGCTGGAGCGGTCTCTGTGGTGGACTCCAAAGCTCATTCCTGAAGTGTTAAGCGGGTGCCTCTGACAGCGCTGAGGTCCAAGGATTTAGACAGCTGATGATTCCCAGTCACCTCCCGCTGTTCGTGCCCATTTGTCTTTCCAGTGAGGAGCCTTTGCTTCCTCCCTGGCCTTTGGTGCCTGGCCACCACTGCGAAATTTTTTGTTTCCTCCTCAGTCCTCACCCCTGTCTGTTGATGGCCTATTTGTGTTCTCAACTTCCGAACTCCTCTGAGACATTTTCCCTCTCATATCTCCATTCTGGTAGTGATTTCTGAAACAACTATATTTTGTAGGCAAATTGTTAATATCCTTTTCACCTATCCCCTAACTCTTGCTGTAGTAATTCTTGGTATTGAACCACCCAAAACCAAGTGTTATAACAGTCACCTTTCTTGCACCGTGGATCGCTGAAAGGTGGTACCTGGCAGGCAGGTTGGGCCTGGCCATCTCATTGGCCAAAGCAAATCAGTGGCAGAGCGCACAGATGAGCTCTGCGTCACTGAGCAAGGGCTGAGGCACGGGGCCTATACCAGCCCGGGCACAGCATGCATGGTGAGAGCTCCCAATATCTTCCTCTCCTGGACATGTTTTGGACCTTCTTTTCTGAAGCCTGGTTGTGGGTCATGGAGTGTTAATCAGGTAGGTTTTGCTGAGGAATAAGCTGCTATAACTTAGTGGTGTGTTACTTCTCACATTCAGGGGCCAGCTTGGCAGCTCTTGGGTCCTGGCCCCGGGCTAGCTCGCCTGGGCCTGGTGGACCCATGAGATGTCTTTCTGGATCGTTCTAAGCCAGATTTCAGTTCAGGAAAAATGAATGTTACTTATTTTCATGGTTCTAATTTTTATAGAATCAGCTACCACTCCCTTTTATTGCAAGTGAGCCAGTACCCAGTCAGCCTGGACCAGGCAGTTGGGGCATTTACTGTGCCGTCTGATGCTGGTACGCATGCAGCTGGCTTCCGCACGGAGTGACCTCAGGGGTCACAAGGCCTGGAGGTCCAGCTTCCATTCTCCTGACTGGGCCTCCTGACAGGGGCAGCCATCCCCAAGGCAGCAGCAGCTCCAGATAGCACACCACAGGGTAGATGCCTGTTATCAGTGTGGCCAGCTGAGGCCAGCAGACTCCATCTCAGAGCTCAGAGTGTGATTGATGCCATGCGACCTGTGTGAGTGAGAGTGTTTCCATTGCTTCACTGGACATGGGAACAAGCAGTAATCCAGGCCAATGCTGGTCAGTTTCGATGCCCCCTGGGAGATGTACACCGATAGAGTGAGGTGGAGTACATGGACTGGGGAAGGCCTCCTCCAAAATGTGACACTAGATCTGAAGGGCAGAAAGGCCTCCATGGCTGGAGGTTGGGGAAGCAGGGAGGTGGCAGTGAATTTGGAGGTGAGGAACAGGAGGAACCCTCAGGAGGGAGCCGAGGGCCAGCAGAGGCAGGATGTCCTTACTACAATACATCACATACACATGTGGCCTTGTCCTGGCCAAATGCCATTCATGCTCCCACTACACATGTGAGGCCCCGTCTAGGGCTGAGGAACCTGCTGCTTGTCCACAGGCCAGGAAGTTGTGGGCCCAGACTTCCCTCTGTTCCTGCCTGCTCTAAGCCCTGGACCTGGGTCCACATCCCTTGTTTTGCAGCCACTGGAGAGTGCCTGCACTTGAGGGGCTTTATGGCTCTGGGATTCCTCTAGCCCAGAGCAGAAAGGGCCAGTGTAGGCTCCTGGCGGGTCAGAGCCAGGTCCTTGGTGGGCATGTGGTGCCCCACAGACTTCTTAGCCAACAGGACAGTCCTTTCTTCACAGACAAACCCAAGAGAGTGGCATCAAGGAGTCTGTCTCCTGGGGCACTCAGAGGACCCAGGAGGTACCCTATGAGGCAAGGACACCCCTGGAGCGTGGCCACTCTACAGAGATCCCGGCGGTGCATCCAGAAAAACCGGTGAGGGCTCTCAGGGCTAGGTATTGAGGCTGGGGATGGGGGGTGAGACAGGGATGGTGGTAGATGGCAGGAATGGTGTGGGGGAGAAGGTGAGAGTGGAGGGGAGGTGGGTGTGACTGTGGGCTGCTGTATGCCCAGGCTGTTGATGTCCAGATGCAGAGCATGGCCCTGAGAGGTCCTGACGGGGAGCCCCAACCTGGGCTGGAGAGTCAGGGACGAGCGGCCTCCATGCCCCGCCTGGCTGCAGAGACCCAGGTGGGTAGTCTTGGAGGGTCAGGGTCGTGGGAGGGTTGGGGACTGGGGCATGAGGAGACCTGGCATAGGGAGGGCTTGTGTCCCATGCGAAGCCTCCCCACCTGTGCTACAGCGTGGGCACTGTCAGCCCTGTTGGGTCCTCCCAGAACGCCGTGATGGTCTCAAGACGTTCAGCCAGATTCCATTGAGGCCAAGAGTCCCCACCGCTCACTTGTGTTCAGCCTCCCGTCAGGGCACTGGGGCCTCCACCCTCCAGCCTTGTGTCCCTGACCCAGCCTTTACCTCTCTCTAGGACATACCTCTCCCACCCCAGCCCGCACCTTCCCCCCCAAATGCACACAGTACCTCACACCTTGGTCCTCCCTATTTCCCCTTGAGGCTCCAAGGGTGACCTGCCCTGCTTTTTCTCTAGACACTGGAGGTGGCACCGCCTCCCTCCCCTGCTCCTTCTGGGAGGCTTTGACTATGGAGCAGGAAGCTCCAGGGCAGGGAGGCTGTGGGCCCTTTCACAAGGTCTCAGAGAGGGGTCTGCAGACCTGAGGCTGTGTCAAGGGGCTCTTCTTTCACTTGCTGGGAGGGTGAGGGCCTCTGAAGGGACATGACCTTTGGTGTTTTCCCGGGGCTGGCTCTATTCCTGCCTCCTTTTGTGGTTCCTGGTTCTACACATCTAAATTGACTTTCGTTCTCGAAACTTGTCTTTGCCTCCCACTGGTGGTGGCTCCTGTCCTTTTCCCCTTCCTGATCCTGGCCAGCTGGGCGTCCATCCAACTTGAGGACACCCAGCAGGGGCTGTGGATCAGCTCTACTTGGAGGGCGCATTTCCACAGGTCCTGATTTCAGCCCCGGGTTAAGCAGCCTCATGGCCCTGGGCCAGCTGAGCCCTCACACTCAGCCGGTCCTCAGGGTTCTTCCAGCCAGGCCCACAGCCTCCCTCTTCCTGGCATCCTCCCTGTCCGCCAGGGATGCTGAGGCCAACAGGTTGCCTGGGCCCTGCCCGGCCTGGCAGACACAGAGAGCACCTTGTGCAGTGTGCTCTGAGAGAAAGGGTGGGATTCGGTGGGGAAGAACTTTCCCGAGAGAGGGAGTGCCATGGCTGCTGCCAGCCACCCTGCAACCTGCCCCAGGTCCCCCTCGCAGGCTGTGTGCCAACCCATGTCCTGCCTGCCCGCAGCCGGCCCCTGACGCCAGCCCCATGAAGCGCTCCATCTCCACGCTGGCGCCCCAGCGCCCCCATGTGGCTCATCTCTGCAACGCTGCCCTGGACCGCGCCCCAGCCAGCCAGGCTGTGCCCCACCACCACCACCGCTGCCACCGCCGCAGGGACAGGAAGCAGAAGTCCCTGGAGAAGGGGCCCAGCCTGTCCGCAGACGCAGATGGCGGTGCGTGAGAGGGGTCCCCTGAGTGGCCATGGCCTGAGGCAGGGGTCTGAGACCGTGTTCCTTTTTTTGCCTCACGTACAAGCAACCCGGAGTAGGGGGCGGCGAGTCCTAGGTCTGGGGACCAGGCAGGACCACCCACCCACCTCAGCTCTTCCCTGGGTCCCCCTGCTGGCCCTGGGGACCAGGTCTGGGGTGGGGGGGAGTCTGTCTCCCAACCTGGCTCTCTGTGCTGATTTCTCCTCTTCCTGGCCAGCACCCAGCAGTGCTGCAGGGCCAGGGCCACCCCCGGGAGAGGGGCCCACAGGCTGCCGGCGGGAGCGTAGGCAGGAGCGTGGCCGGTCCCAAGAGCGGAGGCAGCCCTCTTCCTCCTCCTCGGAGAAGCAGCGCTTCTACTCCTGCGACCGCTTTGGGGGCCGTGAGCCCCTGCAGCCCAAGCCCTCCCTCAGCAGCCACCCCACATCACCGACAGCCGGGCAGGAGCCAGGACCCCCGAGACAGGTAAGACATGACCCCCCCCCCCCCCCCCCCGCCTCCACTCACTGTCCCTCCTCACAACCCTCCTGGGCCTATGCTCTGAATCCCCCTTCATGTCCTGGTGCCCAGGCCCAAGTCTGCACCCCCCCCCTTTCTCACCCCATTCCTCTCCCACCAGCCCAATCCTCCCCTCCCAACTGCCTTGGACTGGCCTCTGGTCTCTCTCTCCTCTCCCTGGACTTGCCTGTCCCCCTTTGTCACCTACCATTCCCTGACTGCCACCCCAGGCCTAGCCAGCACTATGTGTCTTCCCCCCACCGCATGCCCTACCCGTCCCCCTCCCAGGGCGCCTGCCCCTCTCCAGGCCTCTCACCACCACCTTCGTGGTTCCTAGTTGCACTGGCCTCTGTCCATTTGGTCTGGTCCTTTGATTTTTATTTGCTCTATTCTGTTTTCTTGTAGGGTGGTGGTTCAGTGAATGGGAGTCCCTTGTTGTCAACATCCGGTGCTAGCACCCCTGGCCGCGGTGGGCGGAGGCAGCTCCCCCAGACTCCGCTGACCCCCCGTCCCAGTGTCACCTACAAGACGGCCAACTCTTCCCCTGTCCACTTCGCTGGGGCGCAGACCAGCCTCCCCACCTTCTCCCCTGGCCGGCTTAGCCGTGGCCTTTCTGAACACAACGCCCTGCTCCAGAGAGACCCCCTCAGCCAGCCTCTGGCTGCTGGCTCTCGGATCGGCTCCGACCCTTACCTGGGGCAGCGTCTGGACAGTGAGGACACTGTCCGCGCCCAGCCTGAGGACACGCTCACCTTCGAGGAGGCTGTGGCCACCAACTCGGGGCGCTCCTCCCGGACTTCCTATGTGTCCTCTCTGACCTCCCAGTCCCACCCCCTCCGTCGCGTGCCCAATGGCTACCACTGCACTCTGGGACTCAGCTCGGGCGGCCGGGTTCGGCACAGCTACCACCACCCCGACCAAGACCACTGGTGCTAGCTCGCTGCACCGCCTCCACCACACACCTGCTCAGCGGGCGCGTTCCAGTCGATGAGTTTTATCATCCACGCTGGGCTCCCAGGGACGCTCAGGGGCACCAATGCGGGGGCAGCAGCCCCTGGGAGGAGGGGCCTCGCCTTTGGGGCCAGCTGGGGGGAGGCCCCGCTTCTCCCCCCCTCCTCTTTGACGCTGGACCAATTCCTAAAGCCCTTTTGGAGAGGGACGTGGCTCTCTCTATCCCCTTGTATGCTGCCTGCCTGGGTCTCATACCACAGACCCTACACGGGAAGTGGCTGCATGTGCTGAGTAGGACCCTGCCAGTCTGAATCCTGTGTGATGGATCCCAGCATCTGGGGTGTGTGCCTAGAGCCATTTTTAGGAGGTCTGAATCTTGTGGAGACCATCCTTTATTCAAGTGTGTGGTACAGAGGAGCCCAGCGTGTTTAAGAGCCTGGCAAGACAACACAGTTGACAGTCAACAGCAGCAGCCTTGGGAGCCTGCTTTTTGGCTCCATGCAAGTCTTGTCCGCGCCCACAAACACACACATGTGTGGCATTGCCCTTTGTACCTGGGACAGCAAATGGACACTAGAAGTACACTCACACACTCTCTGTCCTCTCCCAGATGCTGTCATCCCTGACAGGGACCAAATCTGGAAACCATTCTTGCTGTTGGTTTTGGTTTTTAATCACGACACCCTTCCCTCTTTTGTCAGTTCCATATACTTGACCTAGAAAAAAAAGAAAACCAGAAAAATGGGGAAGGAAATAGTAATATAACTTAAAGAAAAAAATCCAACCTGTAGGAAGCTCTCAGCTCTTCAGTGTGTGTGTGTGTGTGTGTGTGTGTGTGTGTGTCTTGTGCGAGGCAATGCTCTTGTGTCCAGCCCGGGTGGTCCCCCAGTGACCCCTGGCTCCTGCTGCTCTTGACCAAGTGCCTGACTTCCGAGCCCTCTCGTGCCAGGCTCCTGGGGGCGGTGACGTGAGGCCTGTGTGGTGGGTTTTGTGGAAACAGTTCCAAATATCAACCAAGTAGAAAGCTGCTGTCAATGGAGAACACTCGTATAACATCCAGGAGGAGGTTATAGGTGGAAATTAAATGACCATTTCCCCGTTTTCCTCCCACCAGCATGAGAGTTTCCTGGGAAGCCACAGAGCAGGGTAGAGCGTGTCCTTGTATGGGGGGTTTTCAGTCTGTTCTACATCTGAATCTCAGGGATGGGATGCCTGCCAAAGGGGGCATGATGTCTGTTGTCGTGAAAGTTTCTTTTCAGATAAGGCCAGAGGGAGGGAGAGGTGGTGGGAAGAGGGAGAGGTGGGAGCAGTGGAGTTGGAGCTGTCGGGGCAGGAGGGAGGGCCTGTGTTTGAGCAGATGCGGGCACTTGGGATGTCCTGACTGAAATGAGGCCCAAACTCGGAGGAAGCGATTGGTGAAGGAGAACCTTGGCTACTGCGGCTCAGATGGGAGTTTCTGAAGCCCAGCACTGTGTGTGGCACGAGACATGGGAAAGCGGGAAACAAAAGAGAAATCCAACCTCATGGCCATTCTCAAAAGGGAAAGACCATAGTTAGGAGGCTGTGCATAAAACACTGGGACACCTTTTGTTTTGTGAACAAAGGGAACGTTTAGATGATGTGATTCTGGTGCATCCTCCCTGTTTGGAAACGTCAGATGATCTCTTTGCTGGATCATTTGAGTGTTCCCATTGGCTTTTACCCCATGACTCACCTTGAAGAAACTTGGCCTGTGATGTGTGTGTGCGTGTCTGTGTGTGGAGGTGTGTCCTAGTGAGTGGATGTCGTTAACCCATAGGGCTATGCAACAAAAGACACACATTTAATAGAAATAAATCACGTAAGACCGCCACCTGTTCTAGGGTTTCAGCATGATTGTGACCAAACCATTTTATAGAATTTCCTTACTGGAAGGCACAACACTCTGAAACTTTAAGATTACAGAGTATTTTACTGCAATAGGAATAATAAACTGGAATGGAATCTCAGACTGTGCATGAGATCGCTGTGCTCCTGTTGCAAAGCAGAAGGACCTGTATTTTGATACTGATGTTTCATCTCTGGCCCATGTTATTTTGAATGTATCCATTCTGTGCAGAACCACAGCTACTTTCCTGGCCATGTTGGGTGGAGAATCACTGTTCTAGCCCCACACAGCCTCACCACTTTGTCTGGATTCTTCTAGACACTGGAATTGGTGAAAACTACAGGGAGTGGGGGAGGAGATACTGTGTCCTGTTTTCCTGAATTTGGGTTTTGTTTCTGTATCGTCTCTTTTCAGCTATCCTATGTTTCCACTGAGATCTCATAGTGAGTTGCCAAATTTGAAATGCATTAACCAGTTGTCTGCATCTGGACCAGTCAAGCAGTGGCTGTAGTTTGAATAAGTTATGTGTGCATGTAAAATATATACATATATACATATATACAAGTATGTGCATGAAAATGTATATCTTCGTACTTTTTGATACAATGTATTCATTTGTTAATTTTTAATTATATTTGATATAAATCAAAGGTTTGTTGCAAAACTTTATATTTAAGAACAGTGTTAAAAAAATACCCAAAAAGAAGTCCCAACCATGCAACACAACTGGGGCCTGCTTTAAAACAATCCTGTGATTGATGAGTTTGCTGCCTGAGTAATATTGATCACCCAGACTTTGGATTCTGCTATTGTTTCTACAATGACATTTTGTATGAATCAAAGTCCTTGGATTAAAATAAAACTTAGCAAAAAATCAAAAATAAACCCCATTCTGCTGGGTGATGTATGTGAGGGCTGTGGGAATCAACAATCAGTGAGTCCACGAGAGGCAAGGCCACCTCCATGGGCATGTGGGCAGGATTCCACAGTTGAGGAGGTCTCAGGAGAAAATGAGAATCCCTTAAAACTTGTTTGGTTCTGTTCACAATGCAAGTGTGGATCAGCCTGAGAATCTGGGTGGGGTTAGGGTTAGGATCATGGGTTGGGGTCAAGGCCAGGCTTGAGATGGGGGTCAGGGTCTGGATCAGGGCCAGGGTTTAGGTTAGGGTTAAGCATAACTGGCTTTCTTTCCCCTCCTCCATCTCTGTGGGCCTCTGCAGGATAGACAGGCCTCATCCAGGGTCACACATGCATCAGAGGTTGAGCTGGAGCATTGGTTTTCTGCCCCTCAGTCCTAGGCTCTAACAGAAGAAAAGCAAAATGTCCACCTGGTTGCTGACTGTTTCAGATCCAACTCCACCCCAGCCAAGGGTTATGGAGGGCCTCAGAGGTCATACAGGGTTCTTCCACCCTCCCACCTGGGAAGGGTGCTGCTGGCCCCACTCTGCCTGGGGTGCCCCAGGTTCTAGCACAGCTGCGGCCCACAGGGCACTCAGTAGACATGTGTGGCTTGATACAGAACTGGCTGCAGTGGCCTACCACCCGCCACGTGCGCCTTCTTGAAGGCCTGTGAGGCCCTACCCACGCCGGCTGGACCCTTCATCCTATCTGAGTGATCAGCAATGAATAGCAGGCAGGACAAACCTTGGCCTCTGACCATCCAGGCAGGCATCTGTGGTCCTCCAGCTCAGGCCAGGCAGGGTCTTGACACCCCCCATGGCCAATTACTTAGCTGTGCTGCTATGCAGTATAGTAGGTCCGTGGGCAGTATAGGCAGCCCTGAGGGATGTTTCTGTTCCCAATGTCTGTGTGGTTGAGACAAGTGCCTCCTCTCTCTCAGTCTCTTAGCTTGCCAAGGGAAGCAATGACCCTCCAAATGTGAATGTGGCCCTGGCCACAGCAGGCATACAGCAGACTGGCCCTGCAGTCCTTTGGCCTCCCGATTTGACATGCGTACTTGTTAAGAATCAAGGGCATGGGAGCAACTGTGTCTCCAGTGGGCAGTTTCTCACTGAGGCTGTGTGGTCTCAGAGAACCATGTGCATGACCCACGGACCGTAGCCTCCAGAAAGCCTGCCAAGTGTGGATTTATGGTGTAGAATAATCCTTGAACCTCCCACTGCTTCACTGAGAAATAATTTCCTTACCACCCTCACATTTGATCCCTGCTCTTTGTTTTCTTTTGTTTTTATTATTAAAATTAAAAAAAGTTTTTTGGAGAGTGAGAGAACACGTATGACAGGGGGCAGAGGGAGAGAGAGAGATAAAGAGAGAGAATCTTAAGCAGCCTCCACGCTCAGCACAGAGCCCAACGTGGGGCTTGATCCCATGGCCCTGGGATCATGATCTGAGCCAAAATCAAGAGTTGGACGCTCAACCACCTGAGCCACCCAGGCGCTCCTGATCTCTGCTCTTTATAAAGGAAGGAGATAAGACTGGAAAACAGGCCAGTTTGTTCTTTGGGAGTGGGTGATTAATGTGGTCGGGGTGGGGGCAGGTTTGAATCCTGGGCTTCCTCCTCCCAGGGACATGAGTGAAGTCTGTGTGCCTTCCAGTTTCTGAGATTTGAGCACCTGATGCCCAAGGCAGGAACCTTGAGTTTAGTACCAACAGTGCTAAACACTTTTGCAGAAAGTGGAAGAGTGTTTTGCCTTCGTGGGAGTCCAACGAGAGCACTAGATGGGCGACTGCAGTCCCTGACCCCAAGAGAACCCCTTCCTTCCCTGGACTTCGGATTCCACAGCTGCGTTGTCAGCCATTGGTGATGCGGAATCTGGTACCTTCCCAACCCGGCATCCGTTGTCATGCCCAAGTCCAGCACTTATCTTTCCTTTCGGAACTATGTCTCACCTGCCTCCCATCCAAACAGTTCCAGAGGGCATCCCCCACATTCCACCCACCTTGAAGATGGGGATATGGTCCAAGTCTAGCCAACCCCATGCTCCATCCTCTGGGTGCTCTGATGGATTCAAGGATGAGAATGTGACCCAAGACAGGCCAAAGACACTTAAAGCCATGACTTTTTGTGGAACCCAAGAGAAAGAGAAACCCTTCCTAAGAGAATGGACAGTGAGTGGGTGTCAGCTTGGAGTTGCTGGAGACCCCAGATGCAGTGAGGCAGACCATACATAAGGCACGTAGCAGGATGGAGGGTTGGAGAGGGTCCAGGTAACATTGTGAGAGTGTGAGCCCCTGGGCCTGCCAGATTCAAACACTCTTAATTTGCCACTTGCAAGTATTGATTTATTTCTATGATTAAAAAATATTAATTCATTTTACTTCGGTAAGTGTGTCCAGTTCCTTGCCATCCAAAAATGTGCTAGCTGACACATCACAACCAACGATCCCTGAGATTCCCTGTGCACACTTTTTCACTGGGTGGGCCATGGCTGGGGGAGATGAAGAGAGTGGGCGGAGTCAGGTCTCAGGAGAGCTCCAGAACAGCTCTGTCCCTGTTCCTTCTCCGTCCTGGGAGAGGAAAACCCTAGAACAGTGAGAGGAGAACTAACAGGAGAAAGAGGCCCCTGGATGACTAATTGCTCTGTTTGTATTTTCCATATTTTAGGGTCCGTCTTGTTAATGTGTATTTTTAGCAGGAAACCACTCATCTCCTCTAGGTTTCTGCTCTGATGCAATAGGTTTCTCTTATTTGACCTTTAATTTCTACTCTTCTATTTTTCTACAGAATGGCAGGAATATACTATGCAGAGCCCATACTGTAGGAGAAGGGAGTTAGCTCCACCTCCTTGATGGATGGCTGTCTAAATCTATTATGTGGAATTTGCTAGGAAAGGTCTATTCAACACATTTGTAAAAACAAAACAAAACAAAACAAAACACCTATGCAATTTGTTAATAAAAATGCAGCCAAGTAATTTAAAGGATCCCATTGGCTTCACTGAACAATTAATGAAGCAGGCAGCATCCCATCTAGCAAATAGAAAGGAGCTCCTTTGAGTTACAGGGAAGGAAATGTTTTTAAAGGCAGAGAAAGAATTGAAAAAAAGAAAATCATCAGCAAAGGATGCATTGTTTTAGGCAAGGTCACCATTCCAAGGGGGACTGAAGGGGCCATTCAGTACATTTTCCAGGTTGACTGGTTGAAGGTTACCTGGGGCGTGTGTGTATGAAACTGCAGTTAGATTAGGTAGTAAGTCTTGGTTTGCGGAGTCTCTGAACATAGTGACTACACTTTTGGGCCCGTGGTTTTCTAACTTTTTCTTTCTTTCTTTCTTTCTTTCTTTCTTTCTTTCTTTCTTTCTCTTTCTTCTTCTTTCTTCTTTCTTTCTTTCTTTCTTTCTTTCTTTCTTTCTTTCTTCTTTCTTTCTTTCTTTCCAGTGTGGACACCCGGTAGTCATATTCCAGCACTATGGTGTTTGGCTGCTGATTCATTCCTGCTTGGCCACTGAGAGCACTTTCTACTGGCTCCTCCTGTTTTCCTTTGACATATTTCCATCTTTGTGTGGGTTTTCTTGGTAATTCCTTACTTTCTGATATTCAATATTATCCTGGATCCTATATTTACTGTCTCAGTCTCGGTGTCAGCAATGTCTTCAAGGAGCCCTGGTTCCTTTCATTAGAGAATGGTATTAAAAAGCTTAAATGTGGGAGCTAAATGTGTTCATTGGACAATTCAGGGAAATATATGTACGTATTCCAACCTATGTATACACACCTAATTGTAAAGTTTTCTATGTGGAAATGTCTGTATCTATATTAAGCTAAAGATGAGTTTACACTGATGTCTCCAACCTGGTCCACCATCACACAGACATTGTGATCTTCTCCCTTTGCTGGTCTGTAACTTCCCACTCCAGTAGTGAGAAACCTGACTCCCACCACCTGCCATTTAAGTAATTCATTGCTCTGTTCCAGATCACAGCTGTAGAGTTTTCAGAACTGTTGGCTACCACCCTGATGGGAAAGAACTTTATGAAATAGAGTCCACTATTTATGTACAGTACATTTTTCCCTTCGTCCATAGATTCCATTCACTTCCAAAGTTACTTAGGTCAGCACCTTTTGCCACACAATTTACAGTGAGATCCTCCCCCCACCAATACATCCTAATATGGTTAGATTATTTGTCACAGTCTGTATCTCCCCGAAGGGGAGGAAGAAAATATCCTTGGTCCTTCCAAGGTTCTTCCAACTGGACAAAAAAATGAAATTGACCTGAGACAGAGCCTGGATGCAGGGCTTGAACTCACAGACCACGACATCATTATCTGAGGCGAGGTCGTGAGTTTCTGAGCAAGGTTTTTCACAAAGTAGAAGTTTTAATTTTAGGAAGTTCATGTTACCAATTTTTTTCTTTTGTGTAATGGCTTTTGGTGTTGTGTGTTAACACTCCTCACTGAACCCAAGGTCATGGAGATTTTCATGTCTTCTTTTTGTTATTTGGATAGTTTTTAATTTCATTTTATTAAAAAAATTTTAAATGTTTACTTGAGAGAGAGAGGGCGCACAAGCAGGGGAGGGGGCAGAGAGAGAGAGAGAGAG